>NC_142247.1:58818624-60068624 GCF_052056855.1 Sturnus vulgaris
TTTCTTATGTGGAAAAGACACATGGATCTCCTGTACTTGGGAGGAATAACCCTACGCACCAATTCACATTTGGATTTCCAGGGGCTGGAAAACAGCTCTGTGGAGAGAGCCTAGGAATCCTGGTGGACAACAAGATGGCCATAAGCCAGCAGTGCATCCTTGTGGCAAAAAAGGCCATCAGAAATCACTAACTGGAGTGAGAACAATTAAGAGTGTTAGTTACAAACAATTCATGCATCTAACTCTTCTAACTAGCTATTAAAGATCTATGTTTAAACTACTAAACAGAGTAATTTCATAATGATCACTAAGGCATATCCATTTCATGGAGCCATTGAAAGATAACATCAAATAGCAAAAGATTTAATAAAATATAAAAAAAATTCAGAACACAGCATCTTTTGCTAAGACCCAATATATACAAAACCAATAGAAATTCAAAAATAAAAAGACTTTAAGTATCTAACAGATCATCCAATCTTCATCTTTAAATCCTGCAAATTAATATTCTTTAAAACTTGTTACCACATTGACCTTCTAATCTTTGTCAATTATTTAACTAATCTGTTGTATGCATGCACTTGCCACCTTTTCTCTAGAATTGTCATCATCTAAGAATGGTTCCTATTGTCTAGGGACATTCCAACTCCCACAGAGGGCTTTTGTGAGTCTGTGCACTCTTCTGTGCTATTTTCATATAACAATTCTGTTGTCCTTGCTGGAAAGCTGCTCTTTTATTCACATGAGATGATGGAAGGCCTTAAAATATTGGAAATTGCTAATTATTAATAGGTGGATTCTGCACGTTCATGTATTGCACTACAAACCAACCCCTATTTCTCTGGGTGTCTTTTTTGTGTGAGAGAATAAGAAATAAAGTAGACACTTATGGATAACCATTGAATTTGTCCATAATGCCATAAATTAAGAGGGATGTAGTAACACATACATTTCATAACTTTTTAGCATCTCTAATAAATCAGGAAAATTACATTCACTATTCCTTTGATGATGTTTTGTGAAAGAATAAAAACATGGAACTTAGGAAATCTACTTGAAAAGACAAGAAATAGAGACTGAGAGGAAACACAATTAAAGAGAGAGCAAATACATTATTTAAATATTTAGATTTAAAATCCAAATTTAATGTTCAAGGAAGTGCAGGTACAGCCAGAGAAGGGCAAAAAAGCTGGTGAAGGATCTGAAGAACAAGAGTTATGAGGAGCAGCTGAGGGAGCTGGGGGTGTTTAGCCTGGAGAAAAGGAGGCTCAAGGGTGACCTTATTGTTCTCTACAACTGTCTGAAAGAAGGTTGTTGTGAGGTGGGGGTTGATTGGTTCTCCCAAGAAAGAAGTTACAGGACAAGAGGATATGGCCTTAAGTTGAACGAAGAGAGATTTAAATTGGATATTAGGAAAGGATTTCTTCATTATAAGGGTTGTCAAACAGTGAAACAGGCTGCCCAAGTAAGTGACTGATTCACATCCATGGAGATATTTAAATGTGGCACTGGACATGTTTTAGTGCTGGACTAGGCAGTGCTGGGTTAATTGCTTACCATGGTGGAAGCCACCACTGGATGGTTGGACACCTACCCTGTGCCTCACTCCACTGCCCAGAACACCATCTTGGGTTTGGAAAAACAAGTTCTTTGGAGGCATGGTCCCCCTGAGAGAATTGAGTCAGACAATGGGACTCATTTCAAGAACAGCCTTATAAACACCTGGGCTAGAGAACACGGCATTGAGTGGGTGTACCATATCCCCTACCATGCACCAGCTGCAGGGAAAGCTGAACAATGCAATGGCTGCTTAAAACCACCTTGAAGGCATTGGGTAAGGGATCTTTTAAGAATTGGGAGCAGCATTTAGCAAAGGCCACCTGGTTAATTAACACCCGAGGTACCACCAACAGAGAAGGCTCTGCCCAATCTGAGCCCCTGCATACAGTAGATTGAGATAAAGTCCCAGTGGTGCATGCCAGGGGTTTGTTAGGGAAGATGGTTTGGATCAATTCTGCCTCGAATAAGACAAACCCATTCATGGAATTGTCTTTGCTCAGGGACCAGGTTACACATGGTGGATAATGCAGAAATATGGGACAACAAGATGTGTACCTCAGGGAGATCTAATTGTTGGGTAAGAACCACATGTAAATACTACTATTGGATGTCACTGTCATTGTCTGTCTATAGCTGTATCTTATATATATATATATATATATATATATATATACATATGATGTATGTGTTTATAGAATTGGAATATGCATTAGATAGGGCAGTAAGCTGATGATATGGGGATAAGGGGTGGAATGTCTCGGGGTGACTGTGTGATGCCTGTATCCCCAAATCGTCTGTTCTGTTGGTGTTGAATATTGAATTCTGCAACTTTAAGACTGGTTCCAGGAGTGAAGGGGAGGGAAGAAGAAGTGCAGAGTTTGTTATCAGAGACTGCTCACAGACTGTGTTGTCTGCAGTGGACAGTGAGAGAGAGCTCTCCTTTGCTCTTGGTTAGTTTTCTGGCTAGCTGAAGCAGAGAAGCCCCCTGGACTGTTTTTTTTTTTTCCTTTTATTTTTTCCTGGAACTGTTTGAACCTGCTCTGGACTGAAAACCCACAAGAGCATCGGGAGCTCACACCTGTGTCCCACGGGGCCTGGCCTGGGCATTCCCCAGCACCGGAGGGACTGAGAGCAGCCGGAGTGAGCCGGGCAGCCACGGAAAGAACTCTTCTAAATCTGTCATCTCTTCAGAACAGCGAGAGGTTTTGCTGTTTTATATTGTTAACTTTTGTGCTGGGAGATGTGTTGCCTGTTGAATAAACAGTTTTTTCTTTTTCCACTTCTCTCTGAGGAAATTTTTTCCCAAGCCGACTGGGGGAGGAACTGCTTGAATCTCTTCCCTAGAGGGACCCCATTCAAAGGTTTCCTCCCAAATTTGTCCTAAATCAGGACAAATACGTTTTAGCACTGGACATGTTTTAGTGCTGGACTAGTCAGTGCTGAGTTAATGGTTCAACTCAACAGTCTTTTCCAACCAAAATGATTCCATGGTTCTAAAATTTATATTAAATGCTAAAAAAATAAAGTAATTGATGTGTCATGTACTTTTCAATGTTGCATTCCATTCTTGATACTCAAAGGTCCAGTACCTCTTCTTAATATAAATAATAAGAAACATTAAGGTAATTCTGGAAATCCAATGAGTTTATTCCAAACATTGTACTGTTGTTTAAGAATAGAGCACGCTTGCTCCTTTTTTTTTAGGTTTTCTTATTCAAGCTCTTGTTTCAGATCAGAGACTGAGTTACTTACTATTAGACTGAAGACTAAGCATTTTTCTTATCTGATTTGTCTTCCACTATATTGTGTTCTTGGTGCAATACAAAGTACTTAATTTCCATGACTATTCATTTGTCATGTTCTTCTCAAGAAATGCATAAAGTTTCCAGCTCTTGTCTTGTAACACTTGTTCTAAGTGTGCAATTATGCAGATTTTAACTGATAACATTGCATAAAATTGTTTTAGCGGTCTGAAGTGTTAGAACCGCTGATTGCCTTCTTTAAATTGAGGTATTTGTTTCTAAAAATATTTTACAAAACAGGAAGGGAGTTAGATAATTATCTCTAGGCCATTTTTGCCAAACCAGCTACCCACAGATTATAATGAAACCTGCAAGTCTTGTTTTCTTTGAACTGTTGAGTGTATTACCTATTTTATATTGTGGATATAAAAATATATTAGCCACATTTTTAACAAACATACATTAATTATTATTTTATAGAGTTTGCTAAACAATGAATGTATCTCATAAGTATGTTGCTATTATGAGCAATGTGTTCTGCTATATAAGTAAGAAAAGAGAGGTTAAAATATCCTTTCCACTTATTTAACAGCTTAGTTGCATACTAAATGACATATTCAGTATTTTTAGTGGTTTATTTATATATAACAATTTGCTTATTTAAGTTGAAGAAGCACAGACCACAATTCTTCTGCATGCATAATGATATTCAATTATTTGTTTTATTTTTAGAAATACATTTTTTTCTGAACTTGCCTTATATGAATAACAGAAACACCTTCCACCCTTCCCAGAACATCTCCATTTAGTTCTTTCACTGCTCAGAACTAGATGGAACATTTAAACTTTTAACAGACGTATTTATTGAAAGATTAATAATTTTCACATTCTATCTATTGAATTCTAGCTCAGTTAAGACTCCTAAGAATCCTATCAGTGTTGCTTTTGAATGCTCTGTTTTTTCTATAGCTGTAACATGTTTGATGCAAATCTTGTTCTTCCGTGAAGATTTTTGCAGGGTTATATTATGAATAACACAAATTAAATACCTTTAAATGCATTTTAATTTTTAAATTAATACTTTGGGGTAGTTTATAAGTTTTTTTCCTTATGAAAATTCAAACACATGCAATGAAGATAGAAAAAGAAATTAAATTAAAACCTCAGAATCTATGATTTTTCAAAGGTAAAAATGAAAAATATCTTTGATGTAACTGACACTAGATTTAGTTTGGATATCCAGAAAGGAAATAAGAGATAATGACTTCAGCATCTAAATACAAACTAAATGTTTTAATTCCTTACAGAAAATTTAATTAAAATCTAAATCAAAACTCCCTAATTACAAAGTTTTACAGAGTGCAAAAGACATTAACAGAATCTGTGTCAGGTCCAGACTAGTTACTCCAAACTGCTTTCATTTCAGTTGGAGAAAATAATGTCCTGACTGGCTAATTGATTTTCCGAATTTGCCTGTGTTTGAAAGCCTTTATTATTCTGAATCCAGATCTGACTTCCTTTGCTGTTTCTTCATTACTACAAGAATGCAAAAGCAAAATAAGTTTCTTAAATCTTAAATTTCTAATTTTTCAGAGAAAAATGCATTAAAAGCTTATTGAAATAATAAATAAACATTGCCAGAAAACAATAATTCTTACACACAACTTTCAATGAAAATATTATTCTGAACTAGAATAATGAAAAAGCAGCAATTTAACTGTGCAGATATGTTAAACCGTGTAGATATGTCAAAAACCCCAATCAAATATGGAATTCCTACAGCCTTTTATCCTCCCTTTGTGCTGAAGGTCAAATGCACAAACAGTTAAATAATCTAAAAGATCCATGGACACTGACTACTGAGTTTAAAGCAGTGGTCAGTAACTAGGAAGCTATATATAAAAACCAAAGGTCATTGTAAAGTACACCCCTGTGTTACCTACATCACATATCACTTACGTTTTCAGAACCAAGAATTTTAAAATCTCCCCCTTGTTTTCCTGTCTGCACACAAATGTTTTAGCTCTCCTGGCTGGGGAACCTCTGCCCTGGCTGCTGCTGGATCACGTACCCCTGCACCTCACAGCAGCTGACAAGCAGCTGAGCACAAACACAGCACATGTCACTCAGAGCTCACCTGGTCTGGCAGCTTGTAGATAAGCACTTCTGAGCCTCTGAAAACCTACAGGAAAATGTTGTTTATTTTTTCCATATGCGTAAAGAATACCTAGAAACGTTTCTTTATAGATGTAATATTACACAAAATTACCAAGCTGTAGTATCAGTTTTCCTGCTGGGTGTTTTTTTACCTTGTTCCAATTCTATTTATTTGTTTAAATTAAGAGTTGCCTCGTTGTTGAGTTATGGCATAATATTTTACACTTGGTAAATTTAACAACACTCAGGCTCCACTGTTGTACCTACTCATGCACAAGGTGTGAATTATAGCTTCATTACTCATGCTCTGTCATCTCCCATTGTTTAAGCATTATGTTGAGGTCAAACAGAAAGATGAATTTGTTTTAAGTTTTGCTCCTGTCAGTTAAAACTCACTTTGAGTGTTTCACAGTAATAGCTTGTCATCAAAAGAATAAATTATTTAAGGACAAGCAATTCCTAATATATTTCAGAACTGCACAACTGTTAGCACAGAAGTCTAAGATCATAGAGTCACAGAGTAATTTAGGTTGGAAGGGATCTTAAAGGTCATCTAGTTCCAGTCCCCCTGCCATGGGCAGGGACACCTTCCTCTAGATCAAAGACTGCATTCATCCTGACTGAGTATGGTCCATTCACTGACATTCCAGCTGCCCAGACAGGTTTTTGTCTTTGGTAACCTATCTGAATGATAACATTAAGAGAATAATATCATAATTCTCTGAGTGAGGGATGATCATGGGCTCTAACTCTCTGTTCTGAAAGAAGCCCAAGTAAATTGGAGAAAATATTTGAAAGCCTCTTTGTGATTAGATGCTTATATATTGGGAAAATATTTAAATTGTTACTGATTTTTTTCACAAATACTAAGTGGAAATTTTTCCACAAATACTATGAGGTATATTACAATTTTTTTTTCTTTGCTGGTGTTGTTTTTCAGCATTGCTGCTCCAAATATGAAAGTTCTGTGATTGTTTTCTACAATCATTGCAATCTACTTGCCCCCGTAATATATTTTCAAAAACTGATGAAACCTCCATGGCTAGAAAGAAGAAGTTATCACCTATTCTGTTGGAATTGGTTTAATACACAACTGAGATACCTAGAAACTTCACACAGGAAGAAATTAAAATATTTAAAGTGTACATGATTTTAAAAACTTCATATCAAGATTGGAAGAAGGAATATTTCCAATTGTGCCAAGGACTTAGTGCCTTCATGCTTAAATTAAAATAAAAAGTTTCTAATCATTAAGGAAAATGAAAGAAAAAAATAAGGAAAACTCTATTAAAATATTGCATAATTTCCTTCAGAAGTGTATATCAAGATAATTTTATATGCCTTGAAAATATTAACAATTTCTTTTTTAATGTATATATTCTATTTGTATATATTCTATTTTGGAATGCTTTCTGACTGTTAAGAAAATAGATTATGAAAACATTAGTTTAAGTTTGACACTATTTTGTAGGAAGGGATATTTATTTCATTTTTTGGGTACTTTTTTTGGTTCTTTTCATATAACTATGAAATTAGAGACATAATGAAAAGACTATCTTCTTCAGGCACTCTAGATTTCAAAATCAGCAGCAAGTTATAAAAGGAAAAGTTCTATGTTGTTTTTGTTTGCTTGTTTGCTTGTTTGTTTTTTCCTGGGATGAACCTGAACTGATATCAGCACATATTTAATCATTTAGTTGCACTGTGTGCCTATATGGCTCATCTCATGTTTGAAAACAAATCATGCTCATTAGGTCACTGTAACCTTCTCCTGTGTTTGAGATTCCTATATAGCCATAATTTTTTAAAAGTCCAGAATCTGTGCTTTACTGCTCTCTTTCTTTCATCCCTCAAGATCTTGATTTCCAAAGTTTTGTGGTCGCTGCTGCCAGGACTGTCACTCTGTCATACCCCAGCACGTTCTTCTTTGAACAGTATCACCCAACGGTACAGGTGGAGTAATGATGGGACTTCTTGGATATCAGTAACCTCAGTTTTATGTCACAGGGTTTATGTCCAGTGCTTGATCTCCATGTGCCTCTTGTTTAACCTGTGTTCAATCTTACCATATCTTGCTTGCTGCAAGGACACTGAAATGGGAGAGTATTCCGGTAGCAATTTTTCCTGTGGAATGTAAAGAGGCCAAATTGGTTGTTTTTTTCCCTTGTATTATCCACTATATATATGTCTATACAAAGATTTCCTTAGGCCCTTTCACTGCAGTATTGTGCTAAAAGGTCATGCTGATTAGCTACAATGACCCCTAAATCCTTCTGTGAATGACTAGTTTCCAAGACAAAATGTCCTTATTGATTAATAATCATCCTGCATCTTTCCCTGTGCTTAGTTTCACTGTAACTGAAATACTGGAGCTTCTGTGGCTGAAACTGAAGATAGAAAGTTTTTCAGTACCCTAAATCCATCTCTGATTTTATTAGACCTAATTATATAAGCCTCTGGTTTACAGTTACCAACCACATTTCAGCTACTGTAAATCAAGGTGACTTGCTGTTTTCCTCAAGTAATAATCTATTCCACACACTGCAGTTGCTTAAATGAAGCACGGGGAAGACATCTATATGATATGCATTATTGACTATTTTACTTGTAATAAATTAAGATTAATATTAAACATTATATTGCACAGAAAGTGAGCTCACAACCATTTGGAAAAAAATGAGGAATCAGATATCCTAATTGCGTAGAAACTAAAGTGATTTTTTGAATCAAAAAGTTGAATACTCAGAGATGACATTGGCATAGGCCGTTGTTCCCTTGAGGCTTTCCTTCTCTATTTCAGTGAATCCGCCTTCTCCTTACTCCTATAAATAAATATACATGTTTGATAAGCTTTTATCTTTCCTAGAATTTTCCTGTGAATCTTCCATTCTCGGTCAGATGGCAGCATAAATGCATTTTCCTCAGTAGGTGGGACAAACTCAACTATGTAACAGTAACCATTTAATGACTGTATGAATACAATAGTCCTTAAAATTAATTCTTACAAGAAAATGTAAAAATATTATAAAATTTGAGTTGGAAGGGACATTAAAGATCATCTAGTTTCAAGGCACCACTTTTAGTGACATCTTCCACAGTTTGTTCAAAGCCCCACCTGTGGGACACATATTGAGAAAGTAAGAAAATTACAGCCTGAAAAATATTCCAGGCTGGAATTTTCCAGCTCTGTTCCCAGCCGATAAGCTGGTCCAGCTCAACGCTAGGGAGAATTTCTCCCAAGGTGATAATTTGGTCAAAATAAAAAGGAATTGATAACAATGATAGAACACCTGTTGTGGTACGTGACCAGGCCCTGGGAATGGGGTATCTTCTCTCTGAACCAATCACCTTTTCTCTACTCTTGGAATTGCGAGTCATGCTATAAAACCAAGTGTGTTTCTGAATAAACTTGTCTCTTTCTTCCTGTCATGAAAGACAACCATGTAGCTGTGCATCTTATTTCTGCGGCACTTAAAGGGTTAAAACCTTTTTCCACAGCTACACCCACCCAACATGGCCTTGCACATTTCCAGGGATGAGGAATCCACAACTTCTCTGGGTAACCTGTTCCAGTGTTGCATCACCCTCACAGTAAGGAATTTCTTCCTTATATCTCATCTAAATCTACCTTTTCTCAGATTGAAGCCATTTCCTCTTGTCCTATCGCTACAAGTCCTTGTACAAAGACCCTCTCTGGCTTTCCTGTAGGGGCCACTTCAGGTGCTGGAAGGTGCTGTAAAATCTGCCCAGAGCCATCTCCAGGCTGAACAGCACTGACTCTTTCAGCCTGTCTTCATAGGAAAGGTGCTCCAGCCCTCTGATCATGTTCATGTTCCTGCTCTGGACTTCAGCAGATCCAAGTGCTTTTTATGTTGGGGGCATCAGAGCTGGACATGGTACTCCAGATGGGGTCTCATGAGAGATGAGCAGAGGGGGAGAATCAGATCTTTTTACTTTCTTGTCACATTTCTTTTGATGCACATCAAAAGGATACAGTTGGCTTTCTGGGCTGTGAGTACACATTGCTGGGTCATGTCGAACTTCTAAGATGACACTCAATCTGGTGAACAAGAGGAGACAGAGAGGCTATTTGTGAAGCAGATACTAGTAAAAGGTTTCTTTTTCTCTGCAAAACTGAATGAGAGTTTTCTTGTTCCACTGTAAAGAGAACAAAAGGAGGCAGGTTGGCAGGAAGTCCTTAGCAGTCAGAGCACTGCTATATTGCTAAAGAAGTACGTGTATGAGATGAGAGGTGGAAGAAATGTTGACAAAGAAACACATCTTGGTACAATTCATCCTCTGTGTTTGTGGATGGAGTGTGCTGTCAGATCCTGAGCCAATACTGTATGAAGGACACAGGTAAGACTTATTATCATAGTCTGTTTTTTTTAATTTAAAAATATGTGTTTGGGGGCAGAGAGAGAAAGAGTAAAGAAATCCTACCTCCTCCTATATCTTACCCAGTAGTCTCCCATTTTTTTGCTTCTGCTGTGCAGCAGCTCAAATTGATCCTTTGTATTATTTTTAATATGCATGAACTAACAAAAATGTGTCTGATTTTCTGCAGTTCCCCCAATGCCTGGCAAATGATATCATCTTTATTTGCCTTTCTGCGAGAATACGCAGTAGTTGCCTTAAATCCTCATGTTTTTACGAGCCTGATTAGACCTTTACAAATAACTTGGGAGAACCCATGGCATTAAAGGCAATGGTTCTGTTTGCAAAAAGGTTGCTGGGTAGTCTACCGTCTACTTATCCTCCTGCATGTGTGCAGATTTTCACTGAATTAATTTTGTACAAGATAGCATTAAACATTGCCCTATACAGGTCAAAAGCCTTTATAATATTTAAACAATTTTATATAGCAATATTATATTCAGGTAATTACCTTACAACTCCAACTCACATTTGTATCCTTCCAAACTTTTTCATCAGTTTTCCTGAATTTAGACCACTTTACTTTTCCTTTCTTAGTCTGCCAAAACTTGCCTCAAATGCAATTTTTCTGTGCTGCCAAAGTAGTTGTTTTGCCATATAGATCTATATACATCACAGGAAATTGAGAAGTTGCTCCTGTATTTCAAGGAGGAAAGCTTTTGCTCACTGACCTGCAAATGCTACAGAAAAATCTATTTTAAATTGAATGCTGATCCAAATAAGAAAGGATTGTACCACATTACATGGAAAAAGAAGCACTCATCTTCCAATCGTTCTTTGCTAAAGTCAATCATCTTGCTTTCTGTGATGGAGCAGCAGAACCAGAAAGCAGCTGACTATCTTGTTACCATGGAATTAGGACAAAATTATTGCAACAGTTGTATTGTTAAATCCTGACCTTTCTGTTTCAGGGCAGGCTTGTTTTCTTGTAATATGTATAATGCTAGGGATTAGAGGACTCATTAGGTCTCCTGTTATGGACACAAGTAAAAATAAAGAATGAAGGAAAGGACATATAACTTTCACAATAAAAATAACTGCTTCCTCCTGTAAGACTGTTCAGGGCATGTTGCAGTAATGTGCCATGTGGTCCACTTTTCTGCTCTTCCAAGCAGGAACAAAATGTATTGTTGTACCTTTTGCTGATTACAGCAAACAGAGAAGGTAAGTGATGGGCACAGAGAATAAAAAACATCCTGTATCGATGTACTCTAGTGCTTAAGGCCTTATTTCACAAGTGGAGCTCTTTTTTTTTCTTATGTCTTTTTTTGTGAAGAAAGATATGACACTGATAAATGTTTTCCTGTCTTCATCACAGCATTGGTGGAACAGAATACAAGGCAGTGTTATATCATGCTTGATTAATTTGAAAAAGGACATTTTAAAGGGCTTATGGTCGTTTTATCACATGTCAAAAATCTTGACAAAAAAGAGTGGATTTTTGCAAGTTTATTTGTAGTTCACAGCAGAAGCCTATGTCCCTCCCTTTGCATGAGTCATAGATGACTGAAAAGACAATCTGTGTAGGTGTAGAAACCAACAGATCTTGCTGTCCTGGCACCTGGATAGACAGTCCTGCCTGATCTCGTCCAAAGCTAGCAATGTGAATCAAACATCAGATCAAAATGGCTGAATCCTTATATGTCATATGGGAAGGGCAGTTGAAAATGCAATAATATAAAGATTAACAGAAGCTAAAAGCTTTGAAAAGAATAAAGAAAAAAAGTCCTACACATCAATCCAGCTCTGCTAAGCATGGTATCCAGCTCTGCTAAGCTTTCCTCTGCTTTCTTTCACAAAATTGCCCTGACTATCCAACCAAGAAACAATCCTGAATTTGAAGCATGCAATCATGCACAAACACTTTCCAAAATCCTGTCAAAAGAGATGTTTATTGATAAAGTCTTAGGAAAAAAAAAAGTTTCCACGTGTGTCTGGTGAATGCGTGTTTGTATATTTTAAGTCAGTAACTGCTTCAGAGACACCAGCTGGGAGAAATGGACTTCACTACAGTCAGTGGAATCAGGAATTCAGGATGACGGAATAAAAAATAAAGCTGTAACTGCTGAGGGATAGATGTAGCTTGCATTTAATCACCTATTTTTATTTTCTATACACAACTTCTTTCTGTCATCTTTATTGTCATGTGCAACCTCAAGCTTCTAGACAGACTCATTTTAATTAAGATATCGAGACATATGGATATGTTTTAAACCACAAAGGCAAGCAAGTTGATTTGAAAGATGTAGTGCTTTATTTGGGAATGCATGTAGCAGTTCTGTTTTTGAAAGTTGTATCTAGTGATGACAATCACATTCCTTAAGATTTACAGACCTGTTCATCTTGAAAGCTGTTCGGTTACAAGAAAACTTGCAACACTATACAAAGAACAGTTCCTAATAACATCCTTCTTGGTGCCTTTTTTTGTCTTTCATTTGTAGTGGGTAACTAGCTTAAATTAAAGTTTAACAGATATGTTACACATCATAAACGAAAAATCAATTCAGTGCTAAATCTTACGGAATCCCAAGTCTGATGAATTACAAGCTAGATAAGAGTGTTAAAGGCATAAATATGTACCCTCCTAAGTTTATGAGGAGGAGTTACTTATTTTCAGTAATGTCATTATTTTTCCCATGCAATCATTCATAACCATAAGCAGTTATAAATATTGAGCATATTCCAAATCTGGTTCAAAGGTTTAGATGCTTCCATTATGACATATTTGGGACAAGACCTGATTTTTATGATGTAACTTTTTCAGAACTTTATAGAAAATTTGCTCTTATAAGTAATTTTGAGCTGACATATTCAGAGGGTATTTTCTGAATTCTTGGAAACTAAATAATCATAGAATAGAACCATGGAATCATGGAGATTGGAAAATACCTTTATGATCATTGAGTCCAGCTGTTAACCCAGCACTGCCAAGTCCAACACTAAATCGTGTACTCAAGACATCTACATGTCTTCTGAATACCCCTGGGGTTGGTGACTCAACAATCTCCCTGGGTATTTATTTCCTCCCATCCTGATGCCTACTTCACAGAATCACTGCATTTAAATGACCTTGCTGACAGTACAGTACAATGACATGTTGGATGTTATATTAATAAGATTTTATGTAGAAATCCTCTAGATAAAGAGTTTAAAGACCATTCTACTTATGTGACAAGTGTGAAAGAAAAATGTATTTCTGAATGCTTTAAAAGCAAAAAACGGATATTTTCTGGTTTGAGCAATACTTCTATAACTCAGGGAGCCAGAACTGCACAAGTATTATCTGCACCATGAGAATTCAGCAGAATTTTGTTTTTTATTTCTTTCCATTGTTGAGTGTTAAGAAATTCCTGATGCAGAATGTAGCAAATATTTTCAACTTCAGTCCTTGTCAACTCTTCAATAGTTCTGCCTTCTTGTTTCAGAAAATGAATATACACAGTGTTTTCATTTGTCTGTTTGACAAATACTCCTGAATGCTCAATAACGTATCTTTGAAATTAACCTGTCAGAGTAATCATGACACAAATGTAATGATGAAACATTACCCTGCTTTAAAGATGAATTTCTGTAACAGTAATAACTGGCCCCTGGGGCGTTGCTGATTGATGAAGCAATACTTCAATAGAAATAGAACTAATTTATGTGCAGGTCTACAAGAAAAATCTGCATATTCTATGTGAAAATTCATCTGGCTATCCATGAAAAAGTCATGAAGGTTGTAGACTTTGATTTGTGTTTGTTCAAGAGACATGTTAAGATGATGTATATATTAACCTAGAATACAATAAAAGTATATATGCATGTATATATCCTGTTTCTGCATTGTACATGACTTCTTTGCAATGTTCTACATTAAGATAAGAACAGCTTATTTAGCTTTAAAAATATCTGGCAGCTAATTATTAAACTAAAATTAAAAAATTTATATACCAACAAATTTTACATAGTGAAGAAGTATAAAACACATACTGCCAAATTCAAACCCAGAATTGTACTTTCTGTAATTGAATGTCAACAATCTGTAAAGTTAATCCCAATATTCCTTGCCTGATTGAGAAAGTATAGGAATGGTAATAATTATTTGACATAATAGCAGCTGTGTGCCCTTACCTTTTCTTTCTTCTTGTGATATAATGCAAATTTAGCACCATATTAGAAGAAATACAAGGATGCAAGGTCTTAACTCGGTGAAGCTGAACTTTCAAAAGATGTTCCTTCCAAAAACTAGAAGTGAGAATTCACAGACTTGTAAATCATGTAAATCATGATACCTAGTAAATTTCTTTGCGATTTTCTTTTTTCATTTGGTTTGGCTTGGTTTGGTTTTGAGGGATTGCATCATTGTTGTTGATTTTGCAATTCCTTGTAATACGAGCCTATTTGCCAGGGTAGGAATCTATAAATTGCTAATTTGACAGAAAGACAAGAAAGATTTGATATAAGTCATGTCTTGATGTAAGTCAGGTCTCAGTAACTACTTTGATCATGTTTCAACAGGTATAAGGGGGCCTGAAATGGCTTTCTCTGTTACAGAAGCTTGTGCTGTAAAACCTGCATATCTTTCCATGATACTTTCATTCACCATTTTGCTCTTTACAGCCTGGTTTTCATCAGATAGCCTAGATAAATGATTGACTTGAGATGCTGTTGTGTGACAATTCACCCGTTCTAAGAGGATAATACAAAATGAAGGTTTTAATGTCATTGTCCTGTCTTGTAAGCGTACTGCCTCTGTTTCTTTTGTTAATTAGTTGTAAACTGACAACTATTTCCTTAAATTACCTAAATCTGTATGCATTTATTTCACCACCACTTCCCTCCCTCCCCACCCAAAAAAAAATTGCTTACAAGTGGTTTCTTGCATAGATATACACATATATATATATAAGTAATATATGCATGGAATTCAAAAGCAAAGCTCTTCCTATGGGTAGGATATTCACGTAGATGAGCTATTACCACATTTATCTGCATGTGAAACTAAGTGTCAAATATAAAACGGATGTTTTTCCAACTCTGTTTTATAAAAGACATACAGCTGCTTTAAGTGGTAGGTTTTATTTAAGTAGGTTCATATTTTTTGTGGTATTGCAGAGAAAATTAAAAGACTCCTTAGCAGGATTTAATAAACAAAATTCAATAAGGATCATCCAACCAGGGGCTAAAACATCTCTCCATCTACTTGAATTTATCCAGGAGTCCTCAGTTGCTAATATAGAATATAGAATATAGAATATAGAAATAATATATAGTATAATACATATTTAATTTATAATTTAGTGGTAACACTGTGTACAGAATTACCTGTTTTCTATTTTATTCTAATACTTTTGAAAGAACCTCTAATTTTCAGAGGAGAGAAAGAAGCATATATTAATTTTCCTGTAATTGCTATCACCGGTTCTTTAGAACCACAAATGACCTTTTTTCCCTTTGATGAAAATAATTTTAAATACTCTGAATATTCAAACTAAAATTCTCTTTGTTTCAGACTATGTATTTTTTTAGTAACTTTGTCCATCAATATATATTAAGGAAAAATTTGATGATTTTTGGGGGGATGGGATGGGCTTGTTTGTTTTATTTTAGTTTGGGGCATACAATCATCTTTGTTTTTATATCATAACCATTTCACAGAATTTAGGGACAAAATAATTAAAGACATAGGTTGCCCTTTCATATTTCAAGAAATAAGATAATAATAATATAATAAGATAATAAGATAATAAGATAGATAATAAGATAATAAGACACAGGGCATGTAGCTCAATCAGGTACTCCTAGTGCAAATTGTTCACAAATACCCATGTACAATATCAGACAAGTTATGTATCAGTTTAGTAGAAAATGCTAGTACTATATAATCCATCACTGTTTTTCAAATATTTCCATTCATTTCTGCAGTGGACTCTCTGGCTTACAGACATAGATGATAACTGATTTTACACACAGTTTGCAAAAGGTTCCTTCAAGTCAAGTTTCTTCAATGAGATTTGATAATTCAAAGGTTTAAAACGATCCTCAATATTCTCATTATTTTACTGCCAAATTTATGACCCTCATAAATGCTATGGTTTGTTGTTGCCATGGTCCCTGTCAGCAACAAGTCTCACACAGCCACTCATTTACTTGCCCTCAGTGTAATGGGGGTGACAGTTGGAAGGGTAAAGGTGAGAAAAGTTGTGGTTAAGATAATGACTGTTTAATAGATAAAGGAAAGCTGTGCATGCAACCAGAGCAAAACTGGGAATTAATTCATCCCTTCCCATGGGCAGGCAGTTGTTCAGCCATCCCCAGGAAAGCAGGTCTCCATCTTGCATGATGGCTGCTTAGGAACATCATCCAATTCCTTCTCCTTCCCCCAGGTCTAAGCATGATACCACATGGTCCAGAATATAATCTGGGTAAACTGTCCTGGTTCTTTCCCCTCACAAATCCTTGTGCATCCCCATCCTCCTTGCTGGTGGATCAGGGCAAGCAGCATAAAAGGTCTTGATTCTCTGTAAATACTGCTCAGAATTAGCTAAAATGTCCCTGTATTATCAACATCATTTCCATTACAAATCCAAAACATATCCCCATGCTAGTTACTATAGAGAAAATTAACTCTACACCAGCCCAAACAACCACAGCGTGTTAAAAAATTACAAGACAAATTTGTGTCTGTCTTTAATGTTCTATGTCAGCCCTTCTGAAATACATTTTTCTGAACAGGTAAACACAGATACCTACTACAATCTTTCTGTTTGGGATATAGTATTTTACACAAATGTTTCTGGGGAAAAAACACGAAAATCCAGCAAAACATATCTCCTGTTTCCCTAATAGTTTCCCTGAACTATTGCAGGATTAGACTCTTTTCACTTCACATATTTTTTCCATGTGCCATTTAGCAGAGCTCTGTGTCAGCTGAGGGACAATGGAGAGGGACAGAGGAAGGACACTGCCTCTTCAAGGATCTCCTCTCTGTCTGGAGCCCTGCCTAGGATGAATATGGACAAAATTTCTGCCTCCCTCTTTATATGTAGTCTGGATGTGTCTTTTTCTACAGGATGTAAAGCCTCTGTAGAGTCTGAGACTTTCCTTGAGGGCAATGTGAGGATGAGTAGATGAAAAGCTTCTTTGTGATCCCTGTGTTCTTCTCCCTGCTTCTGTGCAACTTTACAAAGTTCATCTTGTCCTTAATCTGGTAGTAATGGGGTACTTTTATTTATGGTCTTTAGATAGGCACTATAACTGCTTTAGAGAGTGAGAAGCTTAAAGTATGCTACTTTTTGGTGAATTAAATAATGAGCTAACACCTAAATTAAGACAAAATATTGTCTCCAACATAAAAAGAAATATAATTTTGTTGGAGCTGGAACTTGCACTGTCTTGCTCAATGTGTTTCCTGTGATGGGCTGACTTTGCCTGAAAAGTGGCTTCTTTCACACAACTGAAGAGTGTTTTGGCAGCTCTATGATCTGGATATTGCCTGCTCCAATCTGTCTGCCAGATCACAGTGTGAAATTTGAAACAAACTTAAATTAGTATCACAGAAGATGTTAGTATTAAAAAAGGACATTACACATCATCATATTCCAGCCTGCATGGGAACCCGAAATTACATGAAGATACATATATTTTTGTTATGCTCAAAATTTTAAGGTACTCTTCTGTGCAAATAGAATATGGAATGGAAAAAGGGACTTGTTATGAATGAAATCTTGACCAGTGGCCAGGCAAAAAAAATTAAAGGATGCAAAAAATTCTTTATTCAAAAATGCATTTGAAAAGTATAAATGTGTAAAAATTGCCCACTGATGCATTAAAAAATAAATAAATAAATAAATAAATAAATAAATAAATATATATATATATATATATATATATATATATATATATATACAGAGCAAATACAGATATTTATGCTTTAAGACATAAGTCAAACACCAGATTGCCCAAGGTCAGGAATATATTTTTCTCTCTGGACAGTTGGGCATTATGGAATTTTCTTGACCTTTCTCAAAAGCTTTGGATGTTACTCATTTTTCAGAATAGCAAACCGGACCAACTGAACTATTGGTTTAAGCTAAAAAGGCACTTCTGCAAATTCTGCAGAACTAGCAATTTTTACCTTATATTAGAGGTATGACTTTCTCAAATAAGCAGCACAATAAGAGCAGAAATACATCCTGGCATTTGCCTGCATAGCAGATTGCAGTGACCTATATTTGTCTTCTGGAACCAATTCACAGTAGGCTCTGTAATGATCAAATTGATGTTTTAAAGGTGTGGATCACTGGAAGTAATAAAACATGATGTTTCCCTTGTATTTTAGCTTTGAAATGGTTGAGAATTTGTGGCATGCAGCCACCAAAAATACATCATAATAATTTTCTGAATTTAATGACTTGTGGTTATGTAATCCCTCAAATACGTCAGTAGCAATCTTTTTAAAACTGATTGATTTTGACCCGTGGCTTTCTTTATGGCTTCTTCTGTATAAAACAGCACTTTAAAATTTCTTCAACTTGATCTTTGTAGTATACATTTTATTTTCATTTCCAATTGCCATTTCTTTTAAAATGGCAGGCACTTATTTAGTGCCTTGCAGTATTTCTTCTTGGGCACAAGTGATACAACTGTGGTGTGCTGCCACTGACATCTCTTACACTTAGTGTAAGCCAAGCAGCATAGCCACAAGAGAGAGCTGGCCTAATTAATATTAAAGTAGCTGTTTATCTGCCTTTTATTTCACTTTGTGACTACACATCTCATGTTCTTCACTTTCTCTTAAAATAATCCCCAAAACACCCCCACAAAAGAGTTTGACACAGTCATTTCTGAATGCACAGTTAGGAGGACTGTACAAACTGCACCAACTTGCATTTCGTGTGCCCAGAAATACACAAGCCCTTAGCCACACTCTCAAGCACGGTGGATTATGGCAAATTGTAACCCAGATTTGACCTGAGTAAATTCTTCTCTGACACATCTCAGATGTCTCAGATTGCCAGGAGAGATCCTTCATTTTGTACTAGTCAAACAATTGCAATACAAACCTGCAGTACCCAACTGTGAAGAGTCCCAGCAACACCCACCATGCCCGACAGGTGTGAAGGTAGCAGCAGTCTCCTCATGGAACTGACTTTAGTATGAGTGCTCAGCTGCCTTTTGCAAAAACAATTAATGCAGTTGTAAAACAGAAGAGGAAAGTCTAGGAGGAGAAAATAGACCAGAATCACATAGACTATAGAATCAGAACTGCTTTTTCATGAGTCTAGGTTTTCACTATGCCCCCAGAGTTTTATTTATTTTTATTCTCAACAGAGGGGTTAATTTCCAGTGTGACTGGGTACTGTGTTCTGTGGCTCCTGACAGTGTTCTGCAGGGAGATACATGAACAGCTGGGAAGTCCCATGGTGGGATGTGGTGCCTGAGGGTGAGAAGCACTGCACCCCAGCTTTCCAGGGCTGATCAGGGTTGTCTTCCTATGATAGTGTGTGTATGCAAATGTAAAGCAAGGGAACCCTGTTATAAAAAATTCTATGTGACTTGAGACATAGACACCAAGTGAAGAATGGTCACTATTCTCTACTTGTGAGAGCAGAAGTGTAATGGACCACTAAAATAAAAGCTGAAGGAGTGCATCCATGCAAAACATTTGACCTGTGCCAAATACAACTGATATAGCACAGTGAGAGAGCTAAGAATATTAGGATACTTTTTATATGCAGGAAAGGTTTTTTCCCAGTTCTTGGTAGACATAATTTTTTCATTTTTGAGCAATTATGAGGAATAATACTCCTCATTTTTAGCTGCATTAATTTTTAAAAGTCCTATCTATCTTTTGCATAAAACGTATTTTATCTTAGCAGTACCAGCTGGCATACTGAAGTTTTTCATGCATTACATAATGCACATACCATGAACTGGATTTGAAGAAGATCCTGTTGCATCCAATAAAACCTGGAAGTAGGATTGCATATATTGCAGGTACAGTTTCTTCTATATCTTTCAAGGTTTTCTTTTTTCTTTGGGGGGAGGGAAGGTGTTTAATAGTCGAACATAGACTACAAATCATGCCCTTCTGATGGCCAAAAATATAGAATATGCTCAGCAGATGCTAAAGCCCCCACGTTAGGCAGTGGGTCTGGCTGTAAATATAATTCCTGATAATTTAACAGTGAATTCTTTATATTAAATGGAAACCTAACCTTCTGATTCTGCAAATTATAAATAACAAATTAGATCTGGTGGTTTTTTTCCATTCTTTCTCAAACCCTTACAAATATTCATGTCTCCCGATGCTGTAACAAATCAATATCACTCTAGGAAGTGTGTCTATTTTTATTAGATTCATTTCATCCCATATGTTCCCTTGAAGTTGTTTCATCCCATAGTACACACTCCAAATTCTGACTCCATGAGAGCCGTCCATGAGAATCAGCCCAAGATATTTTAGCCCTCTGAATCTGAGCCGAATGTTTGCTTAATTAAGTGTAAGTCTGAATGAGAAACTACAGCTTTAGACTTAGTGTGAAAAGGAAGACAAAAGGGCCTGTTGAATCCTCCAGCATCAGCTGTTATCTAAGACAAGCTCTGACTGACTGGGAACTCCCATGCTACCATAACCCAGTCCCTTTCTTTTGTGAACAGAAAACTGAACCATAAAACTCTTATTTAAAATCCTTCAGTT
Organism: Sturnus vulgaris; assembly: GCF_052056855.1. NCBI lineage: Eukaryota > Metazoa > Chordata > Aves > Passeriformes > Sturnidae > Sturnus > Sturnus vulgaris. Next base: position 58,839,205 of record NC_142247.1, read on the forward strand.
TGATCAAATAGAAATGTGATGGTGTAAAATGGGTGTTGAAAAGGGGCAATACACATAATTTATCCTTTGAATAGAGTGATGGGGGACTGGCCTGTTTTCTGTTTTCTATTTTAGAGTGAAGTACCTATGCATTTCAGAGCGAAGGAACTATACAATTTCAATATTTGAGTCATAAATATTTTATTCAAAAATTGAAGATTTGTGAAAATAAGCTTGAAACTAAAAACTGACATTTTTGGCTCATCTGAGGCAACAGGCCATGTAATTATGTAGACTTGAGTGAAGATTAGAAGATGACATAGCAATTTCTTCCATGGTTTTAAATTTACCTACACATGGAGGAAAATTCAGTAGTGATAACATAACAGCTCTTCACAGTAAGAAATGCATTACCACAATGCAGTTCATATATACTACTATTTCTTAGCAAAAATAATATTTTTTTACATAAGGCAGTGACAAGTTATGCATGATACTTACTACCTCTTGCAGAACCTATTTTAAACCAAAATGATTAACACTGCCATCAACAATACCTCGCACAGTTGTACCATATTGTGGCAATTTTAATACTGTGCTGGGGAAGTGTTTGGGAGAATGTAAATTATCATCTTTGTTTTTCCCTCCTGCCTGTCAAAAAGTATAAAGCACCAAGCTGAAGAAGCAAATGGATGGCAATATTAGTTCTGCCCATGTATGTAAAGCAGTAATGAAATCTGTGCTAATTTGTGCTTGTGGTAATATTGATGTATGGTTTGGGATACCTTTGTGCTAGAGGAAGTAATCTTCCTCCTGGTTTCAATCTGCAGCACCTTCATTGCAAGGATAGGATAAACATCTGAACGTGGGCCCTGGGGAAAAGGCAACAAGACTCCTTGAATCTATTGAGGGTCAGCTGGAATTTCTATGTTTGTATATGATACATTCAATTTGTCATATACACTTTTATTATAACTTCTGGCTCAGCTTAAAGACTTTTTATATCATCTGGCTATTACTGTAATGGGATACTGTTTGGTTCCAATTTATTAACCAGATTTTTTAAATACCTCAAATTTTGAAAAATGGTGCACAGAAATGGTCACAAACATAGATGTTTGTTGACTACATATGGAGTTTCAGACACTCAAGGGACATGGAATTGTTTTGGGAGACCTCTTGATTTTGGCCAAGAAAGGTACAAGTTCTTCTGCTGAATCTCAATCCTGAGTCCCAGTATGACCCAGAAGTCAAATAGCTCCTCTCATAGAATGTTTCAGTAAGGGTATGTGGAAGGAAGGAGTCTACTCTTTTAAAGTACTTGATCAAGGACATTTTCTAATGCAGCAAGAGAAGCAAAATAGAAAGCCATAAACAAGGACATAGAGGGTCAAAATTAATATTAATTGATGGGCTATCAAGAAATTACGGGTGCAACTTTCGGGAAGCTCAGCCTGAACTTTGTGACTGGAAAGACTGTAAACCAGGAGGATCCCAGACTGTGAGGGGTGTGGGAATCTATATAAAGCTGTACAAATATATAAGGAATGAACAAGGAGAAGAGGGAGACAGGAGGAACAAATAGGGAGTTAGACATAAAGGTACAAAAGGTACAGTTCTGTGTAAAACAGAGCCAGTGTGCTTGTCTGACTGAGTCCTGCACCTGATCACTGCTGTCTGTCCTATCTTCTTTTTCAATCCTTTTCTGTAATATCTGTCAGCATAATCCCACTCTATCCTCTGTGGGTGCATGTTGCAGTGACTCAGTGCCAGCTGCCAGTGGGACCTGTGTGTGTGCAAGTGAAAATTGCTGCCACATCCTGGAGCCAAACCAGGATATGGGTGTCCCTGACCTGTGGTGTCAGCTGTGGGAGCAAGTGGGGTCTCAGTGTCCATGACTGGAATAAGTGGCTTCTTTAACCTCCACCTCTGGGTGGAGAACAATGCAGGTCCCCAAACCAGCTACTTGGGAGCAGGTGTGAGCACACGAGAGGATCAGTGCCAGTGGCTGAAACAAACCTGAGGGTACAGCCCATACTCTAGGTGCCAGCTGCTGGGGAAAATGAGTGCCTGTATCTTTTCCAGACCAGGTGGGGGGTGGGGTGTCTGTGTGAATGCATATTAGCTGGGAAACCTCAGCCTGGACCAGCTGATGAGCAGTGGGGCCTTGGGTAGATGCTCCAGCCCTTTTTGTATTTAGCCTCAAAATGTTTACCCTGCAATTTCTCCTCTGAACATACCACAAAATAGTTCTTATGCTTTAACTGATGCCTGGAGAACAGCAATTGTCCTCCAAGCCTGCTCAGTCCTATTCATTTACCTCTCCCTTAAAGGAATGGAAATAATTTTGTATCATTATGATATGAATGAGCACACATGTCAGCTCATTTTTCTTTAATTGCAATCTGTCTTTGACTGAATGGATTGTTTGTGACTCACAGGAGTCTTGTGCTTTATGTTTCAGAATCTCAGAATTCTCCCACTCCCCCAGCAAAGATCACTGACCTACATATCAGTTTCTTTGCCTTCCAGCTAGAGTATGGAAAATGCCAAGTTTCTCAGTGTTTATCCAGCAAACTAAGTCCTGTTCATTAAATATTCTTCTGGTGATTTGACACAACCCAATTAGACGTTAATATTAATCACAACAAAGACAAATTCTAACATCATTTTAAGATTTCCTTTGGTTAAACAACTTGATATCTATTCCATTTTTATCAACATTCATAGGATCCTGTAAAAAGAATATTCGAGTGTATTTTAAAAACCCAAACATTAAATGATGCATTGCATTGGTATAATACTTTTTAACAACACATAAGGAATATTACATTTGCTATATTTTACTTACTCTTTCATTTTCACACATTTTCCATGTTTTAAAAATGTTCTTGTGGAAAACACACTGAAATAATTTTAGATGTTTCCCACTTCTCTTACAAAAGATCTAAGCATCATATGTTATACAGTCAATTTAACTTACTGCACATTATCACAACCAATAGAATGTTAAAAGCAACGTGTTTGTTGGGATACAAAACTAGAAAAAAGAGTTCTGATAATTTCAATTTTTTATATCTACAAAAATCACCATTCCACAATCTATTCTTAAAAAACAGAAAGTGCTTAATTCCCTAAAATGTTGTCAAAAGCTTTTTCTGACCTCCAGTCACAATTATTTCATATTTTGAAGCTTTAATTCATTGTAGACAGACCACAGAAATCCTCTTGTCTCTCTTCAGTATAATTGCATAATTTTAGTAGGAAATTTAATCCTCTTTATCATCACAGTTGCCATTTCATTTAATAGACATGAGAATTATCAGTTCTATTATTACTATTATTATTGTAGTTCTCAAAAGTCCCATTTCAGATCTAATATATATGTGAATATATTCATATGTCCACAAATGTTTACAATCTAAAGCAACAACCAGACATTTGATATAATTGGACAGATGTAGTAAGAAATCACTGCTTTCCTCATTACAAAATTTTAGTATAAGGTTCACTCTGGTATCCCCACCATCTTTCAGCTTAGAAGACTGGTTAAAAATAGCTCAGGAAAGCATTAAAAATTACTGATTCGGGCACACCAGCACATCTTTACAAAGAGGAGAAGTCAGAACTTTTATATCATGTTTAGCATGCAAAATGGGTGATATTCAGTAATTCACAGTGACCTTCAGGATGGAAACCCCATAATAAGTAGTAAGGATGTTCATATAGATATGGAGACCCTGAGACACATTCCCGAGTTAGGGAGACACAAGAGGCTTCTATCTCAGCAGGCCAATGTACCTCTGTTCTGTCCCCTGGCTCAGCCCATGTCCCCTCCCTGTCCCTTGGACTCTTGGTCACTCCCACCCTGTGTCCCTGCTGACTCCCATGCCCCAACCCCACCCTTGTGACACCCCCATGTCCCCTGGTAATTGGTCTCTGATGCTCCCCCTGCCCTGAACATCCAGATACTTGAACCTGGACCCTCACCACGAGCCTTTGTCTTTGCCTCTGACCCTGGACTATCCATGCGTGTGGGTGAAATAAACATCCCTGTGAAACCCAACAAAGGCCCTTCCTGCCTCTTTACCATCAACCATCATAACAGCTATCCAGGTACAACATACAGGCATAGATAAAACAAAATCTTTCTTTCACTAAAACATCCATCAAAATCTAAGAGAAGTTTCAACTACCTTTTCAATGTAAAATTATTTTTCATATATCCTTGAACTTCCTGAAAGGACAATTTATATAATGGTATAATAAATATTATTACCATTGCTGTGTAGAACTCGTAGACAGATACAAATAAGTTTTGGATAATCTTGTACAATTTTGGAGTAAAATTCAACTGCTAACCTTTTTCCATCCATTAGATGCGTTTTAAATGTATTTTTGCATAAGATTCAGGAACCTACAACTTGTAAGTGTTTATGAGAAATACCCTCTGTAACTATTGTACTTTAGTGTAAATCTGTGAAAAATTTTATTGTATCAAAACACAGAAATTTGTGCTGTGTGATGGGATGAGGGCGGAAACAAGAGCACAACAGCAAGCTGGAAAGCAGCTTGGCAGAAAAAGACCTGCAGGTCTTGGTAGACACCTGGTTGAACATTAGCTGGCAATGTGCTCTTGCTGCAAAGAAGGCAAATGGTATCCTGGACAGCATTTGGCAAAGTATTGCTATCTGGGTGAAGGGTGTGATCCTTCCCTTCACCTCAGCACAGCTGAGGCCACACCAGGAGTGGTATGGCCAGTTCTGGATGTGGAGGCACTGGAGAGGGTCCAATGAAATGTCACAAAGTTATTGAAGGGACATTCCTGTGAGAAAAAGTTGAGAGAGCAGGGACTGTTCAGCCTGGTAAAGAGAAGAAGGCTCAGGGTAATCAATTTCCTGTGCTCTGAGAAAATTCCCATCTTAGATGAGATGAGAAAATTCCCATCTTAAGACTCTTTAAAATATGTTTTGCTGTGTGTGAGGCAGGGTAACTGAATTAAAAGGGACCAGAGAAGGGAAAGTATGAGCTTTACTTCAGCAACCTGTGAGTTCCTTCACTGCTATGAATATTTAACAGAAATACAATTATGATTTTGCACTTGACCCATCCTACAGAAATTAAAAAATAAATATGAATACCCCTATTCTTTGAGATAATATCTTCAAAACCTGAGGTGGATTTTTAAAAATATTTAGTTCTCTGATATATCTGTGGCTTTGTACTATGCTTCGATTACAAGCAGCAAGGCTTCACATTTACAATTTTCAGATAAATACCAACTGAAGCAAATCAGAAATGAGAATGCTTCCACAAAGAAAGGTCACATTCTGTCCCTCACAGGGTCTATAGCTAGGTCATATGTATGACTTAGATTTACCATCTTTCCATCTGGCTGTTTCATTTTAACTGAGATGGAGAATTATGTACTTGGTGACTGTGGAAGGTCAAAGATAAATATGCAGAGCAGCAGAACACTGTGTAAATATCTAACTGTGCAATCACTGTCGATTTTAAAATAGATTTTCTGTGTCACTCAGATGCTTAGCTACATTAAACTAGTTAAAACAGCAAAGAAAAACAGTTGACACTGACAATCCACTCATTTAGGTTGAGCTACTACACATAAAGAAGTACTTCTCCAATAAAAGCAAACACAAGCATCTGAACATCTAGTAAAGAGACTGTAGAAGTACCAAATAACCTTGGGTTCTTTTTTACCTTTGTAAGACACTAGTAAACAATTCAAATATGTACTAAGACATTAGCCTGACACCCTTCTACTCTAAAAATTGATCCATTAGTTTAACAGCACAATGCATACAATGATATGGTGAAGTTTGTAGATATATGACACTAACCTGGTATGATTTATTTTAAAGACTCCTGATTAGCATGCAGCTGATTCAGTTTCAAAATGTTGTACCTGTTTCGTGTAATGCAAAACCACACTTCTTCAAATCTGCCTTCCAGAAACAGGATTACTAAAACACTCATAATCTTTTATTTAGTACTCCCCCATATGGAAATTTTCCATACAATGTATAGCACCAGGCATTTTACATGGATGATAAAACTGCTGAGAACATTTTGGAAATTCAGTGAAAGCATAACATATTCACTTGTTTGAGTACACAACAAAATAATTCAAAATTTTATTGCCTCTGTGGAGCACACATTCCTCACAAACCAAAAATAAATTTTCCTAGAGAGAAAAGAAGAAAACTTCAGGCTTGATCAAGATTTTCTAAATAAAAGATGGGATATGTTGAATACAGAACATGAAGTACATGAAATCCCATTTTGCACATAATGTCACAACTTATTTCCTAATCACATTTCAGAATCTTTTGGGCTTTTTGGGGGTGGGGGATTATTGCCGCCTCAAAATCCTGTTACATGAGCCTATTTACTTTGCCAGTAAATAGCATCAAATCTCCATTTGGAATCAGAAATTCTTTTCTGAAATGTGAATTTTCAAAAATTTTATCTGTGAAACAAACCAGAAGTCTCTTTGGTCCGTCTCTCAGAAGTAAGTATGCAAGCACATGCCTGTGATCACAGAAGGCCAAGAGCAAAGTTTTGGTATGCTGTCTTTCAAAAATACACAATCCCTCCCCAACTCAGACTAAGGTATTTCCTGCTCAATACCTTTAACTGGTCTGCATTGATCTCCAGGATATTTTTCAAAATGATAGTATGCCATGATCCCCTTTACTCTGCAGGGAAGTCCTGGGTCCTATACAGTAGGAGAGCATTATACATACTTTTCTGGCTTTTGCAAAACTTTCTTTACTCTGCAAATGAAAGAGTAATGAAAAGGAGGAGTTGACCCTTCTCTGTTCTAAAGAAGCACAGAAACGACAGGATGAAGAAGAAAGGAAACAAAAGGATCATTCCTGCAAGGAAACAACAAAAGGATCAATCCTGCAAGGCAGAGAGCTTTTGCTGAAGATGTTGAGTGCTCTTGTTAATCTCAGCTACAAGTGAAAGTGCTCAACAGCAGGGACAGAAATGGGTCTTTACAGAACTCTAAACGTTATAATAGGAATGATTTGCTAGAAAGGAACATCTTCATAAGTAAGAAAATAGCAGACACTGGATGGAAAAGGACACGATATTTTGAGAACAATAGTACCATTAAAAGTGACGCCAATAAATAACGTTAGGTTTATAGGAGAGGAATGAAACATAATCAGTGATCTCAGCAGTATTTTCTTCATGGATACAATACAAGAGGTGTGTCCCATTGGAAGTTCACTAATTATTAGTACACTTGAGCTGACTCTGTGTACAACATCCAAAATCTAGGGGCATTAATTAATTTAGATTAAAGCTGAAAATGGTATTTCTTTTGTGAAGGAGGCAGAGAATGATCAAGGGTATGATTCTCCTGTCGCATAATTTCTTACCATTTTTGACTCTGTTGATTTTAATAGGTCAGTTCCTTGTTTGCAGAGCTGGCACTGGAAAAAAGAACAGATATTCAGTAATTCTATACGGCAAAGAATGCAGACATATTTCACACATAACCATGAGCTGCCATAAAATATATTTTCTGTGATTTTTTTGCTATGCATCTCTAATCTTTAGAAGACAGAAATTTGTTGAAGATTTGAGATGTAGAGAAAATTCTTGCAATAAGGTTTCTAAAAGGGAGAAATGCTGCAAGATAGACTCCAGCCATGGGCCTCCATAATGTCTTGAACACACATTGTATATAGTGAAAGTAGCAAGGCAAATATCCCAGCATTTGACATAAATTCTTTCTGTGTCTCTCGTCTTTTTCACTTAGGGCAGCCTCACTCCTGTATGTATGATAACATTTGGATAAAGAACTAGCTGAAGGCTGCAATGAGACCTTTTCTGGAATAGAAGAGAAAAACGCTCTCATGAATAAATCTTTTTCTAAGAACAGCTCAGGTTACTTCCCCTTTCTGTTCAGCCAGTGAGTGTCACAAAATGAGTCACCTTGATCCAGGCAGTCAGATTTCACTGGCCCAGTAAATGACATTCTTAGGCTATAAGGGACACAGAGAAAGATATGAGTCCTTATTAGTCACTCAAGTGCATGTCGACCAAAAAATATCCTCTCAATTTTCACAGAGAGGTGTTAGTAAGTGAGCATGATAATGCCCTTGGTTTATTTTGTATCTGTTCAGCAAATAGGTATGAAGTTGTTATCTGCATTTGAAAAAGGAAATACAAATTCTTAATTTACAGAAAACTTCAGTCTGCTCAACTTACTGGTATTAGCCTGTAACAATTCTTAAGCAAGCATCCCACAGGGTACAAATAAACCCATGATTTCAGTAGTCTCTCTATGTCTTCCTAAAAACAGTAGTCTGGACAGAAACCACTTGTAATTTGTTGAAATTTTGAGTATCTTGCATTTCTAATTCTGACCAGTTTGAGAAAGCACATGCACAAGATGTTTTAGAATTGCAGATACATTTTCTAAATGATGTGGAGGTAAAATCCAGAGACTGATATCTAATGATAGTTACTTCATTTGGGATTATTTACTTCATTAATAATCCTAGCCACTTAACCCTGCCATTTCAAGATAGATTCATCTTGGCTACTTCTTCTACTTACTACTCACCCACTCTCTATATCTATCAATCTATTTACCACTTCAGGCCAGGTAGGTTATAGTAGAGTCAGTGGAGAAAAGATAGATAACCATACCTTAGACTAGATATTTAAATTATTCTTCCATTCAAAGCTATTTATTCTCTAGGTGATGCAAATATATTTCACATTTCATTCTTTTCAAGTACTCACTGAAATATTATGCTTTGAGAATGTTATGCTAATTTTTCTGGGAACTGTGTTATGATCACAGCTCAGCAGAGGGCTACTCAGTTATATGTCTCCATTGTGAAATAATGTGTTATTCAAAATCTGCTGCCAGAAATGTTCTTCTGATATGTTCTGATGTGTTCTTTCCATTTGATATCTATGCTAAATTTAAAAAAGTAGTGACAAAGCTTGGCATCTTAAGCATATTAAATGGTAAGGTGTTTTCTATATATAATATAGGAATAATGAAATGAATAATGAAAATACATTTTTGGGGGAAAAAAAGAAAATTTAGGGTATAATAGAATTTACAGTTGTGGTTTGTCTTATTTTTTTTAATTTAGGTATTTATAATTTTAAGAACGTCTAGATTCTTTACTCTTCCTTTCTTCATGTGTATTTAAATATTTTCAGCTATTTTTTTACCAAAGGATTTTGGCATATTTTACCAAATATATGCTTGGCAACCAAATTATTTTAGTTTTCTCATTGATTAAATGCACTAAAAATAAATGTGGCTTTAAAGTCAGTATCCCATATTTAGATTCATTTCAACATTTTACTGAGATGCATGATTAATTTCAAAATCTAATTTGAATCCATGAGTTCCTTAGTCATTCCAAATGGCTACTTTTTGGTCTCTTTGTAGTTGGCGAAGAAAACATTTCATTTGGGTAGTTTATGATTCATCAAATATATTTGAATGTAAGCTTCATTGAGAGATGTATCATCCCAAATTCCATTGACTTTATTAACTGGGTTGGCCCATTCAGATTTAGATTTCTGAGTTATGTGTTAGCCTTCAGTGTTTGTTAAGACAAGCTAAGTGTCACTAACATATTAAACACAGACACAGTCTAAGACCTTATTTTTGTAATAGTATTGAACTGTAAGATTCTGAAGATACTGACCTGCAATCTCAGAAAATATTTTCAGCTCTTGCACATTGTGTATATCTAAACCACTAGTCTTTTGCTTTCCATTTCACAACACTTTTAAGATCAACCTTTTTCTCTTTGATTTGAAAACAAAGTTTCATTTATCTTCTCTCTTAGAAAAATATCCTTCATTTTGTCCCCAATACTCAGCAGGTCAAATAAAATGGTGTTGCTGAGTACTCCAGGTGCTGTCCCAGCTCTTGATCTCTCCACATCAGGTTCATTGTACCTTTCCTTACATCTTCTTCAAGGCAAACACTTGAAGTTTTTTAGTGTCTCGCCTTTCTGTCTTTACATCACCTTTTTTACTTTTTGTTTTCCCTCTGATTCCGGTTTTGGTATCTTCTCATATATCCATAATGCTCCTCACAACTGAATGCTCTTTTATTTCATAAGGCTCAAGAAAATTTAGTGAAATCACCCATTTCAGTACGCAACCTGCTGAAGAAAGAGAAAGTACTTTTCTGTAAGATCTGAACAATTTTGTTTGTTTGCTCTTTTTCTCCAATTTTGCAGAACCTACCCAGATATAAATCTTCCCATAATCGTTCCTTGATTCAAATATGATTTTGAAAACTGCTTTTAATCTACTTTACTTACTTTAAAAAAGTACATAATTTAATTAGTTAGAAGAGGAAGGGGCTATGGATAAGTGTAGCAAGATTTTCCTGCTTTGGATGTTATCTATAAGTATGAAAATGATGATGGATATTATCGCATATTTTAACATTAAAATAAAAAGAAACTTACTCAAGCATCCAGAAATTATAACCAAGACAGTATTTGATAACTGGTATATCCTGTTCCTCAGATCTCATGGCATGTTTTGTTATTTTAGGCCTTTTCTATCATCTCCCATTTCTGTATCTCTCTCTTTCTCTTGATTTTATGACCTTCCAACCAAAAATGTGTTAAATCTGGCTGTAATGATCTGTGCTAACTTCCAACTTTGAAAAGGCCTTGCTAATTAAAGCATTATCACATCAGAGGTACATGAAAACTGCTAACAGTTATGAGAAATAACTACGTGAATGAATATCAGTTTCTCATTAGGAAAGTTTTATAACACAAATGGTAAACAGAAAAAAAAATCTAATAGAGCTTGAAAATAACAACTTCAGGAAGCAGATGACTTAAACCATTGAAACTATGACTTGCTGTATTATGAAAATGCAATAATAACAGAAGTTATAATTACTAAAGTAATAAAATTAAACTATTTGTTTAAATTATGCTAACATTAACACATTAACACATTAGCACTGTTATTGATTTATTTATTAAACCAGCAATTCAAATAGCAGTAATACAAATTGCCTTCCATCCAACCAGTTAATAAGTTATGTAAAGCCTATAATCTCTAGTAAAGTCCTCTATTGCCCCAAGATTTCATATCATAGAATCCAGGTTATATTCTTTAATTCTTTTCTTTATGGTTATATTCTTTAATATCCAGTTCTATCTCATGCATTTTACGTGAGGAACAGACAGAACAGCAGACTAAAATTTGTCAAGAGCTATGTTACCAGAATACTTAATCAATGTTTTTTGATATTTTTTTTAACTTTCAGAAAGTTGGTAAAATTATGATGACACCTTGAATACATCATGCTTTTTGTACCCCATGACTTATACACCTTTGTCAAACCTAATGAAAGTCAAACAAAATAAGTTTCTTACATGTTCGATTAAGGATAGAAATTATCTCAATTTATTGCAAAAAATGGAGGAACTGGAATATTTCAGATTAATTTGCCTGATAATCATCTATTATTATGCAATTTGGAAAGCACTAAATTACTTATAATCATTAAAATCCTATTCCCAATTACTCACAATCATAAAACCTCCACATATTTTATCCTTTCATATTGCAGAGACATGTGTTTGTCATTTAGAACTTGATTTGTTGCAGCTTTATTCTTCTTCTACAGTACTAAAACTCTAATGAAATTAAATTAACGTACTTTGCTTCAACATAGTTCTCAAATACATGCTTAAATTTCAGTAGTCAGGCAAATATGCTGAATGAAAATTGTTATTCTCAGAGTCTCTTTAAACCCAAAGGCGTTATTAAAAAAAAAAATCACTTTGGAGAAAATACAAGCCAAAAGTGATGCCTATCATTGGATGTTATCAGAACTAGAATATCATTTGCAGGCTCAGAGATATCAATCACTTTGAGTTCCTGCCATACTTGTCTCCTTGTAACTCACTACACTTGTTAAACCCAAACACTCAAGCACATTGCACTGCTCACAAGAAATCATAGAATCATGGAATGGTGTGGGTTGGTGGACCTGAAAAATCATCTAGTTCCAACATTGCTGCCATGGGCAGGGAACTTTTCACTAGACCAGGGCCTTGAACACTTCCAGGGATGGGGAATCCACAGCTACACTGGGCAACCTGTTCCAGTGTTCCAGTGTTCCTGTTCCAGTGTTCCTGTTCCAGCTCCTGTTCCTCATCGTCCACACAGTGAAGAAGTGAAGAATATCTAATCTGAACTTGCCCTCCTTCAGTTTAAAGTCACTCCTTCTTGTCCTATCATAGCATGCCCTTGCAAAAGCCCATCTCCAACTCTCTTGTAGGCACCCTTCAGGTACTGGAGGGATATATTAGGATCCTTACAGTGATGCCATGGTGATTTTTTGCCTTTTATTTTATATCCCTTGTATTCTTAGTTTAAATATTTGTAGCCTGATACTGTAATTTAGTTCCAGTATTTCCCTAGGCAGGAGGACAAGATACTCTAAAAGTCTCCCAGTTGAAGGCCTGAAGCCCTATGCTGTCTTGGCTCCCCATAGAAGCCAAGGTTGAAACCAGCTCTCTAGGACATATTTTTGTAAACAGGATACAAGCCTCATCTGAGGAGGGCAGACTATAGAAATTGTCAGAATAGGCGGACATTGCTTTATCTATTACACTTCTCGTTGGAGAATATTTGTCAGATACACTAATTTGCAAAGTCTATAAATATTGTACACATGTCACATGCTGGGTGCATTCTCCAGTGTTTTCTACTTTGACAAGCTGTGCACCTAAGGATCCTTATTAAACAAGGTAAAAACCCTTTTGTCCCCTTAACTGCGTCTGGGTCATAATTTTAGGCTCATAATTTCTAGAGCAAAAGGCATCACCAGACCCTTCTCTTCTCCAGGCTGAACAACCCCAACTCTCTCAGCTTGTCTTCATGGGAGAGGTGCTTCAGATCATCTCTGTGGCCCTACTCTAGGCTGGCTCCAAGAGGTCATTTTTCTCCTGCTGGGGCCCTGGATGTGGATGCAGGAGTCCAGGTGGGATCTCACAAGAGCAGAATAGGGAGGGAGAATCAGCTCTTTTGACCTTCTTGTCACCCTTCATTTCATTCAGCCCTAGATATGATTGACATTCTGGCCTGCATTCACACATTGCCAAGACATATTTGAGAATGTTGACACATGGAGAAAATATAATATTATATATTCTACACCAATTCTGGTTTTTTTGAAAATAAAACTAATTCAGTGTGCAAGGAAGATCCAAGTTGGGCAATTTGCAGCACATACAAGAGGCTGAGCAGTAAATGACTGCTGAATATAGCATGAACTTACCAATGTGGCATAGGAACACCAGCAGAGCAGCAACATGACTTCAGCTTTAAAGAGTAAAGGAACTTAAACGTCTCCTAATTTCATTACTTTTTTTTTAATATTTATAATAATGATTTTACACTTCCCCCATTTTTATTCTTCTACTTTCTTTCACTGACACTATATAGTTCTGGCTTGGGATTTTGTATATATATACATATATATATATATATATATATACACACTATATAGACATAAGCAAACAGATTCACAGGCATGATTCATTCTACCATGTTATGAGATGCTTTGTCATAGAAACCAAATGGACTACTATTTTCAGCACAATTGTAATTTAAGTGTTATCAACCTGAAAAAGTATTCATATGTTCTGTAGTTCAATACTTCTGTATAAAGTGGGTCACCTTTATACAGAAACAAAAAGATGTTCTGACTGGAACTATAATTTAAAATAATCATGGAATCAGCTTATATTGCTGCCAAGGTACCAGATATGTTGACTTCTTGGAGCATTAGTTTTTCCACTTCAGCAATCCAGACGTGAGAACATTAAAAAAATTATAATCTCCCAACAAAAATCTAACAACAAAGGATTAAACTGGAATGAAGAAATATACAAGAAGAAATGAAGAAATATACATTTATTTCAAATAATCAGTCAGAGGGTTTAAAAATTAACTATAGCTGGGCCTGAGATTCTTGCTTTATGACACTTCAAAGGAGATTCAGAACTGCAGAAGCTTCTCTTGATTTTACAGACATTATTACCTGAAACAGCTGCATTCTGGGTGGACATAAGGATTGCAAGGCACACATGGTAACTAAATGGTAGAAGACCCTAGTGGGCTGCATGGGATGGTAAAACACATGGACATATGCAGGTTTCCTGGGGGCCTACAGCCGTTCTGTCCTCCATTGGCTAGTAGGTTTTATCATTGTCAAGGAAGATTTGTAACAGTTAAGTTCTAAGATAGAGCCAGATGACAAAAATTAATCATTGCTGCAGTAGGAGATTTAGAAACAAAATTAATAAAGGAAGCTTTGACTAGAGAAAAGAAGAAAGAGAATGAGCATTAACTCCTCATCACATCAGTGTGAGAAAAAAGCTGCCCAGTCTAAAGTTGAAAAGGAACAGATAGTGTACTATCATATACAGAAATGCAGACTCCTAGGATTCATTCTCCTGCCTGCAGATGGATGATGAGCCAACAGAGAGTTTAATGGATACAGATTAAAGAGAGTGACACTGGAATGGGACTCAGGCTAGGCGACCAGGAAAAAGTGGACAAGGCCCACTACAAATAAGAATACCCTTATGTTCTCTGCCCTGGTCCTTGTAGAGGACTTCAACTACTCCAGTTGACAGAGTAGTTTTCTTTCTTTCTGCTGGAAAGACAAACACAGGACATTAGTAATCAGCAGGACATTAGTAATCCAGGAGTTTTGTCTCTCGAATTTGACTGCGCCTTTACTATGGGAGACTGTGCCAAAAGTCTTGCTAAATTAATGTTAAATGTCAGCCAGTGCTGCCCCCATCTGTACAGCTGTCACCTCATGAAAGAGGGCAATCAGGTTGGTCAGGTATGACTTGCTCTTGGTCACTCTGGCTGTTCCCGTTTTTGTGGTCTGTCAGTAGCCACAGCTTCTGCCAGGATTTGTTTACCATTCCTAGAGACTGATCAATATCAGATATGATATATATGATCAATATCAGATATCTATTTAATTATCTTTAGAGTAAGCTGGTTGTCTATCTTTTTTTGTCCATTTGGAACCTTTCTAATCATCTTAAACTGCAGAAAATTATGAAAAGCTAGGCTCACAATGGTGTCAAGCAATCCCTTCAGCACCCTTGGATTCTTCTTATCTGGTCACATGCACTTGAGTATGCTCATCTTGCTTAAATGATTCTTAACTTGATCTTCCTCTGAAGTGGGTAATACTTCACTCCTACAGACTGTCACTAGTCATAGAAAACTGGGAATATGAGGGTATACCTAAACAGTCAAAATGTCACTTCTTTTAGATGTTGTAAGGGGGAAAAAAGTGAAGACAACTAGTGCACAGCTTGTGTTTATTCTGCATGATTATACTCTGCCATGTGAAAGTCAGCACCACATTAAAGGTGTAAAGAATCTACATTCAAAAATGAATTTGTACTGTAAAATAATGAAAATAAATGCAAGCAGTATAATTGGCGTTCTCATTGAGCATCATCTGTATTTTGGCATGAATATTTAATTGCATTATGCAAAACAAAGGCAATCACAGAGGTAACAGATCTCTAATCCTTCAGTCTGTGTTCTACTTGGCATAAATCACGGTGTACTTTTTAATGTTTAGAGACAAAGATCTCTCAAGCAATGTTCAATTGCTATAACATAAAAGAGAAAAATCAAAATGATCGCTTTTATTTTAGCCTTTATTCTGCCATGATGCCCACTAAGTGCTAATTAAAAGCCATTCTGAGTAGAGAGTGTGAAAAGACATTCAGTTCTTCGATATATAAATTTGGATCAATTGATAACAGCCAAGACTATTACTTAGGTGAAAATCCCTTCTTTGACAGCTTATTGCCAAAGGGAGCAAATATGTGAAAAGGCTGAGAATAAGAAAGGAGCACCCACCTCTTTTTTTCTTCCACTGTCAAACCCTCAGTTATTCTTGCTTTTTGCTTTTCTGAAGAAGCTTTCCAAGCGTTCTCAAGTTTGAAACAGTTTAGGACTTAACATATATAAGCAAAGTTTTTTTCTAGGAATTAATAAGGCAAAGATGGTAGGTTTCATGATTATTTCCACTTTTTTATATTAAGCCATATATTAGGCAGAAGAAAAAAAGTCCTGCAGAAAATGCTGCTTTTTTGTAATCAAATAATTTTGCAGAAATGTATAATATTGATGACAAAATTAGTGTCAACAATAAGGGTGGTCTTGTGACTTTCTTATATCACTAGTGTTAAAATATTTGACTTCACTAATGTCAAAATATTTTGTTTCACATTTATTATTTTACATTCATGAACACGTCTTCAGATTCTTCAGAAATTACTTTTTCTCTGCAAAGATCTTTTTTGTTGCAAATTTCTTTCCACAAAAGACTCCAGTTTGAGCTGGTCATTCTAATTTGCAATACAATAAAAGATACAAAACCCTGAGGTTTTTTACTTGCTTTATTCATCACCAATTCATGCATAGAAAAATATTTGGAAAAATACAAATTTCAAATTTTTTTGTCATCTGTCAGCTGGCAGAGGTGTAGCCTTCCATTCAGTCTCATTTCACCCTTCCCTGTACTCAAATTCCACCTCTGTGTAAAGTTGCAGATGTACCAGAAGGTCTTATTATTCAGCACTCCCAACTTTAGGATCAGTCTAGCTGCCTAAGATTTAGTAATGTGCCTATGCCTCTGGGGTTTCAAAAAAATAGTCTCTTTCATGGCAAACTACGCTTAAATATAATTTGCTAGAGAAAGACTAACACCATTCCTTTGGCTAAAACGGGGAGGGGTTCTGATGTTATTCCAGGAAACCTTGCCACTGACAAATTGCTGATAGTTCTGGGAATAGAGTTCAGCATCAGTACACTGGACCTCCCAATATCATAATGAAATTCCTGGAAGTGCCTTTTTTACATAGAAATCCTCCATGGAATGAGACAAAACCCAGAAAATGTAAGTAATATAGCTGAAAGAGACATTTTTTCCAAGTGCATCAAAGTTCAGGGACATAACAATGAGAATGCCAATAGCCCACCTCTACATCAGTAGTTTGTCTTCCAGATGGAAAAATGTATCTGAAAACAAAGGTATTACAGACTCAACCGCCACGACAAAAATATTCAAGCAAATAACTTAGGTTTTCTAGAGGGACTTTATTAACCTTACCTAAATATCTGCAGACAGCAAAGGCTTATGTCATGCATCCTCACACATATAAATTAACACACTTCTGCTTCACCATTTTGTTTTTAGGGAGCTAGAGCACAATGAGGCACTGTGGACTGGTGTTGTCCCATTAAAGCACACATGAGTGGTGGTATTTGCTGTTCATAGAGAGTGTTCCCTATATTTACATATGTCTCTGAAACTGAATACTGAAATCCATACCATCTTGTGAGTTGCAGCAGAGAGAGAGATTTGTCACAGTGCTCTGGTATCTTGGATATGCACCCAAACACTGAAGTGCTTTATAAAATGTGGATACTGACCTGTTAACAGCAGTTTGCGGTGTCAACTCGATCAGAAGCACCTTAAGGATAAGCACTAGTTTATTTCTCGCTTGGAAAAGACAGAGAAATACCTGTTATAGTCCCACCAAGGGTCACAGGTGTTCAACATTTCCAAATATAGATGATCACAGGCATAGTCTGGAAAATGCCACCAGGCACTGAGACAATTTTATTCACTCGGTGATAACTGAATTGAATTTTGGGGCTGAACATGGCAATTCTCCTCTGAGCCCTACCTATCAAGCTTAGGCCAAGGGTTATCTGCTATGCATACTGCAAAGAAAAAATTTAAACCAGGGTCTCTCAGATCTGAAGAACGTGACTTCACTCTGGTAGATCAGGCATCCTAACAATATTTACATGCTGAATAGCTTTACCAGGCAAAATGCCTGCTGCCACCTGAAATGTATTTTCACTGAAGGATTCTGGAAAAATCAGCTATCAGTATAGTCAGAGTGACATGCTCACAGATGCAGAGAGAGTTCTGTGTGCTGCAGTAAGGTATGGTGCAAAGAGAACTATTCAGGGAGCTATCACTAAGTCTGAAGAACAGAGCAACATAAACCTCTAGTAGACTGCCCCCAAAAAGCCTTAAGTGGGTCCCACCTACAAGGTTAAACTCAGAAGAGGAGTCACGATGGCAGGAACGTTTTGTCTCAGAAAACATATGTCTTCTTGGAAGATATTACTGATATTTTTATCTTCGTGTTCAGGGAGCAGGTAAGATGATAAGACAGGCAGACTTATACACAAAGCAAACAGGAAGAGCTGTGACAGATAGCCCAGTGCTTATAAATTGTGTTCTTTAAATTCATGATGCAAAAAAAGATATTTTACTTCTGTTCTAAATATGTTGAACAGTATTTGACACTTGCACAGCATAAGAGATTTCAAAATCTCTGTACTTTGCTATTTTTACAGCAAGTTCTGTAATGTATGTGTCTAAAGCTCAGTGTGTACAACTGTTTAGATGCACCACAAAAAAGAAGCATTATGTGGTGAGAAGGACCAGAAACATTAGGTGAGACTAGGCAAATTCAGTCACAGATAGATGGGAAGTGAAAGCCAGATTCTGACCCCAAGACACAGTCAATAGTCCAATAGAAGGGGATATTTCTTCCAGAGAGGCCGTTTGTGAAACAGCACAGTGGGTCTTTTTATCAGCTGTTTGCAAAGAAGCAGACATTACCTTCTCCTACAAAGTGCCCCAAACCCAACCTACTTAATCTTACTCAGTGAAGTTACATTTAGATCTTCCTCTTGCAGTCATAGTAATTGCACAAGGATCTTTTGTTTGCTCTCCAGTCCTGTTAATCAGGCAAGGCCAAAAATCTATTAGGAAACTTCAAGGATAAATGAAATGGGTGAATAACTTCTCCAGCAGTACTTTAAATAGTCTTCACTGTCTTCCTAGCTCCAGCTCTAAGTAGAGCTTTGTTGAATTCTGTCTCTCTATATATTTTTATTGAGCCTGGAATTCAGCAATAATCTGATGAATATAGTTTATTTTTAAGAGGTAAAGTCAATGCTTTTATACCTAATCTGGTATTTTATTTAGTCAGAGGAGTCTTTAAAAGATATATTGAAATTGTGGCATTTTTTTAAATTATGCTGGAAGAAATAAAAGAATGTTCATTAATAGATAATTAAATTTAGGGACTGTAGTAATTTTAATTATATTTACTTTGTTAATCAGAGACATTGGGAGTTGCATCCATGTATTGAGAGCTTGACAGGTTTTATCTAAGAGGATTTTATAATTAAGATTATATATTAAATCCTTCCTGGAGATAATAAATATTCCTAGGTAATTTAGCAGGGGAAAAAAAGGCATGTTACTCAGCTGAAATAAGACAGAGCCTATGCTGGAGGAATGATTTTGTATATGACAAGCTCCATGCAATAAAATCTAAGGTTTAAAGGAGAAATCTTTAGCCTGAAGAAAAGGATGCTTGGGGGGGGACCTTATCACTTACTACAACTGCCTGAAAGGAGGTTGTAGCCAGGTGGGGCTCAGCCTCTTCCCCCAGAAAACAAATTACAGGACAAGAGGACACAGTCTTAAACTGTGCCAGGAGAGATTTAGGTTGGACACCAGGAGAAATTTTTTCAAGGGATGGGTAATTAAACATTGGGATGAACTGCCCAGGGAGACAGCAGACTTATTGTCCCTGGAAGAGTTTAAGAAAAGACTCACATGACACAGCACCATGGTCTAGCTGACAAGATGGTTTTAGATCATAGGTTGGACTTGATGATCTCAGAGGTCTTAAAGTAATTGATTCAGTGGTTCTTTGAGGAAAAAAACTCTTAGTTTAACATTTTGGGTTGGAAGAACAAAGGAAAAGGACTCCCATCTATTATTTTGATCCAAGTTAATAGTATTTTTTCATTTTACAATCTCGTTCTAAAAGCCTAGCAGCTTCTAGAATACAAAGAAAAGTTAATTTTGTCAGGAGAAAAAAAAGCTGTGTTTTTTTTTTTTTTTCTCAAGGCCTGCCTTGCCACCCTCTCAGAGATTTGACAACAGCTGATAAAGTCAGTGATGCAGATATGCCAAATTCGGTTTGTTGGAGGATGGAAATATTAATGAGGATAATCCAGACTTGTTTTAATTTTGGGGTTTCTATTATTACCCACAACCACATTACACAACCACTTTACTGTTTCAGAAATGTTTATTATTTTAATATTTTAATTACACTAATGCCACTATAGAATGATATACATCTCAAATATTTCCTATTTCTTCTTCGTGGATCCCTCCTTACATATTGCTAGCACATGTGATGACCTTAAGAGCCACAGAAAAATAAAGCAATCCTAGAAGGATTAAACCCCAATGTACCCAATCAGATTCACACAGTACAAACCAGTTGTTTTCACAGAGATAACATTAGTGGAATCTATCCTAAGGGGTGAGGGGACACCCAGGTCCTTCTGAGTGCTATGTAACTGCTTTAAATTATGGTTTCAGTGACAAAAATCAGGGATGTAACCCACTAAATTGTTCTCCCAGTACATATCAAACAACTAAGATAGCTCACGCTCCTGATTCTTAAGCTGAAAAAAAACTGGAGTGCAAAGAGGGTATTCCACTGCCTCTGTCTTTGGAGTATTTTTAAATACTAAAAGGCCTTTGTATTTTGGAAGTGGAAGTTTTATCTGTTACAACTTTGTACCAATCAACATGCTATTGTGTGACATTTTAGGGCAGGCACGTAATACATATTCTCATTTGTCTGATACTTGCATCTCTGTGGCATAAAACTAGACATCTATGTAAGTCAACAGTTTGAAAATATCTAGACACAGATGTTGACATGCATAGCAATATGAATGTTAAAATATCAACAACAGTATTTCAAAGAGCAACAATAGTGAAGTGGCATCTTAACATTTTTAGTTGCTGTCCTTGACTTAGATTTTCATACTGTGCTCTCACCAGAGTCCTTTCCAGTTGATTGCTTTCCCCCTGCCCCAAACACAGCATTCCATAAGATGTACCACTGAGAAATGAAATGACAATATAAACCCTAATATGCTCTTGGATAGAGTACTGCTCTGGGTATACAAACATGTCTTTCTAGCACAGATTTGAGGCTAATTAAATATCGGTTGTGTTGTAAAACATTCAAAATCATTCTGCCTTTAAGTGTTATCAAGACTTTTTAAAGCTCTCAAAGTGGCACTAAACAGAGGAACGTTCATGTTTAAGTACTGATCTAACTGAGGTCTCCAGGTTATTTAGATTTTAGAAAGAAGATATTCCTTATTGGAACACAATTTACAGCTGTCCAGGTTTAATTGGCAAATTCTACTAAGATAAAATAGTAGAGTGGTGAAAAAGTACCAGAAAAAAAGTAGCAGTTACTGGAGCCTTGATAAATGTTGAAAACAGCTGATTATTAGGAGTTCTTAAAAAACCTGTAGATCTTCATCCATGCTTTGAAAAGAAGTATTTAGCTAAGACTCCAATTAATCTTTTGCAAAGCCTGTGGACTGAAGCTTATAACTTGATAGTAATGCACACACACAGATTCTTTAGCATGATTACTTTCATGGAAGATTAATAATTATGGATAAATGTATACCTTCAATATTGCTCTTCATTTATGATTTGCTCAATAAAAACACAAATAATTGTGAGCATAACAAAACAAATATTTAACACTAAATTCAAGGGGTACTTTTCCATTGTGATATTACTAATGGAAATAAAGCTTGAGAAAATTTGTGCACATGATATGGCCTATCAGGGGTTTAAAAATGCATAAGACTGTTTAAAAATTTTTAACATATGCCTATATGTTAAGAAACAAAACAACACAAAGAAAAACAAAGAAAAACAAAAAAAAAGGTGGATTCAATTGTTGAGAAATACTATAATTCTTTTCTGATTATTTTTAGAAGTTTTTAGTAGGAGGACTTTGACAAACATATATCTTATAAAATAGTGCTTGACCATATCAAAACATTGATTTTAAAATCAGATTCAGATTACTACAGAGGCATTATATTACATTTTTACACTCTTTAATGCCCTGTCTACTCATCTCTTTTTATTTATTTAGCAAATGAAAACCCTGGATATAATTTTCCGCCAAAACTCACAGTATTTGTGAGACACGAAAGTCAGTCTTCTAAAACAACAATAAATCATCAGCAACATTAATATTTTACTGTATATTACTATGACAGAGCAATACAATTCAATAGCACTTTCTAAATTGCTTTGCATCATTTGCATTTTGAATTGTACTAAGCTTCTGAAACAGTAATATTGTCTTCTGTATAAGAGTAACATTCTATTACATATCATTATAATCAGTACTGTTTCCTTCTTTATCCTACTTCTTGTTAGGTTAAACACAGATTTGATGCTTCTTGTAATAACTTTGCTTTATGTGGTTTATCAGGGCTCAAAATAATAAAGTAAATCAATCTCCAATACTGGATTCAGATATTGTAAAAATTTAATAACTTTCCTTTGGTTCTCTGTTTAAAGAAAAATGAGTCAAAAATCCCCTTGCTTCCCCAAAATCTGGAAAAAAATACAAAACTGAGATATGTTCATTTCACTACTTCCACACTTCTAGAAAGGACCATAAGTGAAAAACTGTAAAGGACTTTATTAATATTTTCTAGTATCTATGTGTAAAACATACCATGATATATTAATTTGAGAAAAATTACCTGTTTCATATATCTACGTTTTCATAAGGTACATGTTATGTCACCACAACATGGTGTGCTTTGTGTGCCATAGACAGGCTGAAGCCAGAGATGGGTAGAAAATCTGAGTCACACATTGCAAAATTATACATTTTAATTTCTCTCCAATAAGAAGGTAATTCTATTTAGCACCACTATGAACTTCATACCACATTAAACTTTATCACATTATCACATTTATCCCATATAGCAAAAACTGAAATCAAACTCAGGTAATCACTTGCATGGATGAAGTTTTTTCTCAAGAGGTAATGCCAGAGAGATCTTATTTGCTCCCTTATGGCTGGCATTAGCCCATGTCCAATGTTAAATGCTTCCAGTGTTCCATGGCTGGAATTGCTGTCCCTTCAGCACCTCCTCATTGAATTGACAGGTACACTAAACACGTGCAGACACAAAAGGAAAGATAAAGCTCTTCTACAGACAATTAACTAATTACTAATTAACTAATTACTCTGCTCTCGTTACAGTAGCTGGGCTACTTTGCAGTATCCTCAGGAAGTTACCATTTTTCCTTCCAATAAGCAAATTAGCTTATTATTTTAGCTCATTCTCATAGTGAAATTCATTTCTGGCCATCAGGTCACTAATTCTGAAGTCAATGTGGACAGAGACAAGTGTTGCAACTACTTTACAAGTGAAGAAACTGAGCCCAAGGCTCAGCTTAAGGTGAACAGCCTGAATTGCAAAGATACCTCTACTCAAATATTCCATCCACTAAAACCAGTGGAAAATTTAAATTTAAGCAACTTCTGAAAGGGCATAAGTGGTTTGCCTAAGGCTACAGAGACAATCATTATTTGAGGTGGGTTTAGAGCATCTTTTCTCACAGAAAGATAAAAACCTCTCTACATATAAAAAATCTCTGGCTCATGTTCAATATTTCTATTGGGAAATCTTATAACACTGAACAAAGAGTGTGGGCAATTCCTCACATTTTATAAACAAGAAAACAGAAAATCAAGAAAGGGCCAGTCATGTCTTAGTTTACACATTGTCAAGGGAAACAGTAAAGTGATAGTATTTAGCAATTTTATGCAGTGGCTATCTTCATAATACAAATTTCCCTCCTTCCTCATAGGGTTTGGAATGGGTTAAAAATATATTAAATCTTTATTAAATGTTTCCTTGTTAATCTATCATGTTACTTTAAACATTTCCCTAATGCAGTCATATCCTATTAGTAACCAACCATCCTCATTAATTCAATAGAAAAAATGTTTCATCATATTGACATTGTTTTTATTGAATTAGTGGAGATGATTAATGGTAGTGTAATTCAATGGAAGCAGCTACTCAAATGTTAGTTAGATCCTAGACTTGCTAAGGAGCTTACTGTTAAAATCATATTTGTCATTGACAATAAAACAGCCCAAATGTTGACAATTCTTGTAGTTGTCCATAGTCTAAGCATGGTACTTGTTATCTTTACCTATTGCAACATATTTCATAATATACACAGGAGAAAAGTGCAGCAAAACGTAATGAAGTTCACCCATTAAAATGCTCTTTTGTCCCTGAGAATTTTTAAAGATTTTTGGTGTCCACTCAAGGACAGAGGCCATATCTTGGATAAGAGCAGTGGAGCAGTGAAGCAGTTTTATACAGCTACATAACCATTTGTTCCATTTTCAAGGGAGGTATGATAAAAAGCTTATAGACACATATTTGTTTAGCAGTTATGTTTGGGGACATTGAGAATTTCCCCTTGTATTCATCATTAGCTAGGTCACTCAAGCATAGGTATTTTGTGTATCAAGGATTAGGCTCTTCAGCTGAAATCTTAGATTTTTTTTTCCTCAAACATGTTGCAAATGTTTGAGCAAATACAGTAGTAATTTTTCCCATGGTTATTATAGAGAATATAAAATTTTCATGACCAGAAATTCATTACACCTTATTTGAATCCTGACACTATACACTTAATTAAATCTTTCTCTCATTTCATCCCCACCCCCCTCAAAAACTAGACTAGATGCAAAATCAAAAATTAGCTTGATGTTAATTTTAGGCTTGAATATAAATTGATATATTTGAAACCACTTAAAAAAAAGTAAACATGGTGAGTTAAAAACCAAAATGAAATAGAAAAAGAAAAGCAAACAACAAATGTAGGTAAAAGAAAACCACTGTCCTTTTCATTTTTCTTTGTTAGTCTCAATTTCTTTGCTGTCATAAAAGGGACTTTTATGCCCTATTTGATTCTCACCTTCCAGTGGCTTTAATGAAATAACATCAATGAGTGTGGCATCAAACCTTACTTACTTTTGTACCAGGCTGACTAGAAAGCAGTTTCCCTCAAATGTACTGTTATGTTTTCAATAGAAAATTTTACATTTGTGCTCACATTTTACATCCTTATTTTGGCAGCACATTTCCCTCCCACTTTTTTAAAATCTTCAGTGGCATAGGAGCACTCAGTATTTTCTCAGTGTTTCAAAAACTAGCAGTCATAAATTTGATTACAAGAACTAAAACTGAGCACTATGTCTAGGAAACACCTGGCGCTTGCCTTTTGCTGTTCCCAGTTACAATCCTGGATCTGTTCACTGCTGTCTGCTTTCCAGCTTTTTGACATGTCGAGGGAATTAGACTTGTCAGATTTGTCTGAATCAAGCCTGTAGCACACTAGTCTCATCCCCTGGGCCTTGTAGGTTTCTCTGAGAAGGATCCGTGCTCCTCACACGTTGTAAACTGAGCAGCCCACATTTCCAGTGAGATGCCTGACTGGAAAAATCCCAACTGACTTTATCAGAAGCAGATGACTCTTATGTCTGTCTAGTGATGGGTAAGCTCATCTAGTTAGAATAGGACAGTATTAAAGTACAAGGCACTTGGGGCTTCTCTGAAAGTGACTGTGATCCTGAGTGCTTCTTTTTTGCAGTGTATGGTCATTTAGACCCATACAAAGAGATTCCAAAATATGATCTTTCTGATCTGATAGTTTTTGCAAGCTCTAGATATGATACACACGATGTTGGAAGTTCCCAGTTTCCCAAGCTCTGACTACAGTGATACAGGCCAATTAACTAGTAGCACTACTAAAAGGCCCAAATTTTTCCCCATGTTGCAGGTAACTTTATTCGTCTCGCTCTCATTCAGGTGCTGATGAACCGAAAGCTGCTAATTGCAGTGGACAGTGAGGGTAGAACTGGCTGTTGGCAATGGCTTACCAGAACCTGACAAAGGGCTATTCCTACTTCACTTGAGATTCCTTCCTGCCATTTCATCGAGGCAGTTATTCACAGATTTTTGGTAATAACCTGCCTAAGTTTTCAAATCTAATTATGAGTTTAAAATACAGAGCAGCAAAAGTTGTTATATCTGGAACTAGAATCATTGAATCATAGTTGCACAGAAGCCAGATAACCTTTGCACAAGCAATGTGCAGTCCAGTCAGTGGAGTCACTGTAAACATTTTATCTCCTTAAAAATAAAAAAATAGAGCTTCACGGTGCATAACAATTCATATTTTCAGGCTTATACAGAGGGAAACCAGATGGACCAAAAATATTTTCTCAGCTTAAATAGATGAATATGAAAGAAAAAGGATTTAAAAAGGAGTGTGACTATACATAAAAAGAAATTAGAAGTATAATTTCTGATATTCCAATGTACAAAGAACTTTTAAATCAAGCAAATACATAATTACATGCAAAAGACTTCATATAGTGAGCTGAAAAGCTCAGCATCTTATATTTATGGTTTTGGTAACCTAAAAATATGTTTTCTTGATACTGACCTGTGATTTTCATAGTTCATCCCAAATCAGATCAGTCTTTTCTGCAACGCCAGATGGTATCAATTATGCAGTTACAAAACTTTGATAGAACCTTTACAGTGTATTAATAATTCCCTTTTGTAAAAAAGTCCCACATTTTGTGATGTGTTATTTCACTGCTTTAAGCAAGTTGGTTAAAAATTCTGTGAGCAGATAAGATTTAAAAGTTTCAGAATTCTATTAAATGCTTCCTATGTTTATTTTTTAATGGCATCAAATCTTCTACAGAGATTTTTCCCAATCAGTTTTGACATTTGAACTTTTCTGCACATTTCTTATTGTGTAAACAAAAGGCTAGTCAAAGTGGAAGACAAAATCTTGTGCTACTTGTTTCAAAAATCTGCATGTCTCTTTTTGAACCTGCATAATGCACCACAGATAAGTATGAGACATAATGAAGCACAGTACTGCACTACTCTGTGCTTTAGCTGGTAGATCTATCTTGGGACTTCATTAGTATGTGACTCTTTTGCAGTCAGTGAATGTACACCTCAGATTGTTATACATCTCTGAAAAACTACGTATGACCTGAACATTGTTCTTTCTTTTCTCATACTTGTTGGTGGGAACAGAGATAAATTCAACTTGGTCCTTGTCAATAGGATTAAAAAACCTCTAAAAATAGTTTCTTATGTATATGTACACATAAGGTAACTAATATGATGAGACTTACACCCACTCAGTGCCAGTTTTCATAGCCTCTACCAGACAAAACTGCATGGACAAGAAGAATAAGATACTATATCATTAGGAGAAATTACCATATGTGCTCATGACTAGAATAAGTTACCCCTTCCCAGCTCCTCCCCCAAATTTCAAAAATGGTAGGAACACAAATCATGAACTTGAAGAATATAATAATAAACTAACAGAGTAAGAATTATAGACTAACAGAGTGATTTAGGTCTGAAGACACTTCCAGAGAGCTGAAATACAGCCTTTCTTCTGCTCTATTCCCAAACTCAAAGGACAACTTAGATCACAAAGCTAGACTTTGCCTAGTCATTTGAGTGTGTCAAAGACTGCAGAATCTCTGTGCAACTGTTCCTGTATTTGGACCCTTGATGGTGATCTTCTTTTTTCTTAATATTTACAGAATTTCCCTTTTTTGCAACACTGGTGACCATGGATTTTTTCGTCCTTTCTCTCTGCATATGCAAGACACCTCATCTCCTTATAGCCTTCCTTTAAGTGACTGTAGAGAGCACTTTGTCCACCTTCAGTCATTTATTGTTCAGATTTGCCTAAACAAGTGGACTTCAGCTTCTGTGCTGTGCATTCCATCCCCTGACCACCTTGTGGTATGTGGGGCACTCACTTCAGTAAGTACAGTCTGTCTTGCATTGGGGAGCCCAACACTAGACTACAAATATGGCTAGCAGAATACCTATTTCAGAAAAAAATTACTCTGATCATGAAGATTTTCCTTCAGCAACTGAATCCAGGCATTTTGATGCTGTTGGTTACACACTGTTACCACCAAATGCTTTCTATTTTGTCTGTTAGGAATCTTAGCCTTTGTCCATCCTCCATAGCCTAGACTGCAAACTCAAGTGTCACACAGGTCTTTGCAGATACACTTCAAGGATGATCTCAAAATTATAAATATTTAAAGACATGCTTAGTCTATGCCAGAAATTGGATTGGAATGAGAGTCCTGTTACTATTACATATCCTTTCACATTTTTTTCTCTAAAGCCCACCTATAGAAAACCCAAGGTGAACCTCATATTACTCAATCAATTGAATGCTAGACCTACCTATGGTTTATAGTCCTAAATACAGTCTTTGTAGTTAGATGTTTTATTTGCTTTCCTTTCAGTTTCTTCATCCAATAATTTTTCAATTTTGGCCTTAAAAGCTAACTATGACAAGGAGGTGGGGAAAAAAACCCACATCAATAAACTCTAATTTCAGATTCCTTTTCACAAGAAACAGTAGTCTCCTTACACTCCACTGCTTTTACAGCCCTTACTCAGAGAACTGAGATTTCAGTCTGTGTGATTTATAATTGGAAAGCAGAAACTATAACATTCACCTGCTGTTCATATCCACAAATGAAATTATACAAGGCAGTTTCATCACTCAACATAATAATTGGCATGAACCAGCTCGGGTATGCAGTATTCAGATCCCTGAGGTCCACTAACAAGTTGCTGTAACTACATGCAGCTGTAGAGCAGAAAAAGCAAAAAACAGCACAACATTTTTCATATCACAGTTGTTTTGATTAATTCATGTGAGGGAAGTAGAGAAGTCTGCATTGGGTTTTGTCTTGATCTTATAGATGTTACTGTGAAATGAAGCTGACCCTACTGATATCAAGGTCTCAAACTAGCTTGCAAATGATACTAGAGAAAGAACTAGAGAGAAGCAACAAGCTTTACAAAAGAGAAGAAAGACAAAATTATTATAAGTAATCTTAGAGTAATCTACTCCTCTAGAGTGCAGATTGCAGTATTGAAATTTGGTAATTCACATATAAAGATCCAGGCTTCTTTCTTTCTTTTTAACCTACAAACATTTTAAAATAATCCAAATTAAGTCATTGCCAATTCAGTGGAACACTTCAGCATGTATATGACTCAAAACAGCACTGAAGTCCATTCATGCCACTTTCATTATTCCCTGTACAAAAAAACTAACCCAAATACTATGGAAACAAAACTTCAAGATCACTTCTGTCACTCAAAATGTTGAAACTTCTTATAAAATGTCACTGACTATGCTGCATTTCTGTGACTTATTGCTCTTTGATAGGGCTTGTGGCTAAGACTACCATAAAGAAGTGCATGCAGAAAAATAAATACTTAGTCGTTTCTGGGATTTTCTTTTCTCCCATTGCTACTGAAAAGTACAGGACTAAAATAATCACATTTCAAAAAATGCTGAAATAGGAAAGTATGGAGATTTTTCTGAATAATGAGATCCCTGAGTGGACCAAAAAAAAATAATGAAAATGTAATGGTACAGGCAAAGAGATGTTCATATTTCCTCTCTTTAGATGGATGGGAGATGATGTGATACAACTTGATTCCTCATTACCTTCAGTAAAGCTCTTAAGTACACAGTTGTTTCTAGGCAGGTGGGAATTTTTATGGAATCATCTGTGACTACTCATATATTAAATATGTGAGTAATCTGCTGGTTTGAAAAACAATAGCAATAGATGTGAATTTCTCACAGTCGTGTATGCAAACATCAGTTAATGTACTGCCTCCTCTCAAAGTTCTGTGGGAGGAAACTTTTGCCGTGGGTCTTCAGTTCTATCAAATGGGAAGGAAACAATTTCTGCTCAAAGATTTCTATCATGAAAGATAAAAAACTTCCTGCATATCAAATAACCATTTCTAAATATAGTATAATTTGTAAATGGTTATAACAAAAAATGCAAGCCATAAACATAGACATAGCAGTGATTCATATAAAAGTAAATAATCACACTTTGGGAAAAAACACCAATAATATTAAATGGTGACTTTCTAAGGAAATCTCCTCTAGACCACAGTGCTTTTGAGTTAATTTATGGTAACGATAGGAGAAACATGTAAATAGGTAAACCCATAGATGTAGAGCAAATTAAGCTGGGCAAGTACTGTGTTATGAAATGAATCTGTTATGTGTAAATGTATATGCATTCTTGTAAATCTATGTAATGGTCTCTGTTAAAAATTTCAATATTTGTGTAAATTAATGGCACCTTTACTTATGCCCGGATATTTCTTTTGTTAAATGCAGGAAACTGCTGTCATTTCTATTATCACTCTGTAGTAAGGCTGTATAAATGTTGGCCTGTTTTCAGTCAGCAATACACCTAAGACAAACATGAGAGCAGACATGATGATGAAGACTTCCCTTTGTTGGAAGGAAATATTATCAGCTGGTTTTATTTTCTGTGTATCTAAACTTAGTCTTGTCTAGTGACTTGTTTTTGCAAAGCAAAAAATTGTTCTTGACCTTTCAAATAACTGTGACAAATGTGCTCTTTAATCAGACATAGTTCAGTGACACTACAACCGAAAAGTGACAAGTCATTTGCAAAGCTGTTTCTCTTTAACACTTAACCTAGTAGTTATTAAGTAAAACTAGTCTTAAACCCATATTTTTAAAGGCAGATGAATAATCAGATCTAGCTGTTTGAGAGAGAAAAAAACACTAATAACAAAAACAATAATTATGTTTTAAATAAAAGTAGATTTAGGTGACAAAAAGATGTTCTTTTTTAGTCTCTATCTTTCAATCTACAATACTATACTAAGTATGTCCTAAATATCTATTTTAGAGCTCCTGAAAATAATCTGTTCTGTAGAAAGTTGGCATTTGTAATCTTTATCATAATTCATAACCCAGTTCGAAGATACTCATAGCTCTGAATGTTGTTTCTACACAGATTACTCTGACTAATCCCACCTACACTGGGACTCTCACCTTAAACTCAGCAACACTTTAGACAAGAACTATATTGCTTACACCCTGTCATCATCTAATGCTGAGGGTATATAAAAGTACTAAATACTCGTCTGTTCTAAAGCTTCTCATGATACCTAGCTTAATTTGCTTCAATACACCCAGAGAGACCCTAATCTGTGCTGATAGTAGCCCATCTCTCATCTGGAGCTTCAGTCTTTAGCTTGGGTAGCTGTCAATATCCAGAGAGATGCACCTGAGCTGACAATGCTCGTCTTCAGTATCAGAAAGTTTTTATGCCTCTGGATAACTACTGTTTATAAACTCCATATTTACTCACATAAAATCTAAGCCTAACTTTTTGGGTTGGTTGACTCTTTGGAGTGACAGCACACCACCCCTGCAGCTGGGGGAATTGAGGTATTCTGCTTAAGGATCACTTTTTCTTCTGCCAGATTTTTAGATTTCCCACCCAAACCCAAATGTTTAATTCTAATATTTCATGTCCTAAGGTACCCAAATTGATCATAACAAATCTAGATTTCTCTTTTATCCTTTATCTCAGGATGGCAATAACTATTGTGTCCAGTGGATGGAGAGGGCTATGAATTACTGGATTTCAGGAGGTTACTCCCAAAGCTGTGATAACAAGGAATGTACAAACAACAATTATATACTATGACCTCCAGAGAAAGTCTCATTGAATAAGATTCCCTTGTCTACTACAGCAAAATTGCTGTGTGATTCTTTGCATGAAGCGGAATTCTTGCTTTCTTTTCTTTTGTTCAGTGAAGTAATTATTTTTCAATCCCACCCCTAAAAAATATATTTACCACAACATCTCCAGCAAAGACTTAGAAACATGAAGAACTTTTGGATTAAATCCACTGTTTTTCTCTGGTATCATTGCAATTACAGACTCTCCAAGTGGGGTCTGACCTAGGATAAAACTTGTCTGTATGCATAGCAGTTTGGGCAAATGACAAAATCATGGCAAACAAAAGATATTGCAGTTTTTGTGTCCGTGTTCTGGTTACCATAGGTTCGAGGTCACCCAGTTTAGGCATTATCTTCTGGTTTTATTCAGCCCTGGATAAATGTATGCTTTGAAAGTGAGATAATTTTCCAGTGTCTCCTGCCTAAGAAACAAGAGGCATGATCCCCGAATCATCTACATTTACTGCTCAATATCTACTGTCAAGAATTTTGTTGTGTTGCTTGCCATCTCATCATCCTCTGAAGAGCATTACAACAGAACTCTGTCTTTTCCAGAACATCAACCATTTATCCCCAACATCCTTTCTTAGCAACGTAAAAGAAGCTGGGTTTTATTCTAAGTTGGGAGAACAAATACCAAAAGGCATTAGGTTTTCCTTCCTGTTATATAATTTTTAGTTGAATAAGTTATAACTGTCATTTATTGTACAGAATGAGGAGGTAAAGTAACCTTCTGTGTACAAAAGCACCACAAAAGCTTCACAATCCCAGTTGCCAAACACTTTTCAAGGGCTGGAGGGAAATCACAGATTTTCTCATAGAAATGGTCTCAGCTGCTGACAAGTAGTGCTTGTTTCTACTCATTAAAATTACTGGAAGTTCTACAGACCTGGCTGAAGGGCAGGAATATGCTATAACTGTATTCTGTCCAGTAGCCATGCAGCCTAGAATATTCAAAGATATGAAGAATTTGAAAAACGATTTTTTTTTTAATTTTTTTTAAATTTTAGTGTCTGACTTCAGCTTTTTAACGTGGAGATCAAGATTTTCAACATTAACAGCTAACATAGCTAATGGACATCAGAAACCTGATATTTCCAATTTCCCCACAATTTTCAATTGCTGTCTTCCTAAATGCATAGATTCAATGGCTTTAGTCCTGCTCTATGGTGCATTAGCCCAGAGAGATCTTTCTCTGTCCCTAGAAAGGCTGAGCATATAAAGCTAAAGTAATTTCTGGTGTTGAGTCAGTGATTTCAGTAGAGTTGATATAAGAGCACATTTGGCCCACCATCTCATAACTGCAGTTTGGTAAATCCATCTCTATTGTTTCTAATATCAGCATGATTATTGAAAAGTGTAAGAGTGATCAAGGCTTTCCAGGCTTTTGCACCACTAATTAGTGGTTTGTCTCAGTCTTGCCTGTTTCTGTTCGGAGCCAGGATTATTAGACAGGCAATCGAGCCAGATTCTCGTGTTCGGACCTGGAAGTTTATTATATCTTACCACAATTTACAGAAAGCATAGCAGCACTTCTAGCTGCTTGCTAGAAGTAGGAAAAATGGCACCAAGCTGAGCCTGTTTCAAGGCTTTTTAAAGCTAAACACACCAATAAAAGTTTTACACCTGTATTATTTATACTTTTTACACCTGTGTTATTTATACTTTTAACCCAATAATAGATTCCCATGACCCTTAGAGCAACTTTAGACTGACCAATCCAATGATAACTACCTAAGTTCCCTGAAGAAGCAGGAAGAGAAGAAGATGAACAAGAAGAAAGACACCACCCAAAATTCTCCATCTTGTCCCCTAACTACCACTATACATAAAAACCCCAAATTTAAAACCCATCACCCAGTGAAAATACACATACATCTAACCCACTACACATTTATGATTTCTAGCTTATTTTTTACATTTAAAAGTCTTCTCCAAGGTTTTAGGTGCAATGCAGTGTTTTCCAGGGGGTCTGTGCCTGAAAGCACAGAGAGCTCAAAAACTCCAGTTTCCTGAGATCCAACAGAAAAGTAAATTTAAGATAGAGAGGTGTGAATACTAGTGATTCTTTTGGTTATTATCCCCAATAAATACTGAGCTATTCTAAGGACATTTCCAAATCTATTTATTTATAATTTGATGGTTGGGAGCAAACAGCATAACTATTAAAAAGCCTCCCCACTGCTAAGTTATTCTTTACATTTTCATTCTGTTTATTTTTTACTGTAATTGTTTCTGTCAATTTTCTTTATTCAGAAACACTCCCCCTTTATCATAGCTTTTAAAGGTACAAAACAAACCAACCAGTCAAGCAAAAAATAAATCCATAGTAAACTGTAAATTTCCTAATGGCAAAGGCATATTTCACTTCTGTCATTTCAAACATAAGACTTCTATTTTAAAGGTGGGATACAGCTAGTCTTTACACCCTGCTTGATAGCCTTGATTTCCCTATTCAGACAGTGAACTCAGCAGGATAAATGAATTCCTGGAATAAAATGGATTCCATGGTTTTCCACTTGAAATAGATGACTTCCATGGGATTTATATAATTACTGGGGTTTCTGTGGCTCTTCTGAAGAAATTAAAACTTACTCTATTTGCTAGGAACCTTACTTATGTACCTGTTGGGAAACTGTGAGAGAAACAGGCTTTATTAGAATGCTTTTCTCACCATCTGTGCTTCAACCTCTTGTTGCACCTCATAAAGGTGGTTGGTTTTCTTTTCTTTTAAAGGTTTTGTGTTTGTAGGTCTGCTATGAATCTAAAGGGGTTTTGGCAGCACAACCAGTTACTTTCCTACTCAGATGGCCATTAATACTGAATTAATTTACTGGTCTGAATCTGCCAGTGTCCTTAAAGGAAATGCCATATTCTCATTATATCCTTCCATTATACTAAACATACTGCCATCATTTAGGTTATGTCAGGCTCTAATGACATTTAGTGACATTTCCCGTTATTATTACAGCTAGTTATCTACTCATGGTCACAGTCTTCTTCTTTATATCTCTAGGATGGTTTTAATAAGACCATGTGGGGACAATGGCTATATTAGCACTTCCACATATGTCTTATGTGAACGGTACTGAAGAGCTGCAGAATTTTTCCTCTGTCCTGTGTATTTTCTTGATTTATTTATGCAACATCTACCAGTATAATATTCTTTGGAGCCATCGGATTACATCTTCCATGAAAAAAAATTTAGCTGTCCTCTGTAAGGTAGCCTCCTTGAGAAAAATGTATTTTTCTAAAAATAGATATCTTCTAAAATAGTAAAAATCTCCCAGAATTATGGGAACAGCAACAGCTCTTAAATTCAATAATGCCTGCCAGTTAGATCCTGATCACATGAAGTCATATTTGCCACTAAGTCATATTTGTTTACGTATATTTATTGGCACAAATTTCTCCAACTGGTTTGATTTGTGCAGAATTTTAAAGAGACAATGCTTTTTGAAAGAAATTTGAAAACTTAACAACTGAGCTCTGAATACTAGTTTTATTTTTTGCTTTTTGTTTTTTGGGTTTTTTTTGTCAAATTAAACAAATGAAGGATCAACTAGAAAATCTCAGAATTTATTAAGCATGCTTTTCTCTAGACTTCAGATGCAAAACAACTGTAGCTTAGGACAGTCAGTGCTTTATCTCCCTCACATTCTGCCAATAATGGAAGGCACAATGGGTCCTGAAAATAGGGCAGTGGATTTGGTCTCAAGATAAATGTTACTGCTCCTGATCTCGCTAATGATCTGCTGTGTGATACAGAGTAAATTGCTCCACCTCTCTTTGTCTTGATGTCTCTTTGTCATGAAGATAGCTACATAAAGCATTTTGAGATCTAAAGATCTTTGAGTTATATGCTATTATAATTTATTATTTATTCTCTGCTCTTCTGTGTGAGTTTTTAAAAGACATTCTCTGTGAGCTGATGCACATTTTTCTGAGGCAAGCAATCCACGCTTGTCTGAGGAGTCAGGCTGTGAGCACAACGAGAGACAGGGGTGCTTTTTTCATCTTGTTTCCACAGAGTTCTTGTACAGATAAGTTTCTTATATAAAAATTGTGACCTGATCAGGTAGCCAAGTGTATGAGTTTTCAACAGAGATATGTAATCTTACAATTTATTTTTATGCATTTCTAGTGCATCATATTCAAGGTAGAATATGGTGTGCTTGGCTAAGCTGAAGGTTGTTTGAAGTTCATTGACAGCAACTGCAGTAATATGGTAAAGATCTGGTACATACTGGAACCCAGTTCCATGTACCCACAGCAGCCACTCTAACTGCTGCAATGCTGAGTAGTTTCTCTACCAGAAGCAGGCTGCAAAGTCTTTGAAAATACAGAAATTGGGAAAAACACCAAAACAAAACTTTTTCCTTTTTTCCAATGTTATTCCATACTAGATTTTAGATTTTCTTTGTTTGCCAGCCCCAGCTGTTGTTTTTATTAGCTTTCCTCAAAAGCTGGCAATAATATCATGAGGCTCTGTGAGCTTTTTCTTTGGCTCTTAACGCCCACACAGCTGTGGCAAATATGAGGGGTTCTAGTTTCATGACAGTTTACTTAGCAACAGAAACACTTCAAAACTTGGAGGTGTACCAAGAAAAATTTTCACCTCCATTCTGGTCCCTTTACTGTTTTAGATGATTTTTAAGTAGTACCTGGCTTCAAGTATGTGCTTCTAAACAGTTTTGTACATGAAGTCAAACTGGTTGTGCCTGTGCTCCACCCCCAGATCAGCAGGCTGGCACAGGATAAAGCACTGCAAGCAGGGTATATTACCTGGGCTTTGGCATGATGCTGGCTGTGGCTACAGGTTTGCCCTGGTTTGGAAGGTGAGATTGATTTATAGTCAGCATAAGCTTACATCTGTCTTCAAATGAGCTGTAAATACTCCCCAGCCAGCCCCAAATTTCTCCTGTAAATGGTTGCAGATAGTCTTGTTGGTAAGGATCCGGGAGAAGGCAATTGCCAAGGGTGGAACAGGTAAAGGGATCAGCCTGCCACAACGCCAGCACTGAGAAATTGCATCCTCTGCATCTGCCTGCAGTCTGTCAAACAGAACAGCTCCCAAATCAGGAGGGCAGAAGAAAAGCTTAACACAGAAATCCCTTTGGCAGAGCTCCTACTCCTGTTAGAATTCACCCTGTTGTACCTCATCTTTCTTCCTTGGGAAAACCACTACTAGCAGCAACAGGTTGTTCAGCTCATAGGCATGCTACAGTTCTGCTTTCTTTGCTGCAATTATTATCACTTGTGTCAGCTGCCACTTAAATCTAGTCATGCTGTTTGGTTGTGCTGAAATCCATCATTAAAATCTTTAAAGTTCCAAGCATTTTCTTTATCCCAAAAAATTAAAGAGCGGAAAGAAAATAAAAAATGTTATTGCTCTTTCATAATAGCTCCAGCTCTAGCATTTCCTGAAAGTCTTTTCTTGTAATTTAAGAAACAATATTTAAAAAAAAGGGAAAAAAAAAAAAAAAAGAAAAAAGAAAAGAAAAGAAAGGGAAAGGTTGGATGGGAAAAGGCTTGTAAGAGAGCATAATGATTATACAAGTAGAAAGTAGATCAGTTATACAAAGACTTGAATTTTGATTTATTGATCCAGAAAAATTGATTGCTTGTTCTGTAATAAAGACAAAATTATAGAAGTAATAGGTAAGAGAAAATAAGAAAGAGTAAATGTGATATACTGAAGAAAGCATTTAATATCACTGGTAAAAGGCAAGAGTATGAATAGACCTACAAGACCAGGTACTGGAAGTTACTATTCATTGTATAGAGCTAAGATGTCACAAGTTTCATGGTCAAGAGTTCCCATTAAAAAAAGCAAAATACCTGAGGTAAAGAGTGAGTCCTATAGTACCAAATCAGACCCTATGGACAGAGAAGGCACTTCCATGGTCCCAAATATTATAATGAAGTCTACCTGACAGGAAGATAATTAAGGGGGCGCAGGGGAAGAAACAAACCAAACAAGCCAGAGGACAGCATTAATGTGTTACAGTAACTTTAATCCTCCAGCTGTGACATAAAGTCATACATGCAGACAGCAAGTATCTGATTAGCTGCTTCTGCTTTACTGCTATTGTTTCACACTGACTAAGAGCAAAGCAACTCACAATTCTCATTACAGTAATAGCTTCTTGGTCCTAGCGTGGGGTCCTGACTCATCATGGGTTTTATTCCTGCAGTTTCTGCTGTTTGTATGTGTAATTAATAAACATAATGTTGATGCATTTAGTTGCTATAGAAACCATTATTTCTTTCGTTTCCCACGAGGATTCTGAGCAAATCTGCAGTAAGTTTGACCTAACTCTGCCACCTTCTCATAGTTTTGAATGAAATAAGTTATGACTCCTGGGAGAAATATTTGAATTTCTGTCTATGAGTAGAGTTCTATAAATCTACATAGCAATTTGTCCCCATAGACTGTTACCAAATGTATCCTCAAGACCTTATAAATTATATCACCCAGAGGAATTGTATTAGGCTTTCTTTCATTACATGGAAACAATTGGTGTTGGTAATTTAAATGTGGTTTGCTTAAACTTACTGTTAATTTGAAAATATTACAAAAGGCAGACAATCAGTTTTTAGAATAGATAAGAACAAATAAGGAGAAGTCGAGATTGAAAACATCTTCTGTGAAATGCAGAATACATTTACAACAATAATGAAACTGTTTTATTCTTGGAGAACCCGCCAATGCAGTGAATTTTAGAAACATCTGGTCAACATCAACATTGCAGCATTTAAGTTTTACAGGCAATTCTTGGTATTTTAAAAGCATATGTGGTACCAAAATGTATATGTCTAAATTTGTACCATTCACAAACATAACGCAACAGGGTGGGGGAGGTAGAGAGAAAAAGTGATGGCTGTGAGAGTGACAGGGGAAGGCATCCCTACAAACTGGAACACAAATTCCAAATGAGTGTCCCAGCCTTCAGGATAGATAGGTTTGCTCATACCCAGTAAATATTTTGATGCACAGATACAACTTTAATGAGAGGGAACTCGAGCATCTACCAGACCAATCTAATGCTCACAGTGCCTACATGAGTAAATAGTCACAAGATCTGTGTCAGAGTACCAAAATACTGAGCTACTGAGATACATATAGGAGAGTTGATGGCTTATTCAACTTTTGCCATGCTCTGAAAGTATAACACTGAATTCTCCTGCAACATCTGATCACAGATAAGATCTCTTTGTCACTATCTCTTGTAAAAGATATGTGACAGAATCACAATTTCTACATTTAGGTGAGAGTTACATATGAGATAATACAGAACTGTTGAGTATGACAACAAGAAGACACCCAAATGTAGGCTCCTACTAAGTTAGTAGCAGTTGAGAAAGAGGCTGTACAGAGATGCCTGCCTCAGCTTGCATCCTGCTTCATGCCCTCTGTACATCTAAACCTGGATTTCTGAGCAGAATCCATGTCTGCCCCTACGCTTTGAAAGCAATAAGTTTTACATTTAGTAAAACATAAGTACTGGTGCATGTATATGTAGAATCAAAGTCCATTATATTCAGGCATGTAAATGTATTTAAGAGTGCCCATGTTCTTTAAGTAAAAGAACCAATGGATAATGTCCTCTTGGACAGTATTAATACACATTAATAAAAAGGAGTCACAACAATAAAAAAAGAAAATGTCATCGTTCCAAAAGCTTTATCCTTTTTTCATTCCTCTGTCTTTTCTCTGAAAGGACATCTTGACAGCAGAGACTGTTTGGGTATAGCTCTTAATGGGCTCTCAAATATGCTGTTATTAGGAAATGTAATGAAATTCCTCCCCTGTGTTCAATTCACTTTCATTTGTTTATTTTAGGGATGCAGAAAGGGCTGAAATTTTTTGCCCCTGTGAACTTTATGGAATAATGGATCATTTCCTCTAATTGTTTTCTTTTTTTGTTGTTTACAAAAGGAGGGCAACTTAGGAGACTTTCTGTAAAGGCCCAGGGATGTCATTATGTCTGTTGCTATTCATAATTGGATATCTCAATGTAATTTAAAACTATTAGTGATTAAAAATAAGAGTACAAGTAAACAAAACACTTTTATGAGATAGTAGGGTTGTTTTCATCTCTTCAGAGAAGAGTTGATATTTTTTGATTAAAATATCCATTGTGTTTCTTCGGTGTATTGAATAACAAGAGTGAGACAAAAGGAAAGATAATAGAAGAGGTTAAGGCATGATCAATTTATATGGGAATAGTCAATATTTTAGAGACTCAGTGAAAGTCCCCAAATACAGAACTTTACAGCTTTATCCTTTTTTAAAAACTTTTTTTTTTTTACTAACCATATGACCTGATACTATGGATATTCTCATTTGGTTTAGCTGCTTTCATTGGCCTCTTGCATCTATTTTAACAAGTGAAGTAAATTGTGTGAGCCCATGCTCTATTGCAAAATACCACAAAGAAGCTTCCTAAGATTATCTTTGTCAGCAGAGGGAAAAAGATATGAAATAAGGATGAGGTTGTTAAAATCTGATTATTAAAATTATTAGAGAGATTCATGTGCCTGATTTAAAGGTGCAAATGAGACCATATGCTGCAGTCAATAGCACAGATTTTATTTAACAGCAAATGAGGGGTATAGAGAGAGAGATGGGGAAAGAGGTGGGGGGAGAAGAAAGAAAGAGAATGACAGGGAAATAGATTAAGTAGAAAAAAAAGGCATCACCACTGCATAGATTCTGATGACATCCCAATGAGCCTCTTCTGGTTTTCTTGGTGGTTGCAGACTACATCCATGGAGTGGGGTGGGATGGAATTGGAGGCAGAGTCCACAAAGCTCTTCTTTGACCAGGTTTATATTGTATACATTGTCCCTTCAGGTAGGCACACCCTTCTGTACCTGGGAGGCCACTGTGTGCATCACTAGCAAAGCACCCAGCCAATTGCTCCAGCCATTAGCACCAGCCTCCTAAAGCATCTGGGGCTACTTCAGTGGTCAAAGGTTAGCAGTGCAATCTCTTACCCTTGTGGATCTTCTTCTCTTTTACTTGGGATAGCTGAACAATGGAACTACCTTACCTTATCTCAGGGTCCTTTTGCATTCCAAATCAGTAGGCATACACAGGAGGGGTGGGCTTCAGCAAATGAGCAGCTGTTTCTTCGCAGTTTGCTGCAGTATGCAAAAGT
Source organism: Sturnus vulgaris (assembly GCF_052056855.1). Lineage (NCBI taxonomy): Eukaryota > Metazoa > Chordata > Aves > Passeriformes > Sturnidae > Sturnus > Sturnus vulgaris. Next base: position 58,880,050 of record NC_142247.1, read on the forward strand.
CTTTTGGTGACCTTAAAATGTTTAAGTCATTAACCATTTCAGTGTCTGACAGGTGTTCATACATTGCAATGGCCAGCTAGGAAGTGTATGTCATCTACATACATTATGATAACAGTTGCTGATTCAGTAAAATGACACTTACTTGGATTTACTCTCTATTTGCCTTTAAGAAACTTGGAGGGTCCTTTCTACCTTTATTTTGGAGGAATAATACACTCTTTCAGATCTATTTTTTTTTCCACTTTTTCTTCTTAAGACATTAATTTACTGCATATTAATGGAATAATTTGATGGACTGAACATAACAGAAGTAGTAATGAACTGATATTTTATCATAGATCCTCAAAGATTTTCTGGGAACATGAGGAACTAACATTGCACACAAGCAAGGCTTGTATCCCTTTAATCAAAGGGTGATGCATATATTTCCTCATATATCTAAAATAACTTACAGCTATTTTATACTTAACTGCTGTACCTCACTGCAGTGTAACTGTGCTCACAGAACATATACTGAAATTTCCTCATGCCCTCCTGCAGTCTTCTCTCTAAAAAGGCAAAATTATGCTATCCATGTTTTTCAAAAAAAGTCTTTAAAATCAGACGAAAGTGTGTGTTGACTGGTCTGTATGACAGCATTGCTCCACTGAAGAATATCTGTGAATGAGATCCCACAACAATTATAGTTTACTCACTACTGAGCAGCATTAACAGAAGTATTCCTTAAAGATATTTGAATAGGTCTTGATAGAAAAGGTGCAAATCCCTAACTCTTTTAAGGATTCAGAGATAAATTCTTTAAATCTATAAGGCGACAGTTTTAAGACACAATTGCCTCCCAAGAATTTCATGCATAATTAGTACACAGTGACTTTAGGGGAAAATCTGTGACTAGATAACTGCAAGTGAGTAGGAAAACAGAAAACAAGGTTCCAAAACTAGGTAGGAATGCAATTATAGAAAGTCCTTAAAATCAAGCTGGAAGGCTTCTAATTTCTACACAAACAAGGGGAGTAGGTGAAATTACTTAAATTAGGGCATGATGTAATGTATGTAAATATGAGTAGATGAGACCTGCCAGGATGATTACTCATTAAAATAAATCATGATTTCATCCAGCAAAGCAAATTATATAAATCCAAACTCAATACCTATGAGATACAAACCAGTTATTAGTGAAATAACACAAAGAAATTTTGTCTTTTACTAACAAAAATATGCAGTTATGACACTTGTCTTTATAAAGTTCTTTGTAAGAAAGCATTCTTTTTTAATGCTACAGCGTGACATGCCCCATTTCACATAAGCTAGAAGAATAAATAATGCAGAAACAAGGTAGTAATTAAGTGAAGGAAAAATAAAAGAAGAAAAATCATAAAGATTCCAGCAGGACAGCAAATGAGAGTATTTGGGGTCAGGTCTCTCCCAGTATGGGACCTTGAGTCATTGATCTGTTTTACTCTCTGAGGCACTTTGTTGTTGTCTCTGGTTGGACTTAATGAAGGAGTCGAACAGTGTGATCAAGTGTAAGATAAGAAGATTAACTCATAAACAGAAACCCAATATAGTTTTCTTTATTTTAACTGTCAACTCGATGATTTTTTTATCTTCCATTTTGGAGTAATTAATAAAATTAAACTACAGAAATATTTTTCTTTTTTTGGTTAGCTTATTAATTTTTCAAATAAATGAGGCCAAGAAATCGGTCAAGGTATATTTAATTGTGTGTAATACTGAGGACAAACCAGGAAACCAGACATACCACTTGCTATTGATTTTAGGGTCCTGACACAAATCACAGACCCTCTAGGATCTTAAGTGGAGAGAAATATTATCCATGCTGCAGTCTTGGGGTGAAATTAAGTTTCTTGTTCTTTTATTTTCTTTCCTCCAACTTTCTCTTTCTTCCTCTTTTCCTTCTTTTCCTTATCTGTTTCTTTCTGGAACAACAAAACAACAACAACAACAAAAAGAACAAAAAACAAACAAACAAAAACCAAAATAAACAAACAAACCAAAACAAAAAAACCCCCACAATTTGCCCCCAAATCTCTTGCTTTTCTCTTCATTTTAAGTTGTGTGACAGTTTACCCAAACTATGTCTTTTTCTATCACACTAAATATGTTAAAACAGATTAATATATACATAGCTTAAAATATTAAATTTCATAATTTGAAGGCAAAAATATATGAAAATAAAATATAAAAAATAATTTGACAGTAAGAATTCCTTGGTAGTTACCTATGAAAATATACAAGGCAAAAAAGAACGCTCAGTTTTCTGTCTTTTAAAATACTTCTTGGATGTCTTCCTTCTGAGTATCATATATGTTAACTTTGGTGTCATGAGAAAAATTACTTAAAGCACCACCTTAAGAAAATTAAATCTAGTGTATGCATAATCTGGTGTTATCTGACCATACTCAGATAAAAATCTTTCATTTTATTATTATTTTAATTTCTCATCTATACTTCATCATTGGTCAATAAAGAAGGTAAATGGTCTTCGGATCCATTTTCTTATTGACAAAGCTATTTCTATTATATAAGAGTCTGGCTTTCTCAGGAATTACTTAGGTTTATGCACATACAGCTTTAATTTTCCTGGAAATTACTGTTGCTTCCACAAATTTTCTTTGATTTTTTTTTAAAACACTAGTTATGGCAAGTCTTTCATTAGCTGGAGAGAAAGCTAATCCATTTTATGTTGCTGTTGTGCATTTTTTCCATTGAATACATATTTCCATATAATTCAATGATACCTCAGTAATTGGAGAGGTTATAGCAATGCAAATCAAATACATATCTTCCAGTATCTGTGTGTTTATTGGTGTAACATTGAATTCTTTAACACTTGGTTTCTATTCAGACATGTTTCTTTATCTATTATTTTGCTGCAGTCATTTTCCTTATGAGTGTTAATAGAGTTCAGGAAAACTGCCAAGACTTACCTCTTAAGTTTCAAGGTCACCTTCCTATGTGGTGTAACTGGAATGGCTCAAAGCCTTTGGGACAATATAAACAATTTTGCAAGTATTCTTGGCTGTTTACCAAAACAGAGCATTTCATTTGTGTACAGAGAATTTTCCCAAGAACAAATTATTTTCACCCATGGCTTTTCATCAACACCACAAAGAGAAATTAAATTGAATATGTCTATGGCCATACATATCACCTCTCGAATTTAACTGACTTCAGGCAAGTACTTAATGAACAATATCCAAATTATTGTGACTAGTGGAGTAGATTTCCCTCTTGTTCATTGATTGCTCAGCATACTGTCCCTGTGAGCTGTGCCCTCGTCAGCAATCATCTTTGTTTGCAAACTTTGAGTCTTCACCAGATAAATAGATAGATGGAGAGAGAGACAGAGAGACATGGAGGTCTGAAACTATCTTTTTCAAGGCCTTGGGCTTGTAAACAGTTCCAACATGCAGAATGAAATAGAATGTTTGTTGAAAGTTTCACTCAGTCTGCTCCAAGGCATTCTTCTCATGCATGACATGGTCTGGGACACAGCTCTGCATGAACAGCACCCTGTCTACACATATCTGAGGCCAGCTCTCAACCTCAACAGTGAGTATGTCACATGCAACAAAACTTGTAATTCCCTCTTCTTCTGTTTTTTCCTCGGAATGACATTGATCTCATGACAGCTGGCCTGAAGGAGATATTATTACCTCATCCTTTGAAATGCTTTATAAACCGGGGAGACAGAGCTTCCTTTCTTCCAGATACATATACACACAGAGAGATATACAAAACATCAGGATTTGTTAATTTATGCTTCTGAGCAGAATTGGAACTGAACCTAAAATTTAAATCCAGCCTCTCAAATTTCAGAACAGACATGAGCTACTGAAGGATTGGGTGTTTCAGCATTAGAACGAAGGTGACATTTTAAGTCCTGCAGAAGGATTTCTATCTGCCTAATGTAAGCACTTTAGTGAACTAGATTTTTTTGCGAATACTTGAATGACGTATAAAGATATAGCATTAAAGGAACTCTTACTAGACACCTACAATTTAAGGTGGATGTCTATGTTAGATTGGATGATATCATGCATGCCTTTTGTTTTTTACAAGGTGAGGTGAGTGGAAATCAGGAAACAGGCCAGCAGCAAGGTTTCTAATGCATACATGTAAGCACTTTGTTGTTTAAATTAAAAAAGTGTTTGAGCAAAAGAATATTATAATCATTCTACTTCACCTTGTGGGAAAAGTCAAGAGATCCAACTGTTGACTTTTTTGACAGGAAGTCACTGCCTTTTTTTCCTTTAAAACTAAAGACTAAAATATGGTTGTGAAAAATAGCATATGGTTAACACAGATATCTAGACACAGTACTGAGAATGAAAAGCTTTTATAGCACTGGGTCTGATATCTTGTCATTCTATCACCTGAGAATGACAGCCTGATAGGTTGCAGCAAGAGGCAGTGAAATTTCACTTTGAAAAACATCAGCAGCCCTTGTACATCTGTTAATTAAAGCAGTCTGCCAGTGTTCCTCTTAGGCATTCAATGAATCAATGTTAAGCTAATGTGACACATTTTCACTGCTTCTGTAATAGAATTGGAAGTAACACATTTATTTATCAGGTGGCACGGATCTACACTTCCCTGTCTGTGGACGGGTTTTGATTGTCACACTATCACCCTCTGGTCTAGGTGTGACACACTGAAGATTTTCAATCTGTTTCAGTGAAGTTATAAAACAGCATGTGGACCCTATGTTTCTCCTGGAACATTCAAGCAATATGAGAGCCTTGGGTTTGGTTATCAGTACTATTGCTCTATATTTTAACAGAACTGGAGAGCAACAGTTGCTGGCAACAGATCTTCAACAAAAAAGATTTCTTTCATCTTATTCAGTCACAATGTAGGATTTCTTACAAATTTCTACTTCAGCTCTACAGCAGAACTCATGATTTAGACATTTTGTTTTATTCTCAGCAATAATAGCTGGTATAAAAAAGTACTACCTTTCCATGACTGATGACAAGGATATAACTCAAGAGACTTGCATTAAGTGAATTTACTCCTGATTGTTAATCCTCAGAGACATTTAACCAAGAAAAATTTAAGTCCAGTCTGTTTCCCCTAAAAGTGCAAAGCATTGAATATGGAGAAAATTGATGGAAAATATTAATATAGAATATAGTATATAAACAAAATGTGATATAGACCTTACATAAAAGAAACACATAAGCATGACAGTAGTTTAGTAAACTGAACAGAATGACTGAATATTGTAGTTCTAAGATACTAAGAAATATTTTGTGAAGACCCTCAGTGTGTGCAATCTCTTCCCTCACCCATGGATTTGACTGCCAAGATCATTAATGGAATGGGATAGCAGTGTAACCTTGGATCAGACTATTGTGAAAATTAGCAAGGTTGTGGCAAAGAGCTGTAAGAATTCTTGTGGAGCTCCAGCCCACTGGATTAGGAGATGTACTTATTCACAGCCCCTTCCCGTGGTTACTGCACTAAAAGAGAGAGAAAGGACAGCAACACACACGGCTCTCTTTAGGGAAAAAAGGCCAACTTTATTGTACAGACAGCCCGTATTTAAAGTGTGCTATGTGCAGCTAGGACAGGAGAGTAGTTCATTGGACGATTGGGAAAAACATCCTTGGGACAGTACCTCAGGATGTATCCCACGGGAAAGACACCAGGTGTTAATCTTTATTATGAATTCCACTCTGTTTTTCACCATATTATCACCTTGGGAGATTTCCTCCCTAACTGAAGCTGAAGTCAGCTTGTCAGCCTGGGAATGGACCTGAAAGTCAGGAGAAATCCAGGCCTGAAAAAGAATTTCCAAGCTGTAATTCCCTAGCTCTCTAAATGTGTGTGTCCACACCTTCCCCTCACCTGAGCTATGTTGCTGCATCCCTCTTGTTATTTGTACAGCACCTGATTCTCTTGATCAAGTCAATGATGGAGCCTCCTAGAGGGCACTTACACCAACACTTTATGAATAATGGAGAGAAACAGGCTGCCCCAAACTAGCAACCCTTTGTAAACAGAGGGTGAGAGTCTGCTGAGACCAGTCTGCAACAACTTTTGGCAATCGCATTTCAGAATCTGTAAAAGGAAAGAAAACTGACCAGCCATCAATTCCACATTTCATTTCAATGCACCTTACAGCAAAATAAATAACAAGTACACATAGGATGGTGCTCTAGATTTACAGTTTAAAATTCGTTCATTTTCTTTAATGTCTTGTAAAATATCTGTGCCTACTGTAAGGCATAAATCTGAAGCAGCAAGTTTTTAATGTAGTCAGCATGTCTGGTGCACTGTGAAATAGCCACTCTTGACTTGGAACTGCTCCACCAGCGCATCTTAGGTTGCTGCTTTTAAAAGAACACAGACAGTGGCTTTTCTTGATATGAAGTGATAAAAAAACCCATGTGAGTAAGTCTTCTCCAAAATGTAGTCAAAAATCTTTAGAAAAATAACACCCTTATAAAGTAAAACTAATACTTTTAAGAGATTTTGCCTTTATAAACTTCAAGTATCATTTGCGTTCTATTGTTAACAGAAGGGCCAACACACTTTGGTTATTCTAACATCTAGAATAAATATTCTATAATTACCATGGATTGTTGTGCATATATGGCAAAGGATATCACACTTTAGCACAAAAATATGATGTGGGTTTTTTGCGAGGCAAATTTTTTAAAATAACATAAATGCTGACAGAACAAAGCGAAAAAAAACAATGTCAATTTCCAGCACCTTTTCTAAATTACCTCATAGAGTGTAATCTTGGAAGCTCATAGACAATGAATCACAACTAGTATATTGCATGTGATGCTGAGAAATTAAACTGGAAAATAATCCTTACAAGAATGGACTCTCATAATGAAATATGAACATACCCATGTGAAAATATTTTAAAAGTTTTGGTTTAAAACAGGAGCTAGATAACTCAAAACTAATGATAAACTTAACAGACTTGATGGTGCTGGTAGTGGCAATTTTACAGAATGACTTATCACAGTAGATAGTGAAATTAATCTTTGGAATACAGCACGGATGTCCAAAACGCATTATGAGTATTCAAATTAGCATATCGTGTGTAAAATTTGTAAATATGTGATTTACTACCCTTGAATCTAATGAGATGACTCTTTCCTCCTTTCCAACAATGTCAGTAAAGAAATTTAAAGGCAGGCCCAGAGTGGTAACATCATCTTGCTGAACAATTCCTGTGCATTTGCAAACATTTTTAGCATTTCACTTGCATTCAGGAAGGCTGCTGAACCCAGTAGTTTTTCTAAAAGACTCCTTAATGGCATTTAATGAGAACACTTTCTGTGTACCCTTGTATGGAATTTTAATTTGTGTTAGGTAAGTCACAGAGGAACACCAAAATTTTTATAAAGATCAGAGTGTCAAATTTTGAGTTCTCCATTTTCAATTTGTGGCTATTTTTGTAAATTAGCCTTAATACTTATATGGGAAATATGAAGGGTTTGCATTAAACCATAAATTTTTAAAAGGGATATGTCCTTACACTGAATCTATTTCAGTTGGGAAATCTGTTGTAATGTTGGAAGAACTACCTGAGCTGTCACAATTAGTGCAAAGTCTTGGGTATATGATGTATATCATATATATATCATATATATAAACTATATATATATAGTTGTTAAATGCACTATTTAATCTTAAACCAGAGAAAAAAATAGATTTCAGTAATTATTGCATCCATCTCAAAAAATCTAGATTATTTCCAAATATGAATTTCTAGTGTTCTGTGCAATGCAATTTAAATAAGTTTTGTGGCATGTTTATCAGGTATTTTAAAATTAGAATACATCTTGCCAAGCTTTTCTATGAGACAAGAGATATTCAGACTGTATTTAACATGTAACATTATTCACTGACAGTACATATATGATTGTTTATATGATGACTTTAAATTTACGTAATTTATTCAGATTCTAAAATGCAGTTAAACATCTAATTTCCATCAGTGAAATTTTAAAAAGAAGCCATTTCCATTAAGCTACTTGATATTTTTAGACAGAATAACATTACAATTAACTTGAAATTAGATCCTTAATATAGTAGTATTGCTAATATAAAAGTGATAGAATGAAAAAAATCTAAGTTCAGAATTTTAGAATTCAAAATTTCTGATGTTTTTGTGAATTAACTTCTTTTGTACAAGTTGGGAAATAATTTCTTTTTTTCTGTTCTGTTTTTTTTCAAGTCTCAACTTTGTGTTTACCAGCATCTGCAGAAGTACTGAGCAGTTTTGCAAAAACTGAGGTTACTCATTGTTGCAAGTGGTCCTCATCCAGCAAAGACAGTGATGTAAAAATATTTTGACACTTAAACTTCGTAGCACTCAGAAAAATAATCTGATAATATTTCCTGTTTTGAAATAATTTCTTAAAGAAAGTGGTCTTCCTCTTCAATTGCCATTTGTTTAGAAGTGGTATCCCAGCACTAAAGGAAGTACTTGAAAAAAATGGCAGAATTTAATAATTATATATTTAAGTTTCAGCAGAAATCACAGACTCTTTGTCTGAGCCTGAAAAAATTAATTCTATCATTAGTTTATTCTATGATTCAGATGAATAGTTTCAGATATTTTCTCCTTTGAAATGTAAAGGACTGAATGAAAACATTTATAGTCTAACTTTTATTGTTCAAAGATTAGTGAGACAAATCACCCCTATGCATTAGTGTTAAGGTAAAATGAAGCTTGTAGAAATAAATTTTCCCTGTTTAAAAGTGAAAATCTATGCAGGATTACATTAATTGGTCACTATAATTCCAGGAAACTAATGTCATATATTAAGTTTTAAGGAAACACAAACACATTAAGGTATCAGAATTCATAAGTAAAGGAGGCTGGTTTATCTAATGATGAACAACATCCTGTCTTCCATGTGAACAGAGCCTTGAAATATAGTGACCAATTGCATAGATGACAAACCCTATTTTATGGAATGTGATGTTTTGTTGACACTGATCTATATTATTTTCTCCAAAGTACTATTTCCTGTGCTGAAAAGGAAATAGAAGATGTATTGTTCTAACCTTGCACCTGTATTACTTAGATAAGTAATGGCAATGGCTTAATATCTCCTGATCCTTCTGGGAGCTTAATACTTTATTCCCTTTAGGCTCTCTGTAGCTATTTTCACATGACGATTGTTACAAGAACATTATTTCTTTTTCCCTTTCTTTTTCTACACAAATTATTGTTAACTCTGCAAAGGAGAGTGCTCTCCTGAAGACCTTCTGCAAGATAAATCCCTCCATTATTCTGCCAGAGGTGCAATGACAGTGTCAGTCTTACACCTCTCTTCTGTTGTGTTATAAACTATGAAGGATGCAGCAAACAGAATCAAGGAGGACTCGTGATGAAATCCTAACCAAAATCACAAAGAGATCTGCTTCTTCTGAAAGAAGTCAGTTCCAGGTCTGTTTCAACCAAAAAGGGTTTATTTCCCATCACCATCCTGTGACTCAGGGCTTGCTGTCAGACTGCTTGAGAGATGGCTAACTGTAGAAAAATATCAGGGATCAGCAAAGCTCTAAATATAGAGGTTCTTTAAAAACTTGGGTATTCTGAGCCATTTCTTCACTCTGGTTATGGATACAGTTATGTCTGAGGACTTCATACTCATACCATACCAGCACTCTTGGCAACTCATTAAAATGAGACCTGCAAATAACTAAAAATGAGTTTACACCTTTGTGACTCTAATTTAGTCTCTTTGGGCACCTTTTGCTTCTCTTTTTGCTCATTATTCCTGCTGCTTATTTGCAATATTGCTATAATAAGTTTGTTAAGTTCATCTTGTTTACTTTCATTTTCTTTCAGCAGGAACATTCCCTAACTGAAATACTGAAGATTAAAAATGAAAATATTCCTAGATATATGTGAACCTTCTGTAGATCTGTAGTTTGTAGATATCAATACCAGAAGCATTTCATATTTTTCTTCCCTAATGAGTTCCAACCATCCTGGTGTCTGATCAAAATGGTAAAAGGCTGGAAATGTTATGCTTCTGTATTTTATTTTAGCACAATCTTTCTACCTTTATTGAAAAATCTTTTTTTAAAAAAGTAATAATAAGATAACATTTACAAGGCAGCAACTCTAGCAGCATTGACCTAAAATGTTCATGCTGACTCACAAAATGTCAATTCTTTGAGAAGGTAAAGTAAAAGCCAAAAAGTAGTATTGTTGTCCTATGGGCTTAAAAAGGTTTGTGAATTTAACTTTTAGGAAAAAAAAAGTTGTCAAAATGTAAACTTCAGATTTTAATACTTTAAAATTTGCTTCTTTTGAAAATAATCAAATATGATAACGTATGAGGTATGGGACACATCATAATAGCATTCAATTATTATCAGAAATATTGAGTAGAATAATTTCAGAATAGAGTTACTTATTGGTTTAATACAACTTTCACTGTCTGCTGTATCAACTCTCGACTTTATATTCATCAATATTTCCTTTACTGTTATCACACTATATAATGTTTATTTTTATTATGCATAACAAAGAGAAATATTTCAGAGTACTAACCACCTACAGAGGCAAAGTGATCAAGTGATATGTTTTACTTTCTAGTCTGTATTTGAGAAAAAAATTATCTGAGAATGCAGCAAAGTGCTTTTTAGTTTTATGCACTGAAGTGCCATGCAAAACTGTACGGCTTTATAATTATATCCTCATGATTAAGAGTATTATGCCTACATAAATCCATAGAAGAAAAGACATGAAGCAAGCAGTTTATTATTAGTATGCTGAGAGAAGGGTGCTTATATCTTTAATTCCATAGCTATCAGACAGGCAGTTCCACTAGGAAAATGTTGAAGGTCATTTTCTTCTTCCTCTTTACTTCAGTTTAGAATGTAATCTTTATTGGTGTCTTTTAATTTTTTTTTTAGTCAGGCCAATTGACCTTATTACACACTTGTTGAATCAGGTTACTGAGTAAATGACATCATGCAGGACAAAAGTTAACAATAGCTATATCCCATCAAAGGGTTGATATTTGCATTTAAAGTCTTTTGAAACACAAATCTGTATTATTAACTCCAAGTCAGCAGTCTTAAATCCAGCCTGAATTCCCTCTTTAATTACCTGGATAAATGCATTTGAGTCTTTTCAAGATATGAACATTCATTTTCAAATCAAAGAGATTTTTTCTTAGTCCTCAGGCAATCCGGCCTTTTGAAGTCTGTAGCCTTAAAATCAAGACTAACCATTAACTTTAGCAATATGTTATCAATGCTAGAGATAATACTAAATGCTAGAAAGGTTATGGCTACCTATCCCTGAGATACCAACTTAAACCTAGTCTTAAAAACTATCCCAATACTGTTTCACCATAGTTTGATTAAGAATGTATAATGATTATTCAGACTTTTCATATTTAGCAGAGTTCAAGGGAAAGCAAAAGAACCATGGAAATCTTAGTGAAAAGCATTCAATGAATGTAACAGTATCATCTTGCTCCTATTTTTTTGGTAAGAGCCAGTACAAAAATTTCTCACTGTGCCGTTACTATTGTTATATACTGCTCACCACATACAAAGCTCAGTTGGTAATTAAAATTCCTGATGAAAACACAATTTTGCCTTTGCTTATTAAAAAAAAAAAAATTATATATAGCTTATCAGCAAGGCTTCATTAATTTAATGGGTGTTTCTTGGAGCTGCGAACCTTTTGCTCAGGAACAAGTTATGCCAAACCAAAGATTGCCTTCTTACTGTGAGTCAATTGACTTGCAGGTTAGAAAAGGGCATGGTGTGTGTACATTATGACAATTTTTGCATCATAATGCAGCCTCTCCTTCCCCAATATGTGAAGTATATGAATACAAATGACTGTGTCTATCAATTAATTAAGACTAATTATTGTTTGTTGCACATGACGTAAAATACCATAATTACTTATTTTTTCAATTATTGCAAGACTGGGATATCTCTGGGTAGCCTGACTTATTGCAGGAGATGGTGGACTGATGCATAGTGATGGTTTTTTCCAGTCATTGACACAGGAATGAACATGTTCACATCTGCAAGACAGTCATAGATTGCCTTGACTTGGGAGGCATCATAAACGTATTTTAGTTCCAACCCCCTTGCCATGGGCAGGAACACCTTCCACTAAACCAAGTTGCTCAGGGCCCCATCCAACCTGGCCTTGAACACTTCCAGGGATGGGGAATCCACAACTTCTCTAGGCAACCTTTTCCAATGCCTTTCCACCCTCACAGTAAAGAATTTTTTCCTAATATCTAATCTAAAACTACACTTCTTCAGCTTAAGGCCATTCTCTCTTATCCTGTCACTACATGTCCTCTCCAGTCTTCTTTCAGGCCGACTTTAGTCTTCCATTATATTTAGATCTTAGTGAAATCTAACAAATAATATTTCACGCTGTTTCTTGAGCAGTAAACAAAGAGGGCTTCTGTGTAAAAATCACCTTTTTTTTCTCAAGTAAAAAGATGTTTTCAATTCACAGAAGCTGGTAGCTGAAGTTTGCACATTTGACAATATGATATAAATGTTCCAGTCATTGAAACAAAGCTGAGGAAAATAAATTTCAAATTTCAGTCATCTCTTTTTTTTTATTCTCAAGAGAATTTTGATCACTCTTCTATAAAGTTTAAAATTAGTATTATAAGATCCACATATGACATCCCACCACCTGATGTTATTTCATGTTCATGTAGCCACTGATGAACTGTAGTGATCTAGTCATCCACATTATTACCTTATTATACCAAAGAGAATAAAACAACACCCTGAAAGTAATTGGAACATTTTCAAAGATATTTTGGTTTTGCTGAAAACAATCCTGAAGAAGAAGTAACACTTCTGCCTGTAAGGTCACTGAAAAAGAAGCTGTCTAGGCAACTACAGTATGAGTGGGGTCTTATTTTCAAATTCATTTGAAAATAAATTTACCATTTTTCAGGTTGGAGAGCTTGCCCTTTGAGGAAAGACTGAAGAAGTAAGGACTCTTCTCCCTAGAGAAGAGAAAGCTCAGGAATAACCTCATTTTATTAAGTATTTATTAATTTTTACATTTATTAAGTATTTCAGTACTTGAAGAGGACAAAAGTTGTCCTCTCACTTCTCAAGGAGCCACGTTGAGAAGCTGAGATGGGGACCAGTTGCACTGTGAAGGGTTTCAATTTCACGGGTATCAGAGACTGAAATAGCTCGTGCCTCAAACACTGATATAAAGTTTTAAACTGTATAAAGACCATCCCTCCCTAAAGGATGCCTGACTAGAGCTATGGACTGAAAGTCAGACTACTGATTAGATAAACAGAAACCCATTCTTCAATCACCAGGCCTAGGAACAAACAAACAAGGCTGGGGGAAAGGCATCCAGAAGAGATGTTTCTCCAGAAGGGAGCTAAACCCAGCACCTGTGCTGAGTCACCTAGGTTGGATTTGGGGTGGGGAGACCACAGCCTGCAGAAGCCAGGTTTGCATACATCCCCCCCTGAAATGAGGGTGAAGGGGAGGAGGTTTCAGGTGTGACCTCTGGTCTGGGGCACTGAACACCCATCCTCCCTTTCACAAACTGGCCCAGCTATGGAACCCCCAACCCCACAGGCTGAATCCACAGGACATTCATGTGAGCAGCAGCTGAGGGGGTGTCATAATCCATCATTTGCGCCTTAATTAGGGCTGAGGAATTCCTCAATAATTTTAATACCTGGATCATAACAAGAAGAAATAAACTTTTTACAGTGAGAACATTCTTCCACTGGTACACGGTAGAGTGTTCAACACTGGAGGTTTTCAAGATGCTATTGGACAAGGTCCTAGAGTGGATGAATGGATTCCTTCCCACTCAAAATAATCCAGGATTCTGTGATCCTGATTCTGTGATGTAGGCTTCCTTTCCAACAAAAGGTTGGCCCAGACAATCTTCTGCGGTCATTCTTAACCTGCACTGTTCTATGATTCTAAAAGTTAAGATGAACACTCTTGTTGATCTGCAGGTCCTCCTTCTGGGCCTGTTTGTGGATGGGTGTCACATTGGCCAAGTTCCAGTCATCTGGGAGCTCCCTGGCTGGCCAGGACAGATAAATGAAAAAGATCATTTTGGTGAGTTCTTCTGCCAGTTCCCTCATGACTTTGGCCAAATCCCATCCAGTTCCACAGGCTTGTTGTCACAGCAGGTCACCAACTGCTTCCTCCTGGGCTGCAGGGAGTCTGCTCTGCTCCCTGTCCCTGCCTACCAGCCCAGGGGGACTGCTGCCTTCAGGATAACCAGTCTTGCTATCAAAGACTGAGGCAAAGAAGGCATTAAATACCCCAGCATTTTCCACATTCTTAGTGACAATGCTCCCCACTTTGTGTCCAATGAAGAATGGAGATTTTCCTTGGCTCTCCTTTTGTTGTCAATGCATTTATAAAAACTATTTTTCACAGCAGTGGAAATAAGAAGTTTGGTATATTTACTCAATATTATTAGTATTTCCCAGAATGCTTTTTGTTGACTTACTGTTTTTTATTTGAAGCATTTTAGTAAGTTGATTAAATATGCCAAATATTCATTATAGGTGAGATCTTTTAAGCTAGTCAGAATTAAATATTAACCAGAAGTGCTGATCTTTTTCCAGCTGGTAGAGAAGTAGTCTAGACAACCAACTGATTCCACTTGCCAAACTTGCTCATGGCTAAAATTTGGCAGTTGAGTTTCCAGCAGCAAGAATTGTTTAGCTTCTCTTAGCAGGTTTCTTCATGGATATATTTGGATTTGTTTGTGCTTTCCCCTAATTGACCTAAGTTTGCCTTACAACTTTTTGTCAGCTATTGAGTTCTTTAATAAAAGCCATTTCTTTTGTAGTGCTACAAAAGTGACATGTCAAATTATGAAGTCTTGTAAAGATTTGCAGCAGATCAAAAAGGAAAGCGTTCTTTAGATCAGTAAAATGTGATCCAATAGATGACACAATGTAAATAGGAACTTTCATAAACTATGCTCTACTCTCAAGTTTACAGAACTTGAAACCTGACTGTGAGTATATTTAGGCCAAATCATATACATATATAAAATTATTTTTAATCCTCATCTTGAATTTTTTTTTTCTTTCTTCTGAAAAGGACAGTCATGCTGATTAATTACTGGAAGAACCCATGCTTATCCAATAAATATTAGTTTCCAAAATATATACTTTTCAGTGCAACCATTGGGTATTTTAATGGCAATATCAATATGTGGGCCTGTCTGGAATTTTATTAGATTGCCATTAAGAAAAATATATCATTCTCCAGCTCTGCTGACAATCAATTTTGTTCTTAAAATCTGGTTTAAAAATCGACACCATTGTATGGGCTAAACTATTGCAGTGTAAGTTTGACCTATGAGTTAAAAGCTTTTGGTGCCCAAATGTTTACTGCTAATTGTATAAGCTCTTTAAAAATAGTTCACTAAAAAATATTTACCCAGAATCTCTTTTATTTTGGGATTTACTTTCATACTAGAGCTATTTCTAGCATCTTTTTTCATTTTTTATTGTGAGGGTTATAATATCCATGGATTGCTATGGATATAAAGAGTTGGATAAGTCTGTTAACCTCCAAAATACTTAAGAAGTCATGTGAGGTTCAAATCTGGAGGGAGAAAAAAAGAGGACAAAAACGAAACATATGCAGGACAGCTGCTAGTCATTCTCTCTACACTATAATTAACTAGATCAACAAAGATGTGAAAATTATTTGTGTATTTACTTAGCTCTTCAGCGATTGGGAAGCTAGTAAGATTATTCTATCTTTGAATGTTAGAGTTATTGGCACCTGATTATCCTGGCAGCCAAAACAGCCTATAAATTTTTTTTATGCCAGTATATCAAAGCATACAGCCCAAGAACAAAAGAAACTAATTTCCTATTTTGGAATAAACCTCTATATATGTATTCATGTGGGAAAGAATGGACAAATCATTACATGTAGAGCTCCTCTTCTAAATTCTGATATGCACAACACTCCACTGTGAAGTAATCTCCAGAAGTTCATGTTTTGGCTTATATTCAATACTGCATTACCCCTGAATAACACAAAATGTTCAAATGTTATCCAGCACCTAACCAAACAGTATAAAAATTATCAGTAAAATGGCTTCATTTTATTGTTGATATTATCTACGTATAACCTAATAATAAGGGGATGTGGGGAACATTGTCAGTTAAAATTTATTTTGTCAGTTCAGTAGCAAAATTGTGCAAAACTTTCTTAAATCATGACCATATTCTTCTGAATTATACCCTAATTCTGCCAACATAATGTGTGTTTTCTTGCAGTTCTGGGTTTGGCATCATCAGATGCCAACTTCATATTCTTTTATTCTGCAATAAATGAGATTTCCAATATGTACTGACATTTTTTTTATAATAAAAACAAAGCTAAATGAACTAAATAAATAATAGGTTCCTGTGTTATGCTTGTCATGCTTAATTTATTAAAATCCTGAAATTTAAACTAATTTTCTGATTTTTCATATCCATCTGTCAATTCAGCCATCCATTTTTGTACATTTCACTTCCATGATATTTGAGCAGCCAGCATAAATTACAAAGAAAATTGATGTAAACCAGTTCTGAGGTGTGCCTAATTTTAGCTGATATAACTTCCTGAATCCTTAAGTTTACATATTTTTAGTAGGACTATTAGCAGGTCTCTGAGAGTCGCATTTTCAAACATAATTTCATACAATGACATCATGTAGGCACTTACGTATTTATAGGAGAAGATTCTGTTCTATTTGAATAAAGATACATTTGCCTTCTTGGATTTATAATCTTATAATCTTATGTTTAAAAATAATAAGATCTTTTACAGGCTTAGAAAGACTTAATGAAGAACATTTCACAAATATATGCAATAGTCAACATAAATGCTGAAAGAATGCAGATAATTTTTCCTGCCGAAACTGGCACTTTCCATCCAGCCCTTTTTATCTAGAACTTCTTGCTAGACTTTAAATTATTAATTATAAATGTATTCTGGAAAAATATATCTGTTAACCATATCATTGACAAACCTGGGATGGCTGAAATATGAAGGCAGGAGGATAATCAACTCTCAAAGTTGCCTTTGTTCTCAGTTTTCTCTCTGTGTATAATTTTATACATCATCTCCCAATGATTCATTAATCACCAGCTATTGGTTTCTCCCTTTCCACATCTTTCTTTTTATGACATCTCTATTCTAGCCACTGACTGCACAAAAAACCAATCTGACTGTACAGGAGTATGGTTCAAGAGAGCCCAAGTAAAGCAAAATAAGGGAAGGGGGGAAAAACTACACAAATCTCACCAGGAATCTTGTAAGGGAAGTCACTACCTGAATATCTCAGGTGAAGACAGACTGGGGTAGGTCTAAGGTAAAAAGCTGAAGCCGTCCAAAAAACATTTGTATTGTCACAGTGCCAATTCACAATCACATCATTAGTGTTAATCAGAAGCTGTGCTTTGTCATTATTGCTATTAGAAGTGCACATCTGGAATCTAGAGGAGAGCAACAGACTATTACAAAATGAAAGATGAACTTAGGCTGTTTACATCCAATGTATGAGAAAATCTGGCAAGAGTTTTTAATATAGAAAACTTTTTCAGAAAAACACCTTTTCTTTTTCTCCTCCTTGCTTCATGCTAGGCAGCATCATCCATTAGCTACACATCCCTATGGCAGGACTGCATTCACCATCAGTGGAGGAAGACACGCCTGTCTCTCCCTACTTTCTCAGAAAGGAGGGTAACTAATTGTTTGCTGCTTCACACAGCTCCACAGCTCACACATGTACTGACAGAGGTCTTGTTCCTCATTACCCTTCCCTCCATCCATATGTTCTCCCAGTAACACTTTAGTCCTTAAGTAACAGCTAAAGAGGGAATTTAGCAATCAGTCATATTGCAAATGTAAATTTGGGAAATGTTGCCTTTCAAGACATTTTGAATTATACTTTTTCATTTGAGGAACAGAATTAGACGCAGTCACTACTGAACAATCTTGTTTTACTGCTTCCTGTTTTATAGACTTTTATTATTGTTTTGTATGGATGAATTGAGACTAAATTTTAAAATTTAGGGATGCCATATTTATAGTACACATCAGTGAACAAGCATCAAAAAACATCAGTTTTATAGAGGAATTAAGTGAGGTTGTTATAGCAAAATTTATTGTTTAGTCTGTGAAAGCTCAGACTTGAAAGGTTAGGCCACAAAGTAATAAAGATAGAACATCACAATCATAATCTCAGTAAGCAGTATAACATGACCATAAAATAAAAATGGCAGAAAGTGGCAGAAATATATAGGCATGGCTAATATAATTTCCAGTTCTATTAACTTTGTCTATGATTCTGGAATGTTATCACTGAATTATAGGCTGTCAGATTTTCAGGTTTCCTTCTTTCTTTTCCTCCTTCCTTTCTTTCCCATACGTTTCCTGAGAACTACTTTGAAAACATTCTTAATATATATTGTCTTTGCAAAACAGAAGAGATAGATCTTATAGACCATGGAAACAAGAGCCACCCTGGCCAAATAAGCAGAAAATACAGTCTCACAGCTTACCAGCAAAATTTATTGTGCCACCAAATAGCCTGCCTACTGCTCTTTATTCATCATAAGACTACAGCTCTCTAACAGAATGTAAATAGATGTAAAAGACCAATCAGGTCACAAGAGCACTTGGCAGTGAGGAAGCCCAATGTAACAATAAATACTGGTATATAATTCAGGTCCTGGGTTTTTAAAAACAGCCATCCACCAAGCCAGCAAAATCCAGTGCTGTATAACGTTGACTCCTTCTTTAAGGATATGCAGTGTGTTAAGTGGCTAAATCATCAATAAAGTTAATGGTGTACTCAGGGGACATACCTGCACTACAGTTGCCTGTAGCTGCATTTACACTGAATTGTTGGTGCACCCTGAGGACACTGCAAGACCACATTCCCCAGCCACCAATATTGTGTAGCTGTTTGAGTACCCGGTGGAGCATGGCAGTACCCCAGATGGCACAGCAAGATTTGCCATCTGGAGGGCATCACACCTCTCACACTGTGTGGACAGTGCATGCTCCTGGACACCACCAGCTCAGAAACCTCTCACCCGGCCCCAGGGCATGCCAAGCAGCATTGCCTGCTGCTAGGTCACTGTACCAGGCTGAGTGCCCTGCATGCCTGAGTGGTGTCCCTCCACCTGGAAACTCCATGATGGGTGTGGAATGGACCATGACTACAAAACACCTGCCTCAACAGCCAGGGATCTCCTGGCAGGGGCATCTCATGGCCCATTGAGGATAGACTCCACTCTTTTCCATGAGAAGTTGTAGGTTGCAAGAAATTAAGCCAGGTGTAAGGTCTCTATGAGAAGACTCCTCTGTGGTGCCAATGCAGAGATGCAGAGTCAACACACCTGGCCACACCATAGTGCCTACTGTCAGCATAATTTGGAAAGAATTTTAATCTAGTAGTTATACTAATAGTAAACTAAAAATTATAAAGATATCATTTCATACCACAATCCGTTTTAAGTGCAAATATACACACACAATATAATATAAAGGAAAGTAGAAAAGCGTGAAAAAGTACCAGCTCTACTATTTTGGCCAACTACCTCTTGCATGGCTTTCACTTGCACATGCTGCATTTCAGCCTTTCTACTTTTGGATCTTCAAAATTTTCAGTAACTGCATCAATCCAAGTTTTCTGATTAACCAATTGCTCCCCCCTGCTGGAACAGATATCATAACAACAAGGACATTGGTGACACACAGAGACCTGAACTGCTAAATTCTGATTACTCCCTCTCACTGACACACCCAAGGCTGCCCAGCTCTGAGGCACATCAAGTCTAGAAGACAGTCTGACAGAATTACAACTTTGTTGTGTTGCTCTCAAAATATTCATGAATCATAGATAGATTAAAACACATCCTATGGAAGTATTCAACATATACCATCTTCATGTTCCAAAAAACATCTAGACTTATATTGCCTCAGACTGGATATTAACAAACTTACTTTTTGTGTTGAATAAAATATCAGTGTTTATATTGGTAGAACTGAGTATCTTCCTAATACAGACAGAAAACTGAAATTACTCACAACATTTTGCATCCTATAAAATTCAAGAAGGCTATCATAAAAATAATTTAATACAATAAAATAACAGGTCTCTAAATTCCAAGAAGTATTAGTGATCTCAATATCACAAACATAAAACATTTAAGTCATTTCTAGAACTGTATCTTTTATCTGTAATGAAAAATTGTATTTCCTTTCTGTTTTATTGCTATCATGATTGTCACTTCTGTAAGCTATGAGATAATATGCTGACTAACTAGAAAAGCAATAGTTTTCATTAAACTTCCCATATAAGTACCGTCTGAAAAGGGTATGGAGTGTATCTGGTGTTAGTCAAATTCTGTTGAAGTAAATTGGATATCATCTAAGCTACAGGAGGAAAATTTAGAAATATGCTTTCGTATTTAACAAAAAATTAAAAACAACTATTCGCCTTTTTTATCTTCTCTCAGGACTGCACAGAATGGAAAATTTCTCTGCTATCAGCTGAAGAACTGCTGCAGGAGCAAGTGCACCCTCAGACCATGTGGCATGCCTAAGGAGCCATAAGAGGATTTCAGTATAAAATCCCTTTAACTATGCTTATTCACAGCACCTACCAACACCTTGTATCACCTTATCAACACTGAACTCTAACATGAGCTGCTGGGAAAAGAAAAAAAGACCTGGATTCTAGGTCAAACCAGCACAGCATAAGTGTGCCTATCTAGTACTCTCTACTCCTAGATTTATTCCAGCATCTTAGCTGCTGACAGGTGATACTTTAAGTCTGTTCAGAGATCATGAGGTACATGCTATTTGTGGTTATAAAACCTGCAAAAATATACTTGTTTTGCCTTATGCATTTGGTGTTATAAAATATCAAAAGGCAATCTGTCATACACCATAGTAACAATTAGCTGTGTGAAAAGTTATCTCTTTGGAGAGAAATATCAAAAAGTAACCTTATAATTAAACAAGGAAGATTGTTTCAATTTCGTCTTGAATTTCATATGTTTATAAAGTCAAAGGTTAAAAAAATAAAATTTACAGAAAATATTTATATTATATACCCATAATTTGTGTAGTTGTGAGTTTAAATTGTCAGGATAAATACATTCATGAGCAAAAATTCAGCATTGCTCTTCAACTTCAGATTCTTTTTATTCAATGCAAAATTAATAAGACATTTAATCATTATCTCCAAGGAACAAATAAGCTTCACATCTGTCATAATAATAAAAATCAGACAAATTTATTCTAATATAAATATATCTTTTAATGTTGATCTTCAGCTGCCATTAAAGATAAGCTTGGAGAAAAAGATGGATGGGTAGAGGAAAACAGAAATGGAGAAAAATCAAATTACAGAAAACAGGAAAGAAATTACCTAAAATTGCCAGAAACACAGAGGGGTAGCATAAACCTTCATGGTATCTGCAGAGCTGGTTGAAAATTGCACCACAGCTATTTAAATGGACATGGACATAAACTCTTCTGAATTTTAATGATATCTTTGCCAGAAGCATTCACTGTTCCAATGTCCAAGATATTGACAGATTTTATTAAAATGGAGAGTATAAGGCACCTCTAAATAACATTAAGATAATTGTTGGAATTGGTTTGCTAAATCCTCCAAACTATGTCAAGATATGCTTTGCTTTTTTTCTATTCATTAAGGCAAATTTTTAAAATAGAAATCAAATTTGCTTTTCGTATATTTTTACCAAAAATTTTTAACTAGACATATTTTAGTGTGCTCAACATTTTATTTTAACAAAAGACAGGTACAAAGCTTTGTAGAATGAATACTGAAAAAGAAAGAGACAGCAAACCACATACAGCAGGATCTTGCTCTCCCCTGACTTGTGACACAGATTGTGATTCATGATGCAAATGTTGTTGATAAAAAAGGTTTTCTAGTTTGCTTAAATATACTGGATTATTTTGCTGATTTAAATTATTTCAAAGAACATTTGCCCCAGGAGGTAAATACAAATCTCATCAGGAAATCTCTCTTTCCCCTGCCTTCTTTTCCCTGAGTTATCCTTGCAAGACCCTTCTGGAAAAAAAAGAGAAATAGAATAGATTCTTTAATTGATTAATTACTTCTATTTCATTAGTTGGTGATCTTTGCAACTCTCCTGCATAGGATGAAGGAGGTTTACATGCAACAGTGGAAGGAAAGTATCGTGTTTGAAAACAGCTTATTGGAACTCACTAATTCACAAGCAAACTGAAATTGAAGAAAGCAAGTTGAAGCTCAGTTGGACTGGAAAATTGCACTTTCTGGGGCAGTTTCACTCATTCATGCTTTGCCTTCAGGATGCTCCAGGTTCTCAGATGGGCCAGCATGGAGCTGTATCTTCTCCATGAATGTTGTCCAATGCAGAGGGCCCTCACAGCCTTGGCAAATCCCCTTCCCATTTAGTTGACCCCCGAGGGGTAAACACGTTATGCCAAAAGCATGGGCAATATTTCACTCTCAATTCCCTACAGATGCTGTAGCTTCCAAGCTGGTGTAAACAGAGCTAAAGCCAGCTCAGGTGTCCCCACAGAAACGTGGAGCCATCCTGAACTAGGGACTATCCCTAGCATCAGACTACCTCAAACCTGAATTTATCTTTTAGAGTCACAGCTTGTAAGAAAAGTGTAAGGGAGAATCCATGACCAGATAAGCCTGAGAGGGAAGCCCATATGAACTCTTAGACCCTAGGCAAAGAAACACTGGTTTAAAAGTGTGAATAACCTCTTAACATCCATGTCTGTACTGGTAGAAGAAGCTACCTGGTGAAACCTGGTGAAAGTATGGCATGACAGTGTAGAAGGACTAGGGTGGAAGGGAAAGGTTTTTTTATCTACAGGTCTCACCTGTAAATTATTCCTGTTAGAGAGACTGACTGATTAACTGACTGACTGAGGTGCTTGCTCTGAAAGAACAGAGACAGCCTTTCCCTTACTTAGGAAACGCCTTACCTCTCTCCTTATTCACTGTATGTTATTTTAATGGTAAGAGGTTTTATACAGGTAAAGCTTCTGAACTCAAAACTTCTGTCATTGTTCTTCTTTGGGTTGAACTTAGGCAAATCCCTTTCTAAGTGCTTGTAAAGTTATCTTTCAGAAGCAACTGACATCTATAGGGAATTTTTTTTCCATTTTTAGGAAAATGACTACCCCTTCTTCTCAAAATAATTATTTCAGAAAAAAAATTACTCAGAAGAGAACCGCTAATCAGTACACACTGAATCTGCCATAGTCTACTCACAGGAAAAGCCTTCTTACCCAGAGAAATTTCACAGAGTAACACTTTGCAGTCTTCTGTAGCAGAACACACTCTCTTTGACAATTGAATGTAGTAAAATGAACAGATAGATCATAAATTAGAAATATTAAAATACCCAGTCCTACCCTTTCTCAAGATTTGATCCAAGAACTGTAACAGGAGAACTTTTGCATTTTCTGCTTCTCTCTATTTTCCATGCCAGCAATATCAATTTTTAACTACATAAAAGCATTAGTTACAAGCAGTGGTTTCTCTTTCCCTTTGTTTTGAAGTCCAGGATATCATATGTCTCTACTGAGTGGTGTACTCGATTAATTCTTTCCTGTCTCATCACTTCAACATTATTGTTTCAGATAAGCAGCATTTAGGGCAAGATAATCAAAACCCAGAAATTTTTCACTGAGTTTGGATGTAAGCTCATCTCTCAGATACACAAATTGTATCTTATTTCAGCATCCAAAAGTATTGCAGCTACTAGCAGTAGATGATGAGGAATACTTTTGTCTCCTTTCTCTGCTTGTGAAGAGATCAGGCCAGCTATTCTATCATGGTGTAGGGGAAATCATCATGGTTTAGGGGTGGGGAAGAAATCCTTAACGTTCATGAGCAGCCTAGGGCATACACAAGAGCTCCTTAAGAGCTACTGAAGTTACTTCAGTCTTCCAAAAGCAAAACACAAAATTACCTCACACTCTGAAAATCTAATCATCATCCAAGCAAACCTTTAAATCAGCAAAGAGAAATTACTGTCTATTCCAACACAAATAACCATTTCTTTTTCCCACCTTCTTGTCATCTCAGTCTCCCTCCTGTCTGGGTGCTACCTCATTAATTTCCATGAGTTGCCAACTGCCTTTTATTGAGGATGATTTCTAGTCATACGATCTTCTGTGAGACAGAAAGGCAATAGAACCCGTTAGAACTTGCTATTGCAAAACAAGACCCAGGTGAGGAAAAAAGAGTATTAAAGCTGGCCAAAGGAAAGAAAATTTGGATACAGCATGGTGGATGAGAGGAGTGATACATTCACTTGTGCCAGTTGCTGAGAGGTCTGTGCATTAACTACAGTGATCTGAGCTGGAGGATTGCATCTGGCAGCATTGCTGGGAGTATTCTCCTCCAGCATATACTGTAATTGGCATTTGTAGTGTTTAATTACATTGACAAGGCATGCACAGAAGGGACAAGTACACAAGCAGACACATAGCATTGAAATGGAAAATCTCATAATTAAAGCAGAAAACATTATTTTGTAACAGCTATATACAGAGAAGAATGAGGCTTCTACAAGTATCAGAAACATACCACCTTAGCTAAGTGACAAAAAATCATAGCTAGAAGGTTAGATGAAGAAAGAAAACATATTTTTTATTCTGTTTCATGCTAGACAATGTTGTTTTCAGGGTTCATCATTCATGCATATTTGGTCAGAATATTCAAAGCAGTATGTCCTTCATTTTGAACTTCCAGACAGGATGTCCCATAGTATGGAAATTAACCTTTGATAACAAAAACCATCTCAGGTGAGCTATTTCTTCTCCCCTATGATTTCAATAGGTATTTGGGGTTTTGGTTTGCCGTGTTTTGTTTTTCTCAAGTGCTGGAAAGAGCAGCCTGTCTATAAAATTATCTGTGGGACTGGTACATTATGGGGAGTGATAGGGAAGAAGATGACTTAGATGAGTCTGCAGAAGGAATGAAAGATGTTCAGTGAACTGTAACAGCCCTTCATCACTTGCCCACATCTCAATTGTTAGAGCTGATGCACTTAAAAAGTTCATTTTCCTTCTAGAGATAGAATGCGCAAAAGACGATGTGCTAAGTAGTTCAAAGCAACAAATGCCAGCTCACAATTTCAGGGCTGGTTCAGTCTGTAGCATATAATTTTGTATCAGATAGGCAAAAGAGTGATATGGGGAAAAAATAAACAAACATCAAAGTAGATTGCTGAAATTTAAAGATGTGCAATAAATAGACTTGCAGGCTTCATGTCAGAACATCACATAGTACTGGAATAAACTGAGATACCTCTGGAAGGTACGCTTATTGTAATATTTCCAAAAAGTGTTAGATTTATTGATGTTTCTGAGAGTGGAATGTCACTATTCAGGCAGTGCTAATTGGACAGTGATCAAAGGGATGTTGATGTCTCAATTTCATTTCTACTTTTTCCAGACCACCATTTCCTACGATTTTAGGTTTGGGCATATCTATATTTGAGCTTTCCTCACCATATCATATCAGGCATCCTGAGTGGACTAGGCTAGCAAAATAAAACATTTGATGAGATTTAGCTAATTTTTGCATAATCCCACCTGCTGGAACTGGGTTCCCATTATTACCCTTCCTTCCTGATTTGTTTTTTTCACCTTTTTTCTCCACTTTTCTATCAAACTAATCACATCTTTTGGCTAACAAAATTCTGGCTTAGCTTGCCAAGGAAACTGTACTTGTTGTAACATTGCCAAGAACCACATTGCCTTTAATATTTTGATCTTGCCACAGTTTTGGCAAATGTTAGAGTAGCTGATAGGACTATCTATCAGACTGGTTACAGTTTTCAATAGAAATAACTAATCCAAATCATCAAGCTTTCTGCCATAGTATCACGTACAATGCCATCTACTCCTGAAAGCTGTCACATTCACAGCCCCCTGCCTTGGCAGCACACCTGTGTTTCCTATTTGGACAGTTCTCTCTCTCCTTTCCTTCACAGGCTGCCCAGCTGGTAAATGCCCACATTGTCCATTTCCTCACACTGGTTATCTTTGGATACTCCAGCTGCCTTGGCTGCCTGGACACTTACCTTTCTGGACTACTGAGTTTCCACCTTTTTGGATACCCAGCATTACAGCTGTCCTTCTCACAAGAGAAACCAAAAATTGAAAGGTACTACAGGAAACAGGATGATACCTTAGTTGGTGGACCTAGCTAATACAGATACAGGTGACTGCCCTGTAAAATAGGAAGGCAAGGGGCATGAAAATGTTTTCCATAGGCTTTCATTCCTTTCACACTATTACATTTGGCTTTGTATATATGAATTTTCTGATGAGATTGATGTTCTGTTTACCAGCCTGGCAACAGTGTATTTGTAGTTAGATCATCCAAAGAAATAATCTTATATATATAGTAGAAATAATCTGATACATACACTCATGAGAAAAAAAAACTTGCTAGAAAGGAATTCAGTTGAGCTTGCCCAACAATGTGATGAATTATGATGCCCTTTTAATTTTATATGCTGAAGTTTGCACTATTCACAAATCTTTTTAACCTTAATTTAAATTAACTTATATCTAACAAGAAAAAGACCTTTGCAATATATTATTTACAAAATTAAAATTAATTTCCTTCTCACCTGTATATTCTATTTGCAATTTTGAATTGAAATATAACTCATCCATGCCCATTTTTGACACCTGTTCTAATACAATAAGTAAAGGAGTAGATTATTAATCTCTGTAAGGTCCTACATTGATCAGCTATGGGACACCTGACAGGCAGATTTCACAAAGAATAGCTGATAGACAGAGAACTGAATCACTCCAAACCATGGACTCGATGTTGGTTTGGTGCCATGTTTGATCATCCTGACATATTTATTTCTTTCCCCCCAAGGCCTGCCAGCTACTTCACTGTTCCATGAGCATGCTGTCACAGGCTCCTCGTGATGAATCAAGCACATTTTCTCTGAAAATTCTATCTTTTGCTGGTTTAGTCTCCAATTCCAGTCCCAGCCTGCCTCATCTCTTACAGTCCCTCCAACCATCCCACTTGCAATCAGCTTTTTATTCAGTCTTTTGTCAATCATTTCAGCCAATCTTACATTCTACATTCGTTTGCTTTCCTTCTGCTGAAATTAGTCCCTCTTTGAAATTAGCCATACTCCCAATCCATAGTTTTTCTCACCTTTCTTTCCCAATTCCTTGGCTCCATTTCTGTCACTCCCTGACACTAAATTCAAGTATTTGCAAACAATTCTGGCTGCATATCAGAGGAGTCATTTGCAGACCTGGAGGTCTTAGATTGGGCAGACAACAGTAAGTTTTCTACTATGAACACTCAAAACTTTAGTGTTCTGAACTGACCTTGGTCTCTAGTGTAGATCTCAAGGAAGCCTTCAGAAGAGGGCTACACAGAGTCATAATAACTACAGCTTGAAAGCATAGTCTGTCTTAAATTCACTGTTAGTTGTATTTTCCAAAAATCGGTTTTGCACATTAGTGTGTAGTTACTAGGATGGAAGGCAACACAGAGGAACCAGAGAAATAAAGGTAGACTGAAAACTATGTTTAACGTTTACATAGTTAAATCTCTTCCTCAGTTGAAAACAAAATGAAGTGAACTATGGGAAAAGCATCTTTACAGCAAACAAAAAAACATATTCTGCATCCAATATTTCTTGCAGCAGCAGTTAGTCTGACACTGAAGAAATGGTATTTTTCCCTATCCAATTTCTATGCAATCAAGGTTCTTGTCACATTTCCTAGGAGAAAGTACCAATATTTTCACATGATTAACCACACTGTTTTTTATAGCGAGAATGACAGAAAGTTATATAAGTTTTATGAAGGTGGATTTACACTTATTTGGGTGGTATCTTATTTTCTTATGTGTTACTTGTAGTGGTATCTGCATTCAAATAATCTATCTAGAAAAGCTGAATTAATTAAAATGCACTAACAATAAAAATCAACCTCTCAAACTCCCATGGAACTTGTGCAAAATTACAACAGTTGAATTCATTTTGTTTGCAAGTATCAGTAGTGAGGTGCCTTACAGTTCAACTGTGGTTTCTTCAAACACCTGTCAGATATACTGGAGCTGTCTACCTAATTTCAGAACATTTCATTTATTTCAGAGTTCACAAATACTCCATGGGTGGGGGGGTGTTTGTTTCCTTATATATATACATGAAATTAATGAATACATATATATTAATTTTATCAAATCTTCACTTCTTGTTTCTTGACTGATTTCTTAAAAATATGTACAGCTTATTTCAATTGTACATTTCACTTTCACAGTGTCAGCAACACAAGCTAATCTCTGGATGGAAAATTTATATATTTCCTATTGATGAGATGTTTGAAGACATTACTGCAGTGTTGTGTATAGGCCTAGACATTTTGGGTTTTTCATAAAGGTTAAATACTCCTCACTACAAGCACTTGTTTAGAGCTGTGCACGTTTTATTTTATACATATATTTGAGAGCCTGAGGGATGTGAGAATCAGTTAACTTTGAAAGTCTGGAGAGATTTCTGTCATCTGGAAGTCTGACATCTTTAATCCTCACCTGTTGCCATAGTCCAAGGGGACATCTTGAAATCACTGTTTTCCATGGCAAACATCAATAACCAACTTTTCAATAATATATCACTAATAAAGTAAGGACAAAAAAAAGGTACTACTACTCAAGATCAGAGATGATGTCTGTCTAATATAGTATTATACTGTTACTGGCAGTAGATAAGGTTCCACATGAGGGACATAAAATTATATGCTCTCACTATCAGCATGCCATTCTCACAAAAATGTGGATGTCTTGTGACAGTCTTTTGCTTTTCAGGGGGGAGGGTTAGTTTCCTTTCAATACTTCTCTTTAAAATAAAGATAAAATACTAATGACTTTCAAACTGTAACTCA
Organism: Sturnus vulgaris; assembly: GCF_052056855.1. Taxonomy (NCBI): domain Eukaryota; kingdom Metazoa; phylum Chordata; class Aves; order Passeriformes; family Sturnidae; genus Sturnus; species Sturnus vulgaris. Next base: position 58,909,066 of record NC_142247.1, read on the forward strand.
CGTTCAGTGGCCACACCTGTAAAATAAGCACAAATGTTAAAGGAAAAGCAAGGCATATTTACAGATTTTAAAGGTAATATGCAAGAGGAAAAAGATGAATGGGCTACTGTGGTTGTTGTGATGCATACAGAGAGAGAGAGAGACACCTGACTCCAAGTTGGTCGAGTAGGAAAAAGACCTCTTTATTTACATTACATGACTATTTATGGAAATCTAACAATGTGCATAGATTGGACAGTGATAATGAGACCTCTCGACTCCACTGATTGATCACAATGTCAATCAATGCTCCCTTCCTCCAAAGAGGAATGCAAAACAATCCACTCTCTATCAGAAAGAGTATTAGAAAGTGTAACAAGAATGCATCAACACTCAGAAGGCTAGAACACAGGTGCAACAGGCTACTTCCCTTCTGCCAAACATTGAAAGCCATAGATTTGCAGATGTTGTAGATTTTGTTTCAGGAGAACTATGCAGATTGCACTTTCCTCTTCTCCCCTACTTTATACATAGCAGTTTTGAGATGAAGAGAACTCTGTGTCATGAGAATAGCATCCTTCAGTGGAAGCACTAATCTCTCACTGCCATCATCCAAGCGCAGGAAGCACAAAGGAGGTGACTCTTTCACCAGCCTTTTCAGCAAAGGACAGTTATAGCTTGGGTGACCATGTTGTAGGTCTCTTGTTACTGGTTAGAGGCCACTTCTGCAAGCCTTTCATTATCTTAATTCAGTAATTCAGAGGCAAATATAAAATCTACTAGTCAGGATTTAAATGAAAAAAAAATCTTAAACCCCAAGACCAAGATCAAATTAGGAATAAATTATATATAGCTTCTGTCAAAGCTACATCACCTCTGCTCCAAAACCAAAGTTGTCCCAGGACAGCTTTTCTTTGAAACTGTGGTGAGTAATGTGTGAGGCAGATAGGGGTACAGTGGAGAGGTAAAAGCAGAGCAGGGGTGTGTAGGTGCAGTGTAACACAACAGGACCTAACCTTAATGATGCTGTATCCAGCTTCAATTGCAGTGCTGTTATGAAATCAGTGTATTGTCCACCACTACCGGATCACCAGTCTGGTGACAGTGGGGTTTAACTTCTTCTTAGAAAGGCTTTCTGATGTCATTTATCACTTTTTCATTTCATCTTATTTTCATCCAATGATTTGGATCCCAATTTTCAGGTAATGTTTTTGAAATTCTTAGTGATATCAGTAGTCAAAAGAAAGTTAATAGAAATAATTCAGTTGGACAAAAACATTCAATGAAATATGTTTTGCTGGTAGAACTGGCATCAGCATAGATTTAAATTACTTTAATAAAAATGTACTGGAATGTTATATGTAAAAGTTTGTATACGCGATGGAGATTTGGGATTCTTATGTACTCATTGTCCCCTCCAACTGTTTTGCTTATACATAACTCTTCAGCATCATATGACGTACACAAATTCACACTGCAGCTTTAATTGTGTTTGTTTTAGATCTGGTTCAGCCATATCTCTGAATAGATCCCAGACTGGATGGAAATATGTATATTGTAGCAGTGTTTTCAGTACACACACACCTGTTTTCTGCTGAGACTGAGTGGAGCAACAGGAGACATTCTCTCCCAGGGGAATTCTCAGTCGATGGCTTGTAGCTGAATTTCAACACTTACAGCAACAACAACAGATTGCAATACAAAGTGGATGCCTCCAAATTTGTCCCTGTAACATGCTGTCTTTTTTTTTTTGTCTTCTGGTTTTTTTTGCTTCCTTTCATTTTACATCTCAGATGACATATTTGGTACTTATTAAAAGCCACAGTTTCACCTTTTCTTATTGTGCCTTTCACACAAACATCTCCATTTGCTTGAAATCACTATCACAAGGCTCTTTGTACAAATAAGATACTTAGGTAACCATGTACTCTGCCTCATGGTTAACTTTATTACATTACACATGCATACCATGTACATTTTCAACCATAAATCAATATGTTAAAGAAGGCGTTATACTTTCTCCCATTTTCATTGTAAAGCTAAATTCAGAGTTAATGGTCCCAAACAACACAAAGTGTTTGAAGTAATCCTTAAGTACTACTACTACTACTACTACTGAAAATAATAATAATAAATAATAATGCAGGAGGAAAATAATACAATAGCTCCTGGATTTGGAACTGAGACCATCCTTCATCCCTTTGTATATGTATTTACACATATCAGGAAGTTTTCATATTAGATGCTAACTCCTGTACAGAAGGAATTTTGACTGTATAGGTTTCTCAGGCTCAGGAAAGAATTGATCAAATCAGAGTGAGTAGCAGAGTTCTGCAGTCACTTTTGAAGAGACAATATTTCAGTGATTATGACGTTCATTTGGAACACGTTTAAATGTTTGGTCCATCAGCTCAGACTAGGATCCAAATGAGCCTACTTGAAACTGCCACTCGTGTACTGCTCTCTGCTTTTAAAAGTTCTGATTTCACTCCGAAATTGAGGTTTTGAGAGGGGAAAAAATGTAAGGAAGAGCTAATATTTTTACATTGTTTCATTATGTGAGGTGATTAGTTAGAAATGCAGGAGGGGGATGGATGATTAGCTCAATTGGTCAAGCATGGTGCTAACAATGCCAAAGCTATGGATTCAAGCCCTGTACAGGGTGCTTAAAAGTTGGACTCTATCCTGATGGATCCCTTCCAACTCAGAAGATTCTGTGATTCCATGACAGTGCCTCATGGGTAGAATGATCACTGAAGTAGGTTCCATTTGGAAGAATGTAGTGGGATTGAGTCTGTTTACAAAACCCAGTGCTAAAAAATTAATTCTCATGTCAACCTGTCCTGCGTGGCCAAATTTCACCTTGAGATACGCCAGTGCAGATGAATTGAAGATATGCTGCATTAATATCATTAAATAAAGGCTTGATATATGCAATAAAAAATCTGTATGAAAAAAGATCCACTAAACTTTACAATTACTTGATTTAATGAGGTTTTTATTATGTCAATCCCATGGAATAATGCAGTAATTTTCCTGTTGCATCAATATTTCTTTGCCAGTTTAATTTATAATGATATAAATCTTCCAAAAGTTACGACAGATAAATCATTAGGATTTTTTCCCCCCCCAGTTTAAGGGAGCTCATCATCCTCTCTCCTTTTATAGGGTCAGGGTTGTGCAAGTAGTACCCTAGAAAATGTTATTGAAATGCAATAAATATTGCTCCCTCAATATCTAAAAGCATTCTTCAGTTTTTCTTCTTTTTACCAATTACTGTCATAACAGAAATATTGCTAAATATGATTTTTTAAGTACTTCATTGGAGTGATTATTGCAGAAAGTAGAGATCTTCAAACCCATCCGAATTCATATCTTTCAAAACATAAACAGAGGCATGTTAAATGCCTACTTTGTTTCACATTGTTGAACACTTCTGACTAAGAAAGATTTTTGCCTTTTTTCCCTTCGTTAAGTCTGATATCCTAAATGCCAAACTGGATGTATGCAACCTTTGTAGATACAACACATTGCTCTTTCATGATCTTATTTCTGACTTTTGCAAGATATTGATTTTATGTCATAATGCAATGATGAGCTCCTTCTCTAGGTGGCTGGGTGTACCAGAAAATGGTCTAGTATTTATGAAATGCCTTCTTTTTTCCTGGCCTGAAAATTTTATTTATGTCTTCAAATTAAATCAACTCTATTGCTTCATCTCTCCCTCCTCTTACTGTGCATACAGAGAGAGTAGGATTGTGCATTCTCATTTGAAGTTGTAACTAACACAACAAAGTCAATAGCATTTTGCACCTCTGCTTTTCCATGCTTTCTTCAGTCATACCTTGGCATCTCTGCACATTCTGAAGATCAAATGCAGGCTTTACAGGACTGAACATTTAATAGCTTGCAGAATAGGTGTAATAAGGTAGCAGATCCAGAGTCGAGGAAAATTAAATACTCCTGAGTTATTTTATTAAAATTTAAGTTCTTCAGAGTTTATAGTTGTAGGCAGGGATGGAATTTCAAATATGCAATTTCAGAGTACTTTTATGGAGTTTGTCGCTTGACTGCTGAAAGCTGTAATTGTCACAATAAAATTGTGGGAAGCAGTGGAAGTGTAGCAAGTCCTACAGCATAATAAGTTATGTTTTACAAATAAACTCTACTAGAATCAGGCAGATTAATCCAGTCCTACCTAATAACACTGCAAGCTCTGCATGTATCTAGTGAATTTTTTTTAAAGTGCATTTAATGAACATCATATTTTATGATGAAGTGAAATATTTTATTCATTGGACCTCAATTCTACAGAATCATATGGGAATACACTGACTGATTCCTTAAGCAGAAAGAAACTACTTAATAAAATTCAGCCTATGTCCTTTAGCTAAGTACATCACAAACAATACTTTCCCTCCTAAAGTTCTCTTCACTTCAGGATGCTGTGAAATAACTCATGGAAGTCTTTGACAGCTGGAAGTTCAAAACCTCACAGAAGGTGCTGAACGAATTGTTGGAGTCAGTTTCTTGACTGTATGATGCAGGTGGCAGGACCTTGTTCTTTTCTGTCTCTATTACAGGGAAGAACACGAATTCAGCACTTTATAATTTAATTGTAACACTTCCTTTGAAGGTGATGGATTTGTGGAAGTTCGTTTTCAAACACTTATTTAGAGAGAAACTGGTCCCCTTCAGACACAGAGAATTCTTGCATTTCAGGAGAAAAGGGCAAAAAGGACATGTGCAATTAAATGGGAAAATCAAGATTAATGAGTATGACAAAATCCCTCCTGATCCATAAGACTCTTTTGTTTGCTTCTTACTGGCTTTCTCTAAGGACTCTTCTTGTCCTCACCAGTCATCAAAAGATATTGCTTGAAATCTACATGCTTTTCAAGATTTAATAAGGTAGGGGAGATGGGTGCAGAGTGAGAATGTACTCATTTTATCTTTCTAAAGTGTTTGAAAATTCTCAAATTTTCCAGAATATTTACAAAATCATGAAAGGAAAGAAGTATGCTTTACAACAGTGAGTTTTCTTTGGACTAAGATCAAAGACTTTGAATTTGAGTGCCTTAAAATATGCATTGTGTACAAGGCTTGCTACAACAGTTACCCTTGACCACTTTTGTTTTCAACACCCACAGTTAGAAGATTTGGTGGTTTTAAATATTTCACTTTTTCCCTAGGACATTGATAAGGAGAATGAGTGGCAGTGGGCTAGGTCAAATAACCTGCATTAACCCCTAAGGAAGAAAATTTTCATTTGGTTCAAAAGGTTTTCCATTAGCCATAGTCTTTGACACATGCAACTTAGCCTGTCTTTCATCCATTTAGTACCACACTGATTTTGTATAGCCTTATTTTTAAAGATGAATCACATTGTTCCAGAGCCACATATTTCTTATGAAAATATTTTGTCAATGCAATTTCTTTTTTGGTCAGTTAAGATTTTAAGTTCACTTATTCAATAAACAAGACTTGAACAGATTTAATTGATATTTTATTGTCATAATCGTAGCACTTTTTTGTATTTAGGTAAGGGAATTCTGCACAACCCAACAGGACGCTCTATCCAGGTGTAATGTCAGAGACACTGACTTGTTGATATTTTTATCTTGTATTTTTTTCCCCTATCAATATTGAAACAATGTTTTTTTCAATCTTCTCAACATGTTCTTTCACCTGAAAACTGGTTAAAAGGTACAAAACATAAACATCAAATATATTTTCACCTAAATAAAAGGAAGATAAAAATAAAATCAAGGAAGAGAAAACATCTCTTGACATGAATAGCAATTTTATAAAGAATTACCAAGTAAGAGCTGTCTAGTCAGATAATGGCTCAAGGTCTCACTTCAGTTCAGTATAACTAACATCCACTGCTCTGATGCTCATCCAGTGAGCATCCCAGATAGTCAGAAGCACTTTTCTGCTGCTGGTCTGCTGCCCACCATAAAGATTGTTCAATTCTCCATTGGAGATCCCAAAGGAAAATGGAGATCTTGGGCAGGTCCAGGCATCTGTCTGAACTCTTCTGTCTGTCACAACTGAGCCTCTGCTCTCACTCCCAGTTCCAAAGATTTTACTAGAGAACTCAGGATCTCTCTCATACGACCTTATATTCTTCAGAGTATCTATGGCTTTACTGTTATCATAGAGATATTCATCACCTACTTATTCAAACCTACTTTCAGGTGAATGAATAAATTTCAGTGGACAGAACTAATGGTAAAAATAACTGCAATGTATGGTAGTAAAGTCAGCTAGAAGTGATCTTTGTGCCCTAGCAACAGAACAGGATCAAATTCTTTTAACTTTTAAAACTATTTTTTTTGTCTGGATTTCCTTCACCTGGAGAAATATCTACATTTTGCATTCCTAAACCAGACTCAAAAGTTCTCTGGTGTCAGAAATTTACCGGCCATAAGAATGTTTATAAATTATGATCAGACTCTTTTTTTATGTTTTGCTCAGGCTATGGACAGATATACTTTTGCATGGCAACTATTCATCTTGACAGTTTCATCCTACAGTCAGACAAAGTAAAATTTATTTTCTTTCAGGGAAAAAATTAAAAAGCAAGTTCATGTGCTCATCACCTTAATTTTACTGAATAGATTAAGCTTCTAAACTCTCTAACATTCACTACAGAATGGAAAGGGTGGGAGGCTTCCTAGCTCATTCCCATGCTTGTAATTCTACTTCTATTTTTTCCAAACATATTTGCAAAAATCTAAATATTTACTTTGAACACATACATTCCTGTACATATATCAGAAATGTTGTCTATAAAGAAGAAATATCCCCATACCAGTTTTATCTAATACAATCCAGTGGATTTTTATTTCTCCAAGATACAATCTTCATATGCTACCTTCCTATCAGTCTTTTATTTAGACCATAATTTTAAAAAATTGAACAAAAAATCACAGAGAATGTGAACGTCTTAAGTATCCACAACTAATTGCATCACCAGGATCTTAATGTGAAAATCAACCCAAAACAAACAAAAAAAAATTTAAGCATATAATTTCAAACAACTATATAGTCACAAAGTAAACACTGCCACCTTCTCATTCATTTTTTTCTTAGACACCAAATAAGTTGTACAGTAAAAGAAACCTGACTGATGACATTACCCAGATTTCATTTATATAAGCTAAGCACACCCTTTTCAGATACAATGTTAACAGTTTTTTCCAGAGAAGTACAATTTTAGCGTCTAGTGTGAAGAGACTGTTATATTAGATATTCTCACCATCACTGCAGCCTCAGTCTACCCACTGTCTATAGCCTCTTGCTCCCACCCAAACACATTGCTCTACAATGTAAAACTAATACATACAGGAAAGGATTTCCTCCACAATGTGACATATTGGATCTGTTTTCAACCTTCAACTTATACTGTGTTTTTGGCCAGTACTGTTGACTGTCTCCTCAATAAAATACAATATTAGTATTCTGTTTCCACAAGAGCAGAGAAAATTATAAGCTATGGATATATTTTTCACATGGAAGTGATTTTTGAATTTTTTAAGGCCTCAGAATTTGTGACATCTGCTACTAATGCAGCATATGTTGTACTAGGGCTACTTGAGGAGATGTTATACTAACATCATAATGTTTACTGATTAATAGTGATACATTATGCCTGCTTACTTGCCCTTTCTTACCCTCACAGGAATTCTGTCAGAGATTTCTACATTGATTCTGCTGCTACACATTCACTGCACTAATTGGGCTGTAGTTAGCTGTTGTACCAGCTCCTGGAATGCCATGCTGTATGATATCATCATTATATGGTAGATACTACATGCCAGTTCTATGAAAATCTTGCAAAAAAGTTTATTAATAAAACAACATGCATGGTACCACATACCAGGTTTAACAGAGCCTTACTATCCACCAAAGTAGTTTCCGGAATGACACTTTGACAAAACACCAATTATTGCATCTGCTCACAGCACTGAGCTGCAGGAAGGAAAGTATCTAAGAAGAAAATCCTGAGGTATTGTGGGCAGCTTAAGAAGAAAAAAAAAAAAAGTCTCCTCTTTGTCATGGAGCTTACAGAAACAGCAACCGTGTGCCTCTCATCTCAGATAAAGCCATCCACCTCACTACACAGATATCACAATTTATTCTGAGTTGGAAGAGTTCCACAAGGATCAAGTCTAAAGTGAATGACCCAGATGGGTATCAAACCCCCAACCCAGGTGTCATTAGCACTGTGTTCCCACAAAGTGAGCTAGCATTAGATCCAGATCCCATTCTCAGAAAGGAAGCTACAGTGATTTCAATGATATGTGGCAGACAATGCCATTTAGCCACCAAATGACCATCATTGCTGTAAACCACCATACTTTCCTATTTCATGGTTTGTCCTCTTTCCCTTTCTCAGATATCCAGTTCTCCACCATTTTCTTATGAGCTCCCCTCCATTTTGGTACTTTTGAGGATATTTCTATAGGTATAAAATCAAACCAATTATGGCATGGGAAGAAAACACAAATGAGAAATGTCTGGCTGATCAACTAATGGGAAAAGAAAGGAGAGGAGTCAAGAGAGAAAAAGAGCATTCAGGAAAAAAAGGAGAAGTATAGATAAAGAACTGAGTGGAAGGAAGAAAGGGAAAGGGGACTCAAAATTAACTGGAAAGAAGAATAAGGTAAAGAATAAACAAATAATAGAAAGGGAAGAATGAAGTGAAAAAAATATGAACAGCTCCATGTCAGATATTCAACTGAAAAGAACTGAGATGAAGTGCTGTGATGAACACATTGAAATAAAATATCAAAGACAAAAACTTATGGAAGCATACTGAGAAAACAAGTAGAATGACAATGGAAAACACAATTACTAAAATGAGAGCTACATTTTGCTATGGCATGAGTAGGCACAAGATTTGAAATATAAATAGCATTGAGAGAGGAAAGGAAGTTTTAATCCTGCATTCACACATATCTATTCCCATTACTAAAGTACTGCCAGTTATCTAACACAAATGTGTAATACAGGCAGGAGCATGTGCATCAAACTTCAGTGGAGCATGAATAAAAGAAAAGTGATTGCAGCCATTGTAGTCTTACTATCACTTCATTTTCTTCAGCTCTTGGGTGAGAGAGCAGAATTATTGTGTATGTTATTTTAGTGCCCATACTCATCCTGCTTTGTCACTACATTCTCATTGTTTAAAGCAGCTTTATGATGAGTGACATATTTATAGTGTTTTCCATATTAGGTTTTTTATTAAGTGGCACACTAAAGTAACAAGAAAAATCCATATCAAATGAGCCTTCATTTTAAATGGTTTACTGCATCTGCTCTATTTTCTGACTGCTATTTTGTTTAACAGGAGACTGAGATTCATGAAATCTTTTGTGAAATTAACATCTTACTGGAGAGAGTTCTCCTTGAACCAAATCCAACTATAATAAATCCCATCATGCTTTGCCTTCATTCCTCTACACTTGGACCCTGAATAGATAGTCCTTCGTGTACCTAATATCTGTTCCTGCACTGCCCCTATTTCCCATCTTCCCAAGCACTTAGTTTTGCACTATCTCATTTCCATGATCTGTGCTGTTCGAGTGATCCATTTTCAGATAAATCAAATATTAGTGCAGGTACTGTTCCTTCACAGGTGCTTTTCTCAACAGCTGCAGCAGACTTGGAAAAATAATCCAGAATGTTCCAGTATACTGAAAAGTCAGATATACTATCTGCCCATGCTGTCAGAAATGAATTAATATTGCAGTTACTTAGATATGAAACTGTTTTTTATAATAGTCTGTTTTCCAGCTCCACAGTGTACCCTTGCTTGTATGAATTCATGCATCAGGGTGATCAGGGTGAAACCATTCTGATTAGTGGACGGCAGAGCAAAAGCTGCAGGAGCACACACAGTCTCACAGATTCATCATTCATCAACTGGCAGTTCTGGTGCACACTACTTATGGTAATTAAGAAAAAACACTGCCATCCAAATAAACAAAGGCCAATTCTATCAATAGAACCTGCACCTGTGGGAGGATGTGGTTACAGAATTGCTGGAAAAATTAATCTGCCTCCCAGATTAGGACAGACACATCCAAATCCAAATTAAATATGCTATAATCATCACTTGAAAGTTATCAGAGTGGATTTTTATAGCTGCATGAAGTAACAGGTGTGATGCAAACTTGTGAAATACCCAAAAGCACTGTAGTAAAAGTTTGTATTTCACTGATCGCTGCAGTTTATACAAATGTGACCAACATGTGCCATATTTTTCTGGCACAGCCCACTAAAAAGCTCATCAATTACAGAGCTTCCTAGTACTTCCTAGCTGTGCAGTAACTATGTAAGATGTTTTCATAGAAAAAATGTTAGCAATGCTCTTGTCCATCCTACACAGGGGAACGGAAATCTCAAGTGAACTTGAACTGTTCCATGATCTTTTTCTCAGGACATGGCTTGTTCAGGAGACCCTGAGTATTTCTAACATGTATGCAAAATAGGTGACCTGGGATTGCTTGGGAACAAATCCAGAACTAGATTATTTAGCAGAACAGGGGTTCACCTGAAGAGATGTACGTGCCTTCCTCACATTCTCCATGCTTTTTTTCCAATTAGGTTCTGTCTCGACAATCCACAGTCAGGCAGAAGGTTTGATGAAACAGGTGGCAGCTGGAGGCCGGAGGTAGCTTGAGCAATTGGCAAGCTGAAAGCAAGGTGGGGTGGCTTACAAAGCCATTTGTCTGACAGTGTGGCCAATACCATCTGGACTACTGTGACCTGCTGTGCCCCAGCACAGTATCTGGGTCAAAAATTACACCAAAAGTGAAAACAACCACAATCACTTCTAGTTTAGACATATCACACTCACAACTGCACACGGATCATTTCTGGGGCAGACACAATCAAATGGACTAAATGTCCACCTCCAATGTAACTGAAGCAGTATCAGATGGAATTTGTTCTAATGTTACTGCTCTAACTTTTACATTCTGTCACTTTCTTCTCTCCACAATTATTGTACTTTAAAAGACAATAACAGGTAATGGAGGAGCCAGCATAGGAAGGTGTGCTGCTGCACATTATGGCAAACAAGGGAAATCTGGAGATGTGAGCATTAGGGAAGCCTTGACTACAGCAACCACAGGATCCAGGAGTATCCTGCAAGGAGCCAGGCAATGAAAAGGTATCACACCTGAGCTTCAGGATAGCTAACTTTGCCCTGTTCAAGGGTATTCTTGGAATAATCATATTGGAATGTGCCCTAGAGAATGGATGAGAAATTTAGCTAGAGGCAGGAGACCTGCATACATGAACAAGAAATTCCTATGAAAAATCATACATAATGAGGAGATACATGAGGTGTAGAGGACAGGATGCCTGGGATGAATATAGGGAAGTTATTGGAGTATACAGATATGAAACGAGAAAGGCCGAGGCCCATTTGGAATTAAATATGGCTAAGAATGCCAAGGACAACAAGAACATTTTCAATTAATTTGAATATAATTAAATTTCAATATAATTTTAATTAATAACAAAAGGAATACTAAAGAAAATGTGGATCCGCCACTGAATGGAACAGGAAACTCTGCAGCAGAAATTTCAAAGAAAGCTGAGATACTGAACACCTTCTTTCTTTCAGTCCTCACTGACAAGGCCAGTCCTCAGGAATTCCTGACCCAGAAGACCATGGAGGAGGTCTGGAGGAAGGGTGACTTTCCGTAGTTTTAGGAGGTTCAGGCTAGAGACCATTTAGTCAAATTTGACATCCAAAGTCCCATGGGCCCTGATGGGATTCTCCCAAGGTGATAAGGGAACTCATCATTGCTATGGCACTCTCATCTTTGAAAGGTCATGGCAGGCAAGAGAGGTTTCTGGGGACTAGAAGAAAGTATATGTCACCCCAGACTTCCAAAAGGGAGAGAAGGAGGAACATTCCAGACAGCCTCACCTGGAACAGTATGTTCTGGAGGCCATTTTAATCATGTAAAAGACAAGAAAGAAGGTCATCAGGAGTAGTCAGTATGGATTCACGAAAGGGAAGTCATTCTTAACCAGCCTGATTACTTTCCATGATGGGACAACTGGCTGGAGACATGAGGAGAGAGCACTGGGTGTTGCCTACCTGGACTTCAGAAAGGCTTTCAACAAGGTTTCTCCTTACACCTTCATAGGTGAGCTCAGGGAGGATGAGCTGGATGAGTGGATAGTGAGGTGGATTGAGAACTGGCAGAGTTCAGAGGGCTGTTATCAGTGGCACAGGTTGAAGACCTGTCACTAGTGGTGTTCCCCAAGGTACAATATTGAGAGCAGCATCGTTTAATTTATTACTTGCCATATGGAAACAATCTTGAGCAACGTGCTCTAGGATGACCCTGCTTGAGTAGGGAGGTTGGACTGGGTGGCCTTACCTATTCTATGATTCTGTAAAAAGCTAGCATAAAATATCTCCTTTGGTAGTCAAAACACAATTTGCTACAGTTTTTTTAAGATATCAGGACTTATTTGCAAAAGTCATAGAGGTACATTCATATTCACTTTGAATTATTTTAAAATTAAAGGAAATTATACTTTGATAAGTTTCACTTTAATTGCATCATACATTAAAACCTCACTAATCTGCATTTCACTTATGTATGAACAGCCCAGAACTCCTTTCAATTTCTTCCAGTGTCTACTTTAAAGACTTTCTTTCTGTAGGTTGTGTTCCAGTATTCATACGAGCATTATCATGCTCATTGCTGAACACCTCAGCAATGGATATGGATGATGATGAGGAAGAATAATAGGTTATGCTCACCTGTGTATTTTCCAGAATGGTCACTTGTTTATGTGCAGGTGTCCTCTTGACTGTAAACTTTGTGGGGCAGAAATCATTTTTAGCATCATAACACATCAGATATTCCACTAGCTCTTAATAAAAGAAAAACAAAAATGCAGATAATTGTAGCCAAATTACAACCAGTAAAAGGAATTAATGAAACTTTTGTGGATTAAGTACCCTCTGATTTTCATTATTTATTCGCTTTGATGCTAATTTGCAAAATTCTGTAATTCACCATAGCTCTCCCTATCATTAATGCAAATTAACAAGTTTCTACTGTAATGCAGTTATTATTATCTTCCCTTGCATATATGGGCACATTCCTTTAATTAAAACATGCTGTATTTTTAAAAATCAGATTACCAGGTATAAAGGAAACAGAAGACACAAACAATGTACTCAGCTATTTAGATAAAAACTTGGAGCATTGAGAATGGCAGAGTTCTTTTTTTGTATTCAATAAAAATTAGGCAGATGTAAGAGAAAAATTTTAATGAGATAGTTTCAGTGGATGTCTTTCAGAAGCACTGCATGCATATCATATCCATTGAGGATTACTAACAAACCACCAATCCGTTTGCAGACATTATACAATTGTATATTACATATGCTAACTGTGGAAGTGAAAAACAAAAAAAGTAAATGAAAAACACTTTATAAATCTAAACATAGAATAAATAATATTTTTCTTTCTTATCAGTCAAGCTGCTCTTTTCTTATAACAAACATGAATTTTGTTCATTGATGCCAAAGGCTACTGTGTAGCTTCTCAATAATGGAATTTTAATACAAGAAATGTTCTAAGAAAAATTTCTACATTCAATAGAAAATTAATAAACATGAAGATGGGCAGTCAAAATATTGAAAAGTGGTTTTTTACATCTTTTGATTATCTGTTCAATATTTTTCATTTCCAATGACTTCACAAATTTCAGAAATTCATAGCTTAAGAGATGATTTTGCTTTCATATGCAAATGAGGGTTGTCATGGCATAACATTTGACAGGTACACGATTTTCTGATTGAAAAGTGATATCAAGCTCACCTATCCTATAATTCATTTGTATTACCTTGACATTTGATATATTTCCCAGTATTTGGGAATATTCCAGTATTTAGCTTTCCAGTATTTCCAGTATTTACCATTTTCACAGTTGGATTAGTTATACTACCACTCCCATCAAGATTAAATGAAGAGAATGGCAACATGCATGTCATGTAAGAAATTTCCCCCCTCAGGTGTCTTCTGCTGCCATGTTACTCTGCTTTCAAGTTCATGCTCAAGCCCAAACCTCCCAGTTTTCCAGAATGAATGTGTGTTGGCTCACACTTTTGTTCAAGTGCAGAACAAAGCATCTGTATCCTCAGACAGGTATGAGGTCAGGGGTCAGCAGCACAGTGTTTAAGTCTCAGTTCTGAAAGCAGACTGAAAGCAACAAGCAATTGACAGGCACAGCAGGACTTGCCCATACACCTACAGACTTGACCAACCTATATTAGCAAGGATCTTGTTACTGGGACTTTTCCAAGTGGTGTGGGATATGCCAGCAGCATCTGTATTTTCTTAATTCATGGGTTTTTGCATCGTTTAGAAAAAAAAAAAAGCAAGCAAGCAAGCATCTTAACCTTGTTGACGTTAGAAGAGCAGAATGCTGTAGTCAGACAAGGATGACTGTACTGGCAACACAAAACACTCCCCAGAAGAAGATGGTAAGTGCTTATTAAAGAGGAGGGAAGGGGGAGGAATAAAAGGGGAGAAAGCTATAATACAAAAGATGAACACTATTTTTAGGATTTAAAAAAAAGGCAATTCTCCAAGACAAACCTGATCCTAGAAAATGAGAGTCCCTGTACCAGAGGACTTGCTTAGCACAAGATGGAGGGGAGCCAGGAGGCTGAAAAATAGAAAAACTGCTGGTTGAATGAAAAGAGGGAGAGGAAACAAAGGATTACTATTGGAGAAGGAATAGTAGGATATGGATGAGGAAGCTGCAGTGTGTTAGAGTGTTTACAGCTGTGGAAGTCCAGCCTATTGAGTTGGGACTTATGTGTATGAAGGGTCTTGCAGCAAGTTTATGTGTATTAATATAAACTCTCTTTCCTCTTCCTGTCTGCAGAAAGGACAAGCCAGGTGGGTCTACACTAATGCACTATTTGCTCTATCTTTGCACCTGCAGAGCTGTGCAGAGTAGTATGCAGCCACAGCTGCATGAATCTTCACAGATACAGAGCCTTTCTGGTGAGCATCACTGTACAAATGTGATCTGTGGCTCTGAATAGCCAGGGAAAGTGTAACCAAGGAATGTTCTTTTACCATATAACATGGATAGTGGTAACATGTGATGATGGGCACTGATAACCCAGATAGGAGCTGCCTGCCTGCTAGAAAGACCTGTCAAAGTGTGGATCCCAGCTAGGTAGCTGCTGATGAGGTTGTATTTGGCTTAGAAAGCTGGGATCAGTTCAGACATTGACAATATAACCAGGGTGATTTCAGGACTAAAAATAGCTGCTTCTCCTAGAAAAAACCTTTAAACAAAAATGTTATCTTTTGTATAACTAGTGAGAAAAATGGGTTTAAACAGAGTAGAAGTAGAGCTGCCTCATGTTGTAAAACAATCTTGGTATGTAATAATCTGAGTTGAGGTAAAGTCTGAAGAACTAAAATGTACAAATCCATCTTCTACTTTGTGGTGAAAAAAAAGTAGTAGAGGAAGAGACAAGTCTTCCCTGTAAGAAAAAAAAGGGTTTGGGGGCTCAGTTCAACGAGAAGAAAAAGTTCTGAGGCATTGCTCTGCGCTAGCACCTGAATATTTAATGCATGAGGCCAAGAAAGAACCACATAATAGCAAGCTTGCACAGACAGCACCAACAGCATGCAAGCCTGGAGATTTTACTTCAGGCTTTTGCACCCTCATAATCAAAATGGGCAGACAGATCAGCCTAAGTGATTAGATATCATGATATCAGTGCTATATTAGATGTGAGTGCACTAAAGTAGAAAAATAAAACAATGGGAATTCGAGATGAGTGTGATCTATGGGGGAAATACAGCCAGCAGGTAGGAAGTGATTTGTTTGTTGAAAGGCTGTGGTCCTTTGTCAGAGAGTTTGTGTAAATGACAGACAGCAAAAGAAATTTTGTGGGACTGATAATACCAGTAATGAAAGAGTCAAAGAAAGGGAAATCTTTTGGCAGTTGAAACAATATTACTATTTGTCAATTAGCATCTTCCTAACCACCAGGATCACTAACAACTTAATTCTGAATGCTATAATTTGAATGTATCCCTACCATCTGCAGACTTGAGAGCTGAAATTTTCTCCTTCTGAAGTGTTTTCTGAACAATTTTCCTTCACCTTGGAGGAAAAGAGAGAATCTCCTAGGCGAGGAAAGGTGTTAAAACCTCATTGAAAAAGAGTCAGTGTTAGAGTAGCAAGGACCCCTAACCTGGAGCTCACAAATGAAGACAAAAAGGTGAAAGGCTTCTACTTTTCTCGGTTTGTGCTTGTTACTCGAGTGTACCTTGCAGAGTTTCTCAGCTGATGTCAGCCAGCAGAGCCTGCCATTGGTATAAGTGAAGCTGCACTAATATACTCCCACAGAGAATTAGGCTCACAATGTCTTAAATGTACTAGATTGGGAATGAATGTGTTACTACATTTGAATTCCAAAGGAGTGCCACATCAGTTTTTCTTTCTTATCTGACAGTTGGAAAGTTGGAGACATTGCATGTGAAAAAGAATAATGTTACACTTATTTTGAGCAATTGACAGACATGGCTGGAAGTCTGATATGATTAATACCTCAATAATAGGGCTTCAGTCAGTTAGTCCCAACAGATTCACAACTGAGAGAGAATGCCAAGATACTAATAATAGTTAAGGTACTTTTATCAGCTAGCAAATTCCATTTTTAGCTTTGTTTTACCAAGAAGATTTAAAAATGCACTAAACTCAGCAGAATTAAAGAGTTCTCTTATACACAAATGGGTGGACAGGAAATGGTTGCAAGGACCTGTGAATAACACCTCTGAGCAGAAACAGCCTAAGATACCTATTTTTATATCCATTTCCTTCGCAACACCTTGAGAATTTCTCCTTAAGTATTCAAATATAGAGAGAGTTTCTCTCTTTCTCTTCTATGGCATCTGTAGAAGAGGTGCTGCCACACCCCGCAGGGATAAACAAAATATCAAGTTCAAATACATATAAGCTCAGTTGCAATGTGGGTCCAAAGAGTATCAAAAATTCCTCCTTCTTGTGTTTTCTTTCATTCCTAAAGCAGCAGGACCATTCCGGTCCTTTTCCTTCCCTTCACTAGAATTAAGGAGAAGGGATGTCTTCATAGTGACAGGAATCCAAAACTTATAGAAAGACTTTGTCTGTGGATGCCTCCTTTTTGCATCAGCCAGCAAGTGAAGTTACACAACAGTATCATTCCAGGAGTTATACAGACAAAACAGTTCCAGTCTAGAAAGACTTAATAATTGGATATGTTATTTTTTACTTGTTTTACAGCATCTTTATGGATAGGGGTGTCAGCTGAGCTGATAAGAAACTTTGCAGTAGATGCAGCAGTGAGCTGAAGCCTTGCTCTAGTGACCTACCACCAGCAGCCAGCTCAGCCTGATAGCTTACCTGGTTATTTGTGCTGGAGGATCAGAGGCAGCAGCACAGGTGCTGACCACTCTGTATTTTTATGTGGTTTTGCTCTCTAGTCTGGTGTGCCTTTACAGAATGAGTTATTCAAGCTCATATGCATAAAACAGAGAAGTTCTCACAGCAATAAGAACCTTTTTGAACTGGGCACTGTGCATGCATATTATTAGAAACAGTCCCTGGCTAATAAATCTTTAGCCTAATTACAGAAAATGAAGAGAAGAAGGAAGTATTTCATAGGAATTTTGAGAATAAACAAAACAAAACAAAACAAAAAATAATAAAAAAAAAACAACTGAGAAATACAGGTGTTGAAGTGAAGGCGGGTAATGTCATTGCAGCCGAATAGCAGAGTGCAGCAGCACTGAACTTGGTGGAACCACAGATGGTGAACCCCTGCAGGAGAGTGGAGAGGGAGGAATGAGGTCACAAGGACAGGCTAAGGTGCCTTTCAATGTACAGCCTTTCATGGGTGGTAAAGGGACAAGTAGGACCATCCAGCAGTAAAAGGGAAATATAATGAGATTTAGGCTGAGGGAAAGATTGAAATATGTATGAGCAAAAATAAAATGATAGATGTGAAATTGTGAAGGAATAAGTTTCATAACAAATTGGGGAACGTAAACAACACATATTCCAAATTGTGATATGGAAGAAAAGGGAAAAATTACATTATTCAGTATGGAAGTGGAAATTAAGACTTGAGACTTAAACATATTGGATTTGTTTAGATCAAACTTCTAATGCTGGAAAAAGTCTGTCCTATCATTTTACAAGTAATTCTAAAATATGTTGATTTTCCTTTTAAATTATCTTTCTTCAGAAGTTAATTTTTATAAATTACTGTTTTACTAAGAAAGTTGTGAACTTCCCTATTCATCTTCCCACTTTGAGAGGTCTTATTTTACTTTCCATGTCTATTTGAGCAATAATTTAATTTGAAAGCTGTCACCAAAGCATGCTCCTGGCTGCTGTTCTTTATCTGCTGATGAATTGATCCTGTGGAAATCAACTCCAAAGCGAGTGATAGTTAAGTTATCTTAAATTGACAAAAGTAATCAGATATGAAAAAGTGGTGATTCAATTTTTAGCTTTAAAAGTATAAAAGTGTAACTTATTCACATTTTGATTGCTATTTGAATCATTTCACTTCTCTTTTCCCTGAGTTCACTTAAGCCTAGGATTTGAGCTTATAAATCAATGCACTCCCCCACTAATGCTCTTAATGGGCACTCTCTTTGAAAGTTAAACATTCTAGTAAATCGCTCAAACACAGTCTTGAAATGCTAAACATAGATTTGAAATCTTTCTCATGTTGGGTAAAGTTGTCTTGAGCTTTCAACATAATTACAAACATTACAAAGCCTTGAAACTACAAATGTGCTATAATAACCAGTTTCATTACTATAGAATGACTGTTATGATGATCCAAATACCCACCATTGCATTAATGGAGATTTTCAATTCCTGCGTGCGTTATTTTTGAAGCCTTGTAAGCCATCTCCTTTTCAAAGTTTCAGAAATAGTTACATAGCAGATGAACAAACAGCTCAGTGTTCATCTGCAGATGCTTTCTTTTCTACTCACTGTGAGTAGCAATATCTTCCTCCCATTATCAAAAAACTTCTTTTTTAATGCTCAGTTAAATCAAGTGAGCATGAATTAAATATTTAATGCATACACACTACCTGAGAAAAAAACCTTTGTTTTCATCTTACCTCTGTTCATAACTGCAAGGAGAGATCCTATTTCGATGTACAATGTGAATGTAATAGGACATGTATTTTTAGGAGCTCTCCAATTGTTTTCCTATCACACTGCTCAGCCTATTCAATTACCTATCTCTTCTGAAAATGCCAGTTGTCCCAAACTCTTTGATGTCCACTGTCAGCAATTGCTAGTAAAACAATTCACACAGTGATCATGAAGACAGTCCACACAGCCACTAGCAATAATACTGAGCACTGCTTCACTGTCCTGTAACACACTTGCCAGCCTAATATTTGGTTCTCGAATATCTCAGACATTTCAGTGCCTCCTTCCTCCTCCTGTCACTGAAAAATACAAAATAAATCTCCAACCAGTTTGCTATGTTAGAAAGCCAACATTACTTTGTTAACAGTGCTGGAAGCATGGGGATTGCTTAGAAAACAATGCATACTCAGCAACCTAACAGAACAAGTTATATTCTTGAAGCTAATACATATTCATCATATTTGTATTATATATTAATTACATTGTCTGAATACATATATTTATGCTAAGTATTTTCATGGACTTATTTGGATACGGTTCTGGATCTTCTATTGAATCTCTCCTTGAGAGTGTCTCAAATATGTGATCAGGTCATAATATACTTCCCTTATCATTCTTTCATTGTTTCCTCTGACACACAATCCTCATTCTCAAAACTAAGATATCTTCTAGTATATATTAAACACTGACATAGGCAAATAAGGAAGCAATTCCTGGCACAAGAATATTCATCACAGATATAGGGATCAAACACTATTGCACTGTAGTTAAGAGAATTTTCCAACATCTTACCCCACTGTTGCATAGACTCCTGTAAAAAAAGGGACTTATGATCTGGTTGTTAAAATTATTAGAGAAATACTTTTGCCCAAATTAAGGTGCAAAGGATACCATTTGTCAATAGTATGGCTTTTATTTAACAGTAAATGTGAGGAGAGAAAAAAATAGAAAAAGGGGGAGTGGGGAAGAGAAAGAGAGTAACAGACAAAAAGACTAAGTAGAAAATATCACCACTCCATGGATCCCCATGGTGTCCTGGTTTTTGATCCTGTTCTTCTGGTCTTCTTGGGGGTAAAAGTCTTGCAAGCATAGAATCCAATGGATTAATATATTAATATGTTTGGACACGTGGGAATGGCCAGGTACCTTCCCTGGCAGGACAAATTTGACACAGTCTCTTTCATCAGACTCTGGATCTGTTGCATCGCTTTGCATCACGTGCAGCCATCCTCAGCCAGGTGGAAGGTGTGAGGAATCAGTCTCAGGGCTGGTTTGAGGGTCTTGGATGCTTTGTGACACCTCCTCAGCCACCTCCCACGTGAATGTCCCATGGACGTGGCCAGGGAGGGGAGGGTTTACACCTGAGCCAGTTTGTGTGAGGGAGGATGGTGTTCACTGCCTGTGGCCAGAGGTTTTGCAACACACCCAAAACTCTCCTCCTCACCTTTGGTTGGGGGACAGTGTGTGCAAACCTGGCCTCACCAGATGAGCTTGTGTGCCGTGGCCTTCCCCACCCTGAACCCTGCCAGAAATGATTTTCAGGACAGCTGCTGGGCTTGGCATTCCTTGTGAATACATTCCTCTCCCTCAGCCCTGTTTACTTCCCCCGAGACCTGAGATAATTGGACTCTAGTGTCAACTTTATCTTATCTCAAGATCCCTTTGGCAGATTAACTCACAGTCCAAAGTTCCAGTCAGGAGGTATATTCAGGGAAGGGTGGGCTTGAGTGGTCGTAGCTTCTTTATACAGTTTTGCCATAATGGGCAAAATGTTCTTCATAACAGTGTTTAAGCCATTAACCATAACATTTCAGTCTCACACTTGCTCCATAATGCTCTCCTGAAAAACAACAAACTCCTGACATCTGTTACTGAATCCTTTTAGGAATTGTAGTGCTCCAAAGGGACACCTGCTGTCATGGATCAGATAGAAATCTGGGAGGCAGGAGTTTCTCACACCTAATTTTGACATTAATTTATATTTTCCTTATGTTCATCTGTGAGTATCTCAATTTACCACAACTTAAAGGTAAAGTGCTGTAAACAGTTGCCTTGTAAACATGTATATATTTACAAAAAATATTGTAAAATATTATATTGTTCTTAAAAGCAAATCAGAAAGAGCTAAAGGCATCTCCTGCAGTGAAACTACCACTCAACAGGTCACAGGGGCATTACTTGAATTACTCAAAATGCTCTAAAAGTTGTAAATACCACCTACAGTACATTGCTATTAGGCTAAAAATACACTGTAATAAATGGTGAAAAAAATACTGTTTCTTAATTTATGAGGATTAGGGGAACATTTTGTTTTCACTCACGAGAATAATAATAATCATATTAACTCGGAAGATTATAGCTAAACAGAAGATATATTTAGAAATAATGTGTGTAATTTCTGCATTGTGTATTTCAAATCCATGGAGGAAAAGTTACCAAATGAGATACTGAGTATCAACAATGGAACACCGTACAATTAGACAGCTCAGAGATTACCTCAAATGGACTTGATATACTGAGTTACTCACTTGCAAGGTTACACCAAAGGTGCAAGAGGGGAAGTATAAATATCACAAGACAATCACTTACACAGTTGAAATAGAGAACATCACAGCAACAGCAATGATCTAAACCCCACGGGAGAGTGAAAAATGTAATATAATACTTCTACTTTCTGCAATAGCTTTATTATTACTATCTCATAGAAGAATCCTCCAGTGGAAAAACTATGTTCCCAGTTGTGCATGCTAGCAGTCTAGCTCATTGCTCCTCTTCAGCAGCCTGGTTTATATGGATTAAAAATCACTGAGCTGCTTTGTGACTGACAAACAGCATTCTTCATACATTATGAGTGAATAATAGAGCACATAATTAAAAGACTGCAATATCTTGTGTCAGTCCAAAGGAATTCTGGCCAAAAAATTCAAACAATCCACTATCATAAGACTGTGTTTTTGTGAGTTTGTGTCTTTCAAATCTGAATATTTTGGAAAGCAGCTGGCCACAGGTATTGTAGAGAAATGTTTCAACTTTGGCTTTTGTCTTCCATATTTTGCTAAGTTTTTCTCCTTATTTGTTGTAATTTTTATTCAGGGAGAAGCATATAAAAATAATGTATTATCCTATGCACCAGTGATTCATGGTACACTGACAGTTTCAGCATCAGGCTCTCTAAGGCTTCATGTTTCATTCTATAAACAAACAAGCTCAATGATGCATCCTTGGCTTCAGGTCCAGAGTAGACTTCTTGAATCCATCTATATTTTAAAACGTTAAAACATTCATAATAACTATTTCCCCACAACAAAAAAATGAGACGTTTGCAACAACATGTCCAGTGAATTTGTCAATCTTTTCCTTTTCTCCCTATCTTTAAGGAAGATTTTCCTCTCTTAGAATAAGATTGTTACCAGCCATAAAATGTCAGAAACCTTTTTCTCTGAAGCCATATATAAAATTCCTCAGATATTTCATTCTATTTGAATGGGATTTACAAGATGACACAGAAAACAGGTTTGTTATCACCTATCACCTGGCAGACTTAGTGGTCTGAATTGCCACAAAGACTTCCTGGCAGCAATTTACTATCAGTGCTTACTCTTGAATGTGGCTTGACCACATGGAAAAGGGTAGACACAGCTTACTTTTACTAAAATGCATATTAAATTGAATCTAGCTAGGTAACACAACCACTCTTCTTCTCTTATAATGTATCTGATACAGTTTTGCTTAACACAATAAAAGCATACCCTGATCTGATTTATCCTGTAATTATGTAAATTATCCATTATAAATTGTCTCTGTCAGAAAAAAAAAAAATAAAACATCTCCCCTTGAATATCAACAGAATTAGCACTAGAAGGTTTAAAATTCAAGAAAAGAAGTACTGAAACCATGGATCTTTCCCTCAGTATTTTAACTAATAGCCAGTGAGAATAAATTTTTGGTTTATCTAAGTGAAGTACATAAAAACAGGCTTAAATCACAGGAAAGTTTTAAACAAAAAGGATGATGAAACACTGCAGTGAAAGAAGGAGAGTTAGGAATGCAAGACCTATTTAGCTGTGGTGTACAATGCACTATTAAGAGTTCGAGTTTCTTCTGGTGAGATACAGTTCTTCTACAGATTACCACATCTGCACAATTCCCACATAACTTTTCCATACACAGCATTATTTTAAAGGAACTATAGCATCTCCTAGACTGCTGTTTAGCCCAAATTTCACACTGGTGTCATTTCATATGGGCATTATGGGATAGAAGAGAAGAGCAATTATGAATGAAAGGATGGATCTAATTTAAGAGAAAAACTTCAAGCTTAAGTGTAATAAATAGGTAGAACCATCTTGAAACCAGACACAGACATGAGGAGAGAACAAAAGGGAAATGGCACAAGAAAAATGCACTGGTTTTAGTCCTACATCTGTAGTCTACTGTTAAAGATAAGTGTTAAAGATAATAGTTCTCATTATGTTCTCATATATGATTTAAGTAATGAAGCATTAGTAATATGAAGCTCTCTACTGCCTTGATCTGCCAATAAATCTTTGCAAGAAAGTAATATGATACAGGTTGGCAAATCAGTGATGTGCAAATTAATGAGTTTTCTCTATGATAATCAACAGTTGCTCTACATCTACCAGTGGCTGATTTACGTTCACCTTAAAAACTTTAGGTGTTTAGTCTATGTAAACTAAATGTCATTTCTGTATAGGGGAGTCTTACAACATTTGGTCAGGTGCATATGTTTTAAATTAATATCACCTCCTTTCTTTCAAATTTTCTATGTTCCCATTCCTTCTGTTGCATCCCATATTAACACATTATATTTTAATAATTTTATAAACACTGAAATAGCTGACCTTGCTATTGCAATCTGTAAATCCAGATTATTAATTTGCTTTAAAACTCAAAAGTAGAAAATAAACATTAATCCTAGTTCCTAAATGATTAATGTTTGGTGCACTTCAACAGCCAACTGAATGAGACAGGCTGGTCATAATTCAACATTCTCTTGATTAGGTGTGACTGAGCTAGACCAACTCTGGCTGAGAATGCACAGTAAATTCAATGTAATTCAATAAAATCTGTATGGGCAAAAATATTGTACTAGAAGTTAGATACCTTGGTGGACAAAACACTTCCAAATAGTTGCTTAAACAGGAAATATAGACTTCTGGAAATAAAATCTTTTATTCAAGGAAGCTACTTTTAATGTAGCTATCATTAGGAGAAATTTCTTAGATCCAAGATTTTTTTAAAAAAAAGAGAGAGAGAGAGAGATAAAGCAGTCATCTACATCCTGAAACTAACCAGGTCAATGTTTAGGCGAAGTATATTAGTAGGAATAGTACTTTTTTTTTCATTTTTCTCTCATACACACACAGATACACTCTTATATCAGTGGGATAATTTTTCACAAAGAAGAATTCAATTAAATAGACTTACAACAAGCCTTCTTTATACATGATCCTAAAGGAAATCTACTTACATTAAGGAGACAAAGTTCAATTCCCTGATTTGAATGAGCTCCAATGACCAGGAGAAGCAGAAGGATGTGACCAGCCACCACAGGTGAAATCCAAATCCCCACTTCACAAAGATATGACAAGTGTCTGTGTGTGTATGTGTGCACAAGCATGTGAATTTGTTTCCTTTTCAACTCAGCAATATTCATAAGCGTTTTTTCCCAAGAAGGCAATGAAAGTTGGATACATTTCTGCACTTATATTTGACACAGGATTCACTGTGCAACAATTTCATTGTGTATTGTGTTCTTGATTAACCAAACTAGTATTTTATCAATTTCTATATGCTTTATATTTTATAATTTCTATATGTTATATCCAACTTGCCTTCCCCATATTGCTTCAATAAATGGTACAGGGACAGAATTAAGGTTTTACTAAATATACAGGAATTAAAAAAGAAAAATCTAAGTAAATACTTTTAATTCTTTCATGTTTCTTGCAGCTTTATTAAATCCTTAGTTATCCAGGCAGTAATTCAATTTCTGAACCCCAAAGCATTAAAATTTTATCAATAACATCTCTGACAGATCAAAAATATAAATATCACCTGTGTTTTATTTATCCTCTACAATCTCCAATTTTTATTATAATGAGAAATATTTTATCATTATCAAATTCACTAGTAATATTATTCCAATTACTAGCAGAAAAATAAGAAAACCCAACTATGTTTCACATGAGAATTTTAAACTGTGTAAAACTAATTTCGACTAGGACTGTAGATAGAACATACTTCTTCAAGGCAAAGATCCAATGAAATCTTCAGAAATAAGGTATAATTGCTGCAAGTACTGCATAACAAGTGTTTTGCAGCAGAATTGTACTGAGACAGGAAAAGAAAATTATTCAAAGGAAAAAATCTGAAGCTAAGTGTATTCAGACCTTAAATTAAGTGAATGTAACACTACTGGTAGTTATCAGAAAAAGCAACACCAAACCAAAAGAAAAAATAAAAATAAATTTAAAAATACACAAATAAACAAACAAGAGAAAAATCCAACTATGGGTTAAACATTTAGAAATAGAATTTTCTATTCTCCAGACCTTTACCACCAGTAAATAAATAGAACACTCAATACTCATCTGTAAATTATGTAGTCACTATGTAGTAGGTTTTTTCCTGTAGACCATTCCATAGCTATATAAATTATCTCCTGGTGTCTGCTGCATTTTCTAAAGGCAGCTCTATTTATTCTTAGTATCTACAACACAAACAACACTTTAACTTGCATTTTTCCAATTCAACACAAAGACCAAATTTCTCAATAGCTGAATCTTTATGTGATAGAGTTCTAGGGAATTTGTTATTAATAAATGCTTAAGAGATGCTTAAGACAAAAAATGCTGCCATATTTAGCATGAGATAAGATTGGTAAAGGCATATTTCTAGTCAGATAAGTGAGAAAATCATAGAAAGACTAGGATATTCATATTCGCTGCAATGCATAAGCAACTGCTTGTGGCTAGTGATACATTTCAAGCAGTTTGGAGACCTGCCAAGACAATCAAATCTAATTGACTTCAGTTCCTGGTCAAAATCACAAAAAAATGCATTGAAAATATCCACAGACACCTTGAAAAGTTATGTTGACAATGAGTGAAGATCTTGCCCAGTTACTGCTGCCAAAATGGGCATCATACCTTAATCCCAAAATCAGTTGAGTATTCTGAATCAACAATTCCAAAAGAGTGACCAAAGAGGGTAGGGGGAGCTGATATATGCCTGACAGAGCATTTTTGTGCTAATGGGAAAAACTTGAGTGTAAAATCAAGGATTTGTGCAATAAAAGAGGGAAGTGGTTTTCTGCATTCTTTTCATAAATGACCAGAATTTAATATTATATCTTGAACCTATACAGAACACTTCACAGTCCTTTAAAACTACACGTATTCTAATTCTGTCTTAAAAGACAATAGATCTTGTATTTTGGAATGTTTCTTTTTTGACATCTCCCTCACTTGATCCTGGCACTATCTTCTTTGGGCATATTTCAAATTTTTTACTTCATAAAATGTCTTGAAGATTGGAAATGAATAAGCTGTCCTTCTCCAGTTCATACCCAAAGATCCGAAATGCTTTTCATTTGCCTTTAAAGTTACAGCATGCTCTAAGTTCCTTCACTCACAGAACCTCCCAGTCTTGTCTGAGAACTGACTATGCTCGTGTCCAGTCTCATAGAGAAAAGGAAAACTGTATCTGAATAATTGTAAATTCTCAAACTAATGACTTTTTTCTCATTTCATAAAAGATATAATAGTCTCTGACTGTCTTTAATTTTCTTTCTTGATTATTTTACTTTAACTTGGAAGCTTCATCAGAAAAATGTTAGAAAAAAATGATATAAAAATCTCTTTTCAACCCACTGTGGTTACACTGACCTAAAACTAAAATGTCATATTAAAGCATCTATATACACAGAAACTTTCTTTCCATTAATACATCATAATTAATTTTTATTTCATTTTTGTCCTTCATTTGTTTCAGAAACATTCGATGTATATCTAATACCTTCTTTAAAACAATAATAATGAAAACAAAATTATGCTAGTTGTGTACTCTAGGTCTGCTTTATCCCTAATTTTTTCTACATATAAAGTTACATTTACTTGTACAGATCATTTCTGCAAAGGCCAAAAAAGCAATGCATTAGAAGTATTATAGTTCAAATTAATCTCAAAGTATTTTAAAATTCCACATACTATTTTTGTGCAAACTTCTACTCCCCCAAATCAAATTACATCTGAGCTCAATAATGTTTCTCTTCTCCAAAACATCCATTTATAAAATCCAGCACCAAACTCACACTGACTTCAGTTCAGAGGACTAGATTAGATGATCATGGAATGGAATAAGTTAGGGAGTCCTGTAGTATCCAAAGATACTTAGACAGAACATTATTCAAAAGCCTTACTTTTCAGTTGCTGCTTCTTAAATCAATGCAGAGGAAAAAGAAATGTGTCCACATAAGCACAGTCTTAAATTTGAAAGGTATAGATCACCAAGCCCTCTCACACTTCCAGAAACTGTCCTTTAGATGCTGCTCACTTGCTCTGTAAAAATAAACATTTAAGGCTGCAGACAAGCTGGTTAGCAAGCCATGCAAATTCCTTAAAACTATATTTTAAAAGGAAAGGAATAACATTTTTCTGATAAGGATTTTATATGATCATTGATGTGACAACATAAAAGAGGATACAGCTTGTATTCTTGCTTGTCTTGTTCTAGAATTTCTTGTTTGTTGCTGCTATTGTTTTGAGATACATAATTATAGCAAGAACAAGTCTAAACTGGATACTTTCAGAACTGCCAAATACGTGACAAAAACAAGTAATTACTGATATGAAATTCAGTACAGAAATAAAATATTCTTATGAATACATACAAAAATGGCACAAAAATATTGTCAGGATTATTTGTTTTCATAAAATAATATAGAATGCATTTAGTGATTTTGATATGGTTTTTCTGGTGGATGCAATAAAGAAATCTTGCTTTCAGTTTCCAGTTACAGATACGTAATTATATCTGACACTGCATTCATTTGTTGTTTTGTTTTCAGGTGAACCAAACAAAATCTCAACAAGAATAAATTATAGAATTAGCACACCTTTGTAACTCATTCTGCTGGAAATCACTCAACACTTGGTAACTGTCAAAAGATCATGTAAATGTAGATTGTATTAATAAAACCACTGAAACCAGACTAGAATTTATTAATCACGCTCGTTGCATAAATATATTGCACAGTTGCTCTAGGATATAAAATTGTTTGCTCAACTTTTGTCACTTTTTTTGGGAAAAGAAAATAAGGGCAAAATAAATGCAATAAGTCACCTTATTTAAAAATGTCCAAGTGATACAATTCTAGAGATGCTAATATATGTCCATGAATTAAAGAGGAGCTCAGATGACAAGACTTAATTTGTAAACACATGTACCATCTTCCCTAGGAAAGACCAATTTTACCCCTTGGAAACTATTACTTTTACTATTACTCCCATCTTAGAAGGTATAGAGAGAAACTAGACAATGACCAAGAACAGTGACTCAAAACATATTTCCATATAGGAATGACTGAATAAATTAGGTGTCCTTATGGGATAAGAGACAATTGAGACAGGACATCACTGTCTCATGTGTGGGTAAGAGAGAGGAATAGGGTATGATTATTCACTGTTTCCTATGCTACAGAAAACTGGTCATAACCAGTGAAATTATTTGATAACAGGCTCAATTCAGACAAAAGAATGCCACAAAATGCTTTGTTGAATTGAAAAAGGGATTAGTTTGGTATATGAGGAAAAGTCCGTCTGCAGCTATTAAAAATGAGTCTTGTGCCTGACCTGCAGCTCAGAAGTTCTTAATCCTCATGATTGTCAGAAACTGATAGGATATAAAATGAAAATTGCTTTATAATATTTTCCATTTTCCCTTAATCTTTCTATAATATTTTTCTGGTTGCTACTGCTGCAGACTAACTATTGGACTAGAGAAAACTCTGGTCTGACTCTGTGCAGCTGCAGAACTCCACTGGTTTTCAGAACAGAGAAAGACAAAAAGAAGTCTACTGCTATCAATCATATAATCTTTACATAATAAATAATAATGAAAAATTATTTTTTAATTCATGTAAACATATTTTCTCTGTTTTTATGCTATAGTATTAATAATATTTATTATGTAATTTTGGTTACCAATTTTGGATACTTAGAATTATTTGTAGTATCACTATTCCTGTTGCAGAACATTTCATGCTAAATTTAGTTCACATTTATTGAACTTAACTTTACTTCCATTTTATTCCTCCAAGTACAATACAAATCAGTAGAGAAAGTTTGGTGTTGAAAAGCAGAGTCTTACTACTGAATTTCTAAGCTGGTAGGGATTTTATATAAGGTAGAAAATCGTTCTTTTCAATCCCTTTTTTGAATCCCTGATTTAGACTTGATTCATTCCTCCCATGTTGCCTTAAATTGCACATGCTGAACAAGTATAAAATATTCAAGAAATAAGATCCCAGAGGGTTGTAATCAGTTGCACAGAGTCTAGTCTGAGACACTATTGGTGTCCCCCAAGGTTCAGTACTGGGCCTAGTATTGTTTAACTTATTCATGAATGATTTGGATGAAGGGGCAGAAGCCTCTGCAGCAGGTTTGCTGAGGAGACAAACCTGGAAGGCATGGCTGATACCCCAGAGTGCTGTGCAGACCTTCAGAGGGACCTCAAACAGCCTGGAGAGACAGGCAGAGAAGAGCTGTCTGAAATTTAATAATGGCAAATGCAGGATCTTGCACCTGGGGAGGAATAACCCCACACCCCAGTACAGGCTGGGGGCTGGCCTGCTGGAAAGCAGCTCTGCAGAGAAGGATCTGAGGGTTCTGGTGAACACAAACTGTCCATGAGCCAGCAGTGTGTCCTGGGGGCCAAGAAGACCACACCAAGAAGGTGTCCTGGGGTGCATTAGAAATAACACTGCTGCAGATTGAGAGAGATAATCTTGTCTCTCTACTCAGCCCTGGTGAGGCTACATCTGGAGCTCTGTGTCCAGTTCTGGGGTCCTCAGTACAACAGAGACAAGGAGTTCCTGGTGTGGGTGAGTGCCAAAGATGATTAAGGGACTGGAGCATCTATTTTTACAAAGAAAGGCTGAGAGAGATGTGCCTGTTCAGACTTGAGAAGGAATGACTGGAGGAACCTTATCAATCTAAGTTTCTGAAGAGAGACTGTCATTGATGGGGTTCATCAAGGGACCAGTCCTGTTTAATGCCTTTATTGATGATGTGGATGAGGGGTTTGAGCGCACATGTAGGCAGTTTGCAAATAACAACAAGAAGTTGATTGAGAGACTTGATCTGCTGAGGGTAGGAAGGCTCAGCAGAGGGGTCTGGACAGGCTGGATTGATGGGCTGAGGCCAATGGTATGGGGTTCAACAAGACCAAATGCTAGGTCCTGCACTTGGGTCACAAAAAACCCCTGCAGCACTAAAGGCTGAGAACAGGGTAGCTGGAAAGCTGCCCAGTGGAAAAGTGTTACATAAAGGTAAAATCTTACAATAAGAAAGGCCTTGTAAAACATCGTTCAGGCCTTGCTATTCTGGCTAAGTTCCCATGAGAAAAGAATTATAAGAATGAGAATCAGTTTGCATAACAATCTATTCTTATAAGACAGTTTTCACCTGTGAAAATAAGAAGCCTATCTCATGAGAATCCATGAAGAAAGAATTGAAACATACCTAGAAAGAGTTTGATGGACATGTACAGTGGCCATTACCAACCAATGAACTGAGTTTCGATGGCTTGCTGACTAATTAGAGTTAACACAGTGCCTTCTGATAACCATATAAATACAGGTTTTGTGAATAAAGATTCAGCTATTCTACATGAAGAAACAAGTGTCTTGTCTGTCTTTAGTGCGATAGAGAAGGACCAGGACTGCTGGTTTACAGCAGCTGAATATGAGTCAGTGTATGTCCAGGTGGCCAAGAAAGCCAATGGCTTCCTGGCTTGGATCAGAAATAATGTGGCCACGAGAACAGTGGAAGTGATTGTCCCTCTGTACTTGACATTGGTGAGCTGGACTTGGAGCACTGTGTCCAGTTCTGGGCCACTCATGACAAGAAAGACACTGAGCTGCTGGAGTGAGTCCTGAGAAGGGCATGGAGCTGGTGAAAGGTGAAAGTCCTATGAGGAGTGCCTGAGGGAGCTGGGAGTGTATAGCCTGGAGAAGAGGAGACTCAGGGCAGACCTTATTGCTCTCTACAACTGCCTCAAAGGAGGGTGTAGCCAGGTGGGGGTCAGCCTCTTCTCTCAGGCAGCTGGTGAGAGAATAAAAGGAAATGACCACAAACTGCAACTGGGAAAGTTCAGGTTGGACATCAGGAAGAATTTTTCACTGAAAGAGGGGTTAAGCATTAGAATGGGCTGCCCAGATGGTGATGAAGTCACCATCCCTGAAAGTGTTCAAGAAACAGCTGGACGTGACACTTAGCACTATGGTCTTGTTGACAAAGTGGTGAAGGTTCAAAGGTGTGACTCAATAATCCCAGAGGGTTTTTTTCAAACCTAAATGATTCTGTGATTCTGTCAAATCACATCCAAAATGATGGAGTCAGGTTTTTAGTGACACTAAACAATGAGACAAGACCCAGAAATAGGACAATGAGCAGAAACTGATACATGGGAAGTTCCATGTGAATATGAGGAAGAACTTCTTTACTGGAACAGGTTGCCCAGAGAGGGTGTGTAATCTCCCTCAGCAGAGATATTCAAGAACCAAAGCGTCGGGATGCAATCCTGTGCAATGTGCAATCCTGTTTGAGTGGGGAGGCTGGAACAGATGACAACCCACTGCTGCAACCTTAGCTGCTCTGTGATTCTCCGTCTAAAGGGACAGCTGCACTTCCAGTTCTTTCAGACTTTGGTTATCAATCAAGACCAAGAAAAATTTTATTGCAGTACTGCCTATAGTCTTTGTGCCTTCTTCTGGACTTTGATGCCTCCCTTTCGGGCTGGGAGAAGAGGGAAGGATTTGAGAATCAAATTAATTAGGATTTTGTTTTGTTTTGTTTTGTTTTCTTAAAGAAATGGATTATGTCTATTTTGAAAACAAGCTTCTTGATTTCTTTAAGCCTTTTTCCTCAGAGAAAAAGAAAAAAAATTAAAAGAGAAACAAGGAATTACATTGGCTTTTCATTTAATTTCACTGTTTAGTAATGTAATCCTGAGGCAAATACTCAGAGAATATTAATTTCACAGAAAAACCCCAGCATTTATGGCTGAATCAGCTCAGAATTTGCAGTGACACCCTGCTGACTTTTTAATAGAGAGGGAAACTGAAATCACTACTCATGAATTTAAAAAACATAACAGGATAAGCATTCACTTTTCAGGAAAAAAGTAGGTGGTTTGTAGGACTCTTCATTTGTAATGGTTTCTCTTCTGTAATAGATCATAAAGCTCAAACAGCATCGAGTCTCATCAGAGATTAGCAGATACTTTGCCAAATTGAGTATACTTACATCTTTCAATTTTTTCCAAACTTATTCTACTGCCTTTGAAATCCAAAGATGATTTTCTAGTAGCTTCAGCTGGAGCAAGTTCTGATTTGAAGCTATCCTAGTGCAAGTTTGGAGCATTTCATCGAGCAGCAGGTGCCAATGAGGGACAAAAAGCCAAAGTCTGTGCATTTTACTGCATGTAAAGCAGTGCTGGAGGCTCTGAGTACACAGAAAGGTTCGGTCTGGGCAGCTATCTGCACTTTACATCCAGTTACAAGAGCCACACATGCAATCAGGAGAATAATGTCTTCAATGTTTTTATTTCTACTTGTCAACCAATATTTTATTTCTGTATTTGTCCCTCGGGTTTTTTTCAGGTAGATCATTCTTAATGCTGATACTAGAATTGGTTTTGTAAGTATCATCCTGGGAAATACATAACTGTTAGAGGTGCTTTCCCCAGGTTTGTTCAGATGCTGCCCCTGTGGCCACAGCCTAATGGCAGCAGCAACTTCCTTCATCTTACACCAAGGTTGCACATTAGGTAAAATGTTATTCATGACATTCGTTTCACTATTGGACTGTGTTTCATATTCATATCAAAGGGACACCTGAGAATAGTAGGCTTTACCAGGAACTTTCAGAAAAGAGATATTGTCTTTGTTTCATACTGGTACCTGAATATAAACCAGATATTAAAAAAAACCCAAAATATGGGCAAGAAGGTACACTGCCTGATGCACATAAAAGTATACTGGACTAAGTCTGGAAAATGTAGCAGTGTACCTTGGGGAGTGTTTCAGTACTAGCAGAGAAACAGCCTAGAAAATTTATTAGATTTTATCCAGCCCTAGCTGGACTGACTCAAGAAAGGCTTATTGCTCTTTAAACCTTACTGCCTGGCTAAGGAACTTGTCTTGGCAGTGCATATACTATATTGCTACCAGGTCAATTCTTTGTGAGGCTTTCTACCTGTGATGAGCACAGACCAGGGCTGTGGGGGTGAAAAAGGGCACCTGCATCTTGCCAGGGGCTGCAAGAGGTTGCCCACATAGCATGCCAGGAAGGGACAGGGAGAGCAGTGTGCCTGTGATGACCCCTGTGATGTGTATGGATGTGGGGATGTATGTGCATATGTACTAGAATCATTCAGCATTAGTTTAAAAGCATATTCAAATAATTGTGTTTATTAACATTTCTGATTCATAATTTGGGTCTATCTGTTGTATTACTGATACTGATCCTGAACCTGTAGCTCACTGATTGTCAGTTATTTTTGTGTCATTTATAAATCAATAAAGCACTTTGATGTTGATTTGTTTTAAATTACATAAATGAATATAATCTTTTTCTGCAGCAAGGGCCATAAAGCATGTGATGTTTCCCTGAAATGCCTGAGTTCATTGTTAGGTTAGATAAAGTGAGGTCTGTTCAACATGCCTGGCATGTGCTGAGTTTGACTGTCCAGTCACTCTGAAATGATTGCAGGAAGCTGGAGGTTCACTTCAGCAGAATCTGACAAATGCACTATGCTAATCTATAGATAATATTGAAATAAAATACTTTCACAAAGCAAAATCTGTCAGAAAATTACTGCCTGGTTCCATGTTCAAGCCTTCTTTATTTTGACCAATTAAGAAGACATCCTGGACTCAAAAAATATCATGCTCTGAAGCACTGTGCTTCTAATACACTTGTTAAACCTCTGAGTTGGTTTTTTTTATTATTTATTTATGCTTCAGTTTTTGCATTCATTTTCAAATAATATTTGTTAATGTTTTGATGAATCTCTTTCCTTACTGGCTAGGCAAAAGAGTCACTTAAATACACACCAGCTTTACATCATTACCAGCTTATACATCATCTTCACCAAGGTGGTGTTCTTATTGCAATTTAATGTTACAGGCTGTGAACCAAAACAGCTGATTCCAAAATAATGCTAGTATCCAGTCCAAAAGTTCCAATCAAAGCTGTTACTGTATTTTATGTGTATTCCCCAATTAACCAGACCTCTTTTGCTTAAAAATCAGCACCATAAACTACATGTCAGAAATATGTTTATGCTGAACAAACTACTGAGGTGTAAATTTTTTCTGCCTACATTTCTGCAAAGCTAAATACTCAATACAGTTAATAGAGCTCATCCTTTTCCCTGTACTTGCATTCTAGTGATAAGGATATAATTGGCTCTTCACCAAAGCAATTTTTTTCTATAGGAAGTTGTAGACTTTCAGTATGTAAGACTACATTAAGCTATTTAAATTACAATTTCAAGTCACCTTACAAACAATAGTTTATTTAGTATCTAACAGTGTAATGACATATATGCATGCATGTAGATGCAGTCTTGATCTCTGCTCTGGGGATGGTGACTGCATGCCCACTAACCACAATAAACCACTTATCTGCTTTGGTTTAGTTCACATCCAGTGAATGACATTCCATATTTTTTTAATATTCAGTTCCATACTTTAAAATTTCTATCAATATTTAGCCTAACTAATTTTCTCAGAAACGTATGTAGCTATCTTCCAGTGTCTCTTTCACATGATGGGTTAACATTTCTCTTTCTTCTTTTTTTAAGGAAAAACTAACCAATTCTTTCAACTCATCTTGAAATTTTTTATTATATTTGATATCTTCTGTGTTCTTTCCTAGTTATATTTTTGTCCAAATGTGTTTCCCCCTGGCAAAAAATACTTTAAAAATCTCTATCAGTCTAGAACCATATATATCTTGAATATCCTACCCTTGCTAGGATCTACTAAAATGTTCCCCTTTCAATTTTGAAAATATATCACATTCTGCAACATCCAGGTCCATTTTTGCATATTGCTGCTTAGTCTATTTGTCTCAATTTTCTAATTCAGCTTCTCTTGATTCATAATATTTCATCTCTTTGTCTTGGATATTACCTTCTTTCTATCAAATTATACCTTCAGTTTATTAAGATGGTTTTGAATTCTCATTCCTCTCCACAAAACAGTTATTATAAGCCTGATTTATCAGCTGAATGTATTATATTCCTTGCTCTATCACCTGATCCATTAATGAAAACATCAGATAAATTCAGATCCAGAACAGACATCGGCAAGTTTTCTCCTGAAATATCTTTGTGGTGAGGAGTAAACAAGTGACACTTCCTGCAGAAGCAGTTTTCCATCACAGCATGTGTTCACCTCACAATGTTTTTACACAAAACACACTTGTCCACTTTGTTTATGAAAATGTCACTTGGAGGTGTGTTGCAAACTTCGCTAAAAGTCAGGTTGTATCACGTTCAATGCTCCATCTGTCAGGCCAGTTAATTTATGACATAAACAAGTTTCATGCTCTTTTTCCACATTACTGCTCTAATGCTCTTAATCTGTAGCCTCCATTCAACTTGTTCAAGATGCACAGAGCACCTCAGGGCTCATTGGGGTACCAAGGGAAGTGGGAGAACTAAGGAAGCAGGATGATCCTAGAACATATTCTGGTACGTGTTCTGTTCCAGGGCACTCTGAAATAAATGCATACAAACCATCTTTGATCCTTTGTGATCCAGCCAGTGCCCTATTCCCACTCTCACTCCTGCAGAATTTTCCAGGACCTGTTAGTACTTTGGTTCCACTTTGAATGTGGACAGATTTCACAGAAGGGCTGAGGAACTAACTATCTTGAAGTAGTGAGAGAATGACACATGCATGGAGGTAAATATTATGTGTTTTGATCACTCCGGGCTGAGGGAGAACTTAAATTCAGGGCCTTTGTTTACTGATTTCTGCTTTAATTGCTAACTTACTTTTAGAATTGAGCTGGCAGCTCTTTGGTCAGCTTTGAGAAGGAAGGCAGTGGTTGCAATCTGATCCAAGAAAACTGACTGAACTGAATCTTTAGGGTAGTAAAGGCAGATGAACTCACAAATCCTGAATAACTGCAGTGATTGAAACTGACCTGTCCACCGCAATTAAGAATGAGGGCAGATTTTTAGAAACCTGTGGGATTAATGCAAATAAACCCCAAACCTCAAACACAAAAAGAAAGCCACCACTGCACTTTAGGCAAGGGTGCCTTTGGAAAGCAGCTGAGATTGAATTATTTTTTAATATAGTCGTTTATTTTTCTTATTTCTGTTTAAGAGCTACTTTATCACCTGAATCCCTTTACTGAGTCCAGCCTGAAGTTATGGAGGTTAATACATAAAGCAAAAAATATAACTTATCTTAAGGGGTCTCTCATTGAACTGAACTGAAAGGGCACTTAGTTATTACATGTGAAATCACTGCCATTGAGCTCAGGCCTGGCAGTCCAGTGAGATCAAGAGGAGTCTCCCAGAAATGGATGGTGCATTTGCACCTTCCATTAACACCTTTCTAAATCAATGACAGAACCCTTAAGGAGTAGCAGGCTCAAGTCAAGATCTAAGCTTGTGCTATTCCTGTTGAAATAGTTTTATTCATAAATCATTTTAGGATTTTATTCATGCTGGAAAGCCTGATAATTAAGTAATGCATGAAGCTCCTAATTATCTACATGTACCCTGCTTCAGCAGTTACATTAATCAGAGAATAACAGTTGTGCAGCAGCTCAAATGACTTAGTAAATTGTACAAGCAGTCCGTTTTTTCTTTTCTCTCTTAACTGCTGGATAACAATTATGGTTTAGTACATGAACAGGGCTATACAGCAGGTAACAAAACCTTAAACATTTTGATAAACACTTCTAATCAGCTTTTCCTTAATTCTGCCTGCTGTGTGGAAAACTCTAGTATATTTCTAGAATGAATGTGCGATTTGCTAAATCACAACCTAACTCTTAAATGGAGGGAATGGTCATAATCAAGAGCACAAATTTTAAAATACATTGAAAAGGATAACAAAGACAAGATGCTTGACCAATGGCAATCGTTAGGTTAGATCAGATCATTATAATAAAATATTTTATTACCTGTTCTCAAATTACCAGATCATACTTTTTCTGTTCTGTACTGTGAAGTATAAATCTCCTAACTGAATAAATATTTTTAATATTAAATTATCCTTGGTTCCCCAATGCATTGCACCTGGCACACTGATGGTATGCAGAAAAGCAAGAACTGAAATTGGGAAGGCAGAACTCAAAACAAACAGGTGATGTTGTTCATGATTTGGAGGTTAGCTTTTATCAAATATTCTCTAAAATTTACAGGTTTACCAGTTCTTTAAAAGAAAAACATCTTGCTATTCAGTATTATCCTATTTCATAAAAGCAGCAATGCCTACTGATAAGACTTTTCCTTCAAGTGTACTTATATGATGGCACTATGATTCTTTAGATGCCCATCACATTGGAAAACTTCAGTACTGCATGGAACTTTTCAAATACCTGAAATTCACAATAAGAAAGCAAGTTTACAAAGTGCTGTCTAATTGAAATTTCAAGGGCCCTGCTGCACAGCACAAAAGCTAGGCATTTAGGGTCCCTTCTCTTGCTAGTAATGATTTAGGTAGCTCTGGTAGCAGAAAGCTTTCCTGTTTAACACTTTTGTATTTGTCTGGAGTTTAGACATTCAAGGAACCCACAGCATTTTTCAAATCTGCATATCCACATCTGAGTCACAGGGGCTGCTTTTACATCCGGGGAAGTGAAAATCGCACTAATTTTCACATGGGTGTAACTCACCCATGATAAATTGCTCTCTGAGGGTGTGCTTCCCCCGCCCTCCTCCACTGTCTGCAAAGAAGCTTGGGAAAATGAACTTAGATTGTAATCACCTGAATTTAGGTTGAGCAGAATTTGAGATGAAACACATACTGCATGTTTTCTTCTCCACGAACTGAGAGCCCTATTTTATGTATTGACCTGATGAGTAAGGCCTTTTATTTTTTAAGAATCATCAAATGGTTTGGGTGGGAAGGGACTTGAAAGATCACTCAATTCCAATGCCCCTGACATGATCATGGACACCTTCCACTAGACTAGGTTGCTCAAAGCCTGGTCTTGAACAATTTCAGGGATAGGGAATCCACTGCCTCTCTGGACAACCTGTTACAGTTTTGTAGTCAGGAGTGCAAGAAATGTGTATTAAAAGGGTGTCATGATTTAGCCTGCTGTTAAGACACACAAGATCAAGAAACATGATTCAAATTTACTGATTAAGTACTCATCAGGGAGAAGTCATAGATTCTGGTCCCTCCTCCCTTGATAATTGCTATTTTAATTCTATTTTCTAAATAAAAATCATTTTAAAAGTTCAGGAAGCAAAATATAGCCAATGCCTGTAAGTTGTTGTATAGGTCTCAACTCACTTCCCCACAGCTTGGAGCTCAGCTAAATGAGTTCCCCTGTTCATAGCAGTGATTTTCATTATAATTATGCTAAGGTTTTATAGTAATCATACTGCAGCAACACAAACTTCTAAAAATACCCTTGTGACTTTTCACAAGTTCAGCCAGATACTTTCAAGGCATTGAGTATTTATTGTCTCTTCAAAATATATTCAGATTCATTTAACATAGCCAATTATGAGCTGCCTGAGGGGTTTACATAAACGCTTCATCAACTCTTCTGAAGTTAGTCCCATTAAATATGAATAAGTCCAAGCTGGACTTGTTATGTTGCTAGTTTGTGAACTTTCCCAGTGGGCACTTAAAAAAATATTCAACTATAATACATTAAGAAGTGTGTTTCTTTGTGCAAATCTGTTTAATTCTTTTTATTTTCATTTTTCCTTCTCTTTTTTGTTTTTTTTTCCTTTTTTTCTGATATAGAATGAGAAAACCCAAAGCACAAAGCCCAAATAGAATTTACTGAAATCTCTG
This sequence comes from Sturnus vulgaris, assembly GCF_052056855.1. NCBI lineage: Eukaryota > Metazoa > Chordata > Aves > Passeriformes > Sturnidae > Sturnus > Sturnus vulgaris. The sequence goes on from NC_142247.1 coordinate 58,948,598, forward strand.
GCATATTTTGCATTTTCTATTCCAGTGGTGTAAAAATCTTGCTCAAGGAAAAGACACAAAAGGAGTCAAAGTGCTTTTTGTAGCCAGTATAACTACAATACAAATAAAGAATGCCAGCAACAAGAAATACTCCAAGAGTTTGAAAAGTGTCTTGAAGCAAAGGAAACAATGTTCCAGCTCAACTTCCCATTAAAAAAATGTCTATTGCAATTTGAACATGTCAACTACATCCACAAGTCTCATGTGATTTCTTCCACTTAGCAGCATGAAACCTAGCAAGTATTCCAGCACATTCCAGCACTTCAGCATATGCTTATATTTACCTCTAGACAACAGACTAATGAAAAAATGAAATTAAATCTCTTCCTAAGAGCTTGCATTAATCCAATAATGAAGAGTTTATGTAAAACCCGATTCCTAAAGAATATTTATACAAAATAGAATCTTCACTGTTGTGCAGAAAGAAGAAAACAATGTTCCTCGTGGATCTTCTTTAATCTACTATAACCAATGGGGATTTTATCCACTGTTATTTTACTACATTAATAAATGACAACGAACAAGTACATAGTGGTTTTCTAATGAAATTTTATAATAGACAACATAAAAAACAGTTGGAAGATAAAAAGTCAAGCCCTCTAGCAGGGAACAGTTTGCAAAACAAAGAAGAGAAATGTTAACTATTGTTTTCTTATTCTCATTGCTCTTGGCATAATATCAGGGGTTTAAATATATGCATTACTTTTCTGAAAAATATTCTTAGATTCCTATTTTACATATATATGTATATATACTTATCCTCAAAAGTTACTATGTTTCTAATACCTACTTTAATAGTTCTTAAGCAAAAGGACTTAATGTGGAATGATTTAAAAACAGGATTAATTCTACCATGAAGCAGTAGCTGGAAATTGCGAAGAATCTCATGATATTGCACCTATGTCAGATAAAAGAAAATGAAATTTTTTTTTTGTTGTTCCCAGTGTTGTAGATGCCACATTTTTCTTTCTTCTGCCACCATTCAACAAGCTGTCTTAAAAAATCTTAATAGATTTTGGTTATGAGACATATTTCATACATGCCTAATTGAAGATCTTGGCCTAACCATTTGCTATGCTGTACATATGCGTTTTAGGTGAAGTGTAAGTAACTGGGACTCTTATTAACTACAGAAGAAATGCAAAAGGGTTACATAATCTATTTCTATAATACATGTAATTTGAGCCAATAAAATGACCTTTGAAAATTACTAAGATGCGTGAAAATGCCATTTGCTGTAATAGGAATCAGCAAAAGAAGGTGAACTGTAGGTGAGGATTAACACTTCTTAAATTTTCAGAATCTAAGCAAGACTTAAAGTGTGTGCTGTGAATATTTAACCATTTTTAGGAAACACATATAGTACATGAGTATCATGAGCATCATGCAAAAATATTAAGCTTTGTTGTCTTCACATTTAAACCAGCTTGGTTTTGCATTTAAACATTTTCTTGTTAATTTTACATTAATTTTTAATCAGAAACAGAAGTAAATGCATGGTATTAGAAGATATTTGTGAAATTATAATTTATGAACACTACCCAAATACAAACAGTTAAAGAAGTAAAAAGACACTAATTTAAGATATTGTGGTTTAAAGAACAATGCAAATGGAGACTCTGAGGCCATTCTCTGATAGAGGTTTCACCACACTGTAAAATTAAAATTAATTTTCAAGTAAAATATAGATTCAAGATATCGGAAAACATAGCATGTTCTCTTGTCACACTTTCCACTGCTCTTGAGAACCTGATGAATTTTCCAAGGGTCAAATTTTACAGCTGAGGGGATTTAGAAATGAAATTGTTGTTAATTGGGTTGCTGGTGAAATTTATTACCCAAGCAATTTTTTATTTCCATAAATTATTATAATAGAAGTCTTTCTCCCAATCTCACTTAGAACTAATGATGAAATCCTGAGCAAAGTATTATTTAAGTGAGCAACCGGATTTTTTAAAACTCTCATAACTGCCTAACCCACTAGAAGAAGAAAAAAAATCAAAAGTACAGATCAGAAATTGCAGAGTGAAAATATTAAAGAATCATTGCATCATCTGCAAAGTGAGCATGTCCAAAGTTATCAAGTGGATCTTTAGAATCTAGTTGAAAGTAATCCAAACTTTTCTCATTTCCAAAAGGTAAATGAGCAGAAAAGCCCAGAAATAAGTATTGAAGGCAACTCTGTTAGTTTACCCTCTCATTACATGATGACATTAAGACTTGACAAGGAAAACAAAGTAATTTTTAAAACTCACCTTCACTGGAGGACAACAAACAGTAGTGTTTCTACTGCAGCAAAAGGATTCTATGCAATCTCTGTGAAAAGTCAAGATCTATTCCTACTCATGGCTGCCTTAGGAATTATCCATGGTCTGCATTTCGCCACTGTGTCACTTAGGGCCAAACGAGGAGCATTTCGAGCCTCTGCTTGACCTTCAGGGAGCCACATTGACACTTTCATATTATTTTAATGTGCCTTCATATGGCTGTGTGTTGAGTGCCTTCAAATCACAATAAAATTGTCAGTGGAAGTGTCACAGATCTAGCTTTAATCTAGAAAGGATCACATTAACAATTTTGTCTGACTCCCTGCATGAGGGAGGACAATATTTTTGTCCTCAAAGCAATGTCCAAATGAAGCACATGACTCCAGGGTGAACCAGACAATGTCTTCTGGAAAGCAATTCCATTTCTATTTCAAGTATGGAAGAGTCTGTCTTTATTCCCAGGAAAATGCCTTCATTTTTATCTCCTATCACCAAACATTTCTAAAAGCAGCTTGTTTCTATTTTTCAGCTGTGTTATGTTATGTTATGTTATGTTATGTTATGTTATGTTATGTTATGTTATGTTATGTTATGTTATGTTATGTTATGTTATGTTATGTTATGTTATGTTACGTTATGTTATGTTATATGTGACATTACAGGGTTTGTTTTACTTAAGAGCCCTGAGGAAAGACTGAGATGTTTGGGGGTATTTAAAATGTTTTCATAGGCATGCATCTCTAAGGACTCAGTCTCGTCTTAATCTTCTTATCACTAGTATTCTTTATAAAGAACTCATTTGATGACAATTCATTCTTTTCTCCATTACTGCTTCTTTCTTGCTTTTGAAAAAACTTTCAATGTTTTTAAAATATTTTTTTACTATCTTGGATAATATTAACATCTCTAACAAAGTACATCCAGGAAAGTCCTTTTAATCTAGTAGTAAAATGTTAGTAATGAAAGCAATACTACATTTTGCTGATATTCTTTGCACTTACTCACATATTGCACACATGCTTAAAATTACTCATACTTACATCAACATCATGAAAAAATAGTCCGGTCCAAGTTTTCCAGAGCAGATGAAGCCAACTGAATGACCCTGGAATGACAACAACAAAAGATATTAGGGAGTTGTAGAGTGTGGCCTTTTAAACAGTATTATGTAATTAATAACACTACTGTTATTATACAAAAACAAAGAAAGAAGCCCAATGCAGAAATGTGTTCAAAATTAGGATGTTACAAGCAGATGGTGGAGACACTAATTTGATCAGTGTATTGATAACACTATATGCACCTCAATCTCAAAGTTGTTTTGTTTCAGAAAGTTTTGTTGCAATATCTATGATATATTTGGAATTTATTTTTTGCCAGCAAAACACTAGTGTAAAACTTGCACTACAGTACAATATTGTTCACAAATATAAGCCTTTTTACATATATATATGTATATATATGTATATACATATAAAACCTTCATTTCAATTGGGAGACCCCTATTTTCGAAAGGGTGAAATAGACAAATCCTTGCTATGAAAGACTAAGGCTAAGATTCACTGAGAAAATAACACAGCATGAAAAAGAAATGCAAACAGATTCTAGAAATGCTGCAAAATAATACATCTTTTCAATGACATTTCTTGAGCTGCATTGAAATGTACATTCTTTTTTGAAAGCAAAACTGAGACCTGGCAAATTAAATTCCTTAATCAACAGATCTGTAAGAACCTATTTGTTAATGTAGTGTTTGGGTGTGGCATGATAGACTTTTAAAGTGGTGATTAGGATGACATAAGCAACAAATCTCGTATTGACTTTCTGAACAAAGGCAATCTCACTGAGAATTCATAATTATTCAAAAAGTATAATTGCCATCAGAGCAAAGCTGGACATCAAAGTTTAAATAAAAAAGAGATAATGAATAAATGATTGATGTACCAAAATCGCTAAAAACTGCAGAATAATAACCACACTACAATAAGAAAGGCCATCAAACAATACACACAGTAGTGCTCCATGGTCAAATATAAATAAATGTTGCCTGTTCCTTAGGCTGATAAAAACCCCAAATTAATGTCCATCTTATTGTCAAAGTCACAAATTAAGTAACTAACTACACTAACACAATTTCTAACTTACTCGTTAATTTTTATTTAGTATGGATATTGACAGAGTAATCCAGATGAATTCTAGAGCATATCTTCATACCAGAGTACTAATGCTGGTTTATGGGACTTTCTCAGTGTTGCAAATGCTAGAAGGAAAATAAAATCTGAAACTTACTTAGTTTAATGTCTCAGAAAAAAAGGAAAGAAGAGCAGGTTAGTGAAAGGGAATGAGACCTCATATTTCAATTTCCACCCCTGGGACAATCTCTTTATTTTCCAGACACATTTTCCTATAAATATGCACAGAGCTCTTTTTCATTCTGTCCAAAGGAGACTTCTTCCAGCTGTCTCCTTGCTCCAACCCCGAGTCCTCACTGCAGCACCCAAAGCACCATGTAATTCAGGGGTGAATTCTAACCGAGGGATCCAGCCTTCTCAAGATGACAACGACCTTGAACATTTGGGGCTTTTAGAGCTTTTTTGGGCATTTTAGGCTTTTGTGGTACTTTTGGCATCACACTATGCTGGAAAAAGCTTTTCTCCGTTAGGTATGTAACCACAGCAGAAGGAAGGCTAGGCATCCTGAGTCCTGCATGGAGTGTCCTTTGTTTCTGCTCTCAATCCCATACAGACATCAGAGAAGTGAGGCAAAGCTTGAGCTCCAGTGCTGGCTTCCAGATGTCTTCACAGATTCTTTTTTCCTTCCCTTGTCTGCAAAACAGCATGTCAGGTCTACAGAGGCCATAGGTGTGAGCACAGTGTCATTATTTCCTTGCAGATAGTACTTGGATGGATTTTAATGAGAATTGTCAGTCTTATGAGAGGATAAATTCTAAAAGCTTAAAAAATCAAAGTAATTGACTAAACAGGCTGTTTTTCTGTCTGAGCATAATGGCACTGAGAATGTGGAACACCATGCCCTGTGATTGAGGCACATATTGCCATACCACTTTACTCCACTCAGAGATCACAATGACTGTTTGATAAGATTGAAACTATTCTTCAGAAAAGCTCCTATTACTTGTGTTACTGTAAAAAATGTCATTATATAGTAAAGTTAACAAGAAAAAATATGCACTCAACCAAAAAACCCTAAAGAAGTAATTTTATTAGTGAAGGCTAGGTAGGTTTCTCACTAGCAACAATGCAGACTTTCAGCTCAGTGTGTGCATGTCTGTCTTCTTAAGCTGTTGGACAATAATTCTGGGATTTTTCAATATATTGAGTTAGCTGAATTCTCTGTGAATTCCAGGGGAATCTTCTGCTCATTTCAGATGATAGAAGAGTTTTCAAAATCTGGATTTTTTCTGTAGAAATGAGAGATTTTTATTTCTCCAATTATGAAATGCTATAGTTGCACTTTACAATAAAATGGGGGATTTTATTCTCAAAGAGCTTATTTGGATTCTTCTGTTTGCAGTCTCCCTGATCTATTTGCAATACTCATTATCATTTTTTCTTGGTATTGAAAATATGCTTAACAAAGTTTTAGATGCACAAGTCAAAGAAGGGTAATTATTTATCAGCCAATGGATTGTAAATTGTTTCATTAATGCCATGAGAGAACATTTGCACTCTAAAAATTATTATGCCTTGTTGAAAGGTGTAACTGTAATTAATCATGTGTTTAAAATATTGCTATCATCCCTAATAAATGCAAAATTGGAAATAAAAATCATGCTTGAAGAAGCTGCCTTTCCTTTCAATTGGGTCAAATTTCCTCTAACTAAAGTATTTTATTATATCAACTATTGCCTTGCACGTGCCATTCATCTGTGTACAGCCTAACTGAAAATGCAACAACCTATATGTTCTTTGCAAAGCTTACATTTGAAACAGATGTCTAATGACTGGGAAAATATACTATATTATAGATAAATTGCAGTAGACATGGGCAACAAGGCTGCTGGGGAAATCTGATGGGATCTTTCTTTACTGAGTTGTCTCAAATTTGATCTAATAAATCTCATATTAACCTCCCACAAATTCCGTAAACCTTGGTTTCCTACAAAGTGTCTGAGGATGAGCTAAGGTTTCATGGGTTGTGTTTTGGGTTTGCTTGTTCGTTATGATTTATTAACACATTTACTCATATGTCACACAGGGATCTGAATTTTTATCCAATGTCTTTTAAAAGAATTGAATTGTTTAAAAGAAAGAAAAAATCAAAATTATTCAACGGAAAGAGACAAACATAACGGAAATCTTTCCAAATTTTCTGAAGGAGACAGGAAATACATGATAATTTCACATTTAAGAAAACATGGAATGTATTGTAAGATACATTTTAGCATTTTCCTGGCTACATTTCAAACAACAGAATGTCTGTGGGACAGTCAGTCTATATGTCCACCCCAACAGAAGTTTGCCGCAGATATTACCAGCTCCTCAGATAAAATCCAGAGATAGCATTCACAGTGCTGGAATGAGCAAAATTAATGTTTCTTGGATAAGGCAGTAAAACCCCTCACCCCCTCAAGTACAACTAAATACCAGCATTATGAACAGTAAATAATAGCCTCAGTTTTTAACCAGCAAGACCAACCTCCACAAATCCTAGATGCCTGAGACTAAGGGGGAAAGTCTGGAGCAGCTGGTTTACCACTGATGGAAGAGTCAGGGATTCGTATCTAAGGTAAGGGAATACTTAAGCAAATGGTACATACTGACATATATTTTAAGATTTCTTACTATTTAAGAGGATAAAATGAACATGCACACAAATGTCAAGCTACTGATAATATTGAAAATTTATTGTTAATTGTCTTTTTCATTTACCCTCCCTTAGAACCAAATCCACATAACAATAATTACTAAGGAGAAAAATAAAATTTTCGCATAGTAAAATTTTCACCAACTCTTCTCACCCTTTTATACTGTCTTCTCATTACATTTGCACCACATCATGCCTCTTGTACCTCTTGATCATAACCTGATATAAGTCTATGGAGGTCCAGGCAGTTAATGGTTGTATCATAAATGGAAAAAAAAACTTTGAGATTTAATCAGATCATTACTACTTATCAAGAGATTTTCACAGTAGATCAAATTTGACATCAATAAAGGTTTCAAAGATAATAAGGCAAAAATTATTTTATAATATATTCAAATTTTTAGTAAAGCTGAATGCTTTCCGTTCCATGTACTTTCAGTAATGTTTGTTGTGCATGAAAATACTGTCTTATTTCTGTTTCCAAAATTATAGACAGTGGCATTAAGTTTGACCCATGAGAACCTCCTAAGACTGCAGAAGAAATACTTGTCTACTATATTTGGTTGCAATAAGATCATTCATTTTCATTTCACTAACTTAAGCCTCCATATTGACATTATGTTGTTTCAGATTATAGTACTATTAATAAATCAATGTCAGGAGTTCCTTGTGCCTACACCTATTTCTGTAATTAAATGCTTCCATATATGAAATCGCATATTAGGTTTTACTGAAGGACCTCACTTTTCATAAAGAAATATTCTTATGAAATAAAAAATGTTCACCTGTATGTGCCAATACTGGCAGATGGTCTCTGTTTAAGTCATGAGTGGAACTCCATAGCCTTCCTCACACAAATATTCCTGTACTTTAATCTTGCTGATCATTAGACTTTTTTTCCTCTATGTTTAACTCAGTCTTTCTTGGTTCATCTGAAGATGCTGTTCACAAGGAGTGCAGATATTTTCTCTTTTCAACATTGCATACATTACCTGAAGACAGTTATCATTTTCCTTGTATATCTCTGCTGTTTAAATAGATAATCCCATTTGTTCAATCTTTTCTCTTGGATAATTTTTTTCAGTAGTCATCATTCGCTTTGTTTGCCACTATAATCTCTCCAACTGGTACCCATTTCAACGCTCATGCAACATGCAGATATTAGCATAAAATCTTTGCCTTGCTTTTTCCCTGTATCTCCCAGGCTTCTTTTGAAACATATTTGTGAGCCAGCTGTTCCCATACCGGTTTCATCTCACAGATTATTTCTGCCTAAGTGCTGTACCTTGTATTTCATCCAATTTTTAGCCCATTTCTCCCATTTGTCAAGACAATTTAGAACTTTAATCCTGCCTCCATCCTTGGGATGTCTCTCAGTTTCATGACACCTGCAAATTTAATAAGCATCTTTTCCATTTCAATTCAATTTCAGTTCAATTTGCTAATAAAAACATTGAACAGAACTAGACCCATGACAGAACCCTGTATATTCCCTCCTGACCCTTCTTTCTTTTTTGAGAGTGAAATATTGCCAAGGACTCCATGGGTACTGTTAGCAAAGCTGTCTAACACCCACCTGGTAGTTTTCATCTGGACTATGACTCCAAAGTTTGCTTATGAGATTGTCACTAGAGATAATTTCAAATGCCTTACAAAAGTCATTATACGACATCTATTGCTTTTCCCCTTTTCACAGCTCCTGCAGTTCTGTCATGGAAGGAAATTGGGCAGGTTTGACATGATTAACTGTTGACAATTCAGTGCTATCTGTTATTTATCTCCTTGTTATCTTCTGCATGCTTAGAGATAGGTTTGATCCCCTGTTAAAATCTTTTTCCAGGAATTGATATTAAGACTAGAAGTTGTATGATTTGGTGACGTCTGTGTTCCTTATGAGCAGTCACAAAATGTGTTCCTCTTCAGGTCTTCCAATATTTTATCTATGTTTCCCAGTATCACCAAAAATAATCCTCAAATGCAGGGCAGTTGTATTTTGGCACATTGTACTTGTTGGCTGTTGTTACACCTTAACTTCCACCTCTATTCACACTCAGTGCAGAGTTTACCATTTTTAAGGTAACCATAAAAAGTTGCTATAGATAACCAGAGGCTACCATTCCATTCTCTGCTCTACTTTTTTTTGGAAATACCCTGATAAATTATCACTTGCTTAGATTACACCAGCAAACCAGTTTAGTGATTATTGTATTGTATTTCTGGTTAAATAAGCTGGGAGAGCTCATTTACATCTTCAGTTGAAACTTTTTAAGACAACCTGGTTCATTTGGCTAAAATGAGTTAGAAGACACATCACAATGTGAAGGAGAAAGTGATTAGCAGCTGGGAACAGGATTGGGGTCATTACCTCTGCAAGCAACACAGCTGGAGAGGGAAGAAGCCATGTGTTCTGGCTTCAATTTTCTTCTAGCTGACAAAACCTAGCATTTCAAGCAATATTAGCATTGAACACTGGACTTTTTCACAATCTTATTTTCCAAAACATCTTGTAGTCCACTAATATATCCAGTTCTTTCTTTTCCCCTGCTGCTTCCATCTAATCAGTTATAGAAAGAAGAGGAAATTTCACAGCTTTTGCCTCTACTGAATAATGTTATTTTTTCTCACTTGTCTGCATCTCCAGTTCTCAAGGCAACAAATTTCATTCATTATATTCTTATGCCTAGTACATTTTTCTAAATGTGTGCAACTACCACTAGTACGTTCTTAAAGCTTTAAATAGATATCAATTAATGCATTAAATATAATTTGGCCTAAGTCAAGTACTTAAGGAATTTCACTGTAATGGAAGGCCTGTAGTTTCCTTCAACACAGTCAACCACAATCTCCCCTTTAGGTACTGATTTACCCCTACCACATTTTTTTAGTAATCCTGTAATCTCCAGTTTATTCATAATTTAGGAGTAAAGCTCAAGGACATGTCTTTTAGGAATGATGCAGAGAAAGTTTTTCTGATGTCCATGTGAAACTCTGTGATGAGCTTAAAAAGGCTGGAGGGCAAAAACCAAGGCAGATTTATTTCTCTGACAAAGGCAAAGTACTGTAGAAGTAATTTTTAGTGACTTCCCCAATATCCTCATTTATCCTTAGATCCTATTCTCCCTGGCTTTAATTGCAGGACTTTTGCTGAACTTCAAAGGGAAAAGAATCAGAATATCAAACAGGCAAAATCTCCCACAAACTGGAACTCTACATAGGAGCAGCTCTAGCACAAATCATTGGGAAAACACTTATGTAAGCCTCAAAGTCAATAAAGATAAAAATCTGAGCCAGGAACAGCTTTTCAAGGAAAGGCATAGAGCACTTGAAATTAGAACCTGATGAGTAAAGACATTATAAACTGCAGTTCCTGATATAGGTTGGAGGGGGCCTTTATTACAACGTCTCATTTATTTGACTAATCCTATAAATTTATACTTGGTGACAAGCACAGAAATTCAGATATTATTTAATCCTCTTTGTCTCATTGTAAGTACAACTTTCATAGAGAAATGTGTTTTAGAAAAAGGCTTTCAGTGATTTTCAGGCAGGAGTAAGAGATTAAAAAGAAAATCTATTCTTGGCCAATTCTTTTTACAGTGATGGTTCCTACTATCCAGTAGTTTTAACATCCATGGACAAAATACTGTATGAAAATACACGCAAGGCCCCTTACAAGTTGGGTGGTAACACCATTCTGAGGTTCCACTTAGACCTCTGTGCTTGAGAGATGATCCTTCACACAGCCCTATGTGAAAAGGACCTAAGCACAGCTTTTCAGGGACATGTATGTGACACAGTCATTTTTCACAAAAAAAAATTGATAATTCACAGATGTAAATCCATCTGATAGAAGAAATATAGACATAACAATACCCTGTTTAATGTGAAAGGAGAAAATAAGGTTATGGTAAATATTCTGGAGATGGAAAACTCTAAACAGAAAAATTATTGTATCGCAATTATTCCAGAAAGCACGAGTAAACTTTTGCTTTGGATTATGTATATTACCTAGCAAGACCATTCCTTATTAGGTAAGTTTTTAAGTTATCTGGCCACTAGACCCCTGAACCTGTAGCACATTCATTGTGATGCTTTCTTACATTCACACTGTTGCCAACTCTAATAACATCTAATAAATACCGTTAAGGTTATGAACTAAATCTAAGCTTCATGAACTGAAGCTAAGCCAGTTTTTGTGTTGTTATTTTGTTGGCATGCAATCTAAATATTTCCCTTGGCTTTGGCTCCTGCTTTTAAACTGGATGGTATTCAGAAGAATTCTCAGTTAGAAGATGTTATCTTTAAGACTAGAGGGGCCAGCCAGCCACAATCAATAGAATCAGGTTAGCACAAGAGCTATTGTTTCTGGCTATGATGTATTTTTTCTCCTTGGTATAAAGATTTGTTGTGCATAAAGCTAATTCCTTGCTATGAGTTCCTTCAGAAATATTTTGCCAAGAAATTGACTGCATGTATCATTAATGAAGTCAGTGTTTCTGCATCACTGTTCATAGAAAATATTCACACAAATAAGGCAATAAACCCAGGAGATTCTATCAAAGACAATGTGCCTAAGTACTCTTCTCCAGAAAGCAAAAGCTATTAAAAATATTGTTACTCTTCACAAATTTGTCTAAATTTTGTGGGATTTTTTTCAGTGATTTTATCTTACTTTTCTCTGTATCTTAATCTTTAGAAGTACATTTTTCATGATGTGTAAAAGAAGCTGGAAATCTTCTACAGAAATTTTTAGTCTACTCAGAGAGCAACAAGAGGAAAAATGGGTTTTGTACATTAACTTTCTGGTTGTTAAGCTTGTTTATTCTCTTTGAGAAATTAATGGAAGAATAAAACAAGTGATGAACATCTGATTTTCACCATTCACATTAAAAACAGGCCTTGGTTAACCAAGTCATGAGCCTTTCAAGAAGCCTCAGTTTATCTATACCACACAGAAACTCATTTAAATTTTACAGCAAAGTTGGGCATATTCCAGTTGCTGACAGTGGTGTGTGAGGTCATGTTATGTGGAATATCTTGCAGTAGGCCAAAAATGTTGGATATACACATCTTTTCTCCGTCTCACTTTCACTAATTACAGAGCTCTCATTCCTGACAATTCTCTTGCTTTCAGTAGCCAGCCTATCTGTTTTCAGGGCTAAATCATCTGAAGAAGACCATCACTGCCAGATTTCCTTTTTAACACAAGGTAAATCCTTTCAGTACACACCAGCTAATTATGACTTTTTTTCCTGTGGTAGAATTATCCTGGAACAGTTACAGTGCTTTAAACACGAATCTTAATCTAAATGTCTGCAAATTGTAATTCTTTCTTTTTCAACATCCTCAGAGACACACAGAGTTGTTGTGTGCCTGTGGGTGCACTTTACATTGGCTGGAACCATCTAAACAACGGAGCTACAATAGTCTAGAGTCTTAAGTGAATGTTGTTTTTCTTTCCTCTGTGTCTCAGTTCCTTGCAAATGAGGCAGAGCTGATGCTGACCCCTTCATTTTGGGTTATGAAGATAAGTTCTTCATTAGTGCTTTGAAAAATGCCAGGTGCTGTGGTTTGAACAGCAAAGAAGCAGCAAGAATTAAACCTGTAATTCTGGATGCAGTATTTGTGTGCATCAGGGCCAACTCACTGAGACATTCAGATAGCAGTAGTATTTATTTGCTGACTCTCTTCTTAAAGGCTATTAAAATAAATAGGATTAAATTTGCACAGGCATTTTTGGGTTTTTTTGAAGTGTGAACGAGTGCTTCATTCTGGGTATGTCAGCCCTAGTACATTAAAAATCCTTTTCAGTCAACTTGCCTTTGCAAAGAAGGCAGGAGGCTGACAGGAGGTGTATATTTGCATCTTGTCCCAGCAAGGTGCTGGCACTAAGCCAGAGCATACACTGGGAGCCAGGCATTCAGAGGTACTCCTCAGGGTGTAAGGAGGCTGTCAGAGGAGGGTACTGAACTCAACCACCTCAAAAGCCTCTTCCATGCTTATGATATCAATCTAGACACAAGCACTTTTATCCAGAAATCAATAAGAAACTCAACAGTAACAAAACATTTGCCTCTGATTTTGGATACAAGAAGCCGGAACTAATCAGTTTCTTCACACACAGAAGAGTTACAAAAGATGGAGTTTTTCAGATGCCTTCACAGAGACAAGCTCAGTACATTCTTCTCTTGAACAGCTGCAGTGTAGTTTTATGATAAGCAATAAAATCAAATCCTAGTAAATTAGTTTGAGGTATTTCTATCTGTTTCTTATACTGAAACTGCTGCCTAACAATAGCCAGCACTGCAAACCAATACACAATTATTTCAAGGATGTGATTTCAAGGAACATATTTCGCTTGGCCTCTCTGGAGATATAAAATTGGAGTAAAAATTTCACTGTAACATTCCAGTTTTCTTCATATGGCTTATAAGGAAGTAATTAAAACAAGCAGTTGCCGAGGAAGCGTGGCAAACTTACCGAAATATGTATATACCATTGTATACGTCTGAACTAATAATTATGATGTCTTATTAGCTGCATACTGACAATAAACTTGGTGCTTTGCCATTTATATTCTGCTGTTGCTAGGGCTGAAATGAACACCAGACAACTGCAAGTTTTCAGGAAAGAATAACTGTTGTGTTTTGCCTAGAAAATTGCCCAGTGCTAATTTTAACATGAAAAGCAATCAAAAATTGCAAGAGGAAATCAGGGAGACCTCAGATAGATCCTATCTCACTCATGTCATATCAATACAAAACTTTCTATCCACATGATTAAAATAAAATCAAACAAGCAGTAATTTTTGCTAAAAGGAGACTTTCCTGCCTTTTAAAGCTGAGTTTTGCCAGAATGAAGTGTAAGTAGACAAAAATAAAACTTTTAGTTTATTTTTATTCTTATCAGAAAGTATCCAGAGCATCATCATTCATCACCAGAACAGAGTGTAAAATGTATTACCTTCTCTAGGTGCATCCTGAGTAAAGTGAAGAGTAAATGAGACCACACTTTACAGATGGTCATCTCCTTCCAGTTGTTACAGCAAGTATTGCAGTGCCAAGTCATCAGTCTGAAATAAGGAATGGTGGAAAGACAATTTATGATTACAGAAAAACCAAGTGCCACAGAATTGTGATATTTCAGAAATGGAATGTAATGACTATTTATATCACCAGTTTTGGAAAAATTCAGAAATGTACTTGAATGTTGCAAATCCATCTCTTTTTCTCTACTATGTGCATATGTAATTTGCACATTCAGAGAAACCTACTTGTCTAAGTGTCTGCAAAACTAGGATTCACTGCCTGGCATTACCTTTGTGCTGTACAATGGCCACTCTATCTCTGAGCACAGATATCAGAAGCACTTATCAGTCATTGGTGCTAATGATTGTGCAGCCTCCGCATTCAGACTGGGACTGTGTCTAATCATCATCATGAAAATGCCAAGAGCTTTGAATACCTCCTCTAGAGAACAGGATAAGAACTCCAACTTTTCCTTCTCTTCCTTACCACTGACGTTTCCCACATTAATTAATCATGTTTTCAACATGCTACATCCCCAACACTCAGAGACAAAGTAGGTGAATTGATTAAATGGCTTGGAACCAAGTGCACTAATTTGAAAACAGCCCATGTTTGAATCAGTCCTTCACTGCAAACACAGACTAACAGCAAGATGATCTGGTGCTTGAACAAGACCACCGAATGACTGTCATGAAAGAGAGTCATTTAACCAGGGATAGACCTAGGTGTCATCATCTCAGACCACACTCCAGAAGTGTTCCTGCACTATTCACTGGTCTCAGAAAGCAGCCTCTGAAGGGTCATGAAGTTTCTTTTCTCAGCTACTGAGACTTAGCTTTCACCTCATATTGCAGGCAAAATATTGTCATAGACTTTGCCTGCTTTCTGCAGTCCTCAGCTGGCCAGTGATTACTGATGTACCTTGATGTAATATCTTCAGTATCTAAGAAATTCCAAGTGGCACCAAATGCAGCCATGTATCTCCTAGCAACAGAGACTGTCATGAACACATCAAGCTCATTTTCCAGTGGTGTCCTTCAGAAGAAGGCTGTGGAACACAGATTTTCCATTATTCTTTGCAACAGAGCTTATGGGCAAGAAAAAAATATCCTGACACCAATTAATCCATGTGTTAGAGCAAATCACTCTGCAGACATCCCAGTTCTGGCACCATGGCAGGGCAATCATATGCATGTGGCAGAGCATCTAGATTAAAGAGCCTTACATTCCACACCAGGTCTCCCCCATTGATTTAGTGCTTTCTGTGCAGGAGAAGCAACAGACTAAGTCCACACAGAAATACCAATAACTTTACAATAGATGCGTTTTCTTTAATAAATTTTTCCAAGTGGGGTATGTACCAGGTGCCAGATTGTCAGATCTGATCCCTCATGAGAATAAGCTTGGTGCTCATTCAATAAAATCCATACTCAAGTTCAAGGTCTTGGGCCTACAGTGTTTTTTAAAGGGTTTTTTATATGTCCTGTGCCCAAGATAGCAGAAAAGAAATCTACAGCTCAGAAATGAAAAGCATCAATGACAGCTCTAGTCTTCCAGTATAACAGAGCTCTCTACTGCAGCAGTAAAACTCAGATATGAAGGTGACCTGAATTTCTCAGAAGCTGATCCAAAAATGCCCTCCCTGCTCTCCCTACCCTCTATCCACACCCTCCAGAAAAATATGCCATCACACATTTCCTCTGCTACTGCTCCCAGTGCAGACTGTATTTCTTTTACCTTGCCCTCTCTAAGAAATATGTCACAAGATGTGCATATTAAAAAATAATGATGGAAGAAAGGCTAAAACTCTAGAAAAGTAATAGTCCTTACTTTCTACTACTGATGCCTTAAGTTTTAAGTTTTTCTATTCTGCTTGGATGTGCTTTTCTGATGTGCTAGAGTGATGAAGACAAAACAGCCCTATTCCAGTTAAGAACTCAAGGACAGTTTCTTCAAACTTCAGGCCCTAAGCATAAACAACGTGGAAAGAGGAGGGCGGGTTCGTGCAAATTAACCAAAACCTATAAAAATGTGAGATTTTCTGACCAAGCCTTCCTTTTCTTCCATCTTGGAGCCATCCAGGCAGGTGCCACGACTGTGGCACTCACACTGCTAGGGTGTGGCTTTTGTAGGCCTTTTGTAGGCCTCTCAGTAAATATCCATTTTATTCCCCTTAACTCTGTGTGTAGTCTCTGTTCCAGCTCCCCTAGGCATCACTACCACTGTGCTGTTCCCCTGGAAGAGGAGAATACAACATAAGTGTATGTGGAAATGTATAGTCACAGTAGTGAATGTGGAAATGTATAGTCACAGTAGTGAACACTTCACTGAACAGTGTTCAGGCACTCTGAGAGTAAGAAATAAGTTCATAAACTTACATAGCATAGCATAGCATAGCATAGCATAGCATAGCATAGCATAGCATAGCATAGCACACAGTTTGCAGGTCTAACTTTCTTGCTTTTGCTTTGTGTTGCCATCTCCATTCTCAAGCACCACTACTCTTTTCAGAGGAATGCAACTCTTCATCTGGTGAGAATCATGTTTGTTCACACCAGTTACATTATGCACTGTTTGCAAGTAATCAACTTATTTTTTCTGTAAAGACGTTTTTGAATGCCTTTGAAGCTACAGAATGCCTTCCACGGAAGACATTCTGTAGCATAAATTTCCATGAAACTTTAGAACAAACACAGATAAGACAGCAACCAATCTTCAGGCCATTAACTGTATGACATATATGTTTGACTCTTGCATTGAAAAAAATATTATTCAGCCCGGAAGAACAAAAATGTATCCCACAGAAATTAGTAAATATGTATAAGTATCCTCATGTAAATGAACCTTGTTTGTTGGAATCTGTGAGAAGCTATTTTGGAGAGTTATTGATATATCCGTTATTTTCTGTCACCCTTTTTGGATTTAATTCAAGCTTAGAACAAAAATTTTAAACTCTCAGAATTCATCATGTGCCCTTTGTTGACTGAGCAGAGACAAGCCCACCTGAGCAAAAACCCTCAGCCCACCATGCTTGGCATGCTGCTCTGGACTCCATACTGCTAATGTCTTCTTAATGTGCTTCTACTTGGGCACACTTTGGAGCACTGCTGGTTCTGCACATTTTCTACTCTTGGAAAAAGAATAATTGTGTTATTGCTTTAAATGAAATAGAAATATTAATTTTTTTATTTTATGTTCTCAGATGTAATTCCTTAGCAAGCTCATGTTCAAAGTAGTTAGGATATAATTTGAAATTTTTTAAAATCATATTTCATTAAATATCTCCTGAAGCTTTTAGTTAAACAATGATATTTCTGTAGTATTTTTATATTTGTATGTATACAAACACATAGACACAATTCTTTTAAACTTAAATCAGTTTTAAGATGTTCCTGCAAGATATAGACTGCTTTGGTATGTTTATTTCTCGGTAGTTATCCTACATCATATTTAACCCAGAAAGGACACATTTTATTTAAAAAAAACATATCCAGGAAATTTACATTTATATATATCTTCCTTTTAGCTATTTTCTTAACAACATGCCAGAAAATACTTTCAAAAAGTATTTTAGGCATTGCATACACAAAGCTGTCAGCTAACTCTCTTTGGAGAGCAGCATCCACATATTTTCACTGTCTGAGAATGTCAGCTTCTACATTTAAAGAGTGATAGAATTCATTCTCTGATCTCATCCAAGGAGATGAAAAAGAGATGATAGTAGGTTCTAGTAGCAGGAAAAATACTTAGGGAGGAAAAATAGATTAGATTAGATTAGATTAGATTAGATTAGATTAGATTCGATTCGATTCGATTCGATTCGATTCGATTCGATTCGATTAGTTTTGATTCGATTCGATTCGATTCGATTCGATTCCATATAGTGTGAAGTCATACGAAGAGAGGCTGAGGGAGCTGGGGCTGTTCATCCAGGAGAAAAGGAGGCTCAGGGGAGACCTTATTGCCCTCTGCAACTGCCTGAAAGGAGGGTGAGCCAGGTGGGGGTCAGTGTCTTCTCTCAAGTACCTGGTGACAGGAGAAGAGGAAATGACCTCAAACCACAACCCGGGAGGTTCGGGAATAATTTCTTTACTGAAAGGGTGGAAGCGTTGGAAGAGGCTGACCAGGAAGGTGGTGGAGTCACCTTCCCTGGAAGTGTTCACAAAACAACTGAACATGGCACTTAGTGCTAGGGTTTTGTCAATGGTGTGGTGGTACTGTCAAAGGTTGGGCTTGATTATCGTGGACGTTTTTTCCAACTATAGTGATTCTATGATAAAGCAATGAAGAAAGTGAGAAGCACTCAGATGTGTAAAAATAATATAGGATAGGAGGGAGGGGTAAAGAAAGGGAAAGGAATGCTGTAAAGAGAGAGAAGAAATGCAGAAAAACATAAATTAAATTGAGAATTTATTGAACAGTGCTGAAAAATTTCGTACAATAATAGTTATTAAGAAATAAACATTTATAAATTAGTCCTACGGAAAATGGGATTAGTGAACAGGAACAGGTTAAAAAAAAGATTTTCAGGAGCTTTAGTAAAGGACAGTTTTTTGGTTAGTGTTTTTGAAATTGCAGTGAGCATGCTTTGTAAACTACTGGAAACTATTAGCCCATGCTGCTCTGACTTCATGTAGCACACACGCGAAGTGTGAATGCTTTCCCATATTAGATGAGAAAGGAGTGGCACCCCAGTCCAAGCCTGACTTGACATCCCTTTAGGATAGCACATATCACCTTCATTTCCGCTTTGAAAAGGTGACAGTTATGCATTTCTGCCTTAGGAGCACGGTGGTCCAATTCTTTCTCTGCCTGTGAACAGACCTGCCAGGCATCTGGGCATAAAGGAAAGAATTCACTGTCCTTTTTTAAGCCAGTCAGGAGCTGTTAACTCCAAATTGCCTGACTGTTTTATCTCTGGCTTCAGGATGAACCTATCTAAGTGTCAGAATCTTAAGCTCTTGAAAAAACTATCGATTGAATCTTTACAGTCAAAAGTCTTTAAATCACTCAAAATGCAAGAGGGGTTTAGAGAGTTCTCAGGTAAAACCTAGAGCTCTGTATTGCTCTGAAAGCTCTTTTAAATGCAACCTCAATTTCTGTTCAAAAAAGCTCAAAACCAGAATGCCCCCAAAGTAATATTTACTGGGCATTTTCATCTCCTATATTGTTTTGGCATTAAATAATGTTAGACATACCATGTAAATCATTAAGAATCTATCCACTGAATTGTGACATTGTTCATTAAACACATCATTTGTGTAATAGCACTTAATTAATTATAGAGCTCCTGAATAATGAAAATAATACATTAACTGGATAACAGCAAAAGTAGTCAAATAGTATTAAGCAATTTCCTGTAATAATTCAGTATAACAATGTTTTCCGTAATGAAACATTATAGGCAAGTATTAACATGTGTGAAATTATTAGCTCTTTCAAATTAACTCTCTCTTGGGCCTTTACAAAGTGTGTTGTGCAAGGGAAGACCAAAGACAACAGAGCACTCTCACCATATGCAAAATATTTATCTAGACTCCTGTGATTAAAATCTTATTAATATAAAGTAACTCTGCTTAATACACACAGACATATATATTTTGATAAATGACTCCTAGGTATACTAAAATCCTACTGAAAACTGCTTTGAAATTTTAATGTAGGAAAAGAAATAACTTTTCCTACATTTAGAAATGTCAGTTTAATTTTTATTATCTGCAGTAATTAAATTCAAACATTTTAAATAACTCACAGTAGTGATTTTAGAAATCTTTTTCTTTAACAAAAATCACAACTAAGTGAATTTGTTTTGCAGTTGTAGTTAGAGCAGCAATACCATTTCTTTTTCAATATGGAAAACGTTGGGGTTTTTTTTGTGTAGCTACATACAGAAAGATTAATTTTGTGTTATGTATGCCTTTAAAATTTGTGAAGCATTTATTTTTATGAGCAATTTTGCACCCTGGGAAAGTCTCAGGGGAAAGTAAATGCCCACATCTCCCATTGGTTATGTTCAAATGGTGCATCTTTTGGCCAGATTCATGTGCAAGACTAAATAGTTGGATTGAGCTGGCACAGAGTACACAGGCTTGCAATGTTTCACATGCTTCTCTCTGTCCATCCCAAAGTATGCTACTGTTTCTGTTACAATTCTTTCTACATGGTTCCAATGTTTTCAATAACATTCTTTCGAGATTATGTTAACAACAGCTGGGAATTTTCCAGCTGTAAGAGCTGAGGTGAAGTACTTTATGAAGTACTTTGCAATTTATGGCTATATGGGTCAATGTAAGCAGCCTTTCATGTTAACCAAACCCTCAGTCTTACACATTTTTTTTCCCAAGGACTTACACAATATAGCTAATGACATTGAATTTAGTAATCTATCTCAAAAGAAATAAGGTGATAATCCCACTTACTGAACCCTAAAGACAATTTCCTAATAGCTCTGTATGCCACAAATTCTATATCCTCTTTCTGCAGCCCTGATCATACCAGACAAACATTATGGTCCACTCTAAGAATTTTTTAGCCCTGTTTCTCCTGTATTTTATTGCACCTTGTTTTCCCATATTTTATTCATTGAAGTATGAATGTTACTTGATTTGGATATGCATAGGATAAAACTTTTCATTTTAATAGTTCTCATAATTAGGCCTTTGTTTTCAGTTATGGTACAGAGTATAATTTTCAGAGATTGACCTAGTTCAATTTTTGTTTTTCCTCCTTTTGCAGTCAAAGATTGGAAATTGAAAGAACTAATAGGCAGAAGTGATGTAAGTGGTCTGTGACGTATAGGAGAGCTTCAGAACCAGTAAATGCAGGAGGAAACATCAGGTCTGGTCAGGTAGGAAATATAAAACTCAAATGTGTTACTATAATGGGGAGCAGAGACCAAGCAAGTGGAAAACTGAAACTAGGAATCAGTATGGGAAGTATTTCTGGGAGATGTTTCTTGTAAAAACCTGGAAAACAGTGGAAAAATAGTTGTAGGTAAGAGAAAACACTGCAACGGTGACATTTTGCATGAGAGTGAGGCAGAACTTTGTGAACAGAGGGCTTCTGTCTAAGAAAATATGGCTCCCAAGGGGATGAAAAAGCACCTTGCAATAAAGCAAAATTTGCCTAGAAGGTTGCTACTTTATTCCTTCCAACAGCAGAAGGGAAAGGACACAAGAATAACTGACCACAGGACAGTCAGTTACACCATGCCAGGTGACCCAGAATAGCTTCACACATGAATGCTCTTAGTCTTCAGGTAATAGCAGGCAGTGAGACTGTGACCTCAACCTCTCAGGCAGCAGGTGTCAGAAATGCCTTCTTGGCAGAATTTAAGAGGAGTGCAGGACAATCCTGCCAACCTTGCTTAGATATCTGAGATTACCTCAGGCACAAAAAGGCTTTAAGGAGATGTTCTGCAAAGGATTCAAGTCTACAAAGACAGGATTCAAAAGGCCTAATTAGAGCACTTTGAGATCCAAAAATGACATGTCCCTGGGACTAGTTATGTTGATTTTTTGGCATATATTCCTTCTAATTCCCTCCTTCGTGATATATGACTCCTGCATTGAGAATTCTTTAGACTACTGTCAGGCATCTCCATACATATTCTGTTAAAACATAACCTGTATGGTAATTTGAGACACTGCTTCCCATCTCTAGGTGTAGGGTAGGAGAGTTCTTGAGGTGAACATGCTGAATACCTGATTGAGAGAACGGACTACATGAGTAAACTCAAAAGAAGTTTAACAGAGAAGCCTTGCTGAACTTTCAAGGAAGCCACCTTCAATTTCAGACATACCCATCCATGTCTTTGTACTATCTAGCTGTTCAGCAGTGACCTCCCAACCCCCTCAGTGTCCTGACACATGTAAGCTCCAGTTAAAAACACTGTCTTCCATTAAATGCAAATTTACCTGGGAGTATAATTCAACAGTATGAGCTTTGCTGTGGCCATGGTAGATAACTCTTGGATATTACAGTGCCAAGCATTGCGTATCCTGACAGTCTTTGCCTCTGTGTGTCGTTTTGTACAAGGTATTAAGAAGATGCACCAATTCATTTTTATGAGTAATTCAGATACTTCGGTGAGGAGCACCACAGAAATACTAATGAGGAAATTAATTATTCTACATGGATAGCAAAATTAGATGTGTTCAGCAAAGATGACATGTGCTCGCTCACTTACTAGCAGTGAGAATACCAAATATTGATTAGCTGCTCATTAAACCTGCACCATTCATTCTGACAGATGCCTCTCTGAACCGAATCAGTCCTGTTCCTGCCATTATTCATCCCATCATGCTGTAGGCACTTAATTGAGGTGCCTCTACTTTCCACTTTTTCTGAGGTCAGTGGGATGAAACAGACCACCCCAGGGACCATTCAGCTCCTGCAGTAGCAGAATCAGATGTAAAAGTTACCTGCCTCCTGACAGGCTATCAGCAGAATGTTGAATAACTACTCCTGAGTTTTAGGTATTTCAGTAAGTGTCTAGTTTAGGTAGACTACATCAGGGCATATGTCATTCCGCAATTAAGAACTGTAAAGCAGTGATGGGGGTTGAATTTTTCCGTTTCCTTTCTATGGAATTTCTCCCATTGTTATGCTAAGTGGCTACACCTTAAAAACGGTAATGTTCTCTCGCAGGGGGGTGGGTGGAGGGGGGGGGGAGACCAGAAAAGGAAAGGTGGGACTGGGGTCTGGAGCGGGCTGGGACTCTCTCGCTTGGCTCGTGGAGTGAGAGGATGCCCCGTGCTCCGAGCTAGCAACCCCACTGCCATCCCCGCACTGAGATCCACGCTCCCTGCCGTTGGACATCGCTCTGCTGCTTTCCCACCTCATCCCACTACCTCCGGGCACTCTGCCGAGCACCACGACCGACACCGTGAGGGGGGAGTGGCTCCTCCATCCCTCTCAGCCCTGGGCGCTGCCGCCATCACCCAGCGCCTTCAGCTGCGCGGGGCCTGCCCTGCCCACAGCACCGGGAACTGAGCGCAGGGAGAGAGGGCCTTGGCCAAAAGGGACTGGAACTGAGCTACACTGTTCTGTTCTGTTGTCAATTTTTATAGCTGTTGTTGTTTTCTGCTATTTTGCTTTGTTAGATATCAGTAAAGAACTGTTATTCCTATCCCCACATCTCCTGCCTGACAGCCTCCGATTTGAAACTAAAATAATTAGAAGGGAGGGGGTTGCACTCTGCATCTCAGGAAAGGGGTTCTCGCCTTTCCTTAGAAGATACCTGTCTTTCAAACCGAGACAAGCAGCTACATTGAAAGACAGTTTAGATTACATTGAAAATCTCAATTCGGGCATTTCTTAATTTTGTGTTCTTTACTGTGTGTCATAGAAAATGTTACTGCAGATTTTTGACAATATTTTAAGGCTAATGTCAACATTTCTGACTGTTTTGTTTTGCTGTTGCCTTAGCAGAACAATCAGCAAAAAATCAAGATAAGTTTGACCAGCAAGTCAAGGAAGGTGATTCTCCTCCTCTACTCTGCTCAGATGAGACCGCACCTCGAATGCTGTGTCCAGATCTGAGGCTCCAAACACAAGAAGGACCTGCTGAAGACAGGTGGATAAGATCCATAAGATGAGAGAGGTGTGGAGTATCCCTCCCACGAAGACAGGTTGAGAGAGTTGGGTTTTTCAGACTGAAGACAAGAAGGCTCCAGAGCAATCTTCCTGCAGCCTTCCAGTATGTAAAGGGAGCTTACAAAAAAGCTGGAGAGACTTTGGACAAGTAGTGATGGGACAAGAGGTAATGGCCTTAATCTGAAGGAAGGTAGGTTTAGATGAAATATTAGTAAGAAATTATTTCATGTGAGTGATGAGGCACTGAAATACATTGTCCAGCAAAATTGTGGATGTCCCATCCCTAGAGGAGCTCAAGGACAGGTTAGATGGATTGCTGAGCAACCTGGTCTAGTGGAAGGTATCTGCTCATGCCAGGAGGTCTGCAACTACATGACCTTTCAGGTTCCTTCCAACTCAAACCATTCTGTGACTCTGTTATTCTATAATTCCTTTCAACCTGGTCATCGAGTCTGCCTGTTAACGCTTGTTGTACACAGCATTTCAGTTCTATGTCCCACATGCTCCCTTTTCCCCATATAACTAAGTCTTTCTTTATTTTGTTAATGTACATATTTTGCTTTCAAACTTATATAGAATTTATTTTTGCAGTACCAGATATCACAAACCAAAAATGGTTTGATTTTCATTCTGATTTGAACCCCTTTGGATTCCTTTTTTCCTGCCTCTTCTTATTGCCCTGCCGATTTGAGTCCGTGTATTGAACAGATCTTAAAACAGTTCCTAATAATGGATAATTGTACAATGTAAGAAGGGATGTTCATGTCCTATCCCTCCCTCCTTTTTAGTTTGTTATTAGCTTGAAAACAGCATTTAGTTGATAGATTGACAGAAATAAAATTAAACCTTTGACTTTCTTGTGGATTATTTATACATGTTGAACCAGGGAATGTAGAAGGCTCTATTAAACTACCACAGAATGTGTTATTGGGCTGCTCCTCTTTGGACCATCCCTCCCTCTTGCAAGTGATCATGATGGTTATTGCCTTGGCTTTCTGCCTTGGTAATTAGGAAGGAAAAATTAGACCCTTCTGGAGAGCAATTCAGACTATCCAAGATCTGGACCATGCTTTGGAGCTTCCTTTCTCTTCAGTAACTGTTACAAAAGCTGTGGGTAGAGAGTGTCCTAAATTAGGAACCACAGTCACCTGCCTAAAGTTCAGTGTGAAGCACCAAAAGCAAGAGTCTACTGTCATTGCATTGAAATCTCTTACTCTTTCTTGTTCTCAAATCAAAGTCATCAGATAGTAGTGGGCTTTTATCTCACTGCTTGACAGATCACAGGGACAATGCCTGGAATTATACAGGAAAGGCACTGATGTTATTACATGAGATATAATTCTATGGATCATTCTAACCACTTAGCTAAGCAAATCAGATATGACACAGGAAAGAAAATCATTCTCAAAGGCACTGTGAAAACCCTTCCTTGCAGCTAGTGCTGATGTCCAGGCAAGTTAAATTCGTAAAGTATTTAGTAGTATCTTCTTTAAAAAAGGATGAGGTTTTCCAGAGCAATTATTTTATATCTATATGTGTATGTATGCATATTTATGTTGCGTTTCCTAGATACATTGTAAATGGTACATCCCGTGACCCCTGCTGTGCCCTGTATCTTGGTCCCTCTCCCCTCCTGGCCACACAGAGCTGGCTAGGATCCAATTTCTCCCCGCCCCCCCTTTCCAGACCCTAGAAAAGGTCAGGACCCGCTGACCTCGCTCTCTTATCCCGTTCTCTCTTTTTCCCCCAAGCGCTCTTTCCCACTCTTTCTTTTTTCCCCCCCCCACGCTTTTACCCTGTCCTTCCCCCTCTTTTCTCTCTCTTCCCCCGCTCTTTTCCCTTCCCTTTTCACTCACTACCCACGAGAAATAAACCTGTAACTTTATAAGGGGAAAGAGCCTCTTTTGATATCTTATCTACGTCTCTGTGGCTAAGGCCCAGGGGAATCTCACCCTAACACCTGAGCTAGACCGGAGGAGGGTGAAAGACTCTGTTTAGGCTGAGGGAAAAGCCGTTACATATATATATGTGTGTGTGTATATGTATATATATATATATATATATATATGTATGTATATGTATATGAATGTATACATATATGCATAGATTATATATATATATATATAAAATACATTTTGGAAAACAAAGGTTTTGGGGTTTCTGAGTACAACAAAGCCTATAGAAAACTGTCTAGAGGGTATAATATTTCATGTCCATTTGCTTCTAGTTTCTCCGTACATCTTGTAGATGAGTGGCTGATGGTCCTGAAGAAAGTTTCTTGTGATCAGTTTGATAATTCCTATGACTCAGAAATTCATAAACTCATTAATGCACTACTGATACTCAAGTACTCCTATAAGGTTCAGTTGAATACAGACTTCAAGCATAGGACCCAAGTAAGTAACTTGTCTAAACCAAAATGAAATATCATAAGCAGATTCTGAGCAATAATCAGACTGAAACTCAGCACTCATAAGTGAAGTGCTTATAGACAAATCAAGGAGGTTAGACTTCAATATCTGTAAGGATTTCTCCTGTTTAAGGTAAATAAAGAGTTCAGATTACAAAGGAATTATGAAACTGAACTCCTGGCATGGCAACTGTTATTGTTCATGAAACAGAAAACTTGGCATATTTATTTACTTTTCATGAACTTACTGAAATTCTGATTCTCTCATTATTAAATATGTTCGATTGTTAATCCTTGAATTTCTTTTAAAACGTATGAGTATTAATTTTCTAAGGTGGAACAGCAAGATTGCAGGCTAGCAAAAATAAGCTGCTGTACTGCAGATATATGTAATTTGCTGGCTCCACATCTTAGCTAAAATGCAAAGTGATATTGTTCCACTTTGTCATCCTTCCCTCATTGTTCAGTTTGTCACCTTGCTTTAAAAATTCGAGTTATAGAAAAATAATCATTAACAAATCTTTCCAATGACAGACTGAAAAATCCTCACTTTTTTCATGTTTGTACATCATAATATACATGCAAAGTGTGTAGAGATTATTATACTAGAAGCAACTGATAACATCTAAGAAATTATTGATTTCTCTTTGTGATTTCTCTTCATGAATGTAAATGCAGAATTTTATAATTTACTTTTATTTTTATCAATTTTTTAAATTGTCATTAAGCTGTAGCTTCTTTTGCTCTGCCCATCTTTTGCAAGGCACAGCTATTTCACAAAGCATTTCTTAGCAATTTCACTAAATCATGCTTTTTTCCCCCCCGTGCTCACTGTAAACAGTCCAGTTGAGTGCTAATCACAGTAGAAAAATTAATCTGATCCAGAAAGGAAGACTGTGAAGCTCCCTGATGTGCTAGACAGAGATGGCAAAAGGAAGAGTAAAGCACACAGCTATTAATCTTTTTGTCTTAAATTGGCTTTAAAAAGCTATTAATTTTTTTTTGTTATAAATCTCTCTTTACACCATTTTCAGTAACATTCACAAAGGCTTTACGGTTTGAGTTTCCCACACTTCCAGTATGTTCCACTAGAAAGGATTCTGGGTGCTTATCCTGCCAAATAAAAATTTACAAAATTGCTTCCTAAAAGGAGAACTGGAAAGCAAATACTTTTTCCATAAAATTTTCATTTGTATCATCTACTAATTTTTTCAATGTGTTAAAGCCAGGAGCACTTTGCAGAACAACAGTGGAAAGTAAGTAACCATGGCTGGTTTTAGTTATTAATTACCACTTAGCAACAAAAAGACCCTCCAGTTCATTTTCTACATGTTTCTGGGTGGTTTTTAATTCATTGCTGTGTCATTTTGTATAGCTGGATACAATAAGTGTACATGCAATATTTAATATATATTATAGGTCATATAAAAATAATAATATAGGATGATAAGTCAGGAAATATTCTCTTAGAATACTGTATCATGAACTGATCCTCATATATTCACAGGCTTTTTCAAGTGTTGTTTGATACCTTTCTTACTGTGCTTGTTGACTTCCTTGTGCCAGATAAGCAGAATCTACACAGGTCACATGAAAGAGGAACGATGTGACCAAGTCTCCTGCAGGGTCTGTGTCTACCAGAGTTTCTGAAATGAGCTTCTGAAAATATGCGAGCATTAAAAATAGTCATGGTGGAATGTGCTGAGCTCCTCTCCTTGTCAATGAGCAGAAGCTGTCTCCATTCTAGCACCTGCAACAACCCTACAAGATCCTTATGCTAGACCTAAATTATTAAATCATCAAAGTTACCCTTTTCTTCTTTGTTTTATTTGCATCTTCAATGGCAACTTCCCCTTGGCAATTTTTATTTGCCACAGAGGCACTTTGAGCTGTACATGCTGACATCAAAGTACCTCAGTGAATCACCTCTAGTTCTCTCCAGTGATCAAAACTGTAACCTGTCAAAGCTCTTCCAGTCCCTGAACAGAAGAAAATTATGAAGCTCCCAAGAGCTCAGAAGAAAAATGCCAATTGCTCATGCTTTTTCATCATGAACAGTGTGGTCTTCAAGTGGCCCTGCTGAGCACTGCAGTGACAGACAGGTGTATAAAGAGACATAAGCACAACCATAAAATACCCACAACAGGTGTGACAAATCTTCCAGAGGTTATTACTGCAGTGGCTACACCTAGGGCTTAGGTGGCCCATTTGAGTTAGACACCCAAGGTTTAAATGGCTGACATTCAATATCACAACTCTAGGCAACGACCTGCTTCCAGGAAGCTTCTTGTCTCCAGACTTTGTAATAATACCTAATAATCTAGTTGTCCTCTTCTTTGGATGTATACAACTATTTATCAGATATATTTTATATAAGACATGTATTATTAGTTATATATATGTTTTATTATTTGTATATATGTGTACTTATTCATGTATATGCAACAAATCAGTTCTAATTCTGTTCACCTTTATCTATTGAACAAGGAATATAGACTATTAACTGTGACTACGCTGATGTTGTAAAACTAGTTCTCTGAACATATAAACCATTCTGTGACTAGCATTATGTATACATGCAAAAACATAGTTTAGCTTCACCACATCCTCTAAAATTTGAGAAAAGCCTTTCCACTGCCTACTAACCAGGTATTTTCTTCACCTATTATAATAGTTCTTGTTTCATTAGTTATTATACAATCCCATGAGCATATAAAAATGTAATTATATCTGTATAAAGAAAAATAATTTTAAATCACTCGCTTTGTAGACTGGAAAATAATATACAGTTTTTATAGCTTTTAATAAGGAGAAATGCTATCCTTTGTATAATTCTTAAACAATTTGTGTAACCCAGTTAAGGCATTCCCTCCTAACAATGCGCTGGATCTTGTTGCAGATGCCCATGCTGCAGCAATTCATGTGCTGAGTTCGTGAGACAGCAATTGCCTGCTGGAGGCAGCTGTCTCTTTGTTAATGTAATGGGGCTAATGAAGACAATGGTAACCTTTAAAAATTTTCAGTTTTCCTGTGATGTGCATAACCTCCTGACACACGTTTGAAAATCCCTTGAATATGGCAAAAGCTATCATTATCTGACAGGGGAATGTTTTATGGGTCACCACTGAAACTAACTAATGGAAAATTGTCAGTAGTTTCTTTAAAGCTCCTTTATGCAATTCTTCAGTATTGTGCTATAAACCACTTTTACCATGAGTGTCCTCAACTCATCTATGCTCCTAATATAACAATACCATTCACAGTGTATGACATCTCTCTAAATGATTAATTTTAACAACTTTAAGCACTCCATGTCAGTCATGTGTCCTAAATTAAAGTTAAAAGAAACATGGGCTAAATCTCAGGTTATGAGATTACATTATATCAAGAATGATAAAATATCTATACTGTTTTGCTCTGATTCTGCCCATCTTTCAGTCTTAGGAACATTGTCTTTTGAAGCTTGTCCCTTTGGCATTCATTCACTGAATCACTGGATGGATATGTTAGAAGATCTGGCTCACTGCTTCCTCTCCAGATACAGAACATATCACCTCTGGGATATGTACAGATTCTATTAGAGCAAAGCCTCAGGCCTGACAATATCTTGCTGCAATGATTGTCTCTAGTGAGTGAATAGTTACCCACACAGATTTAATTAACAGCAGCAGTAGAGTATTCACTGTTATAAAACTCTGTGGTAAATTACTAATCAGAACTCCAGGCACACTGGTGGGAATAGAAAGATGAGGAAATTATGAGCTCAGCTTTAAACAATATGGATCAGGCATGAGCAACACGAGCATTGTTCATATGCAACAAATGCAGTGATGGTCTGGGAGCAAAATGCCTAGCAGTCTATCACTTAGATCTTCTCCAACAGTTTCACCAGTTAAATATATGAGGGGCAGGAGGGTGTGCTGTATGTGAGATGGGGGTGGTGATGGACAGAAATCATGTTTACATTAGTGGTTATTTTGACCTCAAATGGTGCAAATATTTTTTATTCTGTTATGGGTTTAGCTATTAATGTTTAGCCTTTGCTAAGTTAAAATGTTCACGGCTGCAGGTAAAAAATATGTAAGCAGGGCAGAGAAGTAAGCAGCAGTGTTCTGGAATAGAGATTAATTAAAATTAGTTAAACCACAGACTTGGAATGGGCACTTCAGCTCTTTAAGAGATCTGCTGCTTTGGCACATCTGAAATGGGCCCACCTGCCTAGTGCAATCGAGGTCACTGAAACACTCTGAAAGTGCATTTTCACTTACAGAGTGCCATTGGGACTATATGGTGCAGTTAAGCTCTGAGGATGGAATACCATAGGCTGAGTTCCAGTGGGAGACAACATATTCAGGAACTGGTAAAAGTTTCTGTGCAATTCCATCTGCTGTGAGCAAATGCAAGTCATATAAAACACAAGTTTGCAGCTTCTCTGCCTCTAACACTTAACCAAAGTCATTGCAGTGTTGTGAAGGAAAAAACTCTCAATGGAGCAAGCAGGCTGAAGTTTTGGATCTGTGAAGGCTTTTATGTGAAGTGAAGGAAAGGTTACTTTCAGCACATCCTCAGAGCACAATTTTCCAATGTATATTTTCCAAAACACAAGTAGAATCATTGGAACTTTGAATACCATGAAAGATATGAATAGAAAGTATTTTCTCTCTCTCTTTCTGTCCCAGATCATGCTTATAAAATATTTTTTTCAGCTTTAAATAGTTCAGGCCAGTTTTCTACAAATGATTCTTTGAACACATTCAAAGAATCATCTCACTTAGAATTTGAAAAATTTTTATCCTGGCAGCTTTCAGTATCTATGAAACATTGATTAGAGAGGAAAGAAATTCACGGCCCACATATATTCTGCAAACTAAATTGATCCTTTGCCACTTCAACTACACGTTATGTATTCACAATGGGCAAATATTACCTATGTGCTCCTGCCAGAGCAACAATTTTTAAATTAGTAAAGGAGTATAAAGTTTAAGCGTCCGATATTACATTCAGCATGGATGTATCATTGTGGAGACATTGAAAGGCACTCTCAGTTAGAAAGACTCGAGAGGCCTCTCTCTTGTTATCTCCCTTTGATAACAAATCCCGTTCTATCAAGTCAGAGCAATCCCTGTCTTGTCCTTAGGTCAAACCCATACCCTCTCCCTGTCGGTCAGCATTTTGGTCACTCCCACCCTGTTCCCCTGTTGGCCCCTATGCTCTAACCCCACCCTTGTGACACCCCCATGTCCCCTGGTAATTGGTCTCTGATACTTCTTTCGCCGCCCTGCTCATTTCATGTACTTAACCCAAAGCCCCAGGTCGGGCCTTTGCTTTTGCTGAGGTAAATCCCTTTTTCCTCTTCGGTCCTCCGGCTAGCTCTGGACCAGAGAGGGATGGGAAATCCTCATAGACAAAGGCAAAAACCAAAGAAGGCTCTTTTCTCCTGTGGGAAGGTGATCCACAGTTTTTTCTGTCGCACACATAGCAAAAGGAGAAAGAGAAGAAAGATGGCGGGCAGTTTTAAACTGAGGGAAAGGGGCGGGGAGGAACAGACCCGCGACCAATGGGACACTGCCAGAGGGGAGGGGCTAAGGGAGGGCTGAACCAACTTCACAAGCTCTGGGGGGATACAGGGAAAACCATTTTCTGTGCTGGTTTCACCTGGGCAGGAGAAACTCAGAGAGAAGTTCTCGCTGTGAGAACTCCCTCTGAGAGTTGATAGTGACCAATTGAAGGCTGGTTTGGTTATTGACAGCCTGAAAATCCAATCGAAGGAAGTTAGTTCGCTCCGTGAACACACATTTTGAAGGCGGTAACCCGGAATTGAGCTCTCTTTCTTTTATGGCGGCAGTGCAGGTAACACCGGCCCGGCCTGGCTGCACTGCAGGCCTGGCAGGGGGCAGGGCCGGGCCACCTGTCTGGGGAGCTGGCTTGGCCCGGCAAAGAGGAGGGAGTGGCCATGGACAGTGGCCAGGGAGACTCAGGCTGATTTAAGATCCCAGCTGCTTTCCCCGTGCCTTCTCCTTTTCCATCCTGGCCGGGTTTCTGAGATTTTGGCAAAGCTCCAGCATTGTGGCCTTATTTTCTTCTTTTCCCTATGTGAAACCTCAACTCTTTCAATGCTCAGATAAGACTTGCAGACTTTTCAATCCTTCCTGGAGTGAGAAGGGAAAAAGGAGATATTCTGAAGTCAGTGAAGCAAGAGCTAAGTTATTTTAGATGGAAGGAGAATGAGGAGATGCTGTGAAGATGGTTGAAAAATCCTTTTGTACGTTGTAGGGATGAATTGATGTTACATTGAATATTCCTATAAACCATGGAAAAAAAGACACGGGGGGTTGGAGTGTTCCATTTGATAGATCATGTGACTAAAAGTACCTGTGTTGAGAATCTTTGCCCCAAGGAAAGGGGATCTTGGTTTTCTGAGAATGAAGCATGAACAGAGAGAAAAAAGATAGAGAACTTTTGCTTTGGAACAATTAATTCTTACAAGTAATACCCCATGAGTTTAACATGGCTCATAAGCACAGCTTTGGGAAAGCTGTGAAGATGGGAGGAGCTTCACAACTTCTCAAGGCTTTTTTCCCAGGTGGATGCAAATCATGAAAAATGAAACTACGAAAGGACTGGTTTTTTTCTTCCTTGTGGAGAAATCCCTATAGCTTCACAAGAGGAAACTTCTCTCTCCAAAATGAACTGAAAAAAAGGACTATTTAAGTTGGGAACTGACTGAAGTAGTTTTTTGTATGTTTGTTTTATTGTTATGAAGGTTGGGAGAGGGAAGCAAGAGGTAGTCTGAAAATCTTACTCTGAATTTTTTTGGTTTCTTTCCCTTCTTCGTGTAGTTAATAATTTTCTTTTTATACCCTTTTAAGTTTTAGGCCTGCCTTGATTCTGCTCCTGGTTCTGTCTCACAAAAGAAAATGAGTATACTTAAATTGGCAAATCAAAACTATGACATTAATTGGTGCATTGGCAGGGAAATTCTGATTAAACCAAAACATTTTTTGGGGGAAATTAAATTAAACCAAGACACCGCTGAAGGGGAGGGGCTAAGGGAGGGCTGAACCAACTTCATAAGCTCCGGGGGATACAGAGCAAACCATTTTCTCAGTGCAATATATAAATATAACAGTGCAATATAAAACCGTGAGCAGTGTAACTTACAAAATAAAAAGTACAATACAACATTTGTCCCTGCCTTTGCCTCTGAACGCTGGATGTGCACATGGGTGGCTAAAATAAAAATCTCTGTAAAATCTCTGCAAAGGCCCTTCCTGCTTTTTTACCTGCTTCACCACAACAACGACCCCAACAACAACATATCAACAATATGGAAAGGACCCTGTTTCTCTTGTCTTTGAATACAATGACAGAATTACAATTGGCCATATTTTTGCATTCTGGTAAATTAATCTAACTTACAGCAACTGACTGTGAGTGTTTTCATTGCTAATGCCTGGTAGAATATACTAGTTTAGTCAACAGGGTGGGCTAATCTTTGCTTCTATAATCAAGGGGACAGAGTTAGGAGATTGAATGGTCTCTTTTTCAGGTGAGCATCTTATTTCAGATCAGTAACCAGCTAATCTGCACTAATTTTATCACTTGCAATTATGTGAGCTTACTTTAGGAACTACCACTTCTGTATGTGTCTGCCTATTTGCCAAACTTTAGGGAAGAGAATACAGAATTGGGTCTACTCACAAAGCAAAACAAATTTATTCACAGCCAGAAGCCTTAGTCAGCTCTTCAGCTGATGCCAGACATCAGAAATCCATTAAACCAATGGGATACTTATAAAAAGAGAGTTTAGGAATGTTATTCTTAAAAGTGGTTCAAAATTAGAAGAAGCTGAAGGACACTAGGCTCCTAGAAATTGCAAATTACCAGCAAGTCCATGTCATGATTGATTCTTACTAACCTTAGATTTGTTTAAAATAATGAGAAGCATATTTAAATAGAAGATCAAATAGCAACTTTGGGCAAGATAAAAAAATTTCACAGAGGAAGTAAAAAGCTTGCATAGACAGTTAAAAAGCTAGACTTTTACGTGCCTTACTTCATACACTATCTAAATAATGCTACAACAGCAAAGGATGCAAATAGAATTGGATCTTGCAGGTCATTTCTAATTCTTCCATTGCCATTTCAGCACAAAGTGCTAAAATCCTTTGTACTGAACCACAGCTAGAATTCCCAGTGCTTGTTGATACTGAAAATATTTATCTTAATCGTGATGGTTTAATAAACAACTGGCAGCACATCAAAGTGAAACAAAATACTGGATGCTTTATTCAGGACATCTGAAAATATATATTTTTAATGCAATTCCTGCATAATTTTCTTAGAATATTTATTTATGAATGATCATTTTGGTTCTCCTGTATCTGCATTAACAATAATAAAAATAAGTGAAATAAAGAGGATATGGGTAAAGCCTGTAGAGATTTTTATAGAGTTCAGGAAAGTCACACAAAGAAAACAAGAAACTATTGCAAGAGTACCACACACAGGCAGATGAAAATAAGGCTGTGGCAACAGCAATACTCATTATTCACTTGGCTGATTGTGTACCAATTCTGTTGTTTTGGAAAAGGATCCAACGTATTTGTTCCACTAGGGAGTTTTCTATTAGTGAACACATAAAATTAAAATGTTTCTAAAAATATCTGGAATTTTTTTTTCAGTCATACATGTTGGCTATATTTTTGAACAGTTGTGCTTTATCTCTGAACCACTTTTTGCTGCCAACTATTATTGCTCTTATCTCCTATGGCTCTGTTGAACTTCCATCTTCCACCTAACCTTTCCTTTATGGCTTACATCTCTAGTACAGTTTGTCATTGATTTCTTACTTTATCTTTACAATAACCAACTCTTTTTGACTTTCGACCCACTTTGCTTTTTTTTTTTGCCTTTTTTTTCAACCAGGAGAGTAGAAAGCCAGCAGGTGGATTTCTCAGTAATTAGAATTTTATCTCTTCATCCAATCCAAGCAGAAATACCACAAGATGTACCATATTTATATGCAGCAATAATATTTACTGATAAGAATAGTCACATTGACTTTCTGTTGAAGCTGAAGGACCATTAACATAAATGAAGATTGCAAGGTCAGAACTGACTTGAGAATCTTCAGTGTTTGCAAGACTGCCATGTGCATCAAATAACCCACTCTTGTGGGAAAAAATAATGCAAATCTGTTCTTTATTATTGCACATAAATAGCACAGAATGTCCGTGCCATATCTTATTTTCACTTTATTTTTGCAGATTCAAAGCAAGAAATAAAGTTCAAATCAAATAAATTACTCTGCTTTCTTCCTTTTCTTTTTTTCTCTTTTTTTTCCTATTTAATAATATTCCACATTTAGGTTACTCAGGATAACCTTTGGTTGAGAATTAGTTAACCTTAATTTTTTTCTTTGCTCATTAGGAATCAGTAGTTTTTCACCAAAGAATCAAGAAGAAAAAAAATATATATGTATATTTTGTGTGGTTCATATGCCAGGTAGTCCTTTAGGGGACTAATGAATTTAAAGTAAATTAGGAGGGGGTTTGGGAAGACTCCCCCAAGACTTCTGAGTGGATGGTGCAGCATAGTAGAAAGATGAAAGCATTCAAATTTCAAATGAAGCACCACAGGTAGAGAGACTCTGCATGAATTTAAAATATATATTCCTTGTGTTGGTGTGCTAATTAAATATTTTTAAGTGCATTGGGTTTATTACAGGACCCAGCTGAATATAAATATCTATATTGTGAGTTATGAACAGAGATTGCATAAGCAATGGTTCCTGTTGTCAAAGAGTTTTCATGACAGCACATTGAACCCAGCTGAAATTCACCTACAGAAATACAGTGAGGATGTTGTTGGTGAGTTTGAGGAGCTCAGGAACATCAGAGGTGATGCATTTCTGTCTAATGATCTGAGCTATGGACTTACACAGTTCCAATGTCTCCTGGATTCTGTTAACATCACAAGTTTTGCACTGACAAAAGATGTTCAAATTAGCTCTCCTGATACAAAAGGAGCACAGAGTGAAGGAATATAGCAGTGATAGACTACAGCTAGATATACAACTACAGAAGAGAAGGCATGAAAAAACCACAAACTGAATCCATGTCAGTCTCCAACAGGTTGAGAAACAACCTGCCCTGGGATGCTTACACAGAAGATGGTTGCACAGCAAAAGTTAAAATTAAACTGAAATAAAAGGTAGAAGTAACAAGTACAACCTCTTACCTTGCTCAGAGAAAAGGTAATGTCATATGAGAGAAGCCAATTATAACTGGTCTGTATGCCCAAAAATGAGCACAGAGACCAGTGGGGGAGTACAAATAATGCCTTGGCCTGGCTTCTCCCAGAAGCATCAAAGAATCCATCAAGGGACTATCTCTACAGACCCAGATAGAACAAGCAGAAGAGGGAACCCAAATTGAGGTCTCAGAGGAAATAACACACAAAAGGCCCTTCCCAGGGCTCTTAGAAGACAGCTGCAATCTCTTGTCCAGATATGAAATCCATCACCAGAGGTAAACACCAGATCAGCTTCTGAACTGAGGGGATATTGCCCAGAGGCATGGGACATGTTACGTGGTGCAGGGGAAGAACACTTGGGGATTGCATAAAATTTATTATGGGAAGTTTAAGGATGGAATTAAATGTGGGAAAATAGAGGAATCCAGGTGGTTTGAAGAGGAAGAATAGTGGGAAAATAAAAAGGGAAGTAGGGGTTGTTGCACATAGTTTGCTGGCTGGCAAACCTGTTTGTCCATGCCCTGCACCTGTTTCATTACTAAATTTCTTTTGACTCTTTTCCAGATGAGGAACACTCATGTGCCTCTGTGCATCTGGGACTGTGATTGCAGGCAGATCACAGGTTGGAGGTGGCAGCAGCTGCCAAGAGCCCAGTGGGTGGATGGCAATGCCAAAAACTGGAGTGGGACCTCAGGTCTCAGGGACACGGATGTCTATGGTGCCCAACACTGGAGCAAGTGTGTAAATTGAGTTATGTGAGGGCTGCAAAGATCAAACCAGGTGAGTCACCAAGTCAGTGTGGTGATCTGGGAGTCAGGGGATCTCTAAAGAAAGACAGGGATAGGTTGTGGGGTGGTTATTGGGATCAGGGGAGTTTCAAATGGTCCTTTGTGTATATGTGCATCTGTGAGGGCATTTCTACCAGCATTTAGAGCATGGCTGTGGCCTCAGGAGTTTGTGTGTCCAGGTGCTAGCTACTGGGCAGACTGGGAGTGTAAGCCCAGCTGTGGGGGAAACCATATTGCACATAGGTACACATATATACTCCCAGTAGCAGATCTCCATCCTGCTCAGAAGAAAGGGAAGCAGGATGAGGCTATTGCCTTCTGTGCTGTGTGTAGGTGCTTTCTGTCTCTCTCTGTATTAATCTGTGCAGACCATTGTATACTTAAATGTAGTGTAGACATATTTGTGCCTGTTCCTGGTGTGCATAGGGATTATATGCTCAGTCTTACTACTGATGAACCTGGGGACATGAAGGTGTGACAGTTTTGTCTCTCTTGAGCTGCCAGATTTCTCCTTAATCTGCTAACAGCAATGTATTGAGCAAATATTCTTTTCCCTTTTACCTAGGGAAGGAAGTGCAAGTTTGGAAATTATTAAATATCACTTGAACAAATACAAGAAAGAAGAAAGTCAGTAAAGAACAAAAAATTACATCTTATCTATTTGTAAAATATAGTCACAGTGATGTAGCTTCCTAGAAATTCTATATTGATGGAGTTTATAACAGAGTTTTGTCTTCCAATAATCCCTTTCCCCTCCTCTGGCTGGCTTGGTCATATGGTGATAAGCATAATCGTTCATTTCAGGTAGTTTTAACTACTTGAAGAAGTTCTGATAGAGATTTGTCCAACTTCTGGTGATATATTTTACCAGGTTGTCTACAAACAGCTCCTCCTCTTTTCTTTTTTTTTATCCTCGACCAATTTATGTTTGCTAGGACTTTTGCTTTAGTCACATTGCCAAACCTTTCCAGCTTCTCTCTTTACACTGCTGCTAGCAGAGGCTCATGGGATCCAATTACTGCAGATCCTGCTTTCCTGTAATAGAGCTGTTAGTTCTGTGCACTGTACATGGTATCTATTGAATTCTGCAGAGACATTGGAATTCAAAGGCTTGAATTCTTCATTCTGTTACTGCTGTTTGAGTTTCACCTGTTTCACACTGTTCATGCTCTTGAGAACACAATATTTCTAAGAAGTTCCTTTTTTTCTTCTCTTGGATCTACTAAAGTTGTTCTTGTCTTTCCAGGTTGTACTTTGGACTGTAAGCACTGCTAGCATGAGGGCAATTCTTTAGATTTCTGTTTCAAGTTTCCTGTCTTTCATGGTAGTAGTACGGAGGTCCTTGAATAAGTTCCCCCATTAAACTTTCTTGCTTTTGATATCTATTTCTTTTTCAGAGTCAGTAATCTTCATTGTCATTACACTGCTATTTTTCTGTCCTGATCTCCATACCATATATCATTGCAGTGCTGCCCAGCTTTGTCATTGCTTTTTCCATGTCCCATTCCTCCTATCAAATCTACATCATCTTCAAAGGATAGACTACCTGTAATACTACCTCTAACTGATAGCACTCCTTCAAAGTTTTCAGAGTCCTTTGACAAGGAAACTATTGAAGAGATGTGGCAATGGGAGACATCACTTTCTTACACCAGCTGTTATATGGAACTACTTACTCAGTTGTTGCCTTCAAGGACTTTATTCCCTGCACTATATTAAAAGATTTCAATGGTTGTCACTATTCTTTTGCTAATGTTGAGTGTCTTCATCACAGTCTATAGTATTCATTGCCATGAATTATCAAATGATCTACTGAAGCCTGTGAAGTCACAGTGTAGTTCTATTTCATATTCTCAGTATTTTCTGTTCCATTTCCTAAGTTGAATGCCTGATCTATTGTACTTGGTGTCATTCTGAAGCCTCCTTCTTCCTCCTCAGGTAATGTCTTAGGCAGATCAGGCAGACATAGAAGACATTGTCAAGGTCTCTCTTCGGCAAGTAATGCCCTGACAGCATTATGATGTGTGTAAATCTTGTGAATTACAATAAGGGCAGTATCTCTCCTTTTTTTTTGTAAATGTGTAGCTTTTCTTGATGGGGATTTTCCCAAGTAATTTCCTGTCCCTCATTTGATAAGTCTAAGGATTAACAAATCTGCTCTGAGTCTCGTTCAGTTGCTATTGATGTTAAGTCAACATTTACTTCATAGTTATACAAACTCTTGCACCAGTCTCACATCCTGCCTGAAATTGCTTCGGCTTCCTTTTTGGAAGGCATGCATTTTTGTCATAAAATATAAAAACGCTTCCTCATTGTTAAGCTGATGGCAAACTTTTTTCCTTCCTCCTTTCTATATCTTGCTGTCTGTGTAACTGTGTGATTTTAATCTTTATATGATTGGTACCGGTCCCTATCCTGAGCAGCTTTCTTATGGTTCTCTTTTTCCTACAAGTATCTGAACCAGCCATCTTACTGCTGCTAAATTTATCACACCAAATGATTTATTCGTGTTCAATTTCCTAGGATGAGTGCTTAATTTTTTGGTAGAATTTAATGTATTGATTTTTCTCCAGTAACATGCTCGGCAATCTCATCTTGGTCAGGACCTTGTCCTGGTCTTTTCATGACATCTTAATGGGCAGTTTATCCTGGCTCTCTCTTGCTCTTCAAGAGTAGAAGCAATAAAGCCTATTGTCATAAATAGATGACTGCCTGGGAATCAAGTCTTCAGACTATTTTTTTTCATCCAGTGATACCGGTCCTTTTGTTAGCAAGGGAAAATAATGTGGAGCTGAGATTAAAAGCAGAATGCTGAATTGCAGAAGCATTACCCTAATTCATTTCTTGAAAAGGCTTGCAGTCCAAAGGACTCCGGTTCTGTAACTCTCCATATAAATTATTAGAGACTTTCATAAAGTGAAAATTTTTGTTTCTTCCCATTTCCCATACCAAGAACTTCCCTCTTGATGTAATAAAGATGTTTTTTACAGCAAGAATAGTCATTCACTGGAATACCCTTCCGAGGGACATCAGTGAAGGTTTTCAAAATGCAATTGGATAGGGTGCTAGATAATGTCATTTAGGTTCTCTTTCCCATCAAAGATTGCACCAGGTCTTTTGAGGTCCCTTCCAACTTGGGCTATTCCATGATTCTATAATTCTAATATAAACAAAGCCTTTGAAAGAAAAAATGTTTTTGTTTTAGAGCAGTTAATTACTGAAGAATTCTGGTGCTTTAATTTTATTTAGAAAGAAATAGCATTTCCCAAATTAAAAGTGGCTCAAGATGTGAAGACTCAGCCGTTTTATGTACTTTTATGAATATTAACTTGATGACCTTTAGATTACATTATGTTTTCATGGGCTCCAAATAAGAGGTATTGCCCTTATACACTTTCAGGATGAGGTTCCATAGTATTTTTTCTTGCCCTGAACAGTGATAACAAGTTACTTTAGACACCTCCAGTTGTCTTCATTGCCTCTGAATAAGGATCAAGGAAGATGAAAGGTTAATGTGGAGCAGACAGCTGCTTGCCAGAGATATGTCCCACATGAGTAACAAGTTGTTTAGGTTTTTGGTAAATAAATACAAATGTTTGTGGTTTCCAGTAATTTTTTTGTAAGTATTTTAAACGAGACAGGAAACTTCAATCCCATGAAGATTTCTTCAATTTATTTTTACTACTATAGTTCAATTACAAAATTTTTCCTCTAGCTGTTTTTTGATTTACATACATTACAAATAACTTCGAGGTTAATACACCTCTAAGAAGAGGTATGGATTCTGTACCTATTCACACGCCTATAAGAGTAGTACAGAACAGTTTTGTTATCTTCCAGGTTTATATTTAATAATTTAATTTTTAAACTTCGCAAAGCTGTAAGATTTTTTTAAGACGTGGTGTAATAAAACTTCTTTTTTCCATTGAGCACAATGTTGGCTTTTTAGCACTGTCATGATACTACACAAATGCAAACTGGCAACACATAGTAAAAAATCTTACTTGATAAGTAAACTGTACTAGAGGTATAATAGTGTACAAAAACCAGCCTTATGTCCAGAAGAATTTTAATCAGATTTTTATTTTTAAAAGTCAAAATAAAGCCAGTAGTTGTGATAAGTGGTAATGTTTTGTTTCTTTGCTAGAGCATGATTTGGTTGGAAATGCAGTACAATAAACTACAATAACAGAATAACTATGGTGATATGGCAGTAACTGCTGAAATAATACCTGTTGCAAATGAGGTTAGCCAGAATGAAGTATGTGTGATGAAAGTGGAAGGAAAATAGTATGTACAACAAAAATAAAATATATTTTTGGGACCTCAAATCCTGCAAGTGTGAACACCATGTACCCTCTGACTGACAAGTTCTGAGTAGGTAGCCATCTTCTAATTTTGACAAGAAAATTTTTAACTATGCTTAAGTAAATCTATTATGTTCTGCAATAATTGTTGTGAAACCAGTCAGGAAAAACAAACAGAAGTAATCAGAACTAATTTGGCTTTATACAATCTTAATTTTATCTGACAGTTGAGAAATATGAACCCTGATGAGTAATGTAAATTTAAATTGTAGACTATTACCACTAATGCAGTGTGATATTATGGATACATTTATTAATTTCTTTTATTGTTAGATCTAATCTCATCCAAGTCCATGGCCATTGACATAGTAATTAGTAACACAAGTTCCTGATATTTTGCATGGCCCATGAAAAATAATTTTATGTCTTTAAGAAAAAGTGCCCAAGGGCAAGATGTGATGTGCAATTGATTAATATGAGGTAGGCAAAATGGCTGTCTCCAAAGATGCTTCCAGCCAAGCTTCACTCAGAAAGTTCTTTCATTCTAAGTAAAATAAACAGGTTTGAATTTTTTGGGATTTTCTATTTGCTGTCCAGTAAAACCTTATAGCTTCTGGGCTTTTATACATCTAAGATTTATAGTATCTATTCTCCTTGTGCAGAGTCCCAAGATAATGTTAATAGATGGCTAGGTTTGCCAATAAATCCCTTGGGGCGTAGACAGAAATATCTGTTTCAGATGAGTTGTTCAGAACTAAATCCACATCCCAAACGGAACATAGTACTTAAGCTTAAGAGACTCATCTCTAAAAATATGAAGGTGTTTTTCTCCCCATTCCTAATAAAGACAAGCTGTGGTAAAATCAAGACCCATGGCTCCTGAGAACTCATATATCTACTAATCAAGGATCAGAGGCTCATTTTCTTGAAAGGAATCTAGAGTAATTTGTGAGATCCAAAAACCTGTCCCTTGAGGACTTTACCTCTTCAATTCAAGAGGGTAGAAGTTCATGAGTGAGAAAGATAACAGATTTCCAAGACTACTAGCCAAAATGTTAGGACTTTTTCATTGTTGGGAGCATGGAAACCCATCTAAATAATAAAGGAACTGGTAAATGGAAGACAGGAAGAGAAGACAGAAAAGGAAATGGAGGGAAGTAGGACAATGAAATTAATGATCTTTACTAGGTCTTTACTAGAGCCTACAGAGAAGACAGAAAGAAGCTGACACAAACTGCCATGACTATTTCAGTCTGGATTGAAATGAAAACCATTCTTATCTTCAGGATATGTATATGCCTTACAGGCTGTATAAGTGTTGGCATGTTCTACAAATTTGTTTTCTTTCATTCAGCATGGCATTGCTGACCTACATTCAGCCTGCTAACAGATATAACTCAATTTTTTTTCCTGAAGATTTGGTTCCTCACTCTTTAATTATGGAGCAGATTATTCCTGTTTGAAAACTCTCTTTTCCCTAATAAATCTCATTCTTTTCTGACTGTAACTTCATTTTTTTCAAGATTGCTCTGAATTTTCATTCAAAGCCTCTTGTACACTTTCATTGCCCTCATTGATCCATAGTTCCCTCCTTCTTCTTGCCTTTTCTCATGCTTTTGTCTTTTCTGTTTTTCCTGCATGTAATCATCTGCACAGATTTTCCAACCAGTGTGTCCTGGACTACCTCAAATAATTATTTAATTATTGTAAACTGAGATTCTTTGTATTCTGCTTATCTGAGAGGACATAATTAAATTCTTAGGCCTTAAACTCAGTCTACTAGTTGGGTTCCTGAAATGGTTACAAAGTCTTTGAGAAAATATATTTTACAACCCTTTATAGATCTGGACAAAAACCTGAAACAGGAATTTGCAAGATTTTGCTTAAATAAAGAAGATTTATCTGCATGTTTGTTACTTGTATAGCTAGTAAGTCAGTATTGGTAACTTTTAATTGAAAACCAGTTTTGAAATCACAACTGCAAGCCTTGATATTGCAAACATTATGCTGACGTGGGTAAAGAGAAAAAGCAATAAACCATATCTTTGGTAAACTTATTCTGGGACAGCATCAGACCAAGCAAGAGGCAGCTCCAAACGACCCTTTTTTTAAGCCAGTTTTTCAGTTCTTTAAACGAAGAAAGGAAATCTGCCCAAGGCCTAGGTTATGTATAGCCAAATAAAGAGCAATTGCAGCACACCTACCCATATCTAGGCCACTGCCTGTATAGCTAGGTCATTTTAGCAGGTGGTTTCTGTGGACATAACACATTTACACATGGTGTGTCCAGCAACTTAGTCGATTGTTTTTTGGTCATGACATATCTTAAAAAATGTTGGTTTAAAAGTTGATTAATTACCCATGCCATTAGCTTTGTTTGAAATTCCATTATTGTTATTCTAACATATGGCAACTACACAGGCAATGGAAGCAGGGACAGGTATCTTGAGAAGAGTTTATGGATACTCTTCAGTTGTGTAGGGTTGGGGTTAAAAAGACTATGGTGCAGCTGGAGCACGATTTGGAAAGGGATGCAAATAATAATAAGGGCTCCTACAGGCATATTAGCCAAAATATGAAGCCAAAGAAAGCACACCCCACCTGATGAGAAAGACACACCAACTGGTAACAATAAAAGAGGAGAAGACTGAGATATTCCGTGATTTTTTTGAATCAGTTTTCACTGGTAACTTCTCTTCACACACCTCTTGAGTAGATGGACTGTAAGATAGGGGATGGGAGAGCAAAGCCTCCCACTCTAAGTGACAAGCAGGTTCATGACCACCTGAGGAACCTGAACACAATAAGCCTATGGAACCTGATGGGATACATCCCTGAGTCTTAAGGGAATTGGTTGACATAGCTGCCAAGCCACTCTCCGTGATGTTCAAAATCTCATCACATGAAGTCTCAGGTGACTGAAATAAGTTAAATATTGCATCCATTTTTAAAAAGGGTGGGAAGAAGGACCCTGAGAACTACTGACCTGTCAGCTTCATCTCTGTGCCTGGGAAGATCATGGAACAGATTTACCTAGAAGTTGTGCTAAGGCACATGGAGGACAGGGAGGTGATTTGGGATAGCCAGCATGCCTTCAGCAAAGGTAAGTCCTGTCTGACAGCACAGAGGCCTTCCATGATGGAGCGACTACACCACTGGACAAGGGAAGAGTTCTCAGTGTCATCTATCTGGAATTCTGTAAGGTCTTTGACACAATTCTCCACTACATCCTTCTCTCTAAATCATAGATCTATGGATTTTTATGGATGGGCTATTCAGTGGATGAGGAATCATTTGGATGGCCCTATCCAGAGAGTAGTGGTCAATAGCTC
Source organism: Sturnus vulgaris (assembly GCF_052056855.1). Classification (NCBI taxonomy): domain Eukaryota; kingdom Metazoa; phylum Chordata; class Aves; order Passeriformes; family Sturnidae; genus Sturnus; species Sturnus vulgaris. Next base: position 58,993,450 of record NC_142247.1, read on the forward strand.
TTTGTCCAGAGAGAGATGAGTGGTGAGTGGTATTTCCTAGAGGTTTGTACTGGGACAAGTACTGTTTAATTTTCAGTACTTAAAGAAGGCTTTTAAAAAAAGGATGGACCCAAACTATTAGGCCTATTGTTATAAGACAAAGGTGAAAGACTAAACTGAAAGAGAAGAAAATTAGATTAGATACTAGGAAGAATATCTTTACTATGAGGGTGTGAGACACATACAGGTTGCCCAGACAGGTTATGGATACTCCATCCCTGGAAGTGTTCAAGACCAGGCTGGATGCAGCCCTGAGAAACCTGATCTAGTGGAAGGTGTCCCTGCCCATGGTGGGGGTTTGGAACTAGCTGATCTTCAAAGTTCCTTTCAACCCAAACCATTCCATGATGCTACACTAATTGTAGGGCTTTGGGAGGATGTCTTCTGCCCCAGCTGGACCCTTATCCTTTCTATTTAAATGCTTCCAGAGAGGAGCCAGTTTTGTTGAACATATCTGTGTACTATTTTTGCTATGCTCAAGCAAAATTTTTGCCTTAATGTGTTTAAACCAAATGTATGTTTTTAATTTCTTTAAGAGCAAATGATAGATTCAGAGAGTTAAGGGAAATTATACATTTCAGGTGACAGAAACAACTGAGAATATTTTTAGAATTAGTAAAGAAAAATGAAAGTACTGCAAGTCAGAGCAGGGGCTTAAAAATTTTATCTGAATTCTCCCTGAGGAAGTCTATCTTTTTTTCCATGGAGTATATAAGAAGCCTAGTAGATTAGCCTGCTGTCTCAGGCACTTAAGTTAGTTGCTTAAATTTAAGTGGTGTGGAGGCTGTTCTTTCCCCATTCTCACAACATTTATAATTAATCAACTGAAAAGCAGCTCATGAGCAATTCACAGTAGGAAGAGATCAATTCTCCAGGGAAGGTGTCTGCAATCAGTAATCCAGACTGCTCTAACTAAATTTGCAGAATAAATTCTACACAATGAATTATTCTACTTGCTTTTCAACTAGTTTAATTCCTTTAAGCTCTGAAGTCATTTGTAGGCATCAATACTTCTAGTTAGCTGAACAAAAGTCCTCTTTTTCTGCTAAACTCTTAAATCCTCATAGTTTGAACAGTTGCATCATCACTAGCAACAGCATTTTATGTTCAAAATTTAGTGAAAGTGCTGCTATTTCTGTATTATTACATGTTAGCTCCAGTTCTCCATTGTGACTTAAACACTCCAAATGTAATACTGTCTACAGGTTTAGAATAAAACAAGTACTGCACTGTAAATAAAAGTGCATAGAACCAGAGTATCTTGGGAGAAAACAAGGAAGCATTACATTTCATTATGTTTCTCTTCCTTAAAAGTCTGAGTGTTCCCGAAGCAATCATCATTAATCTTAATACAATATGATGCAAATTCCATAAATATTATGCAATCTTGCAAAATTTTAATAAAAGTTCAGTTACCTGCAGTGCTCTCTTTCTTATGCCATCTATGGCAAAATCCTTAAGAAACATAGAGTTAATCAAGCCTTGGAAGTAACTCTTCCTAGTACTTCCTACAACTTGCATCTTAAAATAATACAGCAGTGTCAGGACTGGCCTTAACAGCTCCTGATATTTTGTTTGGGGTTTTGGGGTTTTGGGTTTTTTAATTTGTTTTAACTTTCAGAAATGTCAATATCAAGCAGTAGAATGCAAAATTTTATGTTTACCTCCTAGGGACAATGAAAGGAAGTCTTGATACCTAATGGGCTCACTTTATATTCCAGTCGCAGTCTTTCTATTAGTAAACTATTTAAATGTCCAACTCATGTGATGATGTTTCATTACAATTATCTTAATTATTTGTCAAAAGAAACAATCTTCTGAGCCGAAAATCAGTCAAACATATGCTTTCTTTCTCTTAGAGAATTAAGGGAACTTTTTTGGTCTAAAATTTACTGGAAAGAAGTGAAACAACTGACTTTGGGCCACACCTACAGAAATTTAAAATAAGTGTGTTACAGAAACCATTTAAAAAGTTTTAGAACTCCTGTCTGACCCTTAAGGCCTTTCTTTGCTGCAGCTTATGAACTTCTAAAAGGCTAAACTTTCAAAGAAGTCTGTAGGACATACACACAAACCCCCGCTTTATTTATGATCAAACTGTATGTGATTATTTTTCATGCATAAATCTTAAAATTCATCCCAAAGTGTCTTGATTGTATTGAATCTTCAAAGTGCTTGGAAACAGAATTGAGCTTACAAAGCTATTTGAAACTTAGGCTTTTGTAATAAAATTGTAAAAAACCCCTCCTGGGTTACATATTATACAGCATAAAACTTAGGAAATAATCAAAGGGTTTGCAACTTACCTTCATAATCTTCATCCAACAATGTAGTTGCACTTAAATTTTTCCAGAAAGCACTATTCGGCTACTAGACAAAAGAACTTCTGAAGAATTTAATGTATTAAGTAGAAAAAAAAAGTCACTAATCCATTTGAAACAGATTCCTAGTGTCAAAATAAGAAAGAAAAGCCATGTACTTTTCAGGGTATGATAGCAAAGAATTGTAGTCTAGTTTGTCTAATTACCATCCTTCCAATTGTATGTGAAAACCAGGTCTTCAGTGTGAATAATATGTATAGTGTGCACTTTTAAGTACAATTTTTTTTTTAATTTTACCTCGTTTGAATGACTGTAAAGCTCAGGTCCTATATGTCATCCATATGCTCCTCAGAACAGAAATATTTCAGGAGTGTTAAAAGCTGTACCAGCAGTTTTGTAGACTGCAATCAATACTTGTGAAAGTCATTTTGCTTTATCTCTCTATAATTTTTCTCCTATATTCATTTCGATAGAAAACATAGATGTCAACAGACCTCAGGTGAAATATTGATAAATTTTCTATTTCATGCTAAGAAAATAGGTCTCTTCTTTCCCCAACCAGCATAGTTGGAAGAAATTTTCAGGGAACAGAATTCTTCTCAGTTATTTGTAATGGAAAATCAAATTTCATAAGATATTGAAGATTGAGGTTTCCTCAAAATTCTCAATCGATTAGATTTTGGTGCAATTCTGATTTCAATAAGTCTGCATCAAATTATTATAAATATATGTGTACTTTTGAAGAGTGCAATAGAATGTAAACCTTTTTTATTAAATAATTCATTATGAGCCCCAAAAAAGGAGGAACCACATTCTTCAACCGCTGACTCCTACTTTTAAATTCTTTACTAGAGAAATACAGTCAGATTCAGTCTCCAAGAGGAGTTTTCATAGAAAAGGGAACTGAATTCTGTTAAGAGAAGCAGAGCATTTTGCCTTTTCATCAGTTAGATCTGTTGGATTACAGCTTCATGCTTTGAGAAAGAGCAGGGCAGTGAAATGCATTATAAAAACAGAGTACACACTTCACCTTGTCTCCCATGATTTACTTTTACAACATTCTTCTCCAGGTGTTCTGTAGAGAATTGCATCTGACAGATATGAAGAAACATTGAACAGCAAGCATTTGCTAGGACACCTCTGCTGAAAAATAGGAGACAAACGTGCATATATATAGGTGTTTTTGATTCAGAGCAGAAGAGGAACAGCAAATATTTTCTAAAAAAATCCTTCATTGGTTACATTTATGTTACCATGGTCTTCAGCTAAAAAGTGGTGGAATTACTTGAAAAAAAAATGAATTCTTTCCTGTTTAATTCAATTTTTGTTCCTATATTTTGAGGTGTCATGATGATTGCAAACTCGCAGACATAAAAGTCTGACTGTAACATGGAGATCACTGACCAATGAGCTCAACAAATGACAGAAAACAGAGTTTGTGTAAAGCAACTTCAATCCACCTATGATTAGTTTTAAAGGCAAGATAAGGAGTGCGATCAGGTACTCAGGCAACAAGTAACAGTGAATTGCTCACCAGAAAGGGAAGATAAAGATAAAAAAAACCAACCTAAAAAAACCAACAGCAACAGGAACAAGAACCCAGGGATTCCCCCCCCCCCCCCCAAAAAAAATAAACCAAAAAAACCAAAACCAAAACAAAAAACAAAACAACAAAGCTGTGAGAAGAGCATTCTGTCTGAGCAAGTGACAGATAGAACCTGGGTTTATGAGTTTTCCCCACGGGGCTCATGGGGGAGAAGAAATGAAGACTGGACATGGACTTGGAAAACAGAAGTAAGTCCAGACAAAAATGTCAAGATAAATGGAAGAGAGAAGGCAGCATAAAAAACTGACGGCCTGCATCTAGTGAACAACAGAAGCTGAATGGCAGATCAATAAACCAAAAAAAAGAACAACTGTAAGAAAATGGCAGGAGGATTAAGAGCCAGTTTAGGAACAGCTATGCTGCAGTGGGCAGCAATGAGGAGAAACATGCTGAAGAAGACAGGATAACAGAAGAGAGAAGCTGCTAGTCCCATAAGAAAAGAGGTAATGGAGATAGCTTTGAGAAATTGCCCAAGTATAAACAAAGACATTACACAGAAGAGAAGGCAGGATAGTTAACAGACAGGAGAAATAACTCAGAATAGAGTTTTAAGATGAGAGGCAGTGTTTTTGTGACTGGAGAGTCCTTGGTGTGGACTAACAAATCTGCCACTACAACTGATCCAGAAGAAAGTCAGCATAAAGTCTGCCAAGAATAAGCCTGCACACTGTGAGGTCAGGAATGAAAGCAATTTTCAAAGAAACAGGGGGAAATATACTGACACTGATCACTTTCCATGCTGGGACACACCCTAGATTTCAAATGGAACACACCAAGGGGATTTCTACAAACCAGGGTAGGTACTGAGATACACTGCTGCCCCAGGTGATATTCAACAGAATTGTTCCAGCTGCTGGGGAGGGAATCTAGACATGGTCATTCTCCTCTAGGACTGCTTCTCAGAGCTAGGTTATAAAAAACTCAGCAGATATTTAAAATAATTTCTTGCATTAAGTACAAGAATGTATTTTGTACTGAAATATACACTATAGTGTATGGTATACAACATAAACATATAGCTTGGATATTGGTGCCACTCAGTATTATACTGGACGTTATTAATGGTAATGGGAAAGAAGAGAACTAGAATGTGAACAGTAAAATATGGAAAGACAGACTCAAAAGGAAATTTCAAAAATATGTAAGAGAATATTGAGTTCTGAGTAGACAATGAAGCACTAATCAACACTCATTTAATATCTTTGTTATTACCCTTGGAAAGAAAAATGCAAAGGTATTTCACTTGCTGACACAAAATTGGCATCCCTGTGAGCATGGGAAAGATCAGATCCTTATAATGGAAGGACTCCCTGACATTAATACAGATATGGATGAAATTCAACTGCAGAAAGTAAAGGTCATTCATGCAGGGACCAATAATGAGAATTTCTTCTATAATCCAGGAGCTTCTCAGTTGGAAACAATAAAGAAGGAAAAGCAGCTGGATCTATTAATCAGTCATGGAATATCTATGAGCCACCAGTGCCATGCAAGCATGAAAAAGTGAATGTGATTCCAGGTTATATACCAGAAGGTTACAGGCCATTCCTCAAAGAGCCATGGTGTCATTCCCATAGTTTTAATGGTTATACACCAGCAAGCGGTAGATTAAAGAGCTGACACAGACATATTCTAAATTAAATAACCGATGGACTCATACCCTGAAAAATTATTAACTGATGGCAGTTTAGCAAAAGCATTATAGAATTGTTCATCTATTATTATGCTCTAAAACTAGGTATTAAAATCAGGGACTGATCCCTGTTATTTTGGTGTAATGCAATTGCACAAAATAATACAGGTTCATCCACAAGACAACTTACAATTATTGGTTTAATCATGAAAACACTTATATCCATTAATAATTATGTATTGAGGTACTTTTCTTTTAATACCTCAGATTCAAAATTATTGGTTTAATAGCTCTCCATTTAGTAATCAGAGGAGGACATTTAGAATAGGAATGTCAGTTGACAAGGCATATTCAAATCAATATGCCAAGTGATACATGGGATAATGGAAATCACCTACCAAGAACGTTCAGCAAACATAATACTTTTAAAACTCACACATTTACTCTTTTATTTATTGAATTTGTTAATGTTCTCTTAGGCAGCACAATCATTCAGAGAGATCTTAGATTACTAACCATCGCAGGTTACATGTACTGTGGGTAGTTATTCAACGTGAACATTGGAGGTCCCTTCCAACTCTGCATATTTTAACATGCAAAAACTCATGTGGAAGAACAGTACTTGTGTGGAAGTACAGTACTACTACAAAATCAGCAAAGTTAATTGTCAAAAGACTGGATAGCATAATTTGCAATTTAATACTTTTTTCTAAAAGTATGCAAAGAGAGGTTGCACATTTTTTCCATGGGCAGTATCAATTTTCTGGTAGTGACATGTGACTGTCATTACCTGATCTTTTTGCAGTTATGCAGTGGTCAAGAACTTGGCTCCCTGAGGATTTTGTTTTGCAGCATAAGATTTATTATATATTCTTCTTTCACCTAGACTGACCTGGTTTTATTTTATAATTGTTTGAAGAATATTTCTTGCAACTTTTCTCTAACAGGAAGAAAGGAAGTGAAGAAAGCAATCAGTAGGATGTCAGTATGGATTATCTATTTCATTTAGAATCTATTTCTCATAAGGATTAAATATAAATTATATGAATATTTCTCATAAGAAAACTGCAGAAAGGGTGGATGGAGAATTTATTGAAAAAAAAGATTACGATTTTTAGGTGCACTCAAATACAGAGATAAAACAAGATATAAACAACAAATTCTTTGTATACTTTGTTTGCATTTTCTCGTCACATAGAAAACACTTTCTCCTTCAGTTAGGCTTTTGTAATTTATTTAATTTGCACAATCAGGTTTCTTGCTACAAACTTTAAACTTCCTGAAATGCAAGTTTCTATAATATTTCAGACAGCATGTGTATACTATTTAACATCTCATTATTTAAAGACAATGCAGGTGCAATGGACTTATGGACACATAATAAAATAGTATTCAACAGGGCAATAGAGTTTATTTGTTAGTTTTGGAGTTTTAGGGTTTTTTTTCCTCTTGTCACATTGAAAAGACTATACTAGTCAATTACATAAATTTGATGGATTAACTTCTGCACAAACAGGCCAACAGTTACTACCAAAATTATGTGAGTCAACTTATCAGCCCAGAAATTTTTCTTGTTGATATCTGCTTCCAAAAAATATACGGATTTATCAGTAATGCCTAAACCAAGAGAAGAAGAACTTTTTGAGCAAGCCAAAACATGCCAGTAACTTCAACAAAGAGTCAGTTGAAAGCCATATTTTGCATTACAATTACTATACAGTCAGATTATTTATATCAAAGGACATTTAAACAAGAAGTATGAACTAGAAGTGGCATCCTCTCCTTACAGTATTAATCCATACACTTTTAGGAAACAGGTACCTTTCAACAATGAAGGGATGGAAAATACAAAATATATAGAACGTACTTCTAGGATTCTTACCTAAACTTCTCTCACATTGATGTACTTATGTGGCTGACCTTTCTTGCTTATAGAAATATAAAAAAAATTTAAAAATTAAAAATTGAAAATATTTGACAAAATTATGTGAGAATTGAAACAATATCAATGAAGTTAACAAATAGTTATCATGGCAGGCAATTCACCTGTTCTGCTATAAATTATAAATTTGGAATACATATAGAGTAGAACAAATATTTGATAACTGTGAGAGCAATAGGTCTCGGTAAATTCTTCGCATTTCCTAAAGTCGAGCATTTTCCTGGAAAAAATAAAGCAAGATGGATGGAGATAGAACTGTATTAAAATAACCTGGTTTTATAATTAACTTCCAAAACAATGGGTAAGTTGACTTCAGCTTTTTCCTTATTGGCCCAGTTGTCTGCCTGCTGTTGCATGGAAGAGCCAGACAGTGTTGTAACAGAGGCCCAGAGTAGTGTTGATAGAGGTTAGGTCCCTTGGTAAGCATCCACTATGTCACAAAATATGCATTTCAAAAGAATTAATGCTTGTCTGTTTTGAGATCTCTTTAAATAAAAGCTAGAGCAAACTGGGCTAAAAAAAAACTTGCCTTCTTGGTCCCTGAATATTATAAATGTCACAGACTTAGATTTTCCAATGTTGAATTAAAAATGTGAGTGTAGAATCCTCTGCCTGCAGTCTGATGACATGTATGGTGCACTTTGTCAAAGGTGCCCCCAGAAATTTGTGATGTGCTTCAAGAAGACAACTGAAGCAAAACAGAACAAGAGAAATGCAGGATGAAAATCTTATTCTAAGTTGTGCAAAGTAATATTTGAGAAATATCATCTGGCCTGATGAACAGGCCTGTTTTCTCCAGACAGGAGAAGACTACAGAGCCACGCAGTTTGGAGCAGTTCCACTCCCAACGCCTCTTCCTCTCTTTTCCCAGACAGCATCAGAGAGGCTGCTGGGGAATCCACATTCATGTTCAGAAAGTGTTCTTCACAGAGGTCCCAGGACATGCCCCTTGCCTTAACTATTCTGTTCATCCTCATAAAACAACAGCCTAGTTCTAAAAGACAGGTTTCTTTAGAGATAACATACTCAAGAAGTTGTCACTGCTTCAGATTCTTCATAAGGAAAAGTAAACTTTGAGATAAAACCTTCAAATTCTGAACAAAATTCGTGTGGTGATTCTGAAAAGCTATAAAATAATTCTGAATAGAGCACCCTGACATAAAAGTAAATAAATCTAAATAACTCAAGGAAAGGATTTTCTCTGAACACACAAATTTGTCTTTTTACTTTGGTGAAACCTGTTAGGTAATGAGACTGTCAAACACTTGCACCCTTTAATGACACAGAGTAATGTGTTGAGAGTTTTTGGCAGCTGGTGTAAAAATTATGACAGAGGTATAATTTTTCAGAACTTGACCAATAATAGACATACATGGACAAGAAGTTCTCTGTAATAAAAATTATGCAGAACTCATTTCACTTATTAAAAAATTAACTTCATAAATTTAGTCCTCAGAAAGATACAAAACCAAATTATTAAACAATTTGTCTGTAAGGACCTTGAGGGTACCATATCAGTACTAAATCAATGATTCTTTGTGAAGAGGCACTAGGACACAAAGGAATGAATACAACATAGGAACATGGGGAAAAAAGGCTATATGGAAAAAGTATTCTACCATGAGAATAGTCAAACAGGCTGTAGAATCTCTATCCTTAGGGATATTGTAAGAGCCTGATGGAGAGACAGAGGCTTCAGCCAGCTCTTAAAATGCTGTTTATTGCATAGACGAGGTTCCAGCAGTTGAGGGTTGTGGGTGAGCCTAGAGCTGCTGGCCATAGGCAAGCCAGTGTCCTGGAGCCTATTTCTATTCATGTTACAATGCATTATATCTCTTTCTCTGCTGTGCATCTTATTACATAACGACCAACCAACATCACACACATTTATATATGACCTGTCAAAACTGCTAAAATTACCATATTATGTTAGTGACTAGCCAATCATCTGAGTTAGTAGCGACATGTTAAACCCTGGGACTTGTTCTGCAGTGGAAATTTCCTCTAGCTTTGGTAAAAAACATCTTTCTGTCTGCCTATGCTTTTTTGCTTGGTAGAAAACATGCCTTATTTGAAGACTTATCCTTTTGTTTGAAGGCCACTTAGTCTTTGGACTTTAGTCATAAAATTCCTTCCAACTCAACTAAACCTTTGTTCTCTCAGCTATTTCAGTAACAACTGTCCCTAAAAGGATCTTTTATATGTCAAAATTTGCCTTCATTCCTACAGAACCCTCTGTAGATCTGCAAAACTCCTCCGTTAAATTCTCGTCCTTCCCAACATTATATGCAGAATTTGACTGAAAATCATCATAAGCAACCTTATCCTTTTGGAATGGGAGGCTGGATTAGATGACCTCTGAAGGTCTTTTGCAACCTATGTTATTCTATGGTTCAAATATTTAATTTTCTTCTTTGATGTGTAACCTGATAGGTTTTACTGGAAGGGGAAAGCTATAGCAGTGCAATATCTCAGCTTGAGTTAAGCTCTTCTCAAGTCACTAAACACCTAGGAAGTTTCAGTTTTTTATGAATTATTGAAATATAGAACTTGTAGAAATACTAAATCAAAAGACAGTTAAGTCACAAGTTTGGTAGTTTCAATAATTTCTGTAAGACTGATAACCAAGTAAATATTCCAATTCTCCATTATGTGCACTGCAGGATAGAACTAAATACAAGAACATTCTGACTCTGAAAAGTGCTTACTTATGGAGCAATCTTGTAAGAAGCCTTTGTTGGCTCTAGCTTAACTGTATTTGACGAGCTTGTTAAAACATACAGTATAAAAACTACATACCCAATTATTGATGCTTTAAGACCAATGCTTGTTTAACTGATTTGGAAGCTGACACAAGAAGGAGGGTGTCTTGTATCTCTTTGTGGAACCACTCCTTTAGCATAAGCTAATATATTTTAGTGCTTCTGTTATCAAAGGAAAGACAGCCTTGTATCCTGTACTTCCCAACCCCGCTGTGCCTCCTGTTGTAGGGATTGGAGAAATTAATTCAGAATCCTTTGTCTTGTTCCTATGTTCTCATTTCAGTGTGGAAGCTCTTCTTCACAGTTTCATAAAGCTCTTTTACATCACCAATAGCACAGGCTGGAGTCCTACAGGGCAGCTGCCACCATCCATGGGCAGCAAATAAATGGAAATGATCAAAATTGTATGGGCCACCACTTACATGAGGAGCCATACTTATCAAGTATAAAATATATATGACTGAATTCAATTGCTGTTGCAATATCATGATGAAACATTGAAACAGAAAAGTTGCTTTTGAATATGTGATATGATCTTTAACACATGGAAATTTATTTAAATAACTGTCTGAAATATGAGAGGGTACTTTTTTCATTATCTGCTTTTCCTTTATAGCTCATTTTCACAATTCTAAATTTTCTTGATGCTAATTTTTACTTCCCATAGTTTACATACGTTTTAACTTTCACTTTAAGAAACAGTCTGAACTTCTTAAAAAACTTCTTTGCTAATTTATAATGGCATTACATAATTGAGTAAATTATGAAGAATTTATTCACTTTCCTGGCAGAATTTCAGCCAATCAATGCAATTAGCATCTAATATTTTGCAAATGAAGCTGATATCCTGTAACCTGGCCACTTGCTGATCATGCAGTACTGTTACTTTCAACTTTGTCTAATTTCTATTTTCTGTACCCTGTCTTGTTATCCCATCTTCCTTTTCTTTATACAGGTCTGAAACTATTTGAACATTATGCTGTTCACTGGCCCATTACTTGAACAGTTTCCTACAAAAGAAACCATTTTCTTTACTGAAAGAGGGTCAGCCTTGTCACTAGCAGGTTCTTCCTCCGAGGCCGGATGCTCATTGATGCTCTCATTTTGTTCGGGATGTGGTTTTAAAGCCATTCTGTCAGCTTGCACTTTGCAATGGACTGACTTTATCCAGAAGTTAATTGCATTGACATTACCCTGCTTTAACAAGCCTAAAGTATCAATAAATCATTTCTTTAGTCACTGCACTTTTCCTGCTGCTTTATTGATATACTTCACCTGAACTGATAAATAGGGGAAAAAAAAATCTCTTCCTTCTAATATACTTGCATGCTTAAAAGTACCTTTCTAAAGAAAAAACATAATGTTAATGTACATGAATGCATAAAAATATGTTAGTCAGATTACTTTAGCTATTCTTATCCCTTTTAAATTCCATTTAGGAAACAGTTTTACTTGTTATGTAGTCTGACTGATGAGTTCAACTACAAATCCATAATAAAAGTTCTCTAAATAACCCAAAAACTCCTCTGAAGAAAATTATCCTTTTTTTTCCTTCCTCTCCTTTCACCCCCAGATCTTTACAAGTACCTTATGAACACAAGCTGAGTGCCAAGTGCACTCACATTGCTTATAGGTGGTCCAGAGCAAAAGTGCTTCCACTACTGAGAATAAATTATCTGTTGTAATGTACCTCTTCACTTGAACCCACACTTCAGTGCAGCATGTCAACATTGTTTTCCATCAGTAAGCAAAATCAGTAAGCAAAATTTACTGTGAAATTTTAATTGCTTCTCCTTCTTTGTCACTAACACAAAGTAAGACAATAAGCTGACATAAGTTACCTGTCAAGCAAAGATATGATACCTATTTATAAGAATCTGTAAATGCAATCGCATATAATACTTGTCAAACTTAAATGTGTGGTTGATAAAAGTATAAAAACAACAAAACAGTAAATTAGTCATATGTTATTTATTGTGCAAACGTGCATATGGCTTTAACTGCTGGACATGAAAAAGCTTTGGAAGACATGGAGATTTCTGCATATCTTAATGAAATGAGAATTTTGAGGATTTTTTTAAAACAAAGAGAAAAATACTGTTTTAAAAATTATTTTTCTTATGTTGTTAAAATATAAGTCATACCCTGGGGCCACTAGATAATAGGAAGTTTTATCATTGATCTCAGTCAGATTTTTGAAAGAGTCAATGCAATGAACTTCCACTTAATATTGTTCCCATTATAAGAACGAATGGTATTTTGTATGCAATGAGAAGGAGAAAAGAAAATCAATTTTGTAGTTTTAACCTTAATCAGCATACTTGCATATGGTAAGCTCTCACTCTCTACTTCGTGAATATATGAATACATGGGTTTGTGGGTGTGAATCTACAGAAAGAAGAAAAAAGTATAGAAATAAGCTAGTGAACACACCACTTGAGTTCACTGAGTAAATGTTGAATTTTCAAATAAAAATAAACCCCTAATCATTTCCCTGCTCCTCATTTGGCTTGTGACTGAATCATATTTTTTCAAGATAGCTTGCTACTGGAGACCAAAGCTGTGGCAATTTCCTTCTGTAGGCAAAAGAAGAGGAACATAATTTTCATCTCATAGGTTCTAACAATCCGTGTGGTTACTGGGTTTTAATATGTAATGAGTAGATTTGAGTCTGGTCACAAGAATGGGGAACAATAGCATATCTAATAAAGTACAAATTTTTCAACTTGCAACCAGAAGGGTTTAATACCTTTAGTCAAAGACCATTTTTAATGCAGCTAGCATACTATTTAGGAAATATCACCCTAAACTGCTTGAATTTAAGGTATGATAACCTTTAAAGGAAAAATGAATCCATTTTCTAAGCACAGCAGACAGAAAGTTCAAATTATAAGAATCACTTGTCAAAACTAATAAAACAGGACCATATCTAATATTAGTTTTTTCACTACATTAAGCATTTAAAATTTTAAATGGTGCCTTAGTGAAGAAATAACATTATTTGGGGTGTGTGCTTTATGTATAAAGGGAAACTAGAAATATTCAGCCTTTTCATACCCAGCCAAGGGAAGGAGAAGCAGCATGAGTAAATTCGGAACATTCGGCAAGGTTCAAGTATGTGGTTCATTCAAGGAAGATTTAGTGGTTTCACTGGGATCTAATTCATTATTATTCATTAAACACTTTAAAAGTTGGGTGTCAAACTTAAGGGTCATTATAAGATCACTATGTAATCAAAGTGTTAGGAACTTCTTGAAAGCAGCTCATCCCATTATTTTTTTTTTAACTAAGTCTCTAAAATAGGAAGGATTGAATAGCCACTCTCTCCATAGATAGCAAAGGCAGTGAATATGAGTAGCTTATCCCTACACCATATGTCTCCTTACAACAGTATTTTTTCAGTCTGAGATGCATGCTCAAATTCACAAACTGAGATTAATGTGGCTCTGCTCTGTGAAATCATTTTTGTATCAAATGTGACAAAATTACTTGGATATTCATTGTATGAATGTATTATGAAAGTATAACAGCAGAAGGCTCAAAAAAAATAATAAAGATAAACCACAAAAAGAAATTTTTGTTAAACATTTCATGGTGACCAAAATGGGATGACCATGTTCTTTTCAGACAAGTTCCTATCATCTCACAGAGCCAAGTTTCTAATCTCATTTTACTCTTTCAGGGAAACAGCACATCAGCATTTAACAGTAAGATAGGTGCAGTTCCCAAGGGGTGAAAAGGCTGCTGTTCAGAAGCAGTAGAGACTGATGGAAGGAAACAAGTGAGAACTATAGAACAATACAATTACAGAATCATTTAGATTAGAAAAGACCTTTGAGTCCAACCATTTACCCATCACTGCCAAGTTGTACATCTAGACCATGTTTCCAAGTAGTAGAAACAATCAAAATTAAAGGCTTTTTGCCATTTTAAATCCCATTTTGAATGTCAAAGAAAGTGACTCTCTAATAATTACTGAAAAAGGCACTTCCCTCTAAGCTGTGGACTGCTATTCCATGGATGTTACCTAGTATGACGGATTTATTTGTACCATGATGAGTACTATAGGAAAAATTATGTCATCCTTACTTGTACCAAGGATATCATTTTCTTTACAGACTAAGGATGCATGCAATACCAGAGTAAATCATTCTTACTGATTCACTGGACAAGGAAGATTTAATAAAATGCTATAAAAAAAAAGGTAGTAAAAAAATTATTTCTAAAGAGAGTATGGCAAGTTTCTTAATAACAAAGCTCAGGTGAAAACTAGGTCCTGATGGGCTCCTGTTTACCATCTACCTTTGTAGCAAAAACCTTCCCCTTTTGCAGTCACCCTGAAGCTTCCAGTCCCCCTTGGGTTCTTATACCTGCACTGAGTAGAAAGACTAACACTTGCCAAGTTGACTTGAAAGCTGCTATCTCATAGGCAGGCAAATGCAGTAAAAATACAGGATGTAGAAAACTCCGCTGTTGGGATTAGCTCAGATTATAATGATTTATTTACACTCAATTTTATTGCTACCAATAACATTATATTTTTCATTTAAGAAGGTTGTCCAATTACTATATTCATAGCTAATTGTAGGCCTGGCCTCCAGAGGGTAAATGTTTCTGAGTCAGATATACTGGATAAGCATCACTAAAGCACAGGGCGTGGACACTAGCAGCCATGTGAAAGGGCAGGGGGCTTTCTTACCTTTCTTACTATGCCTTTAAGGCATGAGATGTTATCCTTGGACATTCATACTCAGAGTGTAGACTGGAGAGCAATTAATTCTGCAACAGTTCCACGAGTGCATGCTGATGACTTTTGTGAGGTAACAACAAATTGGAATCAATGGAGTTCAGCTTTTAACAGAATAATAATGGCAGAAGTGGCTCATACAACTATTCACCTTTCAAGCAAAAGATTAGATCATCATGTGTCAAGATTTTTAAAGGAGAGCAGTACCTCAGCCATGCATCTAAGTAGATGAATGGGGCTGTGTGTAGTAAAAAATTATAGCCTTTTTGGTCTATAGATATTTGTGGGGACTAGAATGAACAAACTGATTTATTCAATGAAACTTGTTATTGAACTTACATAATATCCTCATTCTTTTAAAGAAATCTCTGTTGGAAGGGAAATAAGTTGTGGCTTCCCAGATTTATTTCCTCTCTGCATTCTTCTACATTGGTTCCGTTTGTAATAACTGGCACACATTGAGATGGCATCAGTCTGCCTAATTTAAGCACCTAAAATGAGGCAGAGAGGAACTCTCTCTGGAGGCCTTCAAAGATACCTACTGTTCACCATTTTCTATAGACAGAAGTTAGGCACTGCTTTTTTACTCCTAGTAAAATAGATCCCTCTCTTGGCTATTAGGAAAAGCTCACATTTTCTTTTCTTGTTTTTTTTTATTATTTTTTTGGGTTTGGTTTGGTTTTGTTTTTTTTCTTTTGTTTGTTTGGTTTTGGTTTTTTGTTTGATTTTTTTTTTAATTAAATACAACATTTTAAAACATTTGACCACATAGTCTACTCAAATGTGGAAAAAAGTGAAAGACCACACTAACTAATTTGTGTACATCTGCACATTAGGTATGGCTTTTAACATGTTCTACAAGACAAAACAACAATTAACAAGTGAAGATATCATGCTCACAATTTCATAATACCTGACAAATAGACACACTTCCTGGTATATATCATTGCAGAAACTGGCAGGCATGTCTAACCTGTACTAAGTTGTACTGAGCTTATTTTTTTCCAAGACGTTTTGTAACTCTAAGAGCTATATGTGCTTGATTGTAATGGAAGTTAAATCATGGAAAAAAGAAATGTTTAAATTGGAAAGTCTGGTATGAATAAATTGAAAGCTTTTCTTGGTTATTCACAACATTTTAAAGTTTAATGTGGAAGTCTTCACTAGTGATAGGGAGCGATGCTGTGCTCTTATTCATTGAGGGTTTTGCAGGATTCTGAGTGAAAACTATAGAAGAAATGGTTCAAAGAGCTGGAAGTATTCCTTCCTCATGGCTTTCTAATAATGCTGGATACATAAATTGGAACCGAGGATGAGACAAATGATGGAACTCGTGTCAGGAATATATTGACTACACTGGATGAACACCTCTGCTTTTGACATTCCATATAGGTATAAAACCAAAACTATATGTTGAACATCAGCTCCTCATACAGGAACTCCTCATGAGTTCCAGTACTTCAAATATCTAGGACAAATTGGCAGTTAGGCCATGCTGCCAACAGAGAGGATCTGGAAAATTTCCCCAGAAGATTCTGAAGTCAGAAAGACTTTCTATTTCAGAAATATGACTTTTAGATAAGACAACATCAGCACTCCAACCTAGAACGGAGATAAAAAGCCCCCTTGTAATTGGACAAGCAAATCAAAGCAAAGTTGAGGCTGTGCACTGCCCTGCTTAACACCAAGAAGCCAAATTTCAAATGTAGCAGTGATTTACAACTCTCACACACATAAGTTATTAGACTAAGTCCTGAGCAAGAGCAGTATGTTTTAGCATACTAATAGGAAACTTGACCTTGACTATATGCCTGATGTGAATAAAGAGGATAAAGAAAAAGAACTGAACAAAACTATAATCTAATGTGACAGTTTAAGTATTTAGTTAGAACTTATTTTAGTGGCAAATATTCTTGCATATGAGCAACAGATAAGATTATTCTTGGACTATTTATAAAACACAACATAAACAAGTAATATTTGTTATGCAATAATATGAATTGAGCTATAATTAATGTTTTAGGGTGGAATTCATCTGACCTAATGTTGGATGTCTGCTGTACAGACATGTTCACCCACATCAGTCACCCTAAGATTTTTGAATGGTATGATAACTTTTTCTATTGGTGATTTAGGACTCGTGTTGCTAGCTTTGGTGTAGATTCCTACATTTGCTTATAGTCATAGACAGTGATAGGCTAATTGACCATAACTGCAATAAAGTGTTCGTTTTAAGGTTCCCAGCAACACTTTCCAGATAGTCAAAAATTCACATCCTCCATTCTGGAGACCCAACAAAAATGTATCAGTTTGAACACAAAAGAAAAGCAGTCACCTCAATCCAGAAGGCTGCAGACAGACATCTGTGATTACCTGGCCTCCAGTTTGGGGATGATTTATAGTCAGGTCAAAGTTAAATACTAAAGCAGATACTTAGGTGTCTGACAACACTATGAGTGCCTATGTTGTGACATTTCCCTAAGATACCATATGCACCACAGATCAACTCAACTAGGATTGTTGTGATTTAGGATTATAACTGCGTACTTTAAAGCTACTCCTTTCTTTTCATGCAGCAGCTTATCACAAGCTTTTTTTTTTTTTTCCTCAAGACATATTGAGTTAAAGCATGTTAGTGCATTCTGTGGCCTTGTACATGTACAGAAACAGCAGAAATACAATAAGGCTTTTATAACAAGATATTAGCGAGTTCAAGTACATTAATGACTTTCAATATCACTGAATGTCCCTTTCATAGATATACATGAAAGTAAGAACATAAATAAACTTTTTAAGGAAGCTGGGATTGTAATGAGCTTGAGCTATTCAAAAAGTGTATTCTTTCATGCTGTAATCTTGGGGTTAAGTTCCACTAATTTATTCATGTTTTTGGTTAAGCAAGATAATTACAAACAAGTGATTGAATCTTTTGTTTTATTTTTAATGTAAAGAAAGAATGTATTTCTACATTAAAATACATTCTTGCAAAAGAAGGAATATTTTCAAGACAGCAAAATTTATCATATATTCACTCCATTGCACATCTGTCTTTACAGAAGATGGATCACATGCAGTTGTCCCTCACTCTTCTGATTATACTGAAACCTTTAAATTGAGGAACTGGGTAAAGTTACTTCACATATGTCTGTTTGAGTCTACAGCTTGCCTGAAAGATTGTGACTGGGTGTCTTGATTTCTAGATTCTACTAGGCTATGGTGGTAGGATCCACATCTCCAAATCCATCTGAAAACAAGGTGCCTAGCCTAAAAAAGTCACCTTAGTCTTTCTACACTAAATAGGAAAAGGTAGACACTCCTAGAGAGAGAGTCATCATAACCAGCTAACTCTTTAGACTGGATAATTGAATCAACTGCACAAGTGTTTCCATCTCAAATGATTATAGAAAGAGTCAATAGAGAACTTTTAGATTATTTACCTAAGCTGCATATGGGAAAAGAAAGATGGAAGGAATTCCACTCTGAGAGTGCTCACCCTTGGCTCTCCCTCACATTGGATGGACAGCTATTATAAAATATCCTGTTCCTCACTACACGAGGTGTTGTAAATTGCACTGAATAGTACACTGTTGTGCAAAAAGGAATAATAGCAGCAGTCAAAGCAGCAATACCTCAGTCTGCAGATCTACTGTATATGTAAACTGCAACTTTAAAAACAAAGTTGGGAGGTTCAGGATAACTTCTTACAAAATAAAAACACTGCTTAAAAAAAATGGGGAAAAATAAATTGCAAAATAAAGCCAGGTCCCTAAAAATTGGGTGTTCACTACCAACTTGCAGACTAGTTTTATTCTCTGTCAGAGTATATTTGCTATGTTAGCTACCAGTTGACAACTCACCCATGCAAATTCTCACTGAGAAAGTGAGGATACATACAAAAGTATGTGCTTCAAAGGTTAGAATAATGTTATTCTTTCAAATATGGCAGAAATTACATATTTTATGTCCCTTTTCAAGGGCTTTCCCACTTAGAATGTACATTATTTACTTTAAAACAATTACACCATATGAAGCACAGCATAAAGTATGATAATCTGAGTATTCTAGCACAGAAACTTTTGGTCCAGAAATATGCTACATTCATTTACTCTTGCTATGATAGAAAAAAAGTAAAGCAACATGAAAAATAAAAGCTCCTGTTGAAAAACACAAGAATATTAAATACAATTTGAAACTGAATTGTCTAGTAATGTTCAATGTACTTAATCTGTCTGTTTTTCACAGAAGATGGAGTTTAATAAGGTCAGGAAAATTCGAAAACAGCAAATATAATCTACTGCTAAAAATTTGCCTTGTCAAGCACAATTTATAAAGCTGCTAAACAGCTTTTGAGAGATTTGGAAAAGTCTAAGGAAAGCTAGCAGGCAGAAATGCTAATAGTTAAATAAATCCCATTCTTACTTGCACAGATGTCAGGACTTAGGCAGAAATGGTTAAAGAATTGTGAAAACCGCCAGCAATCTGTCAGACTACAAAGCTAAAACAGTGCTTTTGAGTGTTCAGGCAGATTACCCATCCACCAGCCTTGGATTTGGCCTTTAACAAAAGCAAGTGGATGGCATCATTCTGAAAATCTCGCTTTATGAAGAAAGGTAGTGTTATCCTACTAAAACCTGGGTGGATGAATGAAATATATGGATGAAAGCAGATACTGCAATCATGTCAAATCAAGATATAGTGACATATATTCAAAAACTATCATATAAACCATTCTCCCTAGGTTTTTCTCTGTGAAGATGGTCTCCACTGCTCTAGTGCTTTCTATTTGTGACCAGTTAGATCACAATTCCTAAATATTACCACAATAAACAATAATTTTCAATCTAAATTGCATGGATCAGAGTAGCTTTTTTTTGTGCAATTTGAGGTCTCATTAAACCATTCCCATTGGTACAGCACATGTAAGTATAGTAGTCACAAATAAATACATATTTAAATTAGAGATTTTCAGCCAAGCTTTGCAAAAGTACAGTGGTTTTTGCACTGTACAAAGGGACAGCTTTCTAACTGAAGTAGTATAGAAAATTTATAAATACTTTGAACATGGAGTACATGTGCTTTAGGAAACAAATCATTATATATGTGTTATGTAAGACTTTATACGATACAATTACCTGAAACAGATTCAGAGACACAGATGATCCATTCCATCCTTTGGCCTGCTCAGAGCCCATATCATTTTGTAGGCTGCTCAAGAGAAAGGTTTACATTTTCCTGTTTTCCATATACTGGTCCTTTCTTAGATTCACAAGGTTAATAGCACGGCTATATCAAGTGTATTTGGTATTTTTGGAATTGTGCATATGAATAAGGATTGTTCTTTGATTTCACCGTCCTTCCTTTGAATTTGATTCTCACCAAATAAATATGAGCACCGTGTTGGTGACTTCTTTGGAGATACACTGATTTACACCAGCAGAGGTGTAAATTGTTGCCTCTTGCAAAAGAGCAAAGAAGCTTTCAAAAGGAAACTATTTGGAGCTGTACTTTGTTTGCCATTAATCGCTGTGCATTCGGGAAAGTGCCACGTTATTCTCTGGAAGGTTTGCTGTTGGTAAGTCATTGCTTAGCAGCTAATGTCATAGCATAGGAAATTACTTCTTTCATTATCTCTATGTGCTTCTAGTGATTTATTCACAGTCAATAGTTATGATGATCCCTTCCTCACTTTTTTTTACTTCACTTACTCTGTTGAATTTTCTTTTTCTTACGAGTATGCATATACCAATTTCTTGTTAAATCATGATTGGAAGAAGCAATGTCACTTTTTGTTTACTAGGCTTTTCCATTTGTACCAGCTGCTATGAGGCAGAGCAGAAATCCTGCTTAAAAGTTCTCCAATTATGCTTCATTATTTTATAACGTTTTCAACAGCTGGATGCTTAATTACATGCACTACAGAGCAGAAGTTTTTTCTCTCTTTTGGCAAGTGTGCAGCTGCAAATCTTGTGGCTTTAGCATGCTATCTAGAACACATTAATCATACTTCTAAAGATTCCTATCAGCAATAGCAATGGAAAATAACTGAAAATGAGTTATGCAACAAGTAAATGATCAATTGCATATGTACTTTGAATATTATAATTTGCAGCTATAGTGCTTGAAAGCACCTAATACTATGAATGAAATAACTTAGAAAATATTGGTTGTTTAATGTTTATCATTGCAGCTATTTTAATAACAAAAATGACATGATAAATTTTACATTAACCAGACTCAGAGACTCCTCTAAAGGAAAAAATATGTTCATAGAATAGGCATTTTAGGTTTGTAGGACCTGAAAATGATATTCAAAAAAGGCTTATTTTTGCCCTGATTAATTTTTTGGACTTCATTTCAATGTAGGCCGACACTCACAAAAACATTGGTATAAATTTAAGTTCTGATAAATAAAATTAGTATTTATTCAAAGTATTGAAGCTCACTTTATTCTTAAGAAATGTATGAAACCTCAAAAAATCTGAAAGACAGAGTAATTATTAGCTTTATTCTATCAGCTCCATGGAATCTACACAGCTTTCTTCTGTAACCCAAGGGGACAGATTAAGGAAGTGTTAGAGGTGACCCATGTAGTTTATTTGACCTAAAGGGGCCCTATAGCAAAACTGGAGAAGGACTTTTGACAAGGACATGTAATGATAGGATAAAGGGGAATGGCTTCCAACTGAAAAAGGGTACATTTAGACTGCATATTAGAAAAAAAACCTTTGCTGTGAGGGTGGTGAGACATTGGAACAGGTTGTCCAGAGGAGCTGGGAATGCCCCATCCCAGGAAGTGTTCAAGGATGGAGCTCTGAGAACGTGGTGTCCTTGCCCATGGCAGGGGGGTTGGATCTAGATGATTCTTAAGGTCCTTTCCATCCCTAGACATTCTGTGATTCTATGATTCCTTGATTTTCTTTGTTCTTATAGTTGGGCAGAAAATCCCTGCTCACCAGAGCACCATAAGCACAGTTTGTCAGCTGGCACTCTGGGCTGATTATCAGTATTTGGGCTATCTATGCCATTTTATAAACATTGCACAGCTTGTAAATCACACAAGGAAGTTGCATAAAAGTAATTACTTGCAGGAAGGAGGACAACATTGAGTCTGAGACCTGGAGCACCTGCAGAAATTCAAAGATCTCTTTAATCATGTATTTTGCCAGGTAAGAATGTACATTGTTTGGAAGTTTGGATCTGTAACACTGTCTGAGTTGGGAATATGGTTACCCAAAGCAGAGTCCTTTAATAAAACTGTTTCATGTAGGTAACTTTTTTTAATTTAAAAAGAAATTCAGTAATTTTGGGGGAATACACTGAGAGAAGGAAAAGAACAAGATTTTTACAAGTGACTGCAAGATGGGATGATAAGTCTCAGTTTAATATCTTCCCTACTTCTGAAAAAAACCTGGACCTAAAACTACTTTGCTGACATCTGCCTCTCTGATTTTCAAAATCTGAAGTATCACTACATTAAAATGTGATTTATTGATCCTTAAAAGTGGAGATGCTAGTCTAATAGTAAAACTACAGAAAAATGTATTTTTCTATATTTAGAAATGTCCAGATGTTAAGGACAACACAAAACTGAAGGCACACAGAGTGAAAAAGAATTACTGCTAAAATTAAGGGGTAACAAAATTTTCTGATTAAGACAAATACTTTCTACACATTGATTATCCCCAAACTACGTCTATCACTGATTATTGACTATTTCTGTAAAGAAGAAAGTAATGAAAAGCAACATAAATAAGGAAGCAGTAGAAACATGGTTTATAGGGAGAAAATAAACAAAAAAAAATTACCTTGTCTGACTTACAACAGTCCCTTGTGACTGCACTTCCAATCATGAGAGCCATACATTCCCTGACATCTAAGCCTGTCCCTGTGAGGGGATCCTTCCCATGCTTAAACTCTGGCTCACTCATTTCCTAACTCAGTCTTCAACACTACACACAGTCCTTGACAATACAAATTCCCTCCTGCCTCCCAGTAGTCATTCTTATCCCACTTGTTTGTCACTGTTTACTAAATGCGCTTTTCACAGCCACAGATTTCCTTTTGTTCTAGTCAAATTTATTTACATTCCAACCTATATTCTGGGCTTCATAACTGATTCAGTTCTAGCTGAGGTCTCTGACTTTCTCTTGTTACGCTTCGATTGCTTATTGGGGAGTGGACTTGACATTGTATTTTCACATTAACTTCCCTAAATCCATTATGGTATGGATAATACAACACAAAGTGAATTACGTTGATGGTTTAAATAAAGGGATGCAGACAAAGAAAACTGATTCATTTCAATAATACAGATGACCAGACACAATATGAGCAATTTTGGGAATATTTACCCAAATGTTCTGCTTTACCCAATACCCAGCTGATAAAAAATAAACTGCTGCTGTGCTGTGACCAGCAAGCTGATGTTCCTTGCATTGCAGTAGCTCAAAAATAGTTTCCATGAGTGTGCAGAGAATTTTGGCTACTAAGCAGTAATCACTCAGGCTTGTTAAAAACATGAACATTTTGCATCATGTCTCTTCAAACTCAACACGTAGAAAACAATCTTCTTCAAGAAGGAGGGCTTTATCCAGACTTACAAATTCTACAATCTATTAAAATATAATACAAGATTAAAAATATATATAATAACTTCATGTGGACATGAATATATTTTCATCATGTTATGATTGACTTAGCATAAGGTGCTAACACAGTGTTGCTAGCATGAAGAATTTATTAAAAAAATTTCTTTCCCAGGGACATTGTATTTTAATTAAATAAACATGATCTTTTCAAGAGATATACAGACAATGAAGGAAGGTAAGCAGGTGGCAAAAGCCATGAGACACTCATTTGGCTGAGTTCATTTTCTGGAGAAATAAGCCATATCATGATATTTCATTCCCTTGTCTGATATACATGATCCTTTAATACATATGAATATAGTATGAAGATACTTGCCTGACTGCCCATATGCAAATTTAAACATATTATTTTAATTATGAAGAAAATTTGTGGCACAGATAATTTTGGAGACAGTCATAGCATAGTGTTACCATGCAATAATTACATTTCAAAGGGAACCGTTCACTGTCAGTAAGAGTGTTAATCAATAATTAAGATATGAGGATGAGTAATGCAATAAGCCAAATTAGTTTCATAGCTGGTTGCTAATATTGATGACTCAATTACAGGTGAAAAGTGAAAGTATTTTTGAAATATTTTTGAATACTCTTTCAGCACTTAATTTTTAATGTATTATGAATATGAAACATTACTTTAGAGAAGAATATATGAAAGAATTGTTGTAGCTGAAAGAGGATTTTAATTGCCATGATTCATTTTTGTTTCTACTCTAAAGATGTTTTAAATATACTCAAGGATCATCATCTGAAAGAGTGGCAATAAGGCTAAATTTCACCAAAGGAAACTAATAATTTGAAAAATCTGATCCTAGCTTTCCAGCAAAGTCACATTTCATGTTCTGACAGTGAAACTATAAAATTATGAATGCAGAGTTCCATGGAATAATGCTAAGACAGCCTGTCATGTTGGAAAGTACAGAGTATCAAAGCCTTCTGGTATCACTGTAGTTCAGTTATGTCTTTCATGGGGTAGACATTGTTGAACCAGCACCCTAATCACTAAAAAATATGCAGCAGTATGAGACAACTGCTAAGATTTCAGTGTTACAAATACCAGTCTTCAAGGAATTTTGCAAGAGGCTCACTCAGAAAAAAAAAGTCAGAACATACTGATTAAAAAAGAAACAACAAAAAAATCACCACATAGACATTCCCAGATTTTATTACGGAATACATGCACAATGTAGTAGAGGTATTCTGATTTATGATTCTGAAAATGCCTTAATGGAATACACTGGTGAAGCAGAAATACATGAAAACAAAATTGTATTGAATTAAATTTCAGGGAAAAGAGTGCACATTGTTCATCTAAAAGCACAATGATTGAATAAAGCTTTCTCTGAGATTAAACTTCTTCAAAATTTAAAAGGGGAGACTTCAGATGTGTGATGTCATAGATAGCATTAAAAAATGAAATATTGGAAATCAATTGGTGTCATGTTCCTGTGGGTTACCTTCTTAGCAAGATCAACAGCTCACTCAGTCCATTGGCTTCTGCACCTGATGTGACCTGTCACCTACTTGGAATGTAGAAAAAAATCATTTTATGAATGAAAAAGGATTCACAATGAAAGTACAGAAATAATTTATACTGACTTCCTTTCTAAGAAGAAGGAATACCAAATCACCTAGAAGGCTGATGCTGACCGTTTGAAAACAGTGCCGTGCTCTGCAATTTCTCCTTTTGCTCAGGATTAGTCTCATAATCTCATAACCTCAGTAACATGCTGCTGCAGTTTGTTTTTGAAGAGACAACCTCTCTTAGCAACCTTAGGAAGGCAGCCAGCAGGTCAGGACTCATTAATCCCAGCCAGCCAGCAGGGCAGGATCATGGGAGCATCTTCCACCACATTCCAGGGGAAGGGGATTGTACTGGCAGGTGAGGAAGATGTACTCAGAGCTCTTACCCAAACATCAGAAATGGGATTTAGTCACTTCAGGACAGCAGCAGCTTGTCAGCAAAGCTGGGAGAGAACAGTGGGATGGAGCTGCACTCTTCCACAGAGCCCAGCTTCCTCCCAATGTACCCACGCATGCTTCTGCTGCTGCTGTACAGCTTCACAGCTTGGATGTGACTTCTGAAAAAGTTGTGCTTTATGACCATGTGTGGGTTTTTTGGGGGTTTTTCCTGATCCTTGCAATACTTTTTGGATTCTTTAGAATTGTAGGATTGGTATATAGAAATTAGTGTGGAGGTAGATGATTAAAATAAGGAGCTCCATTATGGATATATAAAACTCTGTTCATAACTTAGTAAGCTTAATAAAGTTGTTCTCACCACTAAATTCTTCTTAATACCACACAGTCTCCCGGGATTAAGAGAAAATCTGTTCTTCCATGGAACAGAGGCAGTAATTGAATTTGAGATACTACAAATATATGCAGTAGTTTTAAGTAGATGGAATAATGCTGAATTGTGGATGTATTTGCCATGCCATGAGTATTGAATACCTAATAGTGGTTAGTGCCTTCAACCAAAGGTACTAAATAATAGAAAATATTAACAATTTACACATTTGAACACTCTGTATGTATAACTAGAAGACAATTTCATGCACTGATGTTAGGACATATTCCACATGTGTTACATACTTCAGCTGTGGAAAAAAAAAAAAAAAAGAAATTTACTGAGGATAAATGACAGTATGCTTTACAATGTCAACACCTATGCAATGCACATGGAATTTCACATGGCAAAGGAATCCTTGCAGCACCAATATTACACCAGTGACCAACTGGACCCTTGCTCTTCAGATCTGCACAACAGCTCACTGTACTGAAAAAGCTGAATTATGAAGTGTGGGCATCTTATGCAAAATAGGCTTTTATATTACAAACTGTTGGACTGCTGGGGAAAAAGTGCTTTGACTTTCCATTGCACAACAGAATTTAGGCCTTTCCATTTCCCTATGTACTATGACACATAGTTACAGAGATTAAAATCATAATGCAGAAAAAAGTATCAATAGATATTGAATTTTAACATAGCATAAGTAAGGAATAAGCTTAAGTTTGATGCTGGGAATTGTATAAATGAGAACTGTCTGCTTTATTTGTCAACAAAAGAGCAAGCTCTGGAAAATCCAAGGCTTACTTCCCATCTATATGGTTGATTTCAGCTACTCAATAGATACTCTGGAAATCATCTCTGGTGGCCAGTTTAGCTACTTTCTGACTAATTTTATGTGTCTGGGGCCTCAAACTCTGGAAAGGATGTTCTGACATTGCAGAGGATATAATTGCAATAGTATTGTATGGAAATTAAATTAATCCCATTACAGTCTAAAATAAAAAAATACAACTGAGGCCTTAGTCACCCTAATCTATCCCTGGAGTAAGCAGAAAGTCACATACATCTCTACAAGGTGAATGAACCCATGTAGGATCTAACTCTAACTCTAATTAGTCACCTTGGTGGAAAATAACTTCATAAATTCCAGTAGAATTAACATCATTTTGTGCAGTTCCAGTTTTTTCAATGGAAAAAATGGAGGAGAAATACACATGCAGAATTTGTGGAAATTCTAGATTCAATGCTACTTATCAGAATTGTAGGCACATTTCTGGGCAAGTGACAAATTGTGAGCTGTATAAACAGTAAACTAGTCAGCTTATAATTTTTCTTCATTTACATAAATTATTGCAACTTTTATTTCCAATCCCTATTATCTGTGATTGGAAAATTATTAACAAACAAAAAATGTTAAAATTATTTTCCACTTTGGATATGATAATTTTACTGTTGTTTTGATAGTTGTTTAGTTAGCTCCCATTCTAAGACTGTGAGGAACTATAGCTTATAGCTTTCAGAAACATTACATGCAAAAAGTGCATTTTGTTCTGCATGGAAAGTAATTGTCAAATTTTGTCCTGGATGACATTTTCACATATTTGCTCCAGGTTAAATGTACCGTTGCCACATTAAAATCTGAACACATTTCACAGCAAAATACCTATTTCTGTCAACAAAAATCAGCTTCTGTGTTTGAAGAAGACACCAAGCCACCTGGAAAACTTCAAAGAAACATTTTGTCTGGTATAGTTAAGCTGATATTTGTGTGTGCAGTACTGATTTCTGTGAGTTTACAATGCTGGTTGCAATGCTGCCTTCTACATAATTGCTATTTTGAGTATTAGTCATGAATTTAACTCTTCCTGGATATATTTTGTTATCAGTCTGTACTGGCAGTGTATGTTTTGTGTTGAAATATTTTAATATTCTTTTTAGGCATAAAATTAAAAGGAGAAGCCAGACTTTCACAGAGAAAAAAGAATATTAAAAGATAAAAGTCTCTCCATAAGATGTTCCTCAATTAGTATTTCCCTTGCTAGCTTTAGGTTCCTCTACTTGCGCAAAAATTAAATACAGGATTTGATGCAAGGGTCATTCAAGTATTAAACAGTTCTGTATGATAAACAACAGACCTGGTTCACTTGTTTTTTGGAAACAGAAGCAATGCCTTTAGTAACTATGTGAATGTAAAATTTTGAGAATTCCATTTACTTCCTCATAATATCTGCAATTTCAAGGAATAAAAAGGCTCAAGCAAAATTGTCAGGGGACATCTATATTCCTATATGAACTTAAATTAGCAGTAAAATCCTAAGTAGTATACAATTAGATCCTGTACACCATGAAAAAGTAAACTTTACCTATTCTATCTTCCTAACTGTGAAATACATCTGGCTTTTAAATAGTCTCCCCAAAGAAGTTGTTAAAATTTTGTGCATTCAGCTAAAGCAAAACTAATACATTGAGTACACAGTAAAGAGAGAATCTAAATCATCTGTTGCATCTGTTTCATCTCAAATACCCAAAGAAAGCACCAAAGTGGGCTGAAGCTTGATAGGGTTAATGCAAGACGTAAGGCAGACAAATACTCAGCATTAGATCCAGTGAGAGATATTGAGATTGACAAGAATTTTAGAAATCTCAGCCCACAGATGAACACTCAACATACTGTCAAGTGCTTAGGAGGGTTGTAGAATGAGAGAGAATAGAGAGAAAATTGATCCACCAAGGAAGGTGATTTTCATGACTAACACCTGCAGGTGTTTTGTCAAAGAGCTGAAACAGTTCACTGTGGTCCTTTATAAGCAGGGCAGAAAAAAGGAAGGCAGTGCTATGGTTCACAGCTAATATACCTGCTTAAATAAGCAGGGCATAAAGACAAAAGGAGGAGATAAACTTTTTTTTTTTTTTCTGGCTATTGTGCTTGTGCTTTCTGGCTTGTGTCTTGTTACTGAAGAGTGAGATCTGTTAGGTTCTTCAGAACATGAAATTTCTGAAATGATGTAGTCTGACCCTCAGGAATGGAGCCAGGAGGCAGGTATCTCAGGACTCATGACAGAGCAGTTATAAGCAGATGGGGAAAGAAAATAATAAGTATTGTTAGTAGGGCACATAGAATTTTAAGTACTGTTCACTTTAAGTGTTTTAATTCTGAATACCCCCAAAATTCTGAAGTATACTCTGTTTCTTTCCACACACATCCCAACAGTATAAAGGTGACAAATAGCCAGAGTTCCAGCCTGTGTAGCTCTATCATTCACTTCTAACATGATAACAAAACCTTAATCATGGTTATCTGCATTAGCCATAATGATCAGAATTGTGCCAGTGATAAGCTGGAAATGATGAAATGGAGATGGGAAATTCCCTGTGAAACTTATAGGTGAAATTGTTGGATACCAATTTCTGGTGAAATTTTAAAGGATTTGGGTTTCCACAGTTTCCTATGTTTGAGCTTGTAGGTTGTAAGCTGAGCTAAAATACTGCAAGTGGGCAGTGGAGGGGAAGGCTGGCTGGTTACTCCAGCTATTTCTGTCTGGGTCAGGTTAAGCCACTTCAGAAAAAATTATGGGAGAGGGGATTCTGCTTTCCCAACAATCATCTGTGTGTGCTCAGCTTGGAGACCCATCTGCAGTGGAGAATGAGGCAGGCAGGGGGGAGCAGGGTGCCTACAGCTCATGTGGGCAACGGGAGATTCCTGTGAAAACAGAGAGCCCAGCTCTGCAGGGAGCATGTCCTCACCCCAGCACAGCTGGAAAGGGTCTCTCCCAGGGAGAATAAATGTGTTTGGAAGAACTTAAATTGATGATTTGTCAGTACTGGAGGAAACAAACCTAAGAACATGGGAGCTACAGAGAACTCTGCCCCAGCCTTTATTTTATCTCGTTTAGAACTGATGTTTTCATGATTCTTTTCTAGCTCATATATTTCTGTTTAAGTACAGACTACTTTTGAATATTGGAAGCCATTGGTATCATCTAGTGCTAAGATAATGAGATTCATATGCCCTAATTAAATGGTGTTCAGTCAAACTAGGTTTCTTCTGTGCTTACTGAAAAGGAGTAAGCACTTCTTAAAGGTCATCTCATAATAAGACTTAAGGATAAGTAAAATTAATTTCCCTACAGAGGAATTCTAGAATGACCACTTTTCACTTGCTAGCTAACTGCTAGTGTCTAAAATTGGGTTCTATGACTCCTTCCTGTCTCATACTTCTAGTCCTAGTTCTAGCAATATTTTAGATATGCATAAATGCAATACCTATACTTTTGAAGATGATACTTGGTTCTGTCCGTGAGTTATGTCAGCAATAATTATCAGACTAGTGATGTCTTTTAAAGGAGAACCAAACCTTTGCCTATTCATTTGCAGTCATTTTTTTGAGGATCATTTTTTCATTTGTAATACAAATGGTCATCCTTTATTAGGAATTATTAAAACCACTGCACTTTTGTGAAAATTGAATATCCTAAAGTAAAAAGCAAACAAGTTCATGCAGCAAGGCTAAAACTGCCTGACTCTAGGACAGACTGCAGGAGACATTAGATTCAAACTAAATTAAGTTAATATTTTCTAATGTTGAAAGTAAGGATTTGCCACATTATCTACACTATTGAAAATGTTTA
Source organism: Sturnus vulgaris (assembly GCF_052056855.1). Taxonomy (NCBI): domain Eukaryota; kingdom Metazoa; phylum Chordata; class Aves; order Passeriformes; family Sturnidae; genus Sturnus; species Sturnus vulgaris. The sequence continues at coordinate 59,024,066 of NC_142247.1, forward strand.
TTCGGCCTAAATGCAAGAAATAAACCAAAATTATATCAAACAATCTGATGAACACTTTAAAAGAACAGCAAGTTTAAAAAATCTCCATCAGAATTATTTGAGTCTTAACTTCTCTGATCTCTCAGCCATGCAAAGATATAATAATGCTCACAAGTAAAGTAAAGCTAATTATTTTGCCTTATTAAATTTGTGTATCATGGAATAAGGCACACATACAAAGTGACTGCACTTACTGTGTGCATATTATCCCAGCAAAATCTGACACTCCTAAAAATCTATGAGCTGCAGACACTTATTTCTTAAATGATTTCTCCTACCAAAGACATACATGAGGCCCTTCCCCAGAGCTATCAGTAAAATATCACGGTGGCTCTGAATTAGGGACATGAATTTAACCATAGCGATAAAAAGTTAAGGAGGGGCTACAAAGACTAGACAAACAATCCACTAGATGAAAAAATAGTGGAATTAACCTGACATACGTGACTCATGGAAGTCTAAAAGATTGTGAAGTCAAGAGAAATAGCTAGGACTGAATGCAAATGAAACCTTCTATTGCCACTGTCCACTTAAGAAAATTAACCCCTGGAGTATGGGAAGAAAGAAATTTCACAGCAGAGGTAAGAAATATGACAGGAGCATGCACTGTTTGCACATTTGAGAAAAGAATAGAAGCCCCATGCAGACTGACAAGAATAACAACCTTTCATTCAATGGAGCCTCAGAAGGATTTGAAGCTGTCATGTTGCTGAATGAAAGACTAGTGATGTGTGCCTTATAAGTAATGGGGAAAATACAGAAGTAGTCATGGAAGAAAGATTGCTATGAGAACCTGGTAAATATTAATATATACAGAGTCATCTCAATTATCCAAATCACTAGCCAGAAAAACTCTCAATTCCTAAAAATAAAATATGTTCTCTGAAGCAAGAAGAGGCAACCAAAGAACAGGAAGAAAGAGGATCTCCCTGAATTTTAGGGCAGAATATCATGCAGATGCCTCAGAGGTGGGCTTTGGTGTCCTTCATTCCCGAGCAGTGAAGAATTCTGATTTTACACAGTTAAAAGTAACCTGTTCTGTAAAAATTCATGTCAGTCATTATAATAACAAGATATGGACTGTTCCTGGGAAGTTGTCTGTACATGATGTTGCTAGAACTTGCTATTGTAATCACTGGGTTGATCACCAGATCTGACCACAGGCCACATAGAACTTACCCAGGTCTGAGGAAGTCTAGTTGTACAAAACAATTAAGAAAAACTGGTTTTTTTCTAGTGTTTATTGAGGTGAGACATTGAAATCTGTGATGGTTTTTTTCAGAATTAAATATGTGATTGTATGGGGTAAAAATCACTTAACACTGTGCTGAAAAACACTTGATGACTAAAAAAATTAGTCATCATGCACAGAGGAAGAGTAAAAGACATAAAGGAAGATCATATAAGTAAGGACATTGAGTAAGCATAGGAATTAAAGTTATTTTATTTTATATCAATACTTTAGCCCTGTGGACACAAGTGAGAATGTCTGTATGTTCACATATGGAGAAAGATCCTGTAGAACCCAAGTATGACAGACTCAATAAAAAATAAAGAAAAAAACATGATAGAGGCATTAAAATTATGTGGGTGCCTTAAGCCACCTTGATCCAAGGCTGACTAAGTTTATTTGAGTACAGCAAGGAGGATTTTGCTGACAGGCTGAACTCCATTTCAAAACTGATAGGCTGCATAATACAGTACATCAAGTAGCACTGTGTTAATGCATTTTAAATGTCAACTTACATGCAGTGCCAGTGCAGAATGAATAAATCTCAGAAAGTAGTCCATCATTTAAACATTTGATTCAGAGCAACAATGATCTTGCTAGAGGGGCAACTTCCTTTTCTGGCTACTGGCTGTAAGGAAGGCTTCAGATTCACCCCTGTCCTTTCCAATCTCTTCTTTCTGTCAGATAAGACCCAGAGAGTGTGCAAGTCTACTCACATGTTCTACAAATTCTGAAACAAACACCAGTTTTACAAAACACATTTCAGCTGGTTTACTTTCCCATTGCTATGAGCTCTGCTTCTAAAGATCATGTTTTCCAGCTGGGCATCCCATATTCTGTAACCTTGTATTTAGGTACTTTTGGTGACTGTAAATCAGTGCTCAAAACCCAGACTGTTTTTTGTTTGGGGCCATGAGGAAAGCACATCTGGTCTAGTTTAAAGCCATTGCTAACCAACATATCTCAGAAAAGTAATTAATTAAATCCTTAAAGTCTATTCTGTGTCTTTTTGAACATTCTCATTTTTTCTACAAAACTCAGAAAGAATTAGCAGAAAGGAATAAGTCACAGTTCAAATAAGAAAGGGAAAAAAAGGAAAAGGCAGCAGCCTTGAAAGTCATCCATCACAGCTTCTAAAGTGTCATAAGCCCTTTGAGCAATTTTTTTCCCCATGTCAGTTTACAGGCAGTGGCTCAGAGATCATTAGGGCTGGTAGAAAAGTAGCAAGCTGTCTGTCTTGTTCACAACTGAAGAAAAGCAAAGCTGGAACAATAAGGATGACAGAAAGACTGAAAATAGACACCTGGTTAAATAAAAAATTGAAGTATCTGTGACAAATGTTCTTAAATAATCAAATGTATCTAGATTTTTTCAAATAGAAAAAATTATATTGCATTGGAAACAACTAAAAACGTGGATTACTTTCTAGTATTCTTCTTCAAGGTTCCAGAGAGATTTTGATCTCAAAGTCAAAACCTACTGAAGGTACCTGGGACAGTAAGAAAATCTTCTTAACTACTTTTAATCTTCTACATAATTAAGTAGTCCAGACACACATCTTGAAACAGTTCTGGAATTAGAATAAAAGCATTATTATAACAAAGAGCTCCTGAACTTCTGGGTGACAGGTAATTCACATGATAGACTTGAACTCCAAAATAACAAAAGGAGACAGCACTTGCTAAAATTGTTCTCTAGTAGACAAAACTTAGTCAACTGTAGTACCTTTACTGGAGTGTATAATTAAAAAACAATTAATCTTTCTACTTAGTTTAACAGTGCAAGTCTAAATAGATCAGAATTAACTACAGTTGAGTACCCACTGCAGTGCTCTAAGTAATAGACAATCTTAGGCTTATAATAAAATGTTTGCAACAAGGAACTCAAAATAGAATTTAAGACAGATATATATGAATATATGTATGACAGATATATATGAAAAAATAAGCTTTCTAAATTTAAACCAAATGCTTTCTGATAAATGAATAGGGGAGAAACAATCATCTCATCTGTTTGTAGCATTTCAGGCAACAACTCTGACCTTCTCCTTTTGTCTATGTTTGGAAATGTCAAAGCAACAACATGAGATTTAATTATTTAATTAATTAATTGATCCTTGCTTAACAGCTAACTACAGTCAAGCAAAGCCTTCATTAAAGGATTACAGAAAATCTGATACCCTTTGCTAAATTCCCTTGACTCTTCTGGGAGAAGTAAAAAGGTTAAAATTACTGCAAACAAAGATGGAGAAAAGGAAGTCCTTAGAGTACTATATTTGCATTGTTTGAACTTATCCACTTGAAACTGCATTTCCAGATTCTACTGCTCTTTATTTTCAAAATCTCCTTTAATTTAAAATATTTTTTTAAAGAAGGCTACATAAAAAAATAACCTTTCAAATTAATGATGTAAAACATCATATACCTATTTGTCAAACTGAAAGTGTTTACTTTGCAGGATATTTTTAGAATATATCTATGATTTATGACAGGTGTGTTTGCAGTCTTCTTTGTCTTTCTGAGCTTGAATGAGCAAAAACCAAAGTAAACATTCTCTGAGCTTCTGCATTTCATCTGCTGTCTTATAAAATAAGATAGTTTACCCATTTAACCCTGCTTTGAATTAAAACTGTAACAGAGCTTAAACCACAGTAAGTTATATTAAAAACTTATTCTGAGTTTAAACTTCAGGGTGTTTCAAGGAACATAAGATTGGATTCAAACCTGACCTACTATTTCATTGCATTACCTCGAATCCTGAAGTTATTTTTTAATTGGAAAAAGTGTAAAATACCAAAGCTGAGTTATATCTAAATACAATTTTTAACAATGAACATGCTATTGATTCTTGAAAATCAAACATTGAGGTGTTGGTGTTAGAGCACTTAACTAAAATGGCCTCAGTGTGAAAGATGGGGATGACTCTCCACATCCTGCATAAATTCTTGGATTATTCTCATTGTGTAGTCAGAACTATCACTGAGCTACCTAAACAGCATTTCAGGCCATTACCTAAATTCAGATTCATTGAGTGAAGCAATTCTGCATTCTCTTCCTCCTCACATCCTCCTTCTCAAAGATAGCCATGAAAAGCATTGCTAACAGTGGCTGAGGAGCTGCAGTACCCCGGGGAGCAGTAATTAGCAGGATGACAGAGTGGCTCTCCACAAGGAGTGGTCCCTTCGTCTGGCCCTGCACTTGGGTCTTCCTCAAGTGTGTCTTGGAAGATGAGAAATATCTGAGTGGATGTGTTAAGCTGAAATATGCATCAGCAAGAGGGCAGAAGCCCATTTGTACATCAGACCAGTCCCAGTCTTCTTTCTGTGTACTCCTAAGCATGTGCAGCAAATACCCCAAAGTTTCACAGGAAGCTGCAAACAAGAAGGAAAGAGATCGATGACACATGCCAGATTGAAAAAAAAAACAAAAAAAAAACAAAAAAAAAAAACAAAACCTTGGGTTTGGTTTTGTGCTGGAGGACAAAATGCATTGCAATGATAGAAATAATCTTTTTCTCCTATATTTCTCTCTCTTACTGACTTCTTTATTAATAAACATACATGTTTCCAGAAACAGTTTTCTTTGCATTCTTCCTACCTGATTTTCCTAATACAGATTTAAGAACTAGTCTAAATGCCCTTAAAACCACTGATTCTTGTAAGGCTTACAGACCATCAAACCCATATATAAGAATAAACACAGCATTAAAAATGCAAGCAGTTAATCTGCTCTCTGATGCAAAAAAAACCCAACAGTACAAAGTTGCATAAATTTCTTTAAAGATTGAGAAAATCCTAAGTGTAGCAGGAAAATTTTTAACAGAAGTAATACTGTGGTACAAAACATTAGAAATCATCAGATATTTCTTGGGATTTTTATTGTTTATATGTAGCAGCTACCATAATGCTTTTTTCACTCTGCAGCATTATCCATCGGGGTTTTTTCATCTCATAGTGTCTGCTTTGCATATTCTAAAGCTTGGCCCCACTCCTACCCACTTTAGGTCAATAGGAGTTTAATGACTGCCTTGAATAACAGTATCAAGCCCATAATGGCTGTCAAACTAACAAAAACGTTCAATGCCTTTAAGTGAAATAGATGACCTTCTAACTCACCCTCATGAAAAATGAAGCTGCTACTCTGATATACATACCATACATGCCCATATATTGAATTACCTTACAATTTTGCTCTATGTGGTATCAATCATTTGTCACATTATGCTATTTTAAGTAGGCAACCTTGCAATCAATAGCATTAAACATCTTTCTTTGGAGGAAGTGCATTGCACAATAAATCTCAGTCAAGCTGACAGAAGGGAAGTTTAACCCTCACTTCCTCAGATACCTCTGGACAAAGTTTTCAAACTGAAGCCAAGAGTTAGGCAGAGTAGCACAAAAGACAGATGATCCTATTTTCAGGAGTGCTTAGCAATCACAGCCTTTGCTGAGCTCAGTGAAGATTGTGAGCTGCATGTTTAACACCTGACAGCCCTCAAAAGCTGTTGTCCAAGTACAGATTTAGGTTCTTAACCTTAGGTACTCAAGTTGAATCATTTCGATCTTTTTGCTGTGGTGGCATAATTCAAGTGATTTCCATATATTGACATATACTAAATTAATCTACATTTCAGCTATCATGCACTTAAGTGGACAGCTCCATATATCATTTGTTTAATAATCCGTATAGTTTTGTCCTTTCATTAATAGTTAACTGCATGTGTTGGACAATAAATTTGATGAGGGATAGCATACCTTATAGACAATATAGCAGATAAATTTTAAGATGGCAAGTGATGTGTCAGCAATATTTAGTTTATTATGTGAGGCTATCAAATATTTTAGGGAAGTCTCTGAAGAGGTGGTTTTATCTTTGTATTTTCTAACCTTCAGAACTGGTATTCTTACTATTTTATTGTCATACAAAATACATACCTCCTCCATAATTCCACTTTAACAGCATTTGTTTTTTTCTCTTCTGCCCACCTTACTCCCTCACTGATTCTGAGCACTCAGCACCAGTAACTGCTAAAAAGAATAACACAACCACTCCCAGTTCAGGTAGCAAAAGAGGCTGAGAAGGAAAACATTCAAAAGTAGTCATTCCTTCAAAGTCCCAACAATAGGAGAAGCTCCAGAAGCTCTGAAAAGTGTGAGCCAATAGTTGCCTTTTCAGTCAGAATTTTATATGACAAAATGTCTTTGAAGGTAGTTATAAAAAGAGAATAAAAGAGAAGTATAAAAGGATGAGAATTATTTCTTTTGTAGTTTCCACAGCTGAAAAAGTCTGTAAGTCTGTCATGAGGTCAGTTTAGGTTGTTCCAGTAAATGAATGCAGGTGATGTGAATAGAGGACAACCAATTTTTTGCCCATTATTTTAAAAAGATGCTGAACCTTTGAGAAGCAAACATAAACTCAGACAAGTACCTTTGTTGTACTTACCTATTGTAAAATAACCTTTCAGTTCAAACACTTTTTCATGTGCTGAAATCTGTCACAGCAATTTCTTTATTTTACTCTAGTCCTATACACAAGACTGCAAAATCCACCATCATTCCATACATATGTATTACTCAAGACTGGGATTATTCAAAATGAGGTTAAAGAGTAAATATTAATGATTGCTCCTCTTGTCTCACACTTTTGATACAAAAATTACCACTCTTGTAGCCTTCTGTGCTACAGTGATTTTTTATACTACTCTTAATATGCATCTCCTATGGCTGTTAAATACTTAAGAAGTAACAGAGAGTCTCAGTAAAATCCAAATCCTGCCCAACTGTATTCACTCTGCAGGTTCTGGAGCCCCTGATTGGGTGTATAGCTTCCAAAGGCTTCCTGCCTTGGCCTCTGTTAAGGGATGAAGAAATACAAGTCATGCTTGAAATCTGTAGTAATTGTATGTAATCTGCCTTGCTTTAATTTTCACTTCTCAGTCATGATGAATATCCAGTGAAGGAGCAATGATCTGGACAAGAGGATCAAGAGTATCCTCAATTGCAGATGACAACAAGCTGGCTGGGAGTTTTGATGTGCTGGAAGGTTGGAAAGCTCTGCAGAGGGATCTGGGCAGGCTGGATTGATGGGTGGAAGCCACAGTTTGGGGTTCAGCCAGGCCCAGTGCCTGGTCCTGCACTTCTGTCATAACAATCCCCCGCAGTGCTACAGGCTGGGTCACAGTGGCTGGAAAGTGACCCAGCAGAAAAGACCTGGGGGTGCTGGTCAACAGCAGCTGAACATGAACCAGTGTGTGCCCAGGGGTCCAAGAAAACCAATGGCATCCTGGCCTGGATCAGCAAAAGTGTGAGTAGCAGGACTAGGGAGGTACAGCCCCCTGTACTCTGCTCTGGCGAGGACACATCTCAAATCCTGTGTTCAGTTTTGGAGATCTCATGACAAGAGGGATGTTGAGGTGCTGGAGAGAAGGGCAACAGAGCTGGTGAAGAGTCTGGAGCCCAAGTCTCATGAGGAGAAGCTGATGGAATTGGGGTTGTTCAGCCTGGAGAAAAGGAGGCTCAGGGGAGACATTATTGATCTCTTTAACTGCCTGAAAGGAGTTTGCAGCCAGGTGGGGGTGATATTTTCTCCCAAGTGACAAACAGTAGGACAAGGGGAAATAGCCTCAAGTTAGGATATTAGGATACATTTCTTCACTAAAAGAGATGTCAAGCTCTGGAACAAGGTAAATTAACCATTCCTGAAGTTATTTAAAAGACATTTAGGTGTGGCTAAGAGACATTTAGTGGTGGGCTTGGCAGTGCTAGATTAATAGTTGAACCCAATCACCTTACCAGTCTTTTCCAACCTAAAAAATTATATGATTGTATGAAAGATTTAGCAGTGGTGTGATGCAATTTTCAAACTTCAAGCAGTTGTGATATATGTAACTAGATCAAATTCTTTAGTGCTGTACAAAATCACCAATTGCAGATTTGGGAAGTGCACAGCTGTCTTCTACCTAGTCCTTGCCTTCCCTGGGGCTGATACCAGTGACAAGAACCACAGAACCACGGGAAAGCAGCTGTGGTTCTTATGTGTGGTGCACAGGTATCTAATGTCCAAAACTGTCCAGCAGAGAAGAGTGACCTATGTCACTTGGACCTGCTCTCAGACCACTTTGACTGAGATTTCTGAATACCTGAAGACAAACATGGGCTAGCTGGGAGAACAGTGCTGCTCAGTTGAAGAATCTGTAGAGAAACATCTTCTATAATGTGGATATCAATTATCAACTTGATATTCACATGGAGTGCAGGGCTGCAACCAGGTTTTGAAAGCTGGCAAATCCCACCAGTTCAAATCCTTCTGAGCTCAGTTTGACACGGAGCTATCCACCAAGAGCACAAAACCTCTGAGGCATGCAGGCCCAAAATAAAGCTCATGTCCCTCCTTTTTATATTTTTATATATGCCACAGAGAGCTCCACATGCAGATCTCCCCAAGGCCTCAATGGTGACAGGTGAAATGCATTTACCTTTGCCTTTTCTTTGCTCTATCCAGTAAGCTCAACCAAGGAGAAAGAAAGGCATGAATCAAGGAAAGGTTTTTTTCATAAATCTGTTAATAAAACTCTGAAAATAAAATCAATTTACAGGCTCTTCAGAAAATTTGCATCTAGATTCCTTTCCCAAAGAAACAGGCAGGTGGATAATTTTGTGGATGAACAAAGAAAAAATATTTTTGTTGATGTTACAAATATAGGACTATAAAGTATTTCATATGCTGTAATGAGGGAAACAGTGATAAGCCCATATCTGTCAGACGAAAGGTTTGTTCCTTTTTTCCTGCTGAGATGGTTAATTTCTTGCAGCCTTTCTTATTTACATTTTAAATAATGAAACACCCATGAGTACCAGGCACTTTTCCACTACTGCTCTGTGCAAAAAGAATATTAATAACATTATTAATAAAGCTGGGAAGACCTCAATAAATGTCTCCGTGCTTAAAACAAAGGAGCACCTTGAAGAACTCAGCAGATTTTCTGTTTTATGCGGGTTTGATAAGACAAGTACAATTAAAATGTTCTCTGTTAGTAGATTAGAAATGCCAATATATGTAACAGAAACTGCCTAAAGTGTAGGCACATTTGTTCAAAGATATTGCATTCCCAGTTGGTTACCAAATACTTGCTTCATTTCCTGGCCCTCAAATCCCTCCTCAGTTAAACTGCTGCAAATCAGGATGGAGCCAATACCTCTGTGGCCTTCACCAGTGCAAATCTTACAGGGCTAGAAAAGAAAAGATCTATGCAGAATACAGGTCCCTGGTGCTAAAAGCTGCACCCCTAAGATTGTGGATTGATTTGTCTGCTAGATAGCTGCAGACCATGTTGATCCCACAGTATCTGTGAAAATTTGCTCACATGATCCAGTTATAATTGATGGCAGGCATGATACATATGCTACACAGTGGATTGAGCATACATTGCAGGGCTGAGGAGTTGTGGAAACAACTGGAACAGTGCTGATGTATTCTGACAGCTTCATTTGGGGTAGGGGAGTTGTCAGAGTGTTTCAAATACTGCAGGTTGCCATCAGGAAAATAACTAAAAGGACATATTAAATTCACACTTCACAGTCTATGCATAGCATTTTATATCTTTCCACAATGCTAGAAGACTTATTAACTCGGGACATCAGAAGTAATTTATTTCACCTTATATGTGCTCTGTATTTTGCCTTGTCTGAAAAAAATCCAAACAAACAAAATTTAAAAGCCTGAATGGCAGCAGGAAATGGATCAGAAAATATTTCAGATTTTAGGTCCAACTGTATGCTTAGAATGGATAAGGCTTCATCCAGGACAAGTATAGCCATCCTCATTATCAACTGTTTTGTAAGAAATTCAATAAAAGAGGTAGGAAAACAGAAAAATTGTAATAATGACTACAGTCCAGCAGTATAGAATCAAAGGAAGAAGTGAAGGAGAGAAAAAAGGGACTGATACTGCTTTCCTGCCTGAAGGAGGAAGCCTATTTTGTAGGATAGACATGCATCATCTTTCTGACTCACCCTGATATCTACAAATTGTCTTCCAAGTTGCTGACTTTCCCTATTCACTGCTTTTCTTTCTTTTCATCCTATTCTTTGTTATCACAGCTTCTAAAATACAACCACAAAGATTTTTACCCTGAATTTGAGACTGAATTAGACACCATCAAGCCTGAATACTACAAAATCACTGGAGTCTTATTTATATTGTGCTATTTTCTCAGTAACAGCTTTTAAGTCCTGTGGTGCAGAGTATATCACAGTTTTAGATAAATTACTGCAAATATATAATTTAACAAGATCTCTGTACAGGCAGACTTTTATCATATATATATCTATATGAAGCACATAGTAGAAGCATGAGGAAAAAGGACATGATCTATTACTGCACTCTATGTATGCTCTTACAGCTTCTCTGCAGATTCTAACTTCAAAGGCAGATTCAGTCTTTTCTCTTTTCCTTCTCTGAATAACAGTACAGATGCTGCACAAATCTCTTGTGCATTCAAGTCCTAGGGCTGAAATTATTGGTTTTGGCTGGAGTAGAGTTAATTTTCTTCAGAATAATTAGTATGAGGCTGTCCTTTGGACAAGAAGCTGGGAGGGGACACAGCCGAAACAGCCAACCCCAACCGACTCAAAGGATATTCCACACCAAAAAACATCACTCTCAGCGTATAAAACCGGGGAAAGAAGGAGGAAGTGATGGTGTTCATCTTCCCAAGTCAGCATTATGTGTGATGAAACCCTGCTTTCCCAGGGATGGCTGAACACCTGCCTGCCCAAGGGAAGTGGTGACTGAATTCCTTGCTTTGCTTTGCCTGAGTGCATGGCTTTTGCTTTCCCTATTAAACTCTTTATCTCAACCCAAGAATTTTCTCATTTTTACCCTTTCAATTTCCTCCCCCATCCCACTAGGGGGGAGTGAGTTAGTGGTGGTATGAGGCTTAGTTGCTGACTGGGGTTAAACCCTGACACTCATAAAAGTAGATCAAGACTCAGAAATGCACAAGGGAGAATATGCTACTGCCCCCTCTTATCACTTCTGCAGAGCAGTGAGTTGCACTTATTTGTTGAAATTCTACTTAGTTTGTCAAAGACATTCACAACACTCCCTGGCAGAATCCATATAAGAACGAAGACCCCTTCAACACTATCATAAAAACTGCAGTAAGAGCTGACTGTTTTGGAATGTGTGTCAAAGGCCATAATCCTTCGAAGATGCATATGGTGAAAGAGCTTGAGCCTCTATAAGTCATGGAATCTGGTTGGTGTTGCAGACTCCACCTTATGCTGTGTGCTGACTTAGCAGTAGCTAAGCTTTGCCAGCAGTGAAAACACAGTCCCTACCAGGACACTTCATGCCAATACCTAATAAAGGTGGTTGATAATTCACTGCAGAAAATAAGTCGAAGGTAGGTGCTCTAAAGTAAGTCCTTTCCCAGCTTAGTTAGCCATTACTAAGTTAGAGTCAGTTTCTTTGTTTTCTTCTGGATACTCCTTCAGTAGAACAGTCAGAGAATATCCCAGAGCCTGATAAAGAAGCCATTGGCTCAAAATATGGCATCAAACATCCCAGAACCCCAAAGAGCAGAATAAAACCTAAGACTCAACCTTGCCTCTTCAGGGATAAGTACCTAGTTCCAGTTCTAATGACTCTTCTCTACAAGTACTATTTCTATGAAAGTGAACAGATTTAGCAGGAGAAAATACGAAACACCAATAAACATAAAATGGAGGGATTTGAGACTCTTTTAAAGTTCAGGAGACTGCAATAAAGTTCTCATACCAAATCAAATGTAACGGTGCCAAAGTGGGGGTCCATGAGGTCCCAAAGCCATCTATAATCCAAACAATTGCTACTCTACCATTCAGCTTTAGGAAAATTTCTTCCTGCATAGCTTCACTGCCAATCCAGAGCTAGAAATTAGCATCCTTATTGATATGGCCTTGCAGCAGTGCAAGCTGTTTCCTCCAGAAAGCAAGGTCTGCATGATACTATCTGTGTACTCTTTTCAGTTCCTCATAAGATAGTTCAAATGAAAGAATAAACATTTGTGGGGGATTAAAGGCTTTGGATGAGATAGTCAATAAATCCCAGAAGGAGAAAAGTAGCACTTTCAATAACCATCAGGTCTCCCAGTCAACTCAAAATGTCATGAAATGGTACTCAAAAAAAGGAAGGTATGTTATCAGCTTCTGAACATGGGTTGTGCCCTAAGCACTGACAGACTTTGCCCCAGAGACCAGGGTATTCAGTGTGCAACACTTTCTGAGATTATTTTATAGGCAATATATGAGCATCTCCTAGGGGGGAAAAATAAATGAGGAAGCACAAGTATTTCTGACATCACTTCAGAGCCATCCAGGTGAATTATAGTGTATAAAAAGAGGGTGATTTTAGCCTACAACAATTAGGCAGTACACAGCTGAATGAGGGTTATTGCCAAAAACAATAAGAATCTCTGAAGCTTTCACAGATCAATGTAACAAAAAACACCTGGGTGGGCTGAAATTTCAAGAGGGAACTGGGATGTCGTATTCCTGCAGTCAGTTAACTAGAAGTCTGAAAGATAACCTATATATGGCTGAATGACCTACATTTATAATTAAGGTTATCTATCTAAAGTACATGCAAAGACTGTAAACTGCTTCTAGAAATGCCTGAGAGTCCTCTGCATATTTAACAGGTCATCTGATTTAAGGACTAAAGACATAACTTTCTCCCCTAAATCTCTGCTATAATGCAATTCAAAAAAATACGAAAGATGCACTGCAAATATTATGTGTCCAAACTGGTAGGAAGTTCAACAGATTATATCTGTAAGTGACAGAATAAATATACAGAATAACAGTGGGCTAAAGGAAGACCCTGACAATGCTCTGAACACAGAGAAGAAAAAGAATGAGCTGTTTTAGGGATTGTTGCTTGCTGTTCAATGTAAACATTGGATTGCTGAATACTTGTTACAAAAGATGTAGGCTTCATCACACTGAGCACAAAGAGTCACAGTCTCAGAGGAAGCATAAAAATCAATAACACAGAGAAGTACCTCCAAAGTACAAGAAAGTCTTGGATTCTTACAGTTTGCTTAATGGCTTCATGTGAAGCAGCATGCAGCACTTTTCCAGGGAAGCAGGCACAGCACCAAGCCTGACTGAGCTCAAGAAGGCAAATAGGGATTCTTGGAGCTGTCCTGTGCAGGGCCAGGAGCTGGACTTGATGATCCTTGTGAGACCCTTCCAAGTCAGAATATTTTGTGATTCTACAGAATTTCTTTCTACTCACTTAATGAAGAAAAAATCTTTGCATGACTAGTTTCAACATTCATGGACGCAGATATTGTTTTTAGAAGTGTTTCATGCATGTAAATACATTGACATGGCAACTTTTAAAATATATGTGTGTGTGTGTCTATGCACAGGAACACAAGCTGGAAGAGAGCCTCTTTCCTTTCAGCAGGGTGCATATTTTTCAGCATATTTTCATATGAGCCTGACTGGGTACAGATTAAATTCTAAGCAGCACAAAAGCTTCTGGGCAGTTAGTTAAATGTCTATTAATGTGTCATCATGACCAAACTACAAAGATCTGAAAGCATAACTACCCTTGCTAACTTGTGGTAATCAAAGATGATCACAATGCTTCTTCAAGCCATCAAAAATGCAACGAAAGGTGCCAGAGAAAGTCCATTATGTAACACAAGAACCAGTATGTATTCAGAGTTAATAATCTACCTTATCAAAGAAGAAAATACATCAGATATAATACAGTGTGAGAGAGAAAGAGTTTTTCAGTAATAGTAAGCCTTTAAGATAGGACGTGCATTATAAAATCAGATGCATTATTATGATCATCTAATCTGGCTTCTCATATACCAAATACACTGAAACTTGACCCAGTCATCAAGTCCACAACTCCCAGCATGCAGTGTAGCTACCTGAGAGACTTCAAGCTGTATTTAAAAATGCCAGGAACAAAATTCCTTAGAATTAGTATTATTTATACTTGTTCTCCTGTTTCTGATTAGCAATGGCATCCTACTATGCCTTTTTAAATGGATCTAAGAAAATTTTGCATCTCCTCTTTGTACAAGTGCTTCTTGGCAAAGATAAATTCATCTAAGCTCTTGAGAGCAGGCTTTCTCAGACTGATACTGCTCTTACAGCTTTTTTCCTAATTCTGTCCAAGATCTCAACTTCCCTTTGAAGTGTTTCAGTTTTTCGGGTTTTGTTAATGCCAGAAAGGTAGGAATGACACCTTCTTATATCTCTATGAGATGTTTCTCTGCTTTGTAATCAAAAGACCATGAGCATTTTTAACAGCTGTAGCATCCTGAGAATTCATTATGAAAAGAGAAAGCAATATTTTTACAGAAGACTGTAAGGTTAGAGTAGGAGGAACTGGCATGTGTTGCTTTTTTCTGATACAGTTTCTAATGTCCTCCTTTTCCCCATTTCATAGCCTTACTTTTAAAACCCCATAATCTCTAAAACATTTGGAAAAGTGTCCTAAGTGCATGCAATTTGGAAAATGGCAGGAGATTTTCTAATGCAAGGCTGTAACTCAGTGTCATGATCAAGAGGGACATGTGTTCCTCCTCAATGGTATTACACGTTCTGCATCTGGATTACTTGGAACATTCCCTTTTCCACACTTTCATGCAACTGCATCACATTTCACACTTCCACTAGTAATTTTCTTTCCCTTCTACTGGTGCATAATTTCATCCAAAAAAGTTATCTCTTTTTCTGAAATATCTCTCACATCAAGATACTTTTAAATGATACCAGCAAATTCCAGAGACATTTTCTCCTTTTTACGTTTCTGTCCTTCTTTTCTGCAATTGCTAGTCTCTTTTAAGATGTTGTTTCTTTTCCTCAGTGTTACCCTCTCTTTACTTCAGCTGTTCTTTGCTTTTTCTTTAAACACTTATGTTTTCAAATTAACTTTGATCTCTGTGTGGGGGTTGGCCTGGATAATACTGCTTTTTATCTCTGTTGTATGTCTGCACCTTTTTCTCCATTAATCTTCCAAACCTATAAATTATTGCAGAACATATTTCTATTTTCCCCTCACTTTTTCCACCACAGAGAATTCACACTGACTTTTGACTTACTACTTTAAGTTGTCCCAGACTTTTATCATGCTCAGCTTCTTGAGAAAGGCTGTTAATATCTTAGGGCTATATTTTCAACTCAGAGAAATACCTGTAACTTCAAGTATCTTCAGTGGAAATCTGTAGGCATCTTTCAGAGGTGAGTTTGACCTTCCATCCACAAACTAAGTTAAAAATGTCACAGTTCACAGAATATGTTCTCTCCACTGTCACATCAATGACATATTTATACCTATGTATATCTATGTAATCTTTATCTGTATCATCTATATCTATCATCTTTTTCTATATAATCTATATCTATTCTCAATTATGTTGTGTCTCACTTTTGGTGCATGAGGAACCAATTTTTTTGCAAGTTAGGCCTATGAAAAAGGAGAAGAACCATCCCACTAAAATATAAAAACGAAGGCAAAATCTCTCTAGAAATACATATAACATATAAATAAAATATTCAATTATGTTTCTCTCACTTAAAGATATGGATGAATTTGGAATAGTGAAAACGTTAAAAAGTTGAAAGCTTTAGCCATTTTTCATAGGTGACAACATCCACACCTTCTCATCCACCCCTTTCAGAGATTTAAGGTGAGAGAAATATATTTTGGGTATGCATAGAGCACTGTGTGTTACAGTATCAGAGGGAAGTCTCCTCTGCAGTGCCAGCAGGCAGTGAGCATTGATCTGTGCACAATTTCAAACCCCCACCAGTTAAATGCTTACCTATGTTTGATTTGCTTGTCCTCAGCTGCATGTTGTGTTCTTCAATAAAACAGGATGTCAAATGACACTTCTTAAAGGAATGGAAGATTGCTCTTTTTCTGAGGGGCGGTGCATGTGTTCAGATGGAGAGCACACAGCCAGTCATCAGCCTTCAGAGGCAGTGGCAGGAGTCCTCATCAGGAGCAGAGGGCACAGGGCACAGTTTGAGGCAACACAGAAAGTTGCTGAGTCAGCTGAATGTAAGTGTGAATGCAAGATTTGCAGCAAGCAAAGGAAAATTTTTATAAGACACTTTTATTGCTAGTCACTTTGAGATTGTGCCACTTACAAAGCTACTTAAGCCTGTATTTCTAGTACAACCAAGTTTTGGTGACTTAAGGGCTTTTGTTTGGGAACTCACTAGAAGGAAACAACTTAGTGGATACTCTCCAAAGTTCTGGCCAGTTCCGTGCCCCTGCTGGAAAACTGTTGTCTTCATCATTCTGCATGTTTTATTAGTGTGTGACTACACATGAAGGAGGAGTTCCATGCCTTACCAGGAAGCTGAAAAAGCCAAGTTAGAGAGAATTTAGGGTCTTGATTCCCTGTGCATAGTAAATGCAGCATGCAGGTTTGCAGCTCCCTCACTGCACAAGCATAGGTGGGCAGACAATGGCCCATACCCATTTTGTCTCACTGATCTGAGGTCGCTGTCTCTCCTGATATCTGTAAGTGTTTCTGCTTTGGGATGAGTGGCCTCCAGTGCTTGGGATTAAGGTCTACCTCCATTAACTTCTCCATGTGATGACTTCTCCAAGGAAAATATAGATTCATCAAAAACATTCCTTTTGGGACCTGCACGGTTCAAGAGTTCTCCAGACAGCAAAAGGACTCTTTTTTACAATTATCTCCTTTCAGGCATGTCCATAATATTAAATTGTGTTTTTCTTGGAGAGAAAAACATGGTTTTATGTTAATTGTGACCATAAAAAAAGGAAGGCACTACAATGTGAGAGTGAATTCACACACAAACATACTTTGAAAATAAAAGTGCTAAATTATATTTTATTGCATAAGCTAACTATGTACAGTGCAGTTTTTATAACAATGATATATCGAATTAATACAAATTTTCACAGGCTTGAATGAACTTGGTGCTGAATCAGGAAGGTACTTTTTACTATTTTCTAAGAGTAAGTGAACTGCTGGTCTATTCATCAAGGAGACAATTAATATTCCCCTGATTGTTCCACACAATTAAAGAATATGCCATACATAAACAAATTCTTTTCATTGGCATAAGGATAATTTTACCCCCACGTTCTCTATATTCTGAGACAGCTTGAATATAGATGACTTGAGATAATAACCACATTTGAAGAACAACCTCTAAGCTAGTTTGTTCTAGCAATCACCACTTAATCTCCAAATCCACTTACTTTTGGGGGTGATACAAATACTGTTCATCAAATGCCATAGTTCAAGATTATTTCCCTTCACTGTGGTCTTCAGAGCTCAGGATATCCCTTTCTCTCATGACAGACTGAACATACCTAGAACAGTCTCAACCTTCATGATGTCAGATAAAAGTTAATTAGATTCAATTATGATCTGGGATTAAGGAAAGGCCGAAATGAATGCTAACCATTAACACATCCTTTAAATTGTCAGATTATGATTGCTTTGTTGACATTTTTAACAAATCAGACAGAATATTTAAATTTTTCTATTCAGAGTGGAAACTACTGAATATTTAAAAGTTCTTTGTTTGCATTTTCCTAAAATTCTTTATTAGATAAACAAATCATAATCACCCTTTACCTATGCCAAACTTGACCACACAAAGAGATATTGAACAGGGAAAATGCTATTGTCTTGGCTGTACTTCTTTCTACAGTAACATTGCCTAAAAGTAAAATTGATAGCGTTTAAATTTAAGTACAAGAGATAGATTAATCATAGTTTGAATAGGACATGAGCTCCTTTGAAATTTTTACCACTCTTGCTCAACACTTGCAAATCAGCCCTTGATTTTTGAAATGTTTATTACTCCCTCCAACACAGCCACAGGCTCAAAAGAGTTGGTTTTAATAACAACAGCAGTAATTTCAACATAGTCCCCTTGTTTTTCTCAATGCCTTGTTTACTTTTTAACTCAAAAGAGAAATACAATTAATTTAAAATAACAATTTTTTTTCCTACTCAGATAACATTTCTAGTATTATAGGAAGAAATAATCCTCAAACAATATAGGTATTTAGTCCATCAGAAAACTCTTTTGGTCACATGGTTTCTTGATTTTTGTCCATGCAGACTTCAAAATCAATTTAAAGGAATAAATATCTCTCCATGGTCAATTGCTAGGGATCAGCATTATAGTCACATTGTAGAGACAATACACTATTCTGCTGGCATGGACCAACCATGCTCATGATGTGCATCGAGTGGCACAGAATTGTTCAGTTCAGAATCTTTAACACTCATCAAAAGATGCCCCTCTGATAAGGAACATATCTTCTCATCTGTTTAACACATCCCATGTGAGACGACCACCCTCTCATGCAGGTCTATGGACAACTTTTATCATGTATCCTGGAGCATATTTCCTGCTGCTCTTTTAGAGTACCCGAGAGCCTTGGCATGATGTGGCTCATCCTTCAGAAAAAGGTTCAAGTAAAATGGAAAGGCTTTGTCAGCATACAACAAAACTCCAGGATGCTGGCTCCAACAGTGACCACAAATAGATTATGACCAGAGAATGTGAGAAATTAAAAGCTAGTAGCACTTCTCAAAAATGCTTTTCTCACCTCCAACAAAAAGAACTTCATAAGGCAAAAGTGGTTATATCTAATAACTTTTGATGGGGTTTTTTGCCAATGTGTCCAGTTGCTCTTGAAAGACATTAACTTTCACAAGATGCTGTAGCAAAGCATTTCACAGACTACTTACTGGCTATTTGAAGAATGCTTGACTTTTAGTTACTTTGGGCCTACTATTTTCCAGCTTAATTTTATTCCCCAAAGCCCTTGTATCAAAAGAGACATTGGTCAGTGAGTAATCACCTTCTTAATGTTATTTTTCATCATACAGCCTCCTAACTAGTCTTCCTCACTCTTTCCCATCTAGAAGAGTCTATGTTCATTTAGTTCATACTCATATAGAAGGTGTTAAACTCTAGAGGAATCAACTCTGTATCACCAGCAGAAAATGAAGAACACCTTTGCTGAGGATGTTTCCCAGTATTTCATCACCACTATCTGAGTAGTTCCCGTTTCCTTTTTCCTGAGGGCCACAGAAGCAGTTCCCACATAAGTGAGTCCCACTGGGTTCAGGATTGTCAGGAGAGCAGTACAATATCACTGAGTGTCACACAGGATCCAGAGGCTGCAGTAATTATCCATCCCACACCCAGTCATCAGGGGGGACCTGAGACCAAGGGCTGCTGCTGAGTGGTGAGGGACTGTCCCAGCCCTATGTCCCTTGAGCATGGGTGGTGACGTGTAGTGGAATTGAGATAAAGTGGCTCCAGAGTTTGTCACAGCGTCTGAGTGCTGTGCTCTTGCAGTGCTTATCTCCTGTTCATTAAAGGCTATTTCCTTGCATGATCTCTGTCCTTCAGGGAAGTGTCATGAGCTCCTTTTCATGGCCTATTCAGGTGTTATTGCTGGAGGACTTTCTCAGATAGGAGTAGTGAGACATGGTGCACCCCTTGGAAGGAGTTATTCTCTGTGTCCTAACCACAATTTCCTGCCATCAGATCTACTTGAACTGTTCAATAATAAATGGAGATCAAACTAGTAAGTCTGTAGCATGGACATCCAGGACAAGACCCCTGCAGAGAAATAAAAAGAAAAACAAGATGACAGTGGGCATGAGCCAGCCTTGTTTCATAAGGCTTCAGAAAGAGAAAATCAGATAGACTGGCAGTTACATGACCTTTAAGACAAGTACTTGTGTGTAGCAAGATCTGTCTCCTAAGACCAAAAAGGCATTGACTTCTCAAGTGCCCTCACAAGCTTCTGGCTTTTCCTGGGGAAATGACCAGAGTGAGCATATCTGTGTACTTACATTTTACATTTACACCTTAATTTTGTCTACCTTCTATTCTGTTTTCATTCCCTCTGCCTTTTGTCACCTTCAACTTTTTGCAACCAGAATAGAAGACAGAAAACAGTGATAAACACTGTTAATTGCCCATGCAGGCTTAGGGGCACAGGAGAAAATATAAATCTATGAGCTGATTAAAATCCTGTAAGAGGTAATTCGATAATTTTTCTAGTGCTATTGCTCTTATTAAATGATTTATCTGTGTGGAATTTTACAGGAAGAGTTTTCCTTACAGTTGTCAAGATTAAAATGTCAAAATGGCTGTGCAGGGAAGGAACCATCCATTAGATGTTGCCAAACAGAAAGGTTTCATTGGCTTCTTCAAAGCCAGTTACTGTCAAGTACTTTTGATGAAAAGACCTATGCATGGAAAACAGAAATCAAGAGGCTGAATGGCCCTGACAGCCTTTTTGCACCGAAGTTGCTTGTTTAAAGCAAGTTCCAGTCAAGAATAATTGAACTCAGTTCAAATTAGATTGCTGCTCCTTAGCTCTGTGAAATGAGGTAGATGATCACAGTCCGTTTCCCATTAGCCTAACTGTCTGCTCTGCTAAAACCACCTGCACAATTGAAACTAATTGGTGCCCTCAACAGCAGTATCAACAGAGAGGATACAATTAAATACTAAAAGATTATGAACTATATCCTCCCCCTAAAGACATGACGCCTTTAGATACTGGCAGTGAGCAAGCTGGACTTGGAATGGGGCTGAATATACACCAGTGGGCTGCCAGTCATGATCCAATCACAAGCAGAAATGCAAGTCTATGCACAAATGAACATTAATAAGGATATATTTATTCAGCTGGAATATAGGCAGGCCTAGAGCAACTTGCATTGAAGGGATCAAAGTGATATGAGCCCCAGAGCTATCAAAAGGTCATCAGACACAAATCTCAGGAGAGATTCCTAAACTCCCTTTCCTCTCGGGGCTCGTCAGTGCAGCAATAAAAACTGAATGGCATTGACTCATAGAGCAGCACATTTCGAATAGGCTGAGAGTTTATGTACTAGGTGCAGTGCTGCCTCTGACCAACAGCTGGGCTGTTTTCACCCATCAGTGGGACCCAGACCACTGAAGCCTGGTGCAGTTCTGACAGAAAGAGTTCCTCTTCTAAGCTGGCCAGTTGGATTCATCTTGCTCTCTGCTGTGCAGCTCCTCAAAGGGCAGTAAGAAAGGCATGAGCATGTCATTCAGGGGCTGCATCTTAAGGATTTTATTTGTAGACTCATAAAAAAATGCTTTTATTGGCTTTTACAGATATATGAGCACTTGTGCTTCTCTGTTACTCTTTTTAATATGGCAGTTTATACTTTGAATTTCTATAGGGTGCTTTTTTTCTAAGGACTATGAAATTATTAAAAGGCACCACCAAAGAAAACTTTTGACTGCAGTTGGAAAAAAAGCAAAACTTTTCTGCTTGTGCAGATATTTCTCCCTCTCTACAGGCCAGTTTGGAGTTCAGATCATCAACTCCACAGTCAGGACTGAATGCCAGGCATCCTTCCCTACACTCTAACAAATATTAAATATTTGCTCCAGCCATATTTGATGCCTCAGAGGGGTTGGTGCTCTGACACCCTAGAGAGAATCATTTACTGTATTGTTCTGACTACAGATATGACAGTTCAAAGCACAATACTTTGTGCTTCTTCAGATTTTCCTGCGTTTGTTCAACAGAGAATTGCTACTCACTGACAACCTCTGTTCAAAAACATAAAATATCTGTAACACAGCTGGAGTGATATCTGTCAATGTATCGACATGCACAAGCCATAAATTTGTTCAAAATAAATTGTCAAAAACAGCTTCTGGTTTCAGACAATGACTATGCAGCACAAGGTTTGCTCTCAGAGCATTGGTGTGAGATGTGCTCTCCTGGATGCACACAAAGGCCAGATTTCTCAAAGGTTACTGGAGTGCACAGCTGCTCCTGATGTGACTCTTACAGTCAAATTTTCAGATGACTTATTTAGCAAAATGATCTGCTTTGAAAGTCCAGAGCTGGATATGAATGATAAATTGATTTTAAGGCCCTTCTCTTTTACAAAAAGGAAAAGTCAAAGGGCAACTGCAAATTGCTTTGCCTTAAAAAAACTTTACACTTCTGAAGAGGTGGTGCATTATGCACCTGTAAACTTTCCCTCAAATGTACTCCCTGATTATACTAGGATAGAAAGATTCTTAAAGATTCTTGTGAGTTTTCTAATGCATAATTCTCCTCCTAATTTTCATTCATTTTAAAAATTTTGTGTAGGAAAAAAGAATCACCAAAACCAGGGGAAAAAAAAAACCATGAAAAAAATGCCTAGGTTGGCACATGAAAAACCCCCCACAAGAATTGAAAGTGAATGTAAAAAAAAATTCAAAGTGAATGTGTAAAACATACTGAGTCTACAACTCAATGCTCAGGGATCTTTGTTTTTTTAGACTTAACATGATTTTCTTTTCAGCTGGCAATTTCTTTCATCCACCTTGGAGTAAATGTAAATGGCATCCTCTGGTGATTGTTTAGGCACTGGCAAAGAGCTAAACAATGGCATCAGCAGTGCAAGTGTGAGTCAGCTGTGGCAATGCTCCTGCTATTTGGAGTCTTGCATAAGGAGCTACTGCTGATTTATTTCTCAAGGGTCATCAAAGATATAATCTGTAAGCAATAACAACTTCCTTGCAGCTCTCTGTTCATTCCTGAAGTAGCACAGAAAAAAGAAAGAAAAATATTATAGATCCACCATTCTCTTCTTTCTTGAACTGCTTTATAGTGTAAAATCTCCCTTCTACCATGGTTACCAAATTAATTTTCCCCAATCAACAGATCTGTGTTTTCAGTCTAATCAGATCAGAATGGATGTCAGGATAGGTTACATCTACTGATATTTTCATTTTAAAAATAAAAATACTTCTGGACAGGCAGATTTATACTAGCAATGCAAAAATTTATTTTTACAAGGCTCCAACAGTCTTGTTTGCATCTCACAACAGAACATGAGCAAAAAGGAAATGTTATCTAGTATTAAGACAGAGAAAACTGTCGAAAGCAAATACATTCAATTGAAAAGTAGCTTTGTTTGGGATCTTGCTGGATCATACATCACTTTGCAACTATATTTGCAGACTTTGGGAACATCTTAACCAAAAAACAACATCTAATGATGCAATCCTGAGCATCCTGATATTCATGTTTAATGAATATATAGAGCATTATTCAAATCTATCCTTCACTTTGATTAAATATCCTTTTAAATAAAAATGCAATGAAATACAATTGTTCTTTTAAAGAAATCAAGAGACTGTAGCAAAAAAAAATTCCTGATCAACTGTTTCAATTTAAAGAGCACACAGTAAAACCATTAGAAGATAGAGCTACATGTCTTTAGAATACATAGCAATAAATAAATTAAATCACCCAGAACAAATAGCACCAGCTGCTCCACAGACAAATATAGAAACTTGGAAATATAAAGGATAAGGTACTTCAACCTAAAATAAAATAAACAGTAAGAGGCAGAGAAATGTTGTCTTAGTCTCAAAAGCCTTATGTTACCCATTTATTTTGTACTGAGTCCATTTATTTTTCTCTAATGCTCTTCCCTCTGTGCATTCAGTGCATACTAAACAGTATAACATGAACTGTACCATGCTGCATTTAAACTTGATGGTGCCTAAGCTTACCTGTGACTTTGGAGACGAGTTATTTTCAGGTTTGGAAAATTCTCTCTCCTTTCTCTCTCCTCCCATTAGCATCTAAAATGTAATTTGTGAGTTGCCTTTGCACCTACTTTATTGACCATTCTCATGGTAAAACGAAGAAAGCTGAAAGATAATTAGATTTTCAGTCTGGGTGAGTAATTTTAAGAGCTTTGCTAGTCTGACTCCAGGATATATTTTGTGTCAGCCTCAGCTTTGTTCATTCAGTATAAAAGGCTGCATGTTACAAGACAGGATGGTTCAGCTTCACAGGGTTATGGAAAGTCAAGGGAGTGACATCCTCAGAGCTTACTTATGTCAGCCTTAATTTGAGTTCCATCATCATAAGTGTAAGTCAACGTGTTTATAGTTGACAAAACTGATCTTTCAGTCAGCAAAAGCAATTAATTGCTTTAAAAGATGCTGGCTAAATGAAATTGATAGCAATAAAATAATTTGCACTAAGAAATGCACACTTTAATGTAAAAACCAAAACTAAACAAAGTACCTCATCTTCTCAAAACTTCTGTGAAAATAATAGATTTCCAATTTTGTTACAAATGAAGTAACAATTTACACAAAAAACACACAGATTTTTCTATGAAATGTTAGTTATCACGAAACCCTGACGGTTAACATATCTCCTTTGCATCTGCAATAAATAGAAGGTTAAAGAGCAGGAAATCAACAATTTTGGCATAGGTAATGGTTACCCACAAAAGCAGGGTTTTTCTGAGAAACTTGGTGTTGTGTGCAAAGCGTTGCAGCTCATCTGAATTTGACCACAGCACCCAGATCCCACATACTCAGAGAGTGACTTGATTTAAGCAAGGCTCCTATTAAATGGCTCTTGGAGATGGAACAGCTTGGATATCCTTTCATTTCACAGTTAAACTGATGCAAATGCTTTGACAGTGCTGCAATGCTGTCACAGCTGTGAGAAGGCAGGAAAAAAAAGAAGCACCTTATTGAAGGATCAAATTTTCTCCCTGAAGCTTCTTCATTTCCTTCACCCGAACTGGACTGTGTATTTCCTGTACAAGCTGCAAACTACTAAATCCCCCTTAATCCCCTTTATTGGTTATGTACATTTATACCTCAAATCTTTTTTTGCATTCCTCAAAGCTTTCATTTTTTTTTCTATGCTTATTAACTGTTATGAGATCTTCAGTCTTACCTCAGTAGATTTTCAAACCTTGCAAGCATCTCTAGACACTCTATACCTTTCAGGTCATTTTCATCTCAGTTCTCTCAGGTCTTTTAGTAACAAAAATACATGATTCACCTCTTTAAAAATTATCTATGGAAAGGTTCAGCTAGCTATATTGGTCACCATTGAGTGAATCTTTAGAAACAGACATATCCAAAGGGTGATGTGTCTCCTCTTAAGACAGGCAGCTCTTTTGATGTCAATTAACACCTAGACATGTAAGATCAGACAAGATATATACAACTCACATGGCCTGTGTTTTACCAGATCCAGCCCTTCACCCTTTCTGCACTCTGTATTTGCAATTCTATTTATAAAATGGGACTTAAAACCCTCTATAGGGAAAGTTAGATGCAGAAATATTTACTCCATTTACTTGGAGCATTTTTATGATGCAGTTCTTTTGTATAAATAGCTCAAATTTCATTGCCTTGTTTTGCCTCAATATCAGATTACAAATTTATGTCTAATTTGCTGTCCTCTTTCTTCCCTAAGGTCTCTTTTAGCTTTACTGCTCTTTCCATCCCACTTAGTATATGTTTTCCAGTTTATTTTCTCCTGAATGCTTTAATTCTCATTTCTGCCATCTGAAACTCTTTTTACTGTATTGGAGCCCTCAGGCCTTTTTTTACATTTCTCCCTTATATCCCTTACAATATAGTTCATGTCCTTGAAAACAAATTAAAAGAACTACATATCTCAATCCTCTGCCCAAACTAGATTGTTTCCTAATCAAGAAGCTATATAGGTCTGGCAAACTACTCAAATATTGTTTTTGGAAAGTGAAGTTTTGATAGAAATTTTGTTCAAAACCTCTTTTACTGAAATTCATCACAGACAAGCTGAGCAGGGCAAAGCATTTCTGACCAGTTCTAATTCTAATTTATTTTTCAGCAGCAGACTGGTTTATTTGCTGTAATATGCTAAAATTTTCAGTGACAGCTGGAATGTGGGTTTAGACAGCCTTTGCACTGTAAAGTTTATTTCTGCAACAGGGAATAGGAGGAGTTGTTTTCCCTCACCCTGAAGAAGAAAATCTTAAGCCAGTACAGTGAAGAAGATCAGATTTCAGAAAATCTAGAGGAGGAAAATCAGAGGTCATCATAGCAAAATCTCTTAATCAAGAATATACATAAGTTGATAATCTGTGCCTGCCATTTTGGAGTCCTTTGACAAATATGAAGGAAAAAACAAAATTATTTCATATTGCATTCACAATTTTATGGTTTTTAATGGGTGAATGATATGAAAAACAGCAGGAAGACTATGAATCATAATTTTATCATGATATAACCATACTCAATGTATAACACACAGAGATGAGAACTGGAAATCGCAGTATTGGTATTGGCAGTGTTGCTATGGGCCTCAGATGAACAGACAGTGAGTGCTATTTAACACACTACTGTAGTGTAGTGTTTTAAACTGTAGTATTTCACAAAAGGGTGAGAACTGACTTTATTCAGGAGGGTATTTTGTTGGTGTTTTAGGTTTGAAGCTTAAAACACTGCTAAAGGTGCAAGCCATAAGCAAGAGCTATGCAATTTTGTCTTTTCAGTTTTGTCGTTAGGCTTCACAAGCTGGCTTGTGGGATCCTTGGTCTTAAGAGTAAAGGCTTAACCACCAACAAATACTCATTCCAGTGTATCCTCTTTTCTTCCTTCTTGCATCAGAATCAAAGGCAGATCTTCCATTTCAGGGGTCTCCTTTCACCTATGCAATGAGTGAGGTATATAATAGTGAGGAATATAGTGAGGTAGGGAGCACCAATGTGAAGAAAGACAAACAAGAAGAAAAAATTCTGTAAGAAAATTATAAGAGAATTATAAAATTAAGGAATGCATATTACTTGTTAAGAAATAGAATTTCAACTTTCTATTTGAAATATGTAAGATGATTACCTTATTTCATAACAAAGGATGGGAGAAATTAGCCATTTCAGAGTCAAGTTTTCCAATTTTCAAGCAGCCATGCCACAACTGTCTAGTTTGAAAGAAGTCTGAAAACATGTATACCATGCAGCAAAGCATAAAAAGTCGTCTAGCACTCCTTCAGAAAGCCAAGCCTGAACTATGCCCTAGGTAAAAGCAGAGAGAATCTTGCTAATACCACAGGTCTCTGTGCTTCAGTTGCTAAATAAAACTCAGAGAGAGTCCTAAGATAGACACAGACTGCAGGACTGCTGCTAATTTAAATTCAGGAAAGAATTTTCTCTTAAGCTCATACCTGGCAACTGCCAGTTTTACACTGACTGTGTGATCAGAGCACATCAACCAGACACCTAAGGATGTAAAGCCATTAAAGGCATAATTTCACTCCATCTATGTCCACTTGCTCACCTCCAAGGCTTCAGAGGACAGTGAATGCAGACCCAAAGAAAGCCAAATAAAGATCAAAATAGGAAACTGGTGGCTTATTTCTAACTAGTGCTGAATAAAAACTCAGCAACATGGACAGGATTATATGATTTTCTGGCAGTAATGTTTCTTAGGAACGACTTTGAGAATAGTGACACAGCACATACGTGAAAACTGTCACTGCAAACTTGTGCCCTGGGACAAAATGACTTTCCAGGATCCTATGACAAATCTCACTTCATGAAATCTCCTATTTAGCTATGCGATCCCTTTCCAAAGTATATCACATTACTTTAAAAAAAACAGTTTCAATTACTCCGTCCCTTCCCTCTTTGTCAGACAGTTCCAGAAACATACTTCTTGGACAGATAAGGTGCCTTCTTCCAATTTCCCCTCTAAATTTATTCATGGCCAATTTACAATCATTTGATCTTTTGCCAATATCGTCCTTTAACTTAAATAATCATACTCCTTCCTTAATATTTACCTCTGTAGTATGTCATTCATCCATTTAATTGATTCAGTTTAAAATAATCCTTATAAATGGGGAAATGTTGTAGCTATAAAATGAAAATGCACTATGATGACCTTTACTAAAATCTGGCACTAACCTGATTTTATTAAGTATCAGAAACATTATAATAGATATTAAAATGTAGTGATATTCCCACATTATGCAAATCTATCTGGACTCATTTATATTCTTTTTGTCTTTTCTGTTCTTTCTACACAGTCCAGTTTCACAAATGAAGAAATTTTAATAGTAAGACTAGATTTTTAGAGAATCATTTACATATTTGTGGAAATAAAAGATGAGAAAATACATGTTCAGAAAGTTCACTAGCTTATGTAACTGATCAGCTATTTCTGCAAACTCTCAGGTAATAATTATCACAGTTGTCTGTACAAATTAGTTACTTTAAGGTACACACATTTTGCACCCAGTCAGAAGAGAAATTGAAATCTGGACTGTGCAATTAATAAGTCCACCAGAATCTGTCAATGCTGTTATGTTCAGTAGACTAAATATCCAGCAGAAAACTACTAACCTTCTCCTTTATGCTTTCCTGTGGTTACTAAACCTACACTGAAACATTTTGCATCACCTGTACAGCAGACATTTGACCTGTGCTTTTTTATATACAAGTATTATCAAGTTTGCCTATTATAGTGTATATGAATAATACCAGTAAAACAGTCTGGTGAAAAGATCTGCTCCTCTGACTCAGAAGATTGGAAAACCTGGATTTTCTGAGTACAAAGTGATTTAAAAGGTTTAGGCTTTTCTTACAAATATCATGTCCTTAAGGCAAATGTTTGGTGTGGATTCAAAACAGAAATATACATTGCCAAGAAATTCTGACCACATCACAGCCTGTGACTGTAATATTGTTCCCTGTACTGAGAGCAGAACTATATGTATATTAAGACAACAAAATTCATTCATCAACATAGATTACTTCTAGGATGTCTTTGCAGATTCACACAGTGGTCAAGGTTGGAAAAGAACTCTATCAGTCATCTGGTCCAACCCTCTGCTCAAGAAGGGCCACCAAATTTAGTTGTCCAGGGCAAAATCCAGACAGCTTTTTAACATCTCTAAGGATGGAGAATCCACAACGTCCTTAATCACTCTCACATTAAAAAATGTTTCCTGTCTTTCAGTTTGTACCCATTTTTTCTTGTCCTGACATCAACTTGGCCCAAAGCATCCACTTTACAGCCTTGTGATCTGTAGCAGGTATGAGGAGGAGACACTTGTGACACTTTTGACTGCTGGTGAAAGGCATGCTCTGCTTCATATGCAGTTTTTGACTTTCTGTATCAGCATGTTTTCCCAAGCTACGTGTGTGAGGCTGAACATGGCACTCACTACCCCACAGTGCCGCTGACAACATGTCCTTGGCCTCTACAGGTTATTTTCATTACGTCAAGCAGGCAATTTCTTCCTATGCAGAACTACAACTAGACCATAGACCATATACAAAAACTGGGCCTTGCTTTTTAGTGCCAGAAACAGTCATGTAGGGGGAAAAATTTATTTTCAAATGGAAGAGTTTAACATAAACAACAAAATACTAGCCCTTTAAACCATGTGATCCTCTAGTGAAAAAATTATCAATATCCTACTCCAAGTGGTGAAATGGTTAGTGAATAACTTCGTAAGGGTCAAGAAATTGCTCTGGCATCAGCTGAGTTTCCAGCTTAAACATTCCATAGTTTCTCTTCAATAGTAGAGGAATGCCTAACATGCATTTCAGCATAGGGATTGCCCATGTAGTACTGTACTTCCAACAAAACTTTTAATAGACGGTTTTAGTCACTATTACTACTCTACCACAACATGATAATTTCAATTAAACATCAACCTGCAGCTACACAAACAAAAATACATGGTTTTAACAATCAGGTTTTGTTCGTAAATGAAATTACTTCTAAAGAGACTATTTATTTATAAAAAATGTGTACATTTAGATAGAAATGAATGTGAAATAATAAATTGATTGATTAATTATTAATTAAATAAAATAAATTAATATAATTAATTATGTGAATGAATAAAAATTACTCGAGTAATTTCTACAAAAGTCCTATGAGTAGGGAGTTAAGTCCCTAACTCCCATAACAGTAAGCATTCTGAACTTTAGACATGCTGCTTAGTGGCTTAGTAACTCAAGGCTTTTTTGTTACAAACAAGCAAACAATCAACTCATAGCCCTAATCAACTCAGCTCTAAGATTTGAGTAATGTATTGCAGCTGTTGTGCACAGACATTCATTCACCCACATTTGGTAACATGCAAAGCACTGTTCAGTATGTTAGAAGTTATCTATATTGACTTCCCCTCATTGCTCAAGACATGAGGCATTCAAGATTTCCAAGATTTCTTGTGATACACTGTTGTACTTGAAGCTTTACCATCCTACAGGGATTTTACCATCATTTGTCTGCATTTACAGCATTATCACTTCTGCACATAAAAGTATTATCCTTAGTTGTCCTCAGAAATAAATATTTAACTGATGAGATATTCAGTACATCTCTTTATCCTGTGGAATCCTTAAGTGGTTAATACATTTCTGTGAGTCCTGTGTAACATAATGGATCAGCTTTATTTGAACATAAAATGGCATTGCAGCTTCCTGTGTTTTACTTGAAGCACTGTAATTCTCAACCTTTTTAAATAACCATTATATCTTTTCTGAAAGTTCTTTTCTCCTTTCTCAGGCTCATGCCCTTACTTGCTTGCTGAGAGATGGGAGGCACTTGTCAAACCACAACACCAGCCTTGGAGGAACCCTGGCCTATTCTGAGAGCTATTCTCTATGAGTATCTCAGGGCACAATACCAATAATCATTTGTGTAATTGCTCCAGGAGACCATATTGTTTATTATTTTTCAAAGAAAATGTCAGCTATAATCATCAAGAATATTATCAAGCTGTCATGTTTGCAATATGTTGTGAAAATAAATATTTTTATATTACCATCACTTGGTATTTGAATTGAGTAATAATACTAACATTTTCTTTGAAATCTCCAAGGTATTTATTCTGTTTTGTAACGATGCAGATCAATTATGTTGCATATAAATTAAACTCTTAAGTATGTTGTTGAGGAGGCTAATATTCCTTTTGTTTTATCTGGCAAACAAAATCTTTTTTGTTGTAGCTTGATAATTCCATTCTTCATATGATGCTCTCATATGGGAAGAATGCTTTTAAAACTCATCAAGTTCTGAAAATGCACAGTGAAAATACTCTCATTGCTTTTGAGGCCAAAAGAGAAAATGCATTGTAAAACAAACTGTCTACACTCTGGATGCACATATTCACTTTACACTACACATATTCAAATCACAGTAAGGCATCAAGGACAAAAAACCAAATATCCTGATTGTAGATCCTTTCCTTGCCATCAAACCTTCTAGGAGAAAAACCTAACCAAATAAAAGAGCCTCCAGTCCATCCTCTATGTTAATTCTTGTTTTGCTTCCTTTTTTCTTGCTAGTTCCAAGATGTCTCTGTTCAATGCAACTATTCCTTACACTCCCTGTTGTACTGTTCCAGGTGCCCAGAAGCACACCTTTGACAGATAATGGCTCTGCCTTTATAGCCAACACTTCAGCTTTCACATCATATAGGAAAGCTGAAATAAACTTTCTGTTGAAGATTTGCAGTCTAAATGGCAGATTTTCACCAACCAAATCTTTCTCTAGCACGAGCTATCAGTGCACCTGCTGTTTTACCTGTTCATAACTTCAATTTCCTACTAGATATCCTTATTTGCATATGCCATTGGCAGTGTATGCTAATTAATTCGGCTCTTACAATCTTTTGCATTACGATGGAATGTCTGAGCAGGGATATGATGGATTCTCATCAGATAATTTTTCATAATTAATGTTATTTTGCTAAAGATTCCTGATAGCCTTTTGGTTTCTAACAGTGTGTCAATAAAATGTGAAATGTCTGGTGTGTTGTTGTAGTGCCTTTAGTTGCCCAAGTTTTCTCATAACATAGTTAGTGGCAAATCCAAACAAGAAAATGATGCCTCCCTCACTTCTTGTTCACAGTCTGAATTACAATGGCTGCAGTGAGTTCATTTCCAACTGCTGTCAGCTGCACTCTTGGCCCTCAAAAATGCTTAGGAGCAGCTTCATCTCTGCTTCCAAATGTGCCAGAACTGGCCTTAGGACTATATAACTGATTCCTTTGCGTTTCTTCAGCTGCATCTGAAAGACAATGTCTAATACTAAAACCTGAGCAATATTTGGTGTGTTATTTGAGTAATTCTTTAAAAAATCCAAGACCTACAAGAAAAGCCCCACATAAAAGTAAGAGATATAATTTAAACTGGTTATAGTATACAATCACCCATATTTTTTTTTTCTGCTTATCACAGTTCTTTTATATTTCTACATATTTTGATTCCAGGTCCCTGGGAAGGTGTCCCTGCCCATGACAAGAGGTTGGAACTAGATGATCCTTAAAGTCCCTTCCAACCCAAACCATTCTGCAATTCTATATACGAAGCCCATCCTATAAATTTCTAGTTTATACCAGGCTAAGTATAGTACCCACTAACTTACTGACTCCTAATAGATACTGATTTGTTGCTTGAAACCTGAAGGCATGGTGGAGGATTTGAGGGTAGCAAGACAGGGAAAGTGGTTTGCCTTTTTTTTTTCTTGAAAATCCTGAAACTATTAGGTTAAAGAAAATTCTTATTAAAGTACATTTTTTATAACACTACATTTTTCTCATTGACAGAGATTATATGTGCCAAGTTTGAATAACTTAAAAGACTAATAAATCTGGATTAAAATCATCTAACCACCCTACATATAGATGTGCATTGCACATATAAGACTCAAAAAAACTCTGGGTTTTTACCTTGTGGACCTAACTTCTGTTTTCTCATGCACATAATCACATGGGTTTTTCACTTCTTTCAAATGACTCTGGAATTGCCACTATGTACCAAATTTTCTAAGAGCAAATTTATCAAGGACTTGCAAATAAGCACAAATAAGCTCCATAATAATATCATATGTCTTATTAAACCCTCTCTAAGTTGGCTCCTTTCAATCTAGTTTTACAAACACACTACTTTATTAGCACATTATTCATCATGGAAATATCTGCCTGTGTTATTCTTTGTAGTGAAATATGTCATGACATGGTTTTACCTCAGGGATTTTCATTCTCATTACTTCTATACTTACCCAGATTTTACACCTTGAATGCCATCATGTTCTGAAAGACTGTCAGTGACAATGGGACAAAACATAACAGCACCAGAGGCTGGATGGGCAGTAGCAAAACCTGTATCATGACTCCAATTAAATTATTTCTTTTGAAATTTCACTTTTTTCTTTTTGTAAGGTTTCAGCAGTAAGCAATGTATCCTTTTCATCTCTTCATCTACTCATTCACTAAGAGACACCATGGTGATATCTTCATTTCTCTATATTACAATGTTTTTGCACTGCAAAGGACTATTAACTAAATTTCATAATAATCTTTTCCTAAGCACCATTAACATAATTAACAGCCTGTTAACTAAGACATTAGACCTTCAGCATCACATAATATATTGTAAGTCCACAGCTGGTAGGAAACCCTTTCAAGAGAAACACTGCTCAGGAGCACAACAGCTAGAACTGTGAAAATCTGTTTGTTCAGTGGTGGAAAACTCCCAGTGTCCATTAGAGAAAAACAAATGTCTGACTTAAATTGCTCCTAAAATGTGCTTAAATAAATATCATGCTAAGGAGCTGCACTTCCACCAACCAGAGCTCCATGAAAACTGGTTAATTGTTCTTTTAAAGACTGCTTCCTTAACGGACATCATTTTGCTACAATAGCTATATATTGGGTCATTAACTACCCTTCAGCAACAATTATTTGATATTATGGTGAACTATTCAGAGAAACTTTAAATAAGAAAACAAAGATCTTGCTGGCCATTAGGAAGTAGCTAAGGCAAAAGCTATCATGACCACGCATTTTGAGATACTTTGAGTAAACAATTTGCTAATAGCTAGTATCCTTTAAGTTTCCTTAGCAATTTTAAAACAAGTGCATTAAGCAACTGTTACAATTCTTATGTCAGGTTTGCCATGCAAGTCCTTAGTTTATAAATTTTAATTTCTTTCCCTTTTTTAAAACACTACCGCACTCTTATAACAACATTAAAGGAACATAGCTCAAGACTCTTTTTCACATACACCAGTGCCTTTTCTTATTTGTCTGGGGAATGAACTGCTGTTAGACCAAATTAACTCACATGGTATGACACACTTCACTCAGCCCTTGCCACAAGAGTTGCCACCACAAAAGTAGCTGTGTCCTACTTAGGAAATCAGCACAGAAACAAGCTGCATAAAGGCACCATTACAAGAACATTCATAAACTGCCAACCACTTAGACCACTTTAGAAAATCTAGGGGCTGCATGGCTGCCAAAGTGATTGTCACTATGTTGTCATAATGTACTAGAGCAAAACAGTCAATATAGCTTTGAAAATCTGAGATGAACTTCAGTGTCCATCCTGAGTTTTCCGATAGAATCTGATCCTAACACATCTACAAGGCACGAGTTGCAGAAATTATATGTATCAAAAAAACACATAATTTGCCTTTAAGCATCCTTTTCTTTTCCAGTCATTAAAACAATCAACTCCTGTGTCAATCCAAAATGAGCTGTTTTGCATGAAAACCTTTTCTGTTCCTCTCCTAGGCTGTCATGTTCCCCTGTTGTATGCCTTTCACTTTTCTGTCTTGGTTAAGCAGGAAAAAAAAAAGCAAGCAAGCAAAAAAAATTCCTAGATGTGCTAGGGCTTATTTGGTTGGTTTTCTGCAGTCAGTGTATGAGCAATCAAAGAATGAATGCAGAGAACAGCAACAAAATGAAGGTGAAAGTGTAAAAAATGCTGCTTTGCTCTTTTAGTTGCTGAATTTTCAAAGGCAGTCACACTTTTAATAACTGAACACCATCATTTTGCTAGAAGTGTGGAAAGGAACAAGAGTATCTTCTGTTTCTAACCTCAGCTCAAGCCCTCTTGCCCATATCCTGCATTATCACTGCTGCTGCCGTGGGCTACTTAATGCTCCACTTTAACTTCAGAAGATTTTCACCCTTTCTTTGCTCAGTAAGGAACAAAGCTTTAGCTTCAAATCTGCAAGTCCCTCCTCAAGACTCACTTCTACAACTACTATGAACTCTGCAAGTGCGACAGCATGTGGGACAGCTGAGCAGATAGTAATCACAGCCCCCAAACACCATTATAACAGCAAACATAACACTTCCATGGAATTAGAGCTGCACCCCAGGAAGGACACACAGCCAAGACAATACTGTAATTTATCTCACATTTGTACTCTAGTATTAAAAAAAAATAATAAGAGAGTTACAGACCAAGAGTACTGTCAGCCATCCCTTCTCAGAGTCAGAGCACAGCGTGGTTCCCAACAGGCTACGGAGCAAGGAGCATTACACATTACTGGATCTGTGGATTTGCTAACATCTTTAATAAAATCATTCAGATCCTACTTGTACAGCCTCAGATAGGGTTGCAACCTCATATAAACCTGCATCTTTATAATTCAAATTTCTTTGCTCTTAAAAAAAAAGGAAAGATTTTAATGCTTAAAGGCATAACATTTTCTTCCCCCATTTCTATATTTCTTAGTCTGAAAATCCCGATTGCTTACTATACTTTCAAAACTCCTTCTTCAGGATAGATATGAAGGATGTGAAGGAATAAAGTGTGTAAGAATGGATGATTTTTATCCTCAAATAACCAGACACCAAGATACTGAAACCTCAAGGGGCTGGTCCTACTCTCATTTGCTCCCATGAACACTGCTCAGTTCAACACAAGATATGACAATGAAGTGAATTAAGGCATGTCACCAGAGTCACAAGAATACGGAGTAGAAAATCCATATGAAGAAGGGCAATTTTAGAAAAAAACAGGTTTTGAGGAGTTTTTTGTGAATTTCTTCCTCCGTCTATCTTCCTGATATGCAACTGTAAGTGTTGGAATTAATACATGCTCCATTCCATCCCAATGGATAAAAGACAGAGTTTTTGAGCCAATAATTTTAGCACAATATAATGAACACACAGTTCTCCAATATCTGCCTTGTAAATAATCACAAAAGCACTCATTTTTCAGATTTCTGTCCCAAATATTACTCTATCTCTTCAGTCCACCCATCTTCCCTGAAGACAAATAATTTGATCTAACAGGGAAAAGAATTTGAACATAAAACTAGAGTTCATGCACACAGGGGAAATCACTAAGGAAACCAAATTTATGATCACTGTACTGTGGATAAATAGCTCTTTGATACAGGCTATAGAATGAAATAAATATATCTGCTAGTTTGTTAACACTTACTGCACAAGTGTACACTTACAACACACATTAAAAAGGTAAATCTTTACCAAGAACACAATATGATTTTCCATTAACATTCAGAAAATCTGTCTGTTGAAGTCACATTAACATATTCTTATACATCTTGACATATACTGATCTGTCAAAGGGTTCTATAAATCACTGTTTCTTGATCATGATTCTATGTCTGGACCTTCCATTTCACTGATGTTATCTGTGGCTGAGATTGGGATCAGCTCCAGAGCAGATGACTCTCACTGAAAACAATTCCCAGTTGAATGGAGTAATGCACAAAGACAGTGAGAGGCTCTAATGATCTAAACCAACACACTGAGCTGCAAGTCTGAAGAGGCAGCAAGTCATGTAGGGTTTGATATATAAAGAGTAGATGCTGACTGTGCCAAAGAGCAGAATTTCCAGGCAGGCTAGTCCCTTGAGATGACAGTGGCCGTCACTCTGCTTCCACAGGACTGGGCTAACATGGAGCAGAATGATGAGCTCCCTCACCACCAGACACACACAGTTCCCTGACAGCAACGTCCCTCTGCCACAGCCCCACGCTGCTCTTCTTTGCCCTCTCTTTCCTGCAGGAAAGAAGTGATGTCACCTCTGCTCCAGGGGGCAATCATAGACCCTCAATCTGCTGATAAAACCTCCTCCTTGTCCTCCATGCAGAGCCTGGCAGTGGCACTGATGTGGGACCACGGCTTGAACATGCCCTGGTCTGACAATGCCTTAGGTCACCCCAGGGTCTCAGAGAAGTCCTGGAAGAAGGAGTTCACTATGTCCCTAATAATTCATGCAGATACGTGAAAATTCAGCTTTATCATAGCAAAAAATTCTCTGCTAAATGTACAAAAATTTACAAAATGTGCCAAAAAAAAATTTGCTATCTTTTATTCTTGCACAGTTTGAATATAATAAGACAAAACCACAGAATTCAATTTTCAAATACTTTATCACAGCATGGCTTGGGGAGCCCAGCTAGAGTTTTTGAACATTTGGGTCCGCACATGGCAGACAACAGGGCAGTGTCTTGGAGCTTGCCACGGGGAAATTTGTGCTGATATTACTGAAACAGAAGATTTGTAAGTGTGGAGGCAGTGCTGGGATGCTGTTAGAGGAAGCCGCGGGCTCTGACAGACCAGTAAGTGTGGCTGAGGGCATTATCACCCCATCTGTGCACCCCCTTTTCTCTCCAAAGGCAGCCTTCCCGCAGCAGAGACACGGGACACCGACACGGGAGCTGCTGCTCAGCACGGAGCTCCCGGCCCATCGGTGTCTCCGGGCCCGGGACAGACACGGAGCCGGGCTCGGCCCATCGGTGTCTCCGGCCCCCGGGACAGACACGGAGCCAGGCCCGGGCCATCGGTGTCTCCGGGCCATCGGTGTCTCCGGGCCATCGGTGTCTCCGGGCCCGGGACACACACGGAGCCAGGCCCGGCCCATCGGTGTCTCCGGGCCCGGGACACACACGGAGCCGGGCCCGGCCCATCGGTGTCTCCGGGCCCCGGGCAGGGCAGCGAGCGGCACCGCTCGGGATCGCGGCCGCTCACCCGACACGGCCACCTGCCAAAACCCACAGCGAGAGAGATTACACAGAGACTGCGCTTGTATTAAGGGCATGTGTAAAGCCCAGCTTTCCAAGGAAAAATATGTAATTAAGTCAGGGACCGCGCTTCGTGTTTGTGCACGGTATCTGTGGCAGCGCACTCAATTAAAATTAAAGAAAAGGAAATAAATCTCAGTTTGAGCTCTGCCTGGATAAGTGCCCAAGCAGGAAGTAGAGTTGTATTGTCTGAACGATTTATGTTTGTGAGCAATTAATAAAACAGATTTTTCTGTTGATTCTGCACTTTTCGCTGATAATTATGGAACATTTTGGGGGTGAGGAGCTGCCACTCTAATTGAAATACATTTTCCACTCTAAACAAACAGGAGGCAAAAATAACACTGTATCTTATCAAATTTTTAAGGGAAGAAGTGTATTTAAATATTCATTGTTTCCCATCTATTCCGAGGTTTCTTTTGGTTTTATAAATATGGTTTAGAATACTTTAAAGGACACATACTTTGAAGTCCCTACCCATTGCAACAACAGACAAAATAAATCCTTGCATAAAACAGAGTTCTGTTAGTGCGCATTTTTAAACAATAGTGCTCTGGTATGACGTAGAGCCTGGCATAGATATTCCAGTTTTTCTACAAGATTTTTGCATAAAGCCACCCCACCTCTTTGTGTGTTTTCTGTGAGGGTAGGGAGGCATGGGAAGTCCATGTAGCCTTTCCTTACTTTAGCAAAATGCTGAGAGGAGAAAATACAGAGAGTGGGTATGGCTTCACATGTGGTTACAATTATGGAAATCAACTAAAGAAGGTCAAGGTACAGGCCAAGTGCTGGTCTGCAAGCCTCCATTCAACAATAACATTCTCCAACTATTGCCACAGTTCCTAACACTGGCTTTGGCTTTGCTCTCTTAAACATTGCCTGGGAAGAGCTCAGGGGTAGCAAAAGCAGACAGAGGCCTCTCCTGGACGTGGCAGTTCTGATTTATGGGAGAAGGGGAGCAGAGCTCCTTCTGGCTGGGCACACACCAAGCAGCACCTACTGGCCTCAAGACTAGAGACTTGCCCCTGCCTGTTTTATTTACTAGTATGGACATAGCCTGTAAACCCCTCTGATAAAGGGCCATGGCTTCTGGTTACAGACTATATAAAATTACATAAATCTTGAGAGTCAAGCACATACTGTTGTTTGTCAATTTGACCTGCAATTAGATCCACACAGACAGTTTCTTGGCTGAAGTTTTGAGGACACAAACAACGTTTTGCAAATACAGACACAGCCTTTGCAGGGTTAGATTTTGTCAGTGACCTAAAACCCAACAGCATGACCTCCCTCTCTCTGTGGTGCTGCAAGGATCTCTCCCCTCAGTGTGCTGCACACTGGTGTGAGTCAGACAAGCCAGACCAACAAAAGGTTCTGCAGAGCTGCAATCCGAACACATCTGACCAGGAAACACATGAAGTGTGGAACCACTTCTCTAGCAAACACCCAAGGAACAGGCCATTGGAAGAACTTCTGGTGAAAGATACAGTTGTGTAACAAAGCACTCCCCAAAGAGACGAAGAGGAAAAGTGGTTTAAAAAAATTCCTGATGGAAGATTGTGTCCTACTTAAATCAAAGCACTTTTTCAGGAATGTTTCTATCTGTAGATTTTACAAAAATAGTCTCCTCATTCCTTTTCGATATAGCTGAAACATTTCATTTTGAGAAATTCAGAGCATTTTCTTTCACTGCTAGTGAT
This sequence comes from Sturnus vulgaris, assembly GCF_052056855.1. Classification (NCBI taxonomy): domain Eukaryota; kingdom Metazoa; phylum Chordata; class Aves; order Passeriformes; family Sturnidae; genus Sturnus; species Sturnus vulgaris. The sequence continues at coordinate 59,063,727 of NC_142247.1, forward strand.
AATGTGTTTTATTGCAGAGTATCTCAGAACTGACAGGCTGGGAGTTGCCTGAAGACAGCAACTGACTGTCCATTCCTTGGCTTTTTAGCTACAATCAACTTAAATAGAGCATCCCTGACAGAGCTTTGTCTAATCTAGCCTCACAAGGCTTTTCTTTTTTGTGAGTTTCATCGTGCTTACCAGCCAAGAAGTTATTCCTAACATCTAATATAAATTTACCTCATAATTTTGAAGCTATTCTACAGAAAATATCATCGAAGAATTTTGTCTTATCGAAACAAGACATTTATTTAAAAGGTCATTTTTCTCTTCCCTAAACAATTTTCCAGGATGTTTTTCACAAGCTGGAACACAGTCAGATGTCAGTTTGACATTAAGGGATAATCAGAATTTAGTGTGGAATTTCTAGCTCTGTGTTCTCTCTCCATGATTAAATGTGTAGGACTATCTCAGTGCACATCTGCAAATGTATGGAGAGTCAATAGGGTGCTGCTTCACCTTTGTTTCAGCTGAAAAAAGTCTTGGGTAAGCTCTTAAGCATGACACAGGCTGAGCATGGAAGTGAGATCAGGAGAGACCAGAAGAAAAGACTGTTACAGAAAATTATTTAAGTATTCTTAAATCATTAAGATCTTATTACCATAGCAAAAGTAGGGGCAGTGAGAGCAGCTGGGAACTCTCTGCAAATAGACCTGAATCTTGGCATGGGGAGATTTGCTATTTATGTGCTTGCAATATAGGACAAAGCTGCCTTTTCCTTTTTGAGTATCTGCTGGGAGTGCAATGTTTCCCAAATTAATGAAAATCAAAAGTTAAATGACATAATAAAATCCAGACACTGATTCTTATGTTAGAAGTCCTCTTTATGCAAAGCATTATGTATCATCTTAAATGTCACTCATTCAGTAATAGTATTATAATGCTATTCCTTGGTGATAGCCAGGAAAAAGTTTTTCCGGGCATACATCAACACAGTTTCTATGCCATTTTTTTTGTCTGCTGTGAATCCTGTATGTAAGAAATCTCAGATATTGGTTGAGAGAAAAACTGGGAGAGAGTTACTACCAGAGCTGGATCAGCTGTGTGCTCCATTCCTGTGCTTTTCTGTGTGCTCAGATACAAGTCACCTCTAAAAATCAAGTAAAGGCAAACAAGGAGCTGTGGGGCAGAATGCCAGGAAAGAAAGGGGTTTGTAACTGGCATCTCAAAACAATGCTGATGGAGCACTAGGCTTACAACCCAGAGGTGTGTAAAGAGTTTGGAAACTGTGGTTGCAATAATGTGGAGGGCACTGAGCTCATGTCCCTTTCCCAGCTCCACACCAGTTCAACCTTGGCAAAGCAGACTCTGAGGGAAGAGTGCCATCTACTGAACCCCAGCCTTTCTCTGGGCTGCCCACCCAAACATAGCTCACTCAGCCTAGAAGCCCCACATGTTCCCACCTGCAGCCTTCCCAGCCCACTGGAGACAGCTTTTCCCCTCTCTGGTCTTCCTCAAATGCAATATGAGCAGTAAAAGCCTATAGAAATACCACCAAGGCATGAAAACAGAAATCAAATTTCTCTTATACTTCCTGGTTTAAAAATTAATTGCTTATTTATATAGCAAGAAAAATAACAGCTAAGAATACCTGTAGTGGTTGGATTGTTCTGGGGGTGATTAAGTCAGGTGTAAATGTCCACAGCTCTCAGCAGCACTGCAAAGGAATCATTCTTCATAAAAAAGAAGAAATTGATCTATTCTCTTCTAAGACTGGGAAGCGCTACATCTACTGATCAACATCCCTATTCATCAGAGCCGTAACCTGCTGCTGCATTATCTGGGCCGCAAGGGTGCTATGGTATTTTTCCATTCCATTATAATAAATTAGCTGTTCTGCTATTAACGTGCTTCATATTTAAGGGAGATAGTCACCAGCTCCTTAAGAATCAGAGCCAGTCCTTTACATAAACTGTCCCAGGGCTCAATTAATTACTGCAGTGACCAAGTGTTTAAACGAAACTTCGTCTTCCAGATATGCCCCATCAACACAGAGTGGAATCAATAAGGCTCATTTCAAGCAATTTACCCACCATCTCTATATTCCAGGCAGCACTTGCATTCATCTGGATAGTATTAGTTTATCATATGTCTCTGACGTATTTTCTTGTCAAACCTTCCTGTTCCATGCTCATACAGATGAATGAACAGTGTCAAAATAATTTCATTCTGTTTTATCTTTGCAAGAATTTCAGAGCTGCGGATGGGAGATGGGGGTAATTATCTAGGTTTATGAGGACCATGGAACAAGGACAGCATCCTTTCTGATTGTCACACACATACTTTAGTTGATACTCAGCCTTCAGCCAAATCACTCCGAATAAGAGAAAATTATAATTTACTGCATCATCCCAACAGCCTTTATGGTCCTTTGCTCAGCCAAGGAAATTGTCTCCTCAGACTCTCTGTGCCATTGGAATGATATAGAAAAAAAGTGTGCTCTCTTTTCCCTCACTACCTTACATAACAGTGAGGAATTTGGGAAATGCAGTTGTAACTTGCCTAGATATCAGTTTGTTATTGTTTATTTACTTCAGCTCATTCCTTTATTCAGCAATTACAGAATATGCAGGAGATGAGCCAGCTGAAATCGTCTTTATCAGCAGTTTCAATCTGAAGCAAAGAGGCATCAGGCAATGAAAGAGACAAGCTGAAGTTTCTTAGCGGCCAGCTTGACTCACAGAGATCAGACTGAAGGAGATGTCTGTTCCCAAGTGACTATTTAAGAATTAACCTTTAAAGAGGTCATTTGGTAGATTGAAAAGAAATGAGGATTCATTACTTCTAAGGATGTGGCCCAGAATTGTTCCTATTCTCCTGCGAGGCATCGCTCCCTTAAAGAGCCTTCTTTCAGATGATTAACTATAATTCAGCAGTACCAATACACTCAAACACACATTTCCTAACAAGAGTTGTCTCCTGCCTCCAATCCAGGCATCACAGGCTGTCCTGCAGACTTAATACAATTGTGGCTGAGCAAAAAGCTCATTTGAATTTCAACAGCCCGTGGCCACAACAAGGAGCAAGCAATTTCAGGTTTCCAGGAATTTCTGGACAAGAAGCATAATACAGCTGCATAATTACAGTACAGCAATATATAAAATATGCAACTAACTGAGTATTTTAAATGATGCTTGCAACTTAAACGGATGCACCCACTTCGTATACAACTTGATTATCCAGGCTTGCATCAATAAGATGGAGTGGAACAGAAAAGAAGAGAGCTGCTCCTGGCTGTCATGTTGTTTCACTGCCACAGAGACACTGCCAAGAGGGTCTCCTTCCATTGCATTAATGTATGCATCCAATTACAGAGAGGCTTTTTGTTTGCTTCTTCCAGCTGGAGAATGCAATGCTATACTTGTGCTCACACTGTTGTGTTCATGTCTACTGCAGAGGATAAAGCCTTTTTGGAAAGAGATCCCAAATCCAGCTAGAAGAAAATACTGCCTTCGTATCTCAAGTAAGCATCTACATTGGGCAGTTAGAGTAATCTATTTTTTTTTTTCTGTTACATTTCAAATGAGAAACTCTACAGTCTTATTTTGGACTGTTTTTCATACTTTCTATTTTCCTTACTAGGAAAATAGTTTTTTATTTCCTGAACTTCTTCACAAACTCCAGTATGCAAAGGTTTAATATTGATTTTGATCAGAATGCATTCAGTAATAGACCCTCATCTTGCAAAGAGATCAGTGCAAAAACTTCCTCGTGCTTGAAGCAAAGACAAAAACCTCATTCAGAGGGAGATTAACTAAATCTTCTTCTCCTTTATTTTAGAGAACTGGCTCTTTTGCACTAGGAAACACAAGTGAATAAATGCTTTTCCAGGATGTTGACTTCCTTGTAATTTTTCATGGGAGGGAGCAGTGCCCCAAGTTTGTTTGATTTTCCTTGGCCTGTAATGAGATGTTTTCTAGACAAAATATTTCACCCAGCAAAAGATGTGTTTAATTGAGAGATTTAGTGTTACGAAACCTTTTTGTTCCTATGTTGGAGATGTGAGGTGCAGAAATTCCCACAAATCCAACAATTATGGGCAAGAGAGGCAAGGAAACCTCATCACTTTCTTATCTAGTACTTGATCCAATGACAAAAAGCTAACAGTGAATTAAAAGGAAATAAAGTCCATCCTGTGGAATGCTGAATGTCCTTCTCTCCACTCAGTTCCCAGATGAAAAGGATGCTCAGCAGCTCATACTTTTCTTGATTTTCCTACAGTTCATGTGTGGAACATTTTAAAAAAGAATGTACTTTTTCACACTGGTTGTATTAGCCCAGAACCTTCTTGAGAATGAGATTCACTCTGAAAAAACAATCACAAAACAACCACTGTTCAATAGCTCCTAGACACAGTCAGGTGGACTGAAAATAGCATGCCAGATTTAATTTTAAACACGTCCAGTTTTCTTTTCTCATATCATATTTTCTTGGGTGCTTTTACAGGATTCTTTTGACTTTTCTTGAGTTAATGCCCTGATTTTTAATTTCTTTCATTCTCATTGGGCTACATGAGAACTGCTATAGTCACATCATAATGTCAGGCATTTGCAAATAAATATTTATGGACTTCAAAAGACTTTAATTATATAAATGAAGTTCAATAAATTGTGAAAATATATAATATTCTCCACGCTGTGTCATGTACATCTTCTTCCAAAAAAGTATTTTCAGGTGATATTATGAGCTTGATAGAGCACAGTACTTCATTGGAACCATCATGGTTTAATTACATGGCAGCATATGTACTCCAAATATTTCTAAAATGGGTAGAATTTGCAATGTAAATGGAAATCAAAATAGCTACAAGACCTGTGCAGTAGGCACTTTTCAGAGCTATATAGCAATCCCATCCAGAAAACATCAAAATGTTCTAAAGGAGGTGGGGGAAACAAACCCAAAAAAACCCCAAAACCAAACAAGCAAACAAAAACTAAGAAAACAAACAAAAATGAACAAAAACCCCTCAATCATTTGTACACATTATTCTGAAAGACCAGGACGCAGCACAAGCAGGGCCAAACATCATCAGCCCACATTCCTCATTGCCTCATTACTCTGAAGGGACTGGGCTGCCTGCAGTCTGCTTTGCATCGTGTCCCATAAGATCATTTGCTATTTTACATGTCAAGAGGAATTTCAACCATCAGGAAGATGGCTTTTAAAAATAGGGGACATTTTAGAAAGAAGTGTGTACTGATTTCAACAATGTTGAGATGTAATGAGATTGGGAAACATTCTAAGTATACCATATTTTTTAAATTAGAAAAAACAGTAAAGGCTACAAAAGGTGAGGATTTTGCTATAAATATATGTGTACTTCTCATACCCTCCAAAAGACAGAGAAATCAGCATTTTTTAAAATAAGGCATGTGCCTGACTTCATCCTTAAAGAGGGTCTGTTTTTAGAAGGGATCTGAACACTCAGTTTTACCAACTTCAGCAAAGAAGCTGAGAATAGGCAAAGCAACCTATTGCTCTGGAAAATTCAGGCCATTATACATCTTCTCTAAAAATTTAATTACACAAAAAAAAAGATCTTAGCTAATCAAACTCATACAGGAAATGTGTGCAGGATGACTCATGCCTTCCTCTGCATTGTGCTGGCAGAAAATGGAGCTGGTGGAGGCAATGCCTTCCCTGTCTCAGTGCAATGCACTCATCTGGCAGCTGTGGTGGACTCCAGCCACCCCAAATTCTGGCAGGGGAACAGACAGGGTGTGCCAGGACCAGGCTTTATACAAGCCAGAGGAAGCACTGCAGCAAGAAGAGGTTATGATTTTCTACAGGGCATAGATCCTGTTACCAACACCACTTATCTTGGTACCCCTCTAGTTTGTTTTTCCTGGCAGAAGTCAACTGCCTCCTATAGCCATGCTCATTTTGACACAGGTTCTAAAAGACATACATTAGACTTGTATCTGTAATAGATTTGAAATACAACTGTATATAAAATACCTAATGTTTTAAGAAGTAACATTTTTTCAACATTAAATTAAACTTGCTAAAAATACAGTGTACTTCCTGCAACTTCTCTCTATATGTCAGAAGAGTAATGCTGTATTTATAGCAAAGATGATACTCCCATTAAATCTTTCAATCAGCAAGGGACTGAGATAATTGGCAAAATTCTGTTCACTGCTATTTAGTCAGCTGGCTTTAAACCACAGTTTATCTAAGAAAGGAAATATTAGTTATGACTGGTAGAAAGCTCTTCAGTTCCTGCACTATTTCCCATATACCATTCCACATAATAAAATATATCCCGTGGCACAAGGACTCAATGTAAGGTCAGCTGTCTGTGGAGCAGAGTGTACCTGGAGATGCAGGATTATCAAAAGACATTGCCTGGAGAAGAAGCACTTTTGGTCCCAATCAGCTGTGCTCGGGAGCAATGGCTGACAGAGGGGTGATGCAGAAATTTTAAACTTGTGTTATGAGGTTTACCAGGATTTTTTGTCTCTCATGCCATATTTGCAGTGCAATCCATAGCAGTGTCAATGCCTGTTTATTGGTAAATACCTTGCAGGACAAAGGGTTTGGATAGACTTTTACAGCTGTAAATCATAAAAGCTACAAAAATTGGTGCATCATTTTCCAGTGTTTATTTTTATAGGCTATTGGACCTCCTGAAATGCAGCTGCTTGATCAGACATTTTTAGTCTAAACATTTCTAGAAATTATGTATTTTAATAGCAGCGATTGTAGGAAAAAATGTTGACCTTTTTCCCCCAAAATTATATGCAAAATGGCAACCCTCTTACCTGGTTTTAGTCATCTCAAATCTAGGCATTTACTTTACTTAAGGTAAAGATTCACCCAATAGATTCACCCTATAAACTACAGAAAGACAGAGATTCTCCATCCTAAAATAATTGGCAAAGATGAGTAGTGCAGAGTGAGCTGATTTTCCCTATTAGGAGCACAAGTGGGAGGTAGAAGGATTTATATCCTGTTTAAGTATTTTCATAAGGTACAAATCTTCACCACAAAAACTATTAAGACAGGCCAGCTGGAAACATTCCCACTTAATATTTTAATATGGATTTCCCCAAGAGGAAATGTTTCACCGTCACTTAAGTAATTTGAAAACTGCTTGTTTGAAAAGAAACATGAGGAGGAAAAAAAGTGATTTTGCCATGCATTCCTATAATACAATTGTTAAGTAATGGGATAAAAAGCTTGACTGCACACTCAGAGAGGAACGCAGAGACACAGAGGTAGGAGGGGAACTCAAATTACACTCTGCCCCTCCTCATGCCAGCCCCATCTCAGCCATCAACCCATCCAAGGCCCATGCCCACATCTATGAAACAACACAAGGGCTCAAGGCAGGTGGAAAATCTCCCACCCAGCTCCTCCAGGACTGGCACAGGAGTGCCTCAGCATCAGGGACTGGAGACATCCATCCCCATGAGGCAGCGGGAGCTGCTCTCCAGCTCACCCACCACACTGAGGGACCATGCCTAGGGCAGGGGATACAGTCAGATGCAGAGGAAGAGCATTTCAGGACTGACTATGGGATGTTTAGGGCAGGAACAAGAGGGGGAGAAAGAGAAGGGTCAAGGTGATTTTGGAAGGAGCATACACAGGAAGATAGAAGAGTAAGGGGATTAAAGGGATCAGTTATGAATGAACAGGGGCTGGTCTGCACACCCAGCTGGCTGTACCTTGCACCCCATTAGTGAAATATGTTCTGTCTTCCTGCTGAACCTCTCTGAAACTCTTTTCCTGGTTGAGGGACTCTGTGGGGTGGGTGGGCATTGATGTTTGTGTCTCTGGGAGTGAGCTGGGGGGAAGGTGAGAATGGTAGCCCAGATCAGGGTCTGCATGAGCTGTGTGGCTAAGCCCAGCTCCAGGAGCGAGGCCCAGTGGGTGTGCTGTGTGTCAGTGCCAGTGCAGGTGTGTAAGAGCATCTGCCCCAGCAGCTGGAGTGAAGCTACAGCTTTGGGGGCTCATACATCCAAGTGCCAGAAACAGGGGAGACTGGGACCCAGGGACAGCTGCTGGGTGTAGGAGCCCAGCTGCTGGAGAGACCCACATCCATCTCCACCAGCAGACTTCCATCCTGCTCAGACAGAGAGGGAAGTAGGATGAGGGAATAGAATTAACATTTTCAATGTTGTTCAAGGAAGATATTTCAACTGACTCAAACAAACTGTGGATTTTTGCTTTAAAGAATATCTTCACACTGTTTTAAATGGGTTTTTCCTCCTGTTTTGTACCACAGTATTCCCTAGGATACTAAAGATACGCTTCTATTTATTGCCTTTAGAAAAACTTACTGGTACAGATTCTAAAAGTATTCTCATCAAGAGCAGAAAATGTCTGAAAGCCTTTCGGAAACTGCAAGTTTCAGAAGTAATTCAAATATCACACAGAGGAAATTTTATGGCCTCAGTAACACAGTAGGACAGGTTAAACGATCATGATGTTCCCTTCTGGCCTTAAAATTTATTAAGTACCTCCTATTTTTTCTGTTGATAGGTTCAGTAATACTTTTCAACTGTGCATCTCTCTGTGGATATTATATGGTAGCTGCATGTAATTACTTCCATCTTAGAACACGAAAACTCAGATTCAGAGGAGTTAAGTGATATAATCATCATGCAAGAGTGCACTTAGAACCTACATTAGACCTTAGATTTATTGAGTGGCCATTCTTTGTGGAGTCCATCAGCCTCCCAGCTTCTCCCTAGCTAGTTAATTCCAGTGTTCCTTTTTTCTTCCCTTCATAAAAATAAAAGCAATATCACCTTCTTATTTCTATTCATCTATAAATGGCTGTCAACGGTGATTTCAGCTCGTGGAATTTCTTCAGCTATTTCTAACCAAGCTACCATTGGCAACATTAGCTGTGTAGCAGCAGTAACAGGGAACTAATTGCAAAATAATTACCTTAGCATTTAAAAGACACAGTTTGCATCCTCTGCTGCCATAGCTGGTACAGAGGCATGAGACCTGTACCAAGTACCTTCACCAAAGCTAGCAGAGGATTTCAGACTGCATTCAAGCTGTAACTATACACATTACAGAGTACAGGTACCCAAGTGCAGCTGTGAAGATCCACCCCAGGTTTTTATATTTCATGTGCACCTGACATATATAATGGAAAGTTTGTGGATTCTTCTGGAGATAGGATCATAACTTGCATATGCACCAATCTTATCTTTGATTATTATTCTGGGTAAAACTATTTACATTTTAAATGATGCATACTCATTTAACATAACAAAATAATTATGACAATACTCTTCGTAATAAATTGTAGTGAGCAAAACCTTCGATTTTGAAGTTTGAGATATAAAGTAAATTGGATATTAATACTTAATTAGGCTAATAAAAAATTAAAGAAGAAATTTTACAGCATATTTAATACATATATTTCATGTGTAAACTGTCTGGAGCAACTTAAAAACACATTGAATGGAAATTCCTTGAGGTGGATTGAGTTTCTCCTCTCTAGCTGAATTCAAGGGCTGATTACAATGAGCTGTTTTCCACATCAGCTCTGCCCCTTTCTCCATTTTACTCCACACCTGCAGAAGTTTTAGGGAGAGATTTGACACAGAATTGACAGCACTGCACAGAGTGAGAGGGAGAACCATGTGCAGCTCTTTCAGTGAGCTCTCCTGGCTGCAGCAGGGCCTGAGTAAAGATGCAGAAATCAAAAGAACTGAGAAAATCCACTAAAGAAGTTGCCTCCTTGGTATTAATAACAAATGTGAAGGGCATCCGCCCCCAGAAAATGTATTAATCACACACAGACCCATGGACTGTGTGACGTGTGACAGCTGTAACATGTATTTCTATCCTGCAGGTAGGAGATTGTGCATCACTGTTTGCTACAAAAACCTGGGGTGCTCTGAGGTGCAGCCACCCTCAGTCCTACCAGGCATCTTCTATCCTGCAAAGTGCCAGACAGCAAACCTAAACCCACCCATTCCTTCACTCTTGTTAGATCCTTCTCTATTTCATATCAGTTGTGCACACTCAGAAGTGCTTTTTTTAGCAGAAATGAGTGTCTGTTATCTAATTGGGAACTTGCATTAGATGAAGAGGCACTTGGCTTCTGTCTCATTCCTCCAGAGAAACAAAATGCTTCGAGGTGGTCAGAGATGTGAGTTACACAACTTTGTAATGACCACTGCCAGCCTAATAATCTATACATAACATCATTTACTGTGTCCTTTCTCAGGTGTCTCTTTTCCAAGGTCAAAAGTGCTATGTTACTTGTCTCTTTTTCATTATAAATCATTCACTGCCTCTGTTTTGTTGTTTTGTTTTTTTCTGAGGGGTTTTGGGGAAATTTTTTTGTATGTGTTTCATATTACATACCCTGCCAATGTGATTCTGAGATCCTTCAAGTATATACCTACATGTTTTCCATGGACAGAAAAACACATACTGATTTCAATAATCACAGCAAATTCCTTGTGCTTTGCTTTTAACTTTGGTCTTTTACTTTGATTTCTCTTGCATGTTTTTTTTTTCTTTATTTGTGCTATTGTTTTTCTTTTTAATCCAGGAACATTCACTTCCACTGGAGAGTACTGATCTATAAGGAGAATCTATTTTGCCATTCTCAGGCACAGAACTCATTCCAGAAGAGGCAAGGAGCTGTTTTCTTTCACGGGGAAGAGACAAAGTACAACATACAACTGCTTAACTTCAGCTTTTCTAATAAAAACACCTTCACACACATCTTCCTACATTAATTGGTTCTAGTTATGGGTCTTAACAACTGAGGAAAGGAAAAGGATGACTTCTGCTATTATTTCCATTTATAACTATATGATGTGCTCAATATATGGAGGTGTGACACTCACATATATGAGACAAGAAGAAGAAAAATCCAGGTTAGAAGAAGATTCTAGGTTTTTAATACAGTTAAAATATTTTATATATATTTCAATTTTTTCCTTTTATTGAAGCAAGCTTCGGCTTTATAAATTTATGATTCTGTTAAGAATTAATGTGGAATAATTTTGCATTTAATCTCAATTTTCATACCTGTATCAATATATGAGTTAATGGCAAATTAGACCAAAGAATTGCATTGAAGTGATTCAGAGGAAGCAGGGAGAGAAGTGGCAGAAAAGGATTTTGGCAAGTCCTAAATGCTTGGGAAGACAGATAGCTTACCTGACAGAATTAGCATGTGTATCTCAGCATAGAAACTTTGATTGCCTTTAGTGGCCAGGGTTGTTGCCAGTTATCCCCTCCTTTACCCATAGGGGAAAATAAAATCTTCAGTATTAACATATTTGTTGAATGAGGCACATAATTCTTCTTTCACTGTACTCCATTTCTCACAAGGCACATAATCTATTCTCAGATTTCCCAGCTGAATGCAGCTCTGAGCTTGTGGAAAGGATTACAGAATTTTATTTGAATACAAGCTAGTAGTTGTGTTTTGTGCCCAGTACGATTACTGGAATCACAATGTGTTCCCTTTTATGTATGGAGCAGATTAACACCGGCGTATGCAGAAAAGGCTTTCTGTGCCATTGGCACTGAGATCATCTGGAGCATCTCCTAAGGCCACACAGTTGAGGTACACCTGTTATTGCATGTTATAGTCTTTCTCCACTGCTGTATTTTCACGTGTGCTTAAACTAATGATAGATGAGTCATATTCCAAATTACTGTTGTGGAAAGCCAATCCTCAGGCACCAACCCATTTTCATGCAAGCGTGCCAAAATGAGATTATATCTTTGAGCCAAACTGCGATTAAAAAGGCTCTTAAAAATACTAATAATTTTGACTTAATCAATGATTATTACTCTTTCTAAATGGAGTTTAGAATTTGTACAGTTGCTTTGAATTTCACTTTTTGTTAAATCAAGCATTGTTTTTGCCAGAATGGAAAATCTGTCACAATGCAATAACACGTCAAGTGCATAAGTACAGTCTAAAAATTGAGCAAGTGTAGCTTTAACATGGGGATGGGAATTAATTGTTCTTTTGCTGTAATATCTGGGGAAGCTGAAGGCAATTCACGTTTCTGTGTGCCACAATAGTTTCAACCAAACTAATCATCCTCCTTGCCTCATTTCCAAGGCTATATAAAACCCCTGAGCATGACACAAGTCACAGCAGAATTCAAGTGAAGATGGTACTGAAAGATGAAATTCGTGCAAGAATCATTTGTTTCAGAAATTACAATTTGGTAGGATGGATTTAACTCAACAGGACATTCCACAAGAAGATATTTCTATTGAAACCTCTTTCTTTTGTCATGCCTTTTAATTAAGTTTAAAGTCTTGCATGGCTCAAAGCAATGTACACAAAATAAGTAAGGAGGCATTTGTATTGCTTTTACAATAAAGGGAAAGAAAGGATGTCATATATTGCTAAACAAAGATGTGACATTTGCTGGACAGAGAAGAAAATAGAAAGAACAGAAATATTACAACCCAACAGGATTCCTGATTTTACATTCCTCTTCTCTTCTACTTTCATTCTGCTAGCACACGGGAGGGATGCCAGAGATGCATCAAACTGTCCAAGTGTAATTTAAGTAGTCAGGGAACAGATGTTCACACCAGTTTCTGGTCAGTGCAGGGATTTTACTACCTGCCCACAAGCTTCTACCCACTGTGAAAACTGTATTTCTGGAAGATATACTGTATCAGTTTATATCAAAATACATGTATTCTGTAAGGTTGAATGACCCTAATCTACTACCAATGTAATACAATATCTCCTCCTTTCCTCTCGTCCTCCCCTTCTCCAAGACTGGATAGAAGTCACACTAGCCAGTATTATAATGCAGACTTCAAATGCTTAGATACTTTAGGAATTTGACTTTGAATGCTGGTGACTTCCTACAGCGTGAACAGGTGGGGGAATGCTGGAAACCAAAGGTGAGCAACAGTTCTCCTTCCCTTCTCCCTTGCATATGCAGCAAAGGTCACTACTTTAATCCACACTTTCAATGGATGAGGACTTTACCAGCTCCAGAAGTCTACCAAAACTTTTTTCTTTTTTTCATTTTTCCATTAAAAAGTAAGGAAAATGTTAATTTCTCTAAATTGATCATCAAGGTGTATTGAGTCTTTTCATTTAAGAGGGAAAGGTAATCAAATACATTGATGGGATTGAACATATCAGGATTTATATACAGAAAGCAATATATTGACATGACTGGAATTGGCAACAGAAAGAAAAGACAGCTCAAACCTAGAAAAGGGTGACTGGAAAAATGCCAGTTAATGAATCAAATATATTACCTCAGCAACATAAAAGATTTACTGTTCATTAGGGTTAAACTCAGACAGCAACATCTGTAGCCCATATATGCATACTAATTTTTTTTCATTGCTAATTTTTATGTAGGTCAGAACCAGTGGAATAGCTGTATTAGTGGTGTATTAGCGGTGGTTCTTTGTATCTGAAGTTTTTCCCAACTTCCCTGGAGCCCACTACAAGAAGGTGCTATCATGGCAGCACTGCCAGCAGAATCCAAGAAAGGCAATTTTATGCTAGCTGTGTTTTTTCTAAACATGCCACAGTATTGTTGTGACCTTGGCCTTCACTGCAGAAGGCAAAATTCAAATTTCCATCATCATCATATCCGTGGTATGTTTGGGGGTACATTTGACCTGTTTAAAACATTTTCTTTAAGAAGAAACCTATTTTTGGACTAATTCTGGCAGAAATTCCAGAAGAAGACAAGATTTCACATTTCCTTCAGTAAGAAAAGGATCAAGACGTTGTATGCTCTGATGCATGTAAGAATCACACCACAGAGACCTCAGAGGCAATGAAAAGGAATACCCTGAGACCAAAGGGGACAAAGCAGTTTTTTCTAAGCTACCATTACAATGTTAGCTGCAGTAAAGCTCAGAAGCAAGAAGTCATTGGCTGGGACACTATGGGAAATGTAAGTGCTGCATATAAAATTATTATTTTCCTTTATTTTAACTTCCAGTATATGATCCTTATTTGCTTTGAACTTTTTTCTTTAAAGTGAAGTTCAAATAAAACAAAACATGACTGATTTTGAAAACTTCCTGGTCTCTTTGAAGAGCTGACTTGGAGCCAGTCTGAGTGTACTGACCTCACATTTGTGGCCTGCTTTGTGGCACCATCTCAGCCAAGAAAATACAAACAAGCTAAGACTAATAACCTGCTGTCTTAGTTTAGGAATATTATGTTTATCAAATTGCATGCAAGTGGAAGATCTCTTTTGTAAGTCTTCTATTTTAAATGGAAGGACAATATAATGTTGACTTATGTCATTAGGTCTATGTGGTACATATGTTCCTTCATGTCTAGGAGATCCCATAAAATAGTCCTGAAATAAGTGGTCTGGTTGGATCTCCAAGCACTATCTTATCATACTCTGTGAAGAAACAAAATAATCATAGTAAATAAAGCTTTCGCTATTTTTCTTCTCTCATAAAACCAACAATGAGAAACTGTTCTTTCTCTGCTTAAACCAAAGTTCCTGAAGTGAGTTAGAAATACAAAAAAAGGTAACACTACATAGGCTTCATTTTCTCCAGCACAAAATATGCTGGCTAGGTAGTTAAGAATTAAAAAAAAAAAAAAAAAAAAGAAAACCCACTGAGCAGGATCCTTCTTTCCCTGGTTAAAATGCACTAACACTCAGATGTTGTGTAAATGGTTCCACACCATCTGGCAGCTATAAAGGGAAAAACAAACCATCATTTGCAGGTTACTGTACTTCTCACATTTTTAATAATGTACCACAGTATAATCATTGTCATAACACACAGCACAATGTACAAAATATTTAAAGTGCAGTATGTTCCTTCTCATTCATATTTATGCTGCACAGCTCAGGAATGCACTTACATGGTGCCATAGCTATTCTGTATGTTTCCTGGCTGTGCAGATTACATGGGATATATGAGAGACAGTGCATTGTACAGAAATTACATACTTCCCACAATACAGCCTTGCACTGCACCATGGATGATAATCACAGCAACTCCTTCTTCCACCATGACAATACAGGGACCCTGTCACTGCCTCATAGCCTGCTCCAGCAGTTCCACAGACTGAAACCTATCCTGCAGCTGTTCCCACTGCATCCTGCAGCACTGCACAGACATCAACAGCCAGATCCCTCAGCACTCGGCCAAACCTTGGGTCTAATAAGGATCAACAGATTAGTTTAAGATGTGCCATTCTCTCTCTGAGAGAACCCTGCATCCATTCACCTGCTTCAGTGATGCTGAATGTAGCCCTAGCATACCTGATCTATAATTTTCTCCATTCAGTCACAGGGAGACATGTGTTTCTCCATTTGCCTTGCTTGAGTGTGGTGGTCCCTGGAAGCACCAGTATCTGGGGGAAGGAGCCAGGAAGGATGCAACTACAGACTTTGCAGGGTCTCATGTTTGCATCTCCCTGGGTTATATTTGAAGCCAGCCAGAATGGCAACACAGTCCTCTGTTTCTTTGCAAATACATGTCTGTCCCTACAGAGTTCCATTGACAGAAATTTAGAGGGTAAGTAAGGGGCATTGCTCATGCACCAAGACCTGGTGCATACATAGTCTTAGAAATGAGATGGTAGGAAATTATTTCTCACAACCTCTTTCAGCAGCTTTCACATTTTTATAAATCACAGTCTCTCATCAGATGTAGCTAAATTGAGGGAAAACTTATGAAGATTTCTGTCTTCCTGGTTGACATCCAGTAAACCTCTTTTTTCCTAAGGAAGACATCATTAAACTTCCACTGCCAGACAACTTAGCGTGTGTCATCCAGTCTGGGATAGCTTTCCATACCTATCTTCTCAGCCCACACCAAGGCAATCAGCTATTTTAACCTTCTTCCTCTGAAAGTTTACATTATGGAAATGTCTTGCTCTACCAATTGGAGAAATACGCTTGGTATCATCTTCCCCAGCAGACTCTTATGCCTTCTGTTATCACAGTTTTTCTCTCATCTTTCACTCCTGTACCAAATGCAAACTTCATGCCTACTCCTGCTCTTTCCTCATCCGCTATCCGTCCTACGCCCCCTCCTTCACTTCAGTAGGGTTTTTCCTTCATTATATGTGCGTGCTACCAGCAGGCTCAGACACAGAGTGAAGCTGGCATCTCACAAGGTCCTGCCTCTGCCTTCTGTACATCTTCATTACATTGAGAAATAAATTATCTTGTTAGTTACATTATTACATTATAAGTTGACAAGTAAATCTTATTATAAAAGTGTAATGATACAATAAGATATTTTATTCATGCATTTAGCCTTCACTCTCTGACATTTAATTATATCTACTGCTGCATGGTGATCTGAAACATTAATTTGAAAAACCAACTAAAATCCTCCATAATAGACTAATTTCCTGCTCTGCTCTTAGGGTTCTCTTTTAACATATACTGAAATTACTTAAAACATGTCCAGTCAACCTTAGAAGGGCTTGATAGTAATGGAGAAAAAAAAAGAAAGACTGTACAGGGGGTATTTTGTTAAGAACTGCAGAATCAAATCTGAACTTGTGTATAGGATGAAGTTTTGCAAGGACAGAAATGGGATCTTCCCTACCGAGAGCAACATAACACCCATGCACCTGCTCCACCACAATACAGTGAGCACATATCCAAAGAGTGTTATGCTATTGCACAGCACAGCCAAGGCTGCTTCCCAGTTTTCATGGTGCTTTGGCCCAGGGACCTTGGTTCCCATGAAGACATGCACACATGTCCATGCTGGCCAAGGAAGCTGTAGTGTGAGCTGCACACCACGGAGCCCTGAGCACTCCTGAGATACAGCAGATCAGCAGATCATCCAATTTTTTTCCTTTAAGGCAGACAGCATTCAGCCTGTGTTTAGATTCCCTACAACTCCCCACCACTACAGTATGGATATCCCCAGAGCTGTCTTAGGTCTTGAAAGGAAAAGTAACAGGTTATTCCCCCTGTTCTGCAAGTGTATACCCCTTATCTCATGGTAGGAGTGGATGGGGTAGCCAGTGACTGCAAAGAGAGTCAGGGCCAGACATCTTGCAGGTAAATCAGACCTGGGGGCCACCTAGGAAGGAGAAGACTCATTTGATGCTCCCCAAGAACTCTAGCAGGTTGACTCCATCACAGCCCTGAACAAGATACTCAAAGACAGAGAGTTTGATATATTAATTGGAGCACTATTTTAGGGATATTTATTAGAAGCACTGTTGAGATGCACCAAAGCACAGCTTTTCTCCCACACGCCTCCCTGCATCACTGAACAATCCCAGTCTGCATCCTAAAAGAGTCCCAGAAGTGCTTGCAGGTGTAATGACTACAGAGACACACCTGCATGGAGTTAGAGCTTGAAGGGGGAGGAAAGTCAATTGGATATGCAAATCTTAATGTAAAAAATATTCTGAAAACTAGTCTGACCCTGCACACTTTCAGTAAGAAGCCCACAGACAATAGAACAGGTACATTTTCATTTTCTTAATGTGAACAAAACAAAGCATCTCATAAACCTGAACAACACCCACCCTCTTTAATTAAGTGAGCTGACAATTTTTTCACATCCAGTGTAAAGGAAATTGGAAGAAAAAAGGCTGAACATCTTGTGATGATAAATAAGAGTAAGAAAATTCCAGTAGAGTTGCTGCACAAAATGTAAAGGAGAGCTTAAGAAACTTTGGCACTCAGTTTTTGCTGAACATCAGCTGGAGGTAAATGACTAACTTTTCTTCACTCCTTCAAAAATCCTTCTGAAAACTATATTCACTTCATGACTTCAGTAAAATTTTGTCTTCTGCTTGCATATCACATATCCCATCAAACTTGGGACTTGCCACTTTAAACAGAAGACATACTATCAGTAAACATATCTTTTCAAGCCTTACTCTGGCATGATTCTATTCATCAGTAATAAACTCTGAGTATAAATCATTTTTACTGCTGTACTTCTCTCTGTGTAAAAAATTCACATATACATTTGGTGCAAGCAAGTCCAACTTCCTCTGAAAGTTTAGGAGGCAAACTCTGCAATGACAGAACATTGCAAGTTATAGGCAACTATAAAAACATTCGAATGACAAAATATGCCTGTTTGCAATTCAGGGAGAGTATCAAGACAGCAATTCATGCTACAGTTTTCAGAATAAGTAAACCTCAATAGCTGGGACAAAAGATTAAAAAAAAAATCAGATCTCACTAAGACACCAAAGGAAGTGACCAGGTTTTTAATATAGAGTCCACAAATTGTCTACTAGGAGCTCAACATTTTCTCAAAGTCCAACTCTAACTGTCATCAACTCTACTGAAAATTTAAAAATAAGCACATGATTTATTTTCAAGGTCTGTTTCCTAAGCACATTTCAACAAAATTCTGGAAAAGATGATATGTAGAGTAAAGCAGTTCAAAATCATGACTTGACCCATATGTCCATACTGCTTAGCCATAAGCTTGGGTGCAAATTTACCATATGGTACACTTAAGTAATCTGCAGAAGACATACTCTAAGCCACAACTGTCTCCTTCAGTTAGTAATATTTAGGCAGTAAGCATAAAAATGGTGCTGCAATGGTATGAATGGTTTAGGTTCCTATAATGGTTCACCTCAGACTCTTTCTGAAAATCAGCTATATTCTGGCTGGGAATAGGTGTAAATTAATCCTTTCATCTAGGAATAAATAATTCCTTCTTAGTACAGTCTTCCTCTGATTTTCCAGTGATTCTTCCTTCTTTAATGCTGTTTTAAGAAATATCTTCAAATAAAGAGTAAACAGCCCATTCTGAACTTGTTATTTCAGCTCAAGAAAAATGATTGGTTCAGTTCCTTATAGTCAAACTATTAACTTAGACAATTATTAAGGACCAATTATATCAACATATATGGATATATATTATATATATATATTATATGGACATATATGAATATAACCTAAATTCCACCAATAATATGGAGAAATAATTTTATACAGTAATCATGATTCTATTTTTAAAGAATTATATAAAATACATTTGGTTTTTAAATTGACAGGTCTGAAGAACATATGCATGAAACCTTTTTTGTTTAGCAACCAAGAAACAAGTTCCAAGAATAATGTAACAACTCAAAAATATATGATATTATCCTCAGTAATTGGCAAAATCAATATCTTACTGCATGACCTACAGTAACTGTTCCTAAGGGAACAGTAAATTGAATCTACTTCAGAACAGAGAACAGCAGTAAACAGAACCCTAAACTTTTCTAGAACTTCATTTGTCATGTATGATTTATCATTATTTTTTTCATTTCACAATGCAAGTGTCACTTGTTGGTTTCATCTTCTGTAGAAAGCAAATTGTTTTGATGAAGGTCAACTGTATGACTTGGGCAAAAAAGGCAGACTGGTCATGATAGTTCACTTAAATGGAGAACCATCCTACATGAATGCCATTAACAGTATCCTTCCTGATGGCAGAGTATCTTAATGCAGTGACCCAAGAAGGGAAATGCTCTGAGTTTTACCTCAGGCATATTGAAATATAAGTCAGAGTGTAGAAGACTAAATACTAGGCATTTTTCAGCCTTCCTTGCACAGAAAAAATAGACTCTAAAGAAGAGAGATTTTAATTTGCATTTCCAATTATATCATAGCACCTAGAATTTTCTCTTACCCTTAACCATGTCTTACCCTATTAAACACTCATTTTGTTAAATACTGTTGATAGATAGAGGCCCCCATGGACTGCAGCTTGATTGGAACAAAATGAGTGAGAAGGTATGGAGTAAGAGGGTTGGAAAAAATCCCATGGTTATTATGTTAGACTATTAACATTAAAGAATTTGTTATATGTACACAAGGAGTGAGGAAAGGACCATGAGTAAATGAAGTTTTTTGGGAACTTCTTTATGGGATTAATGATATGGAGCAAAAAGCACATTGTCTGTAGAAGTGATTGATTAGTAGAAATTGGTGGTGTTGTCAAAAATGGGGTGCATGCACAAGAAAATTTATGTAGGAGAAGCTATGAAACACCTACAGAACAAGAACATGTGATGTACCTTGACTGCAGTTTACAGTTCAGTCTGATACTGACATGACCATCGTCTGGTAAGAAGAGAACAAAACCACAAAATTCACAGGTTTTGGTGGGACGAAATGGAAATATTTCATAAGAAAATTGTGTCATGGAATCTCTTTGCTTTTGCAGAGTGTTCAGGGAGATTCACATTCCACCACAACCATTATGCTTCCACAAAATCCCATTGGGATTTTTACCAGTTTTTATATAGACCATGTTCTGAGTGGAGCTAGCACAGATCTGCATTATTCAAATATGTCTGATATGTAGAGCAGCCACATGTGATGTAAATCACATTTAACAAGAAACCTGAAGAGCTCTGCTCCCTCTCAGCCCCAAAATTCTCTTGAATTAAAAAATTAGATGATCTCCAAAATGTCAGTCTCTTGTTTTCAGATGGTATTAAATCAATGCCTCTCTCTAATGCCTTGTGCTACTCAATTTGTTTTCAGTAATGTAGTTTTTTCCCTTATTTTCCTACATAAGTAAAAGTTTTATTAAATGATTTAATCACTACATAGAAATCTCTGTCTAAGATTAAATTGCTAGTAATTCAACCACACATCTTTAGACCTTTCATGTCTCCTTTAAAAGGGAGCTGTCTCCTCTGAACAACAGAACTTGCAGGATGAATTTAAGAGTCCATGTCAAAACGAGGTAACAGTAAAATGGAAGACTAATGCATATAAAAATAGACTGAAGCAGGTACTGTTTGATATTTTATTTCAATACTTAAATCTCTTCTGTACTAAAAATTGCTAAATCTTTTCCCTTGATCATGATTTGTGAACACTTATCAGTTGCACAGGTATTTTTCTTTTTCCAGAGGAAACTGAACTGTCCATACACTGGTCATGCTGCAGTCTTCTGAACTGCAACTAATTTTTTAATGTATTAAGATACCCTTCTGGGTAACTGTAGCAGCAGCATGGGCCAGGTGCTCAGCCCTGAGGTGACCTCAGACCCTCTAGCCCTGGGAAGGGTGTTCCAGTAGGGTCTGAGGTGAGGGGGAGCAGGGGTTCCTTGAGGATCCCTCATACTAATAATTCCAAAGGCTTTTCTCCACTCAGGAGTAGCATATTATCTACCACAAGTGTACATGTGAAAGTTGTTCTGTATTGAGTCATCTTTCACTCAAAAAGGTTCACTCCCTGGGAAAACTGAAAATCATAAAGCTATCGAAGGCATTCTGTGAAGTTTGGTCCTTCTTTTTTGATTTCTCATGTCTTTCCTCTTTTGTTTTTCTCCCAACACACAACTCCCAAACATGGAGTATCCTGCCAAGCATGGTAGAAGCTGAAATACTAAAATCACTTTGAATTATTCAAAGAAACAGGAAAGATTAAACCCACTTCCACCTCCAGATCAATTGCTCAACTGCTCAACCTGCGTTTGTAAAGAGAAGAGGAGACAGTGCTGAGACACAAAATGGTGCATGGAGCCACAGTGACCCATTTCGTCTTCTTGGGCCCTGGCTTCAGTGCTGGCAGCAGTGGGAACAAGAGGAGGAGAAGAGCAAAGTATAAAATTGCTGAAGTGGGGTGACAAGACCCTTTGGCAACAGTTAGTGACTGTCTGGCAGAATTAACAAGAATCAATCATGCAGTAAGTTCATTGGAAAAAGAAAATGAGAATAACAAGGGACAAGCTAAACAGTAGCTCAATAAGGTGGAAAGGCAGATTCTCAACAGGCTGGTGAGAAGCAGTTGATGGAGGATATTATAGCCACTGAGGCAGAATTATGGCAAGTAATCAAGCATTGGGGCATTGTCAGAAGGTGGGTTTGAGCTGGGAAAACACTGCTGTTCAAATGTGGGAATTACTCTGGTCAATGCTTATTCCAGCAGAGCTCAGCAAGAGGATGATCAGAGATGTCAGGATGCAAGAAAGAGTCTGATTAACCCCTGGGTGGATAGATATATTTTTTAGCTACTGCCACGTACATGTGCCATGTACAGACCTGCTGCCTTGCAATACAACATAGCTCAATAGGGTTTATAACCTTTAACAGCAGAAGGACTTTCATATCCATATTTCTGTGTCTTGACATGAAAACTTGTTTTTACCTTCCCCATACAACATAATTACATGATCTTATGTCAATGTTTAATCCCATTTCATCCACAATAATCTTGCCTGTTTCAAGAAGGTAATCATGAAACTCTTAAAGGCACATATCCAAAGGTTAAGTTTGTCCATTCATTAGCAAGGAAACAAAAGGAAGATAGTATATAACCTAATAGCAAAATAGGGATTCCACCTTCTGTTTACTTGCATTTCAAATGTTTGATTGTTTTAATAACAGGCTCACTGGCAAACTTCTAATTTGGATCTATTATCTTCCTCATTAGAATTCCAGTGGCAGGGTGAGCACGTGTGCTGCTTTTTATACAGGAGTTCATTACCAAAATCTACCACAGATTGATTATCAATAAAGTGTTTTTCATTTCCTTAGAACTCTCATCACAGCACTCTTTTTATTTATTATCCTTCCACTCTCTTTTCTTTATCTAATCAGCCTGTGTTGAATCAGCTGCTAAGTATTCAAGAGTAAATGGTTTCTTCAGCCTCATAACCATTACAAGTCAGTAGGAGCTATCCTTCAGACTAAATGTGTTATTGTTCTGCTTAAGATCCAGCTCTCTTTTCATTTTTAAGTCCTTATCTAAGGATATCCTATTAAATAATCCTCTTTTATATTTATATCATATACAAATATACATTTATATAAATAATTTTTAATATCCTATTAAATCCTTATCTATTACATCAAGAGTGTAATGATACCAAACGATGAGCAAACATTTTTCAGTTAGATATAGAAAACACACTTCAAATAAAGAATTAATTTATCCTTCCAATCTAGAAAGTCAGAGTGTGCAACCCTCCTCCTTCCCAGCTGGGGAGATCAAGTAGTGCCCACCCTGAATTTCTGCTGGGAGAGAGAGGGGCCAGAGGAGGAGCCCAGGCAAGCTGGAACTCAGCAGCTATAGCTCTGCTAGATGGCTAAGGTTGAGTTGCACACAGCTGGTCTCTCTGGGTGCCTCTCTGATTAACAGGAGTGTGTTAGGAAACAATACATGGCAGCTGAAGTTCCTGCTCATCTGCAATCAGTGAAATAATCTTCCTCCAGGGCTGTGATTGGTAGGAAACAAGAGGAAATAGTGGGCAACACTTAGACACCATCTTTTGTATTTAAAAGTTATCAAAGGTCATATCAATAAATTATAGAAAGAGGAAGTGCTGGGCACTCTTTCTGGTGGAAAAGAGGGAAAATAATTCAAGAGGCTTAAAGGAAGACCACAGATCACCCTGTGATAAACCAGGGAAATATTTCACTCATCCCCTGTTTGGGCTGAAAACACCAGAGGAAACTGAGAGGACGGAAAATTTTACTAACTGTGATAAAGTTAATTTTTATGACATGGTAGTTACATTTCTTGAATCTTAGTACTAGTAGATGGAAATAAAATAAGAGATAGTTACCTTCACCTACAAGCTAAAGAGGGAAAAACTTAATTTCTGCTCTATGATTTCCATCACAGCTGTTCTTATTTACCTGAAGGGTAGTAAAGCATGCATTAAATTTCTCTGAACTTTTCTATTTTCATCTTACAACTGATGAGACTCAAAACTAATAATGACTCAACTAGCTTAACTGATAATGTTCCATGAGCTACTCAAAGCACATCCTCATTAACAGTCACAAACTGACTGTGGAACCTCAGGCATTTGGGAAAGAGTATTTCAAGGGGCTTCGAGTTGAAGTCTCCCAAGTTTCCCAGCTGGCCCATGGCATGCTGTGATGGCTGGTTTTTTGGGACCCTGCTGTGCTGACTGGGCTGTCCTTGGCTCTGCTGGCTGCAGACTGTGGCACTGGGGAGCCCTCCCTCTGCAGCTGAGGCAGGGAATGCTCAGTTTGAGCTCAGGAGTGAAGCTTCACAGTGGAATGGAGGACAGTGTCAGAGTGCTGGCTCCAGACAGGATAACCACATCCAAACTGGAGCACCACTGCAGCTCACAGCTGATTTCCTGCCAGAGTTTTACTCATCCATTTGAAAGAACACATCACATGTTTTACCCACAAAAGACACCTACATATCCCATTCTCAAGCATTTTTTTCATAACTGAGGGAAAGAAAAATCTGTAAAGACTATAAAGTGCCCAAAAAACCATAAGTGAGATGGTATCCATGGTATTCACTTAAGAGAAGTTCCTTAGCAAGTGGCATCTTGGTGATTCTCTTATCCCAAAGGCAGAGGTTTTAAGGAAATAAAACTATTGTCTAGCTCAAGGCCATCCAAAACTTTCTATATAAATCTTAGATAGAATCTAAGTCTATCTTTCTAAAGTGACTGTCTCAGTTCCCTGCCTTACCATTGAGCTTTACTAGAAATAACTCTGAAACCTTTCCTGTGTGTTCTCCTGCTGTAGATCTACAGAAATAATGTTCATTTCCATTTGGAAAGCTGCTTTTTTCTTCTTGTATCTTGGACCACAAGTCCACACAGAGTGTGTAAAAGATTCAATTTAATCTTAAGAAAAAATTAAGAATCATATATAAATATAAAAACTGAGAGAGGAAGGATCCTGCTCCAGAAAAGGTGCATAAAGTGAAACGCCTTTTTTTCAGTTGTTTTGTTTATATGTAGGTAGACCAGGAAAGTTTTTTGTAAGTAAATGTCTTCTTAGCAAAAAAGGCTTCTCATATAGTATGCAAATAACACAGTATTTTTTAGCCAAAATGTTAAAATGATAAAATTTTACCAGCATAAAATACAACTGCACAAAAAAAGGCCATAAGTAGTTCATACTAGCTGAAATAAGAACAGTAGACTATATAAACTAAAGCCTGAGGGCTCAAACTGATCAATGCTGGAAGCCAAAGAGGATTTATATCCTCTTATATAATATTTTATTCCTGTCTAGATATCCTGTGAGCCTTTTCTGCCCTCTTTGACAAGCTAGTAGGCTTGATGAATCATTGTTTGTTTTCTGATTTGGCAATTCCCATGTTCTTATAAAGAAAATAATGTATGACAAGGTCAAGAATTTGAACACAATTATAAAGGAAGCTTGACAGATCAGATAAAACTTCTGGGGTATAAAGGGAAAAAAGTAAATAAGGAGTTTGAGAACAGACATTAGTGAATATAGTAGGAATACAAGCAAAAAAATGACAGCTTCAGTACTGGAAAGGCAGAGCAGTCACTTATTTGTCAGCAACAGGAAAAAAGAGGGGAGAAGTAAGCATTGTTACCTGGTTGCAAACTACACAGGCGTACAATCATTGTTGGGATTTTTTTTTAGCTAGACCCAACTTAAATGAAAGAGAAAAAAAAGGAAAAGAAGCAAAAAAAAAAGAGGAATCAAATTCTGAGCTAGCATAATTGCAAATAAATCAAAATTGATGTCAGCCCACCTACAGGGCACGCTCCTTGTGAGGATCTGGTCTGGATACACTGCAATTGGTGCTCAAAAATGTGTGCAAGCCAAGGGCACAGAATTTGTCAGGAAATTAAAGACTAAGATGAGTAAATTGAAAATGAAGAAAAATAATCATATCAGGTTTCAGGTAAGCAAAGAAAATAAAGTCTTCTTGAATGAAAAGCAATTTACAAGTGAGCAGAAGGAAAAAAAAAGATGATCTGAGGGACATCAAGTCTTTGGAACAAGAGGGGAAAAATTCAATAAAAATTAAAATCTTTTGATATAAATTACAGGAAATATGAAAGGATTTGGGGTGACGGTGAGAGATGGGCATATGAGGAGAAGGTGTAGAGGAGAGAGAAGAGCTGAGGTAGAAGGAGGATGGTGTAGCAGTCCAGATGCTGCGGGTGGGACTGTGATGAATAGCATCTGTTTAATTTTCTGGTTTGCAGTTAGTGTTTTTATGTTCCTTTTAAAAATCAGTGGCTGGTAGCAGGTAAGAAGATGGCTTGTCTGCTGCGCCTTGACTACTTTGCCACGGGTCTTTGGCAAAAGAGGAGCGTGTTACAGACAGGGCAGTTGCTTCTTTTCTGACAGCAACTCAACTTGCTCATTGGGAAAAGGTGAAGGAAAGCAGAGCTCAGCATCTGGGAAGGGACAGACTTGGCAGGCAGGGAACTGCTAAGGTGGAGAAATGGGTGGAGGAGAGCAGAAAACACACATGTATTCCAGAGCTAAAGAAAAGGGAAATTTCTGAGGTACTTGGTGGGATGGTGGAAGCTGATTCAAAGCAGCAGGCTATTTAGCTGTTCTAGACTAAAAACAGGGCTGGAAAGAAAGTCCTGCCCAGCCCAGTACAGGAGATGAAAGTTTGTAGTCTTTTGTTTTTAGCCCCTTATGAGTATCTCACTTGAAAAAGATACTATTCTCTTCTTATAAAAAATAGTGTTAGAAGTTCTATATACTCTGATGCGTTTTGCAGTAGCCACTTTAAGAAACAGAGGCAGACTGTGGCTTCACTTCAGGGTGAGGATATATTCAGCTCAGTTCCTAATCCCAGCACAGACATTTTAGGAGATCTTGTGTAATATCCTTTTTGTTTCTGGTTCAGTCTAATGTTTCTGATCTATAGACAATATATAGTCAGTGTATGACAATAAACCCTTGCTTAATTCTGGAAATTGCACATATCCATATAAGTAAAAAGAAACTACATTTGTGTGTCCTTTAAGAATTTGTCCAGTTTCTCTCATTTGATACTTCTGCGAAAAGCTTTTCCATTAACAAAAATACCCTAGGTTTTAGATGTGGTATAATACAATATTAGTGCTAGTGGTCATATGTACAGAACAGGAATATATGGGAAAATGAAGTGCCTCAGAGAACAGGTTAAATTGTAAGGAGGGAGAGGGAGCACTGGAGATGGAGTGGCTGTAGTTTTGTTGCTTCTGACAACAGTTGGAAGTGATGATTCCTGCAGGCACACAACACTGTCAGCAGTGAAAACAGTGAGAAAACAGGATCTGTCATGAGCTTACTCAGACCTTGTGTCCTCCC
The DNA here is from genome assembly GCF_052056855.1 of Sturnus vulgaris. Lineage (NCBI taxonomy): Eukaryota > Metazoa > Chordata > Aves > Passeriformes > Sturnidae > Sturnus > Sturnus vulgaris. The sequence continues at coordinate 59,090,752 of NC_142247.1, forward strand.
ATTCTGAAAATCCAAAGGAAGACTCACTGACTTCTTCAGGCTCCTGCATAACAGGAGCTCTGAGCTGTAAGTTATCTGAGGATTCCATTCTCTTTAGCAGAAAGAGATTAAAAAAGGTTAATTCCTTATCCCAATGAGAGCTACTGGCAGAATGCACATCCTGGCCTAGGGACCTGCAGCAATGGTCAGTGAGAATGCTTCTCTGCTCTAATGCAAAGGGCACATGAATCATGATGTGGTTGCATTGTTATAGACTGCACTATGACACCTGGACTGCATTTGTGAGATTACAACAAAGTAATGAACTTTCTCTAAACCCGAGATATATACTCATGAGCTCATCATCACAACAGTGATGCCTACAGTTAAGCTGATAACTGCTACTGGGATGAGCAAAAACACAGGATGCTGAAATATTGTGGGGTGATTTAGCCAACCATATAGGTGAAACAACTAGAGGTATTTTTGTGTACTGAAACACAGTGCAGGGACTTCTTAATCTTAATCCTTGTAGTAGAGTTCAACCTGTTCAGTAACAAAACCATTTAAAGAAGAAAAGCTGATATTTATTTCATGAGATTATAGTTCAATACCACTGCTTCAATGCCTCTGGCTCTGTTTTGGTGTGGATGTTGTTTAGAAAATAATTCTGATAAGTAGGATGAAGAAATGCAGCATATTAGTATGTTTTAAAAAGTGACATATTGAATTATGTGAACATTGCATTAGCTGACACTATCTCCATATCACCAGGCAGTGTGTCACGCCTGCTTTGAGATTTTTTTTAGTTGATCAGTTATAAACAAAGGGAGTAAAATTTTTAAAAGGTGCACCTGTATTGCACCAATAAAACAGGCAATTTTGTGCCTAACAGGCCATACAAATGCACTCTCATGCTCTTGAGGATTTTCTGAGCACAAACATTATTGTAGACCTAACTGAGATTGAAGTGACAAATGGTACAGCCTGAAGCCATGTTATCTATTTATAATAATAATCTTTCCCTCTTGAAAGCTGTATCCAACCCATTTTATGATTTCAAGGTAAAATTAAAGAAATGTGTTTCCTGAAATGGAGTTTGGGTCGATCCAGCCAGAGTTGGCTGGATGAAGGATAGTTTCAATCCTTTATTGTTTTCTGAATTTGCAGGGAAACACCATACTTTGAACCCAAAGTCTGTGCAACTGGAGGATGGAATAAAGAAGCTATAATAAATTGTGTTACTCTATTAAGGGCTAAGAATCTTTCAAGCAGCTGCAGCTAGTGCCTTACTTTTTAATTATGTAAGATACCATCTTTAAACATAGAGAAAAGCTTTGCTCATTGCTTGTCCTTCTGCCACAAAAATGTGTATTATTGCTGAATTGAAAGGCATTCTTTTTCATGGCCCATTTCAGGCCAGAAGTTCACAAGTGCTTTAAGCTGGCATTTGCCAGCATTGACCCTAAGAAAATTGCCCTGCTGACTTCCTCCACTTCTCCTGCCTGCTGTTACATTTCTCCACACTGGCACAAAGATATGTGCAGCTGAGTGGCAGGCTGGGGCAGGGAGCTGATCCAAGCTCAATCTGAAGTGGGAGAGGGGACGAAACGCTCATTAGATTATTGCATGAGAAATTTAAGCACTAGAATGAAGGCAATGAACTAACAAGACCAGGCAGAAGCTGCTGGGGAAGGGTGTTCAGCAAGGTTGGTGCTTTGAGTGCCAATGCCAGCTCCTGGAATTACAGTGTGTGATTATCCTGCTCTTGCCAGTGACGCTCAGCACCCTTCTCTTTCCCTTCACTGAGACATTTTCAAGAGCTGAGGGAGCAGTCTAGACATAGCCTTAACCAAGTAAATATGTGCCTCAAGCATTTCTTAAGTCAGTTATAGATACTTCTAAAATTACAGGAAATCTGTAATTTACATCCTACAGAGTTTTCATTTGCACGCTGAAAACAAGCCTATTTGCTTTAGATCTGTCAAAGCAAAATGTCAGTTATTTGGTGTGAGATTCATGTCAGTTATTTGGTATTAGATTCATGTTAACTGTGTCCCAAGACTTTCTATTTTGCTCTTTTTTTGCAAGAGTAATTGTGACATTATAATACAACTTTGGTCCAATCTAAGAGATGTGTGCAGTGTAAGCATGAGGTATGTTGTATCCTATGCTTCCAAATGGAAAGTAATTAAATGTCCTTAATTACAATTTTTTCAGAAAAGGCATCTCATCAATTCTATGTGGACAATATTTCACATTTTGTCTCTCATTCCAGCACACTGGAGCAACAGTTTTTCTAGGGAATTGCATGTCTAAGGAGGCAAAGCAGAATTTCTAATAATTATTTTAATAAGTGTTCTATTTTACATGATTTTCTATTTTAAGGAATATGAGTTCAGAAAAGAGCATCTCATTTTTCTATGAGATAAAATAGAAATGGGAGAAAATACTCATCAGAAGCTGAATAGGTCATGACATGCCTGGTTTGGAGTGGGTATTACCAAAGGAGAAAAGCTTTTGTTTCTTTAGGAGGGAAAGGGAAAAATATTCAGTGAAATAGAAAACCTGCATGATGATTTCATTATGTCAGGTCAGTGATCCAGTTTGATGGACTAGGACAGTTAGTACCAGAAAATCTTTTGGCTAAACGTGCAAAGGAGGAGGTTACTCACCCTTCCAGGCTTATTAAAAAAGACTATAGGCATCATGGATCCTTTGAAGGAGAGTTAAAGACGGCAGTTGTCTTTGCTGGTCACATATAGTTAGGTAACTTGTTGCCTGGAAACACAATCCCAGTGGTTTATACACTATAAAGAGTCAATTAAAAAGCTGTCTTTGTTCCAAATTTTAGGTATTCTGTTATTTTCAACTTTTGCCTCCTATAAGACAACTGCTCTATATTTTATAAATTATCCATAATAGACATTACACAGATTAAAACCTTTCATAAAAGTAACCCTTAGTAAAAATAACTCATGGTAGGAATGAGTACTTGAAAAAGCACAACTAACTTAGAAGTGGTATAAAGGACTGAGCATCCATTTGTCCTTTCTTGATTGACTGAGTAAGAGAAAGGTGTGGGATAAAGCAAAGATCACTTTAAAGTGCCCAAGAGGTAAAAGTGAGGAAAATAAAATAGCAGTGGAAGGCTATTAAGGGAGCTGGCTGCAGGCAGCACACTTGTGTTTGCATAGGGGCTGTCCTTCAGACAGACTCGTCAGTGTGCTTGGCCCTTTATAGAACATCAGAGACTCCGAGGCTCAATTTAAAATAAAACCTGATCAAACACTGTATGTAATCTATGCCTACCCTGAAGTGAAGGGAAATACTCCTGAGGAATGAGCTATGTGCAGCTTCTGAATTACAAACACCTCAGCCCAGATTACAAAGAGACAAGGCGCTCAGTCTCACAGCCCCATTTTAGGAACTTGACTCCCTGTCTGAAGAGATGCCTCAAGAAAGGATCACAAAATAAGCCTGCTGAAGGGGAAGCTGCTTATCTAGCCTAGAGGAGACAGAACAGGTTTTTCCTTTTTTTTTTTCCTGTTCTCCTTCCTTTCCATCTCCTCCCATCTGGAGGAATCAGTCTGAGACACTCATTGCCCAAGGGTAAATCTTTCTTCCCTGAAAGTAGCAGGCTTTCATGAAGTTGCATGGTATTTAACCCACCTAAGATGCAGGCTGTTTCATTCCCTTCATCTCTGCATATTTTGAAACTGGAATTTCAGAACTACCTCCCTGGAGGAGACTGAAGTGCTGGCCAGGCTGAGGACAGGCTGTAAGGACTTAAAGAGAAAAGTAGCCTATCTCAAACACTGATCCACAGAAGGATTTTCCCAAAAGAAAATCAACCACAGCAGGTACTTGAAATAAGCACAGAGGGGAGGAATTTGCAATAGGAAGGCACTAATTCCCAGTCTGGAGAGGCGAGATCTGGTTCACACATCCTGGTTAACGTATCCAGACAAAAATTCCCACTGTGGCAAACTGTGAGGAAGGAGGCAACTGCTCATACACATATCACCCAAGTTATAGGGACAGCATCTGCAACCACCCTGTAGATAAAGGTGGTACCCATAGAAGAAAGACTCCAGGGCCCCCACCCTTGAGAAGCCCAGGGTGAAGGGGGACTAACGGGACACCACTGGATCCATGGGTGGTGCCTCTCTTCTGCTTGATCTCTCCCCTCCCCTCCCCTCCCCTCCCCTCCCCTCCTTCTCTATTTCTTTCCATCTCTCTACCTCGCTACTGAATAAAATCCATATTACTTTGGCATATGGTCTCATTTGCACCTTACTTCGGGCAGAGGCACCTCTCACTAACCAAATCAGCACCAGCTCTCACCCTTGTCAAAGTCACAGTGCAATCCTGGCTGAAAAAACAACCAAGGCACAAAGAAAGCTCCCAGCAATGAAACTGGATTTCTACCTACACCACAAAGGAACACGCTGGGGAGGGGATCTCTGGCATTTCAGATCCCAGTGTAACCATTTTACAACCTAGCTAGCATTTTACTCATAATATATCAACAGTACTCAGAAAAGGACTGCAACTCAGGATTTTCCCTTCCTTTCCCTTCCTTTCCTTTCTTTCAAGTGAGGATCCCAATTTCTGATCCAGGAGCTAGGCTGAGAGCATGTCTAATACACCAAATATCCATGCTGAGACAGATGGCACAGCATCCACTTTGTGAAACGTGAAAGCACTCAGGTGTAACACAGATGCCAAAATGCTCGATATTGTCAAATATAAGGCATCTGTGAGCATTCACAGAGGCGAAGTTCCATGTTTCTATAGTACGTAGGGTTATCCAGCAGCTGAGCAAAATGCTTTGGGATTTAGCCATCAAACAGTACTTACGTCTTTCAGAGCGATATAGGATTTGATCTGCAAACCCATGAGTGGGATTATTGTTTGATACTTTGTCACTGGCCCATCTGGAGCTTGCCATTATAGCTTCCTCTGGGATGAACATTTTCAACATGTGGAATCTGCCACCGGAAAAGAATTAAGCTCATTTAATTTGCAGGATTAGAAATCAGTCTCCAGGACTGTGTTTTTGTGAGGAATGGGTAGGTGTGGTACAGCTTCCAAAGTAGCAGATAAGTCTGCAAACTAATTGCAATATAGGGAAATGAATTAGTAGCTATTATCTTATTATCTGGCTTATTATGCACTCCAGACCAAAGTCCCAAATGCATTTGTATATTCTGTACACAGTACTGCCACATATTTATGCCCCAGACATGGATTCCTTTTCTGCACAAAGGAGGAAATGGGTATCTTGGTCTGGAGCTGTTGCAGCAGACTGGGAGTGTGGAGAGAGGTCAGCAAAAAAAGAAATGCTGAACTGAAACCTGTATTTGAAATATTTTGTGCAAAGGGGTTCTGAAAACATTTCTTAGGGTGAGGTACTCATATCAGTCTTGATATACAGACCTTTCATCTATGGGGGATTTTTTTTGTGTGCATATTTGTATTTAACACAATAAATTCAGGTGGGAAGGGACCTCAGGATGCCTCTAGGCAAATCTCCTCCTCAGAGCAGTGTCAGCTCTTAGATAAGACCAGGTTACTCAGGGCTTTATCTAGCTGAGTCTTGAAAAACTAAAAGGATAAATACTGCACATATTCTGTGGGCAACCCAGCACATAGCTTCATTGTCTCCACAGAGAAGAAGGTTTTCCTTCCTTTTGTTTTTGTCTTTCCCATCTGAATATCCTTGATTCAGCTCACGCCTGTTGTCTCATCCTTCTTCCATTTCCTGCTCTGCAGGGCCTGGCTCCACCTCCTCAATGGATTCCTGCTGGCACCTGGTGTGGCTCCTTAGCCCACCAGAAGTTATCCCTGCTCCCAAAACAAGCCAGACAAGCCAGAAATCCCCAGCTCCCTCTGCCTCTGCCTCTCCTCACAGGGCAGGTGCTCCAGTTCCCCACCATCATGGTGGCCCTCATTCATGGTCATGAGTCTCTGCCTGGGGCTGGGGATAAAAACCTTTTCCTCTCTTTTCTACAACACTTCCACTAGATGATACAAATACTCAGGAAACAGAAATCTCCTCTTCAGTGCCTTCTTCCCTTAGTGGAGTCAGCTTCCAAGCCATTTCTCTGTGCTCCTCAAAGGCTCTAGGTACCTGGTGCTCGAGGATGGGAAGGTGTGTGCTCTGTAGGGACACCTGGCCCATACAGCTGGGGATGGAAGGTGGATTGAGCCACTGGTTCAAATTTTTATCTCCAAGTTCTTTGGGAAAGGTGAGGTTTTTTCCTTTTGCACATCTTTGTTTCAGCTTAACAGCTGCTTCATTCAGTTGAACTGTATCATTTCGCATCCAGAGTGATTTTGAAAGTCCAGCTTCTCCAGCTGTTTTGCATGGCTGTAAGCCTTAAGTTTCCTTGTTAAGATGAACTTCATTTTCCAGCTATTGATCTTATCTTCTAAATTTTTCATTCTCTTTTTGAAGCTGCAGCCAAATAGAAATGTTCCTGCCACTGACTGTGATTTTCTCACATGAAAATTAAGCTCAGTGTATAGTGGTATGTGAAGGTAATGAAATCACATCATCACCTGAGAAAAATCGAAGCCTTTACCAAGGAGCTTTTATGAAATTTTTCTCTGTTTTCCTGCACAATGGAGGGCCATAGTCTCTCTTGGCCTAAGTGGGGCACTACTCAGATGATAAAGATATTCTGATTCCATATAAGATTCAAAATGATTCTGTTTACTCTCATAGATTCACTTTCAGCAGATTAATGATTGTTTTCTTTCTAGAGAAGTTGATTCACTAATAATACTTTCAAGTAAGAAAGTAAAACCAGATAGATCTGCTAATGTTTAGGTGAAATATTGTACAGGATAAAATTGTATATTAATGCCACATACTCATAGCTGAAATGCCTAAAATTCAGCTGAATTTTTTTGTACATTTACTCTTCTGTGAATGTGAGGAAATTAGTTAGAGTAAGGTGGAGATCATTAGTCAACTAGCAGATTAAGAGGTAGGAAATGTTGACTTCCTGGACCTGCAAGACTATGTAATTAAATTTTTTCCTATTTTTAATCAATGTAACCCTAATTATAAATTCATAAACCAGCCTACTGACCAAACTATTCCATGTAAATTGTTTCTGTGCACAGCATCTCAGTTGCAGGAAGGGTATTTGTCATAGAAATGGAGGGACAAGCAAGAATTAGAAAAAAAAATCCAGAAAATATTTGTTCTGAGTTCTATTTTACCATAGCTGGGAGAACTCTTAATTATTGTAAGAAATCCATAGACTTTTTAGGCATCTAGTCTAAGTTCTGAAGCCTGATCTAATACCTCCTGGAGGCAGATGTTTCAGTGTCCCCATAGTCACCAAGTAGCCCCTGAGATGTCAATATCTTTCTCTGAGTGCAGCTCAAACCAGCAGAAGCCAAGCAGTGGCAAACAGCTCAGGCTCAGTGATGGGATGGATGCTCCTGAAGCCTGCCAGTGTCAGAGCAGGGACACTGTGGTGTCTGAAGAGTGCTGGGCTGCAGGACACGCTCAGCACTTGCAGTGCCTGGTGCACAGTTGTGGATGGATGTGGATGGATGTGGATGGATGTGGATGGATGTGGATGGATGTGGATGGATGTGGATGGATGCTGTGGCACCTCATGGTTTCCAGAGCCTGGCAAGGAGGAGCAGTGGCTGCCAGCCCAAACAGATGTCAGAGGGGTGACACTGCTGCTCCTGCTAGGTCTCCCCAGCTGGGCCAGCTGTGGGGCATGGGAGGGCCAGGCAGTGCCCTGCATCTGCAGAGGGGGAGCCTGTAACTGGGGCTGAGCAGCCCAGGGACTGGGGGATATCGTGGGGTGTAAATCAGGCTCTGGTCCTCAAAGTCAGATGGGTGCAAGAGCCATACGGATGGCGCCAGATTTAAAATTTATACTCTCAAACTAGCAGGACTTCTGGCTACCTTCTACTGCCCTTTGGATTTCAGTTTCAGCTCTCAGTATTACATGGAAGTCATTCAGATACCTCAGGGGTAGAGAACCGTTTAAAGCAAACAAACAATTACACTTCCTTCACTCCTAAGCATGGTAATCACTGTGAATCTTCATACAGCTGTTAATTCCCCATTTCATAAAGAAAATGCCTGTCTCAAAACCTGTCTGACTGTTATCTGTAAGCAATGATACTACAGTGCTCTGGCCATCCTTTGATCTTAGATACAATGAGACTGAAAAGCAGCAGACTGTCCATTCCAGCCTCAGAAGTCTCCTCTCTGATCACAATGTTCTGTCAGAACAACCCCACTTTTATGCTGCACTTGCAAACAATGGTCCTGCATTCTTCCCTTGCCTCTTCACATCTTCTGTGACCTACTTCCCAACAAAATTTTGTTCTTTTCAGAATGGTAGCTAAGAAAAATTTGCATTTTTCCTTCATTTCTGTTTTCTTTTTCTTTTCCTTTTGTTGCCATTGGTGACATGCTGAACTCGGGACTCTGCTCTCAACACTCCCTTCCTCCCTCTGGCTCAGTTTGTGCCAGCCCTCCCCACCTTCTTGTGCTCCTTCCTCTTTATGCTATTTGGTTTATGAACTCAATGAATATAACTGTTCTGTTTAGGAAAAAAAAGATCACCTTTTCTTTTGATCCACTTCCAGTGCTCATTGTACTACCTCTTATTCCATTTTTCCTACAAAAGTCATTGTTAAGCCCTTTTTTTTTCTGAAAGTATATGCCTTTTTTGATTCAAAAATCACTACTTCAGTGCCTTCTGAGAACTCTTTTATCAGTGCTGATATCTTTTGTCAACTCCCACCACATTTTCAATCTCCATTTTCCTCGGTATGATCCCTGAAGAGTTGTTATATTTTTCTTACCTCTCTTCTCCTCAGTGCTCATTTCACACAGGTTCCCATGTTACAAACAGCACATTTACTGCAATCCTTCATATTTTTGGACAAACTACACATTTTACCTTCTGAACATTAGTACACTGAAATTTGTTACATGCCTGCCATTCCAATTCATAAAATTCATAATTTTTTGCTCTGAAGAAACTAGTGATCCTGCAAGTAGTTAATTGCATTCACCTTCCACTAATCTTTGAACACAGTTTACAATTTTCCCAGTCTAAAAAATGCCCATGTTGTGATTTTCCTCATATTTGTGACATATTTACTCTCCAAACTGAAGAATCAGCATCTTTCTGACCCATAACTTATTCTTGTACCATTGTCCCAAGACACTTAGAGCTCAGCTTTTGAGTATACTAAGCCTAACAGTGCATTGGAGCACTTAAAATGGACTTACTGTTCATCACACGTGCAGTCTGCCCCAGCTGTAAGCACCTGCTCACATATTTAAATTTAAGAATGAAATTAAGTCCTAAGGTGGATCAGAGTTCATGGGTCAGTCACAGAGCTGAGCCTTATGTTTTCCTCTGACATCCTGGGGTGCTGCTCAGTGCAGAACCACATCCATGCAGCACTGAGTTCTCCAGAGTCAGACTAAAACACTGTATTTTTTGTAATACTAATGTGGGGGAACTCTGTGCTTTCTGTGTCCTCCAGTACTGACATTTAATCTCAGTAAAAACCAAATTTAATGCTGGCAGACACACCCAGTTGCCAATCACCACATTGCCAAGTAGCTGTCTGTAGATGTATCAAGTCATTTTACCAGTTCTCTGTTAAATAATTCCCCATGCTCTTCAACCACCATCCCAGACACTCCCCAAATTAAACTAGATTTCCTACACTACTGTTGCAATAACTTTAACATACATCCTAGATTGCTTTTCAGTACAATGATCTGTTCCTTGTAGCACAGGAGGAAATACAGCCTGAAATATAAATTTGGAAATGAATAGAGTCCAAGTAATTATAAAACCTGAATACTGGAATATATTATAGTTATGAAAGCATACCAAAGAAATTGGAATAAATTGAAAACTTATAGGAGAGAGGATATTAAAAGAACAGTACAGTGCAGGGATCAAATTTACTCGTGAATGTCTGAGCAAACTCAAAAGTGGTAGTGCTGCACATGCTAAATGGTTAAGAGAATTTTAACACAAAATAATTGTGTCTCTTTCCTACAAAGCTCTCTCATTTTCTGCTTACAAAAGCAGATGATTAATGTCCCTTGAATGTGTCCCTTGAATATCAACTCTTTCCCGTGCAAACTTGACAAGGAGTGACTGAGTTTCAGTAAGCAAGCCATAACCCAGGCTTTCCTGCACATTTATCTTATGTAGTTACTTTTCCTATCTAGATCATTTCTGCAAATTTCATGAGGAATTAATATTTTCACTCTGGGTCAAGTTATTAATTTACTTTCTAAAACATGTTCCCCTACTGAAAATGAAAAATATAAAAGCAAACCATACAAAAAACACACTTATTCTGTCTCTGTTTTTAAAAAGCCACTGTTTTGTAGAGAATAAGTAGCAAATACTGAACCTAATCTCCAGAAGTACATGTTCAGTTTTATAGCACCTTCAGAACAACTGGAAATTTAATAAGACATTTAGATTAAACAAATATTCTGGAAACTGATTGCTTAAGAGCAAGTTTTGGCTAGCATTATTTTTAATCCTTTATAAATTTCTAAAAGGAATGGAAGATATGTTTTTCAGATTTAAATAATTAAATAAGTAAATAGTTAAGACACAGACTGGGGACTGGATTACTGCCACTGGTGCCTGAAACTCCCAAGTGATATGACTGCTACAGCCATGCAGTTGTCCCGTGGAGATACTGAAGTTACTCAGGTTTACACCACTGAAATATCCCAATCTTTGGAGATTTTTTTTACATCAGGGAGTTAGAAGCTTGACTTAAGCATCTGACTTCAGAAAAATAAGGAGCAACTTCAGTATTGCAAGAGCCTGCATTGGCTCCCTCCAGGATTGAGACCCAAGCAGCAGCAAGAATGACTGTGAGCTGCTTTAAAAGTTTCTTAAAATTCAACTGAGAGCTTGGGCATGGAGCTCACAACTGAGTTAGGAGAGATAAGGACCTGGAAAATCTCTTTTGTGGACTTTCTGGACATACTCCAAACACAGGTGGTGTGAGCAGGCTCACAAGTTTAAAGCCAAACAGATGCTGAGACATCCATGGGCCTGAGGACTGCAACAATCCTTTGGGAAGAGCTGTGATGTTCAATGGAGCAGCTGCAGTGGCCCAGCACCTGCCCGGCTGCAGAGATTGCAAGGCAAGCTGAAGAAGCTTGTTAAGAAATGCTTCCAGCAAAACTAAACAGAAAATATCATTGTAAGGGGGGAAAAAAAGGGAACACTTCAAACACAGCCTAAAATGATTATTCTGCAAATAAGTGCTGCCTTCAATCTCAGTAAAAATACCTGTTATCATGAGGCCAGCTGTGGAGGAGAACATTTCATGCCTTAACTTGTAAAGCAAGGGGAGAGAACCTTTGGGGTCACACACCAGAGCAGCACAGCACAGCACAGCATGTGAGAAATCTGCTTCAAAATCTGTCCACTTCCCTCATGATATCCCCACAAAGCCTTCCTCTGTGCCTCAGGGGACAGCTCAACCTCACAAGGACCAGCTGTGGGGAGAAGGGCACTCAGTGTCCCCCAGGCATTCCCTTGCCCTCATGCCCAGGTTTCCTGGGGCTGGCAACACCCACAGCACAGCAAAGCAGAGTGCCTGGGCACCTGCCTGGCATCACCTGCCTGGGACATCTCCCCAGCCACAGGTACCTTCCCCAGCACCCAACTCCAGAAACAAAAAGGAGAGCTCAGTTGTCCACAGTAGAGACCCATTTAGGGAATGTTTTGCCAAGTTTCTTTGAAAACAAAACAGTTATGTAAATGCAGACCAGCCAGCCCGTACAACAGATTCCTTCTTCCCTTACAGCCACATTCATTCCCCAGTTCAGGGAGCAGCAGGACTTAAAAACAGAAGGGGTCCTCTGGAGGGAGCCAGGCTTTGGAGTTTGCAGTGTCTCTGAAACACTATGTTAGCTCCAGCTCCTCCTTGCTGTCCCTTTGGGAACTCGAGAGAGGAGGATGCCATGAGCCTTCCCCTGTGCAGACAATGCTGCTGCAGGGCTGGGACAGCCAGACCTTGCTCTGTCAGCCCATCTGGTCATGTCCCAAGGAAGGGTTCTTAGGCTTGGCAGCCTTCTGCAGTGGCTGTGTGGAGATTCTCCCTTGCCATCACAAAGCAGCTCTGTCTTCTCCTGAGTTCTGCCCACCACAGGAGGAGTTTAAGTTCTACTCAGCATTCTGATGGATTGGGATTGTATTGATATTGTACTTCCTCTCCTCAGATGGTTTCCTTTGTGAAACTACCAGAACAAAGGTTGAACTTTGTTAAGTGTTGCCAAATCCAGTAGCCAAATCCAGTAGAGGAGTGGCTGCCACTGCTCCCTGTTCCCAGGGCGGTCCCAAAGGGACCTGAAGATCCATGATGCCTACTGGGAATCCATGGGGCTCCAGGGACCATTTACACCAGGATTCTGGTGCCTCCAGTAGCCAAAACTCAAGAGTCTCTGGACTCTCCAGTGCCCATCCCAGAGTGGGGCTGTTTGCCTGACTGGGCTACTGGAAGTTACCCTCTTGCCTTCCCTTGTGCCCCCATCTTCCTCACATGTGCATAGAGATGGTCTTTTGATCCCATCATTTAAAAATATATGTTAGTGTCTCCACGTTGTGCTGAAATGAGAAGTTTTACTATGGAAACTATAATTTGCTGGGTACTTAAATTTTACTGGTATTCATGTGATCAGTAAAAATATGTACCTTCTAAGAATATCTTCATATTTCTACACCATAATCATAACTTACTTCAGATGGGCTGAGATTTATCACAAAGGACTAAGGAAAAGATCATGCTGTTTCGACAGCTGCTGCCTTATGTCTCTGTTTTCCTCTAATGCCTGGCCATGTACCCCCCAAACTAGAAAAAGCTTCTCTTGTTGAGCAACTGAAAATCTTGGGAATGAGATATAGAAAGACACTGTGCACCTAGTTTTATATTTGAGACATTTCCAGATGATTCTTATATTTCCATTTAGTAGGTCGCTTATAAAGAAAAGAATATAAATTACTAATGGAAGAATGGATCTCTTTTTTTTTTTCTTTTTTATCACTCCCACTGGGCCCTGATCAGTGGTGTTACACCAGAGATGAAGTGTACCACAAGCAGGTTTTTTTACAGTCTACTTTGTACTATTCAAAATGCATAAGCAACTTGTTAATCAAATTATTTCAGAAGTTGCATCCTAATGTTCAGTGATTGTTCTAATTCATTACTTCCAGGACAGAAACAGCTTTCAGATTCTTTCCTTTTTTGCCATTCTGAAAGTGTATGCACTTCTACAACATAGAAGAAAAGAATAATGTTCATGTATTCAAAGTAGAGATTCTGTGTCATCGAATGTTACCTTTTCATGCTGGAATATGTTATTGCTCTTAAATAATCAGACCTTCAATTTGTGCCAGTAAAAGTATTACCATGATTATTGTGGAAACATATTTTGGAGATAAAACCCACTCTGAAAGGTCAAACTTTAGCTCTTAACTTGAGCTCTTAACTCAGTAGGACTTAACTTAGGTCCAGTAACAAAATTTCTGAAAAATTCCGGTGAAAAAAGGGTCTGTCTTATTTATATTACACATCTCCTTTTCCTTTCCATCTCTATAGTTAAAAATACTGAGTTTGTTTCTAATTATCTTTTATTAAGCTTGTATAATAAATTGGTTTTTTTAATTACAGGAATAAAAATATGAGAAGCCATTTGAAACACAGAACGATTCTTTCTGCCACCAGAGGTGGAAGATAATTACCGCCAGAGTAAAGTATTATTTGTAAAAGACATCAGGAGAGGAACAGCTTTTCACAGTCACAAGTGGCAATTATACACTAACCTCTCCAGGAATCTCCATGGCCACTGAATGCTATCAATGCTTCTGTGAAAAATCCCCTTGTTAATGTATTTCAGCATCTCTTGTTAGCACTAAAATAGGTTATAACCTGTTTACAAAATAAAACACTAGAAAAACACTGGCAAATCTACATATGCCACAGTTGACATCCAAAGGTTTGTGAAAGTCTAATGACTGAAAAGCTCACTACTGCTGTTGTCAGGTGAGCAGTGAAGGAAGCGTGTCCATATACAAATTTTATTTATTTGACAATTATGTGGTCCCTTCTATGGAGTTTTTTTATGTGCAGAAGCAGATAGCAATGCCTAAAATATTAGTTCATGTTTTACACTACAGCCTTAGGTGGAAGAAGATGATACTGGCAAAAGGAAATGTCAGTAAAAACCACTCTGAAATAAATACAAATTTTAGATGCTACACTGTGGGAAGACGTGTGGTTCAGAAAGTGCAGGGAAATATATTACAAGAGTTAGTGCAGGCTAAGTAATGAAAAACATGCAGAAGCACATTCTGCAGTTATGAATCATTTTTCTATCACAACTATCATTTTTATTAGCTACAAACTAATTGAGTTTCTTTGTAGCTACTTCAGTTCATCTCACTATTAGCAGAAGAGATATTAAATTGCAAATCAGAGCCTGTGGTGATCTCATGGAGGTAGGTTCATAATGAAGGAATAAAAGTGGCCATTTCTGCAGCTATGCTTCATGAAGCTGCAGAGAGAATTTACTGAGATCTCACTCAATTTTCAGCTTCTGAAGCTGACAGGTAAATGTTTACAAGCCACAAGAAAATTAGGAAGAGTGGGGAGAAATATGATGTATAGAAACCAGTTCTCCTCGTGCCCTGGGTTTATTAGAGCCTTCTTAGGAGCCCTGGCAGGAGCAGTGCCCGAGCCCACTAAGCTGCCTTTTGTCACCTAAAGCCCTGCTGGCTGGCTGCATCCTCTGCTCACAGGGCTTACAAGCAGAGTTCCCTGCAAACCTGACATCACCCCACAAAGATGTCAAATCCTGAGCTTAGCTAGAATAACAGGGCAGCATCCGTTTTTCTTTTCCACATAGCACAAGGGGAGAGCTGCACATGAATTCTGAGCAAAACTGTCTCCTAATTATGTTTTTTCCACATGAAAACCAGCCCAGCAAATATCCCTTGTGCCATGTCACAGTTACCAGTTATTAGCTGGCAAGCTGATCAATTTTCAAATACAAGACAGCTTCAATAATAATCTGGTCCCGATTTTTCTATTTATTTTATTTAAAATAAAAATATTTTGTATGCATTTGTGTATGTAAGATTGCTACATTTCTGCAATGAAAAGGTTATCAGGAAATGCTGGTAGTAATTGACTTTGAAGCTAGAAAGTGGGAGTAGATACGAAATGTAAACACTGGAATGTCCCCTGCTATGTGGAAGGATTTTGCATGCAGTGAGCTGTAAGGTTTGGCATGTCTGATATCCAAGATCAAAGTTACCTGCCTGCAGGTCTGTCCATTGTGGACATAGCCAGGTTAATAACAAGGCTGGTTTATGCAGGTGAGGAGGAAAGGGGATTATAAACTCCAGCAGCATAAAGTGGTGAAGTAACCAAAGGTGCCTTAAAGCTGTAAAATGTCATTGGTGCCACCAGGTGGACTGAACCAAATGGCTGCCAGAGAGAGGCCGGGCATGAACAATTTTGTAAGCAGAAGAGGAGCAAGATACTGACAATGACTTAGTTCACAACAGGAGAGTCTCTATAAGTGAAGCAAACAGCCAGAATCAATTAACCAAACCTATTCAGAAAGGGAGGAGAAAGTCCATGTGTTTGCTTGTTAATTTTGGGGGTTTTATCAGAGTTTTATTTCCTGCAGAGCTATCTGTTCTTAGACCTCAAAGTCAAAACAGGCCTTACCTCTTTCAGCCTGTAAAAGTTCACCTAGCACACATTTGCATGGAGCAATAACTGCTTTTGACTAAAACTGTCTTCTAGAGGAGCACTGGGAGCTGCAGCATTCAGCACTCTCTCATAGTTTGCTGTCACAGGTAGTCCTTATGTGGAGGACCTGAGCTCTGTTTCCTCTCTGAAAGAAGGAAAGAGTTTTGTTCATGGCAGTGGTTGCTGAGCATGTTCCTGTTCTGTTTGAGAGAGCTCTCACAACCATCCCATGCAGTGCTATAGGCTGGGGGCAGAGTGGCTGGAAAGCTGCTCAGCAGAACAGCATCTGGGGGTGCTGGACTTGGGGGTGCTGAGCTTGTGTGTGCCCAGGTGGCCAAGAAGGAATCCTGGCTCGTATCAGAACCAGTGTGAGCAGCAGGAAGTGATTGTCCCTTGGTCCTTGGCACTGGTGGGACCACACCTGAAACCCTGGGCTCAGTTTTGGGCCCCTCACTACAAAGGAAGATGTTGAGGTGCTGGAGTGACACCGGAGAAGCAAAAGCTGGTGAAGGGTCAGGAGCACAAGTCTTATGAGGAGCTTCTGAGTCAGTCTGGAGAACAGAAGACGCTGGGGACCTTATCACTCTACAGCTGCCTGAAAGGAAGTTGAAGCCAGGTGGGGGTCAGTCTCTTCTCGCAGGCAGCTGGTGACAGAAAGAGAGGACACAGCCTCAAACTGCACCTGATGAGGTTTATGTTGGACATCAGGAAGAATTTCTTCACAGAAAGGGTGGTTAAGCATTGGTGTGGGCTGCCCATGGAGGTGATGAAGTTACTGTCCCTGGAGGTGTTCATGACACTCAGTGCCATGGTCTAGTTGACAACGTGGTGATGGTTCAGGGGTTGGACTCAATGATCTCAGAGGTCTTTTCCAACCTTAATGTTTCTATGATTCCTAGATATCAAATGTACTTTTCCTGGGAGGTACTTACACATTGGAGTAAATAATCTCTCTTTCCTTTTTCATAAACCTAGCCATAGCAATCTATTTAATCTTGATTTTTTTAAGCTTATTTTCCAGCCTCTAATAATATTTAAAGGTTTTTTTGACAGCCAGTTGAATTTTTTCAGTTTTTTGTTTGTTCAGTGTTTGCTCTAGGACTATTCATATGTATTTGATGTATTTATGGAGCCCCTTCTCAGCTTCCCTTCTCCTAGATTGAAGAAGCTATACTTCCACCTTCTAAAGCAGACTTGCCAGTCCTCCACCCTACCAGCCTTTTCCTGCAGCTAGTCAACACAGAAATCCCCTTTCTTGACCAGGAGTGACCAGAAATACACACATACATTTTATTCATTGTCTTACCCCCATGTCAGTGGTTTTCCTTACAGAACTCTCTGCAGGTTTTTTTTGTGGGTTTTTTTTGTTTGCTTTGTTTTCTCAGGAGCTGCTAAATACTAATATTTTGCCTCCGTGCCACATAATTATTTCCCAGTGAACTTTACAGTGTTCCCTCTGTCTTTGGCAGTAAATAAGTTCTGGAATATTCAAGGAATGTCTTTTTCAGTCGTTCCCTTGTTGTCCATATCTGCTACCTGGTATGCAGTGATAACCAGCAATCCAAGCTTGCTGCCTGTGCCAGCGAGCCCTGCTGGCACTTCAGACAGATGTGCTTGAGAATGACTGGGACAGAACAGGGTTCTGCAGGGACCTTCTTCAGCTGTCATTTGTAGCTAAATAGAAACACATCCATACCTCCAAAAGAATACCTCATATTTATTCTCTCTCTCTCAGAAGCCATAAACTATTTTTTGCTATTTAACTCTAGTTATTCACTGAAAGAGGGATCATTTACTCAAGGACTGAAAACCCCAAGTCACCTCGGAAGTCTAAAGATCTGAGCCCGGTGCTCCTCTCAGTCAAAAAGAAACTTCTTTCTTAGAGATCAGCACCTTATACCCAAAACCACGGAAAAAATACATAGGAAATTTATTCCTTGCAATATCTTTTTTCCATCCCTCTGCATTTGAAGGCAGTCAACTTGTTATTCAGGGAGTGAGTGCCATGGAATGTGGCTGTTGGATAGCCAAGGTCATTTTGGAATGTTGTTTCCGATTGAGGCTCACTAAGGCACCCGTGGTGCAAAGCTGAGATCATTTAGAGTGTCTTCACAGAGTGCACACATAAAGGAATCAGTTTAGCTTTTAGGCTCCCTGTATTTAACTCACTGGCAGCTACTTCCCCAAACAATAAGAGCATCAGCCATCAAATGATTGCTGCATTCAGCTGTATTTCATTGAAGTGAAATTGAAAGTCTTGACAAAGAAAGGGGAGAGACAAGATCTTGTTTTATCATTTTGTTGACTTTCGTCTTCTAAAGAAAAAGAATAAATTGTAATTAATAAAACAGTTTTTCAAGTGAACACCTCTCTAGGTATTAACAGTAGACAAAACATTCTAAAGGCTGACAGAATAATAGAAATCTTATTAAAGAAATAGAAAAATGGCATCTTATATGACTCAGAGTCTCAGACTTCTGTTGCAAATTGATGCCTAAAGAGTCATGCTCAGCAAGCAAAAGGGCACAGTTCTGCACCTGTGTTTTCAAGTATCCTGCAGTACAACCTCGAAAGAACCCCTGCTGTCTAACATCCAGGCTCAGTGCAAGACCAGCCACTGAGATCAATACAGACACTCAGAACCCTGCAATACTTATAGGCCATTACAGCAATTCTAAAATCAATGGAGTATTTAACAAGGTGTTAATGTAACTCCATTGAGACCAAGAGTGTGAGCCAGCCACAGCATGCTTGTGACAGATTTTTGCAGAAGCATTTTCAATTACTGTGTGTTTTTGAAGAGAGGATAAATAGCAGTTTTCTTTGTGCCTGGCATCCTAAACAACACCCCATCCCCAGCCTGCCCCACTCTGCAGCTGACATGGCTGCTGTGCTTGAACCAGCCCGACTGCTGAGCCAGTCCTTTCCAGCAGTGCTCCTCAAGGCAGCTCCCTACCCACACCCAGCATCCAGTGCCATTGTTCTAGTGCACTGCCAGGAGATGTACCAGAGATAAAAAAGCAATGCTCAGAGCTACCTCTTCAGCTGCAGCCAATTAAACTCCTCTAGAGTGACCTATATAGAATATACCTCAAAGGTCACTGCAAACTGCCCCTTCTTAACATCTAGTGCCCACAGTGGGTGCCATGGCAGCAACACTGATGGAAAATTCTCTCTTTGCATGGAAATGTGTGACCTGCAACTGCAACTTTTTGATCCCAAAGTAGAAAAGGGACAACTGAAATGATATTGCTGTGATCAGTCACCTCATTTATCCAGTCTTAGGCAGTGACTAAATGCCAGTCCTCTACAACAAAGGCAATATAAGAAGTTCCCATTCTGCCCATCCTCCCTCACTGCAATTTTCTGCACCCAGTTGTGCAAGTATCTGTTGGAAAAATGTTCTAAAAAGGACCAGTCAAATGACTATGTTTCTAAAAACAAAAACCATTTTACAAAAGGACAACAACTACTACTCAAAAATAATTTACCTTGATCCAATTGCACAACTGGTTTGGGTCA
This sequence comes from Sturnus vulgaris, assembly GCF_052056855.1. Lineage (NCBI taxonomy): Eukaryota > Metazoa > Chordata > Aves > Passeriformes > Sturnidae > Sturnus > Sturnus vulgaris. Next base: position 59,110,063 of record NC_142247.1, read on the forward strand.
TGGGGAACAGGCAATTGCATTTGTGAGACCAACTTCAGGCAGCGTGTGGAAAGCTTTGCATCACAAGAGAAAATCAGCATGGAAGGTGACGAAACTGGAAAAAACATTTTATGATTCTTGTCTTAGTCCCAGAGACCTGTGGTCACAGCGCTGCAAAGAGAGAGAAAGGACAGCAACACACACGGACCTCTTTTGGGGAAAAAAGGCCAACTTTATTGTACAGACAGCCTGTATTTAAAGTGTGTTACGTGCAGCTAGGACAGGACAGTAGCTCATTGGACAATTGGGAAAATCATCCTTGGGACAGCACCTCAGGATGTATCCCACGGGAAAGACACCAGGTGTTAATCTTTATTATGAATTCCACTCTGTTTTTCACCATATTATCACCTTGGGAGATTTCCTCCCTAACTGAAGCTGTAGTCAGCTTGTCAGCCTGGGAATGGACCTGAGAGTCAGGAGAAATCCAGGCCTGAAAAAGAATTTCCAAGCTGTAATTCCCTAGGTCTGTGAATGTGTGTGTCCATAGAGACCTTGCTTCTGGAGAGCTCATAAATCTGTCCTCTCTTCCACCCTGTTCAGTTGCTTTAACAAGCTGCTGGAGGATGCCCCTATGGCACAAATTCAGATGCCAGCACTATACTGATGGACTTGGGAAACCTTTGGTTCACATACAGGAATCTTTATTAAGTTTCCTAACTTATAGAAACTGTTGCTCCAAAGTTTTTTTCTATGATGGAGCATTTTCACACAGGAATTTGAGACTGCAGAGAGAAAAGAAAGGTTAATTTAAAAAAAAATAAAATTAAGGAGTCAGTCAAAAAGGTAGATGTAGCTTGTAGTTGTAACTTCATGCTTTTTATCTCATGAGTCATAAAATCATAAAATGGTTTGGGTTGGAAGGAACATAAAGATTAGCTACTTTGAAATCCTCTGCCACTAAACCAAGTTACTCAGAGCCCCATCCAATCTGGTCATGAACACCCACAAGGATGGGACAACCTCAACCTCTCTGGGCAACCTGTTCCAGTGCCTCACCACCCTCACAGTAAAGACTTTCTTCCTAATATCTAATCTAAACCTGTTCTCTTTCAGTTTGTTCCACCTTGTCCTATCACTGCCTGTCCTTGTGAAAAGAACTGAGAGTGATGCAGCCATGTAAAAGGCTAAAGCACTTGGGATCTGTATTCCCCTTCCAGTCAATACCTGAAGCTGTAGGGTCAAACACAGCTTTCCTAAAGGGAGATTTTTTTCTTTTTCACTCATCCATCTTACTTCTCTTCTTTCTCCCTCATCTTTGTAACTTTTTATCTGTTCCCTGAATTCTGCTTTTATTTGAGATCTTTTAAATTAGTTGATCTAGTAATTTTTACAGTTCAGTCTTCTCCTGGAAACATTTAATTGGGTCAGAGCTTTGTATGCTAGATCCTGCACAAAGTGAACTGTGTATTGCTAGGAACCACAGAAGTGGTGCATACCATCACATTTAAACCATGATGCTGCATGAACCATTCACTGGGTACCTAAACTCGGGGTTTTTTCAGGTGATGTTCTCAAGCTCTTTTCATTAGGATATGATGCTGCAGTCAGTAGTCATTCTGAATGACTGAATCCTGGTCAAATTCTTTGAGTCTTCATTTCAAGAATCTGGAATTATCTACTGCCTGGCAATAATTAGACACACTTCTGAAAAACAAGCTATTTTTGCTTGGCTGCTAGTATTGAGTATTAGGATATTCTTAGTTCCTGGTATAAACTATTTCTCTAAGACTGTTTTTATAACGTGTATCAAGCTACAATTATAAATCAAATAGCTTTACAATTAAAAGACATACTTGGCCTTTTTTATCTTGTGAACATTTGCGTGAAATTGGAACCTTGCTGTGGTGTTTTTTTACATAATTGAACCTTTTCACAAATCCCTCAATTAAAATGTACAACAGCTTTTTATAAAAAAGAGCACAAATTTATCAAAACAAGTAACAGCCCAAACTGTCACTGAATTGTTGCATCTGTGTTTCCTTGTCACCTAGTTAAAGATCTGGAAAGTAATGCAGAGGTGCAGGTGCCATTTCATTTTCCTTCACTGATGTCAATACAGACTCCCAGCACTTCTCCACCTATTCTCCTTCAGGACAGCAAAATCAGTAGTTCCTTTGGAGCATGACTGCTATTTGCAGCTCATTGATAACATCTTTCTACTAAACTACTGTTTTGCCTGATCTTTACCACTGAAGGTGTTTATGTCTGCAATAATACAGCCCTTCTCTTCTCCACAGCCCTATATATCATCTGTCAAAGGGATTTCTACTCAAATGGAAGAATATATAATTTCCTTTCCAGGACAAAAAGTTATCTTTATCTCTCCTATCATAGTACTACCTAATTTCAGAGAACATTCATTTTTATGCTGTCATAGGCTCCAGCCTTCTCATATTTGTCTGCATCATAGCATGGTGCAGTAAGCCTATGACAAAACATGAATGAATTTTTTGTGGCTGCAGGAAAAATCGTATGTGCTGTAGGCTGCAGTAATTGGGTGATCCTACTGGGACACTCTGATTGTCACTGCAGGATTTGAAGTGGCAGGTGTTTAGTTGTGATGCAGATTCATCCTCTCATGCCTGCACTGCCTAACAGCATGAAGGCAAATCCAAAGCTTCCAAAAGCCTGTAAAACTCTGATAATCCTGCTAAGATTTATTGCAATGGCTCAAGAAAGAGATACAAGCAAGTCCTACAATCAGATAAGAAAAAAAAAAGAAACTTTTTTTTAAAGATAAGCAAGTCCACTCTAAAGGAAGAAAGTCTGTATTTTACCTTAAGTACTATCCAAGGAGAAACTAATTCCTTTCAGATGTGGGGTCAAGTTTTATGTGGAGTCATCCTGACCTGTAATCAGTTTGGCTATGAATAAACATATGTACTCTAAGGAGCCATGGAGTGAAGATAAAATATGATCACTAACATGTCTAGTCCAACTCTCTTGGAGCTCTGTGGAAAGGCTGCCACTGATTTGGATGGGATTTGGATGTAATTCTGTCATTCAATACAGGTGCTTTTATTCAGGATATTTTGGTTTTCTCAGTGTCAGAAAAAAAATGCAGCCCACATTATCATCAGGAGAAACCAGAAAAGCATGGTACCTCCCAAAATTAAGCTAGGAAATATTTTGAAAAAGTTGTGTTACCTCCAAATGAGTCCTTCTCTGCTGGTGGTGAACACTAGTTCAAGTGCTAGTTTAAATTGGAAAAGGGTTTTCAGCACAGCTGGACAAATCAGGGAGAGATTTTGTGAAGCTGGAGGTTTCTACTTTTGTCGTTCCATGAGTGGTACTTTGTTTAACATATGAATTCTGGGGCACTCATTGATGACAGCCATCACTAAGCAGTGGTTCCACTTCCTAAAGTGTAGGGAAAAAAATACATAATTGCATTTTGCAATGGTCAGTGCATTAACAAAAGAGTTCCCTATTTCAGTGATTTCTATAACTACCAACAAAATGACCCAAATTGCTGTTTCTCAGACACACAACTGAATGAACTTCACAGCACTGAGATCTCCATGGGCTAAGTTCTTCTTGGTGCATGACAAACAAGGCAAAAAAAAATAATTAAATCATATTTCTGATTGTTAGAGCCTTGGAAAAGACATAAAGAAAAATATCACTTTCCATGACTTTAAATATTTGAATTTCAACTTCTGGCCGGAACAGAAACTAGAGGGAAGTTGTAGAACCTTTGAGGCAAGGCTAGAAGCAGCTGTTTAAATCAGATAGTCATACCAATCCACTCTGACCATAAGGACATTGGACAGCAGATCAATGGCTGAGCATAGCTTTGGTGCTCTATATAGCCTATTGATAATATTTTGTTTCACAAAGTTTGTGTCAGAAAACAATCTGAACATGAAAGCAAAATTCCTTGTAGAAAAAAAGTCAATATCAGTGATTCTTTCCTCTAAGTAGAAGGAACGACCCCACAGACTCTTGTCAGACTGGATTCAATTGGAATATTTGTGGTTCCAGATGGCTTATCCTCAGCCCCCAGCAGGACAGACTCCTTGAGGCTGTACCCCACACTCCATTTGAGCCTTGCAGCCTGGGGAAGTGGGAATGATGGGGATGCCCTGGCTGAGCAGCCCCAGTGCCAGGGCCTGCCTGGGCCACCCAGGACAGGCTGTCAGCTCAGAGCAATGCCAGGTCCTAGTGGCACTGGCACCTCCTGTTCTTCAGCCTTCCCCCTTTCCAGCTGCATGTCAGACACTTCCTGACTCCTGTTGGCCACTGAGGACTGCTCTTCCTCCAGGAGTTCAGGCTGGCTAAGTGGCAGACCATTCTCCTGTTCTCAGGATAACCATCCATAAATGATGGAGCCTTGCAGTTTTGCCAGTTACTCTGAAACTTCTCTTAGGAAAGGGTAGGAAAAGCCAAAAGCAAATCTGTATACCAAATTCAGGGAGAGCAGCTCCACTGCCTGTGGAAACAGTTGGACAGAAATGAAGGGAAAGGAAGCATGCCTGACATGTGACTGCTCCACTGGTGTGGTCCAGCTGAGAAGTTGCCAGCCCTTCTGTTGAGGACAGTTTTATCCAACCTTGTGTCCTCCATTTGTACTCTAAGAAGAGGATGGGGTTGGAGGGCATCCTAGTTTCTTTCATAACCCAGCTCCACGCCTGGGTGTAAGTCAAATTCTGAACTCTCCCTGCTTTTTTGTTTATTACCTCAGGCAGAAACATCTCTTCCTCCCTCACACAAAGTCATTGCCTGTTACAACTACTTTGCACAGGCAAAGCCACTCCCAACTGCTCATTGCTGACCAGAAGCAACCATGCCCAGAATAAACCTTAGTAGAGTATTAGCTTATCATAATGACTTTTCCAGGGATGTTATGCAAAGGCAGGAATAAACTTTTTCACATGTAAACCTTAAGTTCTGCACCTTGTATAAGTTCTGCACAATCATGTTTAACAGGGTATCACAACCAGACTGATACATGCAGTCTATTACCAATGGTCAGTTTAGACAGAATGGTAACCAGCTCTGAGAAGGGAATGAATTTGGGATCTTCACATCATCCTCTCTCATACAAGCTTGACTTTAAAGGTTCACTTTGAAGACAATCAGCTGGATAGCAGGATGGCAGTTAAATTTTCTGGACTTAAAGCAGACACTCACAGGTTGGGTTTCCTAGGAAGCACCTGTCAGACCACACATGGCTGTAAGAGATGCAACTCACTCCAGGCACAGAAGACAGCAAATCTGTAGCTAAGCTGTCTGAAGCAGTTGAGAGAAGAAAAACTTTCAGTCATCCAGGCTGGGAAATTACAGTGTTTGGTTTTCACAAGGTATAGTAACACCTACATTGTTTGCCACTGAAAAATTATGTTTACAGTCTGTTGAAATGAAATAATGTACTTTAATCCATGAAATTTAGAAAAGCTGAAGGGTTAAATTTTAAATCGCATTCTCTGTTGCCTGAAAGTTTCTACTGCAGACTATAAAACACAGCAGTAAACGCAGTCCCTCTTCAGAGCCTGAAAGCTAAAGTGGCAGTGCTGACATACGAAGTAGTGAATAATACAATTAAAGTAGTCTGCTTTCCTTCTGTTATGAGCTTAGAGATGTCAGTGCTAGTACTCTTCAGAGTAATAACATTGTGCATTATTAAAGACAAGATCTCAACAGCTGTTTAATGTTAATACAAGACCCCTAAACACATTCTGAGAGGCTCCATGTCCATCCAATACAGGAACTTCTCTTTTAACTTACAGTACAATTACTACCTTCTCTTGCACTCTGAAAGTTTGTTCCTGTTTTGTCAGGCAATCATCAATCTCAAAAAAAAAAAAACAAAAAACCAATCAAATTGAACGTTCGGAAAAGATCACCTAAAATCTTCCCACAGTTCTCCATATCCCTATCTGAAGAAAAATAAAGTTACTCTAGAGTCAGCCAGATCTCTGCCCCCTTCCCAGAGCCTTGGTATTCATGCCTTGTCTTCATTTTGCCTTGAGTAGAATTCCACTGTTCCTGTTTTCCAAGACCGAGCAATACTGGCAGCAGCTGTGATTCGTAAAGAGCCTCATGCAGGATCCGAGTTTAAATTCTAGCTGTTCACACACTGTGTGCTAGCATATGTTATAAGCAACTATAAATTGTGTACAGATGTGTTCTGGAATTCCAGTGAAGCCAAGCTAACAACATTGAATAACAGCTCGTGTGCTTTGTAATTATACATAATGAATGTGCTGTCATATAACAGAGTCCATCTCTGTGTCGGGATTTATCCACTGGCTTTGGGAGCAAGGAATAAGAATTATAGTGTGAATTTTTAAGCAAGATTTTTAATACAAGGTATGGAAACCAAAGAGAGATGACTGATATCTGGGGGAAATTTTATATAAGAGATTCTGATTAAATGAGAACACAAGCCAGGGCTTAAAAAAAATTGTTTAGAACACTCGTGAAGGTCTAAAGACAAAAAACATTTACATATAAGTAAAAAGAAAAAGTATGCAAACACTGGCCTAGTTGGAAAAGCAAAGTGCCAACAAACAGGAAATAGAAGGAAGCACAGTAAAGGAATGGGTGGGGAGGGGGGAAGGAAGAGAGCAGGCTGCTGTCAGAGGAAGATGACTCTGATGACCAGGAAGAGCAGGGCTGAAAGGAGATGAGCATCCTTAAAGTACCCTGTACATATTCTCTGCTGTACTCTTGTGCAAAACTGATGATTTTCTTAGAGAGAATATTGTTTTCTGTAAATCAGAGTTTGAACAATAAATGCTGGGAATATTGGCCATCTTTGTGGTGTGGAGAGGGAAGCCCATCATTGCTCACATACCAGAGGTGCCCTTTCCATGAGTTCAACAGAACAGCAGCACTGCTTTTCTTCTCTTCTGACCAGTGTCAAATGCCAAGAAGATACAGAAAGCCTGACTAGAAGAAATAATTCTTTTCTTTAAGCCGTGTAGATGAAGCAGTAGAGGGAAAAGAAAGGCCTGAACATAGTATCAAAATGTGAGCATAGGTTAGCTAGCAGCTGGCAGAAGATCAGACCTCTGTGGCCTGCCCCACTTAGAGCCCTCAGGAAAACCATCTCAGCATGTGTTTTAAGTTAATCTAGATCAAGCTCTGGTCCCACTATCCTGCCCACTTTCAGCTTTTTATGCCCTCCTCTGTGACTTTAGCACTAGCACTTATTTGATTGCATAGTGAAGTGGTTCACAGAGCTGGAAAAACTGAAAGCTTATGAAATAAAATAATTAGCTTTCAGCAAAGTAAGTTCCCTGGATGGGATCCACATGAAATCAGAGAGATGCCAGGGCTAATGCAAGAGTGGGGATAGAGGTGTGCAGCCTTGGTCCACAGGGAATGTGCAGGTTACAGTTACCTAGTCCTAGATTAGCTTGAGCTGCTGTGGAAGCACACCCTGATGCCTCTCAGAAAATATCACAAGCTTTGCAACTCCATAGATAAAATTTTGCCACTTTGACTAATAGAGAGAGACACCTTTTCTTACAAACTAAGATATTTTGTGGTTCCTCTTACCCCAGGTTGCTTTCCTGACTGAAAGAGGGCTTGTAGGTTTAATGAGAGTATTCTCCAGTAGACAGTAGCAGCAAATCATTAGTGAACAGCGTCAGCTCTGACAGAGACACAGCGTTCAAGATTCATCCTGTGTTTGAAGGTGATTTGCTACATCAAGGCTGAGAAAATATATTAATTAGGCAAAGGGAAAAAACTCTGGAACTTTGATTATATCTTGCTTTTTTTATTGAGCTTACCTTTTGGTATAGATCTTCCTTCTTCTTGTATTACACATTCCAATGCCTTTCTCCATATGCATAGTATTTGCATCATTTGGCAGAGAACATGAAAACCCAAATGATGATCAGACTGTGCTGGAAAAGGTCTGTTAACAGAAAACACACGCAGTTAAATCACATCATATTAAATCAGCAACATTCTTATCCCTGAAGCATGGCATCTTATTATTTATGGACTATTTATTCTTGACTCCTTGGTCTCCTTACATCTCATGAGCCTGATTAGCTGCGTATTTGATGGTTTCATTTTCTCCTCTCTGAAATTCCTTGGATCAATCCATGCAGGTCATTTTGCTAACCCACTTTGTCCAGACTTGTGATACTGCTTGGTACTCTCAGAGTCTACCTTACAGTGTTGATACAGCTTAATACTGGCTGGTCTCCAGCCCTTCTCTGCCCCAAACAAAAAGATGAATATTCCTATCCCTTATCTGGGAGGGACAGATGCAGCTGTACTTCCTAGCTCAATTTTAACTGCACATTTCTGAAAGATTAAGTGCTATATACAAATTCAAAGTGAATCTTTTGAAAATATATCTATGGAAAGCATGTGAAAGCACAGAACTAACACTAGAAAAGCCTGTGGCTCAAAAAATCTCAGGTAACTAGATTGTCTGCCTACAGACTGTCAATGAGCAACATATATTTCTGCTATTTTATTGTCCTATTGCCTTTTATTGTGTTAGATGCTATATTATTTCCTTGAGTCTTCTCTTAAGGCAGACTATATTTGAATGCTTTATATAGCAATGGTTCCTGATTTTCTGGAAGAAGTGATCTGAATTACATGACATTATGTCACATAATGATGATGGTAAGAGGCAGCAAACTCTGATACCACTTTTCAGCCGGGATAAACTGCAATAGAAGAGGACTTGGTGACAAGTTAAACTAGAGGAATTTTTGCAAGGGATGACATTTCATCTGAGTGTCCTAAACTTCACCTTAAAGCGTGTCCCGAGTTGGGCAGTGGAGTTCAGTGGTAATGGTGCAGGACTTCACAAAGGGCTTGGCATCAGCTGTCAGACCAGAGTCACTGTGGTAGACTTGGTATCAAGTACATAGCACCCAGGGTGAATGAAAATATGAAGATAGTGTTTTGTCCATATAGAATAACCCCGGTTTCAACAACAAAACAGCTCTTGTTACTGGCTCTAGCCATTTTAATTTTTTTTGGTGAAAAGCAGCACAAGAGGAGTTGCTCCATCCCAAAGGGTATGTGCTGCTGCATAAAGAGCAGCTAACATTGTTAGGACTTCAGCTGTTAAGACTTAGCATGGTCCACTGCATTCCCAATCCAGCATTCCCTACTTAACAGATAAGGAATTAGTTTGGTGATTAAATTATTTCCATCAAATGCTCCGCCTTTCAGCTATGTTAGTTGTCCTTTGTTGCTTTATTGACCCCGTTTTCCACGCCATTGCATTTCCAAACAGCAGTTCTCAGAACTATCCCACTGGGGAAACAATTAGTTTGCAGATTTTAATTTATCTGGGGCCTTACTGGTATCTGGTTGCATTTGTTCACCTGTTAGCTTGCTCCAGGAGGTTTTACATGCCTTTGCTGCCGTTTTAATTGATTGGTTTATTAGGAGAAGCACTACCCCAGATGCAAAGACCAATACCCAAGTACTAGACCACAATGTGCTGATATGCAATGCAGCAGCTCCACAGCTTCACAGATTTCAGAGGCAGGAAGAGAACTGCTTGGAAATTTTTGCTACAGGGTTTAATTGTCTTGCCTAAGGACAAGTGAGTTCAGACTGGAAAAGGTGAAATAAGAACCATAGCTGAACTTTCAGAGGTTGGTCTTTTGTCAAGGACTTTGGCACGGTCTCCCCCTTGGAGCAGGAAGATAGGGTTGCCTTGTGCAAAAAATGAGGCAGGAGCATGACTCTGCTTTTCTCCTTCATGATACCATGGGCCAACATCTGTCCTTGTAACAAAGAAACTCTATAGACACTTTAACTGGGATTCATCCGTACACGATGCACGTGCTCATTTTGTCTCCTTCCATTTCAATATTGAACCAAGTTGCAGAGACAAACTCTGGCCCCATGGTATTACTCAAGGTGAACAGCTGAAGCATTCAGATAGTCATTTTCTGAATCAGCTTGCAGAGGCTAAGTAGCTAGATTAAAAGAATACAGGTGGGAAAGCGATAAATCCCATGATCAGAGGCATTTACAACGAGCTATGAGGCTCTGCTTTGTGCTGTTTGTTGCTTTAGGCTGGGATTTTTAAATCCCAGTCTTAGTTGTTTTCCCAGCTTTGTTTGCTCAAGGCAAAGTGATTGTTGAATACCTCACACAGAGGCCCCTAATTCTGACTGGGACAGCCTGTAATATAAAACTTTAATGAGACACAGTACCAGTATGGAGAGATTCGTCATTGCAGCCTTAGCGCTGCTGGTATTTCACTAATTTTACCATATGGTCCATGTCTTCAGCATGCTATTTTCCTATAGTTTCCACCCATATACCAGAGCATAGCAAGATGTACACTAAAGGCCACATTTTGCCAGATTTATTCCCCTGAAGATGTGTCTTGTCAGATCTGACCAGCCCCCAAAAAGCCACAGAAACCACGTACATGATTTTCCTGGTTCTGAAGGCAGCATCATGGCTGGTTAAGCAAATTTCTTTTGACTGGCCTGACTGAAGGGAAGCGAGTAATTTCTGAAGCCTGGCTGGTAATGTAACTATCCCTGTCTGGCATAAGCTCCTGGACTGCGGCTATTTTTACTTCTCCTGTGTTCTAGCTGGAGACTTGATTGCTAAAGTCGGCTTTTGTGTCTCAGAAGTGAAGGGTTTGTGCTGCGGAGCCGAGAGCCGAGCCGGCTCAGGCGCTGCAATTGTAGGATGGATGCGCCCTCCCGTGTACCAGCCCTGAAGTGTTTGCACAGACACAGCATTTGGACATCACGGCAACTCTCTGCAAGTTTGGAGGTTTGGTTTTTCAGATTTTTTAAACAAAATTTTGTCAAATGGCAACTCTGCAAAAAACTGTCATTCAATCTGCCAGAATTTACTGATAAAAATTTAATTTGGAAAAAAAATTGAGAAGCTTAGACTTGCTAAACAGCAATAATAAAAGTGGGGCTGAGTCCTCCCCACATGGCTTTCTTTGCTTTTGCAGAGAACCCAAGTCAGAAGAAACAAGAATACATCCATCCACCAACAGATTTTGCTACTCCCAAAGAGGATCTAATAAAACTTTATGCATCCATTTTTCATAAAATCAGTAAAACTTCTGTCAAATACAGCAGGGTAAAGAAAGAAGTATTTCAAGATGACAGTCCCTTTGCATGAACTTCTTTGATGGAATGTAGCACCAGTTGTACATTTTAATTTCAGGGAACCAGCAGAGTTTAGGTAGAACCACTGAGAAATCTTTTTACTTACTTTCATTTTGACACCATCTTTGCTGCATTGATTCACCACAAAACATCAGCTCAAAATAGTGGCCATCAGTATCTTTGTACAACAGTGGAAATTATTGTGTTTTTCAAGCATCTGTATTTCTTTCTAAAGTATGAGGGCATATTATTAAATTGTAAGGTAATCACATTACAGAGCTGTAATACAAGAATCTCCAAACTGCCCAAGAGGTGTTCTTCATTGGCAAGGAAAAAGTCCTGAAGATAATTCTATTTCAAGTAGCAGAAGAATTATGTTAACTATTTCTTTTTATTTTCCCTCAGCAATGGCATGGAGTAGGAAAGGGAGGTTTGCCCATTTTCATATAGCTGAGTAATACATCTCAGTTCTTGGCATTTGTCCTCAGTGACTGGGAGCAGGACAGAGGTTAGAGATTGTCTCCATATCTTTCTGTCTTCATGGTCCCTGAAAGCAACTTAAAGAGATCCTCTGGGCAATGTAAGCAGTAAACTGGCCGTTTAAAGGTTTTACTGTGAATAATACCTGTTGGGTGACAACATAGCTGCTTCAAAAACATGCTTTGCCTTCCTTCTTTCTTTATCCTGCTATCCAAGACAAACAAATGGTCAGTATCTTTATTTGCTTAGAGATGTATTGGACAGCTTTCCTTTCAACAGATTATCCAGTCAGATTAAATCTTGTCTATTCTTTTTTCCTTTTTTCTTTTACAGAAAGGAGTGGTATTTCTGTCTTTGGATAGTTTTCATGCTATTTCTCTTCATCTCCTATTGTAGATAGGGAAATTCCAAATGTATTTTGTTTCTATTGATCTATTTTGCCTAGTCACCATAAATTTCAATGTTCTTCCTCTGCTGCATTTGTTCCATCAGTTGTCTTAACTGGCAGTTCTTTAATAGTCCTTGCTCACGTATATTTTCATAGCTTTGAGCTACTTCATTTCTCTAGAGAGAAAATTAATTTGCACTTTAAACAAAAACAACACTTGGTCCCCATTCAGGTTGCTCTAATGCTGTGGGCTGCCTCAGATCTATCAGGTTTGTTGTTGTTTTTGGGGTTTTTTGCCTGATTTTGTTTCTTTCCTCTAATAAAAAAGAATCTTGTAACTGGAACCTGGTTTCAGGTCCTGAAATGACGTTTCCTTTCACTCAGGCCAACTAAGAAAAAAAACCTACCAATTAATTCTGAAGTTTAAATCACTTCCTTTTCAATAAGCCAGAACCTGACTGTATCATTTTCTCATTCTGTAACTCCTGTTTGTATGCCTTAAAAGCCAGTGGGAAAAAAAAGAAGGTTACGAAAATAATTCTAAAAAAATGGAGATTGATGTTTGTGTTATTACTGAATTCTCAAATATATTTGAGGCATACAGTATGAAATTACCACATAATATGACAGATTAGGAAGATTCTTTCACAGTTCTAACACCTAGGGCCCAAAATTATATTTGACAAAAAATTCAAGAGTACACACAAATGTTTTGCAGAGTTGTTTTTTGAACTGAGTTTAAAACCTAGCTGGTAGTATTTAATAGTCTCCAAGAGGTTGTCCAAGATACATTCCGACCCTCAGGATCCCAAAACTATACTGTTTGAAACCAATTTCTATTTTGTTTGGGCTGTATCAATCCATAGATATCATTTACAGGTAGCTTGCATGAGTTCCAGGATATGTTACCAATTATGGCATCTATGCCTTCTAACCACCATCTTCCTCCAACCATTTCTGGTATTTCCAAAGTTAAAGGAAAGTTGGGTTTGTCCTGCCAGTTAGAAAGAAATCTAACAAAATCTGCATAAAGAGCCCAGAGCAGTTTAAGAAACTTAAGCAAGAATTCAGAATGAAAAGAGGCATCTTCATGATGTTCCTGCTCAATAAAACTTGATGTATTTTCCCCTAGCTCTCCTTGATAATTTGAAATTAAGAGAGTGCCAGTGCTGTCTTACAGAAACTTTCTACATCAATACTTTATAAGAACGTTGTATAAAATACAATCAGTGTATTCAAGTAGCAAGACAAAAGATTGATGTTATTAATTTAGTTGAGGAACAACAATTTAAAGTGGACTGGTTAGGCTCTGATACAGAGATGGGTTCTAAACTAAAGAGGGCACGACATGGAAACGTGCCATTTCTGAAGCCCTCTGTATCAAAGTTTGCTTTTCTCCTGACCCCATTCACAAAAACGAATGCAAGGTTTAAAAGAGCTCTGAGAATTAGTCTAACCTCTAATATGCAGACACTGTGTATCACCTCGAGGGTATCACATGCAGGTACTTCTCAGATAGCTGTTGGATTCATTCTAAACTTCAGCAATAGCCTCCAGTTTTTCCATTGCTAATACAGTTGCTTGAAACCATACTTCAACAATAGTTTCACAGCAATGAAGTTACTTTGTTTATCCCATGGTTTGATAATATGCTACTGGTGGGTTACTAATTTGGGGGGTTGTTTACTTTTGTTTTAATAAAGAACACATTCAGTCAGGACACAATCAGACTATTTTGTTCCTAATATACTGTGTTCCCAAGAAACATGAAGGTATATGAAGTGAATGTATTTCATACTTATTTGTGGATTGGAAATCTGGTCAGCTAAGCAGGGCCTCCTCTGGACATTTGTCAAGTCCTTGGTCCCTGTCAGATATCACCATCCCAGCCAACACTCCCTGGAGTGCTCTGCACATTCCATTCTGTGAGGTAGGATCTTTATCTTCCTTACTGTCTGGAAAATAAATTATACAGTTTGGGTGCTACTTAAATAGGAAGAGTAAACCCGACCATTACTATTACTTTTGGTTAGACAGAATGGGAATTTGTGTCCTATACATTTCACTTAGCAGCCTCTAACATTTATTTACATAACAAGTGGTAGGAGGAAGATCATAGTGCAAAGATTCCATTTTAAAATGAAGTAATTTGTCAACATTTGTTTTTCCACTCATTTCAATTTGCATGCAAGGATACTAAGTTTTATCTCTGGCTGTGCTACAGGGCTATAGTTTATTCACAGCAGGAGAGTGAGCAAATATAAACAGCAAGCTAATGGGCTGAGCCACCATCTAGCTGGAGCTGAAGCTTACCTTAGGTTGATGTCACAGTACAGTAGCTGCAGCAAACAAGTCAATGTGAGCTGCAGATTATAACTTACTTGGACCAAGAGAATGAACATAAGATTTGAAATTCAAGTGTGCATTTTAAGAATGTGTTTCAGCTTGTGATTCTTTCTAATTTATGTACAGGAATGCTGTTTCAAACTGCAGTTGTAGCAGCCACTTCAAAACACCAAACTGGAGCTGTTGACATCTACAGATGCCTGCTTTGTCCTCTGAGCTCCTTTAGAGCCAGTGGAGAGACAGAAAACTTTTCCATGTCACTCACTTAGAATCACAGAATCATAGAATGGCTTGGCATGGAAGAGACCTTAGAGATCATCTAGTTCCAAGTCCTCTGCCTTGGGCAGGGACACCTCCCACTAGACAGGGTTGCTCAATGCCCCATTCGACCCGGCCTTGAGCACTTCCAAGGAGGACTCCAGAGCTTCTATCACCAAACTGTTCCAGTGCCTTACCAGCCTCACAGTAAAGAATTTCTTCCATATATCTAACACAAATTTCCCCTCTTTCAGTCTGACCCCATTACTCTGTGTCCTGTCACCACAGTTCCTGATGAAGAGTCCCTCTCCAGTTTCCCCCTTCAGATACTGGAAGGTTGCTGTGAGGTCTCCACACAACCTTCTCCACACTGAACAGCCCCAGCTCTCTCAGTCTCTCTTCATAGTGGAGGTGCTCTAGTCCCCTTATTAATTTCATGTTCCTCCTCTGGACTTGCTCCAAAAGTCCCATGTTCTTCATGTGTTGGGAGCACCAGGACCTGGCACTGGGCACCATCCAGGGTGTGCTCAGGGGCCATGGCACCTTGAAGGGCTGAGATCAGCTCAACTGCCTGGTGCAAATAACACCAAGGGTGTGGGCTCAGTCCTGAACACGCCATTCATGTAAGAGCTGGACTTCAAGATCCTTGTGTGTCTCTTCCAAGTCAGAACATTCTGTGGTCTGGAAATAAAGACTTGATTCTCTACCCTGACTATGAAAGGAGTGTGACAAAAGCTCAGGTGTAGAAGTCTCTCCATTTCTGACATACTGTAACACGGGGGAGATAGTAACTTGCATAAAAAAGCGAAGTTACTACTTAACCAACACTAAATCTTTTATCCATTGACATCCCCTGTCAAGAAAAATATTTTGGCCTTACTACATTTTGTGGGGAATGCTTGTTGGATTTGGGAATGCTTTGCTGGCTACAAGTATCAATTTAACTTAAATTTATATGAAAATTGAATTATATCATATATGCATATTATACATAAAATATATCTTTTTCAGAGCATTTTCCTAATGAATACAAGTTTTCAGAACTGAACAGGTGTCCTTGGATGAAGAAAGATGGACTTTATTATTCTTTCATAGATAACAGAGAGAATATTATCCAGTATGATATGAATTATTTGGAATAGCTATTACAACCCAGAGGATGACTGCACGTGCAACAACAGGCTAGCCCTTACCATCAAAACATTCACATAAAGTTTCTTCACTGAGAATGTGATGGCTGCTTCACCTGAATGTGAAGAAGTCTGATGCTCTGCATCTGATGACAGTGATGGAGAGAAAAGTACTCCTTTTTAAAATTTATACAGAATTTTTCACTGATGCAATAATAGTAAAATATCTGGAGAAAAATATAACAGTGAAAATTTTCTTTACTGATATGCCAACTTTATTCATTTCTGCATGCAAAAGCTGAATTATTTATTTCCATGAGGCAATTTATTCTATATAGTTGCAGCAAATACTTGTTGATGCCTTAGGAAAAGTTTTCACTTGATCAGGTAAGTATAGGACTAAATATCTTTCTCCAGATATATAGTTTGTTGTTAGCTACAGTCTGAAAGTGCTTCTACAAGCACAGCTTTGAGCTGGAGCTACAGACTTCTTTTTGACCACAAGAGATGAAAAATTACCAACTGTGTTTGCTGTTTGAATGAGGTTTTATGAGTGAGATAGCAATCTAACTATTGATAAGCCTGGGTAACTCACTACCTCCTGTGAGCTGCCATGACAGATATGTATTTTTATTTCTTCTGCTGCTAAAAGAGTGAACAGAATTGATCAAATGGGCTGGTAGCAGGAATCGTTCACTGGAAATCTCAGATCTTCCTGGAGGAAGATGGAAATATATGAAAATACGTAAGCTGAATTTCAAAAAAGCTCTATGTGAGAGATTGCATCCTGAATTTAAGGATGAAGTTGTCTAAATACCCCAAGAGGCATATTTTCTCCTTTCTGGAGATCAGAAATTAATGGGAATTAAACTCCTCTATTCTCCCTGTTTGGTTTTGTTGGGTTTGGGTTTTTTTTCTTCTGTTGCTCTAAATTTCAGAATGCTCTTTTTCCCATGAGGATGATTTCTCAGAAGGCACAAGTAAGTGATGGTTGGATAAGAAATTTCTGGAATAAAGTGGCTTGGATCCCCAAATCCAGGTCTCACAGAAATGAGATCTCAGTTCTGAATGATGTGTAACAGGAAAATCAGAGAAGTATATATATTAAATCTTGACTGATTTGATAGCAAAGACTGGCCAACAGACATTGCAATAGCCTTCTGCTAGAACTTTTGGCCATTTCTGACTTACCTTTCTAGATGATTCTGTACTAGGAACAAAATGAATAACTGTACTGTAGTTCAGACTTTTAAGCTTGTACCTGGGGCATGAGTATCCAAGCACCTCTGTCCATACTGCTTGCAATTTCAGACTTCAGTTTTCTCTGATGTGGAAGCTTGATTACAAGAACAAATGTAGAAGCTCAGTTCAAACAACTATGTACTGTGCACTTAATTCACCTTTGGAAGTTTGTAGGAAATTCCTGTGGCCAGAAAAAGCCCAGTTTTCAAAGCACCTGTCTCTGAGAGGCTTTCTCTAGCATCACATCTCTCAGCCTCTCATTTCTGGCACATGCATTGACTCTCCTGTGGGCTCCACACAGAAGACTTTGAAGTGTTAAGAGTCTTTGATATAGTGCCACAGCAATTTAATTATTTTCTCCTGTGCTGCCTCAGCTACACTAAGCTTAAGGAATTAGATGGGATGCAAGATTTTAGCTTTAACTTATAAAAATGCAAATGATCTGGAATTAAATTGCTCAGGAACTTGACTCTCTATCACACAGTGATAAGAAGCACTTGAGCTGCAGTTCTTTGCCATGGCACAGAACTCTGCCTGAGTGATCACTGGACTGGGAGCTTTTCCACCTCACCTCCTCCTCCTATCTCCAAAGAATTTCATGTGCTACAAAGCACTTATCTTGCACTCCACTCTGTTTTCAAGGAGGAAGTGACCTGAAGCACAGATCAGATTTTCAGAAAGTCCTTTTTGTTGTACTTCACATTTATATCCATGGAAAGTCCTCCATCTGTCAAGAATATCAGTTTTCCAGGGCTTCTTTTGCACAAGGAAATCAACAAATACCAGCACATGCCTTGACCCCTTGGGCCTTTACACCACATTGTTGATCTCCTCTGCTTTTGAAAAAGCAATTTGAAAGATCTCCCACTACTGATTTTATGCAGGATCTTCAGAGGATTACGGCAGATAAAGAAATACAAGTTTTATTCAAGGTGAGAAACCAGCATGATTATAATTCATAGTCATTCAAGCACATGACAGACAGACTGCCTCTGCATCCTTGTCTCTTTTCCCCTGAATGTGGTGTGGAGTTTTAAAGACAGGAGTTACTGTCTTTGCCTTCACTGTATATTTTCTCACCAGACTCACTGGATGTCCCCCAGTAGCTTTCTTGGCATAAGGGACTTGAGTTTATACATACACATATACATGTACCTCTCCCTCATGGTTAATCTGCTTAAATCATAGTTTCCAGATCTTATTGACCCTATCACCTGTTTACTGTTTCCTCACTATGAGCTGAAGTTTCCCTTTCTCCTGCACCCCCACAGCCGTACAGAATTCTGTGCCTCCTCTAGGGCACCTTGCCCCGATTTGCTCCACCTTCTCTTCAGTTTAATTCTGCTGTGGTGTCAAATCTATCTTCACCTGCTTTTTCCAGAAAATGCTCAGTGCCCCGTATGCACACAGTCTATGCACAGACACACCCTTGGAACTTGCTTGTATTACCAACCTTCAAAACCTACAAGATAGACAGGCAGACAGTGGCAGAAATGTAACTGAGGTTCTGTTAACACATTTCCTCCTGTGATAGAGGCTCTTGAGGCTGTAAAACAGAAACACACCGAATCTTTGCTTTGGCATGGTAAGGTGTGATGTGTTTGAAGAAAACAATAAATACAAGCTTTCCACTCTATATAGCACTTCATAAATATGTGTTTATTTCCTCATCTTTCACCAGTTTTACAGTTTTAACCAGTGCCTCAGTGGTAATGTTTGTCAGAAGTATACAATGGAACTTCAGAGAGTTCTATTCTGTAGTTATGAAAAAAAAAACAGATTAACAGGCCTTTCCATACGGAACTGCGCCAAAAAATAATGAAACTAATTTTTTTATAACATATTACAGTTACATTAAGAGTTCAACTTCCATTTTGATCTTATTCTATGTACTGTATTTACACAGTTAACTAATTTATTATTTACATTTTTTCAAATTCTGTAGTCATAAATATTTTTATATTGTACATTCTACTTTAAACTTTTATTACAGAAGTTATTTAACACGCATTTCAGACACTGCAATTTCAATATTTCACATGAGTTCTAGGAAATGACTGCCTGTTTTCACTAGTGATGTGTCAAGATGCCTCCTTCATAAGAAAATACATATTACAAAGGAATTTTATAATATTCAGAATCTTGAATTTTGAAAAAAAAATAGTTCATGGGATGTAATAATGATAACGCTATTTCCTTTTCTATGCAATTTTTTTTTAATTACATTTTACCTGAGATGTAAAATTGTTAAATGTGTGGGCTTTTGATAAAAAATTTGAAATTTTACATAAATGCTGGCCTTCTATTTACTGAGAACTACTCCTATCTGTATAGATATATAAACTTATTTATATATCTATATCATATTTCCCAGAAAAGTCTCTATCTACAGAAATAAACATTGGTATTATATTAGGAAACTTCCCACTATCCTTAAAAAGCAATGTGCTCAAGTACAATATTCAACTTCTGACACAGACACAATAGTAAATGTGACCTCTAATGGTAATACTTCCTTCCAAGGAAATTAAGAGGTACCTGTTGAATTTGGAAGACATGGCAAACAACTTATGTGGATCCAATGAAGGAAATTTTATATATCCAGTCCCAAAAATGTTATGCAGGAGTATCTGACACAGTAGACAACTTTGGGTCAATTTTCCATGTTACATGTAACTACCTAAATAACGTCTTAATAGAAAAAAGTTAATTATAGAAAACCCTTACAACAGTTAATGCTGTGTTGTCTTCTCTCATTACAATAATATGCATTTCTATTAACAAATGATTGCAGATACAAGCTTAAAGCAAATGGTCATAGATTTCATGTTTCTTTTATTCTGTTATTGGTAGACACTGTTAGGCACAATATGACATTCCTTGTAAACATGAATTTTGATACATTAGACCACAAACTGAAGTTACAGAAAGCAGTACACAGACATGTAAGAAGCACAGATCCACTACACATTCCAGGCACAAATGCAGCCACCTGGGAGGCCTGACCCTGTATCCATCACAACTGAAACACCCGGCTGACACCAGTGGAAAAGAAATGCATCCTAGTTTCCAAACACTTCGGCTCTGAAATAATTCTCTTTTTTATGTTCTACGGAAGGTTTCATATCATTTTAAAATATAGATGGTCTCATAATCACATGTTGGTAAAAATGTATTTTACTTCATTAACCCTGAAACACCTACTTATTACAAAGTCTGTGTGAAAAACTAAGGCTCCTAAAGCAAGTAATGTAACTAACACATTTAGAAAGCTCTCTTCAAAATATGTATCTACATATTTTTAAGAAGTTGAAAATAATCTTTCAATAACAAATCATAAGAGAAAATCTCTTGAAGATTTTTTATTTCCCAAACTTAAAAGTGCACTACACTTTCTGTGCAGCACTGTGCAACTCAAGAACCAAACTGAGGAACACTAAGTTTGAACTTTTAAGTGTATTGCTTATTGCAACTCCTACCCTTCATAACCTGCATGTGTATGCTAGGCACAAATTAATATGAGTTATTTACATCCAAGAGAGCAAAATTAGAATTCTTATCAGAAAATATTTCTTGAAAAAAAATAGTGCACTTAAATTACGTAAGTTTTAAGAAATTATTCGTTATCTCATGGTTATATGAAGAAACATTAGTCTATAAGCTCATAGAGGATTTTTGTTCTGCTAATGACCCATGAGCAATCTGAGTATACAGTTACAGTTATTGTTATTGGGAGCTAGCTCTCTTCTGAATAATCAGGAAAAAAAGGTATTAAATTATTTAACAAAAAAAGCTTTGGAAAGATATATTAATTTTCCTTTTCTAACTTGCTAGAAATGGAGAATAAGGCAACAACTAAGATAAAAATATATCTTGCTTTGTAAACCAAGCTTCTTAATACATTTCTTAAAAGTGAACTTTCATGCTAAAACATTGCAAGGCCTTAAAAGAGAAACTTTAATTACTTTGAGAAGACCATGTCTTCCGTTTAATTCACTATTTTAAAGCACTCCAAAGTATATTGAAAGGGATTTATTCCAGTATAATAGATGAGTCTTCAGATTTAAGTAACTTCTTTTTATGGCTAGAAAGCTACTATAGCATCCTTCAAGACTGAATAATGTTTAGAAAAATGCCACCAGTTTCCATTTCAACCTTCTATATTCTTATATTATGGAAGTATTCTAACCTAATTCCATGGAAAAACAAAAGATAGTGTGCTAATATCAGTGTCTTTTGAGTTATAACCAGACCTCAGGCCTCGCTCTCTCATATGGTCTATATGATCATGGAGAAATTCTTTTATGCCACTCAAAGTAGATAAATTTCACCAACCAAAACTGGCTTAGAAAACCATGGCAGGTGACACTGAAGTAATGAAAAAATAATTCCATAAGTAGTTTTGAGTCTAAAGTACATAGAAAAATTGCTCAACATAAATGAGACAGACTACAATTCTCCTATTTAGAGCAGGGAAAAAAGAAGAAAATTACGTTGTAAGACTTCTGAACTCATTTTTCATGCTGAGCAAAAAAATTCACTTTTAAGTTCATTCAATGCTCGATATTCTGCTTTGTCCACTTCTTTGGTATTCCATTCTCATTCTGCAAATTCTAACAGAATTTTAATGGTCATCTTACTTCAAATGAAAGAGCAATGAGCTGAAAGCATAACCAGAACAACAGATGCCATAATACTGCAGAACACGTTGGTTCTAATGATTTCTGTCTCTTTGTATTCACTTCTTGTAATGATTGGGGGCATCCGCAAATGCAAACTTCAGTCTGTAGGCCTCTGCCAGGAGCACACTGATGTCTTCATTTCCCCAGTGTACTGTCGGCAAATTCTGTAAAAATATCAGTAACTCCTAATTGAAAAGAAAAGAAAAAAAAGTAAATATATTTTTTCAAATAGCAGTGTAATAACTATCTATTACTTATACAATGATCATTTATAAGCAACCAATCATGCAGCACCTCTGTATCCCAAACAAACCCGAGATCCAATTAGGTTTAGTGATTTTTACATAGATACTTGCTATTCAACCTTTCAGTTCAGAAATCTGCTATTAATTTTAGCTGAAATATGGTTATTTGCTAGATAATTTTTTTGAGAAAAATAATCTGTATTGTTGTCTATCCAAATTACTTTTATGCTCCAGGGCAAGAAGTTATACAAGTGGATACATTTTAAAAATTATAGATAATTGCTAAGTCTAGGATTCTCTTGCACCAATGCAAGATAAGATACTTCTCTACTTACACATGAAGAATTATGAAATAAATTATTATTTCAGTCAGTTGTAGTCAACTCCCACCTTGATTCTTAACCCAGGTTTCCCATTCCCTGCTGGTGTCTGATCCCAAAACATTTTCCTGTGGGTCAGCATTTCCTCTCTCTCATATTAGGTTTAGGAGAAATTCACTTCCAAGAAGCCTAAGCCTAGAAACAGAGGTAACAAGAAGCTCTCACTGGGACAGTGCCTCTGTGTTCAGTTCTGATGAACATGCATCAAAATTCACCATGATCCTCAGCAGCACAAAGCCTCAAATCCTCATCTGTAGGCTGAAACCTGCCAGCTCTGAGAGGACTCTTTGGAAGATCAGCTACCACAAATTTCCTCCTGACTTCACACAAATGACAATTTTTATAAAGCTCACAATTTGACTAAACTCAGGAAGTTAGTTTGTTCTTCAAAGAAAAGAAACTGGTGACCCATAAGGTCATAAACCCTCAAATGTGATGCAAAAGCCATCCCAGGCCAAATTTGAAGTTTATGAAGTTTGAAGATTTTCATAGAACAGATCACCTGTCTCATACTTTTAATTGTTTTGATAAAATGTGGCAAAACAGCAAAAGAGAAATTTTGGATGAATCACAACAAAATGAATGTGGATTTTTATGATCGGAGCTATAAAGGAATCTTAGGAATAAGTGAAGTTGTTAAGCCTGCTTGTATCTTCTAGGTGCTCTATTTTTGCAGAAAAAATGCAGACAATTTGTGCACATTTGTATACATACATGTGTATTTGTGAGGATGTGTATAAGTACATTTTTGTGTGAGTATATGTGCTAAGGTTTATTCTAAAGATCAGAAATAAGTGAATGGGAAGCAATTAAAACTACAGCCATTATCTTGTTACAAATCAGAATCCTGCAGTATCATGTATAAGTACCTAGGGAAATTATTCTTCTTCCTAAGTCCTATTTTCCTTGCTCCCCCTTCTTCCTCTACACCTGCTTTCATAGAAGATGGTTGTAGAATCCCTTAGCAAGGATTCAGTGATTTTAGGAAACAGCCAGGAGCAGAAATTAACATTAAATGATTTCTTTGCATTTGTGAGAAAATTATTTTGACTTCATCTATTTCACGGTCTTGCTATACTGGTTCTTGTAATATGAAAAGAGAAAGGATAAAAGTTGAGCAGTACTGTATATTTAATTATGAATAATAACTAGTAATACAACAGATTTAGCATGAGAATGTCTCTATTACACTTGAGAGAACACATTTTTAATGAAGTATTGTACAATTGTCAAAATCCCACTATTTTTTTTAATTTCTATGTACTTATTTGACATTTATGCTGGTAAATTTAATTAATAAATTAGCAGTAGACAGTAGGAGGGTTGTGTGGAGGGATCATAAATGCCTGCCTCCATGAAAGTTCTTTTCTCCTTTTACAAAAGTAACTTCCAAGCAGCCCTAAGACACAGCAATTAATTCAGTGAGCTTTGTGAAATTATCTCTTTTACTGTTTGCAGTCTCAAGACTTTTCTGGGTCAAACTTCTGATGCAAACTGGTGCAAATGATTCATATTGCCAGAGCAGTGTTTCGGTTTTCTTTTGGGCTTTGGTTTTCTTTGGAATTCTTTGGAATATCCAAAGACTATAGCTTCAATATCCATGCTATATGAAATTTAGCATATAGCTCAAATCTGAAATAGGACTGTTAGTGATGAACTAGTTCAGACTTCTACCATTAATTTCAAATTTGATAATAATTTCCATCTGAATTAAATATATAAATAAATGGCAGAGTAATGCATTGACTGTCCAAGTCCACTTCTGCTTGAGTGGGCATTTTGCCACTGTTACCAAGGGAAAAGACCAAAGTCTAAGACTGATACTGACTACTGAATATGTGTTATAAATCCAAGTAAAGAAACTGGCCAAAAACTAAATACTACTTGTATGACCCTCTAGCTTATCTTCCTGTTATCTATTATAGAGCTTCAAAACTTGCTCAGACAGAAATAGAGCTTGCATTTTTTAGAAATAAAATAAAAGATGGCAAAAAATTTACTAAAGAAAATGTTATTTTCTTTAAATAAGAAGATTTTATTTTTCTTTAACTGATAAAGAAAATCATGCTGCCTTTATTGCTGCATATGGAGCATTCTTTGGAAATAAAAAAACTACTATAAAGAAACAATCAAAAACCCCCAAAGTCTTTGGATTTGCAGAAATGTACTAACACACTACTTAAATATTTACAAGATCACATGACAAGTTTTTCTAAAACTGCTCAATGCAGCATTTTACAGTTAAAAAAAAAGAGCAAGAATTACTACAAGTGACTCAAGCTTACTAATTGATTTTTAATTGTCATTCTTTTTTTTTTTTTCTTTTTTGCCAACAGATAAACAGGAACTACTAAGCAGCATATACAAATAAGGCATTCATACTAACTTCTTATTATTAACACAACAGTAGTAAAATATCAGGCTCTCTTTGAAATAAGATGAATCATAATGTGAATTAATATTAACCAGTAAAAACTTGCAGGTGATAAACTGCCTGGTCTATTCCAGAAGAAAACTGAGTCTAAAAATCGATATTTGTAAAATATTCCTGGAAGAGTTTTGTTTTCTGCTTAATTTAAATGGTATTGTGATGACACCTGGCTGGAGAATCAGGGCAGCCAGTAGATCATCATCGGACCTGGGGTTTCTAAAATCCCAGTCCAATGTTTGTTTATATTTTGGCTGTATCAACAAAAAATATGCTAAAAATTATGTCCTTTGAATTTGGCAAATAGAGTGGCCTGGTTTCCTGGACTCTTACTGAGAGGAAGAGCCATATTAATCCCTTGAACTGGGGCCATCTGCATGGCCCAGCCTGCCAGCACAGCTTCAGCTCGCTCTGTTTGTGGTGTCTGCCCTCTCATGCCACACCTTGGAAAGGCATCTCCTCCCTCCCTGCCAGCCAAGCAGGGGAGGATCAAGGTACCATCTGCATTTTCTCCTGCCCCTCTTCAAGCACAAAAAGCAGAGATTTTAGTCACAGTGCTACTACCATAGTTAGGGGGCTGCAGCTGATGTTGCCAGGACAGTGTGAGAACAGTGGCATTTTAGAACAGAAGGCAGAATCTAAGAGCAGTTCTACAAAGAGGGGGCTGGAACAAGCAAAGAGGTGCCAAGAGGCAATAGTAACAAGCTAAAGCTAACTTGTCATACAAAGCTAACTTGTCATAAGAAAACAATCATTTGCAATGAGGGTGCTTGAGCAGAGTGCCAGGGAAACTGTAAATCTGCCCACTGGGATTTTCACAGCTCGCCTGGCACACCCCTGAACAGGCTGCTCAAGATCCAGTGCTAGCCTGACTTGCAGCAGCAACTTGCACTATGGACCTCCTTTCCACAGTGAAATTTTCCAGTGTTTTATTTTTTAAAGGACATGGGCTTAAATAGAAAAGAAATCCAAAAGTGCAACAACAACAACAACAAAAATAAAAGCTAAACATTTACCCCTTTGGACCACTTCAAGAAACAATAAAGATATGTTTCCTGACAAGTAGAAGTGTGTCGTTTTCATTTGTAATTAAAGGATATAGGGGGATGGTGCAGCAGAGTTGCTGGGTCAGATTCTGACTAAATTATAAATCTATAAATCAAACTGATTTTAAATATGGCAAAAAATCTGAATGTAAACTATATACTAGCCTTTATAAGAGATGTCTGGTTTACATTGCTCTATTTAACCCACAATTCTGAAATTATTCTTCAGTGCATTTGAAATTCAACATTTTTGTTACCAAACAATAATCTTATATAGAATTTCACTCATTGTATTTTCACAACTTTAACTACATTTGGATTTACATGATACTTTACAAATGTGTGTTTGTAAAATATGCGAAAACACTTTATATATAGCACGCTCAACTCTGCTACTGTATATAAAGTATTTTTAAACACTTAGAAGCAGCTATGTAGAGTGCAATTTTAAAGTAAATGAACTTTCAAAATGTATTTTTCTCAGATAATTAACATGTAGTCTAGAACTATTCTCTTCACCTTGAAGTCAAGACAAAGACAGTGGTAAACATGCTGGAAGTGCTGTGGTGTAAGAGAAGCTCTAGATGTATGAAGAGTTAAAGTATGAGGTCTGTGTTCTATACACCACAGCAGGTTAACCAAACCTGTTGTCAGACAAAATTATTCTTAAGGGAAAAAAAATGTTATCTCGGAAGATCCAATACACGTATCTAAAATAAAATACCAGACTACCAGATAGACTGCTCAGAAAGGTGATTTCAACAGCCTTTATCCCTCAATTTCCTCTAAAATCAAAAAGGTCAAGGTCTGCTCCTTGTAACTGAATCAAGACTGAATATTAATAAAGCTTCACAAAATATAATAATTATTACAAAGTTATCAGCCTCATTCTCCTCATTGAGATTTTAACCCTCAGCATATTAAAATAATCTTTAAAAACCCCAAGCCCAGAGCAAAGAAAGTAAATTTTATCATGTTTTGGAATCTGGTTCATCACCAAATCTCCTTACAGTATGATATAAGCTATAATCCTGTTAGAAATACAATTTTTAGCATAAGATTGGCCAATAATACTGGTTATTTGGCAATGGCTAGCTGTAGTTGTTATGCTGTTTATTATCACCCCTACTCTGACTCCATATGTGGATCTTGAAGGAAGGAACATCAAAACCAATTACAGAAAAAAAACCATGTTGATAGTTTATAAAACATAAAAACATTATTCTAATGAGTAGAACACTGATATGTCTTCTGTGCTAATCAAAGCAGTATAATTACTTCAAAAATCCAGAGTTTTTGTCTGTGTGAATTATCGAAAAGTTCAATTGTGAGGTTGTTTTTTTTTAACAGAAGAAATTTAACAGGACATAAAAACCAGTAATAGTGTTTCCATTTTAGATAATATAAAATGGCAGCAGCTAAAGTTAAAATCAAACTCGAACATACTGAGGACATTAACAGAGTTAGTTTTTAGTGTCAAAACTGAGAACCGATCTATTAATTTCACAAATAAAGGCACTCTTAAAATGCTAAATCCTTTTCTGTGAGAGTTGTTAATCCTTCCTGCTGTTACTGCAACGTAATTATGGTCTGAGTACTCCTGGCCTACCACAGCTGTATTTTATACTGGTAGGCAGAACCTACAATCTTACTATATTTTATGATCATAAACTTTACTTTTTAAAGTATAATACTTTAGGATTGTATATAAGCAACTTGAAGGTAAATTAATCTTCAATGATTTGATCAGAAAATGCAAACAACTATAATTTTAATAAGAGCTGTATGTATTACACATTATGAACACATATAAAACACTGCAAAATTTATTTTAAACAACTAATGAAGTGAAATTCTACTAAAATTTATTTAGAGTAATTATTGAGACAACCTAAGGAGGAAACCAATTATTGCCAGGGAAAAAAATGCTCATTTATCTTTTTAGATAATAGAAAAGAGAAATAAACCCTATGCATGCATTTAAAAAAATCTAAATGCTTCTATGGTTTTATGGCAAGTTGCATAATATTGGACCAGAGATAGAACTGGATGGTGATTCATACATTTGTTTGCAACCAGATGTAACCACTACACAGGAAAAGAAAAATCCTTAATACAGAGATTATTTAATTCCTATTTCCTTTGCAACATTCTTTTTCACTTGATTCCATTTGGGAATGTCAAGTGTGAAAGGAAAGGATGGCTCGTGCCAAGTGGGCATCCCCTCTGTGGCCTCGGTCCCTTTCCCTGCCCTGTGGAGCAGACACACACGTGCCAGAGCTACAGGGCCTCACATCCTCCAAGAGCTGCTGTAACCAGGCTGGCATGCTGCTGTGCCAGGTTAACCTCTAATTCTCTTCCCAGATACTGTGGATGAAGGATACCTGCTGCTTTGCGGCTCAGCCAAGCTCACTACACATCCTCCCTCTCCAGCCTGCTCCCAAAGCAGGAACTGCAGTGGCTAGTGACATGAAAGGACACGTCCAGCACACACTGCAGAGCCTGGATGACCTTGTTCAGCTGCCTTAGTGCTACCTTTTCCTTCTCTCTGCCCCTTGCTCATGATATGATAGTGCACCACATGAATACAGCTCTAGCTCCTTTCTTGAGTACTCCTATCTTGAGTACTGTTTCTTGCAATATGCTCAGCAATGTGCCCTGCACAAGTGTGCTGCTGCCACTTCTTACTTCTCCAGATGTCCTAACCTGCTACACAGAGTTGCAAATAATGAGCTCTATTTCTGGAGTGCTGTGCATCTTATTAATTATCTGTGTCTTGGAGTCAGAGAAAACATTTCTTTCCTGTTGGGCCCAGCTGGAACTGAGAATACTGAGATTTCAAAATCTAATATTAAAGAGATAGTAGGAATAGGTTACCTACTGCAGCTTGAGAAATATTTGCTGCAGATATGGGTTAAGAGGTGTAAGTGGACCTGGATCTTTCAGTGGTACAGCTGAATGCCTGGGCTGCTCCCTGAGCATGGAAAGCACAGCAGCAATGGCTGAGGTAGCACAGAATGGTCCCTTTTGGATGCTGGATGCAAAAATGCCTTCCTGGTTCCTGTAACTTCAAAGACTATGGATGAACAGAAACTTTGGTAAGCACAAGATGGGGCAACACTGGTTTATCTATGCTAAGTGGTAGCAGCATTGAAGTCTGCACTGGACACAGTCTGAACGATTTAAGAACACACTCTTGGCCAGCCATAAATCAGTGTCACTCAAAAACTTCCACCTGGAATGTGAAAGTTTAGAGGAAAGAAACGATTCAAAAAACCCCGACCCAAGTATTTGCTGAAATACTGTAACACTGAACTTCCTCAATTCAATGCTACTTTTGATCTTTTCTTGTATATTCCTTTATTGTCTATTACTCACACTATGCTCCTAGAATTCCTTGAAAGAAACATTAGCTCTTTCAATCAGTCTTATAAATCTTAATTTTGACCTTTTTTTCACACACCATGACATCTCAATCAACAGACTATAGCACACAGAACTCAGAACAGTAGGAACCTAACTACAGAGAAAAAAAGTTATTCAGAGTTCCAGGTAGACTTGAGGCATCTGAAAATGAATATTTTTTTTAAAATCTAAATATTTTAAAGGTTAATTTCTTCTGCTACCATCTTAAATTCACCACCCCAATACACAATGGTTCTCAACAAGTATATATATTTTTTATACTTTGATTCAAATACAGTATAAATATATGTATATATAAATATATATATTCTTTGATTCAAAAATATGTTTTAATTCTTCACTTCAACTGATCAATCTGCCATTAATCTTATAAAAACAGAAAGAAGTATGCTATTCTTATAATTAATTTTATATTCCACACCTTAACATCCTGAAAATGAAAGTTTATGGAAAGTTGATGGTTTTATCATTTCCCTTTCATGTTTTCCTTTTCATGACTACTGAAAAAGATTCCAAGACTCAGCATACAAAACTAGCAATTAAAGTCCTGTTTCATCTTTTGGTATGGATCTCTTACACAAGTCATTAGCAACCTTAATTGCAAATCACAAAATATGTGGTTCTAAAGGACTATGTCAGAGAAGCTGTGCTTAGCTTCAGCTCACTTAGCTGAAGATTTACATCTTTATTTCCAATAGTATTGGTTAAAAAGTACATTAAAGGACCACATCTTAGCTAGTATTATAGGTAGTCTTATTACCTTGGTCTCAAATAAAAATCAAACCCATAAGTAATCTCCATCCCTAAAACAAGAATCAAATTTTCATGCTAGATCTTTTTCTCAACTAAACTTACTATCCACACGTTATTCTCTCAAGCTTATAAGACAAGGTTAAGGAGTTGGAATAAAAGCAAGCATTGTCACAGAACCTAAGGGATTTTAGGTCCCTTCCATCCCAAAACCTTCTATGATTCTATGATACTCGAACACTGATTTAAATTCAAACTTAAACTGGGCAGTCAAACAAAAACAGTCCTAGGTTCTTTTTCACTTTTAAACTAGAGAAAACAGAACTTCCATTTTACATATCTCATAGGGAAACTGAGTATCTCAGGAAGCTTCACACTTGTATCCAGGAAAGTTTCACAGTTGATAGAGCAGTTCCAGGAGAGCTGACAGTTCCAATTGCTACAGCTCAGAACAGAACAGCCCTGAACCACTCTGATTACAATTTTTGCCATATTGTTTTATGAAATATTGCTATATTGATAGTATTTGGAGATATGTGTACTTCTTATGCACCAAAATACAAATCATAATAAATAAATAATAAAAAGCCCAAGATTCTCATTTACCACTAATTCCATCCAAAACACAACAAATAAAGGAAAACAGATGCAAATATCCAGAGTATAAAAAGTCATATAGATTAGCTGTCATTCTATTAAAAGAAAATCCAAACAAAATCCATCCAAACAAAGAAGGTACTGTACCCAATTAAGGCTGCAGCAATAATGGCAGAATTTAAATTTGAAATGACTTACCAATAAGTTACTATATTCTATCAAATTTTTTTCTGTAGTCAAGCAAGATCAAAATATTTCTATAGCAGATTCCAAGAGAAAATTTACAATTCTGCCTCTCCATAAAGTCCATATGCCAACCACTCTTCTTGGTTTGGTTTTCCTGACCATGATTTGGCAATGCAATTTAAGTGGGACAATTCTACAGCTAAAAAATTCACACTTATTTCATTTCCTTATCTACAATAACTTAGATTTCAACACTGTAGTATGAATAGCTAAAAGCTCAGCCCCAAAAAAAACAGAAGAAAGAAAATCATAAAATACCAAATGAATGTAATGAGGCATAGGACAAAAGGGTACAAAAATTGTATGTGTTTTTAACCTTAAGTAATTATTGTATTTTGAGAAAATGCTGTAAATTGTTCTGAGTAAAATCCCATCATGTTTTTGAAAAAACATATATTAAGGACAGCTGATGCAAAATTACCTGTTTTCTATAACTTAAGTAGTACTGCCTGAGATATGTAACTTTTACATCAAATAAGTATGTCACAGTGCAGAACCTACTTAAATGACTGTATTTTTAGAAGTGAAACAAGTAGTCCTAAACACAGTTCAAATGGAATATTGTCAGTATCCTAGGGGATATAGGACTGAAAGGCCATTTCCATTACATTGCTCAATCACCACCAAATGAAGCCACACTCTAGTGTTTTGTTCTGAATAACAAACAATCATTCCCCACTTGCCATGTCAGAGCCCATAAAGCATTTGTGCACCTCCAAGAGACTTGAGGACAGCAGTACAGAGGAACAATGACTTTGCAGTGGAAGAGACTTTCATGAAGATATCACAGTTAAAGGAAACAACCTGCCCCATCTGATAACTGAAAATTTCCCAGTTAACTCGAGAAGCCTCACAAAAATCAATAAGAAGTAATCCGAAAATCCCTTCATCTCTGAGGAAAATGCCACTGTTCAAATTAAGAAATCAATTAAGATTCCTTGGTGAGCACAGCACGCAGGCACAAGAACACAAGACAGGGGATCACCCAAGCTGCACAGGTTTTCCCAACGTACAAAAACAACAACATCCCCACAAATTTCTATCCATTCTTTGATGCCTTAAGAAAAAAAATATATGATATAGAATGCTTCAGTCAGAGAGGAATTCCAAAAGTGCATCCATAGACAATAGACTGAAGCATCAATTCAAATTAACACAATGCAATCCAATTGTACACTACAAGCTAAAGAATTAATATATCGTCAACCAATGAATACTACATGAGAAACATGATTAATAACTGAGACTGTGTTCAAGACACCTTCTATTTGTTTGGGGACAAGAAAAATCCCAAACCAGGATTAATCTTCCTATACCACACAATAACATAAATTTATCAAGCTTTGTTAGAAAATATATGCTTCTCTTTGTGTCCTGATATTTCACATAAAAATGCTTCACTTTATCTAATGGTTTATAAATCAAAGTGAAATAATTTATATACTTTTGATCTTTTACCAAAATTATATTATGACTTAAATCTTTACCCTCATTATAAAGCAATCCAAAGGCATTCTAGAAGATGATCATTTTCTGTATCAAGCTTTGCTTCACAAGATTAAACAAGTAACATTCTTCTAATTACTCTCTGCTAAGATCAGTTCTTCATTTCCTAGTCTACTGTTGTTAAGCACAATTCTAAAGAAATTACATAAAACCCAAATGCATAATTCTCATGTAAGTCCCAGAGAAATGCAGTTTTTCAAAACAAAAATAGATTGCTGAAACTACAGAAAAATAATAACTCTAAATGGAGTACTTGGAAGCCCTAAGATACATACAAATATCCTAAGGTCCTGGATTTCTAAGTCTAAATACTATCACACTTTCTTTATATAATATTTAATTGCCTTTCTTACACATCACTATACTGATAAAAATAGATATCTACAACTCACCTTTGGCCAGCCAGAATTTGAGATCAAATTTCTATATCAGATGATAAGTGCCTCCACTTTCATGAAAAATATGTTTGTAAACCAACAGCTGAATGGAGGGTTAATTCTTTACTCATCTACAAAACAAACACCTCCTGACACAAACATGAGAGAACTGAATGTCTTTTCAGTACAGTGGGTGACAATGGGCTAGGTTAATCTTTTCTGTCTGGTCATTTTTAAGATTTCCAAGATGAAAGTCCTAGAAGCTCTTAGGCCATGACTACCTCTTCTAGGTAATCCTGATCCACACACATAAGGAAATAAACAAGTTTACACTCAAACTTGAAAGGAATCAGCACGTTGAAAGCAGTGGCCTCTGTTACAGTACCAATATCCAAAGAACAATTTGGCCAAGGAACACACTGACAATTGCATAGCAGCTCCAGAATGATCATCAAAGATCAAATAGGTCTAAGTCCTTAATTTCCCACTATGTAAGGAGAAATATTAGTAAAACCAGAGAGAATCAATATGGAGAGAAAAAAAAGTTTTCATAATAATTATTTTAGCATGTATTACATAAATCCAATATGAGTAATATTTTGCTGTGTTGCTCCCAGGTGTTGGGTTCTTACACCCATTTGGTTTTGTAAAAATTCCAATTACATTAAGAAGAAGGTTGTGGCCTTCAGAGATTCAAAGAAAAGCCTCAAAAACTCTATCTGAAATGGTTATCTAAAGAATCAAAACCACACATAAACCAAATAGGTTTTAAGGACAACATTATACCTAAATTCATTTTCTTTGAATAAATGGACTTGTGACAACATTGTTTCTTTTACAAAACCACACCTTGTAAATAAAATGTCATTTTGTTTAAATAAATAAACATGGCCAAAAAGTGTTTCAGGGTCTGGCAAAAAACATACTGAAAGTTCTAACGGATACACATTTCAGTGATGCATTGTGTGATTTGATGGGCTGGTCACTGACAGTGATGCATCTCTCATCTGTTCCTGCTTCTTTAGCAGGCAGATGAGAGGAGGAATTCCTGTATTTATCACAATAATCTCTTAGAAAGGAAACTGTAGAACAGCTTGGAAGATGTGACCTTTTCTCACAGAAGAGAATAAAGATGTCAACTACATGAAATATAACTTTCAGAGGTAATTGCTGCTGGCAATCTCGGGTTGCTTTAATAGGCTTGCCTGTGAGCTGGCACTGCCATACCAGCTCCGTGCCGTGCTCTGTCATCTTTTCTCAGGGGTGGCAATATTTAAGAAAGGATGTGGTAAGGAACAACAGTTATTAAAGATTTCAGATGCATCTTTTCAACCTGCTGACCTATAGGGATCAGAACCTGACACTAAGCAAGATGTGTGAGAATTGTGAGGAAAAAAAATTAACACAAGGCTTTGGTGAATCAGCTCCCGAGGACTGGATGGAACCATTGCTATTCACTCAGCTAACAGCAAGAAAATGCTACTGTGAAGAAAACAAATTAAGATGGGATAAATGAGAGATCTTAGTATATTTGAAAAGGGATGTCTAGTGAAAAAACCACTACAGAGAGCAAACAAGTTGTGCAAAGATTTTACTATTTATGGCAGCTGAAAGATCTAACCAGGAGGCTATGATAGTAATAGTAATCGGCCATAATAATGACATTCCTGGAAAAAAATCTAATTCTTATTTGTTTACAAGGATGAAAAAACAATAGACATTTCTGTTCTTGTTATTTTTACTGTCTTGCAGCTGCAAAGAGACAATTTTGTTGTAAGACAGCAAAATCCACATGCAATAGCATTTAGGAAACCATAGGAGAGAACAGAAAATTGAAAGAAAGAAAATTAATCCTCCTCCATTTTCTTGTCTTAAAGAAAGGCATATGTCACTTCATCCCATTACTCAGCTCATACTCCAAAAGCTTCTGGTTTCTCTTTGTTCCCTTATCAGTAGTTTTGATTGAGTTTGGTTGTCAAGTGTACGGGCTCCTGTGATTTTAGTCTTCTCCAGGGTTACACACTGATAAGGCCAATAATTGACATTGTTATGCAGCAGGTTCTGCTGAACAAATAAACATGGAAAGAAAACAGTTTTCTTTGTAGACAGATGTCTCCAGTGACAGCTGTGAATTACTAACTAAATGGAAGTTCTGCCAGTGCATTTAGTTTAGCAGGTCACTTAAATTGCTCAGGATAAACAGGAGTTCTTCCTTTGTTCAAGAAAAATCCTTTTTATATTGAAATAGAGAAAATGCAGAGATCCCTTTGTGGTATTTACTGAAAATAAATAAAAACATCGGTTGGTAAGAGAAATACATCTTAAAGGAATGAGAAAGTGCTTTTTCTAGAAACTTACAGGACAGTAAAATCAGATTTTCACTGTGTGGAAGATTTGATTTAAAACTTGGACAGTAACAGCAGCACTGTGAAGTAGAAGCCATAAAGCAAGGCTTAGTGGAAATCCCTCCAGATTATACACCTAGCATCACATCTTTCCTTTCCTATAGCAGGAATCAGACCAAACACAACTCTTGCCAACATGTGCAGATGAACAGGACCCCAGTTCTGTATCCCAGTCTCCAAACCACACTGCTCAATCCCTAAGGAGTTTAGTCCCAGCATCCTTGGAGACATAGAGGTCTGAATAGAAAATATACATATATTTATTTTTACTACATGTAGCCTTCCAGGACAAGGAAGAACACTACTTAGAGGCAGAAAAAACTCAACTTGCTTCTAGAGTTCAATAATGTTATTGGATACAGTGACAAAAATTAAAAACAATAAGAAAAAAAACAATGATTAGTCAACAACTATTGAATCTTTTTTAACCAAAATAGTGCTTTTCCTCTGCAACTAGGCTTTACAGAGAATCACTATTTTAAACATATTTACCACTGCAATGTGGTTCTAACACTGTGTGCTCTCAGTTTAGAAGGTATTTGTTTGTAGACAAAAACAGTATACATATTTTAGAAATGGTGACTAACATTTAAAATTATACTAAGGCCAATTCATTATCTAACTGTTTCAACAACTGTGAGAGCTTCAGATGCTTTTTGTACCTATACAAGGTAGCAACGTCAGTGGGAGTATTACTTGACAGGTAGATAACATAAATTTGGGGCTGGTTCCCAGCATCATAGATGATACTGCCAGAGCAGATCATTACTTATCCTGGTCTGACCTCCTGTGTGGATAATAGGAACTAAATCAAAACATATGGTTGACGCTTTTTTTCAAATTTCAGGAAAAACACCAATTTGAAATGTCTAAGAGCTACAGAAATTCATTATTAGTTAATGTCTTGTCATTTCTGAATCAATTCACCTATTGGTTTTCTTTTTGACAAGTATGTCAAATACTTCAGTCATGCTCTCCATGTCTCTGACCAAAGACATCAGAACTGGATGCAATATTGACAAAGAAATAAAATCACCAAAATGAAAAACAAGTTCTTAGGTTCATTAATTCAAGGATCCAATCACTCCCATGTGCCACAGCATTATTCTGGGAGCTCATTAGAAGGCATATAGGCATTGCCCACCCCATAGATCTCTTCTGGAGCCACACATCATAGGGAACAGTCTCACACTCCAGAAGTATGACCTATTCTAATTTTCCTTTATTTGCAAATTTTTTCATTTGACTATATCAAAATATGGCTCACCTGAAAAGTTCAACTGAACAAGTGATTCAAGTTTTGTTTATGTAACTGCTCTATTCTCACTTTGTCAGAATGGTAAATCTGTGTCATCTGCAGATTTACATTATCAGCAATTTTTTAGTGGAAATTCCGAATAGCCTCATACTGACTCCCATAGACACTCACTAGACAAGCCTCCTCTTGAAGATGATTACCAAAAAAGTACATTTTTAGTCTTCCTAGTAGGATGTCATAGTATTTCTGTTGATACTGTTAAATGCTATTTAATTTAAGTGTACAGAATAAAATAGGCCACGGTATGAAATTATTATATTGCACGTTTGCATCCACCAATGCAGATTCATTATTCAGAATTAAAGACAGAAAGGAAGCTGCTAAGAATGACATGGGGGAAAAAAATGTTTCATTTGTTCCTCTTAACTGATAGTAAGAAAACTGGCTAAGTAAATACTAATAAATAGTAATTATTAGAGAGATAATAAGTAAAGATAATAGAATTTAATACTGGTAATTAAAACTAAATTTTTATTATCTTTCTGAATATAGTCTTTTCTTTCCACGGTGCCTTCTGAGATAGATTAAAAAAAATCACCACACATACAGGAAGCACTTACATGTTACAAGCTTTCCATTAAAATCCATAAAGGAAAATGAACATAAAGCTCTTTTTGCAGACAATATTAATAACTCATTGCTATTGATAGCTGGATACACTGTGGTCACGGGAAAAGCAATCTCATTACAGTATTATATTCTGATATGTTGGAGTTTCCCTATTTACAGTCTTCCTGAAAATTAGGAAAAGCTTTGGATAGCCTACTGGTAAAGTGAACAAGCCCATCAATAGGAAGAGTTCTGATACCCGTGTAGACATGTTAACAAAAATTGATTGAGTATTCAAAATCTACATAGAGGCAAAAATATCCAAAACTATCCAAATAGCTAAAAATATCCCAAATAATTTTAATTTCTTTCTGAAAAGTAAACATAAATAAAGGTAATAAAATGGAAAATTATTTAATTGAAGTTCCAATTCATGACCTAGAGTGTATTGCTTATTGGTGAGTGATCATGTTGCCACAAGGGAAATGATAACACACTCAGCAAGACTGAAATAGGACTGATGCATGAAATAGCATCCTTGCAGCCCCAGCAAAGAACAAAGTCAGACTACTTATGGTGACTGGAACCATTCCAAGCCTAAAGCTACCTCATTTATTTTCTAACACTGTGTTGAGATAGCAAAGTTGCAGTATGGATTTGGAAAGCCACAACAGTGCACTGCTGATTCATGCAGTTAAATCATGCTGTTACTACATTATATTAATGCTGTTATCACACTACCTTATGATGGGAGACTTCATTATGACCAGAGCCAGAGCAGATGATGAACTACATGTCAAGAAGAAACAACAGTTCTTTGCGTGTATTAAAATATATAGTCTAAATATCAGGTGAAATTAATTCTAGTGATAAAGAACCACTACCAGTTTCAGATATAGTCACACAGAACCCTATTTCAATTACAAACACAGAGCCATGTTTTGCCAAATGAAAGATTTAGCTGTTAATTACATGAGAACAGCTTATTTAAACTGAGATTTTAACATGAGCTTCGTTTGGGTTTTTTTTTATCCTAAGAGTCCTTCTTTAGCTGTGTGTGTTCTTTGTATCTTCAGGAATACTGTGGTTTGAATTTTTCTAGGATTTCTTATAGTGCATCTTCAGCAATTCTATTGGCCAACTATAACCAAATAATTTGAACAAAATTCCTGGGAACCCAAACAGCACGAAAACCCCCTGACTTACTGACAAGATTTTATCTGAAAAGTCAGATTTGGAAAGCACTATAAAAATACTGTCTATTGATCACCTACAACCTCCAACCCAAAAATTCACCTTTTAATTTCTAATTTCTTTGATCTAATCTTCAAACAAGTTCAGTCATTCCACTGGAGTATAATTTGGGGTACTGAGTTTCTTTTCCTGAACACCGGGACTTTAGTTGCTCCAAAATAAACTGGAATATTTTTCCAATTTTGTGATATTAATTTAATTACCTAAAATATTTCTAGATATTTTCATCTTTCTGCAAGTAAAATCTATATTTATTCTGTTTATAATGCTCTCCCCATTAAGACTGTAGAAATGGGCATTATATAAAATGAATGTTAAACCACCTCTCTATTTTATGTTTTTAGCATTAGTCATTTTGTTTTGGTCAACTTTCTCAATTCTGCTGATCTTCACCACAGTAATTTCAGCTGAATTACCTTCAGTATAATTTGTTGACACACAGTCTGGTGCTGCTTTTCTACAGCAAATATCCACTATTATGTAGATATTTTTACCCTAAGGCTCAAATTACTAAGACAGGCAACTTTACTGAAGTTAAAATATGATAATTCTGCAATTTAAGATGAACTCAAATGTTTCCTGTGAGAAAGAAGTAATTATGATGAAATCATTCAAGATACAGCATGACTGTAATGTAACAAAAATGAAATCTGGACTGACAAGAGCATCCAATGGAATTTAGAAGAATCAAAAATCCCCTCCAGTGCCCAGAAGTGTACTATTCTGTCAGGTGAAAATTCAAACATCATGGAAAGTTACACATTATGTGCTGTTCCAATGCACAAATCATAGTTGGAATGTATATAAATGAACCCATTAAAAAGCACAGTTGTGGGTGTTTTATCAGAGAGCATTGACAGCCTCTTCTGGTTTGGATGTTTTTGGCTGGGCTTGTTGGGGCTTCTTTCTTTGTTTGCTTGGCTTTTTACCACAAAGGGAAATTCAATACCTTTAAGGTTTTGCCAGACTGAAAATTTCTGGTGGTAATCTTCTTTTCTATTGGTAGAAGGCCTTCTCTGGTTTTGGTATTTACTTAAGATTGGCGAAGAACAGCATGTCCAGAATGAAATAGCACTTTTTAAAAACACCAGAATATGGATGCAAAAACTTCAGCTCAGCCTTTCCATATGACTTTCTGTCAGGATTTTATGCAGTATTAACAAGGATATGTGTAAGTCTTAACTATAAAACAGAAAGATTAAAACCTTTGCATCTTGGTAAAATGCTCTGCAAATTATATTTTAATTGCTCTGCATATTTGCAAAACATTTTTTGTTTTGAAGCCTATTTACTGAACTTATATTCTATTGATTCTCAACGTGCCCAAGTGAATATGCTTTAAAAAGAGGTATGATTGTATTTATGTAGCAGCAGTGTGTCTCGGGATCCCTGAGCGCCTACTCAAAATGCTATGCCTTTTTTTTTGCTCTGTGATCAATTTAACTCTTGAACATCAGCATTTACTAAAAATGGTGAATTCAATTTGTCAAATAACTCAACTGAAGCCAAAATCAAATTATTATCCTGATTCACTTAAAGCCATCCAAAGACCTAGAGGGTTATCAAGAAACTACTTTATGGATAAGAGAACAAAAATCAATCTGTATTCTTGCATCCTTCCCAAAGGGTTATTAGCCCAGCAATATTCATCACCCACTGCATTCTGTATGAATACTTTTAACCTTATTCTTTTTTCTAAAATACACAAAATAGAACCCTGTTTCAATTATGACATGCATAATGTCATTTTTATATGTAATCACAACTACTTAAACCTAAAAGTTATTAGAAAATTGTGCCAAAGCCATAAAGATTTAGAAGAAGTTATTTATATAAATTTAACTAAAAAAAAATACAAGATCTGTTAGAGACTATCAAGAGTCCTCTGTGCCTAAACAGGTATTTTCCCTCTACATATGTAATTGTCTTTTAAAGAGTTGGAGGAGAAAAAAGTCCTACCAACTTCATTTTAACCTACACATTTACAAATTCTAGGATATTATATTTTCATAAATTTTACTTCATTGTGCTCTTTGCACATTAGTAACATTAATGAAATATGCCTTTCTGAACAGATTTGCTACAGCTTTTCAACCTCTATCTTCTGCAGTTGAATATACCAAAATTGTGGTTCCCCTTTATCACAGTAAAAAAAAGGTACTACAGCTTTGGGCAGTTCGTTTAGATTTGGGTTTTTTCGTTGGTTTTTTGTTGTTTTTTTCCTAAAAAAACTACCTTCACCCTGTGCAATATTGTGATAATGTGAAGAAATATAAAAACTATATGGATACCATCAGTTGTAAGGCTACATTACAGGTCTGTTTAAAAAAAACAAAAATAAAATATACAATCCACATTATAAACAGCATTGTAAAATCATTTTCTGGTCTTGCAATGTCCAAGTACTGTTCAAATACTTACACAGTAAAATCCATAGTAAAAAAATCCAAACCACAGTATTCCTGAAGATATGAAGAGCACACATAGCTAAAGACTCTTTGGATCAAAGAAAAATAAAAACTCATGTAAAAGTCTCAGTGCACCTAAACTTTTCTGATGTAATTAAAGCTAAATCTTTCATTTGGCAAAAAACATGGCTGTGTATTTGTATCATCATTGAAACAGGGTTCTGTGTGACTACTATATCTGAAACTGGTAATGGTTCTTAATCACTAGAATTAATTTCACCTGGTATTTATTTCCTTCATCTATTTTAATGCAGGCAAGCAAATGTGTGAAACTCCAAGTACTGCTCTTTAGCTCATGAAAAAGTTGTTTTCCATCATTAAATATCTTAGGCATGAATGCTTTATG
The DNA here is from genome assembly GCF_052056855.1 of Sturnus vulgaris. NCBI lineage: Eukaryota > Metazoa > Chordata > Aves > Passeriformes > Sturnidae > Sturnus > Sturnus vulgaris. Next base: position 59,151,053 of record NC_142247.1, read on the forward strand.
ACCCCATCAGAATATTTGGATCCAAACACTGTTTTCTGCCACACTGTACATAAAGAAACCTCCTTTAAAATAGCAATGATTAAGCTACCTTCAGTCCAGGCCAGTCTCATTCACTCTAAAAGTTGCATTTGCTATTCATTTTTGTTGCTACATCTGGGCCTATTTATTTGGTGGCAGTCAATTCTGCAAGGACAACCTTCAAGAAAAACAATCATATAAGGCACATAAAGCCATACTAAACATTTTCCTGCAATTAAAAACAGCATTAACAAAAACAATAAAGAAAAAAAGCACTTTATCTAGTACAAATTTCACTAAGCAATTTCCATTAAAAAATTGAGAATTAATTCCTGGGGAAAACAGGAAAAGCTGACCAATTACATTATAAGGTTAATGGGATTAATCTAATAACGTTCAAAATATGCAATTTTCAGGGAGCAAAATGAAATAAAGATTTTGGTAAACTGCAGAACTTTGCAGACACTATGTACTCAGCTTCACAAGATTAAAGAGCTTAGATCCTAGAGCTTTTATGGTACCAAGAGTTCAAGACAGAAATTATTACTATGCCATTGTCACTGCAATGATCTCTGAAGTTCTACATCCAGGACAATCTCCATGTCCTCTATTTGTTTTAATCCTTTATATTTCCTTCTTCAAGAAACTCTCATTCTGAAGAGACTGGCAGAAAGTCAGGGACCAAGTGATATTTTGGTAATACTCTCTTTTAGGCTGCTTTGCTAATTAGTCACTATGCAATATGGGTAGTAACGGAAAGGTTTAAACCAAATCAATAAAATACATTAAATCAATTATTGTCAAGAATATACAAAACACATAGTATGGTTTTACAGAACAGCTATAAAGTAAAATAAAAATTAATTCTAGAGCTCATTCAGTCACAGTAAAAGACCCATTACTAAACAAGAATTAAAGTTATTTTCCTATTATAATCACAAGGATGTGTTTCCCACAAAAAAAGCCCAGATTGTATTCAAATCTGTAATACTAAATTCCTTAAATTCAAATAGTAAGAATAGGAGTGCACACAAAGGCAAGGGCTCAAGTGTTCCTGAAGAGTCAGGTAACTCTGTCCAAAGAAGGAGTGCGTGCTAAAGAAACTGATACCTTTTCCATGAAAATATCCAGAATGTAAAGGGATCTTCCAAGCAATATGAATTGTATAAACACAATGTCCTACAGTTTTTCTCCATACAACAGCAAGTTTTAGAGGAATTATGTTCAATATCTCTTTCCCTCTATCGAGCAGTCTCCACTGGATTTGCTCCTGGATGCTTCAGAGCTTCCATCCCTCCTCTTTTCTGGCAACATCTCTGGTAACAATCAGTACAGGAAACAATATTTGGCTTGCAAAGAGATATTCACATCCTCAAGGGAAGTCTTCACAGACTAATATTCAGGCCATAAAATGTAGGATTTAACAGATGAATTCTAATTTCTGTCAATGCCATATTCCTACATAAATAATAAAGTGACATAAATATTTGCACAGGATAGGGTGAGGTCAGAAGTGACTAATTCATATATGTCTTTCCACTGACTACAAATGTAATTTAAAGTGGTTTTATTTCTAATTCAGACCTGAGTTACAGGATTCACTTTATTTCACTAAACCTTAAGCCAAAGTACATAATGTAACACATTTTTCAATCTAACTGCTCTCTGAAACATGAATCATATCTTCATATAATATGTGTACTGAACTACGCAGCTGGTTAACATCTTTGTTACTTAAAAGAATAATATTTTAAAAATAAGAAAGACATTAGCTAATATCACACATAATTGATTTAGAAAATAGAAATAACTGCTCACTTTGTCATATAGTTGCTTTGGTTATTTTTTTTTAAGAACACAGATAAACATTAGAGTAAGAACTCTGTCTTACTAATATATAGTATAATGAACTCATCTGTAAAATACACTACATCTGTTGTTAAAGACTTTGTTCTGTATGAAAGAAGGGTTAGAAGTTAATGAATTGCAGTATGTCACACATGAAATCCAAGCACAAATCTGCACTTTCAGTGCTTACATTTGAACTTTTTAATGTGATGAATCATCTAAAATTGCAACATATCCCCTGACTATCAGAAAAGCAAAGTAATCAAATTGCAACTTAATTTGAAACTAATTGTAGAAAAAAACCTGATGAAATGCAATTTTTCAAATGGCATGAACATTTACATGGAAGAAAATACAGACTATTCCGGACCTTGTGGTATTTTTTTCCAAATAGTAAGCAAATGTGAAAGTATTACAAACTGACACTTGTGTGTAATGAGTCAAAACATATCTCCAAACTGTTCTGTTGAGAGACATAAGTTCTTAAGACCTTTGCCCTTCAAGCATGCTCTCCCTCTACATTCAAGAAAAAGTAACTGACCATCACTTCAAAACAATTCTCTGTACTCGTTACATCTTACACATTTCTTCTAGAAAGAGCTACTGTAGCTTTTACAGTGAAGTACCTCATTCTCTTTTAGATGCTCTCAACTGGTGTTCTAGAGAAGAAGGCACTTGTTACTATCTCCCAGTACCTTGATTTTCAGATTTGTTAAACTCCTGAGAAATAAATGACTTCATAAAAGCCACATGCCTTGGAATTACACTTAAAACAGGTAAGTGTAAAAATGAAGTTACTACATCTCAACACTCATAATAAAAATTACAGTTAGAAATATTTACAAAAGATTAAGATTCTTTAAAAATGAAAAAAAAAATTATTCTACTTATATCAATATCAAAAGCTGAAGATCCTTGTCCTGTTTCTTATGAGCAAGGTTTCGGTTTTCCACTTTTCATGCTGCATTCCAAACAAAATTTCTACTGATACAGTATGCTGGCCTGTGGAACTAGTCTCCTTCAGTAGGGATTGAAAATTTCTTCCCGTTTTGACCAACTTATTTCAGTACAAATAAAAAAATGGAACAGATTTCACAAGATAAGTCATGGCTGCAGTGATTAGATGTTCAAGGACTGCTGTTCTTCCTCAAGTGCTTTGGAGAGAGCAGGGCTTAGTCTCACTGACCGCTGTGATTTATCTGATAGTATTAGACTAGATCTTATCACAGAATAACTTCTGAGTTTCAGTAGCAAATACATATATTTAAGCTACTTGTGATTCAAAATCATTGTACTATGTGCCACTGTTCCAAATATCTTGAGGAGAAAGAAGGAGTTTTGGGAGAGAGCTAAGATGGAAGGAGAGCAACAGAAACAGGGGCAGATTTCAAATTCAGATATTACAAAATTTATCTGTATTACTGGAAGTATATTAAATATTATTTTTAACATGCCAGACATGAGTAATGCTATTCCTATATGCTCTTGGCCTAGAAACTCAAGCAAAAAAAGAGGTCAATTTAGGAATGAAAATATATACATTGATTTAGATATATATTTATATCTTATATAGATATATATCTAAGCCAATGTATGTGTCTCTATAATATATAAACCAAAAGTGGGGTTGGTTTGTTTGTTGCTTTTTAAAAAATTATTTTCATTCTTAGCTTTACATATTTGAAGCCAAACTTTGGGGGAAAACAATGTAAAACATAGAAAAATTAGGCCTACAGTATCAAAAGAAAATGGAAAGCCATACAGAAAGAGATAAGTATAATTTCTACTTCCCTCTTCATGCCTCTTAAGCCATTTTTAGTGTACCATATAAACTGGTCAGAATCCTCCAGTAGCTTTCTAGACAAAGGGCAAGATCTCTTCCTAGTACTAGACAAGTACCAATATTAAAAGAAGTATGACCTACAGTCTACCCGTTACATTTCAGTTCAATACTAAAATTTTGCAATAAAAATTTCTGTGGGACAAAATCTGCACTTCTAAGTCTGTATGTTAAAACATCTTTGCACCGTTGTGTTTAATTTACAATACACTCACATGTGGAAACCAAGTCAAGATATTCATGATGATCAAAATATGCATAAGCTTTTGACAAAGTTGAGTAGGGTTGAGAACAGAGCAGTTAAACTATTACCACTCACATCATTCTCTGCTCATTAAGCTCTGCGTACAAAAATAAAGTCAGCAATTTTATCATTGCAAATTGGCTCTTGTGAACATAAACAATTCAAGAGTGTTGAATCCCAGCTGTCTGCTACCAGTACTCAGAGATTAAAAAGTGATCTCACGTTAGGTTGCCATCTATGACTTTAGAAGTCTAAAACAGCAGAGCTTCCAGTTTTTTGAAACACATGAAAATATATTGAACATCTTCCAAAAGTGCTCTCGAGGGGAATAAAATCATATCAGTGTTAGTAGTCAGGCTCTTTGCAGTTAGAAAGATTTCCATGTTCACAGTTCTTAATTCTTTACAGGTTTTGGAACATCCACAGAAAAGACCCTATTAGCTCCCATACACAGAAGAATAAGGGCACAAAATCATCTAATCATAGAGCTTAGAGAGAAGAAGGGCAAACATTCCTCTGTTCAAAAAACTAATCTTTTCAGAAACATAATTTTTTTTTTCTTTAATTGAAAATTTATTTTTACTGCAGGAGCAGTGGGAACTAATTTTTTAGCGCAATACATACCAAGAAGCTAACTAAAATAGATTTATTAGTTCCACCTCGTATAATATGAAGTAAGCACTCCTATACTTTCAGGCAGAAAAAGTAAAATTTAAAAATTTACATCATAAACTATATAAAGATCACAAGAGATTAATGAAATCTATATTACTGTGGTTGAGTGTAAAAAGATAGTATGAAATTACATCTCTGATATCTGACATGTTTCTATAGTAAATAATTTTTAGGAAAGATATTCATATCAAACTTTTTAAACTAAAGCTCAATACTCAATATAGACAGCAGAAATAAATTGAAATTCTAAGCTTCTTGTTATTCAGCATTTATCTCAATTTTACTAAGATATACATTTGTGCATGTATTCATTTTGGTAAACAAGTCAATAAGACACACTTCCTATATATAAAATAATTAAATAATAATTATTTAAAATATTGCATAAGTAAGAATAAAGCACAGTCACTATCGTGAAGATTTTATGGCTCAAATATAAAGCACGAGACAAACTCACAGAAAAGTAAAAAGAAGCAACACAAACCTCACCAATGTGGCTGTAAGTGCTACTAAGAGACTCAAGTCAACCTGTCAAATCTATTCTGGGCATAGCAAAAAGCCAGAACTTAACATGACTTAGAGCAAAGTAGCTGAATATCTGCATTAGGTGCTCCATTTAAGTAAGGTGGCAAAGTGGGAGACAGCACCACTACTTTCTTGTGAGTGCCAGTGGGTGATGAAGCTGTCATCACGGGCTGATAGACTGGAGTCAGCAGCTCAGTGCTGAATCTGAGTTGTCACAGAAGATGTCACTATTAGTCCATTAAAGGCCTCAAAAGAGAAGGTGTCTCAGTTTTCCTTGGTGCTCCGAAAGAAAGAGAACTAAGGTAGAGGCAGAGCAAAAAAGCCGGAAGAAATTATGGACTGAAAAATTATCTTTACAGCTTCTTTGCAGTCTGGGTGAATAAAATTGGAGAAAAAATGCATTTTTCAAAGACAAAGAAAAGCACAATGCAGTAATAAAGATGTGAGTTGGTGACAGCAAGTCTTTTAGACAGATAGAAAAGCCTACATCTTAAAATCATGAATAAGAAAAGATCTGCAAGACAGATTCCTTACCACAACATACTGAATATATTCTTGTAGCTCAGCTACGTCAACAAAATGGTAACTTCCTTAAAGTATAAATCTATCAGATAAACCAGAATGAATTCAACTAAATTAATTATAATTACCATTAGCTTATATTCAGTTCAACAGTTGAATCTCGTCCCTGAAGTCTTGTTTCTGTAAAAATCTTTCAGATATCTTGTATATTCCAACAGTAAACTCAGTAGCCATATTTTCTATTAATATTTTAATTCCAAATATGTTCAAAATCATACATTAATATTTTATCACTTAACAGCATCAACTATCCACACCTCTAAAAATTCAGGAGAACTTTGGAGTTATGGGTGTAGTTAGGAAAATGAATAACAGCAAGCCAAAGTCTGACACATGCTGATGAGTAGAAAGGTTTTCATTACTAGTATGTTTAATTACTTAAGCTTAGATAGTATAAGCTAAATGAATTTCATGTTCTGTATTCAAAAGGCATACTTTATCACATTAAAAATATAGTTTTATTTATATTGAGCTTATTGCTTTTTCGTCTGACACGAGTATGGAACCAGTAAATTAATACAGAATATTCACATCATCAACAGAAACGTCAGAAACCAAGAATGACCTGTTTCAGTCTATAAAGCATCACACTGGTTACAAGGGAAAATCGAAGGCAGGATTAAAATTTCTGCCATTTACTCCCTAGCCATTGTGTTCCCTGCTCCCTCACATGTGAAGTACGAACTGCTAACCTGAACGATGAGTAGAGTAACAGAGCTATCCAAATTACCTCTCTGTACCTGCCCTCTTGTGGGGCACCTATCTAGATAAAAAGGACTCTAGAAGTGAGAACCAAGAGACAATAACAAGCTCGAATGAAAACTGAAAAAAACCTCACTCTTTTCCATAATATTAATCTTTGTATTATACATGGGCATGAAATATTTAAAATACCTCCCTGAAAACACGTCAGTTTAATTTCACTGCCATCAAAAAGTGACTCTGGGGAATTAGAAAACTGCTGAGTGTAATAATTTTTGTTCTCATTACATAGCATTGCATCACACAGCTCATTGCATTAAATAGCAAATTTCAAAATGGGATTATATCTTACTAGAAAGATTACTGAATAAGTAGGACAAAATGTAAGCAGCTTTAAACTCCTAGGAAAATAAAACCATGTGATATTTTGTACTTAACCAAACAAACGGGAGTGAGAGCAACTTGTCTCAAATGATTCAAAAGAGGACAACTATCATCATTACTTGATTATCTTCTTACAAAGAAAAAATTATTTCACTATGTTATTTGAAACATGAAAAATATAGCAGAGCATCAACACAGTTTTCTATGCCTGTGTTCCAAGTCTATATATACATGTTTTGGTATATACATGTATATCTATAATATATACATATAATATTTACACATGAACATTTAAACATTAGGAGGTCTGTGTTGAAACATTTATTTCCTCCACCCTTCCCTTATCAAAACTTACTTCCCTTCATATCTTAATATTTAATTCTACAGATATGAACCAAATACCAAGCAATTGTCAGGTTGTATCACTCTGTAGTATGAGTCTGGCCTAACTTCTTTCATTTCAAAATTTATTTCTGTGCTACATGACAATATACAAAAAAGTCCCCAAAACTACGATCAGACACACTGTGTGTCTGTAATAAACAAATATTGAGGATGAACATTTAGTATCTAAGACAATCATATCAGGAAGAGTATCATACACTTTTACTGATTGCTTGGTTGCAGACATACTTAAAAGAATGAAAACAAGTATCTTAAGAGGAGACTATTTTCTATCATCATCATCCTGTCTAAAATATTACTGATAATGTACTTCATCAAATAATAAGAATGCAAGTATTGCATAATCAATTCCTTTAAAATTGGTCTTTCATTCAAAATCTGTTCAGTGTCTCTTCTGGCACAGTGCCATATCTGATGTTCTTGGGAAATTATTTCAACTTAAAATTCCCATGTGGTGTCTATTTCTACTGAAAGAGGTCAAACAGACATATAGAAGAAGAGCAGGAGTTTTTATAGGTAGTAGAAAAGAACCAGGCCCCCTGACTGACAGTTAGAAGAATTCCCTTTTTCCTGTCATATGCAGAAAAAACAAATACAATACACGCTATGTGCAAGAGAAATGACTGAATGCATGTGATTCTTGATACAGTTTACAGAACAAAAAACTTCTTGTACAAAATGTACTATAGCTATGACTTCTTAATAATGTGAATTCAATGCAGAGTACTCCAAACAGCATATACTGAAATTCCCAATTTTCCAATGTAGTTTAAGTGCTTATTACTTTGAAGACTAGGCAATGATCTACAGCTATTATCAACAAAGCAGAAGAATAATGGATATTATTCTTGCCTGTGGGACAGAAGTATCATTTAGAGAATTGATAACACTTTAGTTTAGCCATTTTAAAAGGTCATGTTACACAATAAAGAAGGCCAAGGCTTTTAGTGATAACATATGATGGTGATAAAACTAGCACGGCTCTACAGATCCTCAAAATTACCAACGGCATTTCTATGTTGTAAGCAATCCAAAGCAGTGTGATAAATGCATTCCACCGTATTCCTGATTTTTGTACTTTATACTCTAGTTTGCATGGCCTATAAAGAAATCAATTCATACAGAAATACCTTAATTATTAATTAAGTAAACAAAGCTGAATGTGTGTAAGGAGAACAAAACCAGTCTTCATAGTACATACCATGGTATTATTTACTTGAAGCATAGTTGTAACAGATTTGGTAGAGATATGAGAATTATCCTCTTTGTTGTGGGAAATCAACATGAGAAATTTAATAGGGAGGATTAACAGTGAACAATTGCAATCAAGAGGTACGGATACCAACATTAGAGATGATTTTGACAAAGTACCATAAATTGAGAAAATCTGACAGAGTTAGCAGGTAGTAGAAATTAAAGCTGTTATGTTGTGCCCTTAGGGATTTATTCATTTCAAAGACAGGCAACGACAGTTCTGAATAAATCCTTTCATGAAGATAAAATAGATTGAAGTGATACACAAATTTGCACAATGGTTCATTTGTAGAGGGCCACAGAGTTCAGTCAGCTGGAGAGAAAATAAGCTGGTGATGGGCCATTTCCTCGGGGTAGGCAACGGTGGGGGCTTTGCAGCACAGGCTATTCACATTCAGCCTTCAAACCAGACTTCAAAGCATTCAGCGTGTATCATAGGGTAAAATTCAATATAAATATTTCTATGAAAGTGAACTGTCACCAGTTCACAAAAATAATTGGACTTCTATGGATGTATGCAAATTATTTGCCTATCTACCACATTCAAATCTTACAAACAACTTCCTGATAAGCTTTTTGCTGGAAAAATCTAAGTTTTTGAAATGTAGGAGCCTGAAGTATTTTTACTTCCTAATGAAAAACAGGTTCCTTATTTTAAAAGACTGCTTGCCCAGCTTTTTCAGAAGAATGAACATGACCTATATTATACAGATGAGAAATTATAAATAAATACTTCAGAGATGCATTTAAGATTTAAAAAATCTAGTTACCTTTTCAGAAAATCTCTGCAAAATACCAAGATAACAGCATCTCCAGAAATCATCTTCTCAAAGTCTGCCTCAGTTAAAACAGTGTTTTTTTTTTTTCCAGAGTGGACAAAGAAAACACATCTCCTACTGCTTGCAGCCCATCACTTCAGGTCTAACAGTTTTGGAGCAACTTTAACTAACAGTAAGATATTGTCAGTCTTGATGTCCCTAATTTGTCTTAAATTCATTCCCAAGTAATATTAAGAAGGTAAATTTAAGAAATGCTACCCTGTGCTTGAAAAAATCCTCTTCACTTACTTGAAAATCTTTCTCCTCCAGGATCTCTTTCCTCCACCTGACAAGGAAGGCAGCACAGACGTACAAGTGGAAGTGAGAAAAACCCTCTGGTTCAGACTAGAAAAAATAAAAATAGATCATCCTTTCAATACACAAATAATAATACTTTTGATCACCATATGCCCCAAATCTATTTTTATGACATTGACTTCTAACTACAAATGTCAGCTACATCTGTCTCTCTTTGGAATACAAACATGCTTACATTTAATCCATGCCAAAGCTATTCTTTGCTATCATCTGTAATGGGGACAGAGGGGAGGCAGCTTCCATTTCTCATATTTAAATTCATTCTTTACTGAGGTGTTTTCCATTTCTGGTGTTATCCATTAGCTTATACCTGGTATGAAATACTGTACTGTCCAGCTCAACACTGTGGCATGAACATATGTTTCATCTCTATTATTAAGTCAACTCTACTACTGGCAGTAGCTTTACAAGTATAAATTTTGATATAGGGAATTATTAAGCACTGTAAAAATAAAAATAACTTGTATTATATTGAACTGAATTATATGTTTTCACTACTGGAAGAAAACCTACTCATAAGATGAAACATTTCCAGCTCAGTTTTGTATTCAGATCTGCAGCTTTCTGTTCTGGTTCTAGTCAGCAGATTCCATCACCATATAAAACTCCCTTTAGAAATCAGTATTTTATAATTTTACATAAGAGTTTAGAAAATTTTCTGATGAGGTCTTTAAAAGATATCACTAAGTTTTCTCATATGATCAAATTAATATTAGATTTTATTTTCTATACCACTGAGAACAAAAAAAAATAATAATGGTATTAAATTATCAATGTAAAATCTAATTAAAATAAAATTGGAAAATAATAATTATAAAATTAAACTACATAATCTGGCAAATTGACTATATTTAAATGCTGATATCTGTATAATTTACAAGATCTAATTCTAATCCTTTAAAAATATAGCAAGTTTTTTTCATATTCCCTGCTGGTCATTTCAAACCTGAAGTTTACTCTTTAGAAAAATGGTGTTCTGCTCAAGTATAGTGAACTGAAAAAACTTCTTACATAAAGCACAACATGATAAAATTCCAATTTTATTGCTATTTAACCTAGAACAACATGATATTTAAAATTCGTGCAATAAATAAACTTCCCAGCTATAACCAGTGACAAAGGAAAAATATTCTCCTACTACTACTTTTCCTTCTCCTCTGTCCTTGACTGCTAAAAGAGCAGAGTGTGCTACAAGAGGTTTGGAAAACACCTTGTTAACAACTACAGAAACTGCAGACCATATGGTCCACCAAATCAGTACAGTTCCAGGAAAGAGATAATGCCAATTATTTTAAAAGTGTACTTGGAACTGAAAATAAGTATTAGCTAATTTTGGAAATACTTTTAAGGAATTGTAGAAAAATTATCAGGACATGTATAAGAACCTGTTGTCTTGTGATTTTTCTGTTTTTTTTCACCAATAAAAGTTTCTTCAAAATGAAGCTCTTTTAAATGAATCAAAATAGGTTTAAAAATGCAATTCATTAGAGGAAAAAATGCATATCCCCTACAGATTTAAAAATTCATCATGCTTCACAGATAAGTCTAGGTACAAAGTATTTCCAATGGATAGATTTAGACAGTTTTAGAAATTGAGCAAAACAGCTAATGCATAATTGCCTTTCGTAACACCTGATACCTATTATACTTTTCCATTTGCAGCTCTTGAAGTTACAAACAGTTTGATCTCTAAATGTACAGAAATGCAGACTACCAGCTAAAAGCTATTTAAAATCAAGTATAAACAATGACCTTGATTTAAATATTTTAGAAAAAAATCTCAAGGCAGATGTACAACCTTCCAGAAGACTTATTCTGAACATATTACAGACGACTCTGAGCACATTATCTAAGAACCATCTGTCATTATTAATAAAAATCATTTAGACGGTTAACATCACAAATATCTCATTGCCCTGCAAATGCTAGATCTCCTTTGCAGCTGAAATGAAAGGTGTTCTTTGGACTGCACTCCCCAAACTTCTTGAATTGGACAACGACCAAAAGAATGCAAATTTTGTTGTAAGACAAGACTGATTAGTGTCTTGTCAATGATTAGTCTAAGCAGCCTTCCACCCTGGATACCTCCACATTGAGACAGTGTAATACCTCATGCTATTATATTTGTATTTATATACAAATTTTATTGTATATTTGTATTTATCTAAAATACAAGATTATTGTTTAAGAACTCAGAATAATTAAAGCTATGAAATTTTGTCAGGGTTAGGTATTAAACCACATTTCACACTCAAGTAAAAGCTCAGATAATAGTTCACACAATGACTTCCAAATAATTACACATGAATAAAGCAACTTTAACCAACTCCATTTCTACCACATTACAAAGAGCAGATAGTTTAGGTGAAAAGAGATTTAAATAATTTTTGTCAAAGTATCCAAGCAATTTATGGCAGAAAAAGAGAAAGAAGCCAACGCATGAACATGATGAAAAGTAGAATATGTTGGCTGCTCCTCCAAGTTTTGCATTCTTGATCAGCCAGGAGCCTTGACTACCTAGACACAGATTCAATTTACTGTCAAAACAGACTCAGGAGTTCCAGTCTGAGAAGAAGCACGGCAAGAACACACCACAGAGGTCCATGACAATAACTAGCCTCTCACCAGGAATGACCAACAGCACATGACTGCATATAGGAGTGCAAGATATAGCAGCACCTCCTCCCAGTTTCAAAGGTTTCATGCTCAGATGTCCTAAGTGAAGCTGTAGAATATGACCATTTAATAGGAGTTAATGGATTTGTCTAAACTTCCTAAATCTTTTTGCTACTGTAAGCTTTTTGGTAAATCACCAAGTCCTGGAACAAAGAATTTCAGAACACTAGTGCATGCTATATAGCATGTCTGGTTTAAACCTGCCAGTTTCACCCAAAGTAGTTCTGATATTTGCAGTGAAAGAGTATGAACCACTTCCTGTTCACTTTCTTCAATCCATTCGTATTTTCCTTCTTTTGCAGACCAGAACTGTTTTGCTTATTCCACTATTCCTCATGTACCAGTTCCACCACCTTTCCTCAGCCTTCTTAAGCATCCTTTCATGAAGTTTTCTCATTCTGAAATAGGGTTTGAACTGTATATAGCATATAAGTTACAGAAAGAATATAACTCTCATAGTGCTCATAATATTTTGTGCTCCTTACCTTTTCCAGTAATTCCTAACCTTTCGTTTTTTTTTAATTTTACTATTCTCGACTGCTACTGAGCTTGTATTTTCCTCTTGTGCTTGACTGTACTTGAAGCCTATAGTTATACCAGTAAAGCTAGGATTGGTCCAAACATACATCACTTTATATCTGTACACACCAAATTTCACCTGTTATTTATGCCAGGCTGTTAACAGATACATGAAGTCCTGCGACTCTTTGCTGTCTATCCCTCACCTTTACTACCCTTAGAAACATGATGTTGTCAGCAAATTTTGCTGTCTCAGTTGCTCCTGTATCCCTTTTTTATCCCTTCAGCAGAAACAGCTTAAGCCTCATGACAAATTGCAAAAGAATTACATGTTATTTCCTTGAATTTAGAAATTTGTCTGCTTGTTCTTAACATTTGTTTTTTATCTTTCAGGCAGTTATTATTCATACAAGGGCATTCCCTTGAATTCCACAGTTGTCTTTCTTCTTTAATAGCCTTTAGTGAAGAACCTTCTTCAGTGTTTTCAGTATTCTACATCAACCTGGTACATGTGTTCACTGGTTCTTAAGCTTTGTGAAGTGCAATTTTTCCCTACAAAAATCATGTCAACACTTTCTTAAAATGACATATTTAGCCATGGTGAAAGAATATTACAGTAAAATTTAGAGAACACTGAATTAAAGTCACCTTAATCTTGCATTCTAAAAGATACTGTAATACTTTGCAGACTGCAACTATTTTTATTGTATTGTATGTGGGATCAAAACCTTCTCCTGCTTGTCAGTTTTCCAGTCAGTTATATAATGAAACTTCAATTCTTCGAAAACTGCTAAAAAATTTAATTTTATTCATTATACATGTTATAAAGTTTTTTTACAGTTATATGCAAAAATAACAACACTTTTGCTGAATTTGCACATTGTAGATTGTCTTGTATAATTGGTTTTGCTTCACTATCACTATTCTCAAGAGGATGATCCTAAAAGAAGTGACCAAGAGCACTTGTCTAAGCTTAATCCAGTCTAACCATAAACACAGCAATGAAGTTGGATCTTTTCTGCTTTAAAGAAACCAAACAAACATAAAACATAACCTACAGGTAAGGCCTACAAGTAGCTGTTTCTAATGTGAACATCCATCAATTAACATGAAAATTTATGGGCAGGTTTGATCTTTGCATTAAAAAAATCTGATCCAAACATTTCATAGCATTTCAAAATCTTTAATGGAAAGTAACATTAATGGAAAGATCATAACATCAAGCAAGAAATATCTGTCACAGCCAAAACACTATGCAAATATCTCAACCCTTACAGTTCACTAAATCCCTTATAGAAGAGCTATTTAAAAAAAAATTACAAGAACTGTGTTCACATTCCCTATTTCTGCTAGGCATGTTAAAAAAAAATACTTATCATACAATGTTCCCCTAGATTTGGCAAATTTATGCTGAAAACGAGATGCAGATCAGTCTTCACAACAATTTAGTCACTGGCCTCTCTGATCTAGTCAACAACAACTTGGCAACAACTCCTAAAATATGACTTATGATACAAAACTCTGCTGTGAAATCCCAGTCACAAAGAACACTGACTATAGCTGGAATTTTTTGGATCGATATCTTGCCCTGTTGGAATGATCCATATGGCATGTAAAATTCATGTTAAGGCTAGGAATCAATGACAAATATAAATGGATGCTAGTGATAATTACTATTTACCCGATTTATCCACCCTCCAACTAATAATTTAGTTTTATGAAGCATTTTTCATATAAATTTCCACATGACCTTGTATTTTCAGAATAGAGTTTAAATTACTGCCCTCTTCACTTGCTAGCATGCTCAATTCAAATAGATTTAAAAAATAACTAACAAAGTGTGTATTTGACTTTTTGTCCTAGCTTTTCCATAATGAACTGTGGTGGAAAACAAAACTCAATGTTTCTCATTTAGCTCTTTTAAAGAATTCACTGTGAGGTTTTTAAAGAGTTCAGTCATGACTAGGATGTCAAGTGGGTTCTCACCCAATGAAAAGCTTTCACATCCAACACTGAACTGTTACATTTTACAGCTATTTTTCCTCCTCTTGTGTGGTGGTTTATTACCTTTGCACACAGGAGTGTTGCTAGATCTTAGCAAAGGAATGGAGCTTTTCATGAAACTCCCTTAAAGCCTTTTCTTGCTGAATAGGTTATTGACAGAAGAAAGTGGAGTAAAGCAGTTTTCTTGAAAAATGCCTTGGATACAAATGCAAGAAGATGCTGAACTCTACACAAGGAGAACACTTTGCAACACTCAGTTCTAACTTTGTTTTTAAAAGAACCCAGATAGACACAGAAGCACTATGGATAGTGAGACCATCATAACACAATTTCTTTTCTCTAATTTCCTATGTTAATAAACCTCTTGTTATCTGTAGTGAAGAGTGACCATGAGTTGTTCTTCGCACTCGCTGGAGAAACTATTACTTAATCTACTCCTTTGAATTTCTACAAATTGAAAGGGCAAACAACTTCAATTTTACCTAGCAGTTATAGCAACATAGAATATAGCAAAACAGGGATGTGGCAATGTGAGCATTAATTCTGCAAGTGACAGATCAATCACTGTTTTCAGACAATAGTGAGGGCTGTATATAAAACCCCAATCTAATATAAAGAATCACAGAATCACAGAACCACTAGGTTGGAAGAGACCTTCAAGATCATCAAGTCCAACCCATGCCCTAACATCTCAACTAAACCATGGCACTGAGTGCCACATCCAGTCTTTTTGTAAATACATCCAGGGATGATGATTGTACCACCTCCCTGTGCAGACCATTCCAGTACTTTATTATTCTTTCCGTGAAAAACTTTTTCCTAATATCAAACCTATATTTCCCTTGGCTCTGGTTAAGATAATACATACTCGTGGGCCCTCTAGTAGGAACAAAGAATTACTTCCTCCAAGTTATTTGTTTGGCAATGAGAACGGAAGAACCAGCAGCAAGAACTAATGAAACTCTTCCAGGTTGGTTTCAGTGCACTAACAAGTAGGAGCCACATAACATTATAAGCCCACATCAATAACAATAGATAATTTACAACGTTTAGGTTTTTTCCTTTGTTCACCATAGTTGATGCATTAAAAAAGAAACTATTTAGGTTAGAGCCATTAATATGGTTCCTAATTATCTTACCAAACCATGACACAGTGTAATGACTCAAAGTAGCGAATCTCTGTGTAATTAACACTGAACACCACTATGGCATTTACTTCCTCTAACAGCATGAACAAGCATACAATTAATTCTGTTTCTCATATATATAAAGGTGAAGCATATATTTCCCTACACACCTTAGTCCTGAGTCTTTTCCTCAAAAAAGGCTTACACAAGATCACACAAGCTGTAAGAGCATATGAAAAGACAAGCACTACCAACAGTCTTTTCAAAAACTTCCACATGCTTGAAAAGCCCAACTCTCTAGCTATCTGCCAGAAAATTCATTTTGCATCTTTAATTTCTGAGATTATCCTACCTGAACTTAAAATCCCTCTTGCAGGTGTGAAGTTATGGAAGTACTGAGTTGTTATGGAAAGTCTGAGGAGCAATAAGGATAAACCCAGAAGTGACCAACTAGCTGCCTCCCCAGCATAGATGAACTTGCAGATAAAACTTTCTAAAATCTGCAGGCTATTTCTTTTTTAAAAGGTTACAGGGCAGATTTGACTAAAAACATCCAGACAAAATATCTTCAAAGGCATGCACATTTGGGATAGCAAAATGTAGATTTCATCTTTGTTTCACCATTCAATGACAGAAAAAACATGCATTGCAAAAACTTCTTATATTTTAAGCTAGGCTGAAAACTGGACTTCAATTACTCAGACATGACTGTCTGGCTGGAAAAAAATTTGTTTTGAAGTTTCCTTCTAATTAAAACCCCATTCATTCTATCTTAAATCACTAATTTAATTTATACTTAAACATTCAAATTCTGTCTCAAGTCGTGTCTTCACACCAATTAACTGGCCAAAAATGCTGTGGGAAAAAAAGCAAAGCTGTGTCACACTAAAATCAACACTGCTTTTAGTCACAGAATTCCATTTAAAAGCATGATTTAACTTAAAAAGCACAAACTAAATCCAGATCATTAGTAAATATGTGCTGCAACTGATTTAATTCTGAAGTACCTTACTGCAAGGCAATAATATCTTTATATAAATGCCAGCCTGCTTTAAGCAAAGTACTGATTTGATATAGGGACAAGCACAATCGATTTAAAAAGAATATGGCAACTTTTCCATTTGAGAGAACTTCAGCAGGTCATGTGAACCAAAACCAGACCACACTTCCTCACTAACTTGCATTTGAAAGGCAAATGAGCACAAATAAGTAGTATGACTAATATTTACTAAACTAATTCACTATTTCACCTTTTGAATTTCAAAATTATTTACCTCATGTATCATTTTAATTATTTTTACAGTTCATTCCCAGAGAACCTCGATACTGGGAAATTAATTAATGGGCACAATAGAAGAACAGTCAGCATTGTTTAAATATAATTTCTGCACTAGCCTCATTTACATGTATCCCTTTATTCTAAACAGTGGTATTACTGAATTTTTTGTATGAAATTGCTAGTTCATTAAAAGTAGCACAATGTTATCCTTTTCTGCAGATATTCATGGGTTATCAAATCTGCTGAAATACATGCTTAAGATAATCATTAGAGCATTTATTCCATAGATTTCAAAGACATTGAAATATTTGTATAATAGTTGCATCATTGTTTAATTAATTTGCTTTAGCTTTATCATATTATTAGCTTTCCTAAAAGTTATCAAATTAATATTTCAAGGCAGACCTACAGAAAGCAGTAAGTGCTAGTCTACCATTTCACAACTGAAAAAAGTAGTGAGAATACCTCTACGCATATATGTCACATATTTATACTGAAAGACTAAAGCAACATCTAAGTAATAGTATTAAAAAATAATGGTTGCTTATTCCAACTTCTGATCAAATAACAAGGAAGTGCTTACATAATTCAAAGAAATCCTCTCATGAAGTATGTTTTAGCCTACGTATGTCACTTCCAAATAGTGAGGTTCTTGTGTGCCTTTCTGGACAAAGTTGGTGGTTGGATTACAATGAACTCTTAAATAAAAAATTAGATATCATTTGAGAAAAACATATGAAACAATTCAACAAAGATATTGCTGAATTCTTCTTAGGTAAATAAAAACTCTACAATCCCCAAATTCCTATCTCTGTAAATTGAAGGATGATTACACCAATGTAATGTAAAATTTTCGTGAAGATTTCTTATTAGATTGACATTCATACCAGAACCTTATCTGTTTTAAGAAAAATCTATTTTCTTCTTAATAATAACTTTCTCTGAAGGAACACCATAAGAGCTGAGAATGCACAAATATGTCACATGTTCAGTCACATTTTTAATAGGTGGTCTTGTCGACTAAGATAATAAGTAGAAAAACCAAAAAGATATTTAGTAATAAGCATGAGATATTACCTTCCTTCCCGGTTTTCCAAGCTAACAAGTTTAGACATGACAGAGTAAAGTCATAACACAGAGTCAAGAACATCATCCAACTTTCTAGAACAACCATTATCAAGATAATCAAGACACATCACCACTGGCTGCTTCCCCTTCTCCCATCATTAAACCACATTCTACAAAACAAGAAAAAAGCAACAAAAACTTTAATTTCTGATCGCCAGTTTTTCCTGTTAGAGGGTAGGAAATAGCTGGGACTGGTATTTCCCTCCATTTGCTGTCCTGCAAAAATCTTACTCATGAAAACACTGTTTCATTGCACAGCACCACTATCTGAAGCAGTCCCTGCTTAGGAGCAGCAATTTCCCTGAATGTTCAATCTTGCTTCGTGATGATGACTTAATTATACCAAGCTTTTTGTGACCATATGACTGCTTAAACATTCCTTGGTCTGCATGCTTCACATTTCATTCAACTTCTATTAAAACAAACTAATAATGCCACCGAAACTAAAGCAGGCAGTCACTGAATGCAGCAACATCTTGTGTGATTAAAGAAAAGAAAAAGCACAACATCCGAAAACATCACTCAGCTGCTCTTCAGCTACGTCCAGCACAGAGGCTCTATAGTCGTGATTGTGCTCAACTGCAGGTTTATAAAAGGGCTTATGTCAAAAGCAACTGAAAAGCGAACACCATTACTCATTCCAAGTATCTGAAAATTGCTAGTCACTCAATATCGCAGCTGGAAGTGTTAATAATGCACAAATTTTAATTAAATTCATTAAATACTTGATAGCTATCACCAGGAGTTTGATCTTGTTGGGATGAATAAGACTAGCTGCTTCTTTTGTTAATACAAAAGACTCACCAAGCTAATCCAAAAACTACTCTTCAGACCACTTCTATTCCCATCCACCAACTACTTAGCACACAAAGAATTAATAGTGATGATTAGGTGCAGCTTTGCTGAACCCTGATCAGAATGAGAGACTACATCTACTAAATATGACTGCTTTTATTAGATTTAGCAAAAATATTTCCTATTAATAACACTACAGTTCTGAAGATCCTAAACGACTCCATGGATTTCAGAGCCTGCTCAGAACTTGAATATCTTTCAGGACAGAGACAAGGTAAGATCTTTGCTTTAAATCTTCTTAAGATCTGACAATCAACTGCAGAATAATCAAGATAAAGTCTGTTTTAATAATAGATCGTCACACCAGACCACTGATTGCGGACAGCAGCATAAAGCAATAGATTCATGTGGAAATGGCAACACCTGAAGAGTTGCTACAATCTGCTTTATCAAGGTTCTCTGGAAGTTACCTCTGATGCTACTATTCTTATCTCTGAAAAACAGAATTTCTGTATTGACCCTGAAGAGACCCCTGAGCAATTAGGAGATTATTACAACAGTAACACTTTTATACTTTTCTCTATCTCAACTGTATCAGACACTAATCATTAATATTTTCCTAGGAGCCAGTTCCTTAGAAAAGCTCCTACAAGACTATCCAGTAGCAGTGTAAATTAAGAAAAAAGGGGCAGAAATTGAGGTAAATTTTAAATACCACCTAAATGCAACCTTATTAATTCTAATATTACCAATAATGCATTGGAGGTTTTTCTATAAAATCTTACTCCATCACAGCACAAGGACTTAAAAAGCTCTTGCTCTTCAACAGCTTTTCCCATACTGACAGCCCGAGGTAACCTGCACAGCTTCATGTTTTTCCTGTTTGACATGGCACCACCAGACTGTGAAGCTTAAGTTACTCAAATCTCTTAGTGCTGTTAATAAACATGACTTGCTGTTTTCTCTCCATCAGCTTTTGTGAGCAACACTCCACTAATCCATGCTGATATTCAAAGGACTAAGTTTTCAGTAGCAGGAGCTTGAGACACTCCCAACAGATGACAAAGCAAACAGGAGTGCCCTAATCACTGCTCCTACCCTTGAGCAGCTCAAAATAGGAGGTCAGCTTTGATGCAAAGATCACAGTGTAACACCTCCTACAGAACTTCTGAGAATCCCTCTATCAAAAACTTTGACCAAATATTTTAAAAGAACAATAGTAGTCCCACTGAAACAATCTGGACACTGCATTAGATTCCCAAACATCTCTTCAAATTTTCAGAAGCATTTTACTTACTTCCTTTATTTAAGACTTTAAAAGAGTACATAGTGACGTTATAAATTACTCTTTCTGCATTTACTTCCTACTATTAAAAAAGAAAAAAATTACATACCATTTTCTTTAAATCTCTCTTACTATGTCGTAACAGGCAACAAAAAAGAACATTAAAAAATTATGCTGCCAGGCTTCAAGATGAATTTTATCAACAAAATGAATCTGATAAAAGAAATATGCCTCACAGTAACAACTCAGCCTCTAGAAAATTAAAACAGAAACCAAACAAAATATCTACCCAAGGTGTGAACTAAAATATTTACTTATTAAAGGATGTAGCATCAAAATGTAATTGTTAACTGTATCTGTCCTTCAGCTTTACAATATTTTTCAAATTAATCAAGCTGATTTTTCCAACATGATTTTGCTTATAGCAATGAAGACTGAAGACTCTAAACTTTTAGACTTTAAAATCTGACTAACATATCCCAAAATGCTGGGAAGAAGGATGTAAAGCTGTATGTTCAAACATAAATTTAAGTTAATGCCAATGTTTTGATATCTCACAAATAATGTAAACTGCAAATCTAACTTCATTCGGTACGTAGCTACAAGACTTTAAACACAGCTTACTCTTTTACTTTGTGTACATAGTGATTGCTTGATTCCCAAACACCCTAAATCAATACCAAAATAGCAAAGGATATAGAAAACTAAAAAAAAAAGCTACATTTGATGCAATTATACCTTACCAAAAAAAACCCAAAAACAAAACAGTAATTTTATGATAATCAATACCAATCATCCAATACCATTTTGAAAAACTGTTTTCTGTACACATTATTTTTCAGAGTAGCATTAAAAACTTACTGGTATAAAATCTCTGCTATTACAGATTGGCTCTGTGGAAAGATGAAATTCACCACACACTGACAACATCTGTAGCTCATTCCAGCCAAAACAAAGGCAGCACAGTGTGCATCGTTGGAAGAAACATGTTTGAAACAAGCAATGTGCAAAACGAGCTGCAAAACAAAGTGATCTGCTCACACGAAGTTATACTGAGAATTTATGTACTGAAGAGACTCCCAGAGCCATGCATCCAGGCACACTGACACAAACAGAAGTGGCAAACTAATGACCGATTCCAGAAGTTTTACAATTCTTTGGACTAGTGATGAGCTACTGAAGATGGATCCTGGCCACCTTTCAAGAATCTGCATTTGCCACATAACTTTCCGACAGCTAGAACTGTATCAGGAACATTCCAAGGGCTGTGTATTCTCCATGTTATCCCACCAAAGCTTGGCTAGCCCTTGAAGGCTGTGAAAATTCACTGTATCCCTGGGCACCTAAACAATAAACCAAATTAATAATCACTTCTCAAAAACAACAAGGTGCTGCTACTATGGAAACAGGAGGTGAAGCAAAGGTTGTCAGCACTGCTCAGTGGGAGCCTACAGAAAACCCAACAGCAGAAATCCGTTTCTGTAACAGGTACCAAACCAGAGACAAAGAGAATTTAAAACAAAAAGCAAAATAAGAAAAAAAGAAGCCATAGCACAGATAGAAAAAAAAACCATGAAGAGTGCCTGTCTAATGAAATGGGACTCAATATAAAGGAGAAAGAGAATCTACAACTCAGAAAACCGAAAACCTCTTTACCCTATACCTAATTTACATAGCAGATATTCAGAGATCATATTAATCATCACACTTAAAACTTGAAAAAAAATACTGCAATCATACAAACATTAAGTCTGCACTTAAATATTTAACTGCAGAAGTTATCAGTAGTTGTACAGTATCATGAAAAAAAATGCTTCAAATTGTATCTTATGGAAAACTGAAAAAAAAATATCGGTATTTGTAACTATGGAAATGTTTTACTAAAAGACAGATGTTGGCTTGTTTCAAGACAAACCAAGAGCACATAACCGCCAGAAAAAAAAATCTTTTTCTGAAATATTAAAATGAAGTTAAAACATACTTAGGAGACAACTTTTCTCCTTCTGCAACCTAAGATTAAAAGAAGTATCACCAATTAAAGTTGTTTATACTTCTCAAAAAGGACAACTGATTTGTTTTCCCATTAAGACACATTTTCCACAGTTTTGATAAATTATTATTAACAAGGAAAGAATCCCATTAGAAAGAAGAAAACGTGTTTATTAACAAACAGGAAGATTATTAGAACTTAAAGGCTCAATCATGAAAATGCTACTATTAGTTTTGAGGAAAATTTGAGCATAATGCATAAGATTTCTTTTTTCAGCAACATGAGAATTTATTAAAGGATAATCAGAAGATGCAGTCTTTGTTGAGCTGATTTGTATTTAATAATTAAAATAGAACTTCCACAAAGTCTGTTCTTTTACAGAAAGGAAACACTAGGCGGTGTTATCTGGAAATTTTCATTCATAACTTTTTGCAAGAAAGAAAGAAAAATTTACTATATTTAAATGAAAAAGCAACAAAGCATAGATTATTTCAACTGTTATCTCTACTGTCCTATCTAAAAGACTGTGTTTCCTCTCCAAAATATTAATTTCTACCTAGAATGCAAAAAACCTGCTGTATAACTATTTGTATCTATTTTGCTTATTCAAGTTATTATTACTATTTCCTAAGTCACTACATAAAACTTGCATTTTCAACACTATTTATTGTGTTTCATAAAAGTTCCATTAGAAACAAATTCAGAGCAAATAGAAGCTGAAGGTATAATTTCCATTTATTACCTTTCATAATACCTTTTTCATTCAACATATCAACACAATCTAGGGAATTTCTGCCATTGTTCTCAAAGACAGATAAAGGACAAAAAATAATCACAGCATGCAATTGTTCTAATCTACCAAAACCAATGGAACACTTATTATAGGTTACGTGATACAATGTACAGTAATGCTATGGATATTTACAATGATCCAGTTGAAGAGTAGTGTAAAAGACTATTACGTGTTTTCAGTTTGTGGGGGCTGTATTCCTTTTCAAAAACAGACACAGGAGGTCAGGATGATGTCTACAGAGGAAAAGTGAGATCCCTTAGGAGTTTCCCTTCAGATGAATTGAAAATTCCAGGGATCACAGTGAACACCAGGAGAAAAATCACAGCAAAGAACACCAACCAGAAAGACTGATAAGAGGATCAGGAGGAAAATAGTTTGACGAAAAGAATCTTGTAGGGGCCAGAGAGGGCTCTGAGGAGCTTTCTAGGATTCAGAAAGTCATTTCTGATTGACATAGCTACTGTGGTTTGGTTTGGATTGCAAACATTCTTTTGAAACACATTCTCACAGAGTCATGTACTGAATCACGGCTAAGGCCAACCTGAGGTTTTATAGAGTATCCAGGGACTTGTCAGAGCTGGTACATGTAGTTATAAACTATTCTCTTGCACATGAAAGTCTTCTTGCCAAGTTTTATTTATGTCTTATTCCTTCATTACTTAAAAGCATAACCCGAAAAAAATAAGTCAGACTGGGAATTTCATGTAATGTTTTCCCATACACTCCCTCTCTGCAAGAAGAAAACAATGAGACAAAAATTATTTTGGTTTCAAAAACGTTCAGCCAAACTAAACCACAGAAGAGCCTTTGATTTTATCTCAGTCATCTGTTTCATTTATAAGCAAAGACTGTTCCATATACTGCAAAAAATTCAAAGCCTTCAATCTGTCTCCTGTCACAAGAAAAACGAGAATGTTGCAGTGTGAAGGATGGGAAAAACTATGCATTTCCATTAATACCTGAAGTGGTCAAACACCTTTTGACTCCAGATCAAAGGAGAATATCATGCCCAATTTCCTTTATTCTGATATTCAAAAACAGAGAACTAAGACAGCCACAACTCCAATTACCACTTAAAAATGAAGATTTCTCAGAATTTGGTAATTTATGACATAATTCCTAGTACTCTTAAATCAAATGGACATCTCCATCTTCCCTCTAGGAAAGGAAAGCATAGCTAATTCAGAATTATTACCACATGCTCTCTTTCATTATTGCATCTCTTTAAGAAAGCATGGACATGCACAGTTGCTAGTCCAACCTCCAGCAGTAATAGTATTCATCAGTAATCTTCTCGTGAGCCTTTACAATGGCTTTACTACTTGACTTCAATCAGCTGTAAAGCTCTTTTATTCTGTTATCACATCAGTGTGAGGGAATGAATGCCAAGGATTGAATGCCCTCCTACAGGAGCACAGTCATGCTGTTAGAATAGCAATGAGCTTCATCTGACACTGCTCAACATTTTCTTTCACACTCCCTCACTCTCACAGAGAAGCACATGCATGACAAAAATAAATGTCTGTTGAGTGGGAATGCTAAGAAACAAATCTACAGAATAATATACTATAATATAAATAGAGAATATCACAGTTTAATAGAAAGAGTTGGAAGTTGATAAAAAGGATGCAATTAATAGACAACTGGCAGCATTTGTGTTCCATTTATCAGAAGAAGAGTACAATAATTATGCTACTGGTGAGAAAGACTCAGAATTTCTAAACAGCATGTCTCATCTATTAATACTCAATTCTTCTTAAGCACTTTTTTTTGCTGATGCAAGGACCTAAGCACAAACTTGTTCTTAATCATTTTAATAAAGTGACGAAAACTAGAGGCCAGATAAAAAAATGGATGACTGTTGATATTCTAAGTAGAATCTTTTGGTAGCTCAGGCCTCTCTCCTCCCTGTACTGTTTGCTGTTGTGTATATGGCTTTAGCCAAAGAAGGGGACAATCCTTATATGAAATCTTTGCAAATATGCCCCCAGAATCTAGACTGACATATCGACAAACCTATCAGACAACTCAGGAAAGCAACTGAATTGCCATTTATAACTTAATATTGCTTTTAGGACAAACACAGAGGTTTTTATTTTTATTTTTGTAATTTGAAATAAATCATCTAAATTCCACCATGAAAGTAAGCTATGCTTTGGCAGGAAAAAATAAAAAGTGCAGGAAAAATAAAAAGTGCATTTTTCTAGCTCTCATACATTAGTGGATATTCAGTAAAAAATACATTATAAAGTGCTTTCCAAAAGTTTGTATCTCAATAATTAGTTAGGATAAATCCCACTTTCTGACCAACTATAAAGCAGTACCTTTCCTCAATAAAGCTTATTTCTACCAAATATTTTTTAAATATTTAAATCAAAACTTATTTTTACAACAATATGGAAAAATCTACACAGTCTTGTAGATAAGATAGAATGGCTGAAAGGAGGAAAGACATCAGAAAGCTGGTAAAGAAAATGAATAACTAAGTTAAGAAAAGTTAATTCTTTTTGTAGGACATTCTCTTTTAAATCAACACTAAGTTGCAAGTCCATTAGTTCTCTAAATCTTATACTTCATAATCACAAACCCAATTGGTTTATGCTTCTATTTCCTGACAGTCATTAAGATATTCTGACTTTCTCCCTTCATTTAAAATGTTTATACTAAAAAGAAATTATCTTCCTTGCCTGAGAGCTTATTTAAATTCCTGTGCTGGTCCATAAAGGATGAAGGATGGTGCTGTGGACTGTGAAATGCCTTTGTGTTTGACCAGAAGCAGATTATTTCAATAGTGCACTACACTCCACAGTCCATTTTAGAGTGAACAGGAACACAGTGAAATCTCTCTGCTGTGAAGTATGCCAGCATCAACTCCAGCTTGGAGAAACAGAGAATGACTTTTGTGCCTCTTCTCAGGAATAAGGCATTGATGTGGCAAGTGAATGAGGCTTCTGAACATTGTTTTCAGAACACGAACTGACATCTCAGCACACCAGAGAAGCAATAAAACTTAATGAGTGACTCAACTGATCACATTTTCTTGAGAAACTACACTGCTCCAGAGACATAAACAGCAACTTTTTCAGTAGGGATGTGTTAAATAGTTTCCTGCACCTCTCAATCACGGTTGTAAAAAAGATCAAAACTCAGGATGAAGCTCTACAAAACACCTTCTCCAGTGAAAGTATACAGCTAAAATTGTATCTGCAGTGATGCTAGACTTTAGTACATAGTATTTTGGTGACACCCTTTCCTAGTAATGTAAGGAACAGAAATCAGTAAAGGATTGATATTTTCCTTTATTTTTTAGTGTAGGTGAGCAACAAAAATTTATCATAACATGGTCAGGCAGTTGGACTAGATGATCATTGTAGGTCCCTTTCAAATGAACTAATGCATTCGGTTCTACTAGTTACATCACAAAAAACATTTACTAGCACATGTAGTCAGGAAAACTGACTCACATCTCATGTAGAAATGGGCCAGAAATGACTGCTTCTAACATGGTCAGCCAGCCATTCCCTGCCTCCTCTCACAACAGTGGGATACAGAACTGCCCAGCTCTGCCCTACCCTAAACTTAATTATCTAATAAACAATAAAGTTAAATTAGAAAAGGATCCTCCTCATAGCCATGGACAGAAAGAAAGAACTTAATGGTAGCTGAGATACCACAAGTTCAAACCCCTTTGACAGGAGAACAAGAAAGAACTCACAACTCACACTTGGTTTCAGTAAATAGCATTATTTAAAAGAACTAGGCTGCACCAAAGGTAGACTGTAAGACTATAGATGCTTGATGAGATAAAGGCTTCTCAAGGTTGTTAACACACTGTTTTTACACAACGTTAATGAACTCATGGGCATCAGCTTCAGGATTATTTTAGAGACTAAGTTTTAGCACAGGAATGCATGATTCCACATGTGCTCATCTTCACACTTCCAAGAACTCTTTCCAAATATGAAGAGCTTTCTGATTCAGGATTTATTTGCACTTCTAAAAGCAATGAAGTAGAATAAGGGCAAGAAGAAAATGAAATAAACTGCTATGGTGAGTAAAAACATTTAATGAAGATTTAACTCTTCAAAGTCTACTTTTCTACTGATACTAGCAGAATTTTTGAAAATGACGCTAGGAAAATGTATTTAAAGCAACAAGCTGATTAATCTGAATAAAAGCTAAGGGGGTAAAATGCACAGAGTAACCTAAATCATAAATTCAAACGCAGCTAAAAGAAAACAGATAGTCATTATACTTTAATACCAAAATGAATAATTCTTAAATTCCCCATTAAAAAGTACTTTATAAGACTTATTTACTACAATAAAAGCACCTGCAACATTACTCTGACTTTACATAATTTTCCGTTAATTACTTAGACTTAGCAATATGATGGAAAACCTAATAATGTGGTATTTAGTACTTATATAAACGGACAACCTGGAAGAAAACCAAATTCCGAATGGATCTAAATTACCCAAAAGATGAAAAAAAATTTATCTTCCCTTCATTTTCTAAGCACTTATTTGAGGGATCAAAGCTTATTAACACAACTATTTTATTTAGAAATATTAAAAACACTGCACAATACTAAAAATCTCCTGCACTTTGTTCTCCCCACTTCATCCCTTATCCTCTGCTGAAAGAAGAACATTAGGTTTTGTTAATGCTGTTAAACAATATAAATGTCTCTTCTGTAGTGGAAAACTATCATGATTAAAATTAAAGAAATATTTATTTCCAAATAGATGCGCTTCTGGCATTTAAACATATATAAGAGCAAAATGCTTCTGATATGAATAATGTAGAACTAAGTAAGATATAAATTATTAAAAAGGGGATTATTGGAAACACTGGAGGTCAAAATGGATGTTTGCTTGAGGCCAGGAAAAGGAAGCAGTAAAGAGAGGAGACAAACAAAAAACAGGTCTTTACTCTATGAGCAATATTAACACCTAAAGGAAACCACTTCGCAGTTTGAGTAAGTTTATTAACACATCATTATCCCATTAAAAATAAGAAGTTTGATGAATAATTATTTAAATACTTTCTTAATTAAAAGCAAAGATACAATTTTCCTATAATACAAATCATATTTGATGTAAAATATTTGTACCCATTTTTTTCTGGACACTTTCCCCTGCTTATTTGTCAGCAAATCAAGCAATCTGCTGACCTGGACTGAATGAACAAGCCAGCTCTCCTCACAGCTCTCTTCATATATTTGAAGATCAAACAAGGAAGTCAAATTTTCCTACTATGTTATATTGCCAAGTGCTCAAATAAATTGTACGTGGAAGGAAGAGTTTTCAACATATTTGAAAAGTAAAAGAGGACACATTTAAGACTATTGCTTTTGAACAAAATAAATTTACATAGAAAACACAGATTTCAATATCTCACAAAACAAAACGTTGCTGTTTCCTATTTAAATATTTAAATTAGTAGAAAAATTCAGTATCAATATTGCAAACTAAAAAATACTGTGGACAAAGAAATGCTGCCTAATTTTGCATTCCTTAGACTCTAGAGGTAACATAAAACATTCCAACCATGATGTGGTTATAAAACAACAGTGCCTTGTAGAAGAAGGAGGACAGTCTTGAATCATATGGAGTTTGTAAAACAATTGTAAAAAAATAGCATCTTCTTCAACCTTTCTAACCTAAAGATCCTTTTCTACATGGAATATATGCAAATGTTGTCAACAGAGTTTCAGAGTCACAGTATGGCTACTCTAAACGAATCTAGGTAGCGTATCTTGTCTTTGAGTAAGGGAAAATCCAAGGAAGTACAAGCTTTAGGTAATTTCTTCCCATCCACCAGCATCATAGCACAGAGGTATCTTGATCCAGATGTTGGAATCTGCTTCAATTCCTAATGACAGATTTTTCTCTCACAAGTTTGCCACTCCCTTTTTGAATCCACATCACATTCAGGACCCAAGAAGCATTGTGGTAAAGAGTTCAACAATTAAACTGAGTGCTGTGTAAAGACCTATCTTAGGCTGGACCTGACATCAGTTTTTAAATGTGACTAAACTTTTCCCTATGTCACATGTATTTTTTACATTTATGCTACATACTCCTCTTAGTCATTTCTGCCCCCCCGCCCCCAGCTAAGGAATCTTGAAGGTGCAATTCTTCACTTTATATATTAGATATATTAGATATATAGATTTATATAATGGCAAACTTCGGGTCTGTTTCATTCCTCATTCTAACTTTTTCCTAAAAGTATTATGACCCCCAGTTCTTGCTCCTAACTGGCAGTGCATAGTTCATGGTTAAAGATTATGTATCAGAATATAATTTCCTTTTTCTACCTAAATCTTTGCATGTCACTTTACATTTACATGAATGGGAATTTCAAGTGCCATTTTATTTTTGTCACTCTGTCTCAGATGGTCTTTCTGCTTTTCTTGGTTTGTAAATTCAGTTCTATGTTTACTCCAAAGGAGTTTTTACCAGCTGCAGGCTTTCCTATTCTTTCACTTTTCTTTCCTGATCAATTGTGACGATACTACATAACACATGTACAACTAGCACACATAAGAAAAGTACAGACATCTGCAGTACTTTCTGTTCATCAACTTAAAACTGTATTTTGATCTGAAAACTTTCAACTTGTTATGCTACCAAATACTACTCTTGTTCAGATATGAAATAAAGGATTATCTGTTTTGTTTCAACTTCATCTACTGTGCATTTCAAAGTAATTGAAATTAGGCTTTTGTAAATTTCTAATCAACTAAGCAAGTTCCTTGATAGTCACTAAAGGAGAAATAGTGGTACATCAAAATTCTTTTCCATTAGTTCTTCCTAGAGGCTTGCACTGTCTTCCCTGAACTGATAACTACTCAGCAATCTTATTATGTCAAAACTGATAACAAGAAGAGGTTCACCAAAGATACTTTAACTGTAAAATGTGTTTAGTGGGGTTTTTGATCTACTCCCCAACAGTAGTATTTCTGTGCATCTTTTCTCCAACTTGACATTTTAATAATAAATCACCACAGCCATCAATATTTCCTCTGTGTTCAGTCTCTGAAGTAATGCGATACAACAGAAATAACAGAGTTAAAATAACTAAGTATATTTAAAGTATACTAGGATAAAATGACATTTAGATGTGTCTTTTTATAAGGAAAAAAATTACACCAAATTTAGAAATAAGCCTCTTTTAATGAATCTCTGTTTTAAAATATTACTTAATCTGCAAGTTGAAAGATTATCACACAGGAAGATAATATGAGCTTTGTATGAATCACTACTAATCAGCTATCCTCAAAAAAGGAAAGTATCTTTGATTGAACTGCTACATTAAAAAGTATAGAAAATATGTACCTTAGTTCTTTTTAAAGTATCAGTTGTAAATTTACAGACTATATTTTAATTACTGTTGATGAGCATGACATAGGTTTTCCTGTTCATTACTCACAGTTGCATATCAGCTTGCTTAATATTCTCATTTATAAATGCATTGAGTGTGATCAGTGCTAACTTTCTGCTACGAAAAAGGCATAAAACACAAGTTGAAATGCTTACTGGCTTTCTGAAGAAGAATGTTATAAGAAGGATTGCTTTGACAGTGTGATTAGATTAACACAATCCATCAGCTTGCACAACATACGCCGCTCTTCAAAAGGCAGGTATTGCAATTTCCTTAGTGGATGCTAATGCATTTAAATTGAAAGGCACTGGTATCACATCTTTCAAATGCAAACTTCCATGGAAAATAAATTGGAATACACTGAATGGCATCTGATGATGGCATTTATAAACACAGTTCTCTCACAAAAGAATAAGTTAAAAATAAATGAAACACAACTACCTGTATGTTTTCTCATGAAGATGCAACTATATTTTAAAAATGTACATGGAATTTGTAAATATTTTACATATATGAAAAATTACATTACAATGTAATTGCAATTGTTGAGCTATACAGGAAAAAAAATTACTAAACCAGAAATTGAAAAATTTGCAAAATAGTCAGCATGGTTTTTTGAAAATCAGGTTCTGCTTGACTAACCAGAGCTCCTTCTGGTGACAAGGTGACCTGCTGTGCTAGGTTCTGATTTATGGTTGCAAAAATAAATTACTAATTGTATCATGTATTTTATAATGTAATCATGATACAGCAATGTCATCAAATCTAGATATATGTGAATTTTTGTTAACCAAGAACAAATAGTCTGAAATGACTATTGTAAAATGTGCACAGTTATTCCATTTTTTTCAGCAGATGTTGAAGATGCACTGACTACCACTAGACACCAAGAACCAGCTGACAGACTGCACTGATCTCCTTATAATAATAAAATGCACTACTAGCCTTCATAATGTCTAATTAATCCAGGATCATGAAAAATGGATTGAATAGGGTTATGTCAGCATTCACATTAGCAAGTAACTGAAAGCAACAGGAGATGATGGGAAGATCAGAGCAACCTGGGCTGAGGATCCTAAAGGATATTGCCTATAAACGTCTACAAGTACAAACCTCATAATGAGCAGCTTGGCTATTGGCACCACACTTCAAAAAAGCTAAAAGTTTTCATTTCCATGCTGTAAAAAGTAAATCTTTAAAATAACAACTTAGTGGTACTGGAGAGAAAACATTTTTAATTTCCAAAAAGCAAGGAAAATACAAAAGCTTCAACTGAAGGACTTAGAAACAAAGGTAGAAAGATTGGTGAATTGTCAGTGCTGCTTAAAACAGTGGAGAAACAAAAACTAGCCTGTGTGAAATTAAACCACTGTGAACTCCTGCAAATGGAATGAAAAGAAATCATAGTAATCAACTAAATACAAGTGTGCTTTATTACTCTGGTAAAGTGGGCTGAAGTGTAATATTCAACATTTCAAAATAATAGTAGCTAAGTTCAGTATATAGTCCACTATAAACATTAGAGAAAAGAGTATTGTTCAACTTCACAAATTACCAGTTCAATTAGAGGCACTTTAAAAACAAAAAAGTAAAAATTAATTTTGTAAGTTACCTTCAAATAAAGTTTCCAAAGGCATTTGTTGCAACTTCTGTCAGCATACATGAATGAGAAACTTATGCAACACACAATTCAACTTCTGATTGCATGAACTCAGTATTTTTCTAACATCAGGGTTAATACAAACTGCGAAAGCCATATAAAGTATACTGTTCTTTCTTATAATTAACTTCTTTATTAAATAAAAATCAAGTCCTATTTTTCCCTCCCTACTGTGGAAAAATACAGCTCCAAAATTTGCCCCACATATCTCCAGCTTGAATCAAAACTTATCTTCCTTCAACTAGCACCAGCCAGTTTCCAAA
Organism: Sturnus vulgaris; assembly: GCF_052056855.1. Classification (NCBI taxonomy): domain Eukaryota; kingdom Metazoa; phylum Chordata; class Aves; order Passeriformes; family Sturnidae; genus Sturnus; species Sturnus vulgaris. The sequence continues at coordinate 59,183,577 of NC_142247.1, forward strand.
AGCTACAACAGGGATGTGGAGTCACCATCTCTGAAAGCTGTTTCCCACAACAGCTGTTTTCACTTTGTAAACTCATTCATTGTTTACAAAGTCTTGACAATACTGCAACACAGTAATGATGCTCCAGTTGTGATTCAGATACTACACTTAGTCTTGAGTGAGTGTTTCACAGAAATTTTAAATTTAGCTTCATTGAAAGATATCATTACCCTATGGAACATTACTGAAGACAACTGAGTTCCAGGTAATGAATCTTCCCCACTGACTCTCGTGCACAAGTTTTTTAAATGGTTTATTGCACACGCAGTGAAAATGGATTAGGGTGTAGCCAAAAAGGCTGAATATAGAAATGAATGTTCATTCACAGACATACATTTTCAAAAAGGTAAATAGACTAGGCAAATTTAAAACAAAAGATGGAAGCATCAAATGAATTCTCTAATTTAAAATATGCAGTTATTATTAGTATAACTGATATGTGTAGTTAATCAGAATAATCAGTATATTAACTACATATTTCACAATTTGTACTTTTACAGTATGTACTCTGTTCAGAGATCTGAATAATCAGGACAACTTTATTTCTGAACACGTGCCCAACTGAAGTTTTCCATGCTGAAGTTTTTTGTTGTGTAGAAATGTATATTAACAGCTAAAGGTGGCAAAGATTTAGTGGAATAATGCTTACTAAAGACAGCCCAGAGAACTGCTGAAATCAGATTTAACTTGAAAACCAGTGTCCATTTCTGATGCCATGTTAGACATCACTTTAGAGCTTCTTCATATTTACCTACACACTGCAGCATTAGTAACATTATTTCAGTTTCATACTACAAAAAATTTAATTTCAACTAAGCACAGAATAGCAAAAATTCATCAGATCTATATACACTTTGAAATAGTTGCAGTTTTTTGATCAGTAGTTTCTGAACTACTGCTGGGAGAATAGAAACTAAATTGGAATAACCATAGGAATACTTACAGAGAAAAAAGTCAAGAAAATGAATGAACTTAATGATGGAACATCTGAGTAATGACAGAAGAAGAAAATTACATATTCTATCTGATTTAAACAGATTCATATTATTTGTATTAGATGAAAATTGAAAAAAAAATAGGAATTGTGCTTTTTGAAATTCTGTGAGGGAAAAGTACAGCATAGATTGTCTGGAAAATGTAAGAGAAAAATATGTTGAACAAAAAAATCCTATGCAGAATCCACGAGAAAAAATTATGAAATCAGAGAAGCAAGAGCACTATTGAGGAAAAGAAGAATTCTTGGTATAAGTAACTGTCACCAGCTATCTCAGGAGAACTGTCATACAGATGTTCTGAAATGCGGATCTTAACTAAGGAAGACAAGTCAGGAAAAAAGTAGCTATGCAAATCTTCAGCATAAACTGACAGTGAAGTTGTAAGAAAGCCTCAGATCACCCATGAGTAGGATGGAGGAGGAAGAGTGAAAAAGAAGCAAGAACCCCTGTGAGACTGGAAGAAAGAGCAGAATAGCTCTCAAAACAGACAGCCAAGGACAATGCAAGTGGCAGAGCAAAGCACAAGACTGTCATGTATCAGGAATACAAGAAAGGCCAGAATATTAAAGTAGTGATCTCTACTGGGAGATAAAGGACTGTAGAGACAAAAGAAGATAAGATTTTTATTATTTCATGTAGTTCTAATGAGGTTGTGCAGTCCAAAAACAAATAGTAATTATACCAATTTCATAAGCCCTTCACAAGGATCTATGTGGCTATAAGGAAGGTATTTTGACTGAATTTTACTGGATTTGACAAATATTAGTTTGTCCTTCCTCCCCCCTGCCCCATCAAAGCTGTGTTTGAATTTAGGCAGGCTGCATTAGCTATGGATGTCTTAATATATTTTAAACAAGAAACCAGAGAACTGTACAACATGTTGGGAAACTTTGTATATTTGTTCAGGTTGTAACAACAAGACATCAGAACAAAAAGGGAAAAGTCAAATGGCAGTCATAGTTTAATTGTTAGTGCTCCCTTCTATAAACAACAATAACTGACACAACTAACTGGAGCCTCAGAAAAGAGAGTTAAGCAGATGTAAAATAATAAAGAACTTGAAATTGTAGTGTAGTCTTAAAACATATCAGTGAAGCTCAGTGAGGAAGAGCTCTATGGGAAGAAGGAGCATTAACATTAAAGAGCATAGGGATGTAAGAAAGGCGATTTTCCTTTCTGTCTTCCCGTATAGCAACACAATTCTCTTCCAGACTTTGGTCCTCAAGAACAACATTAATTTTAATAAAGCCTTTTTCTAGAAACACTGACTACTTCAAAGTAGTCAAGGAGCAAAATAGTTTGCTAGACTGTACCTAACATTCTACAAATATTCTGTATGCATTCCTCAAGATCCTGATCAATAAAGCACTTGAGAGCACATGTTTAAATAAAAAAATTCATGAGTTGAAGTCAATGGGATTATTCACATTCTTCAAGCTAAGATGAACTAAGCATAAGAAAAAGTACTTTCTCTCTGCATTCACAATCAACTTTCATTTAGCCACAGAAAAATTAACATCTATTTCAACAGTACTGGAAGCTGCCTAAAGAACTAGAATCTTGAAATACCTACAGGCTTCTCTATGCATATCACTAAATTTTGATTTTCTGTTTTTTGCATGTCTAAATACTTTCCTCACAAAAAAGCATGGATTCTCATTTTTTTTCCTGAAAAAACACTGAATCTTCCCTGATGTCAATGAATGCTACCAAAGAAAAATGAACAAAAATTAGCAATACACAAACATATATCCTATTCACATTACTTACATTGAAACAGTTGATCTAGCGGTCAAGAATTTCACATCATAAGTCTTTTTAAATATTATGAAAAGCCTTTAAGTCACTTTCTGCAAAAATGCATAGAGCTTCCATTTTGAGATGAAGATTTTTAAATTTGAGTGCCTACTTATGCTACAAAGCTAATGTAGATGGAGTCAATATGTTCAATGGAGCCTAAAAAGGCATTCAGCTGATGAGCCACTCTAAACCATCAATCTCATAAATCACTCTAAATCTTTCTCTAGGCTCCTGAGTTTATTCACTGGGTGAAGCTTAGATACCCAATACTGCAATGAACACAAACTTGCAGAAAGACACCTATCTTCCTGCATTTGTATCTCAAACTGAACCTCACCTCTGCTGTCCACAGTAAGCCCTCTGGTAGGAAGGAAGGATCAGGAACTTTGGAGTTCCGGATCTGACAGACCTCTAAACACATAAATTCCCATGTATTGGCAAGTAATATGCAAACCCATTCAAAGGCATTCATTTGTGCTAATTAACAACTTCAACTGTTATGGGGAGTCATATTTAAGCATCTCATAGAGGCTGCAACTGTCAGTTTTATATCTGCCACTGCCAACGCTAGTGAAAATGCAGATCACAGTCGGGAAGCTGAATGTGCACACTGCTCTGTGCTAAAATGTGGTCAGCAGAAAATCAGGACCCACTTAGTCTGCTTTTACTGAGAATTTGGGAACCCTCTCTCTCCACAAGAAACTACAAAATAAATAGGAAAAACAAACTAGACTTGGATGATCAACAAAAGATATATAGACACACCATTGTAATTCTACAAATACCATCTGGCTTTTTTCTGTTATAGGAGAAAACCTGTGAGCTATATTCATATACAAAATACTCTCATGTAAGAATTAGAGTATTCTAAATTCACACTGGAAAGCTGAATTATTGTTGAAGAAATTTTGTCTTTACCCTGTGCACATAATCCTTAGGCATGTTAATGACTGTACATAAAATTATACATATATATTTGGTTAAAGCAACGTGGTTCTTGTTTTACTAACACTCTTACCTTCTTTTCTTTGAGTTTTCTATTATTCCAGATTGCACTTAACACAAGGCAAACAATAAGAGGTTAGTGACTTCAGTAGTGCTGTACCACCGAAATATAATTGCCTGCCACAATAAATTCCTAATGAGCACAACTCTTGCCAGAGGAAGGTTGCCCTGGCAACAAAGTTATTCCAGAAGGTAACTATCCATTTGGTAGAAGGCAATGACACTCAGTTGTCTGACAAAGATTCAAAAACTATAAAAACTTTTTGATTGCTCAAGTTCAATGGAAGCTTGATGTACCAGAACTCTCTTGACACAAGAAAATACTGATTTGCTGAATACAAAGGGATTGAGAAACTTCCAAATTAATGCAGAGTTAGAACAAGGACATTATGTTAAAACAGGTACATGTTTCAATTGCCAGTCTTGCAATAAAAAGTTCTTCTCTCACTTGTTCATGTCTTTCTATGGTTCCAAATAACTAAATACGATTTAAACCATACTTTAACATTTACTTTTAAAGATAACAATGTTAAAAGGTTTTCCTGAATTATAATGGAAATTGGCAAGATCAAGGCTGGGCTCGGTAGACAGTAGGATGGTGAATTCCAGCTCTGAGGTAGGGAGCTAAAAAAATTCCCAAGAGAAAACAAGAATCAAAAGTGGCAGAATCAAAAGTAGAGGCATGACCTGAGTACAGCCTCCTGAGGATACTGATGCTTTTTAACCCAGGAGCTGTTTTCGCTTACAGTCTATGGCAGGTAGTGACAAGAAGAGTCACCACCAAGACACACAGTATTTTCACCTTTATTTCCTAAGAAAATTAAACTTCCATGTTCACATTTTACATCTGGCAAGAAAGATTATATCCCACTATGTCTGTCTCCCCTACTCCAGAACATTTAACCTACTGGCCAGTTTCAAATTGACAAATGCCTAGAAATCTGAAAGATGTGATCCTACCCACGTTAGTAATTGGATATCAAATATTCATATGTCCAAACATTTCTTACAAGGTAACTAAGCCAGGTTCTAAGTTATTGTCTTATTCTAAGTTACTGAGAGAGCAAGTGTTCATGAATTAAAAGGACAAAAATAACACAATAGAATCTGTGTATTTCACTAAAATACTAAGTGGTCTTGAAAAATATTACTTTGGTAGAGATATAAATTATTCAGAATAGCTTTTACTGGTAAAAAATAGAATTGGCTTCAAAAAGTTTCAGAAAGTTCTTGTGCCACTGAATAATAAAATGACAAATGAAATTCAGTCTGGATATACACACTGCAAAGCATAAACATCTGATGTCATCCATGACACAAACAGTCAGCTTGACTGAGACAGTCAAGCTGGACCAACTATGAAGAATTAGCTGAAGTACTCACCTTTGACAGGAGAAATGGCATGAAAAAGTATAAATAAAGAAATAAAAAAACAGGAAACAAATTTCATTTATGAATAGATGGTGTTCTCAACTGTTAAAGAAGTTTCCATTTACTACACAACAGAAATAAGCACAAAAAGGACACAAAATGGCCTTTGTAAATACAGATATTTTCAGCTAAAAGGAGTGATTGTATACAGAGATAGAAAACAGTTTTGAGACAGTTGATGGGGAAAAAGTGAATAAAGAATGCTTTGACACAATTTCTCAAAGAAATGAGTGGAAGTGAATTCAAAAGAATCTTTTGTTAAATCAAAGATAAAAATTTCTTTTCACACTGCATAAAGAAATTACAAAAAAAAAACAACTCTGCCAAAGGATGCTTTAAGCAGCATACTTTAAAACAATTAAATAAATATTTAATGATACTCAATAAGCATTTAAAAAAAATCAGTATAAGAGATAAATATATAATGAAGCTGCTAATAGAAGAAGATGGAAGAGTATATACCTTCCTCACTGTTTTGCTCTCATCTAAATGTTTGTCTTTGTTCACTTAACCTAACCTGGTTCAAGGATCTTTATGGTCCAAAAAGACCAGACTGGAACAGTGAGAGGTCTCACACTCTCCAAATTCCTGGCCATGAAAAATTAAATTTTATTTCAGTACTCTAATTTTGAGTCTCTTGTCTCAGGTGACTTCAGGCTTTGATTGAGACCAGAGTAGCAATAATATCTTTCTTGTATAGATTCTACAGTGTCTGTTGAGAAATGTACTCCAGTTTCAAATTTAATTGTGGTTTGGTTTTTTTTAAATAAGTGCTAAACACAAAACAAATCTACTAGAAAACATTTAAATCATTCTCATGTTCAGGGAATGAAATTCACTGATTGGGTTTACATGAAAAATAGAAACATAGGAAAAAAAACAATAACTGCATTTTTGAACACTTCCTAAATTTCATTGACTTAGGGCCATAAAAAAAATCATTATTATGTGTAACCTTTTCCCCACTTTTTATCTTTCTTTTTAGGTTGTTTTTTGTTTGTTTGTTTGTTTTGGTTTTTTGGTGGGGGTGGGCAGGGTGAAGGAGGAGCAAGGGGTGGTGGTGTTACAATTTATGTAACCAAAATTTTATTTTAATAATTCCCTAGACTTAGACATCTACTTGCATTTGGAAAAAGAGAAAATCTGCACGTCTGCAGTTTTTCATGAGCTTAATATGATTTCTGGATTCTCAGCACTTCTAGAAAATTGCACCAATATTATTTCTTAAAACTTAAAATTAGATGCCTACTTGTAAACAAAATCCCCTCAGTCAAAATCTAAGGATGAGCTACATAAATGATACCAACAAATAAATGGGAAACAAATATGGTCTGTTACCATATTGGTCAATAAAGCGTGAGGTCCAATACGAGATACATGAAAAGAAAAATGAAGACTAAGTCAAAGAAATGAAAAATACACTTCAGCCTTCCTTGAAGAAAGGAAGATGTAAATGGTGGTCAATACATTCATATTTTCCAGGAAAAAAAAGTGTTTATTTTGGGCAAAGAAAGCATTGGTCTCCTCGATTAAGAAAAAAATAATAAATTCCAAGAAGGAAACAAATGCATTTTTCTAGACCCACCTGCAAGATACAGGCCAGCAGGCTCCACCAGCAACAGGTGCTCCCTATTGAAGTTTGTCTAAGGGATGCAACCTGAGGAATGTACTATCTCCTAATAAAGAAAATCTTCAGAAGGATGGCAAATAAGGACAAGCAATCATTCTGATCTAGCACGAGGGCTGAAATCAGAGCTCTTCCCTCTCATCATCTCTCCCCTGCACCAGCTGAGGTACTTATCAGCCTCCTCATTTCCTTAATGTGAAGAAAACGGATACTGCCAAGGAGCTGAGGGGAACAGAAACTAGAAGAAAAACCTATTTCAGCAGTGAGACAATAAATCAAGTCACTACTACTGTCAAATTCTATGGGTGTTATTATTTGCCTTTTTCTGTGTCCTTTGTTAATCTTTGTTTTGCATTTTACATGGTAGGATTTTATAAATTCTTTCATTTACACTAATTTTACACAGTAAGCTTTTAGGTACCTTGGTAACAATAAAGTTTTCCTCATATAAGAACAGGGCAATGCTGCAAAGCAGGACAGCAGGGCACTGTAAACAGTACCTACCTCACCTCCCTGGTTTTGTGTTTCCAATGAGTCTGAGTGCATTATTCATGTCAACTGCATCAGCTACTTACTGGTGAGTTGGCAATACAGCAGTCAGCTAAATGGTATGAAACAAAAATGCCTCCTGGCAGGTGAAAATATTAGGCTGTACACTTCAACTCTAAACATTCACGCAGCATATGACAGCACATATTTAGAACTGAAAACTAACATACATAGCTGCTACCTTATTTTCCTTTTCTGATTTCTTTTTTCTGAGCAAGTTTTTAGCTATGAAACTTGTGTTGGTGTCTCTTCTGTGAATTATGTACTACTGTTATGGTGAGTTACACAGAAATCACTGGGCAAAAGACAGCACGAAAAGGTAATTTATGTGAGAACATCAGATCAGAAGGTAAACACTTTAATAAAAAATACACCCACTCCATTTTGCATGAAAAATAAATAAAATTAAGTACTTTAATGTATATGAAAATGTCTATCCTATTTAAAATCCCAGTCAGTATAACACCTTGTTATCTTGCATCCAGGTAATTTGATGGCATTGTCAGAGACTTCCTTCCAGCTGCAAACTGCCTACAAATCAAATGTAGTTTTGAACTCCATATTTAAGCAGTGAAAAAATACTGATATTCAAAACTAAACACTATGCTGTTTTAAGTATTGGTATACAAGCACTGACATTCAAGTTCTGTATTGCCATTTCTAGTCAAGGATGAAGAATTGGGAATGGCTGCCACCGCTGAAATGGCATTGCTTCCTATCCCCCAGCACAGGAGTACACAGCTACATAAAAACAGCCTGAAGGACAACACACATCTTAAGAATTTAAATAAATGAAAATTAAAATTTCATTGGAAACTGCTATAAAATCTCTTAGTCTGAAGAGAGTATACTTTCTGAGATTTGATGGTAAGAATATAAAATACTTATCTAGAGTAAGACAGCACCAATGCTGAGCATTGAGTCATCTCTACCTTTCTAATACAGTATGGTGATCTTGACTTAAAGTTAGAAGCCCACAGAAGTCAGTTTCAAATAGCAAAGCAATCTTTAGAATTGTGTCAAAGCATCCTTCTGTCAAGGACCAAATATAAAACTAACTTGCATTTTGTAAGTCCATAGAATTATGCTAAACACTTATATATACTGAATAATTCAGCCATCGTGCTACTTCATTTTACCAATCCTTTGTGCCAAAAAAAGATTATAACATATAAGATAAAGAGGCGAGATATAACAGAAAATAAAACTCAGGTCTTATGTTACACTATTTTGGTTTGTGGATATGAACATTCATATTAAACAGTTTCAGTTCTATGGATATAAATTTTAAATGCCTTGGGTATAACTTAACAAGCAATTTCTATATTGAAATAATTTACAAGGTATTTACTGCATTAAAAAAATTAAAAAAAACCCAAAAACACAAGATCAAGGCCTGAAACAAGTGAAGAAGTGGATAATTCACTCAATAAAATGCAATTCAAATTAAAGAATAAATCAAACTAAATACTTACAGCTAAAAAACTTTCTCAACATATGTTTTGTAAGCAAAATGCATAATTCCTTTACTTTTTCTACTTCATACAGTTCTTCAGAAGACAATGATGTATTTTAGTGGATTTCATACAGTTACAGAATGACAGAGTATTTACCGAAGGAAGGATTTGGGAGCCTTTCTAAATTTCCCTTCCCCTCAACTCTAACTAGCTCAAGTACAGGTATTTTGGATCTGTTCAATGATTTACTCCACAGACTCTAACAACTGACTGATGAATCCAAAATTAAACTAGACAGAGAATATGACTCTAGCCAGAGTATTCTTGCTACCATACATTCCACCACAGAGGTGGACATCATTAAAGTGTCCAATTCTATTCTCATGCAAGTCACTGGAAGAACAGTAACAAATACCAAGAGACAGAATTCAGTTCCAACACCTCCAGCCAACAGCAGTTCTCTCTCACACTAGGAAACACACAACAGCAGACTATTTAAGTGTGCTGTCATTCCCCTGAAAACCCTCTCTTGCAGTTCATGAGAAACTGGGGCCTGCTGTGAGAATCACCAATCTAGAATTTAAGCTTGAAACAGCACAATATTTATTTTTCCACTGAAACAGAGGAAAACAGGCAGCTTGGCAAAACAAAGTATGGTTTCAGCTTTAATGGGGAGAGAGGAAGACAAAAGAGAAAAAAATGTTATTTTCTGTGAAAACAGCAGCAGTAGCAGATCCTCTCTTTTAAAAGGTGCCACTAGTCTCTTCTCTTTGGATTTCTGCAGGAAATAGAGCCAGAATGCACTCCTGGTGCACACATGAAGGGATCTGACAGCTACCTTCCTATTCCTTCCACATGAAGGAATCTGACTGTCCCACCCATCCTGGACCTGCTGCTGATGCTGCTCCTATGCCATTCCTGCATCATGACACACACTGGGACTAGAGATGACTGTAAACAGTGCCTTCAAAATGCCCCATCCCAACCCCGGATCCACAAGGTAGGTATAGTCTGAGCAAAAGCTCGACATAAGAGTGTAGGGATGAATGCCTGTAGTCCCTGCTGATGTTACATAACAACATGATTAGTTCACCTTTCTGAACTTAAAGTGCAGGTAAAGCTATTTCTGTTTACAGTAGTTCAAGAATATCAGGGGGTAAAAGTCAGAACAGGCACATCCTAAGCACCAGGTGAAATAGCAGAAAGTAAAACTGTGTAAATTTAGGCAGAACTCCCATGTGTCCTTAATTTACTGCTTTAGGATACATGAGGTAGCAAAAGCCTGACAACAGGACCATCAGCCTTCGAGTACAGGGAGAAAAGTATTTAAATATCTATCCAGCCCTTACAATTATTAGCAGGACTGTTCCTGCCATCTATATCTGGAAAGCTAATTCTATTTCTTGCCTTTATTCATTTTACATCTCTCTTTCAAATCCAACATCACAGTTCCATCCATGGCTAAACCCTCTGGAAAATGTCTTTAATAAAATATCTCTAAATGAGAGATATATTTTGGCCTATAGAAGGCTTCACAGTTAAAAATATGAAACAGACAAGAAAACCAACTGAACAAATTCTGTTTCTGAACTATTTTCCATTCAGAAAGCAGCACTGCTAATACAGTTGTAAGCAATTAAGTTAGAAATTGCAGGCAACAGAATAGCTTAATGATAAGTTGGGAAAAATCTGTAACATTATTGCTTAACACTCCAGCAGAAACTTTGCAAGAACTTTACTGGCTCTTGCAGGTTCACTGCATTTGTTATCCATAGTATCAGGGTGAAAAGATCCATATTATAGGTTGATAATCAGTGCAATATAAGCACAACTGAAATCTGATTAGCAACTTGAGGAATTGCTTGAAGTTGTTTTAGAAAAAGGTGTCTACATTAAGATATCCTTATTGCTTTAAAATACACTATTAGACAAGACATGCATACAGAATAGTCTACTAAATAATGAAACCCAGAAAACAGCACAGATCTGCTGCACCTGATGAGTCAAAACACAGGATTACTCCTTAAGCTTGTTTAATATACAAAAATAGTCCCCACTCTGTCTATAAGAATTCCACGTAGGTATTTAGATATAAATACCTTGAAGAAACCTTGATTTAAAAGATACCATTGGAAATATCATGCAAAGAGTTAAGTATTAAGCTTTTAAATACTACTTTAAATACATAAGAATTTGTTTAAAAATATGATTAAATTATCAGAAGCACTTACTACAGATAAAGATCTCATTGAAGTGCAACTTGAAAGGTGTCTGTGGACTAGCAATGAGAAAGGGCTCCTTTCAGCATGGTAATAGTTTGAGAAATTAACCCTAGACTTCATTTTCAAAGGAAAATTCTCAACATTATCATAGAATCAGAGCTCATAGATGAGCTCAAATTGAAATTCTGTCAAAAACACCTATTTTTGGGGCACATACGGGTAGTTATCTGGATTAAGGAGGATCTCCTACATAAATTTATCATATAGATAAGGCTAATCATCAGGTACCAAGTGCAGTGCTAGAGGTAGCATAGTAAAAAGCCTTCAGGAAACCTTCAGCTAGAAATACTGCAGCAACAGCAACAAAAATTATTTAAAAGGAGCTAAATTAGTTACAGTAAACTATTTTAAATAGCTCAACCTTTCAAATTATCAGAAAGGTCTTATAAAGAATGAATATTTTACACTGGAATAAAATGCCAGGTAATAACAAATATCACAATGAGTAACAGATATTGTAATGAAACAAAGGAGTCAAAAGAACCTCAGATGGAAACAATAGCCATGTTCAATTCAGATGTTTCTTGAAGATAAACTCTGCAAGGCTACCATCTCTCTAGAAGAGATTACCAGTAGAACTGATAGATTCCTCTTTTCTTAACATGTTCTTATCAGATTTAGTACCATCAGACTTCATTGAAACAACTTAATGGACCCATTAAATGAAGAGCAAGCAGTTCTTCACTCTCTGTTACAGGTCTGGATAAATGATCTAAGCAGACATTCTGGCTTTAAAGTGTATGAAACTAATGGAAGTTTCTACATAATAAGTAGTATAAAGACAATGATATTTAAAGATATTCCATCTTTTTACAAGGCATAAATTATGAGTTAATCTTATATTTACTGACTAATACTGTTGAAAATTCTTAATATTACTTTTCCACTCCTTCCACTAACTTCAACAACAAAGTTGGATATATATAGTTTAAACATTTGGTCAAAAACTGCAACCAGAAGCTACTGGAACATCAAGTAATAGAACTAAGAATGGATGAACTGCATTTCTCAAATATCAATTCTTTGACAATAGGAAAATAAATTATTGAGGAAAAATAATTATGACAACGAGGTCAGCAACATAAAGAGTTTTGTCTGGACAAACAGTAAGACAGAAGACATGACAAAGGACGAAGGCTGAGAACAGAAGATTGAAAGCTAATATTGCACTGAGCAGTTAAGCAAATGGACAATAAGAAGCTGGGAACTCAGAATCGATGAAGGGCATTGATTAGGCACAATTCAATGTTTCACTTCTCTGAAGAGACAGAAGGGAATATTGACATTAACTTTTGAGTGAGTGTTCATTTTAGTACTATAAACTATCATGACATCAAGTGCTTGGCTTTGAAGGGGAAAAAAATAAAGACATTAAGTGTTTCTAAGTAGCAGTGATCACTGAAGGTTTTTTTTTTCTCTTATTATGGTGATTCTCAGTTGACACTAAAGCAAAAAGTTCAAGAAAAACCACTCACAAAGATACTGGCATGTCCAAAACACCTTACCAGAGTTATGGAGGTTTAAAAAAGTACTTACTTGGTATGTGTCCCATAACCTGATGGTACACCGTAAAGGGACTTCTCTCATCAGCAAGTTATTCATCCAACGGAAAGCAAACTGCAAGTATTTCACCTCATGCTGATCCAAGTGCCTATGAACTTGTTCTGAAGACAGAATAAACAGGTATTTTACTGCAACCTTTCTGAAATCTTGAAGTATCAAGTGCACTGTCTAAAACAATAAAATACTCTTCCAATCTCAAGGAAATAACTTGTGGTGAACGCAAATTCTCACAATCACATGAAAACACCCAAAATATAAATTAGTTAAACATTACACTGGACTGATTTTTCTACCACTAGATGGATTAAATACCTGGTCTGAGTTGCACTATCTTAATAAAACATTAAGATCAGAGTTTTACAATATATCACAAAAATATACAAAGTTATAATGTGAAACTATTAGGTACGTATATCCTCACTAATTTCTTAGGCTACAAATTATTTGGGGCAACACTACAATAAACATGATTTCCAAATAACATCATAACATGGCCTCCAAAAATAAAATTTTGGCAATCAAAAAAGTAAATTATAAAATTAAGGAGGTAAAAAATATAGGGAAAGGACACGTAAAGGCTGCATTAGACACAAGAAAAAGTGAGATTAATGTGTAGGAAGTAGAGTGAGAAAACTTAACTAATTTGCATCTCAAATAAATTCTTAGTATTACAGATAAATGCAAATAAAACCAATACAAATCAATGGTTTCTAAACCAGTACTCTCACACAGTGTTTACTGTAGAACATACACTATTTGAAAGCTGTGATAATCAGTAGCAAGGGTTATTGCTGGAGCTAATAAAACTAATCTGCTACATGGCTTGTCTATACTGAGAGAATTTTCTGCAAAATGGATCACAGACATTCTGTTAATAGGCTTTAGTTAACAGTCTCAAATATGACATTAGCATGGTGTAGATGACAAATACTGAAGAAATGCTGTCTTCTTTCGAACAAATTTATGACAAAAAGTCTTTATTAAAGCCTAAATAAGACATTCCTCGTGTCTTCCTGTATACAAATACAGAATCATCCCTTCATCCAAATTCACAGAGGCATATTATCTGCTAAAACAATGAGGAAATGCTCATCTTCCAAACCTTACTAATCTAAGAAATATCTAGAAAGGTACTAAACCACTAAATTTATTAAAATAAGGATTCCAAGGGTATGGCAGCACTATTACAGGAAACATTACCTAGAGATTAAGGTAACAGAAGTTAAGTGATGCTAAATTATAATAAATATTGAAGCTGTTGAATTTTTTTCCACTCAAGGTGTATTTTTTGGCTACATGAAAGTGTAGGCCAATATAAAACAGTTGTTTCAATGCAAAGATGGAAGTAGAAATCTTTTAGATTTTAAGAACAATCAAAAATGATGGGGTTTTTTTAAAAATAAGACATCACAACACATTACTCCAAAGGCCCACTTATCGCATCTTGTTTCCAATGATAACTGAAAACAAATACCAATGAAAATGTATTAAGCAGATTTCTCCATAGCATTTGTCAGCCTCCATTTATCTGTAGCTAAAACAATCTTCAGCTGAGCTGGTATCTATGTTCCCAAAGTCACACCCTTCCACAATATAAACAAATATAGACAGATACTTAAATTGTGAGGACCAGAACTGCACACTGTGCTCAAGGTGATGGTGCACCAACACTGAACACAGTGGGATAATCAATTCCTCTGACCAGCTGCTAATCCTGTGTTTGGTACACCCCAGGATGGGATTTGCCCTCCTGGCCAGGACAAACCAGATCCCGTTCTTCAGGGCTGTTCTCCAACCCCTCCTCTCCCAATCTAGACCCGTGCTCAGAATTACTTCATCATGGGTACAGAGCTTGTAACTTGTTCTTGTTAAATTTTAAAATCTTAAATAAATAATTGATGAGTGCCCAATGTTCCAATCTAACCAAATCCTTCTCCAAGACATCTTGTTCCTCAAGAGTCAACAGTGCCCCCCAGTATAATATCACCTGCAGGCTTGGTAATGGTGCATTTAACTCCTGCACTGAGATCACTGATAAAAATGTTGACTAGAGCTGGCCATAGACTTGAACATTTAAGGACATCACTGGTGAATGCTCACCTGCCCAATGTAGCCTCACTCACTACAACCCTTTGAGCCCTGTCCTCTGCCAGTTATTATTATATCACTTATTCACACCAAATGCTGAATTACTATTGTAATTTGCTTTAGCTGCCTTTGCTTTAGAAAATTCTAGCTGGAAGTTAAATTCATTGAAGTGAGATACTGGGTTAAATTTATTACTTGAATGTCACATTAGGATACCTACACTACAGACTACCATGATTCGCATCAAACAGGATGCAAAAAAAGGGCAGTTTTATTTCTAAGCAAAGTTACTAACTCACAAATTTTTTGTTCTTTACACAGCAGAAATAATTTTCATTTGGCTGTTTGTAGCCATTTAAAAGTAAGTAATGAAGAACAATAAATTGTGCCAGTTGTGATATTTCAACTATGGTAGTTAATGGGCATAATGAATTTCTTGAAAGTTGCTTTCTAGTCTAAACAAGTTGAAAAATGGATTACTAAACTCTGTGCTTTAGACCTAATTGATGCAAGACTGGAATAGAAGATGCATTGAGTAAAGAAGCTAATTCTTCCTACTTTGTAAGTAATTGTAAGCAGAAACTAATTTGCTGATAAAGGCAATTTGGACCAGCATAATCTAAATCTAGATTTTCCATTTCAGTGAAAATAAGTATGTATGTGCAATGAACAAGAAGATCTATAATTACTGTCAGCTTTAAGACTTCAAGTATTTTATAAAAACTACTTCCACTGCAGTTTCTGATAGCAAAATTATTTTACAGTTAAAAAAATAATTCTTTAATCAAAATTCAAAAGAAATAAAAATTACATTTAGTAAGTTTCCCAACACTTTCAATAAATCCACACAAAGTTTGGATGAAGGAATTCTTCTGATTAAAAAATAAAATACATTACAGAGATACATTCCAAAGTAGCATACTGTCAAAAATAGGTAACCTGTAGAGAAAAACCATTTATAAGTATTAATATTTTTATTAAATACACTAATTGGTACATTATTTTGAATTATCACATTTAGCAATCAAACAGATGCTTCTCATACCAGACGGGCCTATACACATAAAATATTTATTCTTCATGTTCAATGTCAGCATCTCATGCTGTTTCACTGAATTCAAAATTAAAATCTATATGGTTACAGAATCATGAACTAAACAGTTAAGGACAGAAACAACCTGTCGAAATAACTCACTCAACTGCTGTCCTGACAGGAGGATGCTGTTTAGAAAGAGTCCCTAGGCAAGCTTACACATATGCAAAGAAAAACTGCAAAATAATGCAAGGTTATGCCTGAACTGCCAAATGACTGTGGCACAGCATGGTGTCACCACATCCATCTGTGTGATTCAACGTTTCAGAATAAGAGCCTTTAGGCACTCACCTTTACACAAAGATTCCTATCAATCCTAGCAATCCTGATGTTTGACCTATTTTTGAAATTTTGAATATTACTTAAAGTTTATTTTTCAGTCATATTTCATACCCTGAACACTTTGCTTTGAAGTATTTTTTTTTCAATATTTTATACATATTTCATTGTAAATATAAAAAGCACTAAGTGTTAAAAATTATCTGAAATGCAGGTATGTTAACAGTCTCTCATAAAGAGGCCTTTTAGATCAACAAAAGAAAGAAAAGTGAGTATTTCTCATGAAAAGCCACACAATTTTTCTTAAAAAGTAAAACAGAAACTACTATGATATCAAAGCAAAAGGGAAGTAATGAGGCCATCTTTGCCACAGGAGCTTATTGGCACTGCCCTTTGCATGCACAATGATTTTTTTTTTCATCAATCCTTAACGTACAAAAACATGCTATAGAAACAAGTTAACACTCCTATTTTCCATGGAATCATATAATCATTTAGGATAGAAAAGACCTGTAAGATCTTGATACTAAACCATCAACCTAACACTGCAAAGCCCACCAATAAACCATGTCCCTAAGGGTCACATCTACACATCTTTTAAATACCTCCAGGGATGGTGACTCAATCACTTCCCTAGGAAGCCTGTTCCAGTCCTTGATAATCTTTCTGATGAAAAAACGTTTCCTGATATCCAATCTAAACCTCTCCTGCCACAAATTCCTCTTGTCATTTCCTCCTGTCCTGTCACTTATTATTAGGGAGAACTGACCGACCTGGCTACAGCCTCCTTTCAGGCAGTTGTAGAGCACAATGAGGTCTCTCTCCCCTGAGCCTCTTTTCCAGGCTGAACACACCCAGCTCCCTCAGCCACTCCTCATCAGACTTGTGCTCGCTCCAGACACTTCACCAGCTCCTCTGCCCTTCTCTGAACTCGCTCCAGCATCTCAAAATCTTTCCTGCAGTAAGAGGATGAAAACTGAACACAGGATTTGAGGTGCAGCCTCACCAGTGCTGAGTACAGGGCAATCACTGCCCTGGTCCTGCTGGTCACACACAAAATTTCTGATATGAGTCAGGATTACACCTGGGCACATGCTGACTGATGTTCATCCAGCTACTAACCAGCACCTCCAGGCCCTTTTCTGCAAGGCAGCCTTCCAGCCATTCTGCCCCAGCCTGTGGTGCTGCAGGGAGTTGCTGTGACTGAAGAGCAGGACCCAGCATTTGGCATTGTTGAATCTCACACAACTGGCCTTGACCACTGATCCAGCCTGTCCAGATCCCTCTCCAGAATCTTCCCACCTTCCAGCTGATCAACACTCCCACCTGACTTGGTGCAAACTGACCGAGGGTGCACACCTGTGCTCCCACACAGGGCACCTTGCTGTCCAAAAGAAAGAACCTTGTCACTGACAGTCAATGACAGTCACTGACAGTCCATTTTCCTGCTTTCTTTTTTAGTACTCTACTTGTTGAAAGCTAATTTTTAATCTAACTGTCTCTCCTTCTGAATAATTTCTACAGTGTTCAAAGCCAGGATGTTTACGGGATACAAAGGAAAAAGTTTGGAGTAGAATCTCAACACCAGATGTTGCCAGATACAGATGCAGAAAAAGGCTTACAACACCCAATGTAAATTCTGAACAAAAGGCATTCTGTCAAGACTACAGTTTAGCAATGAGTTATTCATAGTTATGTATATTAACTTCTATTAATATACAGAGAAGTTCCTGATGACTAGAGAAGACGCTCTAAAGATCACAAATGTGCATTTCAAGACAAGATCTCATCATGATACATAGTTCCACTTCAAGTAATAGTAGAGATCCAAATATTCACATGCTGATTATATCTTGTTGCAGACTTAGTTTATTTTTTATAACTAGTTAAAATTGTCTATTGTGAAAAATTACAATAAAGGCATTAAAAAAAGTATACTGGAAAGTCCTAAAAATGAAAATATGACTGGCAGAAACTGCCAGTCATATTACATTCTCCTCATGGCCTACAATTTAATGATCTCTTTAAATTTAGCTCACTAAACATATATCTTGTGGCTAGGACTGAGAACTATCTTCATCATAATAATAGATACAGTCTATATACTAATACTGAAAAGTCCAAGGCACTGATACCAAAACAAAAGAAGGAAATGCTAGAGGAGGGAAGAGAAGGTCTGGTTGCCTCATGGACTCAAATGGAAGTAACAATTCTGTAGTATGTAACACCAAAAGGAGGAAAATATTAGGAAAAACATTTAGTAGTAATCAAGAAAGAGCTACCCTTCTAGTTGAAAGTTATGAAAAACCCCATGTTTCCATGTGGACATCAAACTTAATATTCCAAGTACAACAAACACCAGGAAAAATATATATATGTTTGATGAGATACTTCTAGGTACCATCATTGGACTTCTCTAGCCTATTCTTCTAAATCACAACATAATTCATAAAAGGGTTTAAGCCTGACACTTTTTAGAATCCCCATCATGTGAAACATATTTTTTCTTCCCTTTTATTTCCCTGTTTTCAATTTGCCATGAAAATTTTAAGTTTTGGCTATTTAAAGTGCTTACAGCAGTCAGGAATTTACAAATTATTTTACAGTCAATCTCAACTCTTGCTAAGATTTCTGAACTCTTGAACAGCATACAAATATAATCTCCACAGTAAAACATAAAAATATTATTTAAAAGATATATTAATTAATTATAATGCCCAGTGAGCAGCACTTACAAGTGGATTAAAGTATAATACAGTAATTACAACCATAAAATCAGATATAAAATAACTACTAGTGAGCTAAATAAAATAGCTTCATTAAAATGAGAAAGAGCTTTAGAGTGCAAATTAATTAAAACAATTATGAAATGCTTACAAGATTTTCAATCACTTCAGCACCAACCTGATATAGAAAGATGGACCAAGAAACAAGGTCCTTATTAATCACTCATTCTCAATAGCAGCAGTAAGGTCTAAATAAATTCTATGTCCATTTCCAATTTAAAATGCTTTCACATGACTGAGAATACTAGTTTTGCAGCTCTTGCAATTAGAGCTCTTTTTCTCCCAGATACTTCAACACAATCCTAATTCAAAGTTATTGGTGTCTATAAAATGTTTTACAATATAATTGAACATGAACATAATTTTGCACATACAATTACACATTCTTTAACCATCAACAAAAAAATCATTAGCATGATTGAATATGTAACCAAGATAGATCAAATGTCATCTATTAGCACAGTTTCATTATCAGTTCATTGTATGAACACCCAAGGTTCCAATTAAAAACCAAATTAATTAATCTATATCACATATTGAACAGAGAACTTATTCTGTGAGTTCTGATTAAACAACAGTAAATGCATTAATAAGAAAATGTATTAGTCTTGGTTGATATTTTGCTTTTTTGAGAGTCAGATTTTCCTAAAGAAAAAAGTAATACAGTTTTCTCCTCAGTTTAAAAAGTCCAACCAGCAGAGAAACTGAATGTCCTTCAGAAACTATGGAAGCATTAAAGCTACAAATGAGCTATCTCTAAGTACTTTCTGGCTTAACTCGTCATATGAAATTAAGTTCTGAGCAGAGCTGTGAAATGTTTGTGTTTGGAGCATTGGACAGTTCTATGGGAATTGGCTCCTTTATCTCCTGGGAGAAGAACCTGCTGAAGGCAAAACATCCTCACAATATTCAAAGAAGAAACTGTAAGAATCCCACATGAAGTCTGGACATTGAAAACTTTAGCAGCCCATTAAAAACACACAGCTCTTAACTAAACTCAGACCTCAGAAAGGATAATCCTATTCTAATGAAGGATGTTTTATAAACTTCTCCAATTAAATAAGAAAATATATTATACGTAAATATTAAGAGCTTTATCAACCAACCTTTTAGACGTAACTACAGCAAATATTTCAAAGAAGTACACAGAATTGTACAATTAAATTAGCTTTTCCACTTTGGTTAAACAAAAATGCATATAAAAATGAAAAAGTTTTAACTGACTACATTTCATGAAAAACTTGATCTGCACATATTTATGCACAAGACATAACTATTTAAAAGAGAGTTATATTTAAAAATTTCATGTGAATAACAAAACTATGCAAAATGTGAATTAAAGGCCACAACATGAAAGTACTTTATTACAAATCCTTAATTCTGGCATCATCTACAGAAGTTCAGGTAATGGGCCAACCAAGATGTTTGTAACCCAAGAGAGAAACAAGTAAAGAAAGTATGATTAGTGGAGTCAAGATTAACTTGTTCAGAACATTAAGACAAGAGGCATTATCCAATTCATCTGTCATTTGGTATGAATGAAAACACATATAAAACATGGCAGCAATAAGAAAAACAGGACTTATAAAATTATTAATAGAACATGGTTTCAAAAGTTGAAATAGCAATTTAACTGCACTAAGGAACAACAGTATTTCCTCAAACAATACTATGAAGTATTTATTAAAAATCATTATTTTAAGCAATCCAAATATGACAACTTAAATTTCACACTAAGAATACCTTCCCCTTAAAAAGAAAATATTTTTTTACAACAATAAAATGGAAATAAACTAGAAATTGTCCTGATGAAAATATCATATGTAGGAATAGCTGTGGTAACTCTCTAACACAGATGATCAGAACATGTATTCACAGTAGAAACAGCAGAAACTCTGAAATTTTACCGATTCTTTGAAAAATGTAACTGAATTTCAGATAAACTTCCTTATGAGAAAATTAAAATGCAGCACTATTTTTATGATCTTAGGTATTTTTCCATTACTTCAATTTTCATGAGAATGGGGAAAATATATATAGCAACAGTAAGCTTTTTTAATTATTATTTTTAATGATTTTCTGCATTTTTCCATCTCTTGTTACTAAAATTTAAGGGAAAATTCCACAAAGCTAATTGGTGATTTTTGGTGAAAGAATGTGAAACAGTAATAACAGAATTTCTTCACCTACAAGAAAAAAGACTGAAGAACACAAATGCAAAACCTGGGGTGAGTTGTTCTAAAAAAGATGCAGAAAAAAATATTTTCAAACTTATCCCCACACAAGATGCAGAATATTTATACTGAGTTGTCAATATTGGCTTTATAATTTTCTGTAATATTAATAAGAAGCCAACATATATAAAGTATACATTTAACATTACAACAGGCTAAGGTTTTTTCCCTAGAACTGCCTTATTGCTAATTTGGAGAGAATGCTACATGATTTTAACATCTTTTATCAATGTTTATGAAATCCCCAGACTACTTTTATCTACAAATGCTCATCCTTCTCCAAATGGCTACCTCAAACTCTCATGTAATTACCAGTTGTCTTACAGTAAACTGAAGAAGTTGAGACTCTTCCAAGCAAGACACCAGCCAAGTGCTAAGCACCTGTAAATTCTAGAAACACAAATCCTGAATTAATTTGGGCATTCCTATACCATGTCTCTGATTTCAAGCCTAAATGAAGTAAAAGTGGAAGATACTGCACCACGTGAGTATGACCTTTTACAAACCATGAGAAATGGTTCATGATTTAGAGCAGAGAAGCTCTACTGGCATTACAGGAGAGAGAAAAGATCATTAGTTATAAGAGATGGCTTATATTATTGAGCTATTTATTGATCCTCACTCTCAATTTTTTTGTATAATTCCGAGAAAAATCTGAATGATGATAAGTAGATTAATGAGATTGAATAATGTTTTATCTTCAAACTCCATCTCATCTATAACAACATTCCATTAACAGAGTAAAAAAATTCCATTAAACACAATTTATCAAAATTATTTTCTGGAGCTTAAACAAAATGAGATTATGATTAAATTAAGAGATTATTTTGGCTGTTTGAAATCTTTTGTGATATTCTGGAGTGTATACTCAAGGACAGTTACTTTGAGGGGAGTTGTGATCCGTAAGGCTGGGTTAATGAAGGTTGCTTGAATCACTGACATAATGCATTAGCACTCTCCAAAGCACAGGCATCACCTTTCATACACTGGTAATCCATTATTATCAAATAAGCAGTACAGGATTCATTCACTCACACAGCTTCTTACTACATCAAGATTTGCTTCACCATGCAGTTATCCAGCATCAAGAAAACTATGTGACACAGTACCAACAGGAATATTATTTTCTTGCACAGTAACCTTAATGAGCACTTAGGATAAGTACAGCCAATACAGATCATGAGAGGCTTTTTCAAAAAGCAAAGCCACTGAACTTCTACCAGCCATACATTTCCATTTAACTGCAATATAGCAAACCCAGAATAAAAAGACAAAAGCAAAACGGAAATTAAGAGTAAACCACAATATCCATCAAACTATGTCATGATTCCACCAAAAAGCCAATAAGTTCAGAATCCCTTAGCTGAGTCATCCACCAGATTATGACTGCAGTACACAATCACCATTCTATAATTAACAACTAAAACTTCATTTTAATCTTACACATGCTTTGGTGTGCTTTTCTTGCAAAAGGAAGTAACTGAGTGGACAGTCTTATAGACAAAGACAAACAACCCAAAGAATAATGAAAAATGTGTACCTTTCCTACACAAAACTTTTAACAGGACCCCTATATTATAAAGGTTGTGATCAGCAATATGAAGTCCAATTGACAATTAATTACTAATGATATCCCTCCAGAGTCAGCACTGGGGCTGGTATCTTTGTTAAAAGCTATGGATAACATAGAGTAGATTCTGTGTTTGCAAATGATACCAAATTAGGAGGTATGCTGGACACATTGAAAGTGAGGGCTACTATTTAAGGAACCTTGGCAGGCTGAAGGAATGGATAAGAGGAACCTCCTGAGGTTCAAGAGAGACAAGTGTCCTCTATTTGGGATGGAAGAGTCTCATTCAACAAGCACGGACTGGGCACAGTTTGATGGAAAGCAGCCAAGGCTGCCAAGAAGGACTTGGGGAACCTGGTGGACAACAGGCTGGACCCAAGTACAGAATGTCCTTGCAGCAACAAAGACTAACATATGTTTGGCCTTTCTAAGCAAGAAAAAAGCCAACAGGTCAGGGGAAGTGATTCTTCTTCTATGTTGGCCACTTGGGAAACCATGTCTACAGCATTACATCCAATTCTGTGACACTGGCACACATGAGCAAGCCAGTGGGGGGCAGAGAAAGCTGCAGCACTTCACACATGAAAGGAGGCTGATAGAACTGGGTTTGCTCAGCCTTAAAAAGAAGTCTATGAATAGCTGCAACTACCTAGTGGGAGCATGCAGAGAATGTGGAAACCAAATTCTTCTCAGAGGTATACTGGGATAAAAGCTGGTGGACATATGCCCATTAAAAAAAATAAAATATATTTATATAAAGAAATAAAATGACAGTGGAAATAGTCAAACTTCCAATCATCTTACCCAAAGAAGCTGCAGAATCCCCATCCTCAATCACTCTAAACTCAGCAGAGCAAGACTCCACACAGCCTGCTCTAAACTGGCCCTGTCCCATTAAATAAAGAGTGATTGAGGCAAGGGCAAATACTTGGACACTTGGCAAACACTCTGACTTCCAGAGGCCCCATAAAACCTAAGCAATTCTAAATTTCCATCAATATTTACTAGCAAACACTCATGATATCTACTGAAAACTACAAAAAATTTATAAAGGCCTCACAGCTTTATTTTAAATTAGATAAAAAACAGGACCACACACATTACTTTCAGTTACAAAGGATGATCAAAGGACAGTATAAGATGACAGAACCATTTGCTACAAATGATTTATTTTTTTTAAGTGTGAAACTTTAAAATTAAACCTAACAATTGAAAGAAATTATTGAACTATATCCCTAAAGCACTGAAGGTACAAATAAGACTTCAGCTTTTCTTTTTTCCTTAAACTAAACAATAATATATTGTATTATTCTTAATATTTTTATTAATCGAACAACAAAGTTGACTATCACGATGCTATTTCTAATTTTAAAAACTTGGTTAAACAATTTGTTTATATAAATGTTCCTTGACCAAGTTAAGGAAGTCTATTTATAGGAATTTTAATTTTACACTTCATTTAATATATAATCACCTGCTTCTGAAATGTAAACATCAATATTGATGCAACACCAAAATTACATATATAAAGTTCCATTACAAGAAGTTAGACTACTATAGACTACTACCAGACTTAACTATATTTTTAATATAAATATTTAGCTACCCAATAGATAGAAAATATGCCCTTTTTTTTCATATTCACTAGCATTTAAAAAAAAATATATCTACAACAAAAAATTTTACATGTATTTAAGTTTATAGTGTAATTTTACACAAACATTTTTCTCCTGCCCTTAGTTTTTGAGAATTAAAAATACCTTAATATCCTAGAAAAGCACAAAGACCATTATCAAATATTAAGGTCGTACATACAAGCAGGCAAAATCTCCCATGACAAGCATGGGCACAAAAAAACCTTCACAATATATGTAACAAAAAGAGGGAATTAATGTTTCCAAGAAGATTATAAAATATAAAGCTACACAAGAAATATTTTTTCTAAGTCATCACTGACAGGCTAGTGTTGCAAATATATGCCTGGTTCTGCTTGGCAACATTTTGCTAATACTCTTTCATTAATTTAACAAACTATCAAGAGAGTATGTTTAGAATGGGCAAGCATTATCTCTTGCATTTCATTTAATTAAACTCTGTTCTAGCTATATGACAGTCAGCATTTCATGAAAGGAATTATTTTAAGGATGAAGGTAAAATATTTCAAAGTGTGCTGCTAAAACATGAAAGCATAATCTAAAATTACCCCTGCACATACTGTAATTTATCTATAAAATTAAAGATGTTATTTCCAAAGTTCATAATTAATTGGATTCCACAGAGAAATTATGCAGGCATTCCAGATAGCAAAATGATGCACAAAGGCACAAAACATAGTGCCAAAGGACAACCATAAACAACCACTGTGACTTGCCTGCATTACAACAGCCATTGAGGCTTAATGTGAAATGAATACTGGCTGCCTTTTGTATGTGGCCATTACTCTGCTGCAAAGAAATTGCCATTGAATTTTGATTATATTGCCTTAATAAAAAGTAATGAAAGAGGCTCATGCTCTAGTGGCTTTCTTTTAAATGATACACGGCAGTGATCCACAAAGGCCAGTGTGCCACAAACGAATGATGACACCTCACCTGAGTGTTACTGCACCACTGCAGGTGACTGCAGTAACGTTGGCTTTTCTCGCAAACGTTTTAACTAAACACTTTCAGTGTAACATCAATTAGAAATTAGTTTGCCTTCGAGACTTACCATCAATCCGACTAACAAGTTCTTCCAACATCTTCACCTTCTTCTGGATTCCTGGCTGTGCAAACGTGTAGTTATCCTAAAGAGGAGACCACATCCAAGTATTAGTCACAGAAAAGCAAAAAAAGGTTTCTTTTCTTACAATCACTTTTCTAAGTCCATGTATTTTTCTCTGTTTCCTTATGGGGTTTCTGTTTTGTGAATACATTCCCTAGGTCTCCTTCTACAGTAAAATACTAAATCATCACACTGTACAGTCCTGCAAGACCCCACCTCTAACACTATATCCTGTGGAGCTATTCCTGCATCAATTGC
The DNA here is from genome assembly GCF_052056855.1 of Sturnus vulgaris. Classification (NCBI taxonomy): domain Eukaryota; kingdom Metazoa; phylum Chordata; class Aves; order Passeriformes; family Sturnidae; genus Sturnus; species Sturnus vulgaris. The sequence goes on from NC_142247.1 coordinate 59,209,396, forward strand.
TCTCTACTTGTTAATCTAGTGAAGTTACTTTATTACAGAAATCCAAGTAGCTTTAAAGGGCCCTCATCTTACATGACAATGTGCCATGCTCGAGTTTTAAGGTGATTCTTTTTCTTGGAAATTTACAATCCTACAAATAATGTAGGAAATATTAAAATTTAGCTTATAATCAGAGTCAGGGAAAGAATTTGATCTTTTGAAGTACAGAGTAATAACTTCAAGCAGCATAAGAAATCAAAAGTTTGTTTTAATGTACTCATAACTGTTCTGAACCCAAGATTAGAGTTAGTATCATTAATCAAAATCTAACACACAAGCTATGCAACTAAAAGAGCATTATATTTGCATATATTTCTTTGAATGAATTAACCCTAAATGGATTTTTAATTTTTGGATTGCAGCTCTATAGTATAGACTTGAGTTTGAAATAATGAGAGCAAAAAAGATAACTTTGCTTGAAACCCAAAGACATGGATCTTTTAAAATAATGACACGATTTAAATATAGAGCAATGCTTTTGAATATTTAACTGACAATCCCTCCATTCAGCTCATTTTGTTACAGTTGTCTTCCTGTGATTCTTGAGAGATTCAAGAGAATAAAATTATACATATGTATTTTACAAGAAAGTTGTCATGTAGAATTTTTTTGTATGTAAGCACCACATGCACAGAAATTCATGGTAAAGGATTTTTTGCCTCAACTGCTATTGTTTGAGTAATTCCTTTATCAATTGGAGCTAAGTAATCTCAGAAATTACCCTAATGTTTTTTTCACTTACATTGAAATATTAATTTTTCTTGACGTTATTTCCAATTTTAATTTGGTCTTGGAGTAAAAGAGATGATTATTAGTTCATTTTCATGTATCTGGATAAGCTTTTCTATTTAGAACCAAAAAAGGTCTTATTGACTCTCTTGACTTTATTTACATGGAATTTTTTTAGGTTTTATTTGACTTAGGAAACTGAATTGCAATTTAGTCTTCAAATTCTGTAAAACTGCTATAAAACGTGAAGCCTAAAAGTTCACAAGGCAAAATTATACACTAATAATTCTGTAAATTAAAGTATTTCAGTCAACAAGTAATTTACAGTATCAAAAAGTCTATTGTATGCTCTGATCACTTGCAACTGACCACAGTAGTAGCAATTCGTAAAATTATAGCAGAATTTTCTACTGCTCTAGCAGTAGCCCTTTCACAGTAATTAATATTAGAACCCAGTGTATAAACCAAAACAGTATGGATGAGGAAGCAAGAATAATTCCCTGAATATTTTAATTTTCCACAGGAATCACCAAGTAAAATAGGCAACAATTTCAGCTTGTTGATATTATTTCACAAACAGAACATGAGCATCCTTTTTAATGCAACAAAGCACCAAAATGAAAAGAATGGAAAGATTTGCACAGAATTCAGATCTATTCTAATCTCATTTCGGGGAGAAAGAAACTATCCCATGCACTGGAACACTGCCTTTTATACAAATCTGACACACATGTGTATTAGTCATGGACACAGCATCTTTAGGAAATCATAATCATTTTCTTTGCAGAACACACTCTAACAACAAAAACTGTATTCACTTTCTTTTCATCCCAAAATGTTTATATACTGTTCTACAAAATTATGTTCCTGTATTTAACACTGAAAGTCAACACAGAGTTAAAACACTAGTGCTTCGATCATTAGTCTCTCCCCAGGTAGTGCAACTCTTGACTGTGATCTATGAAACTCAAACTGCTTTCTTTCTCAAAGCCTAATTTACTCCATACAAACCTGGAAATGCAACCCAAAACTGCTATCTTGATTTGAAAACAGGTAAATTCGCTTTTCACTACATTTGATCTTTTACTTATTTTTCTGTTCATTATTTCCGCTGCAAAGGAACACAGCTGGGGGTCACTCTTCTACTTCTGCTGACTCACCCAAACTGGAAAGATCTTTTTTTGATTCCCCAGTATTCTCTTCTAATTAAACTGTGGTTGTACATATGCCCTCCTATGACACTTGCAATTGACTTCCTGGAGTTTGAGAAACTGTGAGAAAGACTTTGTAAATGTACAAGGTATTCTGTTACCCACTATTCTTGCTCCTTTTGTGCTTATAGATGAAGGAAAAATAGTAAAACAGGAAAGAAAAAAAACATGCCAAACTCACAAAATTCATGAATTATAGCTCCGGGCTGTTGATCCAAGATAATTATTTTCTTAATTACTTATAACTATTTCAGAGCTTGTCTTTTGCTCATTATGGATGGTCAAAGTTGCAAATAAGGAAATATAACAAAAATTTTCAGGATGAAAACAAGGAGTTCATATAAAATATATCTTATTTCCAAACACTGTTCTTGACTCTTTCCAGTAAGCATTGACATATGACAAAATATATGTATGGGTATACACCAGAATCCATGATAAACATAAAAATTCATGCACTGGTGTGCAATGAATATCTAAATTCCTTGACGTTCTGCTCCAATAGGCTCCAACACACTTTCAGTGAACTAAGCTAACCTACTTCACAGCTGAATGGTTATAATACCTAGTTCAGACTGACACATAATTAGTTTCACCTTACAATACAGAAGGTTAGGACTTTATAATGTCACTAGAGACCAAAACTTGCATCAGCTTCAAATCTTTGTGTTAGTAGTCTGTACTTATTCTGTAGAAGCTGTATAGCCATCCTACTTCCCTGCAACTACAACTAGGTCTGTCAGGATTTCAAAAACAAAAGTTGTAATAATTTAAAATAAAACACTAAAATTATAGACTTCACTGAACATTTTAAAAACTATTAAGCAATTCCTTACTTTTCTAAGGGTAGAAAAATTTTAAACGGAAGAAACTTGGAAAAATGCTCATAACAAATTTAACTAGGATTGTCCTCCCACAGAGGGTGAGGGAGGGAGGGGGGGAGAGAGAGAGAGAGACTTCATATGCACTAGCTGAAGAAAATCCCTCATCTTTTTATCTTAATAGGTGGCAATGGGATAATATTAGAAGAAGAAGAAGCAAATTGAATAGAAATGGAAACCATCTTTCATGTCATCATGAAGGAGAAACAGAGCCAGCCAAACTAAAAGAAAAAAAACACTGTCAGTAATTTGACATAATGACTTCAGCCAAGCAGAGGCATAGGCACAATGTCTCCAAGATGAAGAATCTTTTCAGGTCATACACAATGTTCACTAACAATATATTGAGGAAAATATCATGGAAGCATATTATGGAAGCAAATGGAAAGTTTTGAAACAAAGTGTTCCTGTGTTGTTTGCTCATTTTAACAAGGTTTTATCCATGAGATCAGAGTTTTTAAAATAGAGGATACACTAAGCAATCTGTATAAATCATACAGACATATAGACTTGGATGCCTATTTTCTCTAACAAGGCATATTTAAGAATTCCTATGCATCAATTTAGTATGTTCAAATATAGTATCACATGAACTAATGACAGCTGAAAAAGTTTTCTTATCCTCGTTATGTCACAAAGATCTCCTGAATTCTTCTTTTTCACTTATTTAAGTACTTCATTCACATATTTCTGAATTCTCTAAGCAAACTCCTATTAAAAATCTTGGTTCACCTTGCTCAGAATGTTATGCAAAAAGATATGGGCAGGACAGAGGGAAGCATGACACGAGACCACGATAGCCACCACATATATTAACAACATCAGTGGAAGCACAGTTTACCCAAATTGTGTCTTGAAGACAGAGATTATAATGTAAATTCACTCCTGAATACAGTTCAGGATAGAGAGAGTGTGCATGCACCAAGATAAACATACAAGTGTACTAGACTATGTTGTTAGCACAGTCCATAGCATGTTCCATAATTATTCTAAGACGCTTCCTTTAGAAGAAAAGGTCTGTCAACCATTGTAATTATTAAGCCTGACTTTTCAAAATGCAAAATGTCCTAAATATTTACAAAGAATTGCAGCCCAAAATTTTTTACATGCAAAACAGCATCTTACATATTCCAACATAACAGGACAAAAGAAGCAACAGTTTATTAAAATGTAGGTACTGATTCTCATGTTAGAGTAGCATCCATAGAGTCAGAACCAAAGATCCAACCTTCTACTGGTCTGTGTAATCAAACCTCAGTTTCACATAAGTGCATGTACTATAAATTAGAGAAACTGTTAAAGTAGCAATGACAAAAGTGCTCAGGGTATATTTTTGGATTACAGCATAAACCAGACAACAGTTCAAATCTGGATAAGAGCTAGAAGTCATAAATATAAACATGTACAATCCCAAAAGCTGATGCTGCAAATTTTAGGTAGAGGATAAAATATTTTTATGCTGAAATATACTGATAGCACAGTGTATTTCATTTACTGATTACAAATTGATTTGTTTTCTTCCTGAAAATTTTACTCTCAATGACAGGCTGAAAAAACTGCATTATTAGCCTCCAAAGAGAGACTAACAAAAACACATACACACAGAAAACACATCTGCAATTCAGCATAGCCCTAAACTAACCACCCAGGTGAATTGCAGACACAACCAAGACACTTGTCTTGAAGGAGTTCAATAAAAAGGTACAAAAAAAGCCATAACTGACCTATTTTTTCCTTTAAAATAAACCCCAGAAAGGTTCCATAAAGAATTTTCAGAAGAGTTATTTCTTCACATACTTTGCAACATTTGAAATGCATGTTCATGTTATTTACTGGATCCAGCAGATCTCTCAAAGACTTTGCAAGCACCATTCCTTCCATCCATCCATCCATCCATCCATCCATCCATCCATCCATCATCCAGACTTCAGGCATATGTTAGCAACAACTTTCCATAACTCAGGAGTGAGAAAGAACTCTGCAGGATTCCTTCTGAAGGTCATAAATTTTGTTATTTTAATCAGCCATAGAAATAGCTAATATGTACCTCAGTGCACTCCGTCGCTGGATATGAGTTATCTCACTTTTATTCTAAAAATTACCAGGTCCTGATAAATAATTATATTAATATTTTAGTGCTATTTTTAATACATCTGATTAAATCCTTATGCAATGCATGTATTTCCCCTTTGGTTATTTTATTACCAGTATACTTGAACTTAAAATGAAAAGTTATACTCTATTTTATACATGAACATTAGATTTTCAGGTGGCACAGATCAATGTGAACTTTTTACTTGAATGCTAATGAGACACTGTTGAGGAAAGTGTTATAAAGGATAATTTAGTAATAAAAAAAAAAGTTAATAATCTGGATATATGGATATGTCCACTTAATTACATGGAAAAAATACTCATGGGATAATTCTAATTTTCCCATATGAACAGCCACAGATGAAAATACAAAAATGCTCATGCATCATCTACAATTTAGAAGTGTTGTAAAGACAACCAGCTTTATCATACACATGGAAGATGTATTTTGCATATGGCCACACACAGCCTCAAAAGCAGGGTTTTATAAATCAGCATAAATCAGCACATCTTGCAGAATACAGGCTGCAGACAAGTTCTGTGGAAAAGGACCTGAAATCTCAGCAGACAAAAAGCTCAGATGGAGTCACTGGTAAGTCCTGGCAGCAAAGCCAGTCAGCAGAGCCCTGGCCCAGTAGATGGAGGGAAGTGATGATCCCCACTGAGCACTCAGAACCACAGAGGCTGGCAGGGGCCTCTGGAGGCCGTCGAAGTCCAAGCACTGCCCAAAGCCAAGTCACCTGGAGCAAGCTGCTCAAGGCCATGTGGACTCTGGTTTTGAACTTCTAGGATGAGGATTCTACAACCTCTCTGATCAAACAGTTCCAGAGTTCAATCTTTACTGGGTAGATTTTCCTTCAAATGTTTAAAAATAATTTCTTGTATTTCAAGACCATATCTAAAATTCCATATCCAGTTTTAGAGACCCTGATACAAGAAAAAGGTAATAAACTTCAAAACATATTGAAGCAAGAGCAAAAGGTCACAAAGATGCTCAGAGATATGGAGCACATGTTCTTTGAGAGGCTGGGGAAACTGGGCTTGTTCAGCCTGAAAACAAGAAAGCTCCAGAAGCACCCAATCACAGCCTGATAAAACCCATGCTATCAAGATGACAAATCTCCGTTTTTAATAGTGGTGTGGAGTGGAAGATAAGCGACAAGCAGCATAAACAAAAAATGTTCCATCTGCCTGTTGGGGACAAACTTCAACATAACAACAAGGAAGCACTGGCACAGGTTAACCCCCAGAGACTGGGAAGTCTCTGTCCTTGGAGGGTTCAAGACTCAACTGGACAAAGCCTTGAGAAACTCAGTCTGACCTCAGAGCTGACCCTACATTGCGCAGCCTTATCCTATGTTCTTAAGATTTCAGAAGATCTCATTTGTTCTCCTGAAATAAGATGAAGCAACTGCAGTGAGGCATAATCTTTCTGGGACAAAAACTAAAGAAAATATTTAGAGCAGACTTATGAAGCACTGAAAAGGAAAACCACTACATACATCAACATCCAAAATTGGCTGATATAAGACAGCTACAGATTTCAAGATGAAATTATATTTGAGAGAAATAAATTTATATTTTAAAAATCTTATATTTGTTAGATCATTTTTTAAAACTTTAATCAAACTGTGACATGACACAGTCACTTAGAAGCCTAAACTTAGGGACAACCAATAAAGAAGATGCAAAGTAATCTAAGAACAAAAAAATAGATTAAATTATCATGCAAGATTAAACATTAACTACTGGAAAAGTTCTGCAAACTCTCTAGCTGGAGCCAAAAACATACTTGCATAGCAACATCCAGATGACAAAAAAACCAGCACAGTGGCATCTGCTAAAGCAACCGATGATTTGAACAAGTTTTTATTTCTTCTCTCAGCTGAGAACTGTATGCATGTCAGGAAGTGACTGTCTTGCTGCCCAAAGCCAACTCCTGTTCTTTACTGCACAGGTCTCTGTGGTTCAAAGATGCATTTTTATATTAAAAATACACAGTCACATTAGATACGTAAGGGAGGGAGGTAAGATGAGTGAGAAATGCAGAAATAATAGATTCTATGTGTGGTAAAACTCGAGCAAGAAATGCATATGTCTTAATAACTCCTTTGACAATTCTAGAATCAAGAAAATGAGACCATCTGGATGGATTGGAAAAATAAATGAGTTTTCCATTAAAAATAATGAAGGGGTACAAATACAATCATTCTTACATTACACTCTTCTCACTGAAAAGACAAAACACACAAAAAATGTATCTAGCTCATATTAGCCAAAAATTTCACAAGATGACCCTAACTGTTATCAAAGTGCACTCTGCAAACTTAACCAATACTGGTAGGGCAACATGAAATGGAAACTTACATTGACAAATAAATTAATGGAAATAGTCTGTAGAGATTCTTTGATTGCAGTTACCACATGTCCCTGTACAGTTTATTCAGACATCTCAGACAAAACCATCACATCACTTAGCAGTCTTCTATGCCATATTTTCAGAGAAAAATGATTGTGCATCCAGAATGCAATTCAGCCAGAACTATAGCAATACACTGTGACCTCACTGGGAATCTTTAAAGTTCATCTAGTCCAAACCTCCTGCTATGGGCAGGGACAGTTTCAGCTCGATCAGGCTGCTTAAAGCCACATCAATCCTGACCTTGAACACTTCCAGGAAGAGGACAACCACAACTTCTTTGGGCTCCCTCATCATAGAAAATTTACTCAGTAAGTCCAATCTAAATGTACTCTGTATGAAGTGTTGCCCCTTGTCCTATCACCACAGGCCCTGGCAAAAAGTCTCTCCAGCTTTCTTAAAATCCCCATTTAAGTATTGAAAGGTTACAGTAACATCTCCCTAGGGCCTTTTTTTACCCAGTCTGAACAACCTCAATCTCAGCCTTTCCTCATAGGAGAGATGCTCCAGACCTCTGACTGCGTTTATGGCCTTCCTCTGGACTCACTCCAACAGGTTCATGTCTGTTCTGTGCTGGGGATCCCTGAAATGGCTGCAGCACACCAGGTGGGGTCTCACAAGAACAGAGCAGAGGGGCAGATTCCCCTCCCTCACCTTGCTGCCCACCTGCTTTGCAGGTAACCCAGGACACAGCTGGTCCTCTGGGTTGCAAGTGCACACTGCCAGTCATGTCCACCAGTATCCCGAGTCCTCCTCTACAGGGTTAGTTCTTCCAGCCAACTCTACCTGTAACTACATGATTGTTTTATCTGTTAAGTGGAATAATCACAGAAAGGAAACAAAACAGGAGAATGGGAGAAGAAAAACAAGAAACTCTTTTATTCCAGCAGCACTGCAGTTGCACTGAATTAACTGTAACATCATTAGTCACACCACTAGCATAATCTTTCAAGCCTTCTTTTGATGGATGAGTGCATCCTTGAATACATCCAACCCTATTTCATTTATATAACAGCTTAAATTTTCATCGATGCAGTTTAATTCCATTGCAATTGGTTTCCATATTTTGCATCTCAGTACCTGATGGTTTTGTATAAAAACAGAATTTTAAGGAGAAATTACCTCCTTAATTAATCTGTGGACTTCCTTTACTAGAAAAAGAAAAAGCAACTGGCCAGTGGCAATGATGTTCCAGAAGCAGGTAAAGCAGTTGGAGGGTTTGCATTTCTTTACCTGGCTTTCTTCCTTCCAGTAGATTTCCACCTCTCACTTTTTTCTTTATAACTTTTCACATATTTTTGCTATGTGGTCAAATACTTAAGGAGTTCTGAGAGATCAAAATAAGCAAACCAGCACTTGTTACAGGAATTTATGTGAGAAAATGACTACGCATTTCAAAAGTGCTACACAAAACACTGAGCTATTTGACATTTAACCAAGAGAAATACACTTAAAATACCCTCAAAAAAGTTAAAGCCTTTTGGTTGCTGACTCTATTCTATAACCATTTTGTCAAAAATGAACTCTGTTACAAGTTTCAATTCACAACACACCTTAGCCAATGAAACATTCATATTAAGACATGTCATAGGAAAGAATGTTGTAGATACTTCTAATCTTCATAAACTTTTAAGCCGATGAACATTTACACAAAAATCTACCATTATTAGACTTCAACTTGTTGCATGCAACAGAAAATTGTGCCTTCATTTATAGCTTTTACACATAAACAAATATCAAGCACTCGGTGAAGCAGTATAAGTTTTAAATGGGTATTTTAAAAATATGAAGATAATCTCAGGAATTAAGACTGCAATCACTTACAGGTTGCTATATTAACAACTGAAAAATTAATAAATAAGCCAGGTTTTTACCACCTCAGTGAGATCCTGAGCAACTATTCTTCATGCTTGGCAACAGATTTGCAAAGCATGAATCTAGAACTGGAGATTTCTGTTCTGCTCTAGAACATCACACACAATGAAGCATGCAAACATTTCAAGGAAGAGAAGTTGCATGGGGTTTTTTTCCCTTTACCTTTCTCTCCTTTCTATGCCAAACTCGCAGTGGATTTCTCCAATGGAAAAATAACTTCTCCACTGTTTTTCACAGATGTACCCTTTCTCAGCCTTAAAGTAGTTTAAAGCTATGACATCAATCAGTTAACTCCACTACGTACAGACAGAAAAAATCAATTTACCTGAATGCCATCAAGCAACTTGCTCATGCACCAGTAACTGTCAGCTTCTATGTTCTGCAGCACTTCTTCAGGCAGACTGGAAACATCAAAATTTTCCACTTCTTCTTCTTCTGTTTCAGGAAAAGAGACAGAAAGACAAGTTAACAAAGTGCACAGAATAAATAAAGCAAGAATGAGGAAAATAATTGAAAACAAAGACAGCCATCACTTATCTTCTAGTCAGAAACCAATGCACATTTACTTTAACAGGGACTAAATGAATCATTTATTGCTCAACTGTGTCATCTAATGGCTTTAAATGTTAATGAATACTTAATTTCTTGCAGACTGTAAAAATCTCAAATCATGCCTGGTTAACCAGAATTAATATATAATAAATTACTTTATTCTAAACATTTCACACCTGAAAAAGGATCAGAAGCACTTTGAGAGCCCTCAAGCTATGTATGAACAATTCCTGAAGATGACTGTTTGCACCATGCACAGAATGTGCAAATATGTTGGCAGTCTTCACAGAAGAAAAAGCCCTGAAAAATACTTCTCAAAACCACAGAATTTCATTTAGAAAGCAGAGTACAACTTTTCTGGGAGGATTTGTTTTTCAGGCAAGTATTTGGTATTAGAAGGCAATCAGACAAAAGAAAACAGATGATTGCCACTCCCCATCCCCCATAAACTCTGTTTTTGATATGTTACATTAACTTCTACTTTTTGATTCAAATGTAGTGTATGATGAATAAGGAGTTACACTGTGGGAGCACCCAAGAACTCTTTTAATAAAGATGACACAGCATCACAAAAGCCAAGTCTCAATCAAGCAAGTGCTCAGTGATGTCAATGGTTTCTGCTGCACCAATCCACCTTACCAAAGTAAGGTGGACTTTATTGTACACTTTATTGAGGAAGTTAAAAACTGACACTGAATATCCAAATGACCCTATTACACAATGCAAATGAAATTTTAAAATGCCATCCCTTTTGACAACAAGCTCCAACTAAGGAACATTTGATTGGCAGAATGCTATGCAAAACCATAATCTACATATTTATTAATTTATTTGGGTATGCACATAGAGGGCAACATGGAGCTTGACTGCTTTTCCCTTTAAAACTGCAGGGAAAAAGTGCAAAATGCTTCTTTTTTCTTCTTCTTCTTACTTAGATGAAGAAATAAACACACTAGAAAAGTTTTGAAAGACAAGGGATTCCAGGAAAAACGGAAACAAAATAATAACGGAATAATGGTCCCAAAAGTACAAAAGACTTTATTTGTGCTTGAGAACATAATTGCAATTTCTGGTTTTAAATAACTTAAATTTAATTTTCAGTGAGTGAAATCTGAATGGACAGTAATGTAAAGACTGAATAAAAGAATATGGCCAGAAATAGCAGGCCAGTGTGTGTGTAATATCCAGGCGAGAAAAGATCACAGCTTAAAACTTCCCAATTATGAAGTCTTACAGAAACATTTCTCATCTTCTTCAGTTTCCTGTGGAGATCTTTATCATGTTATCTATACAACTGTTAAAGACAAAAAATTGTTGCCTGGAGGAAAAATGTTGTAGCATGGAGTCTATGACATGTTGATCTGAATATGTGCATTGCTGTCAGCATGCTATTAGCTCTTCTTCACTCACTCCCAGGGTATGCTTCTGGAACTTCCTACCATGCAAAAACACTAACTTTTTCTAAACAGCTATAATTGGATCCACACAAAAAGGCAGCTATATAAGGATAAAATCAAAATTTTTTTAAAATATTGCTTACAGCTACTTACAGATTTAGTTCCCCAATGACAGCGAAAAGTAAACATGCTAAACAGCTTGCCTCCATTAAATGTAGGTTTTAATTCAAGATTAAGTCTAATGATGGATGATTTGATTGAAGGATGATTTTGACTGAAGTTGTTCAGAATGTTAAAATTAATTTCAAAACTTAGCTCTGTCTTTTAGATGTAATAGACTTCTTCTAAAGAGTGCTGGAATTTTACCTTTTCAGTACAGATCAGGGGTAAAAATACATGCAAACAACAAAAAGGTGGTTTGCATTCAGAACTTCTCTAAACCCATTACCAACACCAAAACTCAGTCTTTATAAAGTGTGAAAAAAATAATTATAACTTAATAGTTTTCATCCTTCATTGCACTAAGGAAGTTCCTACAAAAGATATCTCCACTAAATAAAGCACACATGCTCTCAAAGGATTTTTTAATGAAAAACATTTAACTGTATTACTAATGTTTTAACTGTAGCTTTTTATCTTGAAATTGTTTCTCAACACTCAGAATCAGCAAAACTCAGATGAATCCACTGGAGTGCGAGGGGATAAAATGGATGGCAGGGTAAAAAAAGCCTAGTGCTGAAGCCCAAAACAGACTGCAAGACCACCAATAAATTATGATTGCTCTTTACACACACAACATACAAAAAACTATATAAAAACATTAGATCAGTTAAAGAGTTGAACATTTTAAAATCAGGGGCTTTTTTAGCACTAATTTGTGTAAATGTAGAAAAAGCATTGCAATATATCTGAAGTCCAAATTGTGTATCTCTTGCAGCAGTGCAAGGAAACCATTCTGAGCACAGATGCTCAGGTGTTTCTTTGTATAAAGCTTACTTTGCTGCAATCTACTTCAGATATTGCATCTTCAGGCAGACCTAACAGAAAGGTTACTGCCCAAGTGTACAAAGTTATACACATATGATTCCAAGCAGAGGTGCAGAGTAGTATTTCCACAGCTAGATCTTACATATTCCACTCCAAACTCAGTTTTCAAAAAGCCTTATGAAACACCTATTCAGTCACTGCTGTGCTAAGGCAATGTTTTTCTTAGAAGATCAGGACATAATAGAGCATTTAAACGTAAATTCTTTCAGTAACGATTGCCTAATTAAATATGTATATTACCATATCAATATCTCCCATTGAAAAAGTCCTAGTTACATATTAATCTTGACAGAAATAGCTCTTTAGCTGTTAAGGATGAATCACCAAAGTAAAACCTTCCCTTTTCTTGGTGGTACTGCAGTCACAAAGGTAAAATTTTTTAAAAAAATTAATCATCTCATCAGTCCAAACTTAGGCAAATGTGACCTTACTGCATTTCAAATATTCCCCTATAACCAGTCATATTCTCACATACATGATATATTGACAACTTGTCTACTTTAACATTGCTAATAATCTTACATTTGTTTTCAGTTGATCTTCCACAATTTCCTCCAGATGCAATAGGAGGAAAGATAAATATATTTATACATCCATATAAGAATGATGTTTCAAACATTAATCATGATATTTTATTATAGGAATTCTCTAAATAATTTTACTGCACATGGTGGCTGTTACAATCTTGTGTGACCTGACAAGCACAGTAAATCATCCTGTTCAAAAACACCATAAAATTGATCACATGGACTGAACTTCTGTGCTCATCAAAATTAATGTACAACCATGCAAGTACTCTCAATTTGCTCTATCACAAAAGAGTAGATGCTTCATACACTTTTTCTTTAATTACAGATCCTGTAAGAAAGTAATCAGTAAATCATTCAGAGACTTCCTTAGTGGGCCCACATTGCTTGCCAGTAAGATCTTTTCTACCCAGGCTTTTTCTTGGCAAGATTTTAATGGCAATTATCTTTTCCTCCACACTAAATCCAGAATTTGCCCTTAATTCATATTCATAACCCACTGCACATATATACACAAAACCAGACCTGTTTTTAAGGATGGCAAATTTATTTGAAAAATGGACATCTCAGGTCATGTTGCAAATTAAAGACATTGGTTCTTCATAGGCTGCAGACGGAGATTACTGCTCCACAAGGCAGACAGGAGGAAGATGAAAAGGTCCACGACCAAAGCAGAGTACTAAGGAGAATTAAGTAAAACTAGTGGTACCAACAGGTCTTTGACTAACAGAACTAGCACAATGCCAAATACAGGACTGAGAACTTCTTCCACACAGGTGAGAAATAGGCCAGTAAATGCAGTTTGAAATGAGAAGGAAGAGTATAAACCACATTCTTCGGCATGATATTATTATGAAACAGGAGCCTTCAAAGCTTGTAAGATGGCAGCTCTTCTTAAAAATAGATTTCAGCAACAATGAACACAATGTTCTTCTCATAGTACTCACTTCAATATGTCTGCCACTGTCAACCAAAACAGCTTGCCAGGGAGAAGCTATGCATGTGACACCAAATTAAGGGACTCATAATTAGCAACCAGTACGCATGATGAGCACAGGATGCTGATGAATATTTTCTCAGAATGCCTCAGAAGGGAATTCCCTGAGAAATCCAAAAGGTGCTTGGAGAATAGGAAATTAAAGATTAAAAGGTTGAACATGTCTCCCACATTGCATTTTAATTAACTAGTTTGTGCTTTATCATTTAATGTTTTAAAGCATCAACACACATATCCACAAACACACAGAGACAAAACAGCAAGTGTGGGACAAGAGCAAACCACAGTGTTGTCGAAGTTTAAAGTAACCCCCAGGAACAATGGCCATCACTGTGTTCAGGTATGGGATTCATTAGAGAGTTATTTCAGAACTATCATTCTAGCATGGGAAAGGCCTTCAAAATGAATCTATAAACTAATGTCGTTTTGAAAAAGAAATATTTATTGGAGATGGAAAAAACTCAACTCCACTAAAGGCAACAACATATTTAAGAAGTAAAGAAATATTTAAAAGATAAAGGTATATGTATCTGCATATGCATGGGTGAACTTCAAAAGTACTGAAAATTATGTACTTATTTACTGAAACTATTAGAAACAAAAGAAAAGTCAAAAGAAGAAACTGTCTTGCATACTAATTACTTAGTAATAGAAGGCTGGCAAAGAGAACTCATTTGAACCATTTCATAAACAGCAGTGTGTTTAATACATGTCCTGGATAACTTAAAAAGCTCTGAGGTTCAACTCTTAACTTGGGTAAATATAAAAGTAATACAAATTATCCAAGAACTTGTATGTAAATATAAAAACTTCTAAAAATTCAGAAATTTAATTTTTCCTGTGGCTGAAGACTGAAAAAACTGCCACTGTCACATAAGCTCATCAGCCATTTACATATGACCACAATTCTGTGTAACTGTAACTTCGCTCACTCATGAAGTAATTTTTATTTGAGCCCATTAACGTCATTGAATGACATAACAAAGTAAGTTCTCAGAGGAAAATGGACAACAGAGGAAACAACTGTCCTTCAGTGACAACATCCCCACACATCTGTGGCAGTGGCAGTTTGCTGCAACCCACCCTGTGCAATATCCAGTTTTCAATTGGATATATATCAATTTACTTACCCAAAATTACATGCTTCCTTGTTTCGTAATCTCCCACAACTAATTCATTCTCAGCTAATAAGAAATCCACCTAACAAATTCCTTATTTACAACAGAAATTAAGTAACATCCATTATTTCTGCTTTTTAGCACAAACTGCAAATACTGAATTTGAAAAGGCATATTTGAAGAGAATGCACTCTACAGGAAATACTACTTCTTATACTGTTTAATTGCTGAATGCATTCCTTAACTGTCTTAATATGCTGTCATTTACACTTTCCTAAAGAAACTGCTACGCATGCTTCTGAGATAAAAAAAGCCACAAGGCTTGCTTTTTTCATCAAATTCAAACATATTTTTACATATTGTATAGGTACTTATTATCAAGATAAAGAAATAGGAAAAAAAGCCTGCTCTGTCTGTTCAAAAATAATAGTATGATCTCCAATTTTCTTCAACGTTACAGTAAGAAAGGTAGTCTTTAAATTTCAGTCATACTGCAGTAAATTTTTATGTCATAATTAACTAAAGATGCAACATGTAAATCAGTTCACAAATGTTTTTGATGAGAACACAATTCATAAGCCAATTTTTTTAAAGCACTAGGTTTTGTCAAAATGAATGTGCTATAAAAGCATTAAGTAGTTTCTGCTTTTATGAAACAATGCAATGAAAGCCTACAGAAGAAAAACTGTTTTGCAAGAAAACTTTTTTCCCCTTTTTTTTTGTTATTGTGCTTAAGTACATAATTTTTCACTTCTGCTTTAAAAATTTGTTTTCTATAGCTTAAAGTAAAAATTTAAAATATCAGATTTCTCAAATAAAAACAAGCAAAATACTCCCATGCTAATGAAAAACCCAGTGACTTCATTACCATGATTAAAACTATTTGCTTTTAAACTACAAGCAAAGCCAACTCAAATTGAAGTTTCTGCATGCAAACTTCTGATAAATTTATCTGTATTGGTTTGACATCTACAAATTATTAACTAACCATGTCTGTCATTGAAAATAAGATTAAAATTTTTTCTTACAACTCTTTTTAAAACATTGATCCAGCCAATCTGAAAATCTTTTCTTAGATCTTCAGCTCCTACTAGTCTATGCAACACGATTGCAATACTACACTTCTGGCATTTGTAAAGCATATTGTCATTGCTCAAGCAACTCTTTCTCTTTTAGCTTTTCTTCCCACAAGTTACTTTATAATAAACACACAAAGCTGTGATATTTGGATGTCAAAGCCACTTTTAATGGCATAAAAGCCATTAAAGTAATTTCCCAGTCTGTTGGAAAGCATGCTTGAGAAGACTTAGATCTGGAAGTATAACCACCTCTGTGCTGCTTCACTATAGAGAGATATCACTAATTATAACTATATGGAGATCATGGGGAGAGGAGAAATACGAATGCAGAAGCCAGAACTAAAATATGCTGCTCCCTTTGGAATGCACATCTCTCCCATAGCTATATTTATTGCAATTAACATCCTTCTTCACAATTCTTCCCTTTTTATACTGAAGAAATCTTTTGGTTTCTCTTCAATATAAGTTTACTGCTTCTACCACTATTCAAGATATTTTTTTCCATTTATTCCCATGGCCCAACATCTCCAGTCTGTAGTTTCCAATAAAATACTCTTCACTAATGTCTCATTACTTCCTCATAGTATGAGTCTATTAGTTTCTTAATTGCCTTCAAAAATTAGACAATATAAACCACAAAATGTATTTCAAATTTGAGAAATGCACTCTTTTTACATTAGCATTCATATTATAAAATTAATTTCACTTTTAAAATACTGAGACTGTGCACTAGGCATCATGAAATAGCATATCTTAGACAGATACATTTGAAAATTTAGAAACACATATATAGATGCAAAATAAACTTTAAAAGCAGATAATTAAAATCCACATCATCCTATGCAGTAAAAAAAGACTTTCATTGACAGATTTGTTTTAATATACACATGGGAACAAAAAAAAATTCTCCTCAAGTTCTTTTTAGTACACACCAGAGAAGATAAAAAACAAACTTGAATAATACAAAAAGACTGATTTAAAAGACAAATCTGAGTTAGCTGAAAACATCAAACACTTCAAATCAATAGAAATGCTAGACCTAATTTATTGATTCTGATTACTTATGACAGACATTTGATTAGTCCCATTTGACCTAAGATGATTTTTCATTAATTCAGAGATTTCTTCTATACATATCTTATAGCAAAAATTCAAAAGAACGCCTCTGATTTTGCCTCTAAGACAGGGTTTAGAAAGCTTCTTCACAAAAAATATCTAAGCAAAAACTCCACACAATCTCCTGCTATAAGGTAGTATTTTATAGGTTCCATCAGACCTCTCCCAGATTTTTTGCCAGACTTCCTGCACTGATATGATTGAAGAAATTTTTATTAGTAACTTTCAAGTTCCTACTTGGCTTTTCCTCTAAAGTGTAAAAACTACGACAGTTATCTAAAAAATGGGCTTTATACAGGTTGAACTTCCCAGCTCCTTTCCAAAAAAGTATCCACTTGAAATCACAGCTTTACAAAAAATAAATGGAGGGTGGGCCATGCACTGTAGTATGCTGATCAGTATTCTCAAGATACACTTCTATGGTATGACACGAAAGCATGCAATAAATATTTCAAACAAACAAACAAACAAACAAACATATTAAAATAAAAGCTAACCCAAAACACTGAAATCCACCTACAGAGGCTTCCACTTGCAATAATGGGGAGAGCAGTACAACAAATAACAAGAAGCTGCAAGTTTTAGGAAATATAATCCAATTCTATTTGCTCTAACATCGATAAGAAAACTCTAATGTTAGGAAGAATAGGAAGATTACAATAACCTCAAACCTACAAATTTAGTAAAAAAATTTTTATGAAATGGCAGTTGCCAATTTTTTCAGTTCCTATCTTTTGCCACCAAAAATTAAAAATTTTCATTTAATTCCCTATTTCACAGGAAAGCCAGTTATATACAGCTTTAAGAAAAGAATTTTCTTAGATTAATTTAATATAAAGAGTGGTACACCAAAGCTATTACTACCAGACATCAGAAATCAATAGGTCTGAAAAATCCTCTGTCCAACATTTATTTTAATCTTTGAGAAAGCAGGTGTTTGCTTCTTCCATAGTTGCTCTTAAGGGTTTTCTCCACAGCCAACCTTTCCTAATCCCTTCCGATATTTTTTTTAAAGCTTGTAAGTTACAGACCAAAAAAATGCAGCAACTGTTGCTACACTTCCAATGAAAATATGATAATTAGGTATGATAATGTTTTGAAACATTTATTTACATAGGGTAAAGTGACAGATTTCAGACTCAGAGCACAACTTCATATGTAGTTGCTACTCTGAAAAAAAGTTATATCCATTGTCCTTTCTTTGAAGATCACTTAAAAATTTTAAAAATTTCAAAGACTAATAGACCTTACAATTTCAGGCATTAAGGGAGGCTGGGGTTTTTTTGCTTTGTTTTAAACAGACACTCACAAGAGACTATGAGAAGTCTCAAAATACTGATTTTGTCTCACATACAAAGCTAAAAATAACAGGCAATTAGCAGTTGGATATACTTAAGATAATGTCTCTTTTTCACTTCTGACAGCTATTGTTAACAACAGCCAGAGAATTCTAACTTTAATTAGGCTTACTCTACTGCAAATAGATAGAAGCCTTTTTTTAAATTATCCACAAAAAAGTGAGTTCAATCACATTAATTTTTTCCTGAAAGATAGTGAAGCTGAGGTACATCCTACTTTGTCAACTAATACATCTTTATGATTTAAGTATCCAGGACTATTACTACTCAAAATATCTTCTTCAGTTTGATTACAGATATAATCACACCCACACTTTATTCAGGCTTGAGTATGTGCCAGTTCATAAGAACAAGAATTTTCATTTTGCATTTTGTGTGGTTATGTGTGTGAACAGATCTTCAAATTAATTTTGTTTCAGAGGAGGTCATGAAGGTTACTGGAGTTACTTTCTCCATTGCATTAATATGATATGACACTAAACACTTTGATTACTAAGAACTATAAATGTACTTAAAAAAAAAAAAAAAAGTAAGTTGATAGAAAACATGACAGAATTAACATTTTAGAAAGTCTACATATGAAAAGCAAAGGAAGGGGCAAAGCCCAAGTCTATTGGATATAAAAATGCACCCAACATTTCAGATGAACCATCCTTATTAGCTCTAGAATCTGACAGGATGTTAGAGAGTGAAATAAAAATTGAAACAGAGAGAACAACTGATTTTGGAAAACTGAACTGTCTACAGTGAGTCCGGGTCATTCAAGACAGTATTAGGAAGCAAAATAGAAAATCAGGTTGCCATATCCCAAATTTGTCATACTCCCTAACCTGCTAAGCAAAAAGTAAATGTAATTCACAAATCCTCATAATGAGCATGTGTTATTACATAGCTAAAGCAGTCTCAGTGCTACCTGGCACTAAACAGACTTTTGCTTCTCCCATACTCTTATCATACATACTCTTATCCCCACATGAGCACTCATATTCTTCTCTGATCTTCAAGATGAGTGTAGAAAGTTAAAATAATTCAGTTTATTACGGGCCTAGTTTCCAGCCAGTTTAACTGTGCCGAAGGAAAACCAATGCAGACCAAAAATAGAAGACAGGAATTCACATTTTGGGTTGGAAAAGAAAAAGCAAAGCCACCTGTTTTGACAGCAGGAAGCCCTGCTTCAGCTGTACCATCTAAGCACACAGCAAGTAAACCCTTTTCTGAACCACTAAACCTAATCTGGAAATACTCAAATATGTGGCTCCCATGTGAAGCTTAAAGAACAGAGAAATGAAGCTAGAACAGGCAGGGTACACCGACCTCTTGAAAGAACAAATGGGATCTGGAAGATTCTACAGCACATTAGAATCCAGTTCACACTGTACCAAGCCCTTACAGGAAATCAAACACATTAACAAGAAAAATACATGCAGCAATACAATACTACTACTCAACTACACTCTACAGTTACTTGTAGATATATGCTCAGCTGCTCATTGACACCTTCTCTCAAGGTTACTATGTTCTAAGATGTGCCATAATTGAGTTGGTGCAATTAGCCAAAACTCCACTACCTAAACTCACTAACTAAAGAAGCAAATCACCTAATTTTATCAAAGCCTATAGAAAGCATTTATGCAAACAGATTCACTCATATAGTTGATACTAAATGCCACCACAAACTTCCACAAGGTTTAGCAACTAGGGAAAAACAGTAAGCAATAAACTCTACCACAAGTCACACACAAACTGTGTATCTGAGTAAAGCTTAACTAAACGTAGGACTTTTATACTATTGTAACTGCATTGAAAAGAATCCTTAAATTTAATACTTATATAATTCTAAACCAGAACAAAGTGCCCACTACAGAATGAGTCCACTGCAACTAAAAAAGTAATATTCCAACAAGTAATGCTAAAAGACAGATGAATCTGCCCATGAAAATAAGTAAAATAAATATTCAAACACAAAATAAAAAGATCTAAATATTAATAGGAATTTATTTTTCACTGCTTCCTATCCATCAATTCTCTCCATTACATAAGTTCTGCCAACGTATTTGCCCTTCTACATTGCTCCCTTATTCCCAAACTCCTCATAAACTAAGCATGAGATGTCCTCTTAATACTATCCGTGTTTTTTTTAGCTCTGTTTGGAATATCTCCAAATATCTTGCTTTATGAACCAACCCTAGACAGTATATCATGGCAAGCACTGCTAGCTGACAAACAATTGAAAGAATTCAGTGCTAGTTATTTTCACATGGATTCTGCTGCTTATTTAAAGTGAACAAAAGGATGCAAAACAGTAAGGTTTCTTTATCCAATAGGCCTGAAAAACAACATTATATATTAATAAAGACAATTGCTCAGATATTTTGAATAATTCATTTTTTCTTAAGTGAGACATACATAAAAACAAATTAACAATTTAAAAATATAATCTGTCCAAGTGCTTCAAAAGCATGCTTTTTAAAGCACTAAAATTCAGGTCTGTACTCTTATTGTCTTTGTTTCTATGTAATTTACCTGAAGGAACTTTGGATTTTTTAAAAAAATTATGACTCAAAAATATTTAAATTAATGGAAAAAATTTCTTACTGCTTTCTCACTGCAGTCAGAATCAGTCCTGCCTCACAGCACAGAAATACCAAGTCTTCTGTGTGTGGACTCAACAGGTTTATGCTTAGTTCTGGACCTTTTCCATGGTGCCAAGGAGGAATTATCCATTTGTAAAACCAAATTCAAATACTGTATCTTATTCCTTACAGTTCTCCCTCTCTTCACCTACCTTGAAGCAAGTACAAAATACTTTCATTGATAATAGATTGCAACAGCAATAGGGAGAGAGTGGGGAAACATATCCCTAGACATTGAAAAGTGGATATCTCAAAGCAAGCTAAGATAACGATGAACAACTCCTATTCCATGTTACAGTTATATATTTATAACTGTATTACATATATAACTGTATATTCTCAGGTGTACATATACCAAGTGTTAAATAATATATGAAAGCAAAGACTAAAGCAAAGAAAACTGATGAATAAGTAAAAATATTCAGGCCACCGAGTGTCTGGTGTGAATTGCAGCTTTTTCAGAGGAATGCATATGACGTTTTCTGGACTTCAATAGGAGATGTAATTGGCTTTTCAGTACTTTCAAGTCTTAAATTCAACAGTTTTGTGTCAGATTTCTTCATTCTTTGCACACCCAAATCACACAGATAACAATACACTATTTAATTATCAAATAATATTTCATGGAATATTGCTCATGTTTATAATAACTTGAGTCAACTCTCCTGATGTCAAGAGTGTTGCTATAAAATCATGGAAATATTAAGAAACAGCACTGAAATATACCTTTGTACATGGAAACGACATTACCAGCAATTTGCATTAAGGAGAAAAAAAAAAAATCACCATGATTAAATGGAACTTGTGCTATGGAATTTTTGTTTGACAGAATAGTGATTTAAATTACTGTCAACAGTTTTTCATAAAAATTTACAAGGGTTTTTAAAAAAACAGTTATTTTCTTAATACTTTACAGCTTGCAGGAAAACATTAAAATATCAATTATGCTTTATGTCCCTGCTTTTATGCAAATTCATTTTGTGTTTCATAAATCATTTCCAAAAATGTGTAAATAAAAACATTTTAACACAATATTGTGCAAAACCTTTTATTTATTTATTTAAACAAAAAAACCATGAAAACAATAGAAGTTTACTACAAAGTTTAATGCCAAAATTAAAAGAAAAGTTGAAGAGCATACTACAATTGCAAATAAATGCTTTCAAACTGAAGAAATCTTTCATACTCCCAAACCTCAGTCCTGGGCAGACTTTCAGAATTTCTCCCCTGGTAAATCAGAAGACGGAGAAACTTGAAGGGCTGGGAAAATGAGAAGCATCCAGTTAATCCAGTTATAGCTCTTTGTTCTATTTTATAAAAACAATTTGCCATCCTTCACTTTCAGTCTCTTCTAAGTAACTACAAATATGTTACAACTTTTCCACTTTCTCTCTTCAAAACTTCCACGTACAAGTCCTATTCATAATTCTACAAGGACTAGGGAATCGGTAGAACTGAAAAATAAAGGTCTAGATATTTAGACAGTGGAATAAATTTCCTCAAATTAAATTATATACTGTAGCAATCAAGGCTTAAGCTCGGTCTTGTAAAGGAAATAATGCATGCTGAACAAAATTTTACCTTATAACCCTGTAAGTATGAAGAAAAGCAGTTCCCTAAAGTCAGTGGGTTAATACTCTTTGCTCTCTGGCTTGCTGTCACATCATTCAGAAATTCAGCTTTATGTACATTCCAAACAGATCTATTTATTCTGCAAAAATTACAACTCGCCTGAAAAACAAAATTTCTGCTTAACTAACAAGTTTTCATATTCTATAAACAAATACTGAGCAATTACCTCAGATATGGCCATGAAAAAATGCTCCAAAACCTCAATTATACAATGAAAATAACCATTTTTGATACAGTATTCAAACTCTGAGGAAAAACCCCAAAATTAATAATTTTCAATACAATTATTCACTGTTGAAAAGGGCGAAATAAAAACAAAGATGAGACTGCATACCAGTTACAAGGGCAGGAAGAGTTTCTGTAACATATGAGAGGGATTGGAAACAGCAGTAAACAAGGGAGTTATAAAGATATATATAAGAGAAGGCATTTTCAGGACCAAAGAACCTTTCTTTACTCATAGTAAAAGTTGTCTGGGAATAAATCCTATCCCATTTCCACTAGGATTTGGGCCTAGATTAATTATCTCATAAAGACATAGCAGTATCAATTTAAAAAACACTAGATAACAGAAGTTGCATTTAATGCCATCTACAAAAGGATTTAAGATGACAAGAAAAAATACTTACAAGGGTAAGATCTCTCTTCTCAAAGTTCTCAGTTCATGAGTTCTTGTAAGCATCAACTTGTTCCAGGTTCCTCTATTTCAAGAAGATTGCAGACAATATCTCAGTCGCCATTCCAGTCTTCAGCAGTCTCATTTTTCTTGTCATTCTTTATTCAACATTAAATGACCAAGTGCCACAATAGTTAATTTTCTGCCCTTGACTTCCTACTAACTTTCCCTTGATCTCCTGG
The DNA here is from genome assembly GCF_052056855.1 of Sturnus vulgaris. NCBI lineage: Eukaryota > Metazoa > Chordata > Aves > Passeriformes > Sturnidae > Sturnus > Sturnus vulgaris. The sequence continues at coordinate 59,232,958 of NC_142247.1, forward strand.
CATCTTAAAATCATTTCACACAGCTATTCCACTTAGCAACAATCATGGTGGGACTTCTCTAAACCTTTCATTTCTCTGGATGGTGAATAAATCCAGGACGTCCTTGGAGTTTCAGACATACACACAAGCCCAGTGAACGATAATGTACTGGAATGCCAGATTAAGTGAAGTGTAGGTGAGCAAGAGACCACAAGTAATTGCACAGCACAACTTAACACTAGGAAACAATGTAGCTCTACAGGAACTCAGGGCAAGGGGAAGGTGTACAAAGAGCACATCTGAGGCAACTTGCAATAAATAGGATTTCCAATCCAGAGTAAAATTTCCTTGTCTACATTAAGGCTACAAACAGTCACATTGCATATCTTATCCCATTAACAAAAAAAATCCTTCTGATGCATCTGCAGGGATGAGATTCATTTTGACACAAACTAATATGCTACAAATACAGATGGCTTTCAGGAAAACTTTGCTGACATTAATTAGCATTTGTTCTGACAGCACATGTTACATCACTACTATGTCATGCAGGAGATTAGAAGTAAGCCCAGAATAGTTTTCCCACACCTCCAGTGTTTGGATTTCTAAAGAGGCTATTATAGTATGACAAAATAAGATTAAATACCTCTAGCATTTTTCATGAGGAGGAAAAATTAAAAAAAAAATGTTGAGAATAACACACACAATCATTTGGTATAAGAAACCTAAGGTTTAAAATCATCCTCCTCCTAATTTAGAACAGAAAATTAAAACTGAAATTACAGTATTCCAGCAGGGGCCAGTATCTACCTGCTCTGAAATTTTGTTTAATTATGGCTTTTCATCTCATGCCTTAGTTTGACAAATAAGTTTTATCCTGCTGAAAATGTTACAGTATTCTGCTTTTATTGCAAACTGGAAACTAATGAGACATTACCAGATTACACTTCCATCATACTGATGGAAAGTTTGAAAGAATGTCCTGAATATTTAACATAATCAATTCCCACATTCAATAACTCAACATATTCTACATGTGTGAATCTGTGTGCTAAAAATTAGGTACCTCAATCCATTATAAACCACCAAAACATCTTTGACTTCAGCCTTTATATACAGTCCCAAAAACCTACTTTATGGCATTTGGATTTGAATAAGAAGTAAATTAGCATTTTCATCTGTGTCGTATGTATCCTTCACAAGTTCCTTAACAACACTTTTCTAAACAGTTTGCAGATGTCTTTAGCAGAGCAAAAAGACTCGCATCACTTGAATAACTATGCCACATACTTGTTATGCAAGATTAAGGATTAATCTCAGTTGTCATAAAGCTAAATTAAACATGGCTTTCCTCCCACCAAAATATTTGACAAAACTGCAAATGTGTTGAAAAATTACCAGGATGTACCACCAGATGACCTAATCAGCACAGATTTATAATTAATGACATTTTTAATCATAAGAATTTATTATTAATACTTAATTCTTTAGGACCTTTTTCTACCTACAGAAAAAACCTAAAATAAAATTATTACTTTCAACTGTATAAATTAGGATCCAAGTGACTTAGAACTGCAGCAAAAAAGGTTTCAGTTAAATTAAGAAAAATACAAAAATCAATTGTGAAAATATTGCAATAAAGTTGTTTAATGTACAAGTCAATATTCATGTAAAACCAAGAAATGAGATCTAGAGCAAAAATCTGAAGTAAAAACAGAATGTTACCAAAATAAATAAAAATACCTTAACAGAGTAAACTTTTTTTTTGGCAGGAAAGTTCTGCAATTGTGTTTATTTCTATATAAATTATTTAAGCCAAATTCACAGTGTTAGTTTTGAATCCTATAATTTTATTACAGTATTTTTGACTTGCTTCATAAATGCAGCATCCTCATTTCATTTATTCATTCTGACTTGAGTGCATCACTCAGTGTAACTTGAACGTATTAGAAAGATTCAAATCAAAAAGCTATTTAAAGAGAAATCTTTGAAAGTTTTTCTATGCCTCATGGGGACATAACTGCTGCTATAATTTAGCCATGACCACTACTATACTGGAAGAAAAACAAACCTTCATTTTGCTGTTTTTCTAAAGACATAGATACTAGTTTTTAAATGAGCTTTCAGAATACAGTTTTCTGAGCTTCATACATTTCCCCCAACTATCTTTTATGGTTGAAAGTTTTCACATTTTGTCTTCCTTCACCAAACACTTACAGGAGCAGCTATGCTCTCCAATATGACAATCCTGACAAAGTGGCAAACACATTAATAATCTTCAGTGTCTCCAAATGTAAGTTGGTGGTAAAGACAAACTTATTTACCATATTAATTAAATGGTCTATTTAACATGGAATATCAATTCTCTAATCACATTTCATTTGAACTTCTTATTTCAATTAGCAACCCTTAAGTCTTCTAGAGACCCTACTGTTCTAGGGTCATTAAGAACATTTTCATGATCTGTCAAATGAGGGAGTAAAAGGCAGAAACTACAAATACTCTCAGGAGTAGGCCTCTACCCTACTTAGGAGATGATTAGGGAGAAAGCAGCAGTAGTTCTCATTAGTTGCTTAGCAATGAAACGTCCCCCTATGAAAGGAGAAATGAACAAAGCAACAAAGGTGTTGCCACACAAACGAGTAAATGGATTGTCTATCATCCACTCAAGGATAATCTGTCCTTCATTAAAGCTAATCGATCTGGATTAATACACCAATGAATATCTTGCACAGACAAGGTAGGAAGAATCCAGTGTATGTAGCCTCACTGAAGTAGCCAGACAATACATTGCTCAATTTTACACACACAGCACCAAATTTTCACCGGATGTATGATAAACACAAGTACAAGGAAAACAGTTTTAATTCAAACCAGATTAACATGGTCATTTATACTATTAAACCTTACCTTTTATATCAATAATTATACCCAAGTTATTAATGACTTATTGTTAACAGTAATTTTCTTAATGCTTATAACAACTTAAATACAAATCTGTAAATTTAAGATTTAACCCATATCTAAGTTGTTTATGTTTCCAAAAGTATATTCACAAATAAAGCCGCAAACTCAACACAAATTGAGTTGCTGACAGTACCATTGTTACTAATGTTGTAAGTCTCAGAAAAGCAGAGTGCTTAACCAGAGAAATTTGATTACTGTTGTCTTAATTTTCAGACCCTAATTTCAGGATGCCATTATTTCAGTCACACATGCAGTTTAATATGTTCCCTTTATTTCAATTTCCCCACAACTGGTTTAAAAACATCCATGTTTCATCGGTTACATTTTGTTTCGGCAGGCATGCAATCAGGGCAAGCATTTTTTGTTTTACTTTCTTGTTTTGCTGCTGTTGTCTGGTTCATACATACAATATAAAATTTACCAAAAAAAACATTAATTAGAAGATAAAGGGAAAATAAAACAGTGAACACTTCTTAAGCAGAAATCAAGATGATTCCTGAACTTCACTACCTAAAATCTGGTTGCTTCTCAGCATACATTTAAAGCTACACAGATTTATAATTACAAACATTTATGATAAAATTAATATATCAAATTATGCTTTGATTAGCTCATCCAAACTGTTAGATTAAAATGAAAATGATGTTAAAAACCAATACTAATTCATAATTCAGTATTAAGACAAATCTTACCTATGTATTCACAAACGAAGACTACAAAAAAAGGTGTAACAAGATCATTTATGCCCTGAACATATCCACTGGCTGGATGACGTATTGCCCAGATAAACAAAATTCTTTCAAAGATCTGAAAAAGAGTTAAAGAAACCATCAATTTAATTTAACAAGTGATAAACACATTTTAAACAAGACACTTGTAAATTGTCATAACATCATGGAATTATAGAATATCCCGAGTTGAAAGGGACCCATCAGCATCACTGAGTCCAATTCCTGGCCCTGTGTAGGATGCTCTCAGGCACATGGAGTGATTCCTGGGGTATTTTCCAAACACTCTTGGAATTCTTTCAGGCTGGTGCTGTCACCATTTCCCTGGGGAGCTTGTTTCAGTGTTCAACAACTCTGAGAGTGAGAAACCTTTTCCTGTTATCCAACTTAAACCTCATCAACTCAGCTTTGTGCCATTTCTTTGAGTCCTATCCCTGATCATGAGAGTGAAGAGATTGGTACCTGCCCATCTGCTTCCCCTCATGAGGATAAATTTAATATTATGGAGTTAAGGAGTATAAAACACATGCATACGGAAGCATAAATGAACACTGATATTTAAAACCAATTCCCACTGCTATGTAAGCTTCTCAGTTCTTCAAAAGGAAGCATTTTCAGGGTATTAGCACGTGTTAAAACCAACCTAGTATATAATTGTTACAGTAGTTAATACAAAGAAGCTCTTATTCACTGGAGCTTTTCCAGTAATATAAAATTCCTCTTTTCTCAAGGGAAAGCAATATTAAATGATCTTCCCATAATTTTTCATCTCTTTGAATGAAGTATTCTACTAATGCAATATTCTATTTATCCCTAAGTAACAGAAAGAAGGACTTGATATAGTTTAGATTTTTTAATAACATGCCCATAAAAAGACATTCCACAACAGTTAAGCTTGCCTAATACTGCAGTGTGGAGTTTTACACTCCAGGCATCTGCATACTAGTTGATGAAAAACTTGGCGCAATCAGGAAATGTAAAAATACAGCAACTGCCTGCCATATCACAGAACCTCACCCTCTCAATTCTGTAAACTGAAGCTTGCTTAGGATCTGAAAAAGCTCGTGAGGCCACACCATATCTCAGCATGAGAAGAGAGCAAGGAAATTAGTGAACTTTTTTCTGACTCCATTTAGATCTGTGACAGGCTGTATTTCCTCTCAATCATTTGCTTCTGAAGATATTACATGCCTTTGAAAGACTGCAAATAAGCAGCAGAGTGAAAGTTTCTATATGCTTTGTCCTAACTACAGGCATGCAATCAAGGATATATAATCTTCTGAAACAAAAGAATCTTTGCCCATTCATGAGAGCACAAACTAGGTTGCTCTTCAGATCTGGCCTCAATACTAAAAAAGAGACATTTTGGAAGGATCCAAAGGATTCTGTGGTTTGCTGCAACTCCAGAAGTCAATGAATGCTCAGGCTTCAAGAAGGCCAGTGAAAGACCTGCCCTGAAAGGATGCAATACTTGGAGACATTTTCTTTGTGAAGTCAGGATTGTTTCTATTCAGTCCCACTTTAAATTTTTGTTAGATTAAGAAGCTGACTATCTTAATTTAATTTCAAATAAAATCCTATTTTTTAGTTAAACAGACCTCTTGCAGTCATTTTTAAGTAAGGAAAGGTCTCAGCATAAAGGACTCTCACATCCTGGTGCTTGAAATTCCCATCACAGGCTTACACATAAATTACCTGAAGCCGAAATATATTTGCACCTTTTACTTGGAAAACAAGTCTCAAATGTCAACATCTATCCTTCTCCTACAGACTTTCTTTTGAGAGTTAACTGTCCTCCAGGTTTTATGTTTCCCTGTCTGAAAATTCATGGAACAGGGAAGACAGTCAACAAGAGTAAGCTAAAAAAGTTTTGGTGGGTACTGAGAAACAAGCCTTAAGACAGTTGACATCGGATGCATTACAACCACAATTGAGATTCAGTTTTTGCTCAGTGTGATTTCAGAGATTAGGCAAAAAGGAAAGTATTCATTAGCAAATCCTCCATAGAAGCCTCTTGTTTCCATTAGCCAAGATGCTTACTCCTTTAGCTACAATTTCTTGGTACTAGTCTTGTCACCTCATGCATTTTAACAAGAATATTAAACCAAAAAAACCCAACCTCTGCCCTTTAAGCAGTAGCAAGTGGTGTTTCACTGTCTATCAATAACTGTATAAAGATTTTACACTGAGCCATTTATAATATGCTTTTACATAATCATACTCCGATGAAATTAGTTGTTTATGCAATACTTTTAGTATTACTGGAAAACTGCCAATCTGGCAAGGTTAGTTAGCTCACAGCCATTCTGCCTATTGCCACTTCTACTTTCAGCAACAGTAGTTTCTCAGTATTATCAGAGTTATCATGGTGCATTTCGTTTCTGAAAAAGGACATGCTGAACATACTGCAAATACAAACAACTTTCTCAAAAAACAAATATCAGAATGAGCTGACTAGAGAAACCCATTAAAGTTGCAATTACAGAATGTAGAAGAGGGTTATGCACGAGGCTAAATAAAAAACTCATGGTGTGATGGTGCTACAAAATATGCACAGTCAACAACCAACCAAAAAACCACAGTAATTCAATTAAAATACCCACTGTAGAAACTATAAACATTGTTTTTTCATGAAGGCATGTCTGAAGTCAAACAATTCACAAATTTGTAGCACCAAAGTTTCGTATCCTCAGAACCTGATATGATAGTTTGCATTGCAAATTGAGAAGCCTGTGGATTTGAAAATGTTTTTAAAATCCAGTTATGAGGGGGGTGGTGTTTACATTTGTTGGGGGGGTGTGGTGTTATATTTTTGAGCAGGAAGCCCCACTTAGTGATGGCACATCAGCTTTAATATCCCCAAATGCTTCCAATCAGAAATTCAACTACATACTGAAATAGCATTTTCAATTTCCTACCCATTTTCATAAAGTTTCATTTACTGTTCTGAATCAAAAAAAATGAGCTGAAAACCTGAACAGCAGACCGATTTAATTTTCTATACAACACTCGTGACTGTGTTCAAATAGGACTCATTAAAAAGGTCACTTTCCCAAAAGGATCCCTTTCTTGATTTCCAAACCAGCAACAAAACGTGGAATTATTTTTCTACTATGAACCACTACATCTCATGAGATGTCATTACCAATCTATTATTCTGTTTTGAATTTGACTCTCATTCATAATTACAGCAAGAATTATATTCATGTACATAAAGAAAAGAATCCATCAGCTTAAATGAAGGTTTGAATTGCTTGTGGGTTTTGCCACCTCAGAGGAACTTCAAAACTTCCAAAGCCTTAATTCAAAAGCTTTCAAAAATTTGCTTTTTTTTCTAAGTAGGAGAGGGAAAGAAGAAAAAAAAACAGAGAGAGAGGGGATAGAAAGAAAAAAAAAACAGAGGGGAGAACAAAATAATAAACTATTTTAAATTGTGCAATTTTGTTGAAATTATTATGTACAATATGCAAGCAAAGATGGGAAATACACAGCCATGTTCTTTCAATTTCAACAAAATTCAGTTTAAGATAAAGCAAGAAAAGATAATAAATTAGACAAGTCCATGTCAGCTAATCAAATTTATCACAATAATAAGTAGTCTTTAAAATAACTTGTAGTAGTCTTACAACTAAATAATAAGTAGTCTTTAAAATAACTGCACTATATGAAAGACCACCTCCAATTCCTCTGTTCTCCTCTTTCAGGGACACTATTAAGTCATTTATAGTCCTTTAAATTTTTGCTCCAACATTACCTTCTCCTTACTCAGGATCCATATAATTCCCATAAAAAATAAACACTTAAAACTGATTTTAAAAGGAACACATAATAACTAGTTATTTCCACATATCAGAATCAAAACATCTTTTTCTAAACTGCAGCATTTTATTAAAGAAACCAAACTCTGAGTTCAGATAAGAAATGAAAACAGCCTTGTTAACTCTAATTAAAAGTTCTTCAACAACAGAGATTCTGATACCACCAAGAACAGTAAAAATCTTGGTGTAACAGCAGCATTTAGAAATTTAAGTCAGGACACTGTGAGGTTTATACATGTTCTGTCTTTTTGAAGCTTTAACCAGTGCTTTTGTCCAGTTCTGTCAATAACAGTCTCTTCACTCCACTGTACGTGAGATTCTTCCCAGTAGTGGTATCATTTCTAAATCTTTGCAGCATCAGAAGTACACACAAAACTCACCATAATATCCACAACAAGGGTTTTGCACACAGTGTCATCCCTTAAAAACCATCTTTGACTCTTACTCTGATTTCCTTTGCTTCTCTTCAATCTCACCTTAGATAGCCCTTGCAATCTCACCTTAAAAAGGGGGAAGTGATTGTTGCTCACCAGAGACCAGCACCATCTTATCTCTCTCTGGAACAGGCAGCTCTGGGAACAACACACCCTATCTGCAAGAGCCCTTGGGAGTGGGAAGGATCCCTGTGGGGCTGAGGGATTCAGTGGTGCTATGGTAAGTCTCCAGAAACTCAGAAAGCAAGAGAAAGAAACATTGGAGAAATTGGGTGGTATGACCCTTCCCTGATGTTTTGTGGCATTAAGCAAGTAGGGTTCGTTTAAGATCACAGACAGAAAAAGACAAATGCAAGCCCATTCTCCCAGTAGCCCATTGATCTATAATAATTTAATAGTTTATTTCTTGCTGGTATGGTTTCGTTCTTGTCCCTTGATCTTACTTATACTACTCCTCAATTCATCCCTAGAACAGCCCAGGTAAAACACCACTATGTAGAAAGCAGGTGGAAAGCCCTATATTTATAGGCTTTTCTTTTGAAACACTGCACTAGGCTATTTCTTCAAACCAATTCTCCAACGTGTGGAAGAGTACTGCCATTAAACAAATAATTGGAACAATGGAAAACCAAATGAAAGCTAGTTCTCATTTAGGCTCTCATTATGAGTACAAGGTATGTTCTGTTTGGATCTATAATTGTATGAACAGAAGCTACATGGTAATACTTTGAAGGTCTAAGTACAACCATTAGAAAGGATAATAAGTTGAAGAATTAAACTAAATAATTGAAAGAGGAGAGTCCACACCAACTATGCTATTTATGACCTATATACTTTAAAATGAAAAGTCCCCATGAATTTCAATTTGCCAACAATATAGGCCAATTTGATTAATATACTTACCATTAATCACATTATTATATATTTACATTAATTATATAGTTAAACAGTAGTAAAACAATTTAAATAGTGTACTCAACATACAAAACTTACAAGGAAGCAAAATCAGATAAGGCACTCAAACCAGCCGTGCTACAAATTCAAAAAGGAGAATTTCCCAAATGTAACATGTTAAGAACTTCCAGACCTTAAATGATTTTGACAAATACATGGCACCACAGGACTATGCTCTGGATTACTTTAAAAACACATTATTAACAAAATATATAAAAAGGAAAAAAAAAGGGGGGAAAAACCCCTCAAGGGCACAAGACCACAATGAAAACTGACAGATTCAATACAGGAAATTAATGAGGTGCCTTTGCTTTTATAACTCATACTTACACTGCTATTCTTAGCCTCTACTTATATAGCCTCACTTTTTTATTTCTTTAAGCTAGTTCTGAAGTCAAAATAGCAAGTGTAATCAAATTAATTATTAATCAAACTGTGATATCAGATTCACTAATAAAATGTTTTCTCTAACAAAAACAACATATATCATTCTTACCTCTGTTACTTTGGGCTGAAGTCTCAAAACTTCAGGACTCATGCGTGGTATATCTATGTGTATCTAATTAGACAAAAAAGAAATACTGTAAGAGGAACCAACAGCATACTTTCTAAACAACATAATACTTAAAATAATTCTATTGGTTTACACTATTAGTTGTAATCCCATTGTATCATTACTTTTGGGATAACATGGATTTTTACTGTATTTCAAAACATGTAGCCAAATCTTTCAATTAAGCAAAATTTAAAAACACATACATTTGTATTCACAATCTAGGATCCTTACATCACATTTTAATTATTCGCGAGTTATAATTATATTACCTCAGGGTAATTATGAGTAAATAGATACTACTAATTCTGTAACGTCATATTCAACTGTCACTATTATAAAATCATTTAGATTGGAAAAGACCTGTAAGATCATCAAATCCAAATGTCCAAAGGTAAAAGCAGAGTTCAGCACTTATTTTAATGTATTTGACAGTCAAGAAGGGGGCACAAAAATACCAGTATTCCTAAAATTTTTATTCTGAACTTCACAAAGGAGTTTATGCAACAGAGTGTTGAAGTGATGGTTTCTGGTTTCCATTCACAAGCCTTATGTTAGTGATACTATGTCCTTCTTACTACGAAAGATTAGTCTTGAAGCTGAAAGAAATATCTTGACTTCTTCTGTCCTAAGGAAGGCTAAAGTATCATTGCTTAGTGTAACAAACTACTCATTTCAATCCAAAACTTGAAGAAAAGTTATCTGCTTATCTGGGTGAGCATGAGAGTTTGACGTGCCTATGTTTATAGCACATCACATATAGCTCCAACTTCTTAAGCAGAAGTTTGGAGCCAGTAAGACACAGTCACTGCTGTACTTTTCCTGTCCATCTTCACTCATTTGAAACAAGGTCTGAGCAGGAGATAAAAGACTTGAAAATACAACTATTTTTAAACAGAAAAAACATGGCAACACTAATGCTGACATTAAATGAAATCCACTATTTCAAATTTCAGATCAAAACTACTTCACATTTTTGCTTTTAAAATCTAGGAAAATTATTAGAGGGTTGACTGTCTGGTAAGATTAAAGAAACAGAGAAAAGCAGTAGCAAAGTTCAAAAATAATCTCTAAGTCCTTTAGCAAGTGTTCTGTAGATAAAAGTGAATTCAATAGATGTTCTACCTGTCTGTAGGTATCTTGGTGGTTTTCATCATTTCTGGAATCATAGTATTGTTCAACAAATGCAAAATACTCTTTACGTTTTCTTTGTAAAGTGCTTTCTCTTCGGTCCACATTTGCAGGAAGGTAGCCCTGAAAAAACAGTGAAATGAGAAGGATGTTACTCACTGCATTACAAGAAGCATTGCTGGTATTTGATTACATGTCACAAGAGATCTAATAAACTGATGTAGGGCCATGTGCTCCCACACAAATCTAAATCCTTCACTAAACTATTTTTCTAATCACTCCAATTGGTACAAAAGTTCAGATATAAACACCTTATAAAAACAGCTTCTTTTCTTCTTTTTTTTCCTATAAAATGCAATTTCTCATCAAAAATACTAAGATGGAGTTGATTTTTTAGGAGAAAAGCTTCAATAATAAGTTCAGGCAAATTTAATACCATGTGAGTTCCTTAATTTTTATGGGGCTAGTATTAGAGTAATTTTATTACATTTTTAAACAATGTGTATTAACTCAGTTGCCTTCAAGTAGGAATTACACATATTAGCAAGGGAAGCTTAGATTCAAAATTAGGAAAATCTTCTTCATGGAAAGGATTATCAAGCATTGGAACAGGATGCCTGAGGAAGTGGCTGAGTCACCATCCCTGGAGGTATTTTAAAGATGTGCAGATGTGGCCCTTAGGGACATGGTTTAGTGTGAGCTTGGCAGTGATGGGTTTATGGCTGGACTACACAACCTTAAAGGTCCTTTCCAACCTTTCGTGTCCAATCACAATTCTATGATTCATTGAAAATGTTATTCCTGTAAACTTTAATTACTTAGTTTGTAATGACAACAGAATAAGTACAAACCATATTACATTTCAGATACCTTAAGAGGTACTTTCTTTAGCAAAATTAATTCCTTTAAGATATACAGACTTGTGTCTTATTCCAAGTACTTTAAATCCTACCAGCTTCACTTTTGCCTAAAGACTTTTCTGACATTTAATATCTTGTTCCAGTGTTTTGTGTTAAATATTGAATTCTGCTGCCCATTTATTCTCAACAGTTGTGGTTTCTTCCCTGTAGGATATCTTAGTTGGTTGCATTAGAAAATAATTCATTTTTGATATCAAATGTGATTATTCAAAGAACACAAGTCTTTTGGCCATTATTTGGTTTCAAAGACTGAACTAATCTTTCAATTTGACATGTTTCCCATTCATTTTACAAGTTAGGTTTTATTTTTAAAAGTTGGAAAGGCTTGAAACATATCAGCGGTGAATAAACTGGTGGAGAGTTTAATCTGCTTATTCAGTAATTTCCTCCAAAGGTTTTTGCAAATGTACCTTTACTTTTGTTACTCAAAAGAGAAGAGAGCCTATATAGTTCTTCTTGTTGTTTAGGTATAGTGTACTTAACATTTTTGCTATCTTTTAAAAATAAGTCATGTCTTTTTTTTAAATATACCAGTAGACATGCATAATATCAACAGAGTATTATATTGAAAAACTGTCTTCATCAAACACTTATTAACATTATCAACCTGCTGACTATAACAAGTATCTCAAGTGATCAATTTCTTAAATCATATTTTTAAAATTCCAATTTCTATGCCAGTTTTGCAAACAAGACAATCATCATCTGCCTCAGATACCACCAAGTATACTCCATTCCAAATAAGTTTGGGCTTTTTTAAAAAAGACTTTTGAATCATTTTGAAACAAACATATACTAAAACCCTAACTATACTTCGGTTTCTTCAGTTTTCTGGTTGTGTTTTAGTATTGCAATTCATCTTCAATCAAAATATCACTTGATTTTTAGGAACACTTATTTTCCCAGGAGCTCCTGGTGCACTGTATGGAATCATAAAATCGTTTGTGTTGGTAAGGATTTTAAAGATCATCTAGTTCCATCCCTCCCTTCCACTAGCCCAGGTAGCTCAGAGCTCCATCCAACCTGGCTTTAAATCCTTCCAGGGATTACCATTATTAGTAGGTCACTATTAGGTTACCATCAGAAAAAAGGATGGTAGAGCTTATGACTATAAAAACTGAAAGCATTTTTCTCTCCCTCTTAGGAAAGAAGATGAAAGAAAATGCTGCCTTACAGTACAGAAAAGTAATGATTACTAAATGACTCATCTTTGGCTTTCCAAAACATACTAAATGAGGACACCCTAATAGAAAAGACATCACAGCAGGATTTACTTAAGAAAAGCTAAGAATTTTCAAAATACTGCCATTTTTAGGTAGAAAAAACAAACAAACAAAAATGCCAGAGTTTTGTAGATCTTACTTGAAAAAAATGCATTTAATTGCTAAAATATAAAAAAAGCCATCTGAAAGCAGGTTTTTGCAGAGGTATGGCAAGATGAAGTTGCAAATTGAACTGAAATAGATCCTGAACAACAACTGGAGTTGTTAAAGCAACAGAACAAGAAAACTCCTACACTTAAGCATTTTTCTAGTCCCAGAATACTAAATTAAAATCAACTTCTGGAATTAAGTTAAAGCTCCTGGAAAGCCGATGCTCTGACTAGAAAGCAAGAGGAGTCAGCTCGTTTTATATTTTTATAATTTGCATAATTCCAGCTCTCTAAACCTCAGTATCAGTCTTCTGATTCAGAACTTTAAAAATGCTTATGCTTTAGCTTACTGCATTTCAAAGTCAACTTGCAGTTAGCCACAATTTTTCTTTCTTTTAGTATTTTGAAACAGACATCCTACACTTCAGGAGAAAAAAAATGCCTTTTTTTATTACCAAAATCACATATAACTTTGGAAACAGAACTAAAATAAATTGTAAGCTCCATGTTTAATTTCAATTACAGCAGGATATTTGAATATCCACCATTAAGCTGCATCTGCATTTAGCATTAGAAGGAACTAAGCTGCAAATTTAGTAGAACTCATCAGCAAGAGAGACTCTTTCAGTCACTAGAAATCAGTGTCAATCTGAAGTAAATACTTTGCATTCCCTACAGAATCATTCTATAAAAAGCAAAGCTATTTAAGTCTACTCTCTGAAAAATTCGATAGTGATAAACTGGTGTGTGTGTATAATTCAGAATTTTAAACAGTTCTTAAATGCACGAAGATTTGCTGAGAAAGTGTCTTTCACAGCCTCTGGAGAGTAGACATCACGAGAGTTCTGCTTCTTTTTAATACAAACATCCTCATAAACCTTCTCCCAACCACAGGCAGACAAACAACAGCTAAAATGCTTAACTGTTTGTCATCACAAGCATTATAGCTGAAAAGATTGACATGAAAAATATGTATATGAAGAATAAGCTGTATTTTTGCAGAAGAACCTTTTTAAACATAGTGCAAACACCAAGATGAAAATAATTCTGTTCTGTAACACCAAACCCAGTAAATCACAAGCTTCCCACAACCTTCTCTCTGATGCCGAACTGAAACACCTCCATGGTGCTTCAGACAATTTATTCTCAAGCTACAGCCATTGCAAAAACCTCTGGCCATAGGGAAAAAGTCAGAGTCCTCAGCCACCCAAAAACTCTCACCACAAAAAAGTGACTTGTTTTCTAATGAGGTTGTCTCTCTGAACTGCCTCACAGGTCTGACATCAGGAAAGCCAATGCCACAACTTAATTGACACAGCAGTTCAGAGTTGTTAATCTCAAAGCATATAGAAGAATCAGCCCAAAAAACCCATAGATCCTATCACTGTTTTTTCTCACTACAGTGTTAATCCTTTCTTGCAGTTCAGAAGTCAGAATGAAGCCTTTCATAGGACGCTGATAGTCCCACAGTAGGGGAAGCAAAGACTATTTTCAAGAACACTCTTAAGAATGTACTTGTCTCTGAACTCTCCAACATTCCATCAAAACTGGTTGAAAGAAGCCCTTCTTTCATAGAAGCCAGGCTGAAAAATAAAGATACACAGTTGGCATGATTTATTACTACTTCTCATCTCCTTCCTTTAAATTTGATAGATTAATCTTGAAATTGAGTAAAAGAACGTAACTTCCATTACAATTCAGCACAAGACACATTTCCAACCGTCACTGATGGATTACAATTCATGCAAAATCATTTGCAATGGTTGAAAAAGCTATTAGTACTAAATGCAGAGGAAGAATAATTTAAAAAAAATACAACTTACTGAAAGAAGCTTCCATGCAATTGGACGAACCCGTTTGGGAATACCAGACCAACTCAATTTTCGCAATTCATCTATTAAAACACAATGGTTTTATGAGAAGCAAGGAAGTGTTTACAACAATGGTCTTCTTAGAAAATCCAGTGAACACAGAAATATAGGGCAATCCTAATGAATTAATTACATACTGGATAATTGCTATCCATAAGGACACCTATGGTAATAGGCACTGAGTGTGATAAGGTAACTCTCTGGAGTATTTCTCACCATTACTTTTTGGTATACACGCCTTATATTGTCTCAGTTGGCAACTTACTACATAAATGTATTATTCTTCCAAGTATTTATGAGATACATATGAAAGGAATACAGTGTATCAAAGCAGGTAAAGCAGTTGCAACATGATTAAGATCTCCACAAAATAAGGAACAGCATATGCTTTTAGAAAACATTAAGAAGTTCACAGTACTTCTGCACACTAAATATGCATGAAAGGAGGAAGCATGAAAGCATGCTTATACACATAACCTCAAGAAATTTCACAGCTCACAATGAATTTCTCCCCTATCATTCATCTCAAGGAGTTGAGAGGCATTGGAAGAATAAAAAATGACCAAAGGATCAGTAACATTAGAAAAATATGACACTACTGGAATTCAGTGTGAACCAAAGTCTCAAAGAAACAATGAAAGCAGAACTTGTACAGACTATAAACACAGATTAAGAGAGTAATTAAAAAAGTCACTGGCAGGCACAACAAATACACTTCATTATGAGTATGCTGTCATTGCAAACACAAGGATTCAATGGGAAGAAGATGCAATAAGCAACTGAAACGAGTTTAATTTATTGCCATATTGATCATCATGCACAAGCTGGCCAACACGAATCCCAGACAGCACTGGTTACATCATCTAACCTTGTTTCCCATTTTTTGATCTTCTTTTTCCAGCATACTTCTACTTCCTTTTCTCTGCCCCAGTTTAACAAACCACTTCAATTATTTCTTCCCTTCATGGTCCCAGCTTTGCTACTGCTATACCCAAATTTGGTATTTCTGAAATGATTATCAGGCACCCTTGGTCTTGTAATGCTGCACTTCCCTAAGTAATCCCAGTACTTTTCTCCATGCAATGGCACTGTTTGGGCACTTCTCACACACTTCCCCCTTTACTGCTTATGAAACCCAGGCATACCATCGGGTACTATCTACAACTTGTGTCAGCTTCTCACACTGTGGTTTGCTACATACAGCAATTTTTCACATCACCTGTAGTAGTTCACACCCCAGGGAGTTTGCTCAGCCTCCAAGCAGCTTCAGTATTGACTTGCAGCCCCAACTACTTCTGCAACAAGCTTCAATTCCACCCATGATTTGATGCCAAATAAATCCCCACAATACTAAGCACTGCAGCATAAGTAACAGTTATATCACTGTTATACTCTTCTAAAAACCAGAAAGGCAGGAACTGGTCAGAAGATGGAAAGACAAAGTAAACATATAAAATTAACAAGAGTAGAAAAACAGTATTTTGTATAATTTGTGAACAAAAACAATTTTTAAAAAGAGATAGTATCTGCCTTAACTAAACAATCTACAAATTATATATGTATTTCCCTTCCACCCCAAAGCATGACAGTTAGTTCCAGTTGGTTTAATACCAATGAAAGCCCCAAGTCTTCAACAGGAAAATCTCCAACTGTGCATCTTCCTGCTCCACTCCTCCTTGTGCAGTATTTATGAACAAATATTCTTTACTGGGTCTAATCTATTTGTGTCCAGGCTGAACAGAAACCAATCTTGTGCATTAGTTTATTATTTCCTTACATAATCATTTTGCTCAAGTTTCAAGTTTTGGCTGCCTTTACCCACAACCATACCATTTACAAACTATGCAATTAGTATATGAAGAAAACAGAAAATAAATAGCAACTACTTTTATTATCTTCTAGCAACACAATTGTCCATTCTCAACTCTATACCCACCAAACTCACTCTAATCTTTCACCTTTCCATTTTGTTGCTCCACCCTTAACTCGATTCAATGGGAATCCATGCCCAAAGATAGGTATCAACCTCTAACAACAGCCTATGTGAAAAAAAAAGTATAAAAAAGGAAAATATGCAGATCTACTGTCACAGTCAGAAATGTGAATCATGTGATTAAATGAGCGACAGATAATCCCAAATCACTTAGTACAAAAATTCCACTTTCTTTTAAGTAACTCATTTAAGGCCAAAGATAGGAAATACACAAGCAAATTGGAACACAGCTTATTTTCCCTCCCTCCCCTCTTGATGCTATTCTGCAATGAACATACATTTCCTGTCACGTATTCCAAACAGTAACACAGCTACAGGAGTGGGTTCAAAAGGACTGCTCTTTCTAGAAGGAAACCTCAGCACTGGACATGGAAGTAAAAACCAAAGACAAATGATCTTTTTCTTTTTACAATGTAACCCTTATTTGAAACAGACTCTCCATTTAACCATCTTGTAGGATTTGGGAGTGAATAGTCCCAGCATTCTTCCATGCTGAACACAAATAATTACTTATGTTGCTTTACCACTGCCTTATGCTATCTGTGATCTCTTTTAAAACCTAGATTGTCTGCTGGGCCTACAAAATCTTTGACCATGTTCCTTTTCCCAATATATCTGAGAAAAAACATTTAAAGCTAGTTTTTAATATTTTTATAAGTTGGTTCTCAAACTCTCTTTTAGAAATGCTTCCATTCATTTGGCCTGACAGGATTCATATTCTGCTCTGCTCTCCTTATTTGACACAGAATTTTACCTTTTGGATTGTAATTAATAACCTTCAATTGTATTTAATAACCTCCTCTGCTCTGTTGTCATGCCATCCTTCTGAACTTTCTCAAGGCTTTTGTTTCTAGTTTTGCTTTCATAAGTGCTACAGTAATTGCTTTCATGACAGAGAACTGTTAGACAGATGACTGCACATCTGAGAGTTAAGTCAATTCCATCACAAACCATTAGCCCTGGGTATGTGATAATTCTCTTTCTTCACACTCACTGCCGTCCTATATCACAGTTTTCTAAAATTCCACACGATCTCAGATTAACCCAAAAAAAAAATCAGATAAAATTCTGGCCCTAACTTTTCACTACAGTGAGCTCAACTACTATTTTGCCAGTGACTAAGAGCACACAGTAAAACTCAAAGAGATGTGCAAGAATTCTTATCAGGTGTAGTAGCAACTCCCAAAAGCACACAGTCTGACCCTTGCATGACACTATTGCTAAAGCATCAATTCACATTATGCTTTCCTCTGATGGTTTATCACCAAAACAAGAAGAAAGAAAACAAAGGACCCTGCCCTTTCCAACAACAATTACGACAGCAGGACAAAAGTTGCTCCTAGAAGACTTAGTCTAACATTACTATAACATAAACCAAAAATGCTTCTAGTGATGAGGAAAAAAATTTGAAGCATATACACAAGAGTACCATTTTACACACATATAAAAGACTGTCAGTGAAGCTAAATTCTAATACTGCTATTAAAATACATTAAGTACATGTGCATTTTATTAGACATACATAGCTAAATTTTACAAGTGTCTCTATTACATTCTTTAAGATGGGCTTTATTCTAACAAATGATTCAACAGGTGAGTTTCTAAAAATCAAATAACAACAGATAACTGAAATACTTGCATTCTAATTCTCAGGTTACCTTGAGACACTGATTAGTGATTGGTCAGCCTCACTTTTGTGCCTGGGAAGATCATGGAACAGAAGACCTCCTGTTGGGGGTTGAATTGTTCCCTTTTCTTTCTGTGGAATTTTCTCCCATTGTTATGCTAAGTAGTTGTGGCTACACCTTAAAACAACCGGAAAAGGAAAGGTGGGATGGGGGGTCTGGAGCGGGGGACTCTCTCTCGCTTGGCTCGTGGAGTGGGAGGACAGCCTGGGCTCCGCTCTGGCATCTTCCCCTGCCATCCCAGCACTGAGATCCACGCTCCCTGCCGTTGGACATCGCTCTGCTGCTCTCCCATCTCACCCTACTACCTCCGGACACTCTGCTGAGCACCACGACCGACACCGTGAGGGGGGAGTCACTTTCCCATCCCCTCTCACCCCTGGGCCGCGGCCGCCATCACCCAGCCCTCTTCAACTGCGCGGGACCTGCCCTGCCCCCAGCACCGGTAACAGCACAGGGAGACGGCCTGCGGCCAGAAGGGACTGGAGCGGAGCTAGACTGTTCTGCTCTGTTGTCAATTTTTATAGCTGTTGTTGGTTTTTTTTCTGCCTTGTTGGATATCAGTAAAGAACTGTTACCCTTATCCCCACACCTCCTGCCTGAAGGCCTCTGATTTGGACCTAAAATAATTAAAAGGGAGCGGATTGCATTCCGCATCTCGGGAAGGGGGCTCTTGCCTCTCCTTAGCCCATACCTGTCTTTCAAACCAAGACACCTCCCTAGAAGCTCCATGAAGGTGCATGCAGGACAGTGATGTGATTTGAGACAGCCAGCACAGCCGACCAGAGCAAGCCCTGCCTGAGCAGCACCTTGGCCTTCTACAATGGAGTGACTAATCAGCAGACAAGGAAAGGCTTTACAGGTGTCACCTCCTTAGACTTCTGTAAAGCCTTTGCCATGGTCCCCCACAAAATCCTTCTCTATATTGGAGAGAGAAGTGGATTTGATGGGTGGACTCTGGTGAATGAAGAATTGGTTGAATGATCACATCTGGGGAGTACTGGCCAGTGGCTCAATGTTGAGATGGAGATCAGTGATGAGCAGTGTCCCTCAGGAATTCATACTGAGCCCAGAATTCCGTGTTGGGGACATGCTGCAGGACCAAGTGTACCCTCAGTAAATTTGCAGATGACCCTGAGCTGAGTGGTGTGGTTGACACGCCAGAGAGCTGGGATGCCTTCCAGAGGGACTTGGACAAGCTGGAGAAGTGGGATCATGGGATTATCATCAGGTTTAAGAGCAAGTGAAAGGTCCTGCAGCTAGGTTGGGGCAACCCACCAGTATCAATGCAGGCCAGGGGATGGAGAGATTAGGACAATAAACATCGGAGAAGGACTGGTGGGTACTGGTGGATGAGAAACTAGGCAGGTGGAAAAGCCTAACATGTCCTAGACTGGATCAAAAGCAGCATGGCCAGCAGGTCAAGGGAGTTAATTCTCCCCCTCTATTACACTTTGGTGAGTCCTCCAGGTGGGCATGGAGGCATCCAGCTCTAGAGTCCTCAGTAAAAGAAAGACATGGACCTTTTGGAGTGAGTCCAGAGGGCCGTGGTCAGCAGGCTATAATGCCAAAAATGTTTTTGGGTTTTATATATTTTCCATATATTTGTAGCTATGTAGACTATTATTATATAGTTATATAGCTCCTTAATTAACTATAGTACTTTTCCTACCCCATTACTTAAATTTTAGAGCAATAAGCTAACCTTCCTGGAATCTTATTTAGTCTTGCCTCTATAGTGTGAACCAAGGACATCTTTATTTTCTCTATATATTGTAGACATAACAAATGTGGGGTTAGAAGCTAGGGGAGGCTTCAGTGGAGGGCAGAACCAAAAGAGATTACTTAATTAACTGTTTCTCTAATTGGATGACTTCCATTAAGTATGCTAATGTGTTAAACTAATAAAATTTTCAGGGTCCTGTACATTACATGTGCATCTTGCCATATTTGCACCATGAAGGACCTTCCCTAAAGGAAACAGTTTTGAATCATCTTAATATTGTTTGGCTTGTGGCATCAGGTCTCAGCCGGACTACCTTTCCTATGAAGACAGGCTGAAAGAATTGGGGTTGTTCAGTCTAAAAAGAGAAGGCTCTGGGCAGACATTCTTGTGGCCTTTCAATACTTAAAGGGAGCTTATAAGAAAGATGGGGACAGATTTTTTGTCAGAGTGTGTTTTGATATGATGTGGGATAATGGTTTAAATCTGAAAGATAGTGGCTTTAGACTAGATATAAGGAAGAAATTTTTTTACAGTGAAGATAGTGTAACACTGGAACAGGTTGCCCAGAGAAGTTATGAATGTCCCATCTCCAGAAACATTCTGGGTGAGGGTCCAAGAGCAACCAGATCTCGTTGACCATGTGCCTGCTAATTGCAGATGGCTTAAAGGTCCCTTCTAACCCAAACCATTCTACGAACTTTGTAACATTATAGCCAATGACAAATAGTTTAATAATTAATTCAAATACTTTCTCCCTAGTCAAATCATAACTTCAATAAATTATCATTAGAGTAAGTCCTTCCCCTTGTAGACTTCCCAAAGAATTAGACATCCCAGTTTTGAGTTGCTGATCATGCTTCCAAGCACAAACTTGCTACAAAAGAGTTTTAATAGCACCTACAAATCAGACACGCATATTAAATCAAGATCGTACTGCAAAAATATTCTTGCCTCAATACAATTAATATTTTCCTAAATTTCCCAGAACAATTGTTTAGAATGTTTACAAATGCTCACTTTCAAATTACAGACATGATCACTTGCAAAAAGTGTGAGCAAAGAACCAGCTGAAATTAGGCAGACCCAAAAAGTTTCTGTAAAACCCTGTCTGTGAACTCTATCCCAAACTGAAAGGATAATTTCTGAAGAAACAGTTTAAACCCCAATTGTTACTCTGTTTTTCAGCTGCCTCATTATTTGATATAATTCTGTGACCAATGAGTATGAAAGAATTTATAAATCCCCACAGATTTTAGACAAAGTTTGCTCACACTAGCCAACCATCACTTCTGCTTAGGAGAAAGTAGTTACTTTTCACAGAAACATTGTTGCTTTAGGATATCTTATTATGAAGGTATAATGAGGTAAGAAAATGCTTCAAATTAATAGGATTACTTTAACTTTGGGAAAAAATTGCTTTATCTGGCATACTACAATACATTTACAGATACATTTCCTGTCTCTGAGAAGAAAAAGTTTAAAGCAATTCTTCTAACAGCAATCTTAGGAGCATCTTTTTACTGCATTTAGATTCAAAGACTTCTCATATTCCATAAATATTTCAAATTTTACAAAGAAAACATGTCATTAGTTCACTAGCCTTCAACTGTACAAGCAATTACTGGAGTGATTACCAACTACACCTAAAACACATGAGGGCAAACAACCAAGTCTACAAGTACTTTTCTTGGAACTACAAGCTAATCACTCTATCCATTACAAATATATTTAAAAAAAGAACTATTAAAGGAGTCCAAAATTTCTCTCTATTATTATATAGTATATTAATAATAATATTAATACATATGATGTGTGTATTACTTATTTTTGATATAGCTATTATTTCATTGAGATTACTATAAATGGCTACATGAAGTGATGGTCTGCATGAGCAACTCCATGATAGATATGATAAACTAGATTTACATGGTTTATGTTCCTGTAACAAATTCCTTGGATATTTTAACTATACAAAGCTGGAAAATTCTTTCAAATGCACAGATGCACAGAACTGCAGCTCCCCCAACAGCACGTTATAAATCAGGCAGTACATATAGAAAATAGCTTTAATAGAGGGCTTGTTATTACTATGGCAACCACAGCAACTAGTTTTCAAAATGAAAAATAGCTCTGTTAGGCAGTTCATTAATTTTTTTTTTTTAATCAAACACTGACCTTAATCTTCTCAATGGAACAAAGAGTTATTCTGAATGCTGCAGAAACAGGAAATAAAGGCCAATCCACCTTTGTAAATACAGGGTAAGAGCCTTTTCAGATCCTTTGCTAGAAAAGACTAGCAAAGTACATCTTGTCAGCTAGTTCACATAAAAAGTCAGAAGCAGAAGCAGATGAGGTTGGTGTTACAACATACAAGAAAACAGTGATTAGGAAAACTAAGGCATAAAGAAGATTATTGAAACTGCTAAGACCTGCAACACATGAAGCTAGTGATGGAAACGATAAGTAATGGAGAACAACTGTGACAGTAGCAGATGTTTTTCATAGTTCTGCCAAAACATTCAATTTCTGTGCATCATCAACTGTTTTTATTATTACATTAATGCCACTGAAACAGTTTCTAACTTTTCATGTACAACTAAGGGAAAAGCTTCTAAACTCTATTCTGCATGTTTAAAAAAAAAAAAAAAAAAAAGCAGCTCTTGCTGATTAAATTACAAGTCTTTACTCCAGTGATTGCACTGGAAGTATTATTTTAGCTTAGCTTTACATTAGGTTCTATTATATCAAATTCCTGTATAAGGCTAGCCCTTGGCCTCTAATTCACCTAAGTTTTTCTCAGTTAACTTCAAACACGCATTACATCCAGAGCAGTTGTCCATTGTGGCTAAAGCACACAGAGAGAGCATAACTAACCAATAATCCACTTCAGGGAGGCAGCATAGTACACACATACACAGTGAAATTTGCTCCACTGTGTTTACCTTCCCAGACAAGTTTTATGTACATCTTCCAGTTCTGGGCATGCTGCAAATGAAGTAACAATGACTTATATTCCTACATTATTAACAGTAAAGACATGCTGGCAAGAAAACCTAAAGGATTAATTTTACTTCCTTTAGCCTTCATAAGATGACTTAAAAGCTGTATGTGCCACTCATTACATGTACATTGCTAATCTTGATGTTCAAAAGCTTTAGGACACAGAGCACGTTCAGAGTTCTCAGCAGTCCTGTTGGTGACATTCCTGGTAAGTCCCTCCCTGCCACAAAATCTGCAAGACGTCATAGAAAGAGGCAAAGCTGCTCCCTCAGTCTATGACTTCAAGAGAGAATAACCATCTATTTTACTAGACAATACAGATTTCACAAAGTGTACATTCAGCTTTCATGATGCTATCAGGTAAGGAAGGGAGATGGCACACCAAAACCAAACAAACAGCCATAAAAACACAAAAACTTCAAGAACATTTAATCTCATAGTACCTCCTTCTCCCAGTTCATCCAGACTAAAATAGCTCTCTTCACTGTATTGTCCACCACATGGCTAAGACTCACAGACTGTTTTTGAACACCTGATCACAAATCAGTGCAAGCATCTCCCAAAAAATCTGCTAAAACTTAAACAGACACCAAAAAACTCTTTTAATTAATCAATCTTGCAATTTGGAGTAAAATGCTGTTTAACTCTTTTTTTTTTTCCTTTGATCAGTCAGTAGTACTGACCAAACTACCAAAGCAAGTACCTATGTGTACACAGGAATATGAATGCTAAGTAAGTGATTTTTTTTTGACAGTTATCCCTTCACATCAGCTGAATTTAGGGGTCCCACTGTAATGTTCTACATCCAAATTCACTAAGAAAAAGACATAGTGCAGAACTCCACTCTTCTTTAATGGAGCCATGAGTATAACATGGAAGTTTTAAGAATTGTGCTAAGAGCACACTTTTTAAGCAGACCAATGGTTTTAACCTGAAATGTTCTCTGTGGACGTCCACACAAAAAGAAACAGCTTACTCTCTAAGGTATTTTGACTAAAAAAATCACACACATCTTCAATTTACAGGCAAGAAGTCCAGAACCTCAGAGCTAGGCTCATCTGTGTAGCTCACAATGCCTCTTATCCATTTAGTAATTTGAGTCATACTTGAATACTTGACCAAAAAAAAGGAGAAAGCTTTAAGGGTACAGGCTCCTTTATCAGAACTGAGAAAAGGGAAAGATTATAGTGTTTGTTAATAGGAGCTGCACCAGTTCAGCGTTATTCTTTTTATCCTCAATAAAAACTTAATTGAATGATAGGCAGCATTTGGAAGACATAACAGTAAGGAGTCTTTGCTCAAGTCAAAATTAACAAATCCTTGGTAAAAAATAATAATATTAATCTACAATTAAACTACAGTTCATCTGTAAGGCCTTTGATATAGTGCCCCTAAAACTGGACAGATTTGTTTGAGGGATGGGCTGTTAGGTATGGACATTCAGTCAGTTCCTTATCCAAAGAGTTACAGTCAGTAGCTCAGCTCCCATTGGAAACCCGTAACAAGTGGTGTCCCACAAAGCTCCACACCAGGGCCAATACCATTTAGCATCTTCCTCGATGACACTGACAGAGGCATCGAGTGCACACTCAGTAAGTTGGCAGATGACACCAAGCTGTGACACAATGAATTTGCTGAAAGGAGCACATCCTATCCAGGGAGACTTGGATAGGCTTAAGAGGTGGGCCCAGACAAACCCCATGGAGTTCAACAAGGGCCAGTATAAGGTCCTGCAGCCAGACTGCAGCAATCACTAGAATCAGCACACGTCTGGAACTACTATGTCAATCCAAGATCTTAACAAAAGAAGAGCAATACATCCTGAAGAAACTACGCAAGATCTTCTCAAAATTGTTTCAAGAATCTATTAGCATCTAGTTACAACAAAAAAATCATTAATATCTTTACACAGAAATATTTCACTAGAGCAGTAATCAGAATAAATGCTTACTATTAAATGAAAATACAAGTTATGAGACCAGCCCACAGAAAACAGGAAGACAAAATACTAATCCTGCAAAAAGTAACTAAAAGAGGAATAAATAATGGATATTTAGCATTTATTTCTTTCAGAAGACTCTGAATTAATAAAAAAGATGTTACAAAGTCTACTGGGAGAATACTGCCCTTTTCTATTAATCTTTTTTTATTATCTAAATAGGAAAGCACATTTTGTAGATAAAAGGCTAACTAGAACTGAACAAGAATCAGAGAGGACACCTTTTGGTGATAATAATTTGAAAAGACAGATATAACTAATGGCACATCACACGAAGCAGCAGTAGGACACATGTTAACTTTATACCATATATCAACAAGCTGAAAGAAGAATAGGCACTCACATGATCAACTACAAGTAATGCACAGCTGCAGGGGGCATTAAAATTCTAAATGGCATGGATGTACTAGGAGCACAGAGATAAATCACTATGTAGCTTAGTGCAGATAAATTAATGAAGCTGGGAACAAAATTAATCAAGTTCATTTCAATTAATGCATTTTGTAAAGTTATTGAAACTTTTCAATAGCACCAGTTTGGCAAGCAATTTTACAGGACATAACAAACTGCTTTTACAGAATACTAGATTTATGAGCCATAAGTGAAAGAAAAGGTAATTACTATGTTAGATCAGGTTTAATATAAATCTAGAATGGATGTGACCATGAATAGGAAAATCCTACTTTTCAAGTTGCTGCAACAATACAGAAGACTACTGTGATGGGAAAAAGACATTTAACATGTTTTCTTTCTGAATTTAATCTTTAGAGAACCACTCTTGAATTCTTTTACTATAGTACACAGAGACAACTAGCTATTGTTATGAAATAATCTGAGATTACAGCATTTTTAACTCCTGTAAAATTTTGTAATTAGTTTTTGCCACCATCAGATTAATCAAAAGTTCAGCTATTCTTTAGACGCTCTGTAAGACTTCACAACATTATCCACTACTTCCATAGCAAAGGACTAGCTAAGGGACAGCATCCAACTCACCAGCTTGTAGTATTCTCTGAAAAGGTTCTTTTTTGAGATTTGGTTAGAAGGAAGAAGAGAAATAGATGAGTTTTCTTAAAAGTACAATGAAAAGTGCTCTTGAATGTGTACAACAGCTGGAGTAAATTTAAGATGGGAATACTTTACAACTTTCATGGGTGCTATTACAGGGCGTTCTATTATTTTTATCAAGGTAGTATGCTAAAACTTCAACATTTTATTTACCTTGGGATTTGTCATGACTAGGTAGGAAAAAAAGTGACCCTAGCATGCAAAACTACTTGACAACTTAAGAATTAGTTGGTTTGACTCTGAAATAATACATGTGTTATGTTGCATTACAATGTTATGAAGCTTTATTAAATCAAGAGAACCCAGCAGACCAAGCTTACTGTTGGTTGTTGTTTTACTTAAATAAACATGTGTCTCACATCCAATGACATACTCATTAGCCACACATGTGTAAAAAAGCAGAAAAATACTTGATTTGAAGTTAATGGAGTTAAGGAAGTGCTTTAATCAGCTAATTTTTAAATTTATTTTAAGAATTCATCATACATCTTCAGTGCAAGTTGCATACATCTGAAGTTGCAAGTATGCAACAACTTGTTTGTTGCTTTGTCAGATTTTATCAACATTGCTTAGATTATGTTTGGACAGTAAACAGCTCCCTAAAACATTTTACAAGATGACTAAAAAACACAACTTTAATAAAAAGAATTAAACTTTAATTGGAAACCTGATAAACATGGCAGTACTGTTCCTGTAATATTTACAAAGTGGTCTGTGAAGGAAAGAAAAATTTCTTCTCAGAAATACTCCCCCCACACTGCTTTGTTAACGTTCTGTTCCCTCCTCTTAAAGCAAGCAACTGTCTTACCAAAGATTCTGCAAGCCCATCTTCACTCAGTAATACGAGGTCCATTACAAGGAAAGACAGGACCTGAAATTAAGTAAGTCTACAGCAAACTGACTGCAAGTCAAGGATAAACATAGGCTGATTGCACAAAACTACTGTGAATTATTCCTGCTGAATAACCTGCCATACACCATGAGGAGTGGGAAGCTATGCAGACAAACAGACCCTGCAGTCTACTCCACAGCTGTCTCCTGAACTCAGCTATCCCATCAACAGTCCCACTCTGCTCCCTGAACCTGCACCCACACACCTCACTATAATCTGACCAGGCTCAGTCCTCACATCCCCGTCCAACCAAACTGCTTCTTACAATAAGCTCCTTCTACCAGCTCACACTTCTTGCAGTAACCGCCCATTTCCACAAGTTCAAAGTATCCAGCCTGCGGACTAAACCCAACTCCAAAATCTGTTAATGGTTTCCAATGACTAAAATAATCTTCACTTCCAAATTCATACACATAATCCATCTTTTTGAGAGTTTTCTTGCGAAAGAACACACTCTTTCACACCTCTAGTTGGCATACAGGACTAAAATTGCATTTTACTCTATAGGATAATGATTATTCAAGTGTGACTGAAAGGATTTCAAGGTCATTTGTATTACTTTGTATTCATAGTCAATGTTGATTTCTCCCGTTGAGATAAGACAATGTGTGTGACACGGCTACAGTTCCACAGATTAACTTACTTCTATTTTGTTTTGAAAGGACTTGTTACATAATATATTTCAATAATATGCAAAAACTATACCATGGAAACAAACATAAATAGAAATACTTTACTTCTGATACTTCTACCTACAAGCAAAACCAAGCCTAATACTTGCAGATATGAAGAGAAATATTTACAAAAATATCTCTATGTCTTTCTAATTTAATTCATTGAGACAAACAAAGCCCAACTTTGTTGTGGCTCTAACACAAAACACACCCACATATATCACATCACCCTACACACACACACACACACAGAATAAGCCACCTGCAACAGTATAGCCACCTATCCCTATACTGCTCACCACAAATTTTAGCGTGGACCCTGTTGCCAGGTTTCTACCCTAGCACACTTCAGTAGTGTTCTGAAGAAAAGCAGGGGGGGGGGAAATAAACCACAAAAAACATCCCAAGAGCAAATTTAAAAACCCACCACACACAACCTTCAACACTTTCCCAGGCTACTGCTCTAATTATAAATCAAGAGTACTATTTAAACATAATCTCCACTGTAGTACAGAGCTAAACCAAACATCTTCCAAAAATGCATACATTAAAAATGCATATAGACAAGCAAACACTAGATTCTGATTAATTGTGCATATGGCAATAAGCATACACGTTTGCATATGTATATATGTGTACATAACTTTTCCTAACACATACCAACAAGCTCTACTATCATACATGATCTGCTCCTAAGAGCTTCATGATCATCAACAGCTTGCATGTCATCAATAACAAGTTTGTTTCTTTCACTGAAAAGAATGATTTATTACCTATAGATCGATATATGCACTACTGGATGTACTACAGATATAAAAGTCAAAATATTTGCATAAAAAAATCAAAATTTGGTATAAAATTCTATTCACACAACTTAAAACTGTAATCAGTTTGCACAGCAAGAGAAAGAACAAGCTTCCTATAAACAGATGTAGAAAAGGCATTATTTAGTGGTTTGCACATTAAATAATATTGAGAGTTTACCAGACATTTTTCACACTTTAATATCATGGAATTTCACTTTCCTACATGTATTTCAGTGTGAGATTGATAAAGTTCAAGAGTAAAAAAAAAAACCAAAACCAAAAATCTAGTTTGTTTAAGTAGCATTGACTAAGTTCACCACAGGCAGGATGACTGCACTCCGAATAAGAGTGGAAATTTTCTTCCTAAATTATTTCACTTCAATCTGATTTACTGGTAAAGTATTCCCAACTTATTAGACAGCAAAAGTGAAATGGATAGGCTTAAACTGAACTTTGGCTTTCCTCTGAGTTTGCAAGTTTATATAACAAAGATTTCTACCATCACAACATTCTTAAGCTGAGTTTTCATATCACTCACAATCACAAAGGTCATAACATCTGTTAGATCAAAGGGCTAAAAAGCGATATTTGCTTACCACTTTCGAGACTATGTAAAATGCTTTACCACCTCCCTTTATGCACAGTTGCATTTCATAAGAACATCCCATAACTCACTGAAATGCTCAATCTCATGCAGATTTATCATAGTTTCCATAACTGTACTTGCCCAGCATCAATCTGACAATAAGACACAGCATAGAAGAAAAAAAAAAAAAGCCTCAACATTGACTGCATTATATTGAAGAAGTCTCATGACAATGACCAGGTAGGAGAGCATCAATTCAAGAACTGCAAACATGCAATTTCTACTTCTTTCTCTAAGTTTCCTGGAGATATCTTCCAGAATGGTCTACTGCAAACACATTTTCTTTACTCACTATTTTGCCCTCAACTCCTAATCACAGAGTTCTCCAAATGCAGTGTGCTAATTCTGCTTCAGATTTTCACTTGGGATACAAAGCCATTTGATTCTGTGATACCCTCTCAGCATTTGTATTGACTATTCAGCAGCTAAAATCCAGTATACAAAGGGAACAGTCAAGTTATCTGACAATACATTTGTTTTCTCATTGACTTGTTGTCAGCATTCACAGATGAGACACAGAACCACTGTATCAGTCTGTGAACATGAAGAAGGTTCACTGAGTAGACAAGAGGTAATACTTACATGCCTCATCATTTTTCACTCTTATCTATTTCCAAGCATGAAAATCATGCTTCTATACCAAGCTGTTCCATTATCAGACATTAACAATAAATACAGCTAATTACACTTTGGAGTTTTTTCTACAGGAAGAAATAATGTGAGAAAGAACAAAAAGCCATCAAACGCCCTACGTATCAGTAGGACCTAAACAAAACACTTATTAAAAGCAGGAGTACTAAAGCTTTCAATTTTATTCTTTCTTTTATAAGATCAATTTTCAATGTTGAAGGGATTAGATCCTAACCAAACCATATGGCAGGACAGTACATCAAACAGGAAAATTCCATAGTTTAAGAATAATTAAGGTGTAATTCATACATCCTCTGCAAAACACTCACCAAGATCTGTATTTGGGCCAGCAAGTAGCTGCTTAAATTTGTCTAATCGAGACGCTTCTCTCTCACTTAATGCAGGACAAACAGAAGTGTTGAGGTCTGCCATTCCACTTGTCAAGGGAGGTATGGAAGTTTGTGGAAGTGACTGTGATCTCTGCATGGAAGAATTTTCACTAGCATTATCTGAAGGGAAAAAGAAATACAGCAGTTAGCCTCAGCTAGTGAGAAGGCTACTAATCCGTTGAATTTAATTTGAAAAATTTTAAATAGAATTCTGGTTTTGAAAGACACAAACTCAAGTATAGTAGAAGTTTGGACTTCAAATTACTTGGATTTAGCAGAGGGAGCATTTATCTTCGGAGCAGTATTTCACAATTAAAATACAAGAATTAGAGATCATATTAATAGCAAGACCCATGGATTTCTGAAATCTGTGTTACTAAAACCTGTTTTCATTATCTCCAACATTCTTTCTAAAAAAAAAAAAAAAAAGAAAAACAAAAAACAAGCACTGAGAAATCTTGAAATTATTGCAATTTAAAGGTTATATAAAACCACAGAACACATCACATGAGAGTGAATCTCCCAGTCCACCTGCATGATTTTCTCTAGCTTTTCAATATATATTTAATTATATTTATATTTTAATTATAATGTATTTATAATTTTTCACTATAATACTATTACTAATATTTTTTTAAGGCTGAAAACAAAAAAAAGCTCAATAATTCTCACACACATGCATTACAATTTAGTAAGGCATGCAGTCTTCCTCTCAAATAAATCACCAGTGATAAACAGCATTTTCCCGTGATATCAATAAAGGGTTGGGAAGTGTTTACTGTCTTACAGGGGCAAACACGATAGCTCTCATCCTTTAACTTGCAACATCTTTTTCACTTTTCAACATACCTAATGAACTCGATGTATGACCTTCACTGACTGATTTGACAAGCCTATTATCACCACATGCAACAGAAGTCAGCTGTGCAAATTCCTCTTGTTTTTCTTCTTGTAGATGTTCTTCCTGAACTTTATGCTGTTCTTGTTGCTTGCTGTGATTCTGAATTACTTTGTGAGCTGTTTCCATGACCACTTCTGTATTTAAGTTTTCAGCAGCTATTGCTAAGAGTTCATCATCATCATCTCCAAGATCCCAAGCATCACTTGTGTTACTTTCAAATTCTTGGAAGGTGCTGACTTTCTTCAATTTCACTGGAGTTGTAGGTGGCTTTGAACCTGGTTTTATCAAGCTGTTCAAAAATAAATCAACAATATTTAGAAAACTAGTAAGGAAACAAAACGCTCTGGGTAGGACCAAACCCCAAAAGTTCATGTTGCCACTATATCCACCCATGTTTCTTCAGCTGTATGCAATCTGAGAGCAAGGGGTGTAAAAACTGACACGTTGTTGCTTTGAATAGAAGCTAAACAAATCTTTCCTTCCCTTTTTTAAGGGAAAAAAAACAAACAAACAAACAAACAAAAACAACCAAAAAAACAAAAAAAAACAACAAACAAAAAAAACAAACAAACAAAAAAAAAACAAAGCCACATGAAAGGATTACTACTAAAATAGCTCACTAGAATAGCTTATAAAATAGACAGGGCACACTGCACAGCTCTTGCTTCATCCATTTCTGTAGATTTAGATTTCAACCCTTTCAATGCAATTACTGCATAACAGCACAGGAGCTGCAATCAAGTCATGGTTTACTCCTAAGTCATCATAAGCAATCACACAACACAATCACTGTCATAAACAAACCAAGTCTCACCTTAAAACTCATTAAATCTATCATTCCTCCCATGCAGGTATGCCAGCATGGATGTCCCTTCAGAACTTTGTTCTTCTCAGAGGAAAGATATTTCTTCTAGTTACTAGTCTAAGTGGACCCTGATCAGCTCCCAACCTTTTGCCCCTCAACACGCAGTATGAGATATGAACCAAGTATCCCTCCCTAGCCTGACACATGTTCTCACTTAGAGTAATGCAGAGCAATCACATCTCTCTTCAGGAATTAGCTGAATAAGGTATAAAATTGAGGTGGTTCTTAGTCTGTTCACAAAAATAAAGAAGTTACTGCCGTTAATTTAATTGTGCTTTCACAGAATGGGTAAGATGGGAAGGGATCATAGATGGTCATCTGCTCCAAATTCCCTGCTCAAGCAGGGTCATGTTGCACAGAATTGCATCAAGATGGTTCTTGAGTTCATTTCTGACCTCCCTGTGTCTCCTGGCTAGTTTTTGTTTTTTCTGTTAAGACAAGGCAGGCAGAACTGCAAATCAGAAAAAGTTCTTACCCTGTTCTCATTTAACATTATAACGTTTCTCTTATGTCTTACAGGGAGTATCTTCCCTAACAGGTGCTACAACACACTTTCACCTGACTTGTCATCACTGTCTAAAACAGCAAGGTCTTTCTCTAGTTCTGTCACTTTGAGAAATAAACTTTCAGTTTCTGTTACACAGTCTGTATACCTCTGTATTTTGAACCAATTAATCTAATTTCTTTTAATTCTACCCTTCGGCTTACACATTTCAACTGCCTCCAACTCTGTATCATCTGAAAATTAACTAGAATGTTTACTTCTTGTCCTATCTGAAACTAGTCCTTGAAAAAATCTAGTAGAAGAATGATTTCCCTCCAACCAAATACTTGGTTTTGTATACTATTTTTTTTACTTTACCACAATATCCCATGTATGAGGCATTACAAATAAATAATAACAGTTGGCAATCTATGTTAGTTAAGATCTGAAAGAGCTGATTTCTTCCTGCAAATATGGTAACCATCAGGAAGTCACAAAGGAGAAGTCAGAACAGAGAAGTCAAGATTATGACAAAAACTGAAAAAGGAAGATTAGCAATAAGCTTTATAGCCAACAGGAGAAAAAAAAATGGAAGACAGAGGAGACACAAAATACTTGGAATATTTAAATATTAGGTTAACTTACGTTCCATGCAATAATGGATCAAAAGGTGGATGCTGAGCTCCATACACATGTTGAATACTAAAGGAAAAGAAAGAGAGTTATCACAAAAATAATAAATATTTGGAGAGTTTCTGTGTATTAAGTAGTCAATAATAAACACAACTGAAACGTTCCAACAGTTCTGCTTCAAAAATTAAATATAATGAAGCTGCAATTGATGTGCATACTAAGAAGTAATTTAATAAAAATCATAGATTTGCTAAACAGGATCTCTTATTGAGATGGAAGCGAAGGCTATTTTATTTTTCTAACCAGGAATTAAAATAAGAAATAAGGTAGATGCTACAGTAAAAATCTACAAAAATTCTCTTCTCAGATTTATCATTGCATCTCTTGCAAAATAATCAAAAATTCTCAAAGAAATATCTATAAAGATTTCATCTATGTACCCTCGTCAGCCAAAATCCAACCAGACAATTCTTAACCATTACTAAAGTACAAGGATAACAAAGCTACAGTATAATGCAGACGGTGACAGGTTAGAGAATCAAAGTCATAGGAGTATTAAAAGAATGCTTTGAAACAACCTTCCAAAGACAGACTTATTCACTAGCCCCTAACATTACAAACAGCATGTTATTATCTACAAACTAAAAGGTCAT
The DNA here is from genome assembly GCF_052056855.1 of Sturnus vulgaris. NCBI lineage: Eukaryota > Metazoa > Chordata > Aves > Passeriformes > Sturnidae > Sturnus > Sturnus vulgaris. The sequence goes on from NC_142247.1 coordinate 59,266,729, forward strand.
TACCTCCCAGTTATTGGGTATAAAACTATTTTGTAAGTAAAAATGCCACAGAAGACACATCAAGACTTACATGTGGCTTCATAACAGAAATTATTACAACAGAACTCTCCAATTGTAAGAGAAATAAATCATATGCAACATTAACATCTACCCAAACCTGTAATAAAAATCGCATAGAACAAACATGCCCTTCTGACATACCAAAAACAAACTCCAGACCGTAAGGATAAGTAAGTCCAACCTTAGTAAACCTGAGATAGAACCAAGCCAAAAGACTGAAGTCAAAACAGATTTAAAGAAAGGCTTAGACTTTCACAACAGGTTCAGCATTAACACCAGTGAAAACAGCCCTAGTGGTTACTGAAAATGGGGATTTATCAAAACTTTTAACAGTTTTTATGTGATTCCACGGAAATAAATACCCCAGCAGCCTTTTCAGAGAACTGCACTCCATCCTCTCCACAGGCAGGTTTCCTGCTCTACACTCACATGAGGGTCAAGTGTCACTGTCCATTTCCATACACACAGGACGTGCCTTTTCCTAACACCACTCTGAATAACTGCAGTGGAAATCCGCTCAAATAGAAAGCAACAACAATCCTCTCCACGCCATGAAAAAATAAATAGAAATCAAAGCACATTCGCCACAGCGTCCTTGTTTTTCCACAAGCCTGCAGTTGCCCGCAAATTAACTGCAACTATTTATAGACCCCGTGCAAGAGCGGAAGGCCAGAAGAGTTTTACCCCCAAGAGGTTCTGCAAAGTTACAAAGAAAACATTTTAGAAGAAGGACAATATTTGGACTGAAAAAGTTAGTTTGTAACTAAAGAAACAAAAACACTCCCAGTTAGTGCTTATGGGTAAAGGAAAACGTAAGAAGATAAATGACGAGCAGGTCTATGTTGCTGAATTCACGTAAAGGATACAAAACATAGAGTTACTGTTCCCTAAGAACCGCAAGTACACATCATTCTTACAAAAATAATATAGAAAACTGCACTGTGAGAACAATTTAGGGATGAAACCAGCGAATGTTATTGTTAAATAATAATCCAAACATGCATTCCCTGTCTGATATAACAGTCAAAAGTTAACGTGACTCTGTGGATCTATTCCCTGGAAAACCCTGAATGGGAGAACGTGCTTGTATCTCTTTGCACTAATACAGACTGGTCTGCTGTCCGCACTTCAGGAAGAAAGTTGAAAAATTGACGATATTTTGAAATACTTAGCAGAAACTAAAACATGTCTCTATGCCTAGAAAATGCAGTTTCCTGTAAAGTATTTCAAAAACATCATAACTTATAACTTGTATCAAGTTTCAAAACACCCTAACTTGGCACTGCTGAGAGCTACAAACACATTCGCCCACTCAAAATATCCCGGCGAATACATTCCCAAGATCACGTTAACTTCTTTGACCATGATGCCAGGCTGGGAATGCACATTCAGAAGGTTATTTAACAACCTTTCTGACACAAGTTATAACCAACGCCAACTGACCACCAGCGATCTCCACCAGACAACTGGAGGTTCCCAGCGCTGGAAGGCTCCGAGCACTGAGATAACAAAAGACCCGGCTGCGAGCAGTGACCGACTGGACATGGTCCCTGCAGAGGAGACCCAAGGACCCGCGAGGTCCCGTTGGGCTGGGTGGCCGAGGAGGACAGGAATGCGGTGTTGGGGTCACAGCGAAGCTGGGAGGACAGAGCCGTCCCCGCTGGCCCGGCACCGTCCAGGGGCCCGCGACACCGACTTTCCGCGGCTCCTCTCACCTGCCCGGCACCTTCGCGCCGCTCCGCTTCCAGAACTGCTTCCTGCCCCCGTCGCTCGCCATGGCGGCGTCACCTCATCCCTCTCCGCGCTCGCAGTCCCGGCCCGCTCACTCAGGCTTCACTCCCCGCCATTCCCTTCCACAGAAGCAACACTGAGCGCGGCCATCATGGAACGGGAAAACAACCCCGCACCTCATTCGCCCCCCGAAGCAGCCCGGGAGTTTGAGCCAACCAGAAGTGAGATTACTGCCGGGTGGGTGCGGTCGGGCCAATCGCAGCGAGGGGATGCTGGGGGCGGACTGAGGCAGCCGCGGGAGCGCCGGCTGTGGCGCCGGCGCCGGTCCCGGCTCGGCTCGGCTCGGCTCGGCTCGGCTCGGCTCGGCTCGGCTCGGCTCGGCAGGGCCTGTCACGTCGCGTCACGGCCCGGCCCGCTGTGTCACGGCGGTTCCTGCAGGTGTTCCTCGTCCAAAGCGTTCCTGTAAATCCGAGATTGCTTCGCGGCTCTCTGAGTGTGACGTTTTCAGACTTTAATCCTTTTTAATTGAACCGTACAGGGCAATTCCTCAAGTACTCCTTGGAAGTGCAAAACTCGCCTTGTAAATGGGTGGAGACATTAGTTGAAGATCAGTTTATAACAAAATGCATCACATTTTTTCTACCTTTTTTTTTACAATTATTTCCGATTATCAATCCAGTTAGTGGGGATGCGGGGGGTGGGGGGGGGGGAGCGGGGGACTTTAAGTTTCCTTTGTTTGAAAGTTCTCCAATCATTGTACCCACTTCATTTCCCAGCAATTCTGATCCAAGGATACACCACTAATGCCAAGAAAACAAGTATGGTTTTATCTTATTTTTTGAAGTATGGCTCTTGAGAAGAGTACTGAGTTACAGGGTTTTTTTTGCTGCACTCAATGCAACTTAGCATATAATTTAACATGTCAGTGATTGTTTAGGGAACATCCTGCCACAATTAAGCCAAAAAACAGGCATATAGTACAAGACCTGATCTGCAGTTCAACGTTTGTTCTTTAGTGTGTATTTCATGTGTAAGTCATTTCTTAAGAATTTTTAAAAAAATGCTTTCTGCTTTGCGATTTATTTTAGCAATTTCTAAGAACTGACAAAAATGAAATGTTTCACAAATCTTGCTAGATGACCTTCCACAGGTGAAAGCTGTAATTTAAATGTCTTTTGTAGATATATGTGCTATAGGAAATATCACCTTCTCCATTTTGTGTCCGTTAAGTAGAATTTGTCTTACAGACTCTGGACCTTGAGTATAATCAGCATTAATGGAATACACAAGAAAAATAAGTGTGATACAATCTATGTCTGTTAGCTAAAGTGAAATGAAACCTGCAAAGTCGTGACTGAACGTTGCTTGGTCGTAGCTAGATAAATTTAAATTATATTTGTTGCTGCTGGAATACATGTGTCTCTACATGCATTGTTTCTGTTTCTTTAATCAATAAGGAAGAAAAATAAAGTGAATTCAAATGAGACACTTCCATGCTGAAGCATTTTTTTATGCACATTTTTACTGCTCTAACAAACTAGTGGAAGTTCTGAAGCACACAATGCTTTCTCTGGTTGCTGGTCACTCTTTTGTCTGATCCTTGGGCATGCCTATATACCAGGGGCATTGGTCTCCATATACTTTATTGTGAATATCATGGAAGAAACAATTCTTGAAAGTAAAATTGAGCAAATTGAGTGAAGTTACCAAGCAAAATCAGAGTTCAGGTAGAATCAGAGAGAGGAAGACAACAATTATTCTTGGGCAGAAAACAATCCCAGAATATACAGTACTTGGTACTTGGACAAAAAGATATGAGGCAAGGTAAGACAAAAGGAATAAGCGATCATGTACAGCCAAGGAAGAAAGAAAATAGGGGTGTTAAAGAAGAGGGATAAGCAATAGCTACATTCAAAGAGGTTAGACATGGCCCAACAAATCACATAATGACAAGATCCCCGTCAGGATGGTGCAACTTTTCTCCAGAAATCTGGAGAGGAAAAGAGAGAGAAGGAATCAGCATGAGAGAGTAATGGCCAGGAGGAGTCATCACTGACGACAAGCCATCACTGTAGCATTTTGTAACTTTTTCTCTGTAAATGGCCTTTCCTATTACATATGAATTGAAAAATATTTTTTTAAATAATAGCAAATCTGCGAAAATACATTTACATTGGTAATGCACATGTATGGAATCATGCATACTCACACTCTATTCAATATCAGTGAAAGAAGGCTGTGAGACAGAAAAATAAATAAATAAGTATGTGCTGGTTTGGGGTAAATGTCTTTGCCTTGTTTCTCCGTCTAGAAGAGTGATTGATGTGGGAAGTTTCCAAAAGTTGTCATTCACTAAAGTATTAGTGGCAATGCTCATGTTGACAGTTAATGCATTTTCGGTGAAGATTTTTTGCTTTATTTTTGTCTGTGTCCACACATCGAATGGCACAGTCTGCTGGGTGTAGCCTGGCACTGCACTCTGTGTCCAAGGACTGCTGCTCACCAGCAGCCCAATGGATGGAAGTGCTCTTTCCTGAAGTTTCACACAATATGCAGTTAAGGCTTAAATGACTCAGAGAAAGAATGATGCTTTGTAAGTGGAAGTACTGGGTAGAAGACAGAGAAGTTGGCAAAAACAACAGGTCCTCATTCAAATGTATTTCTAGTTACTTGAAATTCCACCAAATTGTGCCTCCCCTACATAAAGCAGGTATTTAAACATAGCATTACAGCATGACAGAACTTCAAGCCCAGAGTAATAAATCAATGTATATTTGTCTCTGAGCCACGATAATTCTCTTAAGTTCATTGTTGAGAGAAACTTTCTTTAAATTATATAGTTCGTATCAGTTTCTGAATTTCACATTGGACTTACTATCAGAATAAGGTGAAAAGCAAAATCATTGCAGCATTAATTTATGTTTCTTGAACTTAAAAGGTCTCAAGCTATTGGGAGAGCTTTAGGGGTGCCATGAGACCTGCTTAGTACTGTGGTTTGATGAGGAGGTAGGCAATACTATAAGATCAGTAAGAGTAGGCAGCTCCTTACAACACAGAACCTCTTTTTTTTTTTTTTTTAATGGTGTATCATAACAAATAGTAAAGCTATTGCTTTAGGCTAAAATCTGGGTATGTACAAGGACAATGTAAAAGGTGTGTGTCTGGAGCTTTTCTGAATCCACAAATTGGTTTCATTTTTTTCCTTAAGAATCATCTGTAATGTAGTAGACTGCAAAACTAGATTTGGGCATGTAATGTGAGAGTGAGCAGGGCTCTCAAATACTTTAGGTTTCTGTTTTAAACAGTCATGCTCTTCTTACGATGTGCCTCACTTTTTTTTCTTCTTTTCACAGTTTGCATTGAAATTTTTTGAGAAAGTACCTGCAACAAAGTGCCTTATAACTCTAAGAAGGAATTCAACAACGACAAGCTTAGGTGCTTTGTTTCAACCACTTTTTAGGTCATTTTTCTTCTAATGGACAACTTAATCTCAAATTTCAGGAAAAACACCAGACACAGACAAAAGGATTTATCAGCATTATTTACTCTTTTGTTATTTTAGTTCGTTCTCTGGACAGTCTTTCTTTTTGTATTTAGTCCATCGTTCCCAGATGTATTCAGCATGGAGGCATTGCATTTGGCATGCCAGTGGCATCAATCATGTGCTGGTCCCTTCCTTGTTTTGATCAAAAAAAGCTCTTTAGAAGTAAATCTTTAACTCCTCCCCTGTATCTAAGAAGATTGGAGACGTGTTAATTGACATTAATTATTTATCTTAAGAGCGCACATTTGTTATCTCACAATATTTATGACTGACAGCTGCAAGATTTGGGTTTGGGGGCTTGGGGATTTTTTTTTTCCCTAGTCTTGTCTCTGACTATCCAGCTTCATCACCAGTGCTTTTACAATTTTTTCTTGGATCTCTGTCTCTAAGTCTACCACTGACATCTGTTTCATGTCTCAAAGCCTCTGTTAGTGCATTCTTCATATCATTTGTGTCTGTGGGAGGGATTTTTGTTGGTGTTTCTTGAAGATAGCAAAGCCTTTACCATGCTATTTGACCCTATTTATCTCTCAATTAATTTCTCTTTGATCCAAATGTATATTAGAGGGTAATTAAGTTTCACTGTTTGCTTTTTAATCCCATTTCATGATTTCTCTGCGTAGCACTTGAAATGTACGCTTGAACTGAAAAAGTCTTTTCCCCTTCTTTCTTAGTGTTCCACTATTTTCAGCATCAAAATCCTATTAATACAATTTCTGTAAAAAAGGATCAGTGGTAGAGTAAGTTCAGGTAAGGTGAACAAAAAATACCAGATAAAAAAGAAAAATTATGGCTGGCCTTACAGTATATTGCATAGATATCATTTCCAGAAGTATCTTCAGTGTAATACATTATAGTTATTATTCAATTCAAATGAGTTGCATCAAAGCCGTGGTTTTTTCTCCTGAAAGAGGAATAGAATTTGCTGCTTAAGAGGTAAGTCTGTATCAGATCTCATGAACTGTCAATTACTGAATATTTATTGCTGGTTTTGTGGTTTGTGTATGTTTTGTTGGAGAGCAAATGTAAACTTGAGCAACGAGTGTAATGAGGATACTGCAGTTGGAGTCCCAGCAATAGAGTCTTTCCAGCATGGCTTTCAGTAGAAGAGAGTTATTGAGTGCTCCTGGGTTAATACTGTTGGCTAAGCTGCCCATTTTACTAGTGAGAGTGTTGGCAAGGCTTAGGATTTAGTAGCAGAGATACTGAGAGCTTGGTGAAAGAGACATAAGCAAAATTATAGTGCAAAGAAAATGGGAGTAGCTACAGGTTTTTGGGTGAAAATATATGATAAAGGTAACAAAGTATTTTATACATTTGCTTTTAGGTGTTGCTGCACCTTATCCAAAAGATAGTTAGTGAGTTGGATTTACAGTTGTCTTTAGCTGAAGATCATAAATGTTTTCCCATATTTAATACTGTTGGGTGAATTGGAAAAAAAATTCAAAACCTGCAATTCTTTTCTATTTAGATCTTGCTACTTTTGAGAAATGAGTAGGAATAGTAGGCAGTTTTCAGCAAAATGAAAAAAAGAAAACTCACACTAAAAAGCAAGATTTAAGCATTTTTCTATTCTTATCACTTTCTGGTATAACACAGCATGTAGCATCATGTTGTAAAGTAATAAAAGAGAACAGCTTAGCTTCTAAACCTTGAAATGAAAATTTGCAATTTTGCTTGAATGGTCTTGACAGTTGTTTGTGGACTGGCAATCTTAGTGCAAGAAATGAACTGAAAATACTGATGTAAAACCACCAGAGAGTCCCTGAGTTTTGAAGAGAAAATGATAAGGTAATCACAGAAAGCTCTTAGAAGGTAAAGCCATTTTAAATTGAAAGAGTTCAAAGGTTTATTATCTTCTACTGAAATCTTGAAATATAGTGGTAATAATTCTACTATGCATGGTCATTAAATAAGATTTCACAAGCAACCAGAGCAAATAAATATGTTAAATGTGTAATTTTTCAGAGATATCTCCAACACTGAAGCTCAGCTATGGCCTGTAGAACAGGAACAATATTGAAATACTAATGAAGTTTGAAAACTTCTGTGTTTTTTCCTTCTTGGTTTTGTTTTGTGAGAGGAAAGACTTACTTAAAGAGATTGTGTCTTACACTGGACTAATTAATGTAGTCAAGGGAAGAACAAATAGATTTCTACCAGACAAAGCTTTGACTATTCTATTACAAACCCTAAAAAAAAAAAAGGCTCATGTCATACCATATTCTTGTTCTCATATTAATAACACTGTAATTATTATTACTGCCTGATCCCATACTATCTTTGTTGTCTATGACTTATATAAATTTGTCTGTGATGCTCTTCTATTTGTGCCAGTTCTCAGTCAATACTAGCCAACATTTTTACAAATGCTCTAAAAATTCTAAATCACTCATGACAAAAATTAAAAGTTTCAATTAATGATAATGGCAATCACGACTCCAGAATGTAGCAGAGCCATGACATGAATTAGTTATTGGAAAGTAATGCTAGAGAAAGTGTTATTAGTTTCAGTTATATTGCTGAAAACTTTGCTATGCTTTAGCTATAATTCATCAGTCCTGACTGAGGTTTCTCTGTGTGAAAAATCTGTGTTCTTTGTACAGAAAATCAGAAGAGATGATCATAACCATCTATTGGGCTGCACAACCTATGAATTGCTCTCAAAGCTATTCTGTTTTTAATTTCTTCGTATTATTCAACTCTCTTTGAATTAAACTCTCAACAGTATTATATTGTTTCAGATATGGCATATGTATATATATGAATGCATATTAGATACAGATGCTTCCTCTTATTTAGAAATCAAATTAAAATGTGGTTTTGTTAGAGTATCACCAAGAATATGGGACTTTTCATTTTTCTAGCAAAAGGAAATTTAATGGAACAAATTTATTTAAATTGCTGTTTCTAAGGTCTCAAAATGAGCTTTCCTGTGTTTGTGTAGTGAAGAAAGGAGACCACGTGGCTCTGCATAGGTTTTAATCCAACTAAAATCTAAACTTGTGTCTGGAAATTTGCTGTCTCTCATCACTAAGAAGTCAGGAGAGTTGGCACCTTCTCTAACATGGTTTATGGGAGGGGGGTCTGTCTTGGAACATTTTCCTTTGGAAACAGTAACAGGCAATTTCTTCATAGTTTTTAAATAATCACCCAGCTGAAGTTGAATATATGGGAACAGCAAAGGAATAAATCACCACAGCAGCAGATATATGCATTTTTTATAGTATCCCAATTTTCTCTCTTTCACACTGCACAATAGAAGAAAATGTCCACTTCATTTCATTGCTAATAGTTGGCAGTATGCTGAAAACCAGTAAAATTAATGAGAAAATTATTATGGAAGAGAAATACCGGTCAGTTTTCATCTAGCTTTTAGAAATTATGGATCTAGGATAAAACTGCCCTTAGCAGTCTTTGAATTTGGTCATGATGTTTTTCCTAAAACCTTTGCTGTTCTCTAACCTTTCAGTATCTAACTTAGCTTTGGAAATTTTCTGTTGTATTTATAAGGCTGAAGCTTTTGTTTTCACCCATCTCAAAATGGGAAGCAAACATAAATGTTAATAAATCCTTGTTTGCATTCAAGTTCTCCTTTCCTGAAGGCAAAGAGCTATTCATCAGCACTGCATCTCATTGCTCTTTTCAGTGTGCTCAAGCATGTCTGTAGAGGGGCTGAGGTGCCCTTGGCTCTACTGGAAACATTATGTCATCATCAAAACAAGATGTTATTATGCCAGGAAAGGATCAATACTTTGATGAGTAGCTGCTGGCTCAAAACTGCATTGTTATTTTATAAAGGACCGCTTGGAATACATTCCAAAGCATTTCCTGTGGCATGAAGCTCTAGGGATTTGATTTGTCTCCCTGCCCAGGAAAATGAGTTGATTCATCTGTAAATACATGTCTGCCAACCTCAGATAATAAGAAAAAATGCATCTTTTGCCCACATTAGACTCCAGCCTTTTCAACCTATACTTTAAATAGTATACTCTCTTTGTGAAGGAAGTACTTCACTAACCAAGAATTAATTCAGTGGGGAAGAGAGGAAAAGCTTTTAGCCTTTTTCCTGTTGCTGAAACCAGACGAGCCAACCCTTGGGTCTGTGTAACCACACAGCCCTGGCAGCGCTGCACGGGGCGGGGTGCAAGGGCTGGCAGCCCCCAGAGGCTTAACTTCAGGAGGGTGCAGTGCTGCAGTGCTGCAGTCCTGGAGAGGGTGCAGTGCTGCAGTCCTGGAGAAGGTGCTGTGTGCAGCACTGCAGAGGGTGCAGTGCTGCAGTCCTGGAGAGGGTGCAGCGCTGCAGTCCTGCAGAGAGTGCCGTGGTGCAGATCTTTTCCCTGCCCCTCAGCTGGCTCCCTGGCCTGGCTGCTGTGCTGTGCTGACATTTGTGTCTGCCTCAGGACCTGCAGCTGAGACAAACCAGAGCTACAAGCCTCTGGTCCAATGCATTGGGAAAGGCAGGACAGAAACAGCTGAAGGGCTCTCTGCTGGAACAAGCTCGGCTCTCTGCTGAGAAATGAGATTTGGAAGAGATGAGTGTTGTTCAGAATGCTAAACTAGTATCACTTTGGATAATATCACTAGTATACAACAACCAAGGATTATGTAACTGGTGAGCAAAATGGATTGAAAAACTTTTTGTGGTCTTCTTGTATCCTTTTCATGCAGTTGGCTTTAGTTAAAGGGCTGTATGGAAGTCCTGTGGCTCTTTATGAACAGCCTGTCATGTGAGATGAAAACACAACCTTGCTAGATATCAAAGCATCATTGACTCCTTTAATTCTTCTATTGGCTCAAGTCCCAAGTAATCCAATATGAGGATTTAGATGCATAAAGCCATGGAATTATTTTGTGAAGGTCCTTTTCCTTTTATATTGATGAGGAAAATAATGACTCCAATAACCTTAATATGGGAGAGGAAAAAAAGAGAATTCAAAATCTTTCTATGATATATAAATTTTTCTTACTCTTTTTAGATTAATTGTCTGTTTATACTAAGCTTGATAGAGACTCAGTACCTAGGACAGTTTTGAATGAGTTTGACTTGTCTAAGAGAGAGAAATTGTTCATTGGTGTTATCAGAGTAAACAGATAGATTTACCTTGGCAGAAGGCATTCTTAGCACTTCTATCCTATTTGTTCAGGCCTAATTTCTCAAAAATGCTCCCAGGTTCTTCCTTGAGTTCTGAGATGCTGAAAATATTGAAGAATTCCTTTTTATTCTAGCTCAATTTAACTACTACAATCCACCATCAAAATGCTGATTATAACATTAGGCTTGTAAGAGCTTCAGAATTATTGACAAAAACGATGGTTATTTTCTGCAAATCTCACCAATGCAGAACCTGCTTTTCATACAGAAACAATGTGATTCACTGCATCTGGAAGGCAAGGTCAGCTTGAATGCTTATTTCACCTTAAAAGAATTCCTCTGTGTTGGTTTGCTGTTTTGTTTCTTTCAACAGTGAAGCCATATGATCTTTCAGCTGAAGAAACAGGCAAGGAACTTTATCAGTGCTCTTGTGAAAAGCCTTTCATAGCATCTCTCAGCTCCTGAAAACTTCAGTGGGATTGTTCATCTCTTTGATACCAAGGAAAAAGGATCAATATCTGAGAGATCTATTGTAAGTTTGGGAGTCCTGAAGAAATCAGCCAGCAATAGGCATCTGTGCTTCTCTGAATGTTTATTCTTTCATGCAGTCCTTTTTTCTTTTGCCACCTGCTCATCTGACCTGCTTTGTTATTGATTTTTATCTGGCAGATAGGCCTCAATATACACATACACGATGCCTGGGAGAAACTGAACCTAGGCGGAAAGGTTTCACACTGCTCTGAGAAACACTGATTTTTCTAAAAAGTTCAGATATGGATATTCTGAATTCTAAGAACAGTAACCTTGAACAAAGACATTTTTCGCAGAAAATGAGAACTTTTAAACAGACACAAGAAAGAAGAGCCTTGTGTGCTTTTGACAGGACTGGGCTTCATGACTTGGTCCCTTCTGTTAGAATTAGTCCACTTCATTTGTTTCTATTATGCAACAAACTGAACTTGTAGCATCAGTCTATAAGTAGCTCTCACTATCCTTCTTATGTTCTATCTTTCCTATTAAAAGAGGACATAACTCAGGAGCATCTTCCTACTTGCAGAGGAGGAGCTGGGGAACTCCTTCCTTGCCACCAGCATTTCCATCCTGTACACTACTATAAATGGAGTTTCACATTTGCTGATAATTCCTCTCTGAGAAAGCGCACGCAGTTTTCTCTGAGGTTGCTATTAATATCTCATTATGAGATTATGATAAGAGATCTCTCTGGAGTCTGACAGCAAAACAGCTGTTAGAGTAGATGTGTCAATACTACTCAGTGCTGTAATGTTTTGGTAATCTCAGTCTTGAAGAAAAAGTCAGGCATCGTTTGCAGCATGTCCAGCTGTCAGTCAGCTGCAGACCTAGGAGTTCTGGCATGATGCTTGAACTTGGCCTTTCTCATGCCAGCATGACCACGGAGTGGCTAATCTGCATTTTTGGAACCTACCTACTTTGATAATTAGGGTGTTAGGAATCAAAGTGTTAGAGTAACTGCAGTATAGACAACATTGAGATTGTGATGGAAATATGTTAATACAGGAAAGGAGAAAAAGAGTCCTTCCTGAATTTTGAAGGGCACATCCTGCTTTATACCACACTTGGAAGTGTTGTCCTTCTATATAAAAGAATGATTAGAGGGTGATTTCTGCTTGAGATGAGTAAAAATTCTTTAATGTTTCTGTATCTATTGTTAAGGTGGGTTTTTAGTCAATTCATACTTTCCCTATACAAACTTCCCAGAGATTTGGCAAAAAGTTATTGACTTAGAGAAGAATTCTTTTTAATTCCAGTGCTGTGATAGCTGTGCAAGCTCATACAAAAGCTGCTTGAGCAGCAGTAGTAAAAACTGTGCCAAATACATTCAGCTGTTTACTTTCCAGCTAGGAAGTGCTGCAGGGATCTTGGCATATGGCCCCCACTATTTGAAATCTGAGGAAATTCCCACTGGGTCTGAGACCAAACACTTTCTTGCAGCCATTTGGTGGGCTTTTACTAGTATGGTGTTTTAAAAGCTGTGATGTTTAGCAGCCTCTCACTGCTCAGGAATCCAGCTGAGCTGCCCTACAGAGTGCTGTTCAGTTTGCCTTGGTTGCAAGCACAATTCAGCCACTCCCAGCTGTGTTCTGCCTACTTACAGCAATGATTAATTTCTTCCCAAGACTTCAATATAGAAGTCATCTGAACTGAGTGATGTGCAATGCTTCTGTCTTCTTTGCTATGTTTTTTAATATCAAAGCTGTGAATGATTGTTTCTTCACATTAGAACTTTAAGAAAAAACATCCCTTACGTTCCTATTTTTATTCTAGGGGCCCTACATAAGCAGGCTGAAAACAAATCTGTAACTGAAAATTAGAGTGTTTTTTATGTATTAGGCAGCATTACATGTCTTTAAACAGTATTTACTACTTATTGATTCATATATAATTCATACATATTAACAAAAAAAGTGTTGGTAAAATCTGAGAAAAACCTTATTTCCTTTCTCATAATTTGTTTTTCACCAGTTTGATGTTTCTAATGTGTGTTTTAAGCTGAGCAGGAATCAGGACATTATGTGGGTTAAAGCATTATAATGACAGTATAGGGTAGAAAAGTTGATTGTGGACTGCAAAGTTAGTAGGCCCAACATTTCCTACATTTGATCAAAGCAATTATGAGTTCCAAAGCATCCCCATGGCTTCTTATCTCAGCTTCACTGCTGCAATTCAGACTGGTGCTCAGCTATGGGAGTTCAGCTGTACTACAGCCCGAGAAAAGAAGGGTAAATATTAAAACCAATTACTGTTGATTGTCCTAGAACATTGTAATAAAGTGATTGTAATTGAAATCGTTTCCAACAAGCCTTGAAACTATTCTTAAAATTGCCTCATTTTGCATCAAAGAGAAAAATGTTATAATTTGTTGAATAACCACTGATTTGATGAAAGTTTTTGCCCACTCAGCAATGAACTGGGTTTTAAAGCACAATAGAAGAACATGACTGTCTGAGAGAGCTTCCCATGGGCATTGTAACAGTCAACCAAATTCCAAGCCAGCCATTTCCCCCACAATGAATAGTAGTAAGTGAGATTGCATCTTAGAGACTACACTGCTTGTGTTATTTTGTGCATTTGTGCTATGCACTACCCTCAAATAATGAAGAACATTTACTCCTGAGCTATTCCATACTACAAAATCTCATGCAGGATTTGATCATTCACCAGTGGCTTGCTCTAAACAAGATGATTAGTTTATAGGCTGATTTTCTGTTTCTTCTATCAATTTTCAAATATTGGTGTCTCCAAGGAAAACAAAAGATTGTTTACTAAAGAGGAAAATGCATTATGCCTTCCAAATTAATTGATAGGAATAAATTTGAAACTTGACTGCTTATGTGGCTTAGATTTTGCATCAGCATGAAGTAACTGCTTCACCAAATTAGAGACACGGCCCTTCTGTGCTTACCATGCTCGAGTATGAGTCAGAGATTTCTGTAGAAGATTCATCCATCTGTGGATTTCTGATCAATGGAGGATTCTGTGTACCTGTTCTTAAGCAAATTATATGATACCTTTTTGGGTTTAGCTGGATTGATTCAGTCTTTAGTGAGTCATTTATAAAAAAGTCCCAGCAGCACTGGGTAGTATGTGTGGTTTGGGTAGACTATATGAAAGTGACTTAGTTAATCCCATACAGTCAGCTGGAATATGTGAAAAGAAGGATGAATGGTATGATAATACTTCAAAGATACTCTAGAAGCAGATTTGACTGAACATACTCTGCCAGCTAGTGCCTCTGGACTCCTAAACCAAAAACAGGAGTCTTCTACATGGAGTTAGAAGTAGCTACAAGAAGTTGCCCCTTTATAGCAACAGCATCTTTGAAACCATGATAATGATGAACATGGATGTGATTTCACAGAGTTGCCATTTCACTAGCTGACCATTACATCTTTCAACAAAAAATAGATATGAAAGGAAACAGACATTCTATACTATTTATTTAAGGTGTGATAGATCACTTGTAGCAGTGGCAAATAAGCGCTATGTGTTGTATTTTTGGTAGATTGAGGAAGTGGAAATAATGAGGTGAGCTACTAAGCCAAACACGGATTTTGTAGAGTATGTCTCTTTAGATTCAGTTCCAGATAGGTGAATACAAGATTTGTTTGAGCCTGATAATAAATTCACCCTTACAAACCTGTTGAAAGCAAGGCTCTTTTAGTCTGGTGGTCACCAAAATGTTTTTACATTAGCTGCTGCGTCTTGAAGTTACTGAGATATCATTGCTAATAACCTCATAAGCTTGAGGTTATTATACCTCTGCCATCACTTTCCTTGAAACCTGTTTGGCTTTTTGAATACTTGAACTGTAGCTGGAACTTGAAACACATGAAACTATGGAAGATCAGGTAGTGGCCATTCACTCTGAGTTGTCCTAACCCATTTTTTGCCAGGTGCTGCTCATGATGATTTGGAGCCTTGGGTGACATACAAAGGCCAATAAAGGCAGCAGAGGTGCATTTTTGAAAAAAGATAATGTTTTCTAAACCATGGAAATTACAACACCAAAAATGAAGCTGATAAAACCGTATAAGTGGTGTAGTCTTGTGGCCCTGGGCTAAATCTAAGTTTTGAATGAGCACTGTAACCAGATCTAGCTTAGCAATATGGTTCAGAGCAATAATAAAGTTTTGAAGGAAATACCTTGGTAAACTTCACTTACAGTCTGTTACATAAGTTCTGAGGACAGCTGTGGTACCCATGAAACAGATTCTGTTTGGAAGAACACCAAATCAGATGCTACAATGCTTTTCAAGAACATTCCTGATTTGTTTGTGGAAAATGCCAAACAAAGGTGGTCCAGTTTGTGCCCATCGTCTTTTCTTGAGCATTGGGCATACTGGAGATGTCTTAACTGGGAAATCAATCACATCTAAACAAGGGGGTGTCTCCCAACCCTCTTATAATAGATGTAAGAAATCTTAGAATGACACACTTTGATCTGACTGCACTCCTAATAGAGGACAAAATGAGTTTAATCAGAAGTTCCCTTGGCTATGACACTAATCCTGGGATCTAGGTGATATAACACTTGAGGTGTCCCTGACAAGAAATGTCATCAGTAATGAGGCATGATATTCTACTGCTCAAACCTAGGCATTAAGTGCTGTTCTAGATGTAGAGTAGCTGTAGGGTACTCCCCAGCCATTGGCTACTGCTACAGAGCACGTAGGTCTTTTCTGAGGCCCTGTATCATAATTTGCCTTTTCCAGACAGGTATCTTGGCTATCCAGAGGCCTCTCAATTAGCATTGGACACTTTTCTTTAGGCAGCTGGATCACAGTTGTGTTCAGCACCCAAGTATGTGCAAAATTAAACTAAAAAAATCGGAAAAAATCCTGAAGCTGTGAGTAATGTCAGAGGAGATTACAAATCCAATGGCTTCCATGGCTTGGGGCCAAATTCAGAGTTTTGGTGTCTGTCCAGGAAGTGGAAGAGGGATAGGGACTGAGGGTAAGGACTTGCATTTTAAGTCTGCTTTATCCACATATGTTTCTGCCTTTACATAATTCATACCTTCGAAAGTAATTTAGGAGACAACACTAACACTCGTTAGGCTGTATCTCATTTTCTGTGACAAAAGCATGATTTATTCTCATATATCACTCTCTCTGAGCAGCTAAGTAGATTACCAGAGAGTTGAACACAGAAAGGAGAAACTTCTAGGAATTTTAGGACTAGCAAATTAAGTTTTAAAGATAAAGAAGTCTAGCTGCATTGTACTTTCATCACTCTGAGTTGTTAAATAGTGGGTGAGGTGTTAACATCATTATTACCCAGTGAATTTGGAGGTTCAGGTAAATGTTTTCTCATCTGGCTGTACATGCACACCTGCACCCAAACTCGCATGTTTTGCAGTGTCTTCAGAGAGTGAAAGGAATTAACATCTTTCTTCAGTTTTGTCATTATTCATGTTGCTTTTCATCTGATAGTTTTTAGAGAGCCACATTGTCATTGATTCAAATAAGTAGGAGCAGTTTGTCTGTTTTAACCCAACCTCATGCTGTGTTGCTGTCGACACTGCTATGCATGTTTCTCTAATCAGCCACATGAAACATTCATTGTCTGTCTTCTGAAACACTGCATTGTGAGTACAGGGGTTTGTGCTGGTTAGAAAAGGGAAGATGTGAGGGTTTATCTCCTTCTGCTTGTCCTGTTTGTTGTTGGGTACTGTCAGCTTCTGTTAAGTCTAGAGTTGCATTTCTGGTTTTTACTGAGGCAATCTGTAGCACACTTCTCCATTTCTCTCTCCCCACTTCATGTTCTATCCCACAGTGTTCATAATGCTTCCATGCAAGACCAGAACGATTTGTGATGTTAAGATTATTAACCATATGGTACAGGCAGTAAATCACACATTCTTTCTCAGTAGCCAGTGATTGCTGGCTGTGAAAGATGCTTGATAGCATTATAGCTTCTGTCCTAAGAATTCTAGTCACAGCCTCATAATTTCCTAAAAAAAGAAAAAAGAAAAAAAAAAAAAAAAAAGGAACGAAATCTTGTTCAAGTTTAATTAGACTGAATATTTATTTAAACTCAACACTACTTCCCCGGTTTCTATTATAGTTGCTATTCTGTCCCTTTATGGGCTCATGCCCATCCTACAGTGACAGAGGAGGAAGTTTTCACAGCTAAATCTAGTACAAATGTTTTATTAGTTCAAGTCTCATTATTGCATTTTCTTTTCTAATCAAGACAAAGAATCTGCCATTAAGAATATAATCCTTTTTCCCACTCATAGCTACAACTATAAAAGCAATTGATTTGAATTGTTCCTTTGCACTCAGGTTCTTTTTTGAAACATTGATTACTCCTAATTGACATTTCTCATCCATAATGATTTAGAATTGTGTATTTCAGAGTTATGATTTTTGCAAAACCGTTCACATTACACTGTCTGGAGATAGTTTTGAGGTGATTGAGTTCCCAAAGCATTGAACTGAAGTCTGATTCATAGTTCTGACTAAATTAGCTGATTGACTAAAACCTTGTGCAATCTTTTAAAAGCATATAACTTTCATCAAAAGCTACAATTTGTATAAATTGTATTTCAAATGACATGTAGACTAGTCAGCTCTAAATATGTTTCCAATAAAATGGCGTGCTCCAAATTAGTCAGCCATTGCCACCTGGTAAGACAAATAGCTTATAAATGTTTATTATGTTATTGTTCAGTCTTTGAATTTTCTTTTCAGTATACTCATAACTATCCCCGATATGACTGTCATCCCTTTGAACAAAGATGAAGTTGGGTGCAGCAAAGTTCCTTAAATATATTTATTTACTAGAACAAAATATTTAACTTCAGTTATGAGCTGAACCTCTTTCTTCAGCATTGCCCTCTTTTTTATTGTGCCTGATTTTATATTCTGTTCTTAGCTTTCCATTTAAATATAATACCAGAAAATCAAAAAGAGAGTATGTCAATTCAAGTCAACATGCATGCTGAGATGTCAAAGGCATATGCAAAAATAACTCTGCTTTGTGGATTTTATGCAAAGTATTGGCATGTATTTGCATTCTAGTATCACTGATTCAGACAACTTCATACCAGCTGTCATCATCTCTACTACAGCAGTGATCTGAAAAACAATCAGAATGAAAATTACTCTATTCAGACAAACAGCTTCAATCCATCTTTCATCTTACCATTCAGAACCTTGGTCTGAAAAAGAGAATTTCACCTACATTTCTAAACATTTACTTTAGGTTTATATTGTATTTTTATAATATTGGTCTAAACACAGAAAGCAATGTTGTTAATTAAATCACATGAATTAATTAAACTTGTGCCTAGGAGAAAATTCACTCTTATTCAAAGAAAAAAAAACCCTTCCTTCATTTACCTTAAAACTGGAAATGCAACTCTGAAAGAATCTACAAACAGGTTCTTTGTCTTTACAAAGGTAGTTATGAAGAAATAAATTTGTGCATCTGTGAACTTTCCAATTATATAATGAATCAATAACATGACTGATTAAATTGTGTCCCAAAACTAATAAGATGGAGAAAAGAAATATTATTTCTTATTCCATACATTCCTATATTTTCTGAATAACTTTGTTCTGCTAAAGGTATTGTGTAGGTTTGCTTTTTTCTGGTGAAATCAAAATGATGGAATATTTTAAATAAAAATATGAAAATATAAATCTTGATTATAAATAATTAATTTTTCAAAATTTACTTTCAGCAAAGTTAATCCTGTGCTATTCAATTTTAAAATTACAGTATTCACAAGAAAGACAGAATTTAATCTGTCCAGTTTAGGCAAATGTCTACCCTTCTGAGCATCCTTCTTCCTCAAACAGTAAATCTGCTGTCTTGTAAATAGTGGCTGTGTCTTAGAACCTCCCTTGCTCCTGTAAGAAGATGGAATTCAAGATCCGTCTTTAACCAATTATTCCTGGTCATGTAGATGTAAAGGAAAGCACATGAGCCTGTGAATATCAGTCAAAATGTTTTCCAAGAACACTGATGTGAATGTTTGTGTTTCATAGCATATTTGATAGGTGATAAATTCAAAAGGAGAAAAATTGATGAAAGTGTTGAAGAACCTTCCAAATGTCAATTAGGAAGTAGGAGGATTTTTTGGTAAGTGGTCATTAGGCATTTCACTAGATCCTGATTGAGCTCAGTCTACCAGTGTTCACAGGAATGATTACAGCTTTGCTCAGAAATGACACATCAGTGTCATTTCCTTGGTGATAAGATAAAAAAAAGAAAATTATTTAACATAATATTATGAATTAGGTTTATGTTTCATCTGGTTCAGTCTACATCAGGTCGATTTTTAATCCTGGCAGCTATACAGAATCAAGAACTTTTATAGGAATGTAGAGTCTTCACATAAATATTCTGATGTATGTGTTGTTTATGTTTCTTTGATTTATTAACATTGGAAGGCTGCAGATATTTCCACTGATACTTGAAATTAAGAATTGATTTGGCTGTCATGGATGACATTGCTGTTCACATTTTTTTTAATTTTTTTTTAGTTTATTATAGTAAGATGATCATGGGTATTTATATAGTATTTATAGATTATTATAGTAAGATCCTGGGTGGTGCAGAGATGCTTCCATTAAGTACTACGTGCTTTATCTGGTTTTATCTGCTAGACCAATTAGTCCAACTAAGTATATCTTAGGTAATATTTGGTCTGAAGTGTCACGACAAATAATGGGGGTGTGCTTATTTAACAGTGTTGATAATCTGATTATCTGTATTTCTATTTAGTTCCTGTGTTGTTAATGAGGCTATCCAGAACTGAAGGAAGTAAATAATATTTTTCATTGTGAGATTGTTTTATTTTAAAAATGTTTCACTAGTTGGTTATTTTAGGTCTTACAAATATACTCTCCATTTTTTTCTTTTCTGCTTCAGAGGAACAGAAACTGGTTTGGTTTATATCCTCTTTGAAAAGGGGCTGTTTCTACTGCCTCCACAGTCCATGTGATTTTTTTTTTCTCCCTTGCACTTTCCTATTATTTCACTTGTAGTGTTGATTAGTAGTTTTACAGCATGTTCTTCTAAAAGTGGCATAAAAATAAGTCTCTCCATCTTAAGTGGAAGAACAAATTTCCTTTATCTTTTAGTTTATGAAGGCCATGCTGCCTGGTGCAAGTGAGAAGGGCCCTGATATGGATTAGAGCCCTGCTTACTGAAGCAAAGCATTTAGAGAAGCACCCTGGGAATAAAAGATCCAGTTAAAATGGCTGCACTTAGAGGTCTAAAAATGAGTTGGGAGAAAAATTGTTGCTTTGGTGATGGTAGGAATTTTTATGTTAGCAATACTTTCATCTTGAAGCTCTTTTATTGCATAGATTGGGGCCCACACTTGAAATTTGTCAATAGTGTCATGCTGGTGGCACACACATTTCCTGTAATAGTGTAAAAAACCCTTTAGGCAGTTATAAACCATAAAAAAAATCCTACTGTTCTCATACTCATAATGTATAAAAGTTACTACATATGAGGGAGGTTGCTATTGAACATGATACATAGTTTGATAGTACCTTGGTATCAGAACTATAAAAAATTATCTGCCTGCCCAGAGTTACAGCTTCTTAGAGCTCTTCTCAAGAACTGGTCCCTACAGTTCTGTAAAAAAAACGGTTCTGTAAAAAAGCACCTGGGCATGCTCCAGGCATCTGCATCAGCCCTGTTTTGAGGGACTGGAAGTATCACCAAGGCATATCTTGTAGACAAACACAGACTCTTATTATACAGTTTAGGGGTGGACAGAAGAGGGAAACTTTCTGATGTCACCAGCACTTTCTTCTTAGACTGACAGAATCATAGAGTGATTCAGGTTAGAAGGGACCTCAAATATCTCGTTCCAGCCCCCCTGCCTTGGGCAGGGACTCTTTTCACTAGACCAGGTTTCTCAGAGCCTCATCCAACCTGGCATGGAAGGCTTCCAAGGAGGGGACATCCATAGCTTCTCTGGGCAACCTGTGCCAGTGCCTCACCACACTCACAGTAGAGAATTTCTTCCCAGTATCCAATCTAAACCTACCATTTTTCAGTTTAAAAACACTCTCCATTGTCATATCACTCTATGCCACTGTAAAAAGTCCCTCCCCAGCTTTCTTGTAGGGCTCCTTTAGGTACTGGAAAGTTGGTCTGATACTGCCAAAGAGCATCATCATTCTGGCAGACAGGGACATTTAGATTTGTCTTTTAAAAGGATGCAGTTAGTTGAGGGGTCTTACATCTCCTCTGGGACTTGAGAACTAATAATTAAAATAGTAATAAGGAACTAAACAAAGAAACACAATCAATATTTCTGTGTATAGGTGGGAGCCACAGCTACAACAGTTTGAAACAAATAATATATACTATTTTCCACAATGATAGGCAGTTTATGCAGAGAATAGGAGGTTGGAGCTTTGGAAGAAAGGAAGGATTCTGTAAATTTCCGTGATTCAGGAACAGCATGTAACATTTACCTTTGCAAGAAAACAAAGTACCTTCTGGATCTCTTCCCACATCCTGCTGTATATCAACAACTTTCTCAATTACCTTTTGGCTCAAGTGAATAAAGGGCTGCAATCATCCTTTTTTAAAAGCTTTTAAAATTGTTCTTTTCTTTATCTTTTTTTTTTTTCCAGGTCATTTCCAACAATAAATGCAATTTAAACTTTTATGATAAAAGTATAGAAGAGTTTTAAAATAGCTCAGGTATTTTTCTTGAGAAGGTGATGTCATTCTTTCCATCAGCAAAAAGAATATTTTATTCATGCTTTAGTCTTTGTTTGCTCATAAGTAGAAAAGGAATTAGAATCTTAGTCAGTATTTTGGTATTTAAAAATAATTATTTTCCTTTGTTTTATTATCTTTGTCAGCTAGTTTTCATTTTCCAAAAGTATTTCAATTGCCAAATTTGACCTCTTAGTGTATTTACACTGTTCTAGTGTGACTTGTGTATTTGAGAATAGAATCGGATACATGTGTAAGTACTTCAATTTGCCTGACATGAATTGAGAGAAAAATTTTTAAGACTCTCAAGCAACCTTCTAAAAACTTTCTTGGGGTATTTTTCTTTGGAAGAAAATAAATACTTCATCGTTACTTGTGGGCACTAAAAAAGAAATAAATATATGAAAAAGTGAAAACCCTTTATTGATTTTGGTTCAGTTTTAAATTCTTGAGCAATGAGATTAAAATTTCACTTCTGAACTAGTTGTCATTTGGACAAGACCACAGCTGACTCTCACATACATATTCAAGGAACAATATTAGGAACACCTTCACTGATCTTGAACTTCCTTCTCTTCCCTCGGTGAGACTGAGCATAATTTCAGATCTTCCTTGGGATATGGAGTCCTTGAGCCTGCAGCTATCTCCCTGGAAGCACTGGGCACAGCAGCTGAAGGGCTCCCTTACCTGGCTGTGACTAGCTGTACTTTTCAGAACTCCTGCTACAAATCTGTGATTCTCTCTAGAATTCCAACGTATAACTGAGTAGAGTGGCTAGTTGTGGTGGAATATGATTCTTCTTTGTTCTTCAGAATACTTATGTGAGAATTATCCAGATTTCATTTTAGATTCCCTCTGTCAGGTAAGATTGGATACACAGAACTTTTTACCTCTGCCAAAATACTACAAGGGCATGCTTGATTTTTACTACGGAAAATAAATTAGTTGCAGGATCCTAATGAAGAAATACACCTGCAATAGATTTGGAAGAGTGATATCTGGAGTTTGTAATGAGTTAAATCAATATTCTGGTGATGCAGGTCATGCTGAAGAATATGTCTCTGCTGCTGTTGATTAAATACATGTACCTGCTTAGAAGAGTTCCTTAATTGACTGCCTACATTATAATGTAATGATCCTGTTCAGTATAACAGAGTTGCTAGAGTTAAGTACTTTTTATAGAGATCTCCGAGTCATAGAACGATTTCCTGCTATGGGCAGGGACACCTTCCACTACACCAGGCTGCTCAAAGCCCCATCCAACCTGGCCTCAAACACTTCTAGGGATGAGGCATCAACAACTTCTCTGAGCAACCTGTTCCAGTGCCTCACCACTCCAGATGGGGCATCACAAGAGCGGAATAAAGGGGAAGAAATGTCTCCCAGGGTGAGGTGGGCTGTCCACACTTCTTTTGATTTAGCCCAGGATACAGTTGGCATTCTGGGCTACAAGAACGCACTGCCAGATCATGTTGCATTTTTCATCCACCAGCACCCCCTAATCCTTCTCTGCAGGGCTGCTCCAAATGCCTTCATCCCCATTCCATACAACTGCTGATTACCCTGACCCAGGTGTGGTACCTTGCACCTTCCCTTGTTGAACTTACTGAGGTTTGCAAGGGCCCACTCTTCAAGGCTGTCAAGATCCCTCTGGATGACACCCCTTCCCTCAGGAGTAACAGCTGCACCACTTAACTTGGTGTCATTTGAGATGAATGACCTATTCTAAACTCAAGACACTGAGGAGAGAAATTTGGCTTTAAACACTGTGTTGCTTTCTAGATAGGGAGTAAATGGATCATAGCAATAAACTTTGTAAGTTGTGTTACCTTCCTGCGTTCTTTCCATTTGACACTGTGAGTTGTACTTGTTACATAATGTATTACTGTTCCCAAGTTAACTACAATTGCAACCTTTCCTGTGGCCTCTCTGGACCTGTGAATAAAGTGAGGTGTTTTTACAACCATGTCCTTTCTCAGGATGTAGTCCAGTGATGGGACGCCTTTACCACCAAGGCAATAAATCCTGCAATTTACTGGCATCACTGCATCCACAGTAATGTCCCCTCAGTGGTAATTAAAGTCTTAGGTAATAAGTAGTAAAACAATAATTGATGTGTGTGCTTTAGTCTACTAAATCAGTCATCCTTTAGAAATTATTTCTCTGTTACAATCAGGGAAGAAAAACATAAAGTACTAAAACTGATTGAAAATAAAAATGTGTTGGCTCAAATTTGACCTTTACTTTCTAGAGACAGATGCACATGTTGATATTCTACCAGAGAGTACCAGAGCATACCCAACAAAGCACTGGTAAGAATTCCTGCAAGACATTCCTGTAGCAGCATGGAGTATCCCCAAATCATGGGCTCCTTAACACAAGAGACATATTGTTCCTGGAGCAGGTCCAGTGGAGGGCAACAAGGGACTGGAGAATCTCTCTTCTGAGGAAAGGCTGAGGAAGATGGGCCTTTTCAGTCTTGAGAAGACAAGAATAAGAGCAGACCTCATCGATGTGTATAAGTACCTAAAGGATGGGTGTCAAGAAGAAGGAGCCAGGCTCTGCTTGGTGGTGCCAAGCAATAGGACATGAGGCAAGAGGTGGAAACTGATGCAGAGGAAGTTCCACCTGAATATGAGGAAGAACTTCTTCACTGTCAAGCGGACCAGGTTGCCCAGAAAAGTTGTGGAGCTTCCCTCACCAGAGATTTTCAAGAACCATCTTGGTGCAGTTCTGTGCAATGTGCTCTAGGAGGGCCCTGACTGAGCAGGAAGGTTGAACCAGGTGACCCACTTTGATCCCTTCCAATCTTATCCATTCTGTGATTCTGTGAACAAAACACTAAAACAGTGTGTGAGGAAGAAAGAAGTGGCTTCTTCTTATCTAAACAAGTAAGAAATGTGGATGCCATTCCTGCTAGTGGTGCTAGCACACATTAGTAGGCTTCTAACAGACCAG
Source organism: Sturnus vulgaris (assembly GCF_052056855.1). NCBI lineage: Eukaryota > Metazoa > Chordata > Aves > Passeriformes > Sturnidae > Sturnus > Sturnus vulgaris. The sequence goes on from NC_142247.1 coordinate 59,291,358, forward strand.
AGAATATTTTATCGCTTCTGTATTTTACAGTTCAAGACTTTAGCCTTAAGTAAGCAAAAAGGAGTTTTCAAATTAATAAGAATAAAAGGAAACCATCATAGACAGGAATGGTAGAAGGAATGAAATTTTTACAGGGTAAGAATATTGATTCTGGTGACTGTAGGTTATAAAAGATTAAATCTACTTTGCCCACTGGAGAAATGATAAATAAGTACCCCTGTGTAATATTTTTGAGATAACAGCTTTGCATTAGTGATCCATTCAATCTTGGAGCATGTCTGAAGGGTTCAACAGCAAAAGCCTCCTGTGGGAGGGAGCCCATGTCGGAGCAGGGGAAAGGCTCCTCTCCTGCAGTGGCAGAAGCAATGTGTGGTGAACTGATGGTAACCCCCATGCCCCATTTCTCTGCCTTTGCAGGGGAAGGAGGTAGAACTGGGAAGGAGGGAGGGGTGGAGGAAGGTGTTTTTAAGGTCTTAGTTTATTTCTCATTATCCTGCTCTTATTTTCTTAGTAATAAATTCACTTAATATCTCTGATTTGAATGTGTTTTGCCTGTGAGAGTATTTGGCGAGTCATCTCTCTCTGTCCTCATCTCAGTCATGAACACTTTGTTACATTTTCTCTCTCTTTCCAGCTACAGAGGGGAGCAATAGGCTTTTGTGGATGTCTGGCATCCAAACAGGGTCAACCCCACTACACCATCCAAGTGCAAGATGGATAAGAGATGATGTAGATGGCAAAATACAAGGAACCAGTGAGATATTAATGACTGCTCAGAACTGCACTTGGCAGACTATTGTTCACAACAGATTTTTGCAACAAACTTCAAGTCTTAGTATAAAGAGCTCTACAGGTGTTTGTGGAGGAACAGATTTAAAAATGTAAAGAACAAAACAACTGACAGAGACACAGTATTCCTTGAAATTGTGGAAGTGTAGCACACCTAGGTTTGTTCACCAATAAAGGTAATATCATGTCTTTCAAGACCAGAGGAAAGACTACTGCAATGACCGTGACAGATGACAACTAGTATTTTTTGTACAGGAAGACCATCTTCAACACATAACTTGGATGACAGTGCCTGCCTAGATCATTTGTTATCAGAAGATGAAATCATAGAATCATAGAATGGAATAGGTTGGATGGGACCTTTAAGATCACCTATTTCCAACTCCCCTGCCATGGCCAGGGACACCTTCCACTAGATGGGGTTATTCAAAGCCTCATCCAACCTGGCCCTGAACACTTCCAGGAATGGGGCATCCACTCCCAGCTTCTCTGGGCAGCCTGTTCTAGCGTCTCACCACCCTAACAGTAAAGAATTTATTCCTAATATCTAATCTAAACCTTCCCTCTTTCAATTTAAAGTTATTCCACCTTACTCTATTCCCCCTTGCAAATGTGTAGTCATTCTCCCTCCTAAAATGTGAGTATATTACAAGGTTCTGAGCAGAGCTGAAGTGCAGAAGCTTTTTGAGCCTGAGCAAAGCCAGGCGGAGTGCTGCCCCTGGGCTGGACACAGGTAAGAACAGACTAGAGACATTTTCTACTAAACTCTGTAGGAAGTACTCAGATTTGGAGGGAGGTTGGAGGTGGGTACTGCTGCTCTAACTGGCCTGTATTTTGGTAGCATGCTGATGGTTATAAACTTCAGCAACACCAAGGAGAGAATGCAGCAAAGAATTAAGAGCTCAATTATAGTGAATTACTCTCCCTATATTTAAGGCCCAAAACGCTTTTATGTAAAGGGAGGTGAAGTTAGATAGAGAGGTTTGTATCATCAGACATTTGTATGTATTCATTGCATTTTCACTGTCTAAAGGGAAAGAGGGAAGAGTCCATCGTCACTGACATAGGTGCTACGTTGTCCCGCAAAAAACCCCACGAAAGCAATCCAAGCCCGTTACGGTGTCAGCGCTGGTGTCTCTGCCCGGAGCTGGGTGCTCGGAGCGGGCGAGCCTCTGCCGCGGGTCGCAGGCACGCTCTCTCCGGCGGGGCGAGAAGACAAAGCGTGCCCCGCTGCAGCGGCCCGGGGCCGATCCGGGGGCCGCGGGGCCGATCCGGGGGCCGGGGCCGATCCAGGAGCCGCGGCCCCGCCCCGCGGCGCTGGCGTAGCGCTGACGCCAAGCCCGCCCCGCCCGGGCCGGGGTAGCGGCGGGCCGGGGGCGCCGTTAGCAGCTGCAGGGCTCGCCCCGCGGCGCCCGCCCGCTCCGCCGGGCCATGCGGTAGCGGCTGCGGCGGGCCGGGCTCTCGGCGGCCATGGAGCGGCTCCCCGGCGGCCGCCGGTCCCGGCTCGTGTCCTCGCTGGGGTTGGGGCGGCGCTCCTGGGAGGTCACCTTAGACGAGGAGCGGGGGCGGCTGGCCTGGCGTGACCCCCGCCCGCCGCGCCGCGCCGGCGGTGAGTGAGTGGGGCGAGCGGGGGCCGGGGCGCACCTGCCGCGGCCTGAGGCGGGCCGGGGCCGCCCGACAGGCGCCTGCCCTCGGCGGCGGGGGAAGGGCGTCCGCTGCGTCCCCGGCGGCGGCGGCGGCCCGGGGGGCGGCCTGGGGCCCGGGGCTCCTTGAACATCTGGAGAGCTCCGTCGGCGAGAGCGTCTCCTGCCCTCGGGCGCCCGTGCCTCGCCTCCAGGGTTCAGAGTCCGGCGGGCGGAGCGCAGAGGTGCAGGCGGGACGGTCCGCGGCAGCAGCCGGCGGTGCTGAGCGCTGATCGCGCTGTGGCTTCCGAAACAAAGCCGAGAGAGGCTGCGGCCGAGCCACAGCCCCTGCGAGCGAGCGCGGCGCGGCCGAGCATCTGTCCCGGCTGAGGGCACGGGGGGACGCCTGTCCCCGCAGCTGGCCGAGCTAAACACAGATTTGTTCAGCTCAACCCCATTGTTTCTTGGCGCCGCGTGTAGTTTGTAATGTATTTAAACTCATCGTAGCAATACATAAGAGACTTAAAAAACCTTAAAAGCAGTTTTGTTTTTTGTAGTTACAGCAAGACTTGCGGTTAAAACCACTTTCATACTGAGCGGGCAATGACTACTTTTTTTGAGTTTGGGGGGTTTTTTTTAGCTTTTAAAAAAACTCTTAGCTTAGTGGAAATTTTACAAAGAAAGTTTAACTTTTGAGATTTACTGGTTAGGAAATATTTAATAAAGGCTATTAGTTTGCAATGTAGTAACAAAGATTTCTATAGTTCCCCTTTTGTGCAGCTAACATAGTGTGGATGTACAAAACTGCCAGTCTGAGAAATTAGTGATGAAAATACCTGAAAAACGCAGATTAATTTCTGAGAATATTTGCATATCAAACTTTCTACTGTACTTTTAAGAGGTGTTTTTTCAGGGTCTTTGACCTTGGGGGTTTTATATAGTAATTACTTCCATTGTTAATGTATTGACATGCCACATGAACATTTGAAAATGTGTAATGTCCTTTTTTTTACAGCAGCTGCTGTAGAGCTGGAAACTGCTGTCATCCTCATTTTAGAGGTTGTAGGATCTGAGACAGTCAGAAACTAATAATAGAAAGGCTGACTAGAAGTTTTCTCTGAGAAAGGTTTGAGTATAGATGATTTCAATCCCAGGCAAGTCCTCAAATAATTCTTCCATTCTTACCATGTACCTTTGTTAAGTATTTTTCAGATTTTTTCATAATATCTTATTGGCCTGAGGCTTTTCTCAAGAAGGTGAGAGAAAAAGGAGGACGATAACTCAAGAATTGTAAGAATTTGGTGTTACAGTTTACATACCTGAGATTTGGTTGTAAGTGCAACCTTTCGTATTTGTAATGTAAAAATAGAGTTTGTTATCCTTCTCTTGCTATCGTGCAAGTAGTTTGACATAATCTAGTGTTTATCAACAATACTGGTGAAAAAAGTAATCAAAAATTCCTGAACTTTTCTCAGTTAAAGGAACTTAAGATTTTAAGGACAAACTGATTCTTTAATTCTGCCAAGATTAATACATTGTTGTGAAAAATAGGTTGTATACTTTTCAAAATGAAATAAAATTAGTCTAGATAAAGGTACCTGGATCTTAAATTTAAAATAGTTTCAAGGCCTTTTGAGATAATTGCTCCCACTAGGTAAAGTAGCTCCTACTTTGGAGATAATTTGGTTGAATTGTGTAAAATCCTTCTAAAAATGCCTTTGCAGTGTCACTGGGAGACTGATTTGTAGGCTAGAGCAAGTTCAGGGGGACTGCCATTCTCCTGTCTGATGAGTGCCTTTAGACCAAGCACACAGATTCACACTAGCTCTCTCATGAGCACTCTAATGTTTACAGCTGCTTCCAGTTGTGAATTGTTACTACTTTTTAAGCTGTAAGTTTTCTTGACTTGTTCCTGGTAGACCAAACAGTGTGTGAACCTGCCCTAAAAAATGTTCCAAATGTCAGAATTCTGGGAATGGTGGAAGGAGAGTGGGACCCAGTAAATTAGAGTGTATGAGGCAGTTTCTGAAGTACCCAGCCGGAGATGCCTTGAGAGGTTACTGAGTGCAGGCACTGTCTTGTAGCACAGCTATTTGCAAGGTTTTGGAAAACATGACATGAAATCACAAGGGAAAAGAGAAGAAAAAGAAATGCCTAAGTGTTCTGGAGGCACAGGTATAATTTATGTAGGATCAATACAAGAGATAATGTACCTTCCCTTAACACCCTCAAAGCTTTAATATCATCAGTTTTATATTATACACAGTTTTGTATTATTGCCGCCCTGTTGTCTCCAAGCTCTTTTTAAGGCCTGTGATGATTCATTGCGTTCTCTACAATTATTTTGGAAATAAGAGCAGCATACATGACAATATATAAATAGACTTAATAATATGGAAGATAGTTAGTTAGAAGCATATAATTTCAGAAGAGTTGCTTGACCAAGATGAGTATCTTTATACCATGTAGCCTCTGACTACATGACTACATTGTGTCTAAATGCAGACTAAATTATGCAGTATAAAAGTGCAATATTTCTTGTTTAGTAGGTAGCTATTACAGTGAAGCAATTGTCTTTAAACTGTAAAAACTCAGGGCTAGTTATTTTCAGAGCATTTATTACTGTCTTAAATTTAGATATATAAATAAAAATTGTTTGGAATATGTTTTTTCAAGGTTTTCAGACTTTGACATGAACAGAACTAGAGCTGTAGCTAGGTGTACTGTAGAAGTGTTTAAATGTTTACCTTTCTCTGCTGCATCCAAAATCAGGAACAGATGGGAAACAACACAAACTTTGTCCTGTTGTCCAGGAAAAAACTATTGTAGAGTATGGGGAGATTCTTCTGTTTTCTTATCTCTGTACAGTGATATTTGTATGCATACATGTATATATATGTACATATTTAAACCCTGTTCTGTCAAAATGCAGAAGTATTAATTTGAGAGAATTCCTTTTTAATGCTATCATTTGGAAAATACCAACAATAACAAAAAACATCAAACGTTTGTTCAAGTCATGGTATATTTTTAAATTCTGAAATACAATTTATCTCCTACTGTTAGGCTTTAACAGTTAATCATAGTTTCAAGTTCTCTCTTCAGCATAATCAGGTTCCTGTTTCCTGTTCTTTGATGGTTAGACATGTTTGAACTTATATAGAGAAGTTTTACCTGTGAATTTTCATGTGTTTCTCTGTTACTCTCAGCTATGCATCTCATTTTCCTTCTTTGCCTTCATCTTCAAATTTTCTGATTTTTCAACCTTGTAACATTTCTCTATGAGATTTTTTTATTAATCATAAATAGCATATACAAAGCTGGTCAGCTGAATTGTTTTATTCTTTCCCTCATGTTGATGGCACAGTCAGGTTTTTCTCAAGTAACACATGGTAAAACTTTTTGTACCAAATTAATAGCAGAATGTATATTGTACATATATACTTAGAGGTATTTCAGAAGCATAAGCTAAGGCTTTATTGTGCCTGGTACTAAAGCATTGCAAATGCAGAATGAGATTCTCCTGTCATTTTTCTAGGATTTTTTTTTCTAAAGTACAAACATGGAGAGGATGACCAAACTAGACCCTGAACTCTGTGTTCATTTACAGTGTGCACTTTCTTTTAGCCTTTGTATGTCAGAATTCTCTTCCATGTGACTTTTCCAAAACAACTGCCTGAAACGAGGAAACCTCAGTATTGGTGTTCACAACGCTGGCATCATTCTGGTGGATTCTAAAGAAAGCTCAGTTTGATAAAAAGGCTACTTAGCAGAGAGTGGGCCAGCTTGGCAGCAAGGTCTGTCCAACACCTGGTACTTGCAGAGTGTTGGCACATCCTTAGTCAAGGTCATTTGTCATCAGTCATTCCCATCTGGCAGTGGGTGTGTGCAGAAATGTGAACCATAGTTTCTCTATAGGCAATGCCACAACTACATTATGCACGTAGGATGTGGGGAATAATTGCTCCAGCAGGCATTGCTTCTTTGGGATGTGTTGTCTTCTGGAAATTACCATACTCAAATAGAGATGCACACTACATTAAACAATACATGTTCTTTAGCATACACCTTTTTGCTGGCTTGTTTCCCCCCCTGAAGGTGAATAAGTGCATCTTGCTCCCTGCTTTATCGTTGAAATATTCATAGTTGAGCAGAAAAGATTTTATTTGGAAATACAAAAAAACAACGGGAAGACATTCAATAGTATGATTTAAATATTCAAGTTGATCCAAGTACAAATTGCTGTGCTTTGATTCAGATTCACATGATGTGAAGTAGCTGTGTGATGATAGTAGAGACTGATCTGTTGGTTTTCAAGGTACTTGAAGAGTAACTTTAAAATAAAAGAAGATTTCCTTATACATGGCTATATATGGTGAAATCATGGTCTTTGGATGTTTCTGTGACTCCTCCACAGTTTTGATTTAAATCAATCATGATACCTCTTTTCTACCCACTCCCTTAGGATGTGAATTGTCGATAATTGTGCTCTATATCCTTCCTTCTCTTACTCTAGTGTTTATTAAACATGGCTTTCTATAGTGCATGATTGGTATAATTCCATGTACCCTCTGATAGAAAGTATTCCTGTTCACTTGCTTTTAGGTGAATGGAAATCTTAAACCTGAAAGCTTGAGCCTTCCATGTGGGCTCTAACAGCAAACTAGTTTTCAAAGTGACTGAAAATACACTTTTTCTTTAAACCTATGTCCCAGTTGACATTTTTAAGTCATGAGAAAATGCTAATAGTTCTAAATTAGTTAAATTAGTTCTAAATGCCACTGTGTCCATGGGCCTCAGCTGAATTTTAAGAATAAACCAAATGCTGTGATCAGCAATATTTTTGTGCTTGTGCATGTGTCTAGGTTGCTTTGAGCTACCACATTTGTGAGGAGGAAGTTTGGTCTGTAGGATGTGATGAATGGCAGTGCTGAATGAACAAGTCTTGACTGAAGTTCTGAGTGAGTGCTCATAAACTCAGGAAGTGTTCTGTGGGAGTGGCAGACAGCAATGACACACCAAAAATCTTTTCTTAACACAGAAAAACACACTTCCCACCTACTGGCTGCATTTTGCACAAAGAAGGCCCACTGTTATGTGCTTACCTTGGCTTTGTTTCTGTGGGGTGTTTTTTTTCCCTCTCCCACTTGCTTAATGTGGGAAAAGTAGTGTGGATCTAATCCAGTGTTTTACTGATTTATCAGTTTGCTTTTAGGAAGAATGTTAAGATTAAGAGCATTGTGACCCAGAATGAGTAATGACTGGCACAGCCAGACTGCTGAGAAGACTGTCACCTGTTTTCTGTGTGTTTTGTTTGTCTTTTTAACTTTTTACTATTTTTTTGCTATGCTCTTTCATCCACCTTCTCTGGATGGTCAGCTGTTTGTCTCTAATATGTTAGCCATTGACCATGGTGAAAATGGCTTTTTGTGTAGAAGCTGTTGTGTGCTGCTTGGTGGAATAAATTGGACCGAGCCAAGTAAAGTTCTTTGTTTGCTATTGTCTAAGCCCATATTTCAACCTTTTTTTTCCTTAATGTTGATCCTGTAGTACTGGTGTAAGCAACATTTTTATGTCTGTTTTGTTAATATAGCAATAAGGTTTTCCATGTTTTGGGAGAAACACATAGAAGTGAAGGCCTTTAAGTGAACACCTTTATGCTATGTCAGTGAAATAAACTCATGCTACTTGATAACAGGGTAAATGCTCCAAAAGTTGGTGTGGGAAAGGACTACAATTAGTACCTATGTGAACCTTCGAGAGAGGCTGGGTTAGTACTATTTTTTATGAGGTGGGTTTTGGTGACTAAATGACAGAACAGGACTGTTGTGCTCATACTGAAGGTCTCTGCTTCACACTGAAAGCTTCTTCCTTCTGGGAGAAAGGAGGCGGGATGGGGGTAAGTTGGTTTGCAATGTAATTAAACAACATTCTGTGTAGCACTAAGTCAAGTAGTGATAGAGATATTTGGACTGATAGAAATTCTTGAGTTCTATTCAAGCACACTAGAATTTGTTGCTGTAAGCGGTAGGGAATGTTCTGAATAACAGATGTTATTTGAGACAGCTTTGCATCTTTCTGGCCATCTGCAATTTCTGGGTTCAGTAGTGTGTGATTTTAACTGCCTTAAGATTGGAGCATGCTGTCAGGACAGTGGAGTTGCTTGATGCTTTTATGGTGCTAAGTAGTACTGAGGGGTATAATTGGCAGAACTGGTATTCTGAGAACAGAAACTCCTCAGACTTTCACCAAAGCCAAAGATTTACAGATAGAAGGTGAGCTCTGTTCTTCACTTTTGTTCCTTTGGTGGTTCCCCCCCCCCATTTTTCAGGAATCTGTTTTTCACATTTGTGACCCTGGTGGCATAAGATTAAAAATATATACATGTAAAGCAAAAATATTTGCTTTTTTTGTCTTGTTTGTGAAGAGATTTGCTGGAAAATCAAAGCATCATGTAACTCTCAGAGGGGCAACACAGAATTATGAGAGCTTATAAGTGGTTTCAAGGTTAATAGAAGCTGTGTAATATGTGCTGAAGTATATAACCTAAACAAATGCTTTCAGCTATCTATAAGGTTGGACAGCTTTATTATATAAAAAATGCCTAATAAGACAATTACTTCAGTTGCTGTTCCCAGCATACATGCTAATAAGTATGCACTATGTACAGCTATTTCCAAAAATGTTGTTTAGAGCTCTGTCATTTAAATTTTGATCTAAATGTAGTTTCAAAGTTTTATAGCATATCTTTGAGCAGTAACAAAATACATTATCATTTATGTGCAATCTTTATCTATGAAACAAGCTTTCTTTCATATTTTGAAGTATGGATCAGTGGCAAAGCCAGTTGAAAAATAAGTAAAAGCAATTTTGGGGAAGAAAGATTAAAGAATGTGCTTCCTTTCCTTTATTGTTCCATCTCTATTCTGTATTCCTTTTTCCTTGAATAAATGTATAGGTTAATCATATTGAGATCCTTTATCAGATTTTGTATCTATTGGGAAGACCAAGTAACTGTTAGTGTCCAGTACTGTAGTCTTACATGTGTGTATGTACAGTACACATATCATACATCTCAGGGTTTATCTCTGCTGTTGGATCTTTATAACAACATTATGTGACTGCTGCACTTCCCTATTGTGCCTTGAATATAGTAAATACAATTATTATAAGCTGAAATTTGTTTTTAAGTTGAAACAGTCAAATGCAACCAGATTCCTAAAGGACCTCAGTGTAAATTTTGAAGGCTATGTTTCTTTTGAGTAATGCTAAAAAATTCAGGGAAGATAAAATCACTAAATGAATATAAATCATGTCAAATACCAAACCCCCTTGAGTGAGTAGTCCACAAATTGCCAATACATGTGATGATCTGTAAAGACTCTTTTCACTAAACCGTTTAAATAGGATGGGAAAAAAATAATTAAAGTATATTAGTGGCAAATGAATTGCAGTCATCACTGCGAAGAGGTCAGGAAAACTTTTCACTCATTTTACATTGCTCACCACTACCATCGTACTGCTGCAAAATAGTGAGGAAAATGAAAAGTAGAATAAACCACAGTAACAATGTAATTATTTTCTGTATTTTATGTGTTGAATATTTCAATATCTTGATATCACTCTCTTTGTATATGTGAGAGAAGCAAGTATAATTCTTACTATATAATAGATTATTGACATAAGACTATATTATAAATATATGAAATCTTTTATACATGTGTATGTACACAGAGAGCATTTGCTTGTACATAAATACAAAGCATGCATTTTAAGTTTCAATTTTTTGAGATGAAGTAACAACAGCAGTATTGAAATCAGTAATGATACAAGTCTTCAATTTGACGGGAGTTAAGAATCTGAGATGATGTTTGGGAACTATAAGAGAAAAGAGAATTTGGTTGGAGGATATTATTTCATAGTGGGAGAACAAGAGGCCTTTTAATTCTGAAAAGCAGTAATTTTGAAGTTGATACGAGGAAAATATTTCACCATACATAAACATAAGATCTAGAATTGTCTTCTTAAAAGATATTAAACCTTAAAAGCTTAGTGAGATTTAAAATCTTAAGAATTCATGTGAATGCCCTTCTTTCATAAGCCAGCTACTTACTTGAGAAAAACAAATAGCCTCTGTATTCTGTGCACTAGATTTATTCTTTAAAATAGCTTGTGCTATTCACTGTCAAGTATCTGGGCTAGGCCTCATAGAAGGGGCCGTTTAAATACTCTGAAATCAATGTTGCTGGATTTTGGCTTCATGCAAAAATGTTTTTATACAAGAACTACCTGATTTTCTGAGAAATTATAGACATTTAAAATACTGTTTTAGGTAGTTTGTAGGTGGTTATGGATTATGTGCTTTGACTAAAGACAAAAGAAAATTGAAAATATTCAGAAAATTTCTAGTTATGCTCTTGGTTGTGTTTATTGAGCTACTGCTCTAATCATATGCTTGTATCATATTAGGTATAGACATAATCATTCAGGTGATGTTTGAAGACTCTAATATGTAAGGTCTTGTGTTCATACAGAAAACTGTTTTGTACCAATCTCTGAGATCATTGCTGTAGAAGAAACGGAGTTTAACAAGAAACAACGTAACATTGGCAGATGGCAAAAAATGGCAAAGCTACATGCTTTCACTGGTAAGGCAAATAACAGTCTCTGGGTGCTTGTGCTTGTTCTGTTGAAGGTAGTTTAAGGCAGACTCAAAAGGAATCATCAGAGTTTAGGTTTTTTTAAACAGGAATGTGTTTTTAAAAAGTCCACCCCCTCCAAAAAAAAAAATCAAAAACAACAACAACCAAAAAAACCCACCAAAAACATCCCTCCCCCTCCCCCCCCCCAAAGGCAAAAACCCCACCAAAATACCAAATTGAACTAAACCCAAGCAAAAGTCTCACAAAAATAAACAAAAGAACCCCCACCAAAAATCTGGTGGTTTATATTTAAAGATCTTTATTTGGAAAATAACACTCTTCCTTTAAGAACACATGCTCTGTTTAGTTATTTTTAATGAAGTTCAAACTGATGTCTGAGTGTTCACCGTGGCGTCTTTTTGCTGCTGAATGACTCTGCAGCAGGACACCTGCTTTCTACTTCTTGAGTAGAAAATTGAGGGAGGGTAAAAGAATGAATCCTAAATGTTTGGGGTTTTTTGATTACCCCTAACCATCAGGACGGATGCATGAAAATTTCTTTGTATTATTGACTGCATTCTTAAAACAAAGTGCCAGAAATAAGTGTCTGGTTTGGGAAAAGAGTAGTGACTTCTGTGCTAAAAAGACGTGCCAAAATTTTATGCTGTGCAGTATTTTCCTCACCTTTAGTCCTCCAGTAAGAGTGATTTGAGCTACTGTATATGAAGTTTAAGGTCTTAATGCACAAGAAAACAAAATCTTTTTTTCTCAAAGATTTTTTTCAGCTTTATAGAATGAAATTCATGCTGTTGATTACATGACAGTTGATGTAGTGTGGCTTATCTTCTTAAGCTTGTGGCTTTATGTAGATATTGCAGACTTTAATACAGATATTACATAAGCTCAGTGAGCTTCTGAACAGGTATGTCTATAAGTTGATGAGAAATGCTTCTTTAAAAACAAGTCTTTAAGTGTCTGCTTGTAGCAAGTATTTTCATTTATGTTTTCACTTGGACTGTACAAATGTGCTGGTCATACTCTGTTTCTATCATTGCTAGAAGTGTGTAGTGGAGGTTAATTACAGGTCAGTGTTTTGGAGATCTTTCTGAAATGCATTTTGCATTTCACAGAACCATCTCATTATGGTTTTGCTGCTTTTATTTTTTTTTTAATTTAAATAGTGTATTATGTGAAGAGAGCCCGAAATCACCGCTGGCGGTGCAGTGATGTGACGTTTTGGTGTGTTGATGAGCACTTATGTAATCAGTGGACACAGGCGCTGAAGGAATTACTTGAAATGCAGAGTAAGTTTGAATAAGCTATGAATTTTTACACTATCATTTTGTAAGCTTGTACATCAATCAATGTTATTTTGATATACCTGCCTTTTTGAACTCTTGAGAGCAGCTTATGCTCAAAAATTGAGAGAGCCAAGAATTGAAGTGTTTCGTTATCACTACTTTATCTTACATATTCACTAAGTTGTACTGAGTGCTTTAATCAGTCAGGACTGTTGGTGTCATATAATTTTTCCCAGATACAAATTATTTTCACAAAAAAGAGACACATTGGAAGCTTAGCAGAGGCTTTAAATGACTGTAGCTTTGGAAGAAGTAATGGGCAGATGTAAGCTAAGGGATTTAAGGTACTCTAGAGATTTGAGGTCAAGGACTCTGGCAATTGGAAGATTTATGGGTGTGTTTCACCTTTCCAGACTCTGTCATCAACAAAATGTGTCTTATGTAGTAAGAGTTCCCATTAATCATATCTGAGACTCTTGGACATCTACTTCATGGGAGGTTAAAAGTAATTTTGAAGGAGTTATTCCTGAAAGAGATACCTTGATAGATGTCAGGAAGCAGCAGAGTAGCTCTGTGATAGAAAGAAGGTGAAAGGTGACCATAGCAGAGGCAGTGCTTTTGCTGGCCAGGGTCCCCACTGCATCTGAGAAGGGTGTGCAGAGCAGGGACGGGGATAGAAACACGCCCAATTTACAGCCCAGGGAAGATAAAGTAATGGAGTCCATCCAGGGAGGCCAGAGCGGAGCAGCTGGAGCTGGAGACAGGACTAGGAGTGAGCTCCCTAAAGCGTAGATCTGAAGCCCGTCTGAGATACAGAGCTGGAGAAGGAATTGGATAGAAGTACACCTTGTGGACTGGAACTCAAGCAAATGCTAAAGGCTTACAGAATAAAAAAGTATTTAAGAAAAACTGTTCTGAACAGGCAATGGAAGCATTCTTAATGTTTTTGTTTTGTATACATTGCACAGGGTACATCTGTCATTTTCATAAAATGGGGTTTATGCACCTATTCAGTACACCTGTGAGAGCTGTGGCCTGAGCAGTCAATTCCATTTGAATGCAATTGTTCATTTTATTGGTAACAAATTCCTTCAGGAAAGGGAATATGTTCTCAGATGGGGTGAATTGTGCTCTGAGTGTACAGCAGATTTAAACTGGTTAGGCTATCTAGCTTGAGTGGATTTGTTGTAAAAGTGTGCTGATGTAATAAGTCTTTTTTTTTTTTTCCTTTTAAACTAAAAATCTAGAATACCATTTGAGGAGGTACAGATGTTAAGGTTTTTGTCTGTTCCATTAAAGAGGAGGTTTTCTAGATGCAGCAAGCATTACTGTTTTGTATCTCTGTTAATACAGAGGTGTAATAATTGTTTTCATTGACACTACTAGTGTAAATCCATAACTGTTTGGACAAATCTGAGATAATAATATCAAAGGTGTTTTTGGAGGTGGGGAGGGGTAACACTTTAGGGCAACTAACACTGTAGGACAAGCACTTGCTGTGCAGCTTGTAGTTTTGTGAGACATTCTTAGTGTGACTTGATCACAGAAGGGAAATGGATTTTAACCATGTTATTAAAGAAAGAAGAAAGCTTAAATAAATTTATATGAAAGTATTTTTATGTATGCTTCACTTACAAGTGGCTTTGCTATTGCTGCCCTTTCTGTCTTATATGCCTGTAATACACGTGTAATTAGAGTAACTTGTGTAGTGGGAAGGTACTGCAAGAATGACAAGTAAGAATGTGAGACAGGGGCTCAGAAGAAATTATTCTGAATTTCACCTTCTGTCTAATTAACTATTTGTTCAATACTGTTGGTATCAGTATGATAAAGAGGGCAGATGAAGCAGGCTTTTATAGCTCTTTGTTTGAGAATTACAAGTCTTTTATGCTGTGTTTGCTTTGATATTAATAGGTTTGGGTTTGTATGGCTTGATGAATTTTTGGTTTTTTGTACAAAAACAGTATACTATGGTTTTCCTTACTGCAGAGTCTAGACCAAAGCAGCTGCTTGTGTATATTAATCCCTATGGAGGAAAAAGACAAGGGAAGAGGATTTATGAACAGAAAGTTGCTCCACTCTTCAGTCTGGCCTCTATATCCACTGATGTTGTTAGTGAGTAATGAATACTTTAATTTCTTAATAAGCACAGTATCAACTCTTTAAAACATTCCTAGGTAGCTAAAGTTCTTCCTGTTACTTACCTTTTCTTACTAAGGAAATGAAACAAAGTGGAAGAGAATGTTTTCTAATTAAAGCATGGGTAGCCAGATAAATGGCAACCTTCTATCAGCTTCCTGCTTACTAAAATAAAACTTCTGGTGTTCCTGAGCTATTTGAGCTCTTAATAAAAGATGCTGCCTTTCTTTTCTTTTTCAGTTTCACTGTTAAAACTAATTGATCATTTGCACAATTTATACTGAAATATTTTTTCCATTTGTACTGTGTATGTCTCCTTTCTTTCCCTGGCAAAAATATTTTGACACATCTTATGGACAGGCTGTTCTATAGTCACATTGGTAATAGAATAATGGTTATTAATGAATTAATTTTTATAATTCTATATAATATAGAGTTTTATGGTAGTATTTTTAATAATAAATTTTAATGTGTTTATTTGTTCATAGTAACTGAACATGCCAACCATGCTAAGGACAACTTATTTGAAGTTAATATTTATAAATATGATGGGTAAGTAACTTTACTTGCCTTTTTGTTATTATTTTTGAGCTGATATATTATGTAATTGGTCTGTTCTTGTCTCTAACTTAAAATCGTAGTCTTCATTACTGATACACTTACTGCAACAGCTGGAAGTCCTGGGGCATGTTTCTTTTTGTAGATCCACATTTAGGAGTATAAAAAGAAAACCAAACTGTTTCAGTAAACTTGTTCAACACAATATATTCAAGCATAGTATAACAATGTTTGCCTGAGATTTGTGTTCAAAAGATGAATGTAAGATTAATTCTGCTCATTTAAGCATTCTGTTATAGCTCAAAAGCTACCCAGAAATGTTTTGTGGTCTTGACATACATGAGTTCAGAACACTGCACCAGTAGCATTCAGCCTGTGTGTAAAAAACATGGACTGTTCAGAAATATTTCAGGTAGTACCTCTTGCTGTATATGACTGTTCAATAGTGCTTACACTGTTTGGCTTTATTTGCATTTCTTCTGTCTTGAAGTTGCTGCTTTAAAAGAAGACCTGACTGAATGGTGATCTTGTATTTCATTATTAAGTCTGCTGTAGAAGCAGAATATTTTAATAAAAATGCTAGTAATTTCAGTTTCCAGTTCATAACATGAAACAAGTTACAAGTCTGGAAAAACATGAAAATGTATGCAGAAAAACTCTCATAACTACAGTATTTTAAAATTGTATCTTGTGCCTCTTGACAGATATGTTTAAACTTGTGAGTTGCAAAAAGAAAACATGTTCAGTCTTTTCAGAGTACTTTTGCTGTAGTCCTTTGCTATATACATTATCTATGTTGAGTAAGGGCATGATGTTGGGAAATGGTGTTAGTAAGAAATGACATTCATAGGTTGACTCCCCAGACTTCACCTGCTTTGAAATGACTTGCCTTCAAATAAACAGTCTTGTCTATACTGCGATTTTCCTTAATTTTTCTGAAGTTCAAGGAAGGGAAACATTGATCCTAGAAAAACCTAATTGGTATTTATTTTTCCTTTTCGTTTGATTTATGATTTGAAATAAGTGTAGTGATGGTTGGTGAAATTTCAATTCAGAGCAGAAAGTGAGGCAAATGAGCCCATGTCCACTCCTAGCAAATTATTTTGTACAGCAAGTGGCAGTGACCAATTCTGGTGGTATCAGAAGTGGTTTTGGCAGATTCAAAGTCTCATATTATAGAACTTTTTTCCTTTGGTGGTTTTGTTTGTGTTGTCTCTCTAACATGCCAAGATGAACAATAAGCCAGAGAACTGCATCTTTTTAGAATCTTATGATTCTTCTATTCTTGGACTGGGCTTGAATGGCAGTTTGCCTGGGATCTGCAGCCTGTCTTTCTAAGCCGGACTTTCGTCCATCACATAAACGCTTTTTCTGTGGTCAACAGTGATGTTAGGAAGGACTTCCTGATTTAAAACTACTTTTTAAATAACAGATTATGTGGTCATCTGGAAAATTTAAAAAACAGTTGAGTCACATAAATGTGTATTTCTTCAGATTTTACTTTCCTCACATACAGTAAAAGGTTCTTTGGATTTCTGCATCTAATTGATGTTCAGCTGTCCCTGTAGACTGGTTCTGATGTGTGGCTTTCCCTTCAATCAGTGATGAATTTCTTCATCTCCAGATTCCTTCTTTGACAAAGCCATACATGGAATTCTGCAAGTAGATACGGGATTCTTAATGATAATTATTTTACTTCTTTTCAAATGTTTTGCTTTAGACAGCTAATTTAAATATCATACACATGTTTCCTGTTTGTTCTTCCTATTTTGCCTCATAGGAATTTCTTGCGGTGAATGTAGTCACCTAATAATTCAGTCATTTTACAGCTTTTCTTTAAGCACAGTTACTTAAAATACCCATTTGGTTACAGTCTAGCAGGGTTTTGTACATCACTGTGCAGAACAATTAGAAGGTACTGTCATAACATGGAGGTAATAGCCGTGTTTGGAATAAGTGACATGTATCACTGTGCTTTCTTATGCACATGTCTGTTGCACAAGCCTTTGTAAAATTGTTTCTAGTTGGTTTTTTTTTTCCTACTTTTTGAATTAGTTCACAGAATGGTTGAAATTAGAAGTCCTTTACAGATTCATTTGATTTGTGGATTAGCTTCTAAAGTCCTCTAGCAGATGTTGCTTGCTGTTATCATTTATCTCAAAAGTGAAATGCTTGCCCTCTAGTAAAATAAAGCCCAAGAGTAAGAATCACTCTAAGATGTTTCTTTCAGACATTCTTCACCAGGGGCCTTCACATGTGCAGCATATGTCTGACCTGTGTATTGATCTTCTGATGTTTCCTTTGAATTTGGTCATGCTGTTACGGCATATGTGAAGTTCTTTATCATATTTACCTTTGATAGACACAGACATTCATATAATTGTCTCCTCTGAGCCTAGATATAGTGTTTATTACAGAAGATGATCAAATAACTGGAGCATCTCTCTTATGAAGACAGATTGAGAGAGCTGAGCTTGTTCAGCCTGAAGAAGGGAAGGCTCCAGGGAGACTTTGACTACCTTTCAGTACCTCAAGGAGACTTAAAAGGAGGCTGGAGAGGGACATTTTGCAAGGGCATGTAACAATAGGACTAGAGGGAATGGTTTTAACTGAAAGAGGGAAGTTTTAGATTAGGTTTAAGGAAGAAGTTCTTTGCTGTGAGAGTGGAGAGGCACTGGATCGGACTGCCCAGAGAAGTCATGGATACCCCATCCCTGGAAGTGTTGAAGGCCAGGCTGGATGGAGCTTTCAGAAAACTAGTATTGAGACAACACTGCTCTTGAACTGAAGTGGAAATCTTTTTTCTTTAGCCCATTTTTTTGAGTCTGCAGAGAAAGATAAGGCTAAAATTGCGAAATAGTGTAGTTAAACTATTGGAAGAGGAACAAAATTACAAAAATTGAAGACAAATATCTTTTTATTCCTTCTCTCTCAGTCTCCTAGGTCTTAATTTTTTTCCTAGCTTTCCATCTGCTGAAAATGTAATAATAACTAAATTTAAATCTATACTTAAAAATTAGATTAATTTGTCTTCTGAAATAAGTGCTCATTCTGCAATGTCTGTTGCTGATGGTGTGAAAGAGTATTAGTTTGAGTTGGAAATTATTGCTATAGATAACAGTACACATTCCTAGACTTGTGTACTAGGAACTATATATGTAACTGGATTTCTCATGTGTTCCTTTAAAGTATATTTGAATTAGTTTTTTTAATTAAAGAATGTTTATGCTTTTAGAGTGCAGCATGCATTTGATTGTTGTTCAGAAAATGTATACTACTGTAAAAGTCTTTTTACTTCCTAGTATTTACTTGGCTATGGACTCTCTGCTGAGCTTTACCATATTCAGTATCTGTGCAGCTGCTCTACTGTGCTGCACTAGCTCTGACCAGAATTAAATTTGTGAAGCAAAGTTTTGCATCTGGTAACATTTAGAACTCTGTCTCATAATGAATGTTTATGTAGATATACATGACTTATTTTTGATGGGATCTGAGCCTCTTCAAAAGAAGTTGCAGCATGCACTTCTCTGGATTTTGACCTGCATCTAGTGTATATTCCTATTAAATACTTAAAATATACTTCTTTCTGATGTGGCAAATATTAACTTTTCCCGTTTTAGTAAAGGTACCCTGTTTCCATATTATGTACTTTGGAAGATGTATGTACAGTCTTGTTCAGTGTTTTATTTGTATAGTGAATTTCCACTACTATTTGTTTGTCTGCACACAGCAGTAGAGGATAAAGATTTTTTTTCAGGATGCGTTCCAACATTTTTTCTTAATGTTACAGATATGTCCAGGTGCATTTGCAGTTTTGTATCTTGAAATTTTTTTTCTGCTTTTCATTAATTGCCTAGTTGATTGTGGGGTCCTATTTCCTGTAAAAATGGAGGAAGAGAATAGAACAACTATTTTTGGCATGCCCAGTGCATGCCCTAAGTAGAACACTTGCTGTGTTGTTTATTGACTGTTAGTGTGCATTCTAATTTGTGTTTCCTGGCAGTGTTGTTTGTGTTGGTGGGGACGGCATGTTCAGTGAAGTGATGCATGGTCTCATTGGAAGAATGCAGAAGGACTCTGGCATAGACCAAAATAATCCCAAAGCATCGTTAGTCCAGTGCAATATAAGGATTGGCATAATTCCTGCTGGTAAGAAAGGGTTAACTTTCAGTTTAATTTATTCATTCTTTCTTTAATTATTTCCTTATTCATAACTTCTTAGGCCTAAGTGTAAGGTCTGAGCAATGATATTCTATCAAGACTCCTAACTAGAGCTGTTTGTATCCATATAAAATTATTGATCACATTCAATTTTACTTAGGAAGAATATTTTGTAAAGGAAATAAAATCTTAATGTATAACTTCAGAATTTAATTATTTATTTTTTGTGGCTTACTGTGTGTTAATATAAAATGTTGACAGTAATACCCTCCCAAACACATTAAAGAGTGGAATTTACTAAACAGAAGTCTACTTGATAAATATTCTTCCAGTTCCAAATCCTCCACTAATTTAGTTAGAATTATAATGAGAACTTTTCACTGGTCTGGCAAACTCCAAACAAATGCTAACATTCCTGGACTCTCTTTTCTTCCATTTGTTCTCACAGCAATTACAGGGCATCTACAGCTGAGGAACAGTTCTAGTTTTCCAGACCGAGTTTCAGTTTCTACCCCTTGTTAGAGATGCTACACATTGACAGGTCTCAGTGTCAGCCACTTTTTCAGGCAGTCCTGACTGCTGTCATTTGAGGGAACTCATTCTTCAAATTGAGGTCTTTCTTGATATTATTATTGGCCATAAAGATATTCTTTGGATCAGATTTCAGTCTGGTATCCCAGCTGTTACCTCATTCTGCCCATTTGGTCCTCAAAGATTCCTTCAAAAGCAGGTTAACAAGTTTGCTTTCTCTTACAGGACTGAATTAACTGTTGTAACTCTTTAACAGAATCAGTAATTTTGAGGTCTCTGTAAGAATACAGATGGACAGTCCAATATCCTTTCTGTGCAGTTCACTTTTCCTGTCTGATGCTTGAGCTTTGAATGAAAGAACTGGACATGAAATAAACATTGTGAGCTTCTGGTTAGAATTAAAATAAAGGCTTCTGAGAAAATTCAGCACAGGTTGTAAAAATATATGTAGTGAAGTATGATGTTTATACTCTCAAGCTATAGGTGACTAATTTTATACTCCTTACATCTTTGTGAAAACTATATCCAGACCCAAATGATCTGAATTGTTGCTTGCAAGAAGCTTAACCTTTTCTGCTTGCAGTATAATAAATGTTGGGTATCTAAAGGTTACAATGTGAATATCTCCTTATGGTTTTTCACACTCCTACTATATTTAAGTATATTCTGATTTTATTTGTTAAAGCTTTGTATTGAAGTCAGAATGTATAATAAACTTCACAAGAATAGCGAATGAAGTGTTCTTCTTCTCCCTCTTTTTCTTACTTGGGCAAATTTCTTGAACTGAAGGTTTTTGCTTACATGACTGGTTTCAGAAGATTTTTCCTACTAGTGATATGTGACCATAAGAAGATACAATTGAAAAACCAGGACCTCGATATTAAGAGCTATTTCTTTGTCATCAGGAAAGATTAACC
Source organism: Sturnus vulgaris (assembly GCF_052056855.1). NCBI lineage: Eukaryota > Metazoa > Chordata > Aves > Passeriformes > Sturnidae > Sturnus > Sturnus vulgaris. The sequence goes on from NC_142247.1 coordinate 59,312,018, forward strand.
CTGCCTTTTCAACATTTTCTTAATGCATTTTTTCCAATTGCACCCAAAAAATATGATCTTCATTGATATTTAATTTTGTTAACATGTATCAAGTCACTTCTCTTACATATTTTAATGTTTTGTTTGTTGTGTTTTGTCCACTATATCCTTTTGCTATTTGAATGTATACTGTATGTTCTATTCCTTGAATTGACATGAGGTACAGCCTTCTAATCAGTGCTGTAGTTCAAATATTTTCTCCAAGTCATTACTCAAATCCCTCAAAAATTATTTATAATTGTGTGCAAGGAAGTTCTATTAATTGTTTGGGAATAGAGAGAATAATACATATCTTGATCTGTCTGTATATTGTATGGTATTTAAAATGATCCACTACTTTATATATGGGAAAGTGCATATTTACTGAATAAGGTAGTCAAGTCACTGAACAAATCTTGACACATGTAGTCATTACTGTGACCTTAAACTGAGTATGAAATAGTTAAATCCTCCCTGAAGGCAGCAAGATTTTGGGGTTTTGTTCTGGTTTGCGTTTTTCCAGCCCATGGTGAAGCTGTTCTCTATTCAGCTTTGCTTGATATAATAGAGTTCTGGCCAGGTATTGACCCCAACAGACTTCTCTAGTTCTATCACTAGTGCAAGAAGTTTGTTCCAAGTCCTTTTTGTTTTTCTTAAACTAAACCAATAGTCCTGGAATACAGCAGGTTGAAAGTAGTCATGAAATACTAATCATACATCTAATAAAACTTCATCCATTGTGTTCTTTCTACTTCTTTATAACCAATCTTTTTTAAAATAGCCTAAGAACTCATTAAAAGATACTGGAAACAAAGACTACCCATAATTTAGAGATGAAGGTCTAAAGCTCTGTGTGTCTTCTGATAAATAGAGATGGTTTACTCAGTGATGACAGGAGCCTGGGGTAAGGTGACAGTGGATCAGTTTCGCCTTTTTTATCACTTAGTTCCTGATATCAAGTTTTGTTAAGAGAAACGTGGCAGATTGTGGTTTGTGGTTGTGATTAAACAGTTCCTGTATTCAAACAAACACTAAATTCAGCAGATACTCCATGTACAGCAACTGACAACTTAATTGTACAAAGGTTCAAAATTACAAATGAAAGATGTAATGCTAAAACACTCATCTATATGACTGGGTTTCAGTGATAAGCTTTATTTCATAGCAGAACTCCGTTGTGCAGGTTCTTTTTTTTTGAATGTTGAATACTAACTTTCTGGAGCAAGTCCCTGCTTTACTCCTTTTTTTTTTTTCTTGAGCAGTTGTGTCAGTTTCCTGACAGCCTCTTTCCTTTGTGTATCTTACGGTTGAAAAACATAATTTATTCTTATGCATTATGGAACATTTCTATTAAATAACTTGTGGTTTTGTTGACATGGATAAAAGGCATCTACTCAAATGGCAGTTTTAACTTCTGAATTTCTGTTAGTTGCAGCCATTCTTTAAATCTGCCAGTGGAAATTGACTGTGTGCTGTTGTAAAAGGATTTGCTGTTAAGAGTATTGAGAGGCTGTAGTGCATCTCTGAGAACCTCTACTTAGTTATTTCTTCCTCCCAGCCTTAAAAGCTGGTTATTTCTTACTAGCCTTAAAAGCACTTTCAGCCATGTGGTCTCACTGCATTCAGATTAGTAATATGTCTCCATAGAACTTAAAAACAGAGAATAATTCCTGATACAGCTTGGACATTGAGGTTTCATCCACATGTTACAGTAGTAAAATTGAATCCTCTGGAGTAAGCCAAAGTAATTTGCTGTTCTTATTACCCTTGGCATAGAATAGGAGGACAAAGCTGTTAACTGCTGTTCTTTTTTTGTTTAAAAGAACTTATTAGATTAAATACTCTTAATGATCTTTGCAGGTGGGAAAAAAAGCCCCGCTTCACTCTGTGTTGTTGTACTGTGTTATACTGCATTCATTGGAAAAAACAAATCTGCAACCCCCTGTGGGGGAAGATCTAAGCACTTGGGAATATTGAGTAAAGTATAGACACAAAGTTTATAACTATAGTGATTTTAGGCTTCTAGAGTATCCAGATCACTCTGTGTTGTGGTGGTCCGCTCTGTAATAGGATTATTATTATTAATGTTTAGGATTGAAGGATGCAGTGATATTATAATCAGACTGTTGATGTCTCACTGTAGAAGTTAAGAATGCTAAAGACAGTATAGGCTTCCTGTATGAATATAATACAGGAAGAAGATGGAGGATTCATTCACAAACTTAAAAAATAGATTCAAGTCAAGTTGTGAAGTGTGACTGGACTCATACCGCTGTCATTTAGAGTGTAAAAATTATCTTTAAAATTGTGTTAAAGCATAGCAATAAAAGCTATCTTTCTTGTTTAATTACTCCAAGTGATATGTTCTCAGCCTTCTCTGCTACAATGCTTGTAATATTTAATGATCTTTGCCGTTTAGTTAGCATCTCATTCAAAGTTCAATATATTCACTTTGAAATCTGAAGTGCATGTTTTATGTTCCTCCTTCAGTATTTTAAATCCATTAAACTTCTTGAAATTACAGCCTTAGGTCTAAATACTGCTTTTAATATAGTGAGCCTGCCATGGAGACAAGTAAGTAATATTACTTATTCCTGTGATGCTGATTTTGTCTCTAAAACCTGCCATTATTAGATTAATCCATTTTTTAAATCCATTTTTGTTGTCCTGTGTTACTGAACTTATGCTGAAGTAATTATCTACCAAAAAAATCCTACACCAAAGACTTTCTGGACCATTTCTCTTTAAGCCAGTCTGTTGTTCTGCAGGTGTTAAACTTGACTTCTTGGTTTCTGTATGCAGAAAGGAAGATGTATAAAACTTTGAGTAGGTACATGGGTGTAAGCCCTTACCCTTCTCTCCCTGTAGCAGTAGCTTCTCCCATTACTTTTGAATGTGCCAGCTCCTGCTAATTTAAAAATCACTTCTCAGAAAAGTAGTTTTGTAGAATTTTTCAAAATATTACATGCTGTTTGATCAAAAAAAATGCAGTTACTCTGTCTTTAGGGCAGCTTACCTAGCATTTCGTGTGTACATTGGCTGCATGGATTATGGATTCACAGAAACTCTGCACAAATAATGAGACCCCACTGAAGTTGCTATTCTACCTGTTTTCACTACAAATACTGTTCTTGTACTAAAGGAGGAGGATTCTGTGGGAGCACCTGCCTCTGTCAAGAGTATCTAATGTAGAGCATTGCTCATGAGCTCTTAAAGTATTTCTATGTCTTTATTAAATTCACTGTTTTCCATAGGATCTAGCTGACTTGCTTCTGGCACTTGCTTAGTTTAGTACTTCAGTTGTTTGAAATTTGGTTTTCCATTAATAAAAGCACAAAAATAAATATTTGTAGCCCTTATCATGTGTGTTTTGGTTTAAGAAACCTTTGTTGTAAGTTAGTAGTCTAATCATGATTCAGATTATTAAGTCTAGCACTTTGACTGTCCATTGTTGGTCCACCAATCAATGGCATGAAGTCTTCCATACAGCCAGCAAATATCCTGATTTTGCTTGACCACTTTGGTGATTCTGTTGCCAGTTTAAGATTGTGATGTCTGAGTGTACCTGTCCTCATGACTTGTCTACTCACAAATATCTAGCAATGCTCACATGCAAAGGGGAAATCTGGTGATTTAGCTGTAGTACATTCTCTACCTCACTTTGCTTTCTTTAATATTGTTTTCGCAAAACTGACTTATGCAGAGTACATGATCAAGATATGTATTAAAGTATGAAAGGGCATTCTTCTTTGTGACTGATTAATTAAAAGGAAGGATTTCCTTAATTTTTATATCATTAAATGTATTTATATAAAAGATTGCATTTTTCATACTTGTGGAGGAAAAGAACACAGAAGAACTTGCCTGTATAACAACTATGTGGATGTATGATACCTCCTAGTAAAACGCAGACTTCAGGGAAAATGAGTGAGGTATGGTAAAGATTGAAAGTAATTATACCTACTTTAGCAAGGACAAGTTGTTGTCTCTACATATTTCATGTTTTCAGTGAGTTCTTAATATCAAAGTATGTGGGATGAAAGATTTCTTTAGGTGGGAGAATTCAGACATTCAGCATCTAACCTATGGTATGGTGGTGTGGTGCCACCATCGTTGAAATGTGCTGGTCCTGTGCAAGGTAATTGTAGTACTGGAGTAGGAGTTGGAGGACAAGCAGAGTAGTCTGCAGCACTGGTGTTGGTGGCATTTCAGATAAAGGAATTACTAGCAAACCAATGCAATAGTTAGTTTCTATAGTGAATATGCTTTTGTCTTTAAGTGAATTAGGACCCAGTTAGCAAGAAGTCCAGCTACTGTCTTCACATTTGCTTGTAGTTCTCTGCAACCCATAGAAACCTCTTTTATGTTCCTTCACCTAGGCTGTTGCCCTTAAAAATCCCCAAAGAAAATCTGGCACAGTATATATATAATTTTTCTGTTGGTTTAGCCAGAGTGTGCAATAGCCACCACTTAATGTTAGTTGAGAGTCATGCTCTGTGGGAAGCTTCTTACCTGAACTGAGTGCTCTGGCAATCATGGGATATTATTCAAGCTTTATTTTCATTCTGAACCTGTTTTTCCTATTAGAATTGTACTGATGAAATAACCCACATTTTCATGGGTTTGTGTGTCCATCTGTTCAGAGTGCTGTTTCAGCAGTTGTAGCTTCTACATCTAGTGAAGATCCACCTAATGATTTAGAGCTCGTTCTAAAAACTCGTTTTAAGTACTCAAAAGGATTCAAACCCTTAGTCATCATGAACATTTTTCTGACCTTTAAAAAAGTGCTGTAGGTTCATGCTTGGTGTGGTGCTATGGCAAGTTAAATTCTCTTGTGTGTGTGGAGTGCCATAGTAGTTACATCCATGTAAGCAGGTCACCGGTTTTGTTGCTCCATACTACCAGCTCCAAGAGGAAAAAAACCAACAGTATTTTTCTGTTGTTATGTTCCCCAGTTTCCCATTTTACAATCTCAGAATTAATTTCAGACTTCAGTTTTAATTTTAGCTCTTCCTTGCTAGTTAATGAATAGAAATGAAAATAAGTTCTGATAATTGAAGAAATAATTGAAATAAGTGTAATTGCCAAACAGATGAATCAGCTTTTAATTGAATATAGATCATAGGGAGATGAGCCTCCAGTGTTGAAATATAGCTTATGTGAATTCCCCTCTTCTTCCATCATAAAGAGGGTAGTGTGCTTGGAAGCTCTGTTTATGTCAAGACAAATGTAATAGAGGTAATTCTAAGAGCAGAATGCACTCATATCTGGAAAAATGAGACATGTTGGATAAAGGCTTGTACATTCAGAAGTAGAAGTTTAGGTCAGATCTCTCAGTGATTGTTTTTCTTTTCAAAAGTAGAAAGAATTTTCTGTTCATGAGCATAGGAGACAATATGAAACTTGGCAGTATAGCTTCAGAAGTCCACTTAATATTTTTTGCTATAGAACTTTAAATGTGACATGAGATCATCATCTGTGTACCTCGTCTGTTGTGACAGTGAGGGAAATTGGAGTCCTCTGTCCTGCAATGGCATACACCTATAATGGTACACTGGCACAGTCTTGAACCTCAGCCTTGTAGCTAGAGGTCTGTTTAGTCACTGTTTCTTTTGTTCTGCAGTTCTGTTATATTCTCTTTCATTGGCACCTGGAGTTGCTGCTTGTTCACTGTGGCAGATTTCTGCATAATGTTTACTTGGTAAAAGCTTCTGTGCCATTCACAGGCAGGGGAAGTGGTGTCAATTTTCTGAAAAGGAAAGGATTTTCTTTGCTCCTATTCTTAACTGCTAATGCCTTGACTATTTCCAAAGTGAAAAAGAACTAAAAGTGGTTTTAAATAATGGTTGCTCATTCCTTCATTTATAGTTTCTATTTCAATTTGATAAGGCCTCAGAAATCAAAGACACTGTATTTTAGCTGCTCTTCCACATAATGTATTGATAGGAAATATGAGAACATGTGTGTGGACAAAGTTTATCTTTTCAGATATCTACCCTTGACTTTGAAGGAATTAAGTTTCATGGAAGGGATGAGAGAAACTGTAAGAGAAATTCAGAGTTAGGTGCTGCAACAAATACACTTCTGTATGTCTGGATCTGAGTTCCAAGTCCCTGCTGCAGAGGAGAAACCAGATCCCTATGTTAGGCTCTTATTTTCTATAGGAAACAGGGAGAATGGTCCATTTCAAAACAGCACATAGGTGAAACCTAAAGCTTCCCCCCTTTCTTCTTGTAGGTATTTTGCATCAAGACTGTAAAGGTACATCTCTATCCATTTTGTTACCCTATCTAGAAACTAATTCCTGAAAGCAAGTATTTTTACTAATTTTCAAATAATAGAACAGAGCAAAAGTTTCTGATATAAGATGACATCCTGAGATTTAGATCAGTACCACAAAAAGCAGCAGACCAGTCAATTTCTCTTCTTTTCATGAGATCTTAATGAGCAAGAAATCTTAAACAGAGGAGGATCAATGCATGCCTGCCTCATTTGATATAAAATGTAATAATGAAATTTTCCATGTAAATTAACTTACTTCCCTTCACTAACTGCTACATATTGCTTATATTGTGAAATTTTTGTACTTTGTATGGAGAGCAATAACTTGTATTCGTGGGGGGGAGAGTGGTGTTACATTTTTAATAAGAAAAATAATAATACGGTATCCCTGTATTTACTTTGTTCCATAAAATAGAAAGGAGCAAACCAAAGGAGCAGAATGCTTTTATTTGGAGGATTCTGCCAATAATACTTGCTTTGCAAAGATACAAATTGATGCCTAGTTTTTTTATTTTTTAGGATCGACAGATTGCATATGCTATTCAACTGTTGGCATTTCTGATCCAGTAACTTCAGCTCTTCATATTATTGTAGGTGGGTGGTCACAGTTTGCTGTTTTGTTACAAAAACAATGGAAGAAGCCCAAAATATTATTTTCATTTAGTTCGTTCTTTATGTCTGTGAAATGTAATTTGAACATAATGACTGAGTTGAAATACAAAGGTTTTTTTCTGGGATTTAAGTCTCTGATTTGAAATAGAGGAGATTAAAAACTAATTGCTTTCTCTACAGTAAGTTATTGTTTTCAAGGGATCATAATATTTCAAAAATGTTGTGCTAAAGTTTTCATGAATTTTGTCATTATTTTGAAAATAGTAAAATGCAATAAGCAGCATCAGTTGTTGGACTCTATCTCTCTCTCTATATATGTATATCTGTCTTAGAGAAAGCTTTGAGAAATGCATATACACTTGAATATTTTGCGCTAGTTGTTCAATTGTCCAGAGCAATTCAATATTCCCTTGCCAAGTTAGAGTTAGGATACCTTCTGGTATCATTACTGGGTATCTAACAGCTGCAGTTTTAGGATCTGGTGTTGCAAAGATTTACACATGTGCTTCTCTTACTAACCTATGGCTAACTGTTCAGCATCTGTGGAGTTAAGGCCTTTGGACTAGGATTGGAAAGGTGTTGCTTTACTGTATCATAGTATTTTAGCTGTGTTAATAAGTCCCAGAATCACAGAATGGGTCAGCTTGGAAGGGGCCACAGTGGATCATCTGTCCAACATCCCTGTGAAACAAAAAAAGCCTCCAAACACCAAAATACCAAACAGGCAAAAAATCCCCACCCCCACAATTCCTACCATCACTTCACATCTTGCATGAGGAGGACATCAGAGAAGGGGTGTACTCTTTGTTCTTAGGGATTTCCAGGACTTGACTGGGTAAGTCCTGGGTAACCTGATCTCACCTCATAGCTGAACCTGGTTTGAGTGGAAGGTTTGATGAGAAACCTCCAGAGATTCCTTCCAGCTTCAGTTATCCTCTGATAGTATGACACAGAGGATTAAGCAGTATCCAGGAGATGTACAGGAGATACTGCATTGATCTGCTCAGGGAAAGGGGCTGTCAAGCATTGACACACAGTGCCAATACTTAGAAGACATGTAGATGTGGCACTATGGTATAATTGTGGCCTTGAGAGAGCTGGGTTAGCATTTGGACTTGATGATCTTGAAGGCCTTTTCCAATCTAAATAGTTCTTCAACTCTATCCCCTTCTACTGCTACAGTGGAAAGGACTGTAAATTCTTCATTATACATTTTTACTATACTGAGCCCTTTCTTCTCACTTAGTATTTAATGCTTTTAAAGTATGAGATTTAAATTCGAATTAAAATTAAATCAGAATTAAAAATTATATTTACTTTTCTTTATGTGTAAGAAATACATGCATTTATTGCATATATTGACATAAATGCAATATGAATTTTTTTTTAATGACTTTGCAATGTTTAAGTTACTATCATTCTTGTAACTGCAAATAAAATAAGGCTTGACAGACCCTTGCACTTCTAATCTTCATAGGTGATTGTCAGCCTCTGGATGTCTCTTCTGTACATCACAACAACACGTTTTTGAAATACTCCGTGTCGTTGCTGGGTTATGGTTTCTATGGAGATATATTAAAAGATAGTGAGAAGAAGCGGTGGATGGGTCCAATGAGATATGACTACTCAGGTAATATTTTTAATTACTTCATTCTTTTGTCACCGTGTAAAAATATTGGAGCAGTTGGTTTACTCTATCCAAACCAACCTTTGAACCTTGTAAACATCAGAAACAGACTGAACCTGATTTTAAACTTGTAGCACCAAGTACATTGGATCACATTACATAAAGCTCTGTAACTTAGGGGTTAACATTGACAGTGGGCTCAATAAAGTTGTGTTGAATGTGTGCTACCTATTGAAAACGCCTAAAAAGTAATAACTTCTCTGTCCTAATAATTTTGATCTTTTTAGTCACTTAAAGAGAGGCACTCCTCTGTCTTGAACATGCAGTTGATGGAATGAATTGTCACTGATTAGAGAGAAATGAGTGATTTAGTCCTGTTACCTAATATTTGGACAAATCCTATGCTAGTGGAAAGTATCTTTTGCCATATTTGATTTATCTTGTGTTAGGGAAAGAAGATGCATGAGGAGAGTTTTAGCGCAGGCCAATTTTAAGATTTGGCAGTGATATATAGCTAAATTTTTTAGTTGTTTTTTAAAGCTGTCAAGTGAAATAATGGCACTTCTGACAAATGTTCAAACATTAGAGTGGTGCTGTGCTATTTTCTTGTTCCTTACATTCGAAAACATCATAAGGAAAAGAGTTTTGAGCTTGAGGAGGGCTACTATTGTTTTGCAGTCCTTAGAGAACGAAAGAGACGAAAAATCAAGGAAGGTATGCAGAGATGTTTGTCATGTGGATTTATAATGACTTAATGCTGCATAATGCCTTTTTATGTAGGCTTGAAGACTTTTCTTTCTCATCATTATTATGAAGGAACAATTGCTTATCAACCAGCAAAACAGACACACGGATCTCCACGAGATAAAGACAGCTGCAGAACGGGGTAGGCTAATGTTTATCTCTCGATATTTGGTGTGAACTATTTATAAAGGCCTGTACATAAATAGAGGTTCCAGAACTGTTGGTTTTAATATGAAAACACTTACTCTAAAAGAGATAAGCTTGTAAAAACAATTATTGACTCATTAAAAAGAGCATCTCATTTTATCAGGTCATTAAAAATCTAATACAATTTTGTTAGCTGGTTCTCCTCTTCCCTCAATTTTAAGTGAAGCAAAATATAACAGCACAGGACCCAGTTACAAGATGCTGAGGGTATTATGCTGTGTTACTACTAAGCAAGAAAAATCTGGATGTCTTGTAGCTTCTTCAAAGGGAAATAATTCAGAAAGTCTCAAGTGTTCACATTGTAACTGGATCTGTTTTAGTAGTTGTTTTAGTGCTGCAACAACAGCTGCCGTGGCTTGTCCTGAGGACAAGTCCTCTCAGGAATCAGCCTATTTAGCCTGTTTCTTTGTATATTACTATGATGCAGTATGAAATCTGTGTGATATTCTTCACTTGTTTCTTTAGTCAAGGGGCCTGCCTTAATCTCCCAGTGCTCCTTCCTTTGTCTTTGTCTTTGTTTTCACTTGCTTGAAGTTATGCTCTAGTATTTATTATTATTCTTTATATATGGATTTAGCTATCAGAGATAAAGGACTTGTCACAGCACAAAACAGCACAGCAGGATACAGGGGAGCCACAACCTTCATCCAGAAGGTTTGAAAAAATCCAGAAAAAATAAGACTGCTGTGCTAGTGCTGTGATACACTAGAGATCAGACCCTAGTATCAGCTGGAGCAGCTCTCCCAACCTATCAGGTGCCCTGATGCAGGGGAGGCTCCCGGGGGAGAAAGCTGTCCTCCAGGTCTCAGGAATGGAGTAAGGAATGCCTGATGCCTCTCAGGGGATTTTTTACTTCCTGATAACTGCTGGAAGGGCAATAGGGCTGGGCACAAGCAATGTAGGAGAATCCTAGAGTGTGGTAATGAGATTGATCATGCAGGTGATTGACAGGCTGCCTAGAATAGCTGCTCTGCTGATCTTGTTACAGAAGATAAAAAGTGGGGATGTGATGGTTGAGGGCAGTTTTTGCAGTGGTGACTGTGAGATTATAGAGTTTTAACTTCTGAGAGAAGTAAATGAGACAAAACGTAGAATTGCAACCCTGGGCTTTGGTTTATTTGGAGATCTTGGCAAGATTCCTTGGGAGACTGTCCTGAGTACAAAGAGGCATAGGAGAATTAGTTGGTACCTCCTCAAAGTTCAATAGTCCATTCTGATACTCAGAAACTTGAATAACCAGGATAGGAAAGCAATTTGGATGAGCAAGGAACTGAGCAGTAAAGACAAGGTGAAAGTGGAATAAGTTATTTTGGAAGACCACAAAAGACATTGCTTAAACATGCAGGAATGAAATTGAGAAGGCCAAAGCTCAGGCAGAGATGAAATCAGTGAGGGATGATAATTCTTATGAAGGGATTATTTAAATATACTGATCATAAAAGCCTGAAGGAACTATGGGCTTGCTGCCTAGTGGCATGGGGAACATAGTGATAAGATACATGGAAAAGGCTGCAAAGTTACTCCTTTACCCCATTTTTCACTCATGTAGTCTCACCCCAGGCCATTCATGTCCCCAAACTCCTGAATGAAGGGGAAACTGGATGCTACATACCTTGACTTTGGCAAGACCTTTGGTCCTGTTTGCTGTAATATTCTTAAAACTGTTGATGAGGTATGGGCTGGGTAAGTGGGTGAGTGAGAAACTGGCTGGACTACTAGAAAAGTCATGAATGCCAAGTCTGGCTGGCAGCCAATTACTAGTGGTGTCCCTTGGGAATATTTGGCCTAATACTGTGCAACATCCTTATTAATGACTGGGACAGTCTCAGAAAGTGTGTTCTCAGCAGCTTTGTGGATGATACCAGATTGGAAGGTATGATTTATCTTGAAAGTCAGGGTTGCTATTCAGAGGGATCTTCATGGGCTGAAGAAATGACTGATAGGAATTTCCCGAAGTTCAGAAGACATAGATGTCCTGTACCTGGGGTGGAATTGTCCCATGCAAGAGTGTTGACTGGACACTGACTGGATGGAAGGCAGCTCTGCCAAAAATAACTTCAGGATCCCAGTGAGCAACAGCTGTACCTGAGTTAGCAGTATGTCCTTGCAGCAAGGAAAGCCCACCTTATACTGAGTTTTCTAAGCAGGAGGGAAGTCAACAGGTCAGGAATGGTTCTTCCCCTGCACTCAGCACTTGTGAGGTGGACTGTCTCCAGTATGTCAGTGTCTTTCACTGTTAGAGCAGTCAAATGTTGGAACAAGGTGCTCAGAGGTCTGTGGACTTTACCCTCACAAATCCTCAAAACTCAACTGAATAAGACACTGAACATCCTGATCCTGTAAGACCAGCTTTGATCACATCAGAGATCCCTTCCAACCTGTGTGATCTTGTGGCTCTCTGCTGCTGTTACCTCTGACATTGAGTAATCTTTAGAACTGTGCTTAAATAACTGCACTGCCTGCAGGGCTATGATGATTCATACCACATGAGGATTGTCAGTGCTGTGGTGCATCTTGTGATAGGGCTAGAACTTGTGATGATTGGGTAAAATAAAAAAGTTGAAATGAATAATAGTGAAGGTCTTTCAGGAATTGAATGGTATTTTTGTTTTCAGATGTTACATTTGCAAGAAAAGTGAGAAACAGCTGGCAGAACAGACCAAGGAACATGGATTAAAACATGAAGGTAATTTGTCAAAAAAAGTAAAATGTGATCGTATTACACAAATTATTGTATTTCAGAATATACCAGTTCAAGTGTGGATGTGTTTTGGTTTTTTAAACGCTCTGAGTTACCTGATAATCCATTGTTTCTTTCAGTTTACAGAAAACACGTGTGTCATTGCCCCCCTGTACTCAGCACTAGTGAGGCTGTGAGGCCACACTTTGAATCCTATGTTCAGTTTTGGGCCCTTCACTTTAAGAAGGGCATTGAAGTGCTGAAACATGTCCAGAGAAAGGCAAAAGAGCTGGTGAAGGGTCTGGAGCACAAGTCCTGTGAGGAGGAGCTGAGAGAGTTGGGGGTGTTTAGAAAAGAAGGCTCAGGGGAGATCTCATCACACTCTACAACTGCCTGAAAGGAGGGTGTAACCTTGTGGGGTTCTCTCTCTTCTTCCAGGTTATGAGGAAATGGCCTCCAATTATGCCAGGGAAGGTTTAATTTGGATATTAGGAGAAATCCCTTCACAGAAAGGGTTGTCAAGCATTGGAAAAGGTTGACCATGGAAGTGCTGTCCTGGAAGGGTTCAGAAGACATGGATGTGGCACTGGGGCAGATGTGGTTTAGTGGTGCTAAATTGACATTTGGACTCTGATTTTAGAGGTCTTTTCCAAACAAAATGGTTCTATGATACTATGGTTCTAAGTTTGTGAAAAATATGTTTGGTATCCTTCTCCATCCAAACGTCAGAAAATTCTGATAAAGTTATACTAATTGCTTGTATATTTCAGTGTGTTTAGTTTGTTTTCTTTAGGAAAAATAATACTCTATGAGCTAGGACAATGGCTTTTTGTGAGAAGGACTGAATGGATAAACTGTGAGGTGTAATAGAAGGAAACAGTTCATTAAGATAACTTTTAGAAATATATCAGGATTAAAAATTTGTATTTGCTAGCACAAATGTCACCCTCCTATGAGGCTGTGAACTTGGACAACTAGTAGCTGAACTAGTGAACTTTAGTGTTTCTGTACAACATCCCACCAATACTATAAATAATAAATGAGATTTCTGTCCTCTTTGTCTGGTTACGCTATCCTTATTCTCTTTTTATCCCCATTCTAACCCCTGTGCACACTTGTATGGGGGTTTTTTTTCTGATGGGCATAACTTTTCTTTCCTTTCGTTTAAACAACTGTTCATTAATTCTGGTCAGTCGTTCCCCTAGCTGTATCTCTTTATGTCTGGCTGCTACATTCTAATGGGAAGAAGTACTGACACTGCTACACTTGTGGCCTTGCTGGAGAAAAATACGTAGATTCACTCGAGTTTTGCCTCCAGCTTTGGTTCATCATCTTGGATAAACCCCTCGTAAAGAGCAGGCAGGCTTCCTGTGGGTGTTTCTTTCTGCCTTTACTCTGTTTTTATTTCTTCTTGCAGAGCCCAGTGCATAAAATTTTAATTTTCTTGACGAGCATTTGGTCCTCATCTTACAATTACGTTTTATTTGCACTGTGACTGAGCCAGATTCTAGGCATTTGTTAGGAAAAATATACTGTGGTGATTTGCTGGTAGCATAAAGATTTCTGTGCAACTTAAATTCCTGTTACACATGTTTAGTGTTTCATCCTAGCTGCTGCTTTCAGATCTTTGATATAGTCAAGAGATGATCTAATCAGACTGTTTCTTCAGTTCTTTTAATCTGTGCCCAGATTCAGCTAAAGAATTTTTATAGAGTATAAATAATGCATATAAATAATAATATGAGTATGATTAGGTCTTTTAGTAAGAAAAAAATTGTATTTTTGAGAAATTATTGTAGTTAGAAATTGCCAACCTTTTTTCTTTTGTTAGGGTTTTGTTTGCATTTTTTTCATGTTTGTGTGTGTTGTTTGGGTTTTTTTTGGTTGGTTGGTTTGGTTTTTAAATTTGCCTTTTTGTTACATTTCATCCAGCAAAGGAGCTACTAAAAAGCTGCAGGTTAGTTAGCAATCAAGACAGTTTTAGCCAACGTTGCAGATGACATTAAGCAGCTGATTATGTAGGACATTGATTACTTTATTCCAGCTACTTCTAGTAGCTGGCTTTCTTTGCAATGCAATCTCTTATCCATGCAGTACTGGTAAGGAAACAATATAATCAGTTACTTTTGATTCACAATAGAAAGGATTTTAAATCTCCACTTCAGATAAGCTTTTCACTCAGCAGGGTGTCTTGGCTGACTCTTTCACTGTGCCTACTAGGTTTGTGTATAATTCAGATAAGTTTGGAAGGATGCTTGATTGGTTGTTGCTGAACATATTTCGTTGTATTGTGCAGGAGTCCCTGTGCATGTGCTGAGTAAATGTTGAGTGTTAGTACTTTATGCTGATCTCAGCAACTTCCAATGTGTATACACAATAGGCCATTGAAATGAGTGCCTCTTATGCACTTCCTGCTTATGACTGCCCTACTGTAGGATATTTTGAGCAAATAATTTCTGCTGTTACAGTGATACACACTGCAAAATGGTTATGAAAACCGTTGTTCATTTAAAATGTGATTGATACCCTGACTTTATTCTTTCTTTGAACAGTGAAGGTGTTGTTGGTTAACATGCTGAGATTTTTACCAAGTGAAAACCATCTCTTATAGTAACATAAATAAGCATTTTACCTTAAGTAATTTGAGACTTATTTACTACAGTGAGCATACTTAAAATGTTAATGCATATCTAGACACACTAATGACTAAATTACTAATGCTTCTCAGAGAAACAGCAAAAGGATTTATCAGTAAAGGGAGATGTTTCCATTTTGTTGTTTGTGTATCAGAAAATGTCTGTTGTTTCCAGTTCCAGTAGTTTATGTTCTTTTCAGTTACCTTCATCTCAGAGCAGAGTCTTGTCATTTGCCTGCAGCCTGAACAATCATTCTATAGTCTGACATTTAGGTCTGTCTCATCTCTCTTAAGATGCACATTTTGAATCTGATTTAAATCACTTATTTCGGTAATGTCATGTTTGAAAGCAACATAAAAAGATCAGCAGTAAAGCAGGCAATACTAAAAAGCACTGTGGCAAGTGAAGCAAAAACGTTAAATTTAAAAGCTGAGTTTTTTTCTTGCTGTTTCTGATTTGTTTCTTAGGAGGTAGAGAGGATAGTCTAGATGGAAAAATATCATAAAGCTTTTTGTTTTCTTTAAGTCTTTTGTCATATTATAAACTTATATGCTTTTTTCCTGGAAAACTGGTTTTCTTGGTTGTCTTACTAGAGAGTGGATAGTAAGAAGTTTCAGTGAATTCCAGGAAACAAGAGAAGTTCAAAGAATGAAGAACAACTACAAAATACTTTGGAAACAATGCATCATAGACTTCAGGTTCAAAATAACCTAGACAATTGTAATACTGATTCTCTAAAGTAAGTGTAAAGTTCCTAGAACCGAGACAGTAAGGAATATCACAATGTCAGGACATGAAATATGTAGCATAAACATTGTCTGTAATGCCATCAGAAAAGCACCTTGAAAATCACTGTAAGTTGGCCAAAATGCGGGAAACTGAATAATGTTAGGTGTTAAAGTCTATAGCAGTTAACATTCCTCAAAATCTCTACCCTGTTTTCATGAATAAACTTAAGCATTTTTTGTTCACTTCTTAATTTTATCCTTCATGGCACTTCACTCTTAAACAGGCACTCCAGTCTTAGAACAGCATGTATGCCCATAGTCTATTCTGCAGTCATTACTTCTGTGGAATTGTTCATTTGATATGTGTCCACTTATATTGGTAGGAGAAAAAGAGTATTATGGCTGCTTTTTGGCTTTTTCTTGTTGTGATAAGGAAGACAATTATATGTAATCTAAAAATAGGCATTTTTCATGCATTTTTATCCATATTCAAGAAAGTACAGTTTAGGCAACAGTTCTGCATTGCCTGCCAATGCTTCTTTGTTCTAGAAAACTCCTCTGCTTCCTGGTAGTATCAATGCTAGCACACATTTAAACTCAGTCTAGATGTAATCTCCAACAGAGTTTCAAGGTATTGAAAAGAGGCTTGGTGTTGTTTTCCGGAAATCTCTGAAGATTTGCACACAGGAACATTTAACTGTTCATTGTTCTAATCTTGGGACATTTGGGGCTAGAGTGGAAGCAGACTCCTGCTACGCTGTCTGCTGGTCCTTGCTGCACCCTGAGTCACCCTTCCCTTTGACTTTTTAAAAATATTAAATTTCTGCATTGAGGCAGAAGAGGAATACTGCTTTAGAAACCAAATGCTAAACTACAATCTTTGCATCGTTGTTTATTTAAGATTAACAAATTGAAGAGCAGAAATGGAATTTTAAAAAGTTAATCCCTCTGAACTTTCACACTACAAGAGTTGTAACTTGCCTTTCTCTTTTTCCCTTCCTATGGCTTTGCAGTTTACCCAAATAGCACTGATTCTGAATTTGACATGCATATGGCAGAACAGGCAAGCAGTTATGGGAGATAGTCACAGTCTGAAGGGAGAAAGCAACTTTCTCTGTTAGTGTATGAAAAATAGATACTTGAAAGTGGAATTTTTAAATGTAGTTTATTTTAGATATTTATTGAGAGTACATGAATATGCCTGTGGAAGACTCTTAAGTTGCCATTGATTGCTTTTTAGTGTTCTTGTGAGTAGATCAAATGATTACCTATCTCCACGTCTTTATCGATGTGTTTCAGAAGGTGAAGAAGACTGGAAGGTTATAAAAGGGAAATTTCTAGCCATCAATGCAGTAAATATGAGCTGTGCCTGTCCACGAAGTCCAAAAGGTCTTTCACCAGCAGCTCACTTGGCAGATGGTTCAGCAGACCTCATTCTAGTTCGGAAATGCTCCAGATTTGATTTTCTACGGTATCTTGTCAGACACACAAACCAAGATGATCAGGTGGGTACTCCTTTTGACAGTGAATTATACAGAATCCATCAAAGGTGTAAATATTGGTATTCTTGTAGGACAGAAATAATATCTATAAAGCAAGTTTGTTTGGTTTTTTTAAATTTATACATTTTGGGTGATGCAATATCAGTATGGGTACCGTGAAGAAAAAAAAAAAAAAGCAGGTCAAAACATTTTGCCAAAGTCAACTTCTTGGCCATAGCATTCTAACAAAATCCACTTTTGCCAACTGAATTCAGTTCTGTAACATTTTCTACATATTTGCTATTTGAACAATATTTAAAGTTATTTTATCACAACTGTGTCCTCATGTAGTTGTCATGAAAAACTGTTCACAGCATGAAAAACTATTCACAGCATGAATAGCTGAGGTAGATGTGATGAAGAATAATAAATCACTTTTGTGAACTGTATAAAAGTGTGATTTAGAAGAAAGTTACCAGAACTGCAATTTGATTGTAAACTGCAGGTTTCTAGCAGTATTTTACTACATATAAGTGACCAGGATATAAGCTTTATGCATTCAGCTTCAAAATTATTTCTTTCATGAGTTGTAGCTGTCAGGTGGGAAGATTCATCACTGCTTTGGATTGTAATATCTCTTGAAACAGACTGTGACTACACATATTTAATATTTGTCACAACCTGATGTTATTAACATCTTCTGGAAATTATCTGAACAATGGACTGATATAATATCTAGTGCATAAAAGCAATAACAAATCCCACGTGTTTATGTCACTCATCTTCTTCCACTGTGAAAGAATTACTATAGATTCTTTTTCCTTTATTTCCATATTTTGAATATGTCCATATTCGTCCTTCCCACTGTTCTCAGTCTCTTCCTTTTCTCTTCACTCCTTCTCACTCACTATTCCCTTGATATTTTCAATCATTTGAAGCCATCCCTGGCTACCTTTCAAATTGGCTGTAACATTTATCAAGGGACAACATTCTGCTTAGTCTTGAGACATGAGAGCTCGGGTGCTCTCTGCATAGACACAGATGACAATGCAGCCATGGTTACCAGCATTTGCATCTGAGCAGTTTGGACCAGCACACTGTTTTGCACACTGCAAACTTTGCATCGTTGTTTATTTAAGATTAACAAGTTGAAGAGCAGAAATGGAATTTTAAAAAGTTAATTCCTCTGAACTTTCACACTACAATAGTTGTAACTTTGGGTCCTGGAGCCACTGCTTCCAGGCAGAGAGTTTGATAACTTCCCAGTTCATATATGGTTAAAAGCTGAGGGAACTTAGCTAAGATGTAGGAGGTCTCTCCATCTCTGCTTTTTCTGGTTGTCATTGTAGCCATTTGCTTTCCAATGCTTCCCATTTTTCTCTGGGATATGCTGGTTTTGCAGCAGAGATTAAATAAAGGGTTGTTCACATCTCCTTAGCTCAGGTTAGTAAGCACCATAAAAACCCTTATTGGGAAACTCTTCTTGAAAACTTTAGGAAATGTGGGGAAAAAAAGGAGGAAAAGAGTGACTGTACATCAGTACAGACTGGTTTGTGAGTAAACTTTCTTCACATTTGCTTCCCTTCCATCCCCTTCCCACACACACAGACACACTCCATGGCCTTTGCTAAATGACCTGTCTATATTTGATACAGCTGGCTGAATAGTTGGCTCTGTATCTCTTAAGTTGCTTTCAGGGCAAGATGGGGGCATCCTCTAATTTGTTGTCCCTTCAATTAATGATGCCTGTTTTAAAGCATTTGTTCAATATAGTGTTAATCTGCAGCCCTGGTTTTAAGAGCAGTGTTCTAATTGACCTGCTTTTTCTAGCTGAATTAACTAATTACAATTTTTTTTTTTTGGAATGTAATAATATTGCCCTCTATTCTTATTTTCATGTACCCCCCAGTTCTGTGGTTTGATCACAGAGGCTGATGGCAGGCTTGAGAAGTAAAGGGCTCTCACTGCCATGGAATTCAATGCCTTCAGGTCATTGTTCCAAGTGCAAAAGCAGGAGACTTTCATAAAAGCCTATGTGTCTTAAGGACTGTACTTGAACAGGTCCTAAGGATGGTGCAAAGATACAATCCAAACCTTTTTGACTTTGTGTTGCAATCTGGTCTAAGCACAGGAGAGCCAAGAAAACTAAGTCTCTATGAATAAAAGGGATCGAACACAGGAAGGCTCAAAATACGCCGCAAAATTTAATTAAAACCAAACGAGCTTAGATGTTGATACCAGAAAGGTGATATATTTTATTTAATAGTAAAAGAGGCAAAGAAAGAGAAAGGGAGGGAGGGAGTCACACAAGGGAGAGTTACAGAGACAGATTAAGTAGAAACATATCACCCTTCCGTGATTTGCTTCCCTCCATCTGATCTTCTTGGTGGTGAGGGTCCCCTGCCAAAAAGCATAGAATCCCATGGGTTAATACACATTTGGGCAGGTGGAACACCCACGTTTGACACTGTCCCTTGCCAGACTGTGGATCTGTTGCATCATTTTGCATCACGTGCAGTGCTCTGGTGCAGGGTCTGGGGAGCCCTTTGAGGGTTGTTGGGCCATGACACTGCCACTGCTGTCCCTATGGATCCCCCGGATGTGCCTTTCCCGGGACTCCTCTGCCCAGCAGAGGGTGGGCGTTCGCTGCTTCTGACCAGAGCCTTTTTCACCACACACGCAGCTCCTCTCCTCCTCCCTCCTGTGGTGTGTAGGTCTGTTCGAGCCTGGAAGCTGATAACCCCGGGGCTGTGGTCTCCGCCCCGAAGATGCTGGGATTAATCCTCCTGTGAATGTATTCTCCTCCCCCAGTCAGACCTGAGTCTCTTTACCTTAGCTCCCTCAGCTTGCAGTCCAGGGCCCGAGTCAGGAGTCGGATTCAGGGTGGGATGGTCTTCCACGCAGCTTTTGTTACACAGTTTTGCTGTAATAGGACTACACAGTGGCCATTGAGAAGTAAGGTTTCATTTTGGCTTTATTTTTTTTGACTTGTGCAATTTTTCAAAAACTAGTATCACTATGCCTCAGGTAAGCTTCTCTAGAAAATTGGAGTGGACAGACTTTCCTTGAGTACAAAATGCTGCATGCTGAGTTGTTTTACACAGCAAATGTATATAATTATTATTGCCTGATTTGCCCTTTCTTTTTTTTTTTTTTTTTTTTTTTTTTTTTTTTTTTTTTTGTAGTTTGACTTTCCATTTGTAGATGTTTATCGGGTGAAGTGTTTTCAATTTACATCAAAGCTTTCAGAAGACAATGAAAGCAATGTCATGGACATAGGAAAGAAACGTTTTGGCCAGTTCTGCAGAGATCATCCAGCCTGTTGCTGTAATATTGTTAATAGTACCTGGAATTGTGATGGAGAAACTCTGGATGGTTCAGCAATTGAAGTGAGGTAAGCTTTAATTTTTCTGTCTATATAGCAGAACACATTAAGCCTTCTCGTTGATTTTAAAGATGCTTATAAAGACATCCGAAAAAGATGGGATGCCTGTGCATAGCAAATTGAGTCTTCTGATAATAAAGCTAAATATTTTTATTACTATTTTTAATCCTTTCCAGAGAGTAGTGCAACCATGTATGTTGTAAATGATCAGTGTGAGTAAGATGGATGGCCCTACCTTTGAAGTCATACTTACATCTTAGGAACTGGTATTATGTGTTTGAAGTGCTGAAAGTGAAGATGGTGTTGAAAGGATTCTTTTTAAATGTGTGGAATGCCTCATTACTCTAAGTAATAGCTTTTCCTATTTAGCTTAAGTAAGCATCTTTGTCTCACAGAAATACTGAGTACGTCCCATACTTTGTGGTTTTTTGCACACAGCAGTCTTATCTCCAGTCTTCACATATGGAGAAAGAATTTTGCAGTTGTGGAAATTATCAAATTAGAAAGGAAGTTTGTGAAATTTGAAAGGGTTTTTTTGTCTGTTTGGGTTTTTTGTTTGGATTAGTTTTGGTTCCTTGTTTTGTTTGTTGTTTTTAGAACAAAGGGAACCAAACTCATACAAGTGTGTTGCATTAAAATATAATCATTTAGCAATCCAAAGGTGAATTTTATGAATGCTGTATATCATAAAAGACTGCCTCATCTAAGTGCTCATAGAACTTTTTGTGTGGGTAAGGGGATACAGGAGAGCATCTAGCCCTCTTCACAGGGGAGGATTGTATCTAAAATGAGGGTGTGGTTTCTGTAGTCAGGAGTAAGAAACTTTGTCCAGCTGTTTGAAATTAATGGATTAGTAGAATTAAATTATTAGAATTAAATATGTGGTACTCATTTCTTACTTATTTCTATATTTTTCAGGGTTCACTGCCAGTTAGTGAAACTGTTTGCAAGAGGAATTGAGGAAAACTGTAAAGATGAAGCTGCCTATAGCCAGAGTCACATTGAACAATTACTATAGACATTGTTCCTCCAATGGGGAGAAGAAAAAATAAAAGCTCAAGGAAATTGAGTAAATATGCATTTTAGTCAAATTGACAAGTATTTTAAACTTCTAGATTTTTTTTTTATGGCTTCACTGTAATTTTAGACCTTTTACTGTATTATGTCTTTTTTTTAAAAAAAAAAAGCATTGTAATCATTAAAATATATCTTGGAGCAATGTAATCTGTTATGTTAGAAAAGATGGCATTGGCCTATATCTATGTATTCATGATGACAAATTCTCTGTGCTTTTCTAGGGAGCTAATTTAGTAGTTGTGTTGCAATAATATCTAAATGTTATGAAACATTGGGCTTCCCACTGGCACCAAGACATTTTCAGTGTCTGAGAAGACATTTTCTGCTGGGAGTGTTATGTAGTTGTGTGTGGCTTAAATGCTGGACAATGGTGTTGTCATTTGCTTTTCTTTGTTTTTTTTTAAATTACAATCTTTCATTTTGTAATTCTGACAATACCTTGCAACTTATCAATGCAATTCAAACACACATTCCTGGCTTTAAGTAATAACAATAATAGTGTACAGATATTTGAAAAATAAAAGCACAACTATATACAGGTCACACCTCATCCTATATATTCTGTCTTTGAAGGTTTCCTTGCATCATGCTTTTTGCGATTATAAAAGGTTTTATTACTGTTTGGATGATACCAAATACCACACAGTGCAACTGAAAAGTCTTGCAAGCAAATTGCAGGAGTACTTGCATAATAACTGGAAGGCACAGGATAAGAAAATATAAATAAGTTCTCAAACACCAGCAAATTTTAATTTTTAAAAATATCTAATATTAACCTATTAAAAGCTTCCCTCTTCAGTACATAATTCTTTGGATATTCTACTCCATACGTTAAAATGTCTTTGCAAAATAAGATGTTGAAGTTTTAAATTTAGAAATGGAATTTGATGATTGAAAATCCTTTAAATAATTTAATTAAATGAAACAAAATAATTTGCTTTGTGAAGCTAAGGGAAGAAACTGGCATCTGACAAATCATGAATTCACTGTGCTGATTTGTTTTTATAACAAAAAACATTAGACTGTCATATAGAGCTATGGAGAGATTATTTAAGTTGTATATAGTTTTGTGTATTGTGGCACATACATGTTTTGTGTCCAGGGCTGGGGCTAAATTTTGCTCTTCTTGTACAGACTTACTCCTGTTTGAGGACAGAAGTTGGCCCCTGTTCTATTCTACCTTTTTTTAAGTGTTTCTTTAAAGTTCTGTTTAAAATTGACTTCATCTGAAGGTTTTTTTGCATCCAAACAGCTGATTCTTGATTTGTGTATATTTATTGGTACTTTTGTCATCCAGCTTGTGTTCATTTCATGTCTCTCATATATGTGCTCAATGTAAGCCGTGGTGATTGGTCATTTCATTACTGAAGCACTTGAATATTGTTATAAATATTAGGTTATTTTTTTCCTATTGAAGTTATTTACATTCCAGTTTTGTGTATTATCAAAATTGTGTACTATATCTTTGATACAAAGTGTTATTCATATTGCTCTGTATGACAAAAAGCACTTGCAAATTATATTTGCCTCAAGTACAATCATACAAAGTTTAGGATCTTTATGTAGTATTTCAGGAAAATACTTGAATACTTTTCCAAAACTACTGCTCTTTGCTTTCCTTATTAATACAATGAGTTGAAATGTTGATTAATCTAGTGTTTTTCTGACACTTGTAACAGAGGTGTTACATATACTGTATTTTTAAAGCCATATTTAATAAGTGAAATAGTACTTTTGAACTAATGTCCCATTGAAAATGAAATTGCAGTTCTACAAATGTGAATATTTTTTGAAAATGTCGTTAAAAATGTCTATGGTTATTGTGGTTAATCCATGAATATTGTGAGAGTACCCAGACTTCCAAGTTAAAGTAAGTCTTGTGCAGGAGGTAATGGTGCACACTTAGCTTACCAACAGTGAGGGAGTTTGAGGCATTGCAGCTATCCAGAGCACATTCTCATCAATGAGAACTGGAATAAATACTAACCAGCTCTTTCCATTTGTTTACTAGCAAGTCATGAGATCCCCCCCCCTTAGAAAATGGAGACTTAATCTAATAGTGAATGTATATTGAAATGCTTTGAACATTTGAGTATCTGCAGCTGAGTGCTTGGTGTTTCCAAAGAAAGCCACAGTCAAGGTCTCCTTTCTGAGGAAAAGCCACCAGAAAAGGATGAAAGATCATTGTATAGTATGGTAAAGAAGCGTGAAGTAAATAATAAAGGTATTGCAACATAATGAAATTTAAAAGTCTTAGATAATAGAAAAGCTGCATAGTTGCATTTGAATAATTGTATTTGTAGCATATTAAACTAACATATGTGAGTTGTATGACATGTCCGGTTTATTTTTAAGAGAGCTGTGTTAGTAATGTCTGCTTACATTTTAATTCTAGGGATTTTTTTTCTCTGAATGTAATCTTAGTATGGAAATTATGTATAGGAAAACCAGCTTTGATTTTTCTTTTTTCCCAATCTTGCTGGCTTCAAGATAAGAAAATGTATTCTGTTTTATGACACTAGGGCATTTCATTAAAAAAAATAAAACTGCATTGTACAACAGTACATTGGTTGTCTTCTTTTCACAACTTGATTTGAAAACAAAAATCTCACTTTGACAGAAATCTGGCAGTAGTATGCTTAGTGTAACCACTGTGAGCAGATCAAACCAAGTGAAGCAATTCATAACCTTCCAGTTGGGTTGATGACAGCTTTGTGGCAAGTGTGAGTGTGACTAAACACTGAGAGTGAAGGACTAGTCCAGCAACTAGTGAAGCTGGACTTAGGCTAATACTGAGCAACTCTACCAGGGTAAACTAAAAATGAAACTTAAATAGTGCAGGTATTTAGAGTCATTATTATTATGGAAGCAAAAAGAAACTGCTGTTCTAAGAAGCGTGAAATATGTATTATACTATAAATAGTATGTGGTAAATAGATGGGGGGTCTAGAATTTTGTTGCCATAATTGCTACAGATGAAGTACGTATTCTAATAAGTAAAATGTGTTCATTGTAGATAAACCATGGGCACAGAAGGAGAACATGTTTTTTCAGCACTGCTTTTGAAGTGTATTGTTTTTGTGTGGCAAGGTTTTGGTAGCTGGGGGGCTGTAAGGGTGACTTCTGGACAAAGGCAGCAGAGGATGCCCCCATGTCAGACAGTCATTTCCCCAGCCAGCTCCAAGCTGGACCTGCCACTGGCCAAAGCTGAGCTCATGGGATGGCATTGCTAAGAACTTCTGTAAAAAATAAGACAGGGCAAAAAGTACTGCTTGACAGCTGTAAAAGGAGTGAGTAGAAAATAAACATCCTGCAGACGCTTAAGGTCAGTGAAGAAGGGGGAGGAGGTGCTCCAGGCACCAGATAAGATTGCCCGGGAGCCTGCAGAGGACCTCACACTGGAGCCATGGGTGCACCTCCAGGAAAGCTGCAACCTGTGGAGAGCCCATGCTGGAGCAGATTCCTGGCAAGGGGTGCAGCGTGGAGAGAGGAATGCATACATGAGTGGGTATTTTTGGCAGGAACTGTGGCCCATGGGTGATGCTTTCCTCTTCAGGAAGGAGGAAGAAGTAAGGGAAAGTGTTGAACCCACTAGACCCCCCCCCACTTCTCCATCCTCCTGCCCTGCTGGAGGCAGGAAGGATGAAGTAGAAGAGTCAGAAGTGAAGCTGAGCATAGGAATGAGGCAGAGAGGGAGGAGAGGAAGTGGTGCATTTAGATTTGGATTTGTTTCTGTCTTAATGCTCTAGTATTAATTGGCAATAAATTAAATTATTTTTGCCCAAGAAGACTTTGTTTTGCCTCTGACTGTAATTGCTGAGGGGCCTCCCCATCCTTAGCTTGACCCCTGAGCTATTCAATCGCTCTTTACCCTGTCCTGAGGAGGATGGTTTAGAATCAAAAATTTCTCCAAACATGTGTCTTGCAGTTCAAGTATTAGAATAATAGAATCTTAGAACCATTTAGGTTGGAAAAGACCTTTTGTATCACAAAGCCCAGTCCTTAAACCAGCACTGCCAAGTCCACCACTAAACCATGTCCCTAAGGGCCACATCTGCTGAAATACCTCCAGGAATGGTGACTCAGCCACTTCCCTGGGCAGCCTGTTCCAATGCTTGATAATTCTTTCCATGAAAATGTTTTTCCTAATACCGAGTCTAAACCTCCCCTAACACAACTTCCTAGGAACTTGGATTGGACGGGACCTTAGAGGTTAATTTGAGTCTAAAGATCATATTGGCCTCAAGCTGAGGCCATTTCCTCTTGTTTTATTGCTTTTATACAGAAAAGATTACCAACCCCCACCTGACTGTTGGATCCCAGAAATTTGGAGTCTTTGAGCTTTCTGTGCTTCCAAGCACAGACCCCCTGGAAAACACTGCTCTGGACCTGAAACCTTGGAGAAGGCTTGTAAATATGAATAATTAGTTAGAAATCACAAATGTGTAGTGGGTTAGATGTGTGTATTTTCACTGGGTGATGGGTTTTAAATTTGAGGTTTTTACAGTATAGTGGTGGATATGGGACAAGAATTTTGGGTGGTGTCTTTTTCTTTGTTCATCTTCTTCTGTCTTCTTCACGGAACTCAGGTAGTAGCCTTTGGTTGGTCAGTCAAATGTCACTAAGGGTCTTGGGAATCTATTATTGGGTTAAAAGGATAAATAATGTAGGTGTTAAACTTTTATTAGTTTGTTTAGCTTTAAAAGGCCTTGAAGCAGGTTCTGCTGTAGCCATTTTTTCCTACTTCTAACAAGGAACTAGAGGTGCTGTCATACTTTCTGTAGTTTCTGAGATATATTAAACATCCAAGTCCAAGCACGAGAGTCTCCTCAATTGTGTTTCTATTAATCCTGGCTCTGAGGGAAAACAGACAAAACTGATGACAAACCAGTAATTAATGGTGCAAAGCCCAGCCTACACCCACACACAGTGGTGCCCCGTGTGAGGAGCAAAGACCTCAAGTCTCAGAGTCAAGGACCTCCCTGAAGAGAGAAGGTAACAGAAGCAGCTGGAAGCTGGAAAAAGTCCCCGGGGTGAGAAGGAGCTTGGAGATGCCTAGACACTGGTGAGAGCTGAACCAGGAACCCATGGTGCTGGTCACTGCGGAAAGGAGGGACTTGAAGAAAAAGATTTACCAGTAAGGTTTGAGTACTTTGTTGTCTTCAGGGTAAGCTACAAAGATGGGCAACGTATTATCCAGATCCCAGAGGGACATCCTGGATCAACTAGAGCTAATGGTAAAAGAACATCCAATTAAAGACTCCAGATTTCTGGGATTCAACACTGACTACAAGATCTTTCAGCTCCTCTTTTCCAGCTAATCACCCCCAGCTCCCTCAGCAGCTCCTCACCAGACTTGTGCTCCAGACATGTCCCCAGCTCTGTTGCCATTCTCTGGACACACTCCAGTACCTCTTCTAATGAGGGGCTTAGAACTGAAAACAGAATTCATTTCCCTAGAACTCCTGCTTTAATCCCTATGAAGTAAATGAGTAATAGGAATTCATCTTTATTCACATTAGTGACATTGTTATTATTTCAACTTTTCAACAGGAGAGCTAAGTAGTTTAATAGATTCTAAATGGTGTTTAAGTTGCACTAAATTAGTTCTGTCCTTAATGAAGCAACAGTCTTCCCAGACCCACTTTTATGTACATGATCTGCATTTCGCAAAGGCTTATGCATGTTCTTAATTAATACATGACTAGTCCAATTAATTAGAAGGGGGTGGGGCATTCATTCTTCAGTTATGCCTTTCAAATACTCTGCAATGAGAGGATTAGCTATTTTTTTATTCAATTTCCTGCTGTTGAGAAATTATTCCTAATATGTACCTACCAAAATTGCCAATGAGTTTGTCTTCAAAAAATGTTTGTAACTTGCATGCCTGAAAGTATGATTTGCTCTTGTTGGTAGCTATTTCACCTAGGGTGCAATTTTCTGGCTTATTTTATAGAAATCCTCCAGCAATAAAAAAATTAACATATTTTTAATCTTTTATTTTTTCAATATTTCAATAGTATAGGACAGAAAATTTTAAGTGGAAACATAGTTATTCATAAAGGAAAAACATTGAACAAATAACAGAAGTGATGCAAATTTAAAAAATCATGAAGACCAAATTCCAGAAAGGATGAAAGAGAACAACTGCAAAACAAATATTAAAAGAAGAAAATTAAAAGAAAAAATAAGAAAAACAAAATGCAGAATTTTTTTCCCCCTTTTTTTTCTGGAAAGCTTGGCCTGTATATGTGTACTGTAACTGCACAGTAAAGCTAGCACTAAAGATTTTAGTAGATTGCTGGAAATTTGACTATTTACAACTGGTTGAGAAAAATTCATCACTGTTATGAAGACTTATTTCTAAAAAAATGCTGTGTCACCCTCTGTATTTCCACTCACAAACCTTACCATAACAGCAGCACAGCTAGAAGAGCTGTTAAAGGAGAATTGTAAAAGCAGCTTCATGGTTTCCTGTAGCAGTGTGAAACATTCTGAAATGACTGTTCAATTTAATCTCCCAAATATTGTTTTTCATGTTAATATTTAGCAGCTGTATTTTAGGAAAAGGGAGATTGGACAAGAAGAAGAAGTGCTAGGTTAGTGTTTCAATGCTGCTGAGGTCAGGGTGGTGGGATAGCAACTCAGCCCAGCTAAGGGTCTGTCCCATAGACCTTGTGACATCAGGGGAAGTCCCCACAGAAATGCTTCCCTACAGAAATACCTGTGCAGTTCCTAGAGCATGTTTGTGTAATCTGTTCTTCTGAGCTTTCAGTGATGGATATTCAGCAAAGCAGATTAGCTATCAGATTTCTTAAATATTTTTAGTTAGAAACCCTTGGTCACTCACTTAGCTGAATCTCTCTTGCTGTATTTATGTACAGGCACAGAGAACAGCTGTTGCTTTTGGGGAATTCATTCCCTGGGCTATTCTGTTGCATCTCAGTCTCCTGTTCTTTGCCTAAACAGTATTGCTATTCAGACAGAGAAGGAAAAACCCTACAATATTCAAGTACTTATTGATAGGAAAAAGCACTGAAGTTGATTTTTGTTTATCTCCAAAGAAGGGGCTCTGTAGAAGAGGGCTGGTACTGACAGGGTGGCTTTGGAATGTGTAGTTGCATAAAGTTTTCAATCAAATCAGATACCATTTAGTACATAGATACCATGTTTTCACAGAATGCTGTTTAAAGCTCTGATGGATGCATTTAAGGCAGATATTTCCCCTAAGCAATACCTATCAGATAAACAACTACTCTGAGGATTCTCTGCTGGTAGATGCTGCCCTGTCCCTAGACCAAAGAACAACTCAATAAGTAGCTCTTAGATAGTCGGAGCCTCCCATTTCCATTGTGTCTCACAGTATTTGAATTTTGTATGGAAAACAGGCAAAACCTGAACACTGGATGTTGCTGTTGTAATTTTTTAGTAAAGACTTTCAGAAACTCCTCAGCACATTGGTAGTAAGGATGGGAAAGAGTTAATATAGGTGTATTCTTTCACCAGAACAGCAGATAGTACTATTTGTTCTCCTTTGTGTGCAGGCAAAGCTTTGAGCCAGCAGAAGAATTTGTATTTTTTGCTGCATAAAAGAGTTTACAGACTCAGTGGAGGAAGATGAGGTTGGGAAGTAGCACAAGAAGCTTCCTGTGTTCAGGGAGTCCATCCTGAAGCTTTTGTGGTGGGAACACCAGTCACTAATGCATGGACAAGTGCAGAAAAGGGATGCAGTGAGCAGGAATATCCAAAGATCACTGGCTATGTAGACTCAGCAGTCCAAACTCACCCACGCAGAAAATAAAGCATTGCACCATACCTGTGTCAATTGCTCAGGTTTGGAACTGAAGGCCATTGCTGTCTGCCCTGCCTTCATTTGTTGGAGGAAATTTCACTGGTTTGGGATAAATCTGTCCTGTAACACTGCTATGAGAAAGCACAGCAGGAATTTATTAGCAAAAGTGACTGTGTTCAGTGCTTTCACTGGCGCTAAAACAGAGGAAAAAGGAGGCCAAGAAAGGGTTATTGATTCACACTGCCCTTACTGAAGTAACCCCACACAATGCACCTCACATTGCACATGCAAGTGGAGTGGGAGGCTATGGCTGCTTGTATTGATTTCTGCCAGGGGTTCTGGTTTCTACCTTCCAACAAAGCTACTGAGATACCTTGGCATGGGCAGTGGCTAAGAGAGTGAACGTTATTCCCATTTAAAAGCACAAATAGCTGTATTTGAATTCTCTTCAGTTCCAGAACACTGCATACATCCCGCAGCAGTGACAGCCAGAGCTTCCTGTGGAGTGGAAATTCCTATGCTCTTAATGCAAGGTATTGGAGGAAGGAATTACAGTTACTGATTTTAGTGCTTTTCCTGAAGCCACTCAGGTGGGAATGCATCTCTGCTATATTCAGAAAGATTGGGCAACTCACACTGGGCCATAATGACCCCTGCTGTGCCCTTTCTACTGACATCAACTGATGCCTTAGGCAGTACCAACAGGCTGTGGGCCATGTGAAGGTGCAATCAGCTGACATCCATCAGGAAAATAAGATGGCCATTATCTTGGAGTTGGGCCTCAGACATTTTAGCAGAAGAGCTCACATTGTTGATGACTATGCAGTTGTTGTCTTTCATACACGTTGAAATGTGTGCTGGGAAACCCAGGTCTGTACCAGGAGGAAGGGGTGGGTATCTCCATGGCTGGGCAGCTGCTGTGGGTGACCTGTGCAGGGGTGACCTGTGGCCCTCAGGAGCACCAATATGGAGCACGCCTGGCAAAGGAGCTCGTGGTAGGTTGTTTGCAGCATCAATGGCTCTGACACAAGCCATGCTCTGCCTCTGGAATGCAGATGTGACACTGGGAGCAGCAACCAACAGGGAGCAGACAGAACAGCTTATACAGAATAGAGGAGAGGGCAGAGATGGTGTTAACAATGTCTGTAATGGATGTGGTGACTGTGGGCTGCATCTCACTGAGGGCAATGAGACCTGGAAGCCTGCACTGGCAAGTCAGGTCTTGATCTAAAAATAAAGCACTTGTAGGTGGCTATGCTGTACTAGAAAACCTGAAAGGCACTGATGCAAATCCCAGATCACTAAGAGATAGTAAGCCTGATCTCATGAGTGGTGGCCTCCAGCAAGTTACTCATGCCCCATTGTTTAAATAATGGCTTGGGCAGCATGGCATCTGAGAAGCTCTGGGGCACAGCATGGTGCCTCTCCTATCTACTCTAAGCTCTCTCCAAGCAAGCTCCTGTTTGCTAATCTGCCTTTCTCTTCTTTCAGCCGACTAGGCCTTGGGAAGAAGCCATGTGAGGAGTGCTGAGGTCACTGGGTCTGTTCAGCCTGGAGGAGACTGAGGGGAGACCTCACTGCAGGTACAACTTCCTCATGAGGGGAAGAGGAAGGACAGACACTGATCTCTTCTCTATAGTGACAGTGACAGGACCCAAGGGAATGGCCTGAAGTTGTGTCAGAAGGGGTTTATGTCAAATATTAGAAAGAGGTTCTTTCCCCAGAGGGTTGTTGGGCACTGGAACAGGCTCCCCAGGGAAGCAGTCACAGCACCAACCTGACAGAGTTCAAGAAGTGTTTGGACAATGCTCTCAGCACATGGGGTCACTGCAGAGATGGTGCTGTGCAGGGGCAGGTGCTGGACTTGGTGATCCTGGTGAGTCCCTTCCAACCCAGCATATTCTGTGATTCTGTGAATACCAGCCTGTTAAAACCTCCTAATGAGCAGGAAGAATACTGGCACTGGAAGGTTGCTGCATCATGGCTTTATACAGGGCAGCAGGGCCTATGTGGTGCATAAGAATTCAGGTGGAAGAGCACAGCCTTGTCATTTGGGTTTGTGTCATGTGCCAGGTGACATGGATGTGTCAGGAGAGGACTGATGCAGTGAAGTGAGTGACTGAAGAGCAGCCTTACTGCTGCTGCTCCAGTGGCACAGCATATTTTTGACCCTAAATATTTGGGAGAAATTTGACGTGATGGAATAATTGTGACAAAGGTGTATTTATTTCTGAGGCCTCTTCATGCAGGTCTACTAGAAGACATGCTTTCATTCTTGGATGTAGTCCAAGACTTGTAAATAACATCAAATATTTTGCTGTAACCTCATTTTTCTCTGTTCAAGAACCTGTCAAGATCTTGTTTTTCCATCTTGGCTGACACTGCAGACACAGTGGTGTCAGCAGAGAGAAGGCTTGCTAGCCTGAGCAATGCTAAACATCTGTGAGCAGCACAGTGCTCAGATGTCACTGGCTGGCCTGCCTTGGTACAGACGTGTCAGAGGAAAAAGGCTCAGTGCATGCTGAGTATAAAGGATTACCCTTGAAAATGGCACTGCCACAGAAAATTGCACACACTCAAGTTTGCCTTTGGGTAGAAGCTGATTATTTTCCATACAAATATGAGCAGATGGAGACAGCACAGAGAACTCTGCCTATCGCTCTCCCATGTGCACTGACTGAACCTCTGAACTTGCAGTCCACAATTACCATATCAGAACTATTACCACTGTCTTTCAATAAGGGAAGAAATATAGCTTTGTTTTGCTTTTGGAGTCTTTGTATTACAAATCAGGGCCTATAATCCAAGAAAAGAGAAGATGATTTTTCAGTAAAACATCAAACAGTACCATTACATGCAATTATATGTCACTTGTTTTTCCACACCCTAAGATGCAGTGGAGAGTTCTAAAGTTTAAATAATTTTATGATAATGAACCCTCTGGTACTGTTTAATAATTCTGCGTGTTAACATAAATACTTTTAAATCTACCTTACTGCAGTGACTGCCATTCAGTGTTTTAAGTCTGACTTGATCCTGCAGCTCCCTCTACTGAAAATTAGTTCTCTTGAAAATAACTCCACATTTCAAAATAAAGCAGTCATTTTTAAGGTAGTCTCCATTTCCTATGGCTCCCTACAGACAAGATTTTCAGTAACATATTTCAGTTCAAATTATATGTCACTTCACACCAGTGATTTCTACTTTTCATTTTCTTTACAGGATTCAATGTGATCAAACAATGATAAATGCTGTATAGCTGCTTTTTGTCTCAAAGAACTGAACAATTTGAGCAATGTCTTACTTAAAAAGGGACAGAAACGGGTCAAGCAGGGAAAAAGTGCAGTCATAAGTTTTAGTATCTGGGACCCTTGTTCATATACCAACTTTCTCAATTCAGCTGAATTTACCTGTATGTTGCAAGTATTTTAGGCACACTATTAAAGATGGCTTGAATATTTGTTAATATTTAAGGCTTCAAGTTAATATCCGCCAGGTCTCAAGTAGCTCTGTTTCTCACTTTGCTCTGCCCTAAGCTGCCATATCTGTTAGGCTGTGAGCCTGCAAGGACAGATGTCGTTTTCAGTCAGTGCCACGTGGTGTACAGGAGCTGGGAGCAAACCTGACTAGATCTGATGTGGTTTTTCTTTCCCTGCCAGCTCCTGCTCTCAGACTCAGCCCTGTTTGCTGCTTTTATGGCCATAGCAATATTTCTGAGCACTCCTGGTCTCCCCCAGCTTTTCCACTTCCTCAGTGCCGTCCTGACTTTTCACTATTCCCATTACTTTGTTTTACTGGCCCTTTCTGGAGTTCAAGTATGGTACCTGTATTACTGGCCTGATAATACTGCTCTCTGTTCCTTTGGTCTCCTTTTCTCCACCTTTGCACTCCCTCTGTCCCAGCAGTCTGCCTGCTGCTCCAGCACACAAGCTCTTCTCTATGTTGTTTCTTTTCTAGAACTTTTCTGTTTGATTTTGTGATGCAGACATATATCTGAAACGAGGAACTCTCTTACTTGTATATCTCTGAGAAAAGATGTTTGACATCTGGACGTGTCTTTGGGCAACCAAGTGTTTTTTATCTTATGGTATATACTAGCCATACTGATCAGCTTTGGGTTTGTGGTTTTGTGAGTGTTTTTCTGTCTGAGCATTTGAAAATTCTCCAAAACTGCTTTTATCAAGGGGAAATATTGATGTATAACACATGAATAATAACAGCACTATATAAAATTATTATTTGTTATGTATAGTTCAATTGCAAATAAGTACATGTTCCCCAAGGGAGCATTTAAAGAGCAAGTATCACTGATATGAGGCTACATAACATCACCATTGGGGTAAGGCACTGTCACATTCATACTTCTTTTCTGTCTAAAGGACTAGGTAAAAGAAGCACATTGCTGTGAACCGTGAGCTTTTCTTATTTATTTCTACATTAAAACATATCTCCAAGGAAACAGAACTCCTGTGAGGCACTGCTAAGGTGTTTGTTCCCTCTCTTAACTTTCCAACAGCTGTCTTTATTGAAAACCTTTAAAAAATAATTATTTCTTTAGCATGTCCAAGTATGAACAATGTGAATGTCAATATTTATGCTCTACATATTTTCTTCTCTATAGCAGAGCAATGATATAAGTGTAAGAACAATTTTGCAGAAAATAGGGTGGAGTGATTTCAGGGCAAATGTTCCTTGCATTTCTTACTATGAGCTGGCTTGTTTACAACGGGATCCATAATCCACTCAACACTCGATTGAAGTGCATCCATCCCAACGCTTGTAAGTGGCTTTCATCAGAAGCCATAAGTTGGAAAAGGGCTGCTCCTGTGGCCAGAAGGGCTGTGCACTCTGTGTTTCTCTGAGCATCTCTTCATTTAGGAGCATTAAGATCTCTGGGGCCCGTTGTGGAAAATGATAAGACAGAACACAAATCTACTGAAAAGGTAGCAGGAGAATACCAATCCCTGTGGGGGAGCAGTGGAGGAATAATATAGAGCAGAGCTGAAAGCAGCTCTCTGCAAGTTGATGTGTCCCAGGTCAGGTTACTGGCTGAGGCAAAGTCTCAGCCAGTGGCATTTGATTACAAAATCCAAACTGACTGTGCTTTGGAGCCTTTGGCATGTGACCATTCCTCTTCAACAGCCTCACATAAATATTTTGAAATTCAGCTGTTCCTCAACAGAGCCTTTGGCCATCAGTACCTTGCTGACTGCCAGAGGGTTTCCTCCTCTTCTGAAGGGCAAAGGGACAAGACATGAATGACAGGTCAGCTATGTCCTCAGCTGAAGGAAATCATCTCCTTTGACCTTTAATAGAGCCACATCAGTTTACCATGCATGAAAATCTGCTGCTCTGCCTAGCTGATATATATGTTAAATCCAAGCACATACCAGGAAGTATTGCACTGAAAATCTGAACAGACTTTGCACCCAAGATGTGACCTCTGAAATTGTGATCTGTCAGCTCTAGAAATGAAGTAACTTTTTATTCTAATTCAGTGTACTCTGAACCAGAGGAACTAGACTGATAGGAGTGTTAGGTTTATTTCCAGCTGAGTTTTGAGTAAGGCAAATTTGCATTTTCTATTGAATACACAAGGCCATCTAAACAGAGGAGAGGAGGAGACAGTCTATTGACATTATGTAAAGGCGGCATATCAGTTTAAAGGGTTCTGTTTGCCTGGAAGAGTGTGAAGGAGACTTTTTAATTACCTGTCTAGGGTTGACAAAGATAAACACCCTGTTATTATTCTATGTATTTGCTTGTAACTCAATTAAGGATGTGTACTTAATTGTATCACCAATATAAAGAAATAAGTGTTAAGGTGTTTGAAAGCTAGAGGAAATGAGATGTCCCTCAAGAAACATGAAAGGTCAGGGAGTAGAGAAAGCAAGGAAGCATAAAATTATGGCATTGGTATTCAGCTAAGATCAGAAGTGAAGGGCTGTGTTATCTGAATTCCCAATTGTAAGGTTGAATCGTGGAGTTAGCAGAAAAAGCAGAGCAACATGGCACAGCAGAATGAACTAAATCAAACACGTCTAGCTATTCTGACAGTGGTAAGGAGAGCTTATGTTCTCAAGTTATTTCAGTAACATTGAATCATCCCTGACATATATACAATATTTGCTGTCTTCTGTGTAAAACACTCTTGAATGATAACATTTAATGCATGGCACTGAGTGATCAGCTTGTTTTATTTTTCTGCTTCCCCATATTAATTTTCCCTTTAAAAATATAGAAACAATAGGTGTTTAGGGATTTTTTTCTCAAACTTGAGAGTAATACACAGAGCTGTCCGATAATTTTGATACTTTTCCCTTCTAAAGTGCTTACTCTTTAGCATGGATTATGACTGCATATACCATATAAGCCAAACTGGTTTAGCCCCACCTTCACCTGATGAACATTAGCCTCATCATTTTGCAGAGCAAGCACAGAGGACCAGGAGGTGTTTTCCCCACTCCGGAATAGTGTCCCTCAGAAACTGGCTGTTCCTGCCAGCACCAGCACAGAGGTGTGGTCCCAGCCCACCATCACTGTGGTGGTGACAGGAGGGTGATACAATGCCACAGTAATGCACAGCCACAGGTTGGCCCTGGTGTGTGGCCCCACGGCAGGACAGGCAGTGCCAGACCATGACCTGTAATTGCACCCCAAGCTGCTGTTTTAGGAGCAGACTCAGAAAAGTAAATCAGTAGGTGACTTCTTGCTGTTTCTGACACTTTCTGTGGAATCAAGTGTTCTCATCAGTACTAGTCTCAGGAGGGCAGAAAATAGTCAGGGGACATCACTTGACCATGTTGGGTGGGATATGGCATTTCTGGGATGCTCTGACAGCAGAGAACTGAAAGAAACAATTTCCCTTCTTCTCCCCCGTCAGTAAAATATCTCCATCAAATCTTCTTTTTGACGCACCTGACAATATAAACATGTTCCTTGTAACCCCAGGAGGCTTTTCCAGCTACAATTTATCATTGAAATAGTTTGATTAGACTAATTTTGCTCTTTATAATTTTTTTCTTAAATTACCTCAGCACTTTCAGAGGAAAATGTGGAGGTTTTTAATCAATCTGACAGCTGATTGTTTTGAGGGTTTTTTTACAGCATCTGACACAGCTGACACCACTGTTTTTATCATAAATATCTGCCACATTAGTTTAAAATGGTGATTAAAGCTGCTCCACATGCTGCTGGCAAGGCAGCTGGACCTGCACAAATTACAATAATAACCACAGAAGCTCCTTCCTGAGAGGAGTGCTGTTTCTGTAGTCGTGTCAGACAAGTGCTGCCTTTTAAGAATGATTGCTCTGCTCTAAATGACATTTTTGGCTTTCTCTTAGAAAAGTAAGTTATTTATTTTCCTGTGATTTTAACTAAAGAACACTATCATCCCTAGAGAACAATTTTGTTTTTCAGCAGTGAAGCAATTACTTTCTGCTGTATCAAGTGCCTGAAGTATAAAAGTCTGTGGTTTCATGGGTTTGAAAAATGCCTGCTCTTAAGGACTCCTAAGCTAGAATCTCCATGGCCCTTACCAGACCTACAATCTCAGAGGAAGATAGCTGCTTATCACGTGGCCAATGCTCCCTTACCTTTTGCCATTTGTGAGAAAGTACATACATAACTGGGAGATGGTTGTACTCACAGCTGAAACAGGAGATGGATGTACATGCTTATGATGCCATCATTAAGATAGCAGAACTCTGTCTGGAAAAATTGTTTTCATACAAGGCAGTGACCAGAGAGTCATAGAACTGCCCAGGTTTTCAGGGACCTCAAAAGACCATTTGGTCCAAACTTCTGTGGGAGAAGGAGCCTGGATGACGTTACCTGGCATCCTAACAAACTGCATCTTGAAAACCTCTGACAACAGGGTCTTTAGCACATCTTTGGGGGCGTTATTCCAGTGAAGGAGTGTTCTCACTGTAAAAAATTTCTTTCTTACATTGACATAAAACCTCTCCTGGTGCAACTTGGACCTGTTACCTTTTGTCTACTCCACGAGCTGCAGTGTGAAGAGAAGGGGACATCCATCCTCTGTGTAGCCACCCTTTAAGTACTGGAATACTTATTGAGGTCCACACTGAGCCTTCTCTTCCATGGGGATTAAAAACATAACTCCTTCAGTCATTCCTCAACGGGCAGGTTCTCCAGTTCTTTGCTCATCTTCATGGCCTTCCTTGGGACCCTCTTTCTGTGTCTTTCTTGAATTATCAGCACAGAAGAGAACATGGTACTTCAGGCGTGGCTTGACAGGTGCTGAGGGCACTCACAGACATTACAGGAAAGCACCATATGGGGAAATGACAAACTCAGAAGGAACTAGAGAGCTTCTGCCTTGGACAGGGGCAGACACCACTGACTGCCAGCAGTGTCCCTGCATTTTCTGGGCAGAGAGTGATGGCACCAGCTCCCCTCCCAGCAGCTGGCATGGAGCATGAGCTGTAGTGCTGCCCTGCCCAGAGCAAGGAGGTAACTCTGGTGACCAAGTTGTGTGTGGCCTGGCCACTGCCTAGATATCACATATATATATATATATATATATATATATATATATATATTTTTTTTTTTTTTTTATTTTTTTTTTTTTAATGAGGCAAGTCGCTGATGTTAGAGCAAGGAGAGCAGGACCACAGAGCTGAAGGCTAGATGCCTTGTCAATGACAGAGTGTACTCCTGTATTGGTAGTTGATTATTGACATGAATCAGGATCATATTGATGAAAAATTCACTGAAGGAAAGTCTTAAAACTGCAACTCATAAGAGCAGAACATGTATAAATACAGAACAGTCTGTAATTCAGGATTAGCAGAGGCATTTTGACACTCAATTCTTGCCCTATTGAATAATTAATAAATTTTTTGTGCAAGAAGTAAATAATGTACATGCAACATAGCATCCACCAAATGGTATTAAATGCATAAGACCATGCTATTTCCATCTACTCATGCCAACATCTGAGGGAAAAAAACCAACAGCTCCTGAAACCAGAATGGTAACAATAACAAAGCAAAAAATAAATATACTTGTATAATCTGAGTAATTCTTCCATTCTTACAGGTTTAAGACAAAACACATGGTCACCAGTTAGAGTCAACATTCATGGCTTGTGTTCTGCTAAAAATTCATTTGTTGCCGTGTTCTCCCATCCTTTGATGGTATCACACTCCAACATGAGCCTCCCAGTGCCATAGAGCCCACTCAGACCCAGGTGAGAGCATCAGCACTGGGATTCACAGCTCTTTCCAGACCAGCTGCTTTGTTTGAGTCATGTTCTCAGCTAAAATCTGTCTCATTGTCTCAGTTTGTTTATGTCACCTGAGTTAGAAAGTACTGGAGATAAAAATTAACAGCAAATATTTTTGACAAATAAAATAAAATAAATTAGATTGGTGTAAATAAACTGTTTGACTGTGTTGCCAGGGGTCCACTGCACTGGGGAAAGCACTAGGGCTGTGGGGCAGGACGATGCTTTATGGTCTGGTGGGGCTGGCCAGGAAAGGGTGGTGACCTGGACTGGGGAGCAGGAGAGGTTGTACCTGGAGACACACACAGCAGGAAACAGAAGACAGGTCCTGAATGCAAGCTGCCACACTCAGCCTGGTGCATTCATCACTAGTTCCTGCTCAGAGGACCTAAAGGAGCAGACTTGGGCATTGCAAGAGGCTCCTTGGTTGTTAAATCCTTTGACTTTCATCTACAATTCAGTTTTCAGGTCTCATAGACAAGGTCTACATCAAAAATCTTAGGTCAAGCAGGGCATGTGCATTATGCAGTGCCTTTGCAATGGCCTTTAGACAGGCTGTCAGCAGGATTGCTGTCACCACCTCTCCTGAGATGTCTGTGAAACCTATTGGAACTATTTTGCCCGCTGGCTCTTTTCCATGCATGCCCAGGCTGATGACTAGTACTGGTTAGTGCGTGGTCTCTGAGGGAATTTGTGAACGTGCCCTGCAAGTACATCAAGAAACTAATTTGTTAGCATACCCTCTAGTATGAGGCCAAAATTAGACCTTGAGTTCCTTCCCGTCCCATTAACCTCAGGCTGAGGGGTGAAAAGGACTGGTGAGCCAGCCCAGGATGCTGTTTCCTCCTTTGGACACGATGACAGCAATGGCCAACTGCAGTGACTGGTGGTGGTGCACACAGCCCCCAAATTCCTGCTGATGGCTCCTGTCCTGTGGCAGTCAGTCACAGCCCACTGTCAGTGATTCAGTCTGAGTGACAACTGTGACTGCTTCTCCTCCATCAGCCCCTTCCACACAAACCCTCTCTATCCTTGGCTCCTCACCTCCTCCAAACTCTCTGACATGGCTCCCACTGTTTCCTGGAGATGCAAGCAGGCAAGACAAGCCAACCATCTCCCACAGCTTCTGCAGGGATCCCCTCTCTGTGTGGGTGGCTTGTCTGTGTGCCTTGGGAGGTGAAAGCGTGGGAACTTCTGCCAAATGGGGAAAAAGGCCCAGTATGGTCTGTAATGGCAGAATATTTAATGATGTTCTGCATAGTGGGGAAAGGCTTGTGAGTCATGCATGTGGGTTGGGGTATGAAGCTCCTGTGTGACTCTGATGCATCTGAGGATGCTTCCAAGGAGGATTTCTGCCTCTCGGCTCTTCTGTGGGGAGTATGTGTGAGGAGTGGGAAGCTGAGTATGGGAAACTCTTTATTTCCTTCACAATCACCAATACCCTCCATATTTTTCTCCTTCTCTTGTTCCCAGCTTATTCGAGGAGAGTTAAAGTTCACAGCGTGCACATGTCCCCATCAAAAATATGGGAAGTCTGAAAACATGGAAATTTTAACATGGATAATGGACAGAATCCCAGTAACCCGGGCTGGGTTGTGCACTGGGGACTGCTCACCTCTCCAGAGATTAGTGCTGGAGTAGCACTAGTGGCTGGGGAAGGCAGCTTGTCAGGCAGCCCCATCCCTTAACCAGACTTTCCAAGAGATGGGTAACTGTGGCACAGCTCTCAGGTGTGTGGCCAGCCCCTGTCCCTTCTGAGCTGGGTGCCTTCACTGCCTGCTGGGCCCCTGCAGCACGAGGGAGCAGGACTGTGCATCCTTCTGGGATGAGGGTGCTGGGTGATGGATGGCACATCTTGCAGTCTCCTCCTGGGAATGAGGGTGTGAGCCAGCAAATGAGCCTAAATGGGCTGAGTGGCTCAAAATTGTGTCTGGACATCTGGGGTGTTATTAGCAATCCAGGGGAATTAGATCTGCTGTCTGGGGCAATTGCATCATTACTCAGTGTAAGTTCATACCCAGAGGGAGAAGTTCACTCTTTCAGAGCCCTAACTAGGGCAGATGAAACTCACTCACTGGGCCTATAGATAATTAATAATGCTCTCAATACATTTAGGCCATTTTTCTCATTGTCTTTTATTCCAGAAGAGACAACCTTTATTATTTTATTAATTTGCTTGTATTACTTAAAAAGTAATTCATGTACAGAGTAGATTGCTTGTGATATTTCTTCAGTGCCA
Source organism: Sturnus vulgaris (assembly GCF_052056855.1). Classification (NCBI taxonomy): domain Eukaryota; kingdom Metazoa; phylum Chordata; class Aves; order Passeriformes; family Sturnidae; genus Sturnus; species Sturnus vulgaris. The sequence goes on from NC_142247.1 coordinate 59,352,776, forward strand.
ATATGACTTGACAAAATGGCTATGAAAGCTTGCCCACAGCTCAGAGAGCGAGAGCCTGAGAAGTGGTGCTGCCAGCCCCAGCCATACTGCAGGAAGATGCCAGCATCCACCTGGCATTTACCTAGCCTGGGGACAAATCTGCCCTTTGGAGAAACAAAGCAGAATTATAATCTCTCGAAAATATTGCAGTTAGCATGGGCTTTCATTGATTCTGTGAGTTTGTATAAATTGGGCAACCAATTCTATTTCCTACATATTCTACCATGTCTTGAGGGGACTGCACCATTTGAAGGTAAAAGGGTCAGGATTTTACTCCTTGGTTTTGGGTATATTAGGTTATTTTAGCTCATCAATTTTCATGGCTTTGTTTCTGTTCTTAAGGAAACATTTCATGTGGGTATTTGGACCTCACAAACCAGCAGTCAGTATTACTCCCTGAAGTGTCTTGAGAGGGGTGGCGGGCTGCTGTTTTTTGTGATTTTGTGGGAGTTTATTACTTGACTACAGTTCATGTCTGGCTAATACATATTTTCTCCACAGCCATCACTTTTAAAGCATCCTTTTCATTTGTTCCCCTTCCTTAAAACCTGTGCTCAGAGGTTTCTTTATTTATGCTTTCCATCTCCCAGTACTGTATGAGATAGTTCCCAAAATAAAGTCAAACTCCTAACTGGACATGGATTACACTGATCATACACATGTCCAGCTGTGGGCTGTTTTGTGTAAGAACCCTAATTTAAATTAATCAAGAAAACACAAAAATGCTTCATCATTTTTTAATAATTTCTAGATTTGTTCAGGTGACAGGAACAAAGCAATTATATAATGACAAGCTATTATAATAACAAAGTAAAAAATATTTATAATTAATTAAAAGTACCGAAGGAAGGATTAGAATCTAAAACAAGAGCTGAGATGCTGTTTGCAGCAGCTGGATGGTGTGCACTGCTTCTCTCCCAGCATGAGACCCTCAGAGTGTGCTGGGGTGTGGATTGGAGTGCCCCTCTGTGCTGCACTCCAGGAGGGGGAAATTAAATATGTTGTCAGACACAATTAAAAATAACAAATGGTTATCCTTCTTAATTAGACTGCAGAACACTTATCACCAGCCTCCCTCAAAGCTTACTGTTGAAAGCAAATTATTTTGAGTGCATTTTTAATGCAACAGTTTTGCAACTTGCTGAAATTTTTACCTTTCTTTAGTAAGGGTGGTGGCTTGAGACTGACCAATAGAGCTCAGCCATGGAAGATAGCTCACATGGAGTTTAAACCAGACAACTAGCAAAAGTATTTCAAAGAGAGTAATGGCCTTGGCTTCAATCTACACATTCCTTCTTGGTGGCTGGGGATTTGTCCCCTTGTCATAGTGAGCATACTAAAGAGAATGGAAATAGGAAATGACATTCTTACTGTGATTGAACTGTTGCTATATTCTGGTAAATGTAATTTACATTTGTATTATGTTTTCAGTATATTTTGTATCAGTCTGCTAAATCAAAAATCCTATATAACATCTTCAAATGGGTAACTTTGACATTAAGCCTTACACCCTTCAGCCACGGCATACCTAAAAGAAGCTGCTCAGAGAGTATTGAACTCCAACAAGACTGTTTAATAATAAGACCATTTTGGTACTATGTTGTTCATAAATTTACATGGTTTTGAGTTTTGTCAGATAGTTTCTCATCAGAGAAACTTATTTAAGTAAGTGCTAGCAGCAATGACAACTGGCAACTCTAATTACACTTGACAGAGTACAAGACAATCTTTTTTCTTCCTACCAGATGCTTCCACTGCTGTGTGCTCCCTCATCTACTAATTCCTGCCCCCGGTAGAACTTATTAAGACACGCACCTGTCATTTGGTATTTTACAAATATCTGGCAAGACATGTAGAGTGTAGCAATGTGCAGCAGAAGTGCCAGTGCAAACAGCCTCCCTCTGTCACAGCAGACTACCTCCAGAAGTGAGGAATGACGTGGGATAGATGCTTGTCACCAAGGCAAGGTGATGGATCTGCAGCGGTGGCAGTCAGGGGTTTGCATCCAAGAGAGGTGTCAGTGTCACCCGTGCCCACTCTGTAGGGCTGACGTGCTCCTGTGATCCCCACACAGTCGTGTCTGTGCCTTCACCACTCGAGTGCTGTCTCAGACTCAATGCTTGATTAAGTCGCAGAGGCAGACTGGATGATGTGATGACTGCTGTGGTATGATACCACGAGGTAAACTGGCCTCATGTTTCTATTCCAGATTAACCACATCACAGCATTCTGTCAGCATGCACAGATATTTTCTCCCATTTTTCTTCATCCGTGTATGAATTTTTTGTTTTATGTCACATTAGTTTGCCTTCAATGTATAGAATACACTGACCTAATTTTTGCTGCCAGGCACAAGGAAGGCAGAGCAATAAAGGTGTTCTGTGGGGGAAGGAAATATACATTTCAAAGATCCTGGAACAACATTCCTGATGTGGAGCAAGACTAAAAGAACAAATAATGGCCACACACTGATAAGAAGGTTGGTAGTGAAACCTTGCCAAGTTGAAATGTCACATCATTGGGAAAATGCCCAAGCAATGCCTCACCAGCTAACTGTGAAATATTTTCCACTTGTCCCAGCTGGTACCTACAGCAAATGCTTACTAATGAATTCTGGGAAGCATTGAGATGTGCAGACCTATTTGCCCAGTTTTGTGTGAGTTTGTGTGAATACAAATCCACCATGATCTATCTGGGTAAAAGACACATGGGCTAGTACAGATGCAGAGGCAAAATTACCTTACCTTTTTTCCTTCTTCCTAATAAATCTACCTCAAACCATATTCAAAATACAAAAATTTAAATTTGAGTTAGAGCATTATGGGCTACTGTTTGTTCTGCTTTATAAAGAATAAGAATTTGGGAAGTCTAGTTGAGCTATTTTGTGCCTTCTGGGGAAGGAACATCAGTACATCCTCTTATTTAGGTGCCTCAGATAAAAATCAGGATGTTCCTGATTGTTGTGAGAATTAACCCAGTCTGTGAGTCTGTGAGAGAAACAACCAACCAACCAGAAAACAAAATTAAAACAACCTACTGACAAAGTTTAAGAGAAATCTTGGTAGTCTGGAAGGTATATTTTTCATATCTTCTTTCAATCTCAAGAGCCAAGAGCTTTTATGATTACTAGTCCAGATATTTTGAGCTAAGAATTAGCTGTAACATTTCAAAAATGGGTTTTATATGCTAGAAAATGATTCATACTTTAAGGGTCAGATATTTTGAAGTCTTCTAGAACTGAGAGACTGAGAATTTTTCCTTTCAATTGGCATAAAGGTTTCTATTTCTAGCCATATCCAATATAGTATATATGGGACATTAAAGCTCTGACATTTCTAGGCAAAGAAAATTTGTCACTGTTGTAACACCGATTCTTACCTTTCTAATAGCTCACACAGGTATCATTTTAGGAGAAACTCTGTATCTGAAATAAAAAAAATCCAGGAAATATTAGCTATATGGAGTTGTTCCTATTTGAGGACTATTGAAGTAAAAGCTAGGTGATCAGGTTTGAGAAGCAGATAAAGTGGCTGAAGGTGTATGACAAATTCAAATATGAAGTATCTCTGTAAGTCAACTCCTCGTCTCAAAATGTGCCACTATATATCATCAGTGAGATCTGTGTGAGCTCTGTTGATTGAGTATTGAGGGGCTGAGAGAGGCAGCAAACACAAAACTCAGCAGAGGCCAACTGGTCTAGTGCAGCTGGGTGGTAGGTCCAGCTTCCCTGTGCCCATGTCCCTGTCCTGGAAAGGAACCCATGTTCCCTGCCTCACTCCATGATACTGAGCTCGTGGGGTTCAGAACCGGGTTGGGCCAGTGCTTTGCCCGTCCTGTCAGCACACCAGTCCCTGGGAACTCAGCAAAAACTCAGGCTGGAGCTCCACAAGACCCACATTCTTCCTCCAGCCCCTTCGCTAATTTTTACTAACAGCCTTATCAGTCAGGAAGAGTTTGGGGAACCATTAACAGCTGTGCCAAAAGGGTCAGGACTGTGAGACTGTACAATACAATCTCTGCCCCAGATCACACCCAAGAGAGCTCGGTTGCTGTACTGATTATTTGCTTACCATGCTACTACATGCTTCCACTGGGGAGGGGGAGGCAGACAATGCACATAGGCTTTCTTAGCATCTGGAATGCAGATTCCAAGGGATTCAGGGTGAAATGGGAGAAATTATTTTTTTGTGCTAGCTTTTGAGTGCTAAATGCATACAGAATGCACCTAAGTTTTTAGCTTTGGATAATTAGATTACTAAGTTGCTATGATATCAGGAAAGTAAACATGTAGAAAGTAAGTATATAATATTTAAATACTCATGTCTCCAGACCTTTTGCACATAAAAATAGAACCCTGCCCCCACAGCCCTTACTTTATCTACATGAACTTACTGCTTTTGATGATAATGTACTCCCTAGTTTGTTCTTCCATTGGTTTACATTTCCTATAGCTAATTTTTCAAACATGTAACAGCACTGTAGTGCTTAGGCAATTATTTCCAATGTCTCGGCATATTTATCAAGTGGGATCAAATATTGATCATCTGTAGAGAAAGTCTCAGCATTCCTTCATATTTCCCAGCTGGCCAGCTAGAGGGGAAGTTCGTTTTTATCAGTGAATTGAAAGCTGGATTTCTGTTCCTGTTTTTAGACAAAATTCATCAGGCTCTGTGGTTGCAGGTTTGTAACAAAACTCAGTCATACTGCCTGCCTTTCACAATAGCTGCCATTGATTTATTTGGCTGTTCTGCTTCAAATTTGGCACATCATGTTTTTATCATGCTTAGATCAAAAGAGTTAGTGTGAAAGAAGATAACTTCTTTGTATGACAAAGATTATTTTAAGATTCTGAGACTAAGTACTTAATGCATTTTCTGTTAATTTCTTTTTTAGCTGCACGTCAACTAATTCAGTCAGAACAAATTTCTGTCACCTAAACATCTCTTGCCAGGAGAATCCTGCTATTTTCAGGGATGAAGATTTTCTTCCCAGCATGATTCACGGGCCCAGCATCACACCAGTGCTAACGACCAGTGCTGCCTCTGCTCTTCAGCCTTTGCTGCTGAGGTCCTTATTGCCAGAGGCTCTTAAAGAGTTGTGAATTCTACAGAATTGTGGCTTGTGTCACTTTAATACAACAAACGCGTGTTACTATCTCTGCTTTAGAGATGAAAAACACAAAACTGGAGGGAAATAGGAAATTTACCTTACTGGATAACCTGTGTGGAAGCCATTAGTCTGTCTCCTGGTCTCCTTACTCTGTGTCTTAACCATAGATCCATCATTACCATTCATTTCAAGGATGCATTCGTACTATTACTGCTGCTGCTAGTACCACTGTTTCAGCAGATGCCCTGTTGAACTGATAGAGGAAAACATTCAATCTCCAGTTTTTCTCCTTCTGTTCTCTATATTGCAGTGCAAAGGACATTTTTGATGAAAAAACTGTCTAAGAATAGGTGTAACAAACTCCCCAGGCCTTTCACAAGGACAAATTGCATTTCTGTAACGTGCATTCCATGCGACAATTCATCACTTATTTTCACTGAGAAACCTCCTGTGCCGCAGACTTTTGCAGGAATGGAGCATAAAATGCATTAACACAGACAAATCACAGAAAACTGACATTTTTATACCGATTTCCTCACATTTGTTGTTTATTTTGTGCATATGTAATGCCATGTTAAGAGCTGGGGGAGTTCATAGAAGAACCCAGAAGCCACACAGGGCAGCTCACAGCTGGGAAGTGTCTCAGACACAGAGTGGGTGGTGAACCAGGTCCTCAGCACCTCTTGGGCACTGCTCCTCGTGGAAGTACAAGGGCTGTGCTGCCACCACTCAGCCTTGGCCAAGGCACACAGATTCCCCTTGCAAACAACTGACCCTATTCACTCATTTACCTAATATTTAAGTAACAGAGTCATCCTTTTTGACCATTAAATATCTGACTGTGTCTTCCTTTCCCAGCTGGAGGAGCAGTGGTGAGTGCTGCTCCTGCAGCACAGCAGCAGCAAGGAGAGCAGCCAGATTGGTCACAGCCAGAGGGACTGCCTAAACCAAATTTGGAAATATACTGTGAGCCACTTCTCTATTCTTCAGCCATTACCTTGTCACATGATGCGTCCAGTCTGCTTTTAAATCATTTCAGAGATGTGACTTCTAACACTTTTTCTAGGGAAGCTATTTCACAGTCGATTACACGTCCTTGTTAAAATTTTGGCTGGGTAGTCAACTCAAATCTCCCTTTGCTCACTTTCTTACCTTTATATGCAATTACACCCCTGAGAAGTGCTCTAAACAATCACCTAATGCCTTCTTGTTTGTATCTTTCAAGCACATGTAAACACTTATAGCAGTTTTGGATACCATGTGAGGCATCTTAAAATCTCTAGCTCATAGGTGCTTTCTCCATGGATCAGCTCCTCTAGCCCTTATGTTAGGCATTTTATCCTTCTTAAAGTTTTTTATAATTAGTCATCATCTTCCTAGGAAGGCTGGTGCCCAGGCCTGCATGCAAGCTGTAATTTGTGCAACAAAGATTTCATATTCATAATGCTTCTAGGCTGCACATAGTTTTAAATTATGTTCAGTGTCCTACTTTCACCAGTAATTGTGTCTCTTTTTTCTTAACCTTATACAGAAAGGGAAGTGAGCAGCTTTTCAATTTAATTAGTTTGGTTTCTGACAGCCTAAATGGGCAGTGCTCTAAAGAGATGCAAGGTTAAAAGATTTTCCTGGGGTGTATAGAACTGCAAAGAAAAATACACACATTTTGCTTATAAAATAGAAGCAACTTTATAAGGGATAATAAAATATTTCCCTCCCTTTTTTTTCTTAAAGTACACAACCACTTTTGGAACATGTGTTAGTCATCCTCACTCCTAAAATAAACTACACATAAACATATTCCTAATGCCATCCAGATATTTTTCATGACTACATGACAGTCAAATGTGAAGACAAGATGCTCTCTGTTGGGACTCAGAACATTCAGTGTTGCTGCATGGTAGGAGCTCTCTCTGCATAACAAAATGAGTAAGGTCTCCATAGAAGCCACTTGTAATGCTTTGACAGAAAAATTCTTTCTGGCAATCAGTAAATGCCACATTTTATCAGGGGGAAAAAAATGCATGAATTTATACCAATACCTGATTTCAGTTTCTTAATAGGCCTCCGTGAGAAACTGCATGAAAACTTTGGGCATTGTGGTAAAAATGAGCACCACAATACCCTTTGGACTTCACTACGGTTTAGAGCAGTCAGGATGAAAATAACCTGGAATGATTCTGTGGAATTTTTAATTAGAACAACTACCATGAATATATAGACTATTACTATTATTACAAATAATAATAATTCGGACTAAATTTTTCAAAAACTCAAATTAGGACCTGAGTTCTAAAAAAATACAAGATCATTCTCACATACCTATCACAGGATCACCTGGGCTCTCCAATTGTTCTCAAAAAAGGAGAGCTGTTTTTTCCCTTCAGATGAGCAGCTTTTTTAAGTGTTCTAAGCACAGCTGGCATCATATCCATCTTCTTGCCTCATTCAGTACAGTGAGATAAAAAATATGAACAGGCATGTGAGGAAAAAGTATATGAAAACCAAAGATTATATCTTTTCATGAATAGCATGGTAGAATCCAACTTTTGAAAGACATCTCTTTATTACCTTTTCCTACTGTACTTTCACTTGACGATATTTCTACCGCAGACCTTTTCAGTAAAATTTTACTTTCCTCAATATTTATTTCCTGGTATCTGGTTTCATCTAGCTGCTGATTAACACTCCAAAACATAAAACACTGCCTGTAAACTCCAGTTCACTTAGAACTACCGATCTGTGCTAGGAATCTTCCCTCTTTCACCCCAGCTCTTCTCCATCAGAATGCACAGGGTCAGGGCACCAAGGGGGGCTGAAGTTTTCTTCAGCAGTGCCTTAGATCAGAACAATGGAAGCAGGTCACATTGTGGTCTGAGCTGCTTCTGTGAGAGAGTGAATGGGGACTGCAATTTCGGGAGATGGTCTGATTAAAGCACATAAGCCTTTCATCTATTTTTGAATCCTTGTTTTAAGATTACAGTGCACTAGGCTGCTCTGGAAAGCATCTGGACAACACAGACCTCTAAGCACCTCTAAGGCAGGAGATAAAGATGAGTTTAAAGAGGAAAATAAGAGTTCCATTTTTTCATTCTCTCAAATGGATAAAAATAACCTTTAATTGTTATTTTATTTCACTTTGATTTTTTTTAAAGGAGAGGGGAAGAATTTTGACATGGGACCATAACTCATAAGACAAAGAAGGGATTCACAGAGGCCATGTCTTCAAGATTTGATACTAAACAAACCCAGTGACAACTCTCCCCTTTGCCTGACTGTTCCACATAGGTCACACCTGCTTTACAAACTGCCAGAACCTGAATATGAGAAGGCGAACACCTGAGTGGGCCTCTTCTGAATGGGGTTTACCTGGAAGCCTTTTTGAGTACTTCTGAATGCCAAAAGAAACTTATTAATGAGAATCATCCTCAATACGTAGCAATCATAGACAGAAAACTGCAGACAACTCCTGTGGTAGTGCTGGCAGCAACAGGAGTGCAATCCCACCATCTTTCCTAAGAGATGCAGTGTAAGGCTGGATTCTGGCAAGGTCTGGTGTTCATCAATATTTGGGCTGGCTAATTTGAATGGGATAAAATCTCAACCATTTCTACAGATCAAAGATACTGAAGTGTTTTTTTCTTTATGTCATATTTGAGTGAATTTACTCTGGCAGAATTCCCTCTTCCTTGTGCTTTCTGTTAACTTTCCAGTTATTAAATCTGATGCAGGTGTTCACAGAGGGTACATTTCAATACTAGTTTTGTTCTATATCAGGTCTTATATCTTACTCCACACTATCAAACTCAAAAGCTTTCTTTCTCAGAGTACATGAAGTAATCGGATGCCTATCTATCTGTCACATTCGCTGTGTGTAAGAGCAGAAATGGGGGATGTGGGGCTTCAGGCGGCTCTTTAAAATGCTGTTTATTGTATCCAAACGATACAGCAATTCACGGGTCGTGGGTGACAAGAGCCCAGCCCACAGGCTTTTCAGCCACAGCTGTGGGTTCGTCTGAAGCAACTCTAGTTCTGGTTACAATGCATTATAAACTTTTCATTACAGAGCATCTCAATACATGACAACCAATCAATACCTTTACTATTACCTATAACTTACCCGAACTACTAACATTACCATATTCATGTTACTATGTTCCAATCACAAAAAGTTAGTATGTTACAGTTTAAGCTAGAAGGTTTTTTTTCAGTTTTCTTGCAGTAGAAAATTCTGAGATCTTTTCTCTACTTCCAACACTGGCTTTCCTGTTTGTCTGTGAAAATCTTCTTGCTTGGTAAAAACATCTTTTGTTTGAGGTGGGTTTATCCTTTGCTCTAAGTCATAAAAGCCCCTTCCAACTCACTTGCTCTTTGCCTTCTAGTTACCCAGTAAGACTGGCTCAGCAATTCTTTTCTTCTATATCATAACTTGCTATCATTTCTATTCCTTCTTCAGATTCTACATTCAAAGATCTTTCTGTTACACATACATATCTGTGAGACCTTCCTGTCAAATCCTTATCCTTCCCAACAGCTGTGTCCATCTCTCTCCAGAGGAAGGTGTCTGCAGGGCAGCAGTGATGCTGCTGCACACACAGCACATCCCCGTGCTGATGGGGTGTGCTGTGGCCGGCAGTGACAACTGCTGGGCAGGGCCCAGGGAATGGGTGTCCCTTCCCCATCCACTGGGAGGAAGAGACCTTCTGTCAGCACCTCAACTCTTCATTTCCACTGAATCTTAGGTATCACCTACCAGCTGACAGCAACATTTTCATAAACAGATTTACACACTGGATGGATCAGAAAGAGCATTGTCGTGAACAAATACTTCAAGACAGTGCATCAATTACAACTCAAAACTGCCTAAAATGAACATTGAAAATGTTCAAATACTTGGAATAGAAGGAAATGTCCTCCTCTGAAAAGCCTGTGAGTGTTTGCTTGCATTTTCTGCAAGGTTAGAATTAAAGAAACATGAATATTGCCTTAAGTTGTGAAAAAGGTGAAAAGCCTGTGAGTGTTTGCTTGCATTTTCTGCAAGGTTAGAATTAAAGAAACATGAATATTGCCTTAAGATGTGAAAAAGGTGAATGTACAGGTGAGAACTAAGATGAAATTTCTCTACTGTGAAAATCTTTTCTAATATGCAATTTGTATTCTTTCCAATACTGCTTACTTCCCAATCCTTGCCATAGAAAAATTAGCAATAGAGAAAAGCCTCATAATCCACTGAGATGGACACTCGGAAAATAATAAGCATTAATTCAGAAAATGAATAAGCCTGAAATTCATTATAACTCCTCAACTCTAGATTAAGTTAAGATTAGATGAAGAGAACTCTATACTCTCAGTCTCACCTGCCCACCCCCACCTCCACCGTTTTTTTCTCTTGTTTTCATTAAAGCTTCTGTTTCCCTTTTAAAACTTCAGGTTGTGTTTAGCAAAGAGAATGCTTTGTTTATAGGGCCTGGAACCACCAGGAGCTTTCCTGTAATTAGCTCTGGTAGTGGGACTGTGCATTTTAATTTTAATATTTGACTGATCTTCCTCCACTTCTGAGATGTGGCCTTCATACACACTTACTGCAAATATGGAGACAAAAAAAAAATTTAATTGCCTAACAGTGTTTTCTCTTTAATTTAGTTTATTTTTTATTAAAACTGGCTACCAGGCTTCTGAGTCCTTGAAATATTCTGTTTGAGTTCCAGTGTTTTACACTGCTGTAGGGCCAAGGAATGAATGCACAGGGAGCAAGCAAGCCCTCTTTGTACCAGTTTTCCCTGTTTAGATCAGTTTTCCATATTCTATGAGGGGACCATGCTGGTGAGAGCCATTACCATACACACAGAGAAACACTGCTGTTGCTGCTTGCCAGGTGTGCATTTGCCCATCAGCGAGCACAGCACTGATAACCCTGAGACTGCTGTGCTTCCCACCACAGCCCTTGGGAGTCTGGAGCTGCTGGCAAGGAGCAAGGTCCAGATCCCATCAAACACACCATATATTTCAAACATACACAGCATGCAAAGTTGCTGAGAGAAAGCAGCATCAGTCTTTCACTGGGTTTGCAGCAGTGACCAAGAAAGGTGAGTGGAAGTAGATTGTGACTAACCTTCCTCATCCCAGCACCTAACATGAAGCTATCACACATTTAAACAGCTCCTCCTTCTGGAACTGCAGTTGCTTGTGGAGACAGGTGGAAAATACTCAACAGATAATGCTGTCAATACTGATGAGCAGAGCTGCCCTGAGCAAAGACTGAGAGCTGGAGTCCATAGTCCCTGTTGAAGTCATGGGCTGGGTCAAAGCCTGGGTAGTCCAAGCTGTATTGGTAGCTCAACATCTTCAAAAAGTAACCTCTCTGTGCAGCAGAAAGGCAGCTGCTGTGGCTAAAAGCACTCTCAGCCCCTGCAGAAGGGGTGGTGGTGTGCCCCATGCAGGAAGAGCCCGAGTGGGTGCACACAGAGCTCTGCATGTGGAGCATCCCATGTCACTGACACACAGCCCCTCTCTAGCCCATGTCTGGCCTTAAGAGTGTGACAACAACTTGGTGTCAGAGGAAGGACAAGGAAGCCACTGCGGGTTTGGCCATCTTCTGGGAAACCAGACCTCTATATATGAAGTGTGAAATCTTTCTTACTTGGCCAGCTGCTGACTTGCTTACAGAGCAGCACAGGAGTGTGGACCAGGTGTAGGGCAGCTAACAGTGCCGAGCCCTTTAGCCTTTGGGCTCCCTTCAGCACAGAGTACAGTCTCTCCCTGCTGTAGAGCTCTTGTCCTCAAGCCTTTTGTCTCTGCTTAACCCCGGCATGCCATGTGCCCCCACGTGCCTGGCAGCAGTGTGCAGTGATTCCAGATGTACTCTGCCCTGCAGGGGAACCACTGCGATTTAGAAAACTGTGATTCCTGTGCTGGGTGTGGCATGTGGCAAAGCAATAAAGTACTTCTCATTATTGACATCCATGAGAGTGTCTCACAGGTCTGACCCACTACCTAACATATGTCTTTAAGTGCATGCAAACACAAATATGAGGAAAATACAACTTTCAGCTCATCCTGGATCCTCTCTCCAGGAATGTCATAATCCTGATTAGTTGATAGTGTGGACAGGCTTCACTTACTTCTCAAACAAGCTCTGTTGCTTAATGAAATGAACAAATCCACTTCCAACCTCAAAAGTGAATTTAACTTCCTGTTTCTTTAAATTAAGCCTGCAGTGCCTCAAACTTTTACTGATGTATCAGCAGTTATAGTCCAAAAATTACATCTACAGAAACAATTGCCTTCCCCTCCTGCTATTCTCTGTTCATCCATGTGGAATCTAATTCTAAAAAATAAAGTTATCTGCTAATAATAGCGATTTAATCTCTATTCTGAGACCTGACAATCTGCGGGGCTGGGTCTAAGAGCCTGGTTCGAATAGCCTGGGTGAAGTGATTACCAGTCAGTGAAGTACCAAAACATGGGGTAGATCCACACTTTGCCCAGCTATTTTGCTCCAGACTTCTCAAACTAAACAAAACTAAAGTTTTGTGCTGTGGTACTGTTCAGTTGTCTAGCAAAAAATCCTTTTTTTTTTTCATAGCTCTGTGAAAATTAGTTGCACAGTGTGCTGCACTTCTCAAACTTGTCTTTATTTGAAGGTTTATGTCCACTTTCCAGTTGTTTTTATGTTCACAACAACTTAATAATAATTACAGCAAACATCAGCTTTGGTCAGCAACTAAGCCCCACGCAGCTGCTCTCTCACTGCCCCTCCAGCAGGGAGGGGAGAGAATGGGAAGAGTTAAAGTGAGAAAACTTGTGGATTGGGATAAAGGCAGTTTAAAAGGACAGAAAAAGAAAAAGAAAAAGAAAAAGAAAAAGAAAAAGAAAAAGAAAAAGAAAAAGAAAAAGAAAAAGAAAAAGAAAAAGAAAAAGAAAAAGAAAAAGAAAAAGAAAAAGAAAAATCGAAATAAACAAAACAAGTAATGCCTAAGGCAATTGCTCATCACTTGCCAACTGGTGCCCAGCCAGTTCCTCAGCAGTGGCCCCCAGCCAGCTTCCCCCAGCTTCATATGCTGAGGATGATGCCACATGGCATGGAACATCTCTTGGGTCACTTGGGGTCAACTGTGCCAGCTGTGTCACTTCACAGCTCCTCGTGCCCCTCCAGCCTTCTCGTTGGCAGGGCATGAGAAGAGGAAAAGTCCTTGACTTATATAAACACTACTCAGCAACAGCTAAACCATCAGTGTATTATCAATATTAATTTCATGTTAAAACCAAAACACAGCCCTGTATTATCTACTAGCTAGAAAATGAACTCTCTTCCAGCCAAAAACAAGACAGCATCTTTCAGCAAGACCATTCAGCTTTGGAATGTATTTCACCCCAATCAAATATCACTTCATGTGGTTGCTGCAGGAGACATCACTCTGAACTCCCTCAGCCCTGCTCTGCCCCTCTCTTCTCAGCGAGACTTGCCATGCTGCTTTCCATGAGATTATGCTAGAAATCTCTCAAAAGAAACAAGAAATCCTCATCATGTTAGTTAAACAAGGAAAAGGGGTGGTGAGCACACAGATGTGGGAAGGTGTGGGGCATCCTTGCAACCTCCCAGCCCAGGATGTGCCTGGTGCTGGCTCTCCTGGCTACCCAAGCTGCTGTGTCAGCCCTCCGAGCTGCTGGCAGGGTCCCCTGAGCACCAGGACCACGGTTACTCCCTCAGGGGGCTGGAGTGGCAAAACCCTTTTCTGGAAACACCACTGAGCTGCTCTGTCCTGCACAGGCTCCACTGGTGGAATAGGGATGAGAAATTAATTTTTTAGGAGGTCAGATTTCCTTTGTAGTTTTGGGGTTTTTCTTTTCCATCAAATAAAAGCTACATCTCCACTCAAAATGAAATAATGACCCAGTGAACAACTTTTTCCTGAATAAGTATAAATCTAGGTGTGATTTTGTGTGCTTGGAGATTTCTGTACTGAAGTGTTTTCCAGCTGTATGCACATTTTGGGTTATAAATTTATTTAGCTTCTATTAAATTCTGCAATTGTTTAGCAAGCCAGTCCAAAAACTTTTGGGAATTATGTCTATTTATATGTTTCTACCGTTCATAAACTAATGATATATGACAGATTGTAAAAAGAGAAGATAATTTTAATAACTAAATTTTCTGAAGAAGGCTATCCTACATTACTCCTGCATGACAACTTAAAACAGTTTTTTAAGAGGGAAATTCATGATAATTTGAAAAGACTAAGATGTTGTATTGCAGAAAAGGTAAATTGATCTCTTTCAATTTGCTTAATGCTATGAAACTCTATATCTCTCCTCATTCCTGCTTTTAAAAGTATCAAGCAGCAAGAAAAGTGGGAAATAAATGTCTGCTGTTTATATTGCAATGACTTTGCCGAGGTTCTGATTCTCCCTGGGGCTCAATGTGTAAAGCTGAAGTCCGTGGCTCAAGGATGGTCTTGGCACCCAGTGGATCACCCTGCCAGTGACAGACTGTGCTCAGCACCAACACTGGCACCACCTGAGCTCGAAGGCAGGAGGCAGAGCTGGACCACGAGCAGGTAAAGCCAAGAGGGATCTCTGGAGCAAAACCTGCTGCTGGAGAAGTGCAGTACAGACTTCAGGACCAGCAGAGGCTGAGAACACAAGAAACCTGCAAGTAGGTTGTCTGCCTGGCCCCCCAACATCCCACAAAATACAGCAGATCCAGACTGGAGGTATGAGGTCCTTGGGTTACACAATGAAAACCCCCTCAGTACCACAGATGTAATCAGCAAAAGAAATTTACTGATGACATTTTATAGTGAAGTGCAGAAAATTTAAAAAAACTGTTTCCTCCCCAAAGACGGATATATTGCAATATCACTTTAGTAGATAGGGAATGCATATATGGAATGCTTGGATAAAATATATCAGAGAGCTGAACTGCTTGGTGAAATTGAATATGCACAGTTTTAAAGAAAAGTATATTGAGATTTTTATGGGGTGATAGCTATCTGTATATGAAAAAATAGTACAGTAGCAAAATACAGTAATCTGAATGGATCCCATTTTTCTATACGTAGTGAGAATGTATCTGATATTTCATTAAATGCAGAATTTTTCTTTATAGATTTGTGTTCATCATATCCTGGATAAGAAAGATAATGTTGTTTTTTCTGATTTGTATAATTCAAAATTTTAAATTCAAACCACACATACAAACCATCTTCTTAAACAGAAGTCTTAGCTAAAATCAGGCAAAAAGTGATCATCTCCTGGGACTGAATATATTAAAGTTTTATCCATGGAAGCCTAGGTAGGACCATCATTATTATCGTCCCTGAGATTAAGTACTATGTTGTGCTCTTCCTTCTGTCACAGAATCACAGTGGTTGAGGTTGGAAGGGACATTCTGGTCAATCTCCAGCAAAGTCCCCTAGAGCTGGTTGTCCAGGCACATGGCTTTTGAAAATGTCCAAGAATGGAGACTCCATAACCTCCCTGGGCAGCCTGTGCCAGTGCTTGGTCATTTGCACAGTGAGAAGGTGTTTCCTGATGTTCAGAGGGAGCCTCCTGTGTTTCAGTTTGTGCCCATTGCCTCTGGTCCTGTCACTGGGCATGGCTGAGAAGAGCCCGGCTCTGTCCCCTCTGCACTTTCAGATATTTGTATACATGGATGGGATCCCCCTGAGCCTCCTTTTCTTCATGCTGAGCAGTCACAGCTCTCATCCTTTCCTCATAGCTGAGATGCTCCAGCCTCTTCATCATCTTCATGCTCTCTTTTACTGGGGGGACCAGAACTAGACATAGGAATCCAGAAATGGCCTCAATGGTGCTAAATAAAGCAGAAAAATTCCCTCCTTCTATCTGCTGGCAGCCCAGGATACCATTAGCCTTCTTTGCAGTGAGGGCTTGAGCTTGGTGTTCACCACAGGTCCTTTTCTGCCAAGCTGCTTTCCAGCTGGATGGTCCCAGCATGAACTGATGCCCGGGGTTGTTCCTCCTCAGGTCCAGGACTTTCAGCCTTCTTGCTGAGCTTCATGTGCTTCACATCATTTCTCCAGCTTGTTGAAGCCTCTCTGGGTGGTGGTACATCCCTCTGGCATATCAGACATCTCTCTCAGCTTTATGTCATCAGCAATCTTGTTGAGGGTACACTTTGTCTCATCATCCAAGTCATCAAATGAAATTGTGAACAGGATGCACTACTGCTGCTGGGGTACAGCACAAGTGACTGACGTCTAGCTTCACTTTGTGCCACTGACCACTGCTCCCTGGGGATGTCCATGCAGCTGGTTTTCAACCCACCTCACTGACTGCTCATCCAGCCCATCCTCCATCAGGTACCCTTCTTTAGGACGATCTTGCAGTAGTGTTCAGTGACTCACTGTAGTCCAGGCAGACATAATCATTCTTATCCCATCATCTACCAGGACAAACATTTCATCACAGAAGTTTATCATATTGGCCAAGCATGATTTCCCCTTGAAGAACCCAAGCTGATTGCCCCTGCTGTCATTGGAGATGTTTGTCTCACGTTTTCTCATGTGGGACCATGAATCTGGCAATTTCATCTTTGCATATATTCTCATTTGCAACAGTACATAGCACTGACATGAAATTTTTTATAGGTCTTGTACTACTGATGATATTGTGCACTTCTTCTCGTTTTCTTTATGTGGTCTTCATTTGTGATGGCCTTTGCAGTTCCTAAGCATGATTTCTTGTACCTGTTTTATGTACCCATCTCCAGAACAGAAAGAACACTGTTTATATTCAGCATATTTAAGGCACTGCAGCAATAGATGCTGCAGTAAAGACTAACGCAATTAATGAAATGGATCTTAGGTTGAATTACAACTGCCCAAGTATTAATGAGTTTGTTGTACTGGTACACCACAGGATGAGTACAGGTCTCCTCTCAAACTACCTGCTTATGGGGCTGGCATTTGCAGCCAATGACAACTGCAGTTTATAGGCCCATAACCAATACTTGGGGTCTTAAATTTCACTACTGCTTTCCATGTAACTTGTGCATTTCTGTATTTTACTTTCATTGTTCCCTGCCTGCTCTTTTTTCCAGACTGAATCTCATTTTATTGCCAACTTATACCTCTAAATTCTGCAGGTCTCTTTTTATTATTTTGCCATCTATCCTGGATTTTGCAACACCTTGCAATTTAGTATGATCTGTAAATTTAATTACTGTCATGTTTGCCAAAGACCATAAAGAGCCAAGTCAATTGTATGGCTAAAAAAAGAAAAAAGGAAACCTTTCTTATGCTATAAATGCTCTGCTAAAAGTCCCCCCAAAAAAATGTACTATACATTTCTTGGAATTCATAGATGGAATTGCAAAGGGAACAAGATGACTTGCCTACATCATTTGTGTCATTAAAAAAAATTAAAAGTATTACTAGCAAAAGTAAATATTAAAGAGATTAAAAATGGGACTTAATTCCTTTCTATGCAGATAAAATATATGGGACAATGTAAGACAAGCATTCATATTCCATGCTCCCCTATGACATATGAATTAAACCTGCCACAGTGTTACTGGAGCAGAATTGCCTCAAATTGGTTCACACATTAAGGGCAAATGCAGGACACCAATTAATAATTGATTTTATTTAATGTCTATTTTCTTTTTTATTTTTCTTTTTCAACATTTCCAACATGTGTTATGTGTATAATACAATTGTATAATGCTTCAGTCCAATCTGACAGCATTTGAGCAAAGTCTATAATTCTCTGTCATTATTATCTCTGAGCTATTATGAAACTGGTAGGAATTAGAGCAGAGTAACCTTCATCATTCTACCAGGAACAACAGCAATTACAATTTGGTCTCTGACTGAGGTTAAAATAGATAAATTGAGCTAGATAATGATTACAATCTTTCAAATTCATCATTAGCTCTAACTGCATTTCTAATGGAGAAGACCAGATTATTGGGCCTGACCATGATAGCTGCTCCCAGTTTATGCCACAGCAACATCACTAAGCTCACTCCTCTTTAATCAGACCTCTTGTTCTTAAAGAGCACAACCTACACTACACTCACAGGTTTTAATTTTACGAAGCAATTCAAGACTTTGAAAATCCCTTTTCAATGTTCAGCCTGAGTACCTGATGTTCAGGCAGAGCTGTTCTCCATTGGCAGAGAAAAGAAAATTCCCCTTTCAGGTAAAACATGTGCTGAAAGTTCTCTGGCTAATGAAAGTACGTAAACTAAGATGAGCAATTTAGCAAGTTATGAATGTGCCTGAGTCCCACTAACATCCATAAATTGCCCATAAATTCAGAGTGCATGCAAATTTCTCCTTGTAAAAGTTGATTTTATATCCTTGATTTAATTATAATTAGGATTTCTTTCCTCAACTGATTTTGCCTGTAAGTCTGTTACTGGTGTCTTGTTGACAGAGGGATGCAAAGTCCCAAATGCAAGAGAAGACCAGCCAAGTGTTATGGGCTGAGTGTGATCAAAGCACTGGCCAGAAATCTGAGCCCCTGTATCTGCTCATGTCAATGTCTGTCCATTCTGTAAGGACTCTTGGGCAAGATGCAGCAAATCTGCTCCCATATTACCTAGCAGCATGTAAAATATTAGACTTTAATGCTCTAGTGGTTTAGTGTAAAGGACGCCTGCCTAGGTCTTGGCAGGGAGCTATTTCAGGAAATCTATATAAACCACAACATATGCCTTGATTCTCTTGGCCAAACACAGATACTCAGTGCCATGTAAAAAACCCAAGAGTTTGGGGGTCATTCATGCAGGGCCCATGGGGATGACAGGAGATCCCCTTTGCCTTACAGATTTGTGCTGATCTGTGGAGGCAGGTAGATGGTCTAATGTGGACACCCAAAGGCACCATAAAGAGGGTTTGATGTGTGTTTGAAAGCATGCAGAGCTTTCAGAGTGCTCCAGACATCACAATGGCTGCAAAGATTCAGAGCATTCAGGCACATTAATTTTTACCCATTTGGTAAATGTTTTTATCCTCTTTTTTTAGAAAGACACAGCTGACACAGACATAGAATTAGCAAATTGTCCTAATCGATACAAGCACCTACTATCAGCTTAAAAACCACTAGGTGTTAATTATGAGACACCACAAACACATCACTCAGGCTCCTGTGCTCCACTCAGCTCCCAGCCCACGCCCCCTCCTTCCCTCTCTCAATCTTACCTCTCAGACAGTAACAATTGCTTTTGTGAGACATTTATCATTTCACAGTTTCAAGTTTCTCACTTGAAGATCTGCCCTTCAAACTCTCAAATGAAGTGATGGCTAAATTCTGCTCTCACCCACCAGTGTACTGTGAAAATGGCACTTCTTGCTACAAAAGTATTTGGAGAGATTTCTGCTGGACTTCCACTTGTGTATGTTTATTAGCCTCCCATGGAAGGCAGTACAGATGCTGAGGACCAGGTAATGAGAGATTACCTGGGATGAGTGAGAGGGAAACTGTATAGAAAACTACAGCACAGTGGCCTTCGGAATGGAGATGTTTTGAAGGAAATATAAAGTGAAATGGTAGAGATGAAAGAGAGGGGGAGACAGTGAAACCCATGAAAGATGCACTGACATCATCATATACTGTCTTTCTGCCATGGTAATAGGCATGATGATCAAGACAGGTCACAGAAAACTGCAAACTAAACCCAGTCATTCTGCTGGTGCAATCTGCTCTGGTGCATTCAGAGGTGCATTCAGAAGAGAACCCAGGGACAGGTGATGACCAGAGGCTGGGTGAGACCAGGCACTTGTTTCTATCCTTCATAAACAGGCACAAGGCATGAGAGAGACAATAGAAAATTTGGTATGTTACAGAGTGGTCTGTTGGAAAGGTGGCAGATGTCACTCAAATGTGTGCTCTCTGCTCAGAGACCAGCTTGCTGTGGTCAGCAGTTGTGTTGAGCCACTGCCAGGTGTGAGGGGGGTCACAGGCAAAGTTCAGCATAAGCTGAGCTCAACGTATTTTCAGAAATTAGCATCTAGGTGTAGCATCAGGCAAACCACAGAAACCTTCTGTGGCGTGCTCAGGTCTTCAACTCTAACATGTTGAAGCATGTCGAAGTTAGACTAGGTCCTGAAAGCCTCAGCCCTCTCTGTCCCTCACTAGAAAATAAAGATTGAAAATCATTTATGCATTGAGACAGCAGACTTGTTTGGTTTTATAGATAATGATATTTTAGCTATTCCAAATCAAAGTAGTAATTAGACAGTTGGACCAGGTCAGTGTTGGATACAAACAGTACCTGTTTATGTGTTTCCAGCTGTTCTCCATTGGAATTTATTAACAATTTATTAATTTATGTTGCATAAACATCTTTACAGGCATTTCAAGATTATGCTGTGCTCTAGAGCTTCCTAGAGAAATAAAGTGGGTGCCAGTGCAATGATGGCACTTAAGAATTCTTTCATACTTTTGTGTAGTCACTTTTCACACCTGAAGGAAGCATAACGTGAAGAGGAGACAGAGGCAGCAGATAATGAAACAACAGCTTTATTCAAATGGGTGGAGGCAGTTTATTCATTTCTAAAAGAGAGAGGATGCCAAAACTCTGCTGTAAATCTGAATGTCAAAATTGCTCAGAGCTCGGTCTACCTCCACAGCAGCAGCAAGCTTTTTATACAGCTTTCTGACACTTACAATGCTATTCACAAATATTTCTAAGCAAAGGTTGCAGTCAGCTATTATTCTGTTTATTCCAGAAGAGCTCAGGGGCTGGCTGTTATGTTATGCCAGGCTTTGTACAACAAAGCCATGGAGACAGCCGCTGCTGCACTGGCTTTGCCTGACTATTGTTTTGCCGAAGTGCAATTTAAAATGTGATGCAATTCTCCTGGCTATTAACAAAAGGAGAAAGTATTGTGTCTTGATTTGTGTCAGGTTGTTAGATGGGTAGTGCAAGGAAATAAAAAAGAATCTACATATTTTTACACATCGAGGACAAATGTTTAGTTAAAATCAACAACTGATGTGAGACTCTCAATTCATTTGAGGCTGGAAGCATTTCTTTGGAGAGCTCCAATTGGACAGTTGATAGGGTTGTTGGGGAGGACTTGTCATTTAAATCCAGTTTGAAATTACACCCCATGCAGCCACTCCCCTCTGCCCACTGCCTCCAGTGACAGGGGGAAGAGATTCCTAGTTGAGATTGAGATAAGAACAATTTATTGGAAACAGCAACAAAATAAGAAAACAAACAGTGATAGTAACAGAACTAATAGCAAACAGTGCATAAAAGATGTAAAGTGCTCATGGAGCCTGACCTGACCCACTGCCAGGCAGCCAACAAGACAAAGAATGGCCCCTGGTGCCTCCCACAAAGGTTTTTCTTTCCAACCCCACACCCCTCCTATGAGGAAAGGCTGAGAGAATTTGGTTTATTCAGCCTAGAAAAGAGAAGGCATAAGGGTGACCTAATTGTGGCCTTCCAGCATCTGAAGGGAGCTGACAAGAAAGCTGCAGAGAGTCTTTCTACAAGTGCATGTAAAAGGACAAAGGAAAACAGCT
Organism: Sturnus vulgaris; assembly: GCF_052056855.1. Classification (NCBI taxonomy): domain Eukaryota; kingdom Metazoa; phylum Chordata; class Aves; order Passeriformes; family Sturnidae; genus Sturnus; species Sturnus vulgaris. Next base: position 59,374,424 of record NC_142247.1, read on the forward strand.
TAAAACTGAAAGGGGTTTTAGTTTAGATATTAGGAAAAAATCGTGACAATGATGATATTACTGGAACAGATTACCCTGAGAAACTGGGATTGCCCCATTCCTGGAAATGTCCAAGGCAAGGCTGGATAGAGCTCTGAGAAATCAGTCTAGTGGAAGGTGTCCCTGCTCGCCAGGAGCATTGGAATGAGATGATCTTTAAGGTCCCTTCCAAGCAAAACCATTCTATGATTCTATGATCTACCTCACACTATTTTTAGACCAAAATGATTTTGCATCAGTGGCAAAGGAGGTAGGACAAAGGCACATGTGCAGCCCAACCTTTCCAAGATTCACACTAGAAGTGTTCTTGAACTGACTGCTGCTTGGCACTGGGGGACCTGAGCTCAGAGCAGAACGTCCTGTGCCACCAACAAGCTCCTTTTCAGAGGAAACCAGGATCCCACAGCTGACAAACTCTGCTGACAGCATGGGGCCGGCATCAGGAGCTCAGCTGAACACTGAGCTGACCTCAGAGACATGTTTTGAGAAGGAGGAATCCTTCTCAAAGGTTTACTGTTTTATTGAAGCAGAAGTTGCAGGGATAGGGATGTTGTAAAGGACGCTATTTTCCACATTGCTTTTTATTCCACTGTTTATATGTAAAGATTTTTTCTGCTCTCTGATTACATAGCATTTAAAATAAGAACACATTTCATTAACTGAGTGCAAAACTTGGGCGGGGAAAGGCATCCAAAGGGTCTTTTTGTTATACAGTTTCAGCCATAAGTGGTTGAGGGAGGTTAAGGAATCAAACGTCCAGTCTCCGAATATCTTTCACATTTTAAAGAAATTTTCTTGCCTGTTTTCTTTTACTCACAATAGCCCATCATTTTTCATATTTGCCTTTCTGTTCACACTGAGGGGTGCCTGGCCCTAGCCCTAGACATTACCCCAACCCTATGCCAGCAGGCACAGAGAAGCTGCAGCTGCAAGTATTTACCCTGAGGATGTGGATATGATGATCTGGTTACTGGATGCGAACATTCCTCTTGGGAAAGATGCTAAGCATCCCTCCTTAAGCAATGTGATGTGTCAAGATTTCATGACAGGTCATCTCAGCATCTGGAAGTTTGCTTTGCTTTTAGCAAAACTGTTAGGACAGACTATAAGCTATAATGCTATATCATATGCATGGAAAACACACCTTAAAACTACCTGATAGTTAATAGTCATCTAAACATATTTGACTGAAGCTTTCAAATGTCTGTCAAACTATAGGAAGAGAAACTGAAATAGTCTAATTATCTAGGGACACAGGTATTTACAGGGCTGTGAGACAGTGAACAGCTGTCATTTCTAAATAGCTGAAGTCACTTCCCAATGGGACCTTCTGGCTAAACCAATGGCAAGGCACTAATTCTGGTGTCAATGCCAGGAAAGGAAGTGTCCCTTAGTCTGAAGGGCAGGACACCAGAACGAATGGTGTGTCTGTGCTGGCTCAAAGCAGTGGAGAAATCGCTACTCTTTTCTGAGCCATAAGCAAGAACGAGGCTTGAGACGACTGGATATTGGCCAGGGCACTCTGGAAGAGGCAATGTTTAGGATGATAAAACCCATTCAAATTATCGCTTTTCATGACTTCTTAAAATATCTACCAATGACACGATATTGTGATATAGCTTCTTAAAATCTCCATCATGCAATTTCTGGCACAATGATGACCCTGGCAAGTTTCTCAGACAGGAGGATTTTGTTCAATATCTCTCTGCTGCGTATCAGTTTGTCGTGAAACGTTGAGCATGTGTTGTTTAATGTCAGGCAGAAGCACAGCTTGGCTACTGCTTATGCTCCTTCACCATTTCCCTTCTCATCATATCCTGCTCATTTCCTGAGCAAGTGCTCATTTCATTTGTGTGCTTGCAGTAAGCACCAAGCAAAATCTACCCATTCTAACAGAACGTCTCAGGAAAAACCAACAAAATTATAATTTTATGACTGATGAGTTTAAAAATACCTCAGCAGATATTGCTGGCAACGTCAAAAGCAAAACTGTGATGAATGATGACTTTCTGTTTACCTGCGTCTGCAAAGCATGTTGTGATACATCCTCTAGCAGATGTATCATCTCCTTTGGGATTATGGAGGAGACGTGCTAAACACTCATTTCAGATTTAATGGATATGAAACTTTTCCCAAGTACTAGGTCTCATATGTAGTAGGTCTCATATAGATATACACTTGTCTGTAGCCACCAGAAGCAATGACTTCTGTACTTGTGATTTCTGTATGGTTTAATTCCTTCAGAATGAGGGAAAGTGAAAATGTTTGGACTTTGCAAGATCCAGGAATACAGGCAGGCATCTGTGACACTGGTGAAAGATGAGTTCGAAATATAATCCTCTCAAAACGAGAGAAGGATAATCATGACAACCAAAGATTTTGTTTTTTAATAATAAATGTCAGCTAGATTAAGACATCGGGTCACCCATGCCCAGAACACTTTTTCAAGTCTTTAATTTTCTAAAGATCAACTGGCAGCAAGATCCCGTTTGAATTATTTTGATGTTCTTTGGTATTAATCCTTGTGGCACACAGTAAATATTCTTTTTGAAAATGCAAATTATTTCAAATTATTCATCCACCAAATAATATTCAAACCACAGTTCTGAAAATCTGCAAATATTTGAAGTGACTTGGAGTGATTTGACAAATTATCTTCCAAAAACATCTGTGCTTAAATTCCCTGCTAAGGTAACAAACACTGCTTCCTATCAACAATTTCTGCAAATTGCTTTCTTGCACTAAGAAACCACACAGAAATGCCAATTATTCTAAATCCAAAAGACATAGTGAAAACACATTCTGCAAAATGACAACTAGGTAGTAGAGCTTTATTTATAATTGTGAAATAAATATCGGTTAATCAACACCAGGAGAACCAATTTCTATCCTCCATTTAGGTGAAATTTCAGCTGCCTAACTCATTACCAGCTTGCAGCAATGCCTGCTAATCAGTTGCAGTCACATTAGACAAAATACAATTCATCTGATATGGCAGTAATTAAATCATACTCCAGGGAAAAGATAATGGTGAATTATAAGATATCTTGAGAAATGATAATAATTACTCCATAGGGGTTCTATTCTACTAGGGCTTAAATACTTCTAAGACTTTGTAGAAAAAAACCTGCTAAAGATAAAAGTAAACAAAAACTAAATGCTGTTAATCTTCTCACTCACATTTCTGGCACTATTGCAGATCTTTTGCTTTAACTTTGTCCCCAAAGTGCTTTAGTTTGTCTATGGAAGCCACTAGATTATGCAGGAGAATGCATGACTGTAATTGACTGGGGCTTGATAGCTCTTGTGCAGGGGAGGTTGACCAAGGCCAAGAGCACTGAGCCAAAGGGAGAGGCTCCACCTGGGAGTGGAGTGAGGAGCTCAGTACCTAGAAAGTACAGAGAACAACAAAGAACTAGGAAAATCCAGAGTTTCGGAGAAGGAAGGAGAGGCCAAATCTAACATTTCGTAACAAAATTTAACTTATTGTAAACTGCAAAAATAGTGAGACTTGTCTTGAGTCCCAGCTCTGTCGAACACCACTGGATCTCTAAGTTCTGCACCTGCATTTAGGATGCCAGTAGGAATTATGGATCTCCTTCTGCTCTCTTAGTGTCGATTATTTGGGGGTTTTATTTCCTCTCAGTTTCTCTCAAAGCAACACTAAGTACTTAAAGAAGTCTGAAAATTAGATAAGACATTCCTACTCATGGAATTTTTGCAGTGTTTTAATAAAAAGCAAATTCACTGGATTCATATTATTATTTGGTATTTTATATAACGTGTAAAATGAATGCGAAAGAAAAAAATATGTGTCTTCTGTCAGTGCTTATTGGAATGAAATTGGAAAGCTCAGGTCTTACCATGCCTCATTTGGTCTTTTTCATAGAATCCTTTTCTGGTAAAGAAATCAGACTTGACTGTTTCTAAGACCTAGAGCCCTGAACATATTTCTCACCTTTTCTTTCTGTGGTACAATGGGCAATTTGTGACAACTACCACACAACTCTTGGACAAGCACTTTGTGACCCTGGTGATTCACTACTACTAACTTTGTCAGTTTAGTTTAAAATTACTTCAATTAGTATTTCAATGTGAGATGACTCCTTTTCATGGCAAAGTCTGATGCAAATATCCATTTTGTTCTTCTGCTGTGTCATCACTTACCATGAATGAATGTCCTTTTATACTTCGTATCTGTCAGATCTTCTAATTCTTTGGTTGTTCAAAGATAAAAAAGGGTCAAAGCAAGTTAGCGCAGATAGTCCAAAAATGTGTAACAAGTGTTTCTCCAGTTGTTTGCTTTCCAGCTTTGTGAAGTAATGTGTTTCTGTGGGACTCTTCTCACATAATTTAAGTGCATTTTCAACCTATAAAGAGCTGATAAAACTCAAAACTATACCATCTCCTTGTGAAAAATTGAATCTCACTACCCTCTTTTATAACAAATACAAATAGAGAGAAATTTAAAATGAAAGAGAATATAATAGAGTTCAAACAGGGTTGAGTATCGGATATCAAATTAATAAAAATTCCATGCCATGACTTTTTAAAAAGAATATGAAAGAAATACAGCATACTTTCTTCTGAGGCTCTCCTCAGGAGCCGAATGCTTTGCAAATCACATTCCCCTGACGATACAGAAGCATTTCACATTGCCAGCAGCTAGGCTGGATCTGACTTATTAACACGGCATGATAATAGGTAAGTTCTAAACCAAGCACACCTTTGCATAGGTGAAACTCTGTGCAATTTATCAGTGCCTATAGAGTCTGTGAGATAGCACCCACTGTGCCATAACACTGCTTCACCAGCCAAATAATGGGCAGCCAACAACTCCAGGCAGATAAGAAACAGATATGGGCAAAGTGAGGACAGCCCCTGTCCCAAATGACGTGTCAGCCAAATGCTGTGCTGCTTCCAGGGTCAGCATTTTGATGCTGACTGTGGCTCCATGTGCACTAGTGCCATGTGCCAGCACTGGGCTTCTTCCTAATTCTACAGCTCCACCTGGCAGTTCTGCTAATCCAAGAGTCCAAGGGACACACATGTCTAACACTGCCAGGAATACAGAGCCATGTGTACACTTATGCTGGGTGCTGTGGACTCTCCAGGCATGTACTTCTCTCAGAGGGTCCACCATTGCCATCTAAAAAAAGATTTATTTTTTTTTTAATTAATGGTGCTGTTCTCTAGGCTGATGCATGATTCCAAACTGTTATGACTCTACTAGATGGCAGGCCATGGAAACATATTTGCACCCAGAGAGATGATTATTGGTTGGCCCACACAATGAATAATGAAGTATTTTAAATTTTAAGGAGGTGATGAACAAATTTTTTCATGCCTTAAATCCACACATGGGAAGAACCAGGAAAGGATGTGCATAACAAACACTGGATGGCTTATACACAGTGTGCTCAGATGCTGAGATTTTTTCCTCACATTTCTTGGGTCTACTCATTTAATGACTGTTTAGAAGCACAAGTATCAAAAATGCAGAGACAAATCATTTGCTTCAATATTTTTGACTCAGGAAACTTCAAAAGAAAACCTGATCAAAGCAGCACAGATAAATGTCTGTAATATTACCCTGACTGATCTCCTTCTGAATTGCTAACACACACATTACGTGCTGAGCACACCCTTCTACCTTGAGGAGATCTAATATATATTCGTACATACTTTCACATTGTCAAAGCTGATTTTTCCCTACTCTTTTTTCACTAAATGTATACTTTCTCCTAACTGTTATTGAGTTGCATTCACTGTTCTAGGAACATCCTCAGATCATCAGGGCTGGTGACTGAAAGGAGTGCTGACTGCATTGCTCATAGCAGACCGCATTTGCCCTGGTGCCCAGCTGCACACCCTACAGGAATGGGTTCACCATTCAACCATTTAATAATCTCCTAACTTGACTTGCTATTCAGGATCTTTATATTTTTAGGGAGTTGTGGATGACACACGCATTTATCTTTTTTTGGATGTGGGGCATCAAGTAGCAACACTGACATGAGGTGGATACGAATTTTCACTTGCAAATGAAGTCTGTGACATTTATTGCCAGTGACTTCATACTGCTGAGTCATGTTTTCCCTATTTTCCAACCTTATTTTAATTTCTAAATGGCAGTCCAGCTCAATTCTCAGTACCAGTTCTATACATCTGACTTGCCAATAAGCACCTGACCATCATTCAGTCCTAGAAGCCAGTTCTCTGTTTTTCTTCCTTTTTTTTTCCATGTCATATTAACTCTAGTAGCAGCTGTGGTTTAAAGCTGTGGTGGCTATGCATCATGGGTGGGTGCTGGAGTGATAGACTCCAGCTCTGGCCCACACCTCAGTGGGGAGCACAAACTGCTTCACTTTTTCATCCCTCTGCAATGCTCTAATAAATAAACTTGGCCTTCCAAATGGGGACCTCTGTGTGATATTGAGGGGCAGAAGAAAACCAAGCCTGGGCATAAGCATGAATCACATCTGCCTTCACCCCAGTGATGGGCAGCAGGCTGCAGACTGCCAGGATGCACTCAGCAGATTTAGCACACAGGAAGCAGCTCAGGTTTCTCCTTCATTAACAGGATAAGTCTTGGTTTTCCATATCCTTCTCCAGAATGCATGGAACTAGCTTGTATTCCCCCTCCTCCCCACAGCAAGGTGCCAAAATCTGTCTTTGAATTCTGGTATCCTCTGTCACCAGCTAAGCTGTGCAAGCAAGTGTTGCTGTCAGGGCTTCTTTGTGCCTGGGCAACCTCCCAGGCAGCTCTTCCCCAGCATGCCTGGGGCTTTGGTGTGCCCCTTGAATCACAGGTCCCTTTGAAAAGGGTCCGAAATTTCATTTGAGCCTTTGTTCTGCATGACACCCAAGCTTCATCCTCCACATGTCTTTTTGTACCCATATCCCTTAATCGAAAAGCAAAATGAGCATCACAGAAAATGCTCTTGTGTTCAGGTGGCCATACTAGTTGGTTATGGGATGCATGGATTGTCAAAGGGCAATAAGGCTTGTTGGTGAAACATCTGGGCTAAATTTTCTGTTGCATGGCAGCAGCCCAGCCTGATATGGCACTGGGTTCTGCCCTTGCCTGTTCAGCCTGGGAAATCAGGGACTGCACCTTTCTGCAGGTCAGTGGCAGGAAAGGCTCTGCCCCCTGCCATCCCCATCTCCAGAGGGGAGCTCTGCCTGTCAAGGACTTCAGAGGTTTCAAGTCCAGTCCTCAGCTGACCTCAGGGGTGTGCTGGACTATTCTTGCCAGCAGGAGTCTTGTTTTAATTAGAAGTTGAACATTAGACAAAAATAAAACCTGAACACCCTATCTTCAAAGTCTCACCATTCACCTTAGGCTTAAATTTTGTGGTTTAATTGACTCCTGGTGTGAAACTGAAATGTTAATGGTTAATGACTCAAAACAATTGCCCATTTGTGGAAAGGCAGAGTACTTTGCTGTGGCAGAGTTTGCACACCCCCAGGGGGAGGAGATGAGATTTGGGTGTGCAGTGGCAAAATCTCTGATCCAGATAAGGCAGAGGGGTGAGCACCCACCACCAGAGATTAGAAGATGTACTTTGAGCCAGATAAGAGGTAAATCCTGAAAGGTGGGATTGTGCTTTTCATCCAACCAGTTGTCTTCCCCTGCCTCTCCCCCACTCCCAGGAAAGGTCATACTCACACGGGACATTCACATTCACACATAAGGCTACATTGACATGAGAGGTAGCTTTAATGTCTTAGAAGATGCCATAAACCATCAAAGACCCCTGAAGTGCCCCCCTATTCATTTCTGAGACCTTCCACCAGAGTTCTGAAAGTTGCCCACCCTGGGAAGGTACCTGGGCATTCCCACCTAGACTGGAACTATATTAACCCATTGAACTCTGTTTCACAGCCTCTCCCCACCCTGGACAGATCAAGACTGCAACCATCACTTCAATAAGACTGTGAACATCACTTTACAACAATCAAGTCTTCCTTCCTTCCTTCCTTCCTTCCTTCCTTCCTTCCTTCCTTCCTTCCTTCCTTCCTTCCTTCCTTCCTTCCTTCCTTCCTTCCTTCCTTCCTTCCTTCCTTCCTTCCTTCCTTCCTTCCTTCCTTCCTTCCTTCCTTCCTTCCTTCCTTCCTTCCTTCCTTCCTTCCTTCCTTCCTTCCTTCCTTCCTTCCTTCCTTCCTTCCTTCCTTCCTTCCTTCCTTCCTTCCTTCCCTCCCTCCCCTCCCCTGCATGAAAAGAGGAGCACAGCCCCATGGCTGAGGCCAGGACAAACCTGTACCCAAACCTGCTCAGCCTGTGGCCTGCATGTGATCCTGGGGATCTTTATTTTGCTGTTCTGCGACTGAGGTTTCCCAGACATAAAATGAGGATAAATGACATTTTTGCAGATGTCCAGCTACACATGCATAAACAGCAGTCAGCATGCTCAGCTCTCTCCTGCACTCAATTAACACGTATTTAATGACTGAATAGACCCTTGTTCTGCCTCACTCCCACTCTTCAACACCTTCATGGACCTTTTCAAACCACCTTTCCTCAAGAAAACTCCCTGCTTTGGGGGAGGTGTAGACAGGCTTGTGGGTTGCTGCAGTCACTCGCATCCCCACATCTCCTGTTCTCCATGCTGCCAACAGCTTGCTTGTATGGGGCCATACTGAGTGTGTTTGTTCAAATCTACACTCCTAACAAGGGCTATTTATCAAGCCTACAAGATTCAAAACTGCAAGACCCTGAATTTCATAGTCATTTGCAGCGTCAGAAGCTGCTAATGGCCCATAAAATTTAGCAACTTCTCCATAAGCTGCTGGTTAATGAAAAATCGGTTAAATTGTTCACAGATCAGCTGGCACGATGCCCTCTGATTCACAGGATGCTTTCCCTGGCAAAGGTTACATTAACTGTGCTGGGGAAGCAGGGAAAGAAGTTGGGGCATTTTGCTGGAGGCTGTGACTTTTCCTTGGTGGAATAAGGACAAAGAATCCCCACACCAGCCCTGCAGGATGGGATCCTTTCAGACGTGCTGAGAGCACTCTCAGGCACTGCCCCAGTACGGGTGCCCAAGCTGCTGCTGTCAGGTTTAAAGTCAGGCTTTGTGATAGGAGAGTTCAATTCAGAGAGGCAGTTTTGTAGTGATGGATGCACATTCAGTGAGTCCCTATTCTGATTTTGAACTGAAACCACAAAGCTGACTTTCCCCTTTCTGGGACAGCTGAACGCTGAGCAGTGGGGAGTTCCTGCCTGCACATTCCTGCAGCTCTCTGGGTTATGGAGGCTGAGCTAAAGGACATCACAGCACTTAGCCAGCCTCCTGCAGAGCCTGTTTTGCCTTGTGCTGTCCCTGCTGCTGCAGCTACTGCTGCTGTTGCCTCTCACAGAAACTGCTGCTGTACCTTGGGCCAGTTTCATGACACACACACAGTCCTGCATTGAGGTGCAGGGCTCTGGCTGCAGCAGAGAGCAAGGATTTGGCATCCATACCGAGGGAGCAGTCTGATGTCAGAACAAATTAATGCTGCTCACCATACTGACATTGCAAGGCCTCAGCTGTCAGTGCTGGCATTTATGATGCTGTGTATTTTAACTAATTAGTCACTCACAGCCCAGCCGGTGCAACTCATCCATCTTGCAAATGCTGGATGTTTTTGCACTCGCATATGCTACAATAATGAGAATCAATGTTGCTAATGACTTTGCACAGTCCATTTTTCAGTCATCTTTGCAAATCCACATTATACTGGGATTGCACAGAGGAGAAAATATTGGCCTTAAAATGCATAAGATGTGTTTCTGCAGGACAAACCCCAGTCCTTTGTTGCCCTGGCATAGCCAAAGCACTGTGGCAGAGGAGCTGCTCCCACCAAAGCAGACATCAAACTCCAAGAAAGCAATTCCTATTGCAGACACTAGAACAGATGAAATTTCTGAGGTTAGAGCCCTTAAACATGTTTCACTGAATTTTCTGTCAGTTTTTCTTTTCCTTGGGCAAGATTTCAGGTTTTCTCTGTTGATGAGTAACTGCCTCTTCTCACTCCAATCTGCAAGTTAAATCTTTCCCTTTTCCCTGGTGGGTAACAGACATGGGGCCTGCCCATCAGGCAGTGAGGATGCTGGCTACCTTTCAGCATGAGGGGCTTGGAAAAGCAGAAGCTGCCTGAAGCAGTCAAGAGAAGAGAATTCCTTCCATCACCTTCAAAAGTGCCATACCCTCCTCAAGAGATTTACCAGATGTTCTGATTAAGGAAGTTCAATTGCAGTGTTTAAAAGCCTTTTCCACCTACTCTCCGGAGGCAAGCTCCTCTCTGTGGGCAAGAGTAGCTCTAATTAAATATTCCCTCCTGCTGCAAGGACTCCTCCCTCACCTTTCCAGAAACCAGCATTGTAAGACACCCCTGGGACTTCTCTGCAGAGGCTAACTCCTCTCCCCTTTGTTTTTTCTCCCCTGCAGTGGAAATTAAAATTCAGGGAACTTGAAACCTGGGCAGTGCAGACAGGAGAGCTCCTTCCCAAAATCCTCTCTCCATCACTGACCACCATTCAGAACCCCCTTCCTGGCCTTGGGTAGCACCTGTTCTAGGTCTTTTTAGCAGTCACCACCCCCCAGAAATGCTCTCAGAGTGTAGGGAGAAGCCTGTAGCCCCACAACCCTTCCCCACCCAGAGTGCAGTCTGAGTCTCCAGAGTGGAGACATGGCAGTCCCCAGCTCACAGCAAAGCTCAGGTCAGGAAGGTGTTCAGAGACCACGGTCTCACTCCAGCTGTCTCCATAGGGGCTGGTTCTGAGGGGAGGGCTGATTTGGTGGGGAAGGCACCAAAATCAGAGCAAGGGAGGCAGACAACCCAGATGCAAAACATGCTGGTACAAAACTTGGACTAATCTTACACTTGTAGGGGCTTCCTTGTACTGACACTGTCAAAAAGAAAAGCTTTAGCACTTCCCTAACACTGCCCCACAGCTCCAGTTAGCAGATAATCAGATAGAGAAAGTCCTACCCCTCTTGCTGAAATAAATGGATATTTACTCTAAGTCAGAGCATGCAGGAAGACCACCCCATAAAAGCCTTCACTCCCTTTGTCTCATATACCAACAGAAATCAGGCATTGGTTTACTTTATTGTGCCCTAGAGACTCTGGGTCTTTGCCTCTGAGGGTCCCCTTGGCACAGAGGGGTGTCTGGCAGGATCAATAAAATGCCATCCCTGGCCCTGAGCCCCACCACTGCCCCAAGGCACAGCCAGGCACCCCTCACCTCCATGCTTGAGCTTTCTCACTGTCTGAGCCTCCGTTCCTATTTCTCTTGATGGGCAGACTTCCTTGAGCTGCCCACCAGCTGCTGGAGCAGCTTCACCCCTCCTTGAAAAGGCCAAGATAGAAAATCTTCTTAAGCAAATCCTCTGCTGATAAGTGCTATTCAGATGATGGGATTAATATTTTCCCTATTTTGGAGGCACTCAAGCGTGCAGGTGAATATATGCCCATTTAGCATGTTTTTGAGTGGTAAATATGCTTTCCCCCTCCAAAGGGCTCTCTGCCTTTTAACCCTCCCTGGATGACTAGATGCAAGCCTGGGATTTCACTGTCACAGAACTCAGCAGAGCCAATCCCCATAGTAACGGGGCATCCACGCATGAATCCAGAGCTGCAGCAGGTCCGAGTGCTGCAGTGTGCAGTCCAGGCACATACTCAGCATCAGGGTACACACGTGTATAAGTATATATCAAACCAATCTGCGCTTTTTCAGCCCATACAGTATGTGCACAAGACAGGTAAATGCTGGTAAGGATGTGACCTCCGTCATGTACAGAGCTTGTGCACGTGATGTATCCAGAAACTGTAAAAACGGCTAAAGAATTGGACACTGCTCCATCAAAAGTGCCCATCACAGCCTTTAAATGATCAGAGGATGATTTCCCAAGTTGTGCTGTTCAAACAGTTTATATTTGCATATTTTCCTCAAAAACCACACTCCCTTAAAATGGGATCTGCTCTAGCCTTGCCATTAATTTTCCTGGAAGGGCTACAAAACTGGGCAACTAGCATCACCTACTGGCAAAGCTGCAGACACTGGCATGGAACAATTTTACTTTGCAAGCTTCTTGCACAGAAATACTGAACACAAATCCTAGTGATAGTGTTTGAAGAAAATAAACAAATGTGGGACATTATTTCTTCTTATCCATGCTGGGAAAAAAAAAAAGAAAAAAAAAAGCACTGGAATTCCTCTTTAAAACAACTACTAAATAGCTTTGAGTAACTACAGTCCTTGCAATATAGTTATAAACTTTGACTCAATACATTATATCTCTGCATGCTGATAGCACCTCTGCTTTCAGTCCTACCTCTACAGCAATGGACAAAAATCAATGGCCAGTTTGGGTGCACAGGAGGTGGGTCAGCATCTTTTCTTTCACAGGGATGTGAAAAATGTGGCTGGTAGATGCATACATGTATTTTATATAGTCGTGTCTGTGTTTGTGTTTATCTGCCAGAGACATGGATGGACAGCTGTGTCCATCATTTTTAAAACCCCAAGAACACGGTATCTTATTTTTAGAACTCCAAGGAAATCAACCCCACCTTGAGACATTCTCTTCCCCTGAGCTCTTCCTCATGATTGATAAGCTGATGTGTGGCTTCACCTCTTGCTTGTGGGGCAGCTGCCTTCAAAACTATTCATGCTCCTTTTATTGTGGCCAGCAGTTTCTCCTTCTTGACAGAGGCCCTTTACAGCCATGCTCCAAGCTGTCTACTCCTTCACTACCTGTGATTTATTTGAGAAACAAAGCATCAGTTCAGAGTCACTGCAGTGACTCCAACACAAAGGTCCCTTTACAGCACTTTGCTGCATGTCTGGCTTTGTTTTACAAACCCCTTTTCTTCCACCCCATGCTGTCTGAAAAACATGGCAATAGAAAGGAAAAAAAAATTCAAGGTTCTGGAAAGCTTTTGCTTAGGACAGAACTTACCTGCATTCTGTAATCTTTTAGGAAGCAGATGTAGATTTTGTTTGAGACCAACACCCATAAAGGTGGTCCACAGCCACCTGCTCTGCAGCCTGGCTGGACCCCTTCACCCTGATTGGGGCCACCCCACAGGGTGTAATGGTGCAGTGACATTTTTATTCTCTGACTGGAATGTGCTTTTTGATGCCTGATCTCAAATGAATATGAAAAAGCCACATTTTAGGATGTTGTCATTTAGAAAGATCATCTTGAAAAAGAAGATTCATTAATTAGTTACACTGGCAGTCTCTTTAATTAGGCGTTGCTGAGTACCTTCAGTCTTTGTGATCTTTAGCAGTCCTAGCTTGTTATACTTTATTTACATATTTTTTGGACATACGTAATTCCTAATTAACACTGTAGACCCTACTCCAGTTATTTCAAGATGTCACGTACTGTAGATCTTCAGACATGCTTTCTGGATATCTGCTGAATATAAATTACTCCTCTAATCAGACCAGAAAACCTCCATCCTGTATCCTTTTATTCGGGTACAAGAACACCCACCAGAGACATCCAGGGAAAGGTAATCCAGTTTCCAGGTTTCAGTAAGGGAGCAAATGAAAGGCACTTACAAAATGAAACCTTTCAAAAGACATTTCAGTCAGGAATTTTAAAAAGAGAATTTGCCTGCAGGGAGATCCTCTGACAGCAGGCTGTCAAAGGCACATCCCACCAGGGTGGTCTGCAGGAGAGAGCAGAACAGCACAGATCGTGTTGGGATTTCAGGAGACTCAGGCAAGCACGGAGCTCCTTAAAGCAAGTGGAAGGCACAAGATAGAAGAGCAGGCATTCATGTATCAGACGTAAGCCACAGCCTTCCAACAATAAATCTTAGCAAAGTGATATTTGAGGAAATACAGGGTGCTTGTGTACTTTTTTGGCACACCCCTGTGTTGGACTAAGATTTAAAGAAAAAATCTTCTTTTCTTTGAGCTTCGACCTTTTTTTTCATCAGTTTGGCCAAATGCATTTTTGTTAATGCCTCGACCCTTATATCCAGCTTTCATTTATTCAATTTCTATTTTTAGAGGTGGCAGGGAGGATATCTTGCAGTGGACAATACTGTAGAGGGCACAGAATTTGCAGAGATGACAACAATATTGTGTCTCCTCTCTGACTAGTTTATCTGATGCTACCAAAACTCTGTTTTATCTTTGCTAGATGACTTTGATCTTTTGGTCCCAGTGTTATCCATCAGTGTAGCACTCTCAGGTCTTTACACTTATTGGTAATGGTGATCAATATGCAACAGTCACAGCACCTTTCTAAAAAGTCCGTGCTCTCTATTTCTCAAGACTTGCTCCCACTGCTTTCCACAGATTTAATCTCTTCTTTAATAGGTGTTTATCTCCCCCTGAGATAAGGCTTGAGCTTATACTTTAGAGTGGCTGGCTACTGCCCTTATACTAACAGGTGATCATATAAATAAAATGGGTGCATATTTCTGTGCCACCTCCACAGCTTACACCACTCCAGTTCATAAATGCATTATAGAGCCTGATGAATAGTCCCAGCAAAAGCACTTCCTCAGAACTAGTTTAAGGAAAGAGAATGTGATTTAGGTGTGCAGTTGATAAATCCTGACCAGACATTCTTGCAGAACAGAGCTGGGGGTCTGGATTTGGTGATTTCCTCATTGCTGAAAGAAATTAGATCCTGGTTAGCATGGGGAGCTAAGAGAATGTTACACCCTCCCTCAGGTTACTGGGATCAGTCAGCACCATGGGGGCTGCAGTACTCCAAAATTAATTATGCTGGGGCTGTTCTCCCTCTGACTTATTAGCCACAAAGTATAGTACTGCAGCAAATCTTTTAAGTTGTGTAAAAAAAAAAAAAAAAAAGAAATTAAGCCCAGGCTTCTCACATATACACAGAGCTGCACCTGGAGCTTGGCAGAGGAGAAAACAGTGGCTTAGTAAATGAGAGCTGTAGGGAAGGGGCCATTGTGTTATCTTTGTCTCTCTGTAGCATTTTGCATTGGGAAGCCTGGTCTGTGAGTGCAGTGATAACACAAATATGTAAATAATGGTGACAGGAGCAATAAGGATATTTCCTTTCTCTGATGCATGGAGACATGAGTTTTTGGCAACTGACATTGCTGCCTGCAGTAGAAATTGCTTCTCCAGCTTGGTTTGGCACTGTGAAACCAAAGCCAGGTCTTGTTTGAATCAGATACATCTCTTCTCAGAAACTGCAAAATCTGAGCTGACAAAAATTGTTTCAGTCGAGTGCTTGTGCTCAGCAATCGTCTGTCTCTAGGAAGAGGTAGGTGCTGGTCTTGGCTTAAATTTCTTCACTGAGGTGAACATTTTTCACATCCTTAATGTCTTTGATTATACAGGGTGCAAATTTGTCCCTCTGCATGTCCTTCCTAATGGAGAAGGGAGTGACACATCTTCTGTACTTTCTGGAAGCACACATGATGTGCTGTAAGAGAGTTCATCTGATCAAAGACAAAGACAGGGGAGGAAGAAGGGCAAGTCACTGATGACTGACCTGATTGCCCCTGTGCTGCAGTGTGTAACTCTGCAGTACAGGACAGCCAGTGTTGATTTTAGCAGAGCTTTCAACATTCTGCACCATAGATGGTAAATTTGTAGCCAGGTAAGAAGGACATGGAATAGACAGATGGACAAGAAGGGACATAAAAATTGGTCAGATTATTGAACTTAAAGGAGAGTGGCTTCTGTTTCACTGTCTACCCAGGCACCAGTGACGGGTGGTGCTCCCTGGATACTGGGGCTCGTATTTCACGGTGCCGTCGTCAGTGACTCGACTGCTGGGACAGGATGTACTCTCAGCAAGGTAACACAGAATTAAGGGGCAGGTGGGCATGCAGAAGGACAGGGAGGACATTCAGAGCTGCCCCAACAAGCTGGAAGACTATAATTATGGACTAACTGGAAGGAGTGCAGCTCCAGGCCACTGAAAGAGTTAAGGGTCAGGAGGACCCGATGTGTGAGAGGAGTCTGAAGAAACAGGCTTAGTTTAGCTTTGAGAAAAGTGGACTAAGATGGACTGCACTGCTGTTGTACCCTGTTTGAAGTTCTAACTTCCACTACCACAGAGAAGACAAATCCAGGCTCTTTACAGTGATACATAGTCAACAAGGAAATGTTGCGGCATGGGGAATGACAGATTGTCACAAGAAAGAAATATTTACAGTGAGAATGGTTACACACAAGAAAAGGATGTCCAGTTTGGTTTGGAGGCTCCATTTGTGGAGATGTTCAAAGCTCAGCTGGGCAAGGCTCTGAGCAATCTGCTCTCGTTTGACACTTGCTCACTTTATGGCATCCAGAGGTCCTTTCCAACCTAAATCATTGTGTGATTCTGGTTTTATGAACTGATTTTCCCTTCCCATTAGAAGTAAGTATTTAATCAAATTATAGGACCAGACTGTTGCACCTCGATATTGGATGTACTTTACAGGGCAAAACAGACTAAAGGAGTGCAGTGATTGTGCAGCCTGGCTTTCACACAACTTCATCCTATGCTAAAGAGAACTACTCTATCTTAGTCACCTGTAAGTGCATCTAAACATAAACATGCATAAAAATAATATATGGCAGTGAAGCTCAAAAGACAGCTTCTCCCTGTAAAATCTGCACATGACACATTGTCACAAGGGTTATATATGAAGATGATAGTAAACCTTTTTTCAGACTGATATACTACACCAGTAGTCCCAAAGAACTGATTCTTCAGCTGGTTATCAGCATCCTACTATCTTGGGAAGACTCAGCTAATGCTAAATATGTCATACTGCAATATATAAAGCCCAGCTCCCTATCTTGTTTTTACATTATAGTGCTCACAATTGTCAATGAAGGAGAAGACCATTGGAAAAATTAACTGGCTGTATCAAGATGAGACCCATTGTTTTAATAGAGTTTCATATTTTAGAACACACTCTGTCTAACAGAGAATTGCTCAGTGAAAAGGCTTTTCTGATCTCAGAAGCCCAGGCTTTGGCAAGCAGTGTGGCTGCCCAGGTCCACACTAGTGACACTGGTCAGTGACACAATACTGCCTATTGGATTTCCTTACAGAAAATTAAGTCAAATTCCTTCAAGTGAAGATTTGGTTGAACTAGAGCTGTCTGCAGGAATCCCATTTCGTTGACATTTTCTTCGAAGGGTTTCCCTTGATTACTTGTTCATCTGTAGTGAAAGAAGAGATCTCCCCAGAGAAATGTAAGTTCTCTAGGGAGAGTGGGTTTTCTCCCCTCAAATCCTGGTAGAGAGCAAACTCTTCATAGCTCTAGAGACACCCATTTAAGGGTATGGCTTTGCAGAAAGAGACCCAGTCTATCTTCCTCAAAAGGCAAGAGCCACTCTCCCAGAGATTTACTTAAGCTACCTGTAAAATAAACATGACTTTAAACTGTCGGCACCATTGGTACTAAATCAAGAAAGAGGACAGCCGTTGCTAGGAAAAGAGATTTTACAGTCTATGAAAATATTGCCTGTAGCAGGAAACAGAATGTGTTGCTTAATTGCTGTGCTCTCAGCTCCCTGCTCTTCCCACTGCCAGCTGCCTGCTGCAGACATCACAGTGTCCTGTCCCTGCCATGACCAGAGTGCTCTTCCTCCACGGCCTGAAATGTCACCACGCTTTCAAAATAGGATTCAGGATGACAGTGTAGTTGGTCTTGTTCAAATCTTTCAGGATGCCTGTTGTCTGTGGTAGGAGAGAGGGTGAACACAAGTGCAGTTGTTGCCACAGGGGCACAATGATGAATTCCTGTACTGCTATAAACATCTCAGGCACCAGGGGCAACTGGGAGATGTGGCTCCAAGGGGAGGAATGCATTTACTATCTGAAATGCAGTATGAAGCAATATGGTCAAGAAGCTAGTAGCCTAATCACATTAGTGTGTGCTAGAGCTGCTGGGGAGTTATTTAAAATGACTTGAGATTGCAGCTGAGAAAAGTAGCTCTGGCAGAGTAGCCTGAGGAAGAGGCTGTGTATCATGGCTGTCAACCTTCTCCTTTCATACCAGGTGAAAAAATAGGAAAAAACACCCTGAAATAAGCGTAGCTGCCAGGAGCATGTCTGTGCAGGACAAATGTGATCTAGGTGCCACCACGGGTGTGGTGACCAGCCACCTTCACCCTGCACTGTGCTGTTGGGACTGCAGGGCTGTGGGAGGCAGAGATTGGCAGGAGCTGCTGACAGCTGGAAACCCCCCCAGCCTCCAGCCCCTGGTGCCTGAACAATATGGATACAGAAGGGACAAGTTCCCAGGAAACACTCTATCACATCACGGAGAAGGACCACCTTTTCCAGGTCCCAGTCTAATACACCTGTGACCCAGGACAGACTGTCAGAGGTTCCTCTGGGCCCTGGTTGCTCTGTTTCTGAAGTAGAGGTGACAGTATTTTTGACATATGATACTAAACTTCTATGTGAGTGTGACAGCTTGGAGCTATTCAGATGGGAGGGGAAAGAAATATGTTATTTTTACTAGACTTCAATTCCATTGCAAAGACTTTAAAAAACGGGCACTGGGAAAGTAAAACCAAGAATATTTGCTTTCTAGATTGTACCTTGCAGTGTAATTTTGCTTCCTACCAGTGTCAACACCTGTGAATGTGCACTAGCCAAGGATGGACGACTGGGAATGCCCTAAACTGGTCAGGAAATTTGGATTGCTCCTGCTTGTTCACTTGAGCATTTGAAGGCATATGCAAGCCTGTATTTTTATTGAGACATGATAGAATTGGTAAATCGTGTGCATATTATTTAGCTATTATTGTTTACAGTAAAATTTCAGAGCTCCACACACATAGACAAAAGGAGATATAGCAACACCTCAGGTTGCTCTCTAGTGGCTAAATAACAACATGCAACCTAACAGAAACAATCCCTCACCATCCACCATTTAAAAAAAAAGACTATGCAACACTGTACAAAAAATGTATATTAGCTTTCCTGCTGCTATGGTCTGCCAGGGCACTGTGATATGGCTCACATGAGTGAGCAGGGGGCCCTGGGTTATGCCAGTGTAATGTGGTACTTCTGATACAGCATGTTTGTCTGTTTTACAGCACTCAGTGCATAGCTTCTTTCAGGCTCTAAATCTCTGATGGTTGTGAAAACAGAGAGACTAGAATAATTTATACACAGAGATATAATTAGGACCAAAAGTAATGAGAACAACACTATGAGTAGGAAAGATGAGACTGAAGTAGTACTTCCTGCCACTGGAAGGACCTGATTTAACTGTTCCTCTTCCAGAGTGACTCTCTAAGTGTGTGCACTGGCAGCTTCATCCCTTAAGACAATGAAAACTAAACCAGACAGTGAGAAATCCTGAAAATCAAACTGAAAACTGCCGCTGGTTACTTCCTAGAGAAAATTGTATTCCCCATATTACCCCCAGTAGTCACAGGACACTTCTGAGATTGAAGGCAGTTATTTCAATTTCAGTGTGATATTTGGAGCTACTAGGAAGCAGGATGAAATAGAGCATGAAGTACTTTTTTCCTAACAACTCAATAATAGTGATGAACTAGTTCTGGGTCTAGAGAATATGAAAGCAAAGGCAGCATATGGAAAGCCTGACCATTGCCTTTCAAGGAAGTTCACACCAGGCTCCTGCACTGGGTGCTGCTCCTCACCAGGCAGGGATGTGGTGCCCTGCAGTGGACAGGCATCTCACCTTGGCACACTCTGCCAGGGCCAGCTTGATGTGACATGCAGACCCTTTCATTTCTGAGCAGCACCATGTGCACACCATGGTTTGCATATTTAAGAAGATGTCATCAAATACTAGAAAACACTTCTGCAGCAGGGTAATTGGATTCAGAGCAACCAATACTTGAATGGAAAATTAATAACTTGGCAACTTCATACCTTACTTTTATTAACTCTTTCCCTAACACTCAAGAAACAATCCTCTTAAATTTTATGAAATAAAAAAACCTCTTAGAACTTACAAGAATTATGATGCTTGGACATCTTCCCAGTTCATATGCATATCACACTCGCATCTGTATTTCTATCTATTAAAATTTCTACCTATCTGTATTTCATATCCAGCATGTTTGTCCTAGAAATGTCCTAAAAACACCTGCCTTTAAGACAAACAATACCACTCCCAGTGTGCACTGTTTGCAGAAAGCACAGACAACATCCAACCTGGATAATTTCAACATAGGCTGACCATATAGAGGTTCACACACACACAAAAATTGTGAATCGTGCTGCATTAATGGGTGAAGTGGGTTTATATGCCTGCATTGGCATATTAACACAACCAAATAACTCTGTTGCCATTGCTTTCATTAATGCAGAGAAATTGCTCTCCAACACAACATCTCTTCAACATCTCAGATGAGCCATATGTGTGTAAAAGAAAAAGCCAAAACTCTCACAGCTCTTACCTCAGAAAAAAAAATCATGGAAACTTTAAGTTTTCTACTGGAAAAATTCTTTGAAGCTCTTATCTCAGCATTCAGATAGGTCATACAGTCTTGCAAGGCAACATTTTTTTTGTCTACTCTGTACAACTGGAGCTGGGTAGTAATGGTACATGGGAAATATGTAGAAATATGTGTAAGGGTAGTAAAAAAAAAAATTGCTTGATTCACTCTCTCGGAATTTATTTCCAACATTTACAGCAAACAGAATAATCAAGTGAGTAAAGTTGTTCTTCAGACTTAGTATAAATTCAGCACTAATCTGATTACAGAAATAATTCTTTTTCAGGGGGAGGTAATATGTTGACTGAGATGTAAAGCCTGAATATAATGGGAAACAGAAACCTAGCACAAGAAAACATATATCTATGCTGCAGATTAATTATAGGGAAGCACAAAAAAACCCCCAAAAAATATATCACTTTCCCTTTCTGAAAAAAACCCCAAACCTAAACATGTAAATTGAGCATGAAATGGGAGTAATCCTGGTTGCTGAGAAGTATCACAGCAGGAACTCCAGAGAAAGTGGTTGACATGGTTGTCTTCACCAAGTGATCACTCAGCCAGGGATGCCTTGCAGCACCCTGTGCATGTCACCCCACTGTAGCAAGATTGCCCCTTATGGCTTCAGCAAAGATAAAGAACTGTTCAACAGTTTTTGTTTATAGGATTCCATCTCCTTTGGAGTTCAGATTTTGGATGGAATTTTTTTTTCTGCTGTTTTGAGAAATCTTAGACATCATCCAAAATGCCTTCAGGAGCATTGGTTTGGGGTGAAAACTCCACCGAGCAGCAGTCGGGTAAGGGGAGAAGAGTCACTTCTCTCAATTGGGCAATTTCTGTCTGGAGTGAATGGTGCCCTTTGGCTTCAGGCACAAAGTCAGACCCTGCTGGTGGCCCTCAGCTGAGGGCATGAAGGCAGACCCTGTTGGATGCCTTTTCTGCAGATCCCACACTGCCTTGTGGGCACACAGGTCCACACACTCTGGAGGATGCCATGCCTTCAACTGCACAAACATCCCTCCCAAATCTTCTGACTTGAGTGTTTTTGTTCATCGCCTTGCACTTGGTCTCTGAACAGTGTGGGCAGCAGCAGCACCCTCAGAGTTTGAACCTGCCATTGGCACATACTGGGCAGTGAAAGAAAGAAACAGGAAAAGCTTTGAAAATGACAGCATGGGTGCACCATACCTTCTGTTCTGGTGAGCAAAGGAATGAGCCAGCTTCCTAAGACTTTTTTCAATGCTTTCTTCAATTTTATACTAACTGCATTTTCTATCAATTTCAGCATATATATAAATATATATATAGATATAGATATAGATAAATACTCTGCTTACCTTTAATCACAGTTATTTTCAGTCCCTCTGGTGTTGTTGACCAAAAAGCCCTGTTTGTTGGCTAGAAATTGCTACAATGGTGTGGGGGT
The DNA here is from genome assembly GCF_052056855.1 of Sturnus vulgaris. Lineage (NCBI taxonomy): Eukaryota > Metazoa > Chordata > Aves > Passeriformes > Sturnidae > Sturnus > Sturnus vulgaris. The sequence continues at coordinate 59,396,308 of NC_142247.1, forward strand.
GTATAACAAAACTCCAATCCAGGATAGCTCAGCAAGGAGTGATTGTGGCTCATACTCCTGACTCAAGCATTGTACAGAGCACAGCTCAGCTATGATACATGCTGGGAAACAGTCCTCAGGCACCTACCAAGACTGCATCACAGACAAAAGACCGGGAAATGTGCAAATCAAATGAGAAGGAGGACAGCTCAGATAGCAGATCTGCCAGCTGACAGGAAGGTAGCCGAGCTGATGGCAGCATACAAGTTAAAACCTCAACCCAGTTAGATGTTGACAGACATGGAGCAATCTCCAGAGAAACTGAAATGGTTGGATAGATGTCAGCATCACTTTGAGAGTCCCTGTCTCTCTACTGGTTTGGGGTTTTTTTGTAGCCCAGAAAAAGAGAAGAAAGTATTACAGTGAAGTAGAGGAGACTGCATTCATTAAAGTATTTCTATATCTGCTCTGCATTTTTCAGACCTCAAGGAAATCTCTGTTGGGGAAATCTGAGACTTTTCAAAAGTATATCTCATATAATGGTGGAAAAGAGCCTGCAATTTCACAGTGAGGCAGGATCTGATAATCTTCTACTAAATATGATTTAACTTAAATTATATCATTAAATGCTCTTCTTATATTGCCCATTGTTGAGCAGCAATAGATATCTGGGGCACTGCTGTATGGTTCCCCATGAAAAACTTTGTGATGCGTATATTTTTAGTGTAATATATTTTAATGGCACATTTACTGTGGTATGTGAGTACAGGATCACAGCACATGAACGAGGCTTGTTTGCCTGCTTGCTTCCTACCTTCCTTCCATCTTGTTCTGTTCCTGCCTGGCAGGGACCATGCTAGTCTGAGGAACTGAGTCTGGTTGCAGACATTCTTTAGAAACATGATTCACAACTGTTGGAAATCTATATTACCAAAAATAAGCACCCTCAGGATGACTTTCCAAAGCATTTTTTAGACCTTTGCTTACTTGTCAAGGAAGCAAACTGTAGTTTATCCTAAATTCAAATACTCTCTAAAACTTTGAGAAGGCTTGACATTAAATATACACCCCTGGGGTTTCAATGACACCTAATAGACAGGATAGGAGTCATCCATTAAACACGCTTGCAAAACGCTTTCCTATATATAACTGAATATCCTAAAGGTTATTTATACTGTGCTTAATTAATTTCCAGTTTTGATGATCCTTCCAATACAAGGCAATGTCTGTTCATGACTAGGAACCATAATAGGAGCTTATTTTAAACTCTCAGGGTTTTCTTGTCTCTTGTATTACTCAGAATCTCTCTGTTGTGAGCGGAATTAAGCTACACCTGAACTGTGCAAGAAAATACACTGCAATAAGAATAATTAATATTTCACTGTAAAAAAGTTTAAAACCTGTTTGGAGCCATGTAGCAGCTGTCCAAGATCCCAGTTTATTCTGCCTTGTACCTATTCACCCAAAGCACAGACAAGAAGAGCAAATTGGGAAGCACTGGACGGCTGCAGCAGGGATGAGCCCCCTTGGGAAGGGCAGGTGGGGCACCACCCCTCTCTTCACAAGCTTCAATGTACATCAGGACATGGTGAGTTTGCAGAGCACCTGCAGGAAGGATGCAGATGAAATCTGTGGTTTTTATCTGATGTCTTTAGTCCTGCTTGGGGCTGGCTCCCCAGGAAAATCCCTGTCCCGGGCCCAGCTCATCATCCCATTGGAGTGCTCAGCAAGGTGATGGCAGCACATACAGCCCTGGCATTTTGCAGGGCTCCCTGGTGTGGTTTGCAGGGTGAGCAGGAGAGGACACAGGGCTGTGAAATCCAGACTGGCATCTGTCTGAGTGAGCTCCCAAGGGAAAGACAAAGGTGTCTCTTCTACTATTCTCCAAAAGCGGGCACTAATTCAGAGTCCAAACCACACCTTGCCTCTAAGAGACGTGGCTGTGTTGGCCTCAAAAATCACATGCTGGCAGGAGCCAAATAGGAAAAGTGAGCTGAGCCCTAATGTGTGTTGGAAAGGAAGCTTCAGTGTCTTGAAGGGACCTGTCCCCCAAAGTGAAAGCTTGCTGCACCTGTCCTACACAAGTGTTTCAAGTCCTTGTCAGAGCCTGGAGGGCAGTTCTTCTCCCAGGTAATTGTGCCCTCTCACCCATCAAACCACCTCCCAAGCTCTGGTGTATGCAAGAGATGCAAATATTCTCTTGATAGGATTATTTATATTTATATTTCATTATAAACAAGTCAGGAAAGTGAAAAAATCCAACAGCTACAAAAATCCCATGACAGTAAGGGAGCAAAGCAATTCATCACATTATGTTTTCATATTTATACAGCTCTGCAACAGTATCACAAAGAGGAAAGATAAAAAGCAGTTAATATAATTCGCATGTTAATAGCCCACATATTCCAGAAAGTGAAAAAAGAGAGAGGATAATATTGCCAGAGCACAGACATGAAAGGTCAAGTCAGATCAAGGTGCTGGCAATCATCAAACACAAAAGAAACACCGTAGAAACTTGCATTTAAAGAAGAATAAAACAACAATAAAGAATTCTGATGAAAAGCAGGTAGGCATTTCATTTCCCTGAATTAAAAGTGCTCTTCAAATGTGTTCATCCTCAGATAAAAAGAAAAGAGAGAGTGCAAAGAAGTGGTGTCCTTGCAAAACCCCAGCAGAGCTCAAACTGCAGTGCTGGCTCCGGGGATGGCCTCTGAAGTTAAGCAGGACAGGGGGCTGAATTCTGCCTCCTTTCTCATCTTTGATTGCACCTTTTTCATGTGTCAGTCCCAGGAAGCATCAGTGGAGAAAACCAGAAGGATGCAAACTTGCTGCTAAGTCGTCAGGACAACCTCTGCTCATCTCATCTTCGGCAAGCTGATTTTGCAGGGCTGTGTCCAAACCACCGTCATTGCTATTCATCTCACAGCTGTGCTTCAGAACTTTCACCTGCAAATGGGATTACAAATGCAATCATTAGTACAGATTCCCCAAGAAGCTTTCACAGTATTACAATTAGATTTCCCATTCTAGCAGCATCTAAATCAATATGATATGATTAGTTACTCTTGTGGATTACATGCTGCTGTACAAAACCTTCACACACAGAAATCTGAGTAATTTAATCAGGCAGTAATGGATTCTGGGAATGCTCCCACTGTCTAGAAACTTAAAATCATTCTGTCTCTATAATAATTTGCCATTATGCACCTGAAGGTAAATTGCCTGACATACCTGACAGTGGACAGCAGTGATTAAAACAGGTCACATCTCATCAGCCAAAGTGGCAACTCCCTCTGAATTCACTTTGCAAACTGAATTTGAGGGAGAAAAAAACCCCATCTTTAGTTGTTTTTCCTGGGCTATAACTTAGGTTTTAAGCTGTCTCTTTAAATACATCTATGTGTGTATTTGTGTGTGTGTGAGAGAGAGAGAGAGAAAGACAGTGTAAGTGATACACATTTCTCATCATTTTAGTCAAGGTGAGAAGAGTATATGAACTAATGCTCCTGGGGAAATGCAGCAGACCAAGGCAGAAATGAGCACATCATTTTATTTCTCTGAAGGTGCTCAGCACTGCTGAGCAAGATATTGGGAAGGAGGAACCTTTCTGGAAGGGTCTTGAAAGAAAAGAGTCCTTGGCTGCCATTGCTAGCAGCTCACAGGAGAGAGCAATTCTGTGTACAGGCACCTGAGCTGCTGATAGCTGCTGTTCAGGAAAGGATTTGCACCTCATGTTTCCCCAGCTTGGATAAACAGCTCAGCCCCACACCTCTGAGCTGCAGCAGCTCTCCTCTGAGATTGCAAACAGTCCTGAAAAACAAACCAGCATGCTTGGTGCTGCAAAGGCAGCTGACAAAGGCAAGGGGAAAACACACAAACTCATGCATGGAGAAATAGCTACAGCTTCATTTGAAAAAATTGTCTTGTATGTTTCTAGGCAGAAACTACTCAGAAATGTGCTGCTGTTCATCTCTTATCCTACCAATATGCAACAGCTTATGCCTAAGAAATACAAGTCATTATGTTACTTTTGAGGACATTCCTTTTTCTTACAGCACTGTTGCATTGTAATGGTCCTGACCCGTAGTTTAGCCTGTGGACTCCTGCTTTTGAGGAGGATTTTTCCTATGGTAAATTGATATTTCAAAAAGCCAGTTGGCAAGAAAAGAAAGAAAAATAGCTATCCATGGAAACTTTCCTAAGCAATAATTGCCAGTGAACCCTGCCCTCATTATAAAACTCTACATAGCCTGACATAAAAAAGCCCCATGATGCACATACACTTTTCACCTCTACATTCTCCATAATAATCTCAGCTGTGTTACTCTGTTCAGATATGCTGACCAGAGTAACACAGTTTCAGTGTTACTCTACATCTTTTTGGGGGTGGGGTGTGGTCTGTGTGCTGAGCCAGGTGTGCTGTGTGCCAGGGCTGCTCCTTGCCCAGAGACACCACAGAACTGGCACTGCCAAAACCCCACTGGCACTGCTGGGTGTGTTAGTCCTTCTGGCAAGAAGCTGTTAGACAAACCTCTTCTTAATTCTTTATTGGAGGAAATCTGTGAAGCCATTAACCAAAGGAATTGGTGGCATTTGGGCAGGGGGAGGAGGGTGCTGCCAACGCCCTGGTCATGGCCACTTGCCCACCCATGCTCTGCAGCCCACAGTTCACCATTGAAAGGAAGGGTTGACATTTATTGCAGGCTGGAGATTGGACCACTGCATTACCATTAATAAACAATAAAGCTATTAAAGCATATTAAAGCTTGGCAATGAACTTGTCAAAATGGATGATCTATAAATCAATATAAACAGCAGTGACAGGCAGTAATTGAATTCCAGTGGTTCCTCATAACATGCTAAATATGAAAGGACATGACATGCTGAAAATAAAGTAAGAAAGCTGAAAAATTGATAGCATTAACGTTCTCCTGGTGAAACGTGGCATCACTTCAGCCCTTAATGGGGATCAAACTGTGAATACGTATTGACTTCTTCTTTTAAAACAAGAAAATGGCCATATAAATCTGAGACTTCCCAATTTAGAAATGGCTGCTCAAAAAGTTCACAGGCGCGCTGGATGTCGCTGCCACAGAGCAGCAGACAGAGCCCTCCTCCGATGGGTTCATTAGCAGGACTTCTTGCTTTACTTGGGTAGGAAGAAGGATGGGTTTTGTACAATCCAGAAAGCCTCTGAAGTTGATTCATCCATTTTCATCTTCCATAAAGGACCAGCAAAAACCCATTGGGCAGGAGAAGTTAATGCTAGCATGCTGCCAGGCTCGGGTGGCTACATATCTTTCAAATTCAAATATAACAAGCCAGGCCTCAAATATCAGCGGAGATCGAGACAATCAGAATGGAAAGAAATTGGTGAAGTCGCAGCAAGCCTTTTAATGTAGATTCAAGTGACAGCAAATAAATCATGACAGCCTCTGTGGATGGAACCAGGGCCTCATTCTTTATTTTCTCTTGATGTGCTCCACTTAGTGAAGCCTTTCTTACACGATTTTTTCAATTGAGCCCTAAGCCACTGGAGTTCAGAAAATGCTGAAAGGGAGGGCTCGGACATCTTACTGAGAATTATTATCTCTGTGCCACCTCACTCATGGGCAGAGAGCACTTGTATTCAAAAATCATGGGAGATATTTGCATATTTGGATATCTGGATATTTTTTAGAAAATAATTACATAAATTAGTAGCCATGTATGAGTAGTGGCCTGCCAATAAGGTTCTGAGTGGTTGAGAGCAGCAGAGATGGGACTGGTCACCAGTGCAGAATCAGTGCAGCCACAGAGCAGCAGGTGTGCCTGGCTTGGCTGCCACCACTGGGCTAAAACTGCTGCATGGATGAAGTTCATATTTAACAAGACGTAGAACTTCATTGGGGCCACTCTGCACCATTGAGTCTTGAAAACAGCCCATGTTTGGAAAAGAGACAGGTGTAGGGGTGGGCATTTTCTGAGAGTTACTCTGTTTAGACACAAAATTTGAAATTAAAATGGAAAAAACTTGTAAGAAACAGATCAAGGAGGCAGCATTTTTTCCTTTTGAATATAATTTATTCTTTGGGGTCAGCCAAGACTCATCTGACCTATCTGATGTACATTCTGTCTTGAGATTTGCTGAGCATGTACTGATGTAACATGAAAGGTTAAAGAAACCCATGATAAAAAGTCTAAAACCGTTAAAGACAATCTGTAGAATTATAAAACATACATCATCCATACCTTGCATGGAGACTGGTGAAGCAGGCCTCAAACAAAACAATTTTTCCTGTGAGGCTATCGAGGGTGCCAGTATACAGCATCCTTGCCAACTTTCGTACACCATTTTCCCCATCCCATCCTAAACTCCTCCACCAGGAGCTGTGTTACCCTCCTGTGCCTTTAAACCTGCAGGAGATGGGAAGCATGATGTGCAATAACAGTACTGGCTTTAACCAACAAGACAGCTCTGATACATTGTCCACTGAAATAGATGAACTTGCCTTGAATTTTCCCTGCATTTGCATCATCCTTAATTTTTCTTATGTGGAGATTTTTTACTGTAATTTAAAAGATTTAGTCAACTGAATGCAGTGTTGATTAGCTCAGTACTATAATTGTGCTTCATGAACACCTAGTGCTTGTATGTTACAGCTGTCCAAATTCCCATTACACTATTAATCTAGCTTTTATGATACTTCAGAACTGAAGTATCAAAAAACTGTGATGTAAGTGGAAGAAACCACAGTGGCAATTTACAAAAGAGCCCATATGAGTTATTATGAAAGTAACAAAAAAACAAAACAAGTGAGCCTGTTTGCAAAACCCAGAGAATGCTGACCTGTGAGAACAAGGAAAAACCAGATATGACATACCAATAGCCAGCTTTTCAACACTGCCTACAGCATGTCACCCTGCTAGGTTCAGGGCCATGTACTTGTTCTTCAGTGCCGATGGAAGAAATCCAGCCCTCTCCCCTCAGATTTCCTTTCTCCAGCACCTGTGGGGGAAGAGAAGCAGCCTGTAATAATTGTGTTAATACACTATTCACATTTCCATTTGTTGTTTTCTCAGCCACTACACTTAGAGAAGGGTTTTGTACCATAAGAGAAACCCTTACTCCCCAAATACTTACACCCCAGGGATATACAACATAAGCATCTCAGTCACTGCTGGTTTTGGAGTACAGTTCTAGTGTAGTGTAATTGCACTAGACCTGTTTTGTTCAAGCAAGGCGAGACACAAACCTGCTCTGCAAAGTCAGGGAGCAGAGAATTGCTCACTCACCTCTCACTGCTGTGCACAAGCTCCCTGTCTGTGTGTCCTCTGCAGCAATCCACACCTGGGCCAGGAAAGAGGCACTGTAGAAAGAAAAATGGCTAAAAATAACGTGACCAGTGTCCAGTTGAAGGCTTATAAGGAAGTGTGATAAATCTATTTGTGCTTCTTCTGTACTTGGAACAAAGCCAGGAAACAAGTTATTTTTTACGGGAATGCACCACCTCATTTTCTTATGAAATAATCATCTCCTTGCAGGGTACTAGAGAGGGATTTTCCTGGGGGAACTTGGTAGTGAGAAGGGCATTAGGAACATTTCTGAAAGCTGTTGTCCCTAGGCAAAGCAAGAGCTTTCTTTTCTCAACCCCAACCTAAGTCCTAACCTATTTGTGACCTTTATATCTATCCCTAATCCTAACTTTTGCCTTGCTCTGTTACTAGAGGGAAAGAAAGACTGCTTTTTATTATTATTATTTTCCTAATGTGAGTCTGGCAGAACTTCCCAACTCATGTTTAGGGTTAGGGTTGAAAGAGAAATGCCAGTACATCAATGCAAGTGAGACTGAAATGGGGTTGCAAAAGGGAAGCAGAGGCTTCAGAGATGGTAGCTGAGAGAAGTATTTAGTATGTGTAGTATGGGTAATGGCCAGAGGAAAACTGCCAGTGTTTTAGCTGCAGCTGGTTTAAGGTTAATACTAAGTTTAGGGTTAAGAGAAAAGTCCAGAGTTTCATTTGCAGTAGGGCTGGAAAAGAGCAGAAAAAGAGATCAAAGAACACAGTAGTAAAATATTTCAAGTTCATCTGTCACACTAATTCTCACTAGCTACTAGTGAGGTGGTGAGGAATGAGTGACACAGTGCTTAGATGCACCTCTGAACCCAGTGATACCTCCTGACAGAACAAAACACCTCCCAGGAGTCAGGTGCCCTTTCTCCAGCCAAAACAAAAAAGACTGAGATTAAAAAACAAAGATTTTCTTTCATTATTGTTTAAAGACTGATTATTCACAATCTATATTCTCTGTACATTTCTGACCAATAGCCAGCATTAGATCTGGCTCCTGAGTCAAACAGAACATGTTCTTGAAAATATGATTCCAAAAAGGATGCTTTGCTCAAAGTGCCTAAATTGGAGCCAGACAGAAGGCAAATAATGCTACCCAGACATAAATTGTGCTGAAACACAATTCTGGTTGCCCCTAGGCTCATTATTTCTCACTTGCTTAAGAACAGCAGTGTTTGGTGTCACTGGTCTCTGGAGGCTGCCAACCACAGCCTTCTACTGCTCACCTGCCCAGGTGCAGAGGAGTGGTACAAGGCTCCTTCCACTGCCTCCATGGCTGCTCCTGCCTATCAAAGACCTACTGACAAAAGCAAGATATTTAATTCTTGCCAGCAAAAAGCACTCGCAATCTTTTGTTCACTGGACATGAGGACAAATATCTATTAACTGTGAACTGCACACTCATACAAGAACTGAATGCCTTTGGTGGTGATGAATGTAAATGCATGTATCTTCTTGAGATGAGACTCACAGATTCCAGGAATTGCTTCCTACTTTACATTTTGGGTGAATAGTCAACTGAGCTTGAAAAACATACAGCTTAGAAAGCATCCTTCCCTTCCTCTCCATGATTGCTAGGCAAGGGATGGGGAAAGCAGGCTGAGTCCAGCTGTGGCAAAACCCTTGGGAGGACATGCAAAGCCATCTTTTTGATTACGTAATCCCTCTGCAAGCCCTTTCCCCTTAAAACACGATTAAAAGCAGTGGCCAGGAGGAGTTCACCTTTAGAAAACGACACTGACAAGAAATCACTTCCCAAACAGATAGTTGCCTGAGTCCCTGAGATGAAGAAGAGGTTTGATGGATAAGAGGGCAATATTAAAATGTCTCCTCACATAAGAAAACAGAATGAGAGCAATCATCAGAATTTATCAGCCTGAGAGGAGCAGACTGTTTTCTTGGCACTGAAGGAACCCAATACACTAAATCAAAACCAGAGCATGGGCTCACAAAAGAAAGAGGCAGATGTCTCTGCCATATAAATTCCACATAAATGACTTTCTGGAAAGGGGATCCTATTTAAGCACACACCTTAGTGACATGTGAGAAAGACCTAACAAAACAAAGCAGAGCATGAAGTTGGTATCAGCACTAGAACTGAAGCCATTTTTGAAGAGTAATGACCCATCTGCCAACCATGCATAGGCTTTGTTATTTCAGATGTCCTTCTTTGCAAAGCCCAAATAACCTCCTCTTAACACCTGAATCAACATCCATGTGTTTATGAATCACCCATTTTTAAATCATTCCAGCCAAAATATTGTCCAGACTCATCAAAATCCTGCCTCCTGAGGGCAACAGGAGCTTTCTGGTGAAAACAGGAGTGAGCTGTGGTTCAGGGTGAACTGTGTCCCAGGAAGATACTGCCATATCCATGACACATCCCAATCACAGCAGAGATATAATACTGCCACAGTTCCAGAAAATGCTCAGAAAATAAGTGATGCCCTGAGAATGCCAGGCAGGACACCTCTCTTGATAATATCCAAATATAAAAGCACAACCATAAACTCTCATTTATGAAGATAAATTGAGTCTTAAATCAAATCAGACTTGAGCCCAAACATGACTTTTACACAGCTGCCAAATGTAAGATATAAAACATGACTTCAGTTTCCTAATAGAGAGATACAGATTATGTAGGTCTTCCTTGGATGTAGAGGGGCAGAAAGAAATAATGCAAAGATTAAGGTTTTGCAACAGCAGTCTGGGTGAAATACGCATGGGAAGAATGGATTAGTAGCTCTTCATGTTAGAATAAGCTCTAAGAGCGTGCAGGCATCACTGGAGGAGGTCAAACACAAACCTCTCCTTGGGAGCAGGTGAGGTGACATCACAGCCATCTACGTTAACCTCTGGCACTGATTAGCCTATTCCCCACTCCCTGAAAAATCAGTCTGCAAATAGCATCAGGCCTGACCTACTTCTGCCTGCTTAGCTGCAAATTTCAGTGATTGGAGCTTTCCTGTGCTGGGTTTCTTCCAGCAAAATGTCAGGCTTTTCCTTCTTGCTCTTCAGAGGCACTGAGTAAGCCCAAGGTCCCAGAATGTTCCTGTGAGCTGGAGAGGAGAGGGAGGGATGAGCTGTGGTGTGGGAGGGCACCCAGCATGCTGTGTGCTCGAGGCAGCAGATAAGTGGCACTGGTGCAAAGGAGTGATGTTTTCAAGGCATGGCTTGCACATCTGGATGAGGGCAGACTGCTTTTCACAGGCAGGGAATAGCTTTGTAAAGAGACGTGGAAACCTGAGCAACGTGCTTAACAGCACATTTATTCAGTAAGAAGTATTATACAAATGTCATGTCTGTTGAACTCATTTTAGTACTCTGAAGGCTGAGAGATGGATTGAATAGGTAAGGTCATCAGCTAACTCCAGAAAAAATCTTATTGCTGCAGCTCAAAAGCACTATGCTCTTTTTTACTGCTGAGCTCTGCCTTCTGAGCAAGAATATTCAGTGAAATCTAGTGGAATACAAAAAGTTTTGTCCCTCAGCTCGTCCAAGGATACATGTCACCTCTTTGTCCCAGTCGTTAGGAATTAGGCTGCAATTGATACAGTCATTTGGGGACTTAGAGTAAGATAATGAATTAATTAGTTTTAGCTTTTTATTTCATCCCTGTGACTTGACCATTAATCATTTCTTAACAGGATTTTTTTTAATCCCCCTACAGTCATAGAAATTGAACATCAAATTTAAATGGAACAGTAACATTACATCCTAGTCAGAAGTAAGGAAAAAGCTCCAGCTGCATACCCCCATGAGATATAAGTAGCTGTATCATGTTAATATGAGGAATTTTCCTATTCATAAATAACACAGAAAAAAAAATCCAACCAACTTGTCCTTAAATGAAACATACTTTAACTGAAAAATTCCTACAAGATCCATCTCCTCAGGTCCTTATTATCTTGTTTCCAAAATGCAAGTGAGAATACAAGTGCAGGCCCTTAACAATGTATATTTTTCTGCTATGCTGTGTTGAATGCTATATACGATGATCCATCCTTGAAAAGGAGCATGAGATCCAGTTTAAAATTTTTCCTCATAGCTATACTAGTGCCAGGAAAATCACAGAAGACTGTAAATGTGTGGATTTGGGGTGTACTTTCAATACATAGATCTTAGTAAAAATACATACATATGGTAGTATTTATCCTAATTCTCTTCAGCTTTGTACCATAATATGTTTATTAAATCAATGCATAGAAACTATTGTTAGGCAGATGGCAGAGTCTGGTCTTAATTTGATGAAGTAGTTGAAAAAGAAGGATGATTCCTCATTGAAAATTACTGGGAATTTCTTTAATAATTTTGTAATTTCTTTATGTTGCAGCAAAATTCACTACAGCCTTTTTTTATCCAATTCCATAAAAAAAGATTAAGAGATGAAAAAATTGCTTATTCAGACAAGAGACAGAATGTGGATTTTTGTACTGCTGGGGAGTCTTGGAAAAGCTTCTGCAGTGACCACTTTTGCTAAAACAGCAAATTCATGCTTATTTGACAGGCAAACTACATCTGAGTAACGAAAGTACATATTTATGCACTGCTTGCACACAAATCCTCGATTACATCCTTTAAACTCAGTGGAGCACTTCAACTCCTATAGCTGTGTATAAAAGGGCTGAATAATTTTATGGTCAGCAATAATAGAATTTTTACTTTTGCAAATAAAGGAAACTTGGGTCAAGCAGAAATATGATTGCCATAGGCATTAAAAAGCAACAAGCACATATGTGTATGTTTAGCATTTTGTACTCAATCAGGCCCATAACACTTGGACGAATGTATCATCAAATCTTCTGCTAATATTCCATTTCCCATTCATTTCCTTCAAGTGAGGTCTGCTCTGTTAAGTCCCAGAGGAGGGTGAAGGCACTGGAGCCCTGAGCAGCCAGACCCCAGCACTGGGGAGGAAGGTTGCAGGCCATTTAAGGCCATTTAAGAACAAATAGACTGACTGACTGACTTGTCTGTCTCTCCTTGCCTTTCGTAGGGAACAAAGCAGCTCCAGAGGAGAGCATGCAGGACACCTAACACTGCTTTCTACCAAGGTTGTGGGGAAGCAGTGTGAGGCTGGAAGAACTTACACCTGCCCCTGCAGTCCTCTTGCTGGCAGGACACGGAGCTCAGGTGACAGCTCTGTTTGGGCTACTAGCCTTGTTCCCTGGGAAGTGGGATGTGCTGGCTTCCTGGCTCTATAGTATTGACATGACTGAACCACTGGTCAGTAATACGTCCTAAATAGAAAATACCTGTTACAGGCAGGGAGATTGTTCAGGCATATTAGACAGTCATTCAATGAGGCATTAGGACACACTAAAAAATCTTCAAGATATAGACCAGGAATGTCTCAGGTGGACCTGATTCTGCCTTGGGAAGGGAGAAGGGCTGGGCAATGCCTAAGGTGTCAGCCTGGACTGTGCCCCTATTTCAAAGTGTGGTATTCAGATCACAGATCATGTCAAGTAAGTGAGTGCTGATTCCACAGCCTAGACCTCGGTGAAGCCATCCAAACCTACATCTCTCTTTCCTGGCTCCCCTTGGTTGCTTGCCACTGATGCTCTCTACAGATGTGTTTGAAGGAGCAGAAATCTATGGTGAATTGCTGGAAACTAACCGAGAAGACACAGCACTCTTGACCTCCGTTGAAGAGGGATTGATTTTTAGTGATGTTCACATGGGCAGCAGGAGCCTCTCGGGTCTCAGGGAGGCTGGAGGATCTTCCCCACACAGCAGAAGGCCCAGGAGTACAGCACAGGACTGAAACACATGAGACATTTCTCTGTGACAGTATTAACTCTGATAATAATGGCACCAGCCCAAGAGAGAATATATTTCTCTTTCACAGACTGAAATAAAAAGTTAGCATTTTGAGAGCTTTGCATACATTACAGGAATTAGATATACTGCACTACAAACACTGCTGTGCTGCACAGGGCCTCTGAAGTGCTTGTGTCCATAAATCAGACAGTCTGGAAAGCAAAAGAAGGTGATCTGTCCTTCAGCACCACACAGTGTGGGAGACACCATTCCCTCCTAAAGGAATCGTGGCTGTCCAGCTCGGAGCTAGCTGTGAGATCCACAGTTTGCACCTCCAGCACTGGGGCCTCAAGGACATGGCCCAGGCACTTCAGCAGCTTTTGCCATTTTGAATAATGTCCCCTCCCAAACAGGTTCTGCTCTCTTTTCCCTGTCATTCCAGCTGCAGCCAGTATGCTCCAGTGAAGCCAATGGAAAAACACAGTTGTTTCCTCTGCACGGCTGTGCTTGGAGCTCTACCAGGACAAGGGAGCAGATCCACATGCTCCCTTTGTGTGCCCAAGGAATGCTGGTCCAGAGAGTGTAACTGAACCTTATCAAGGGTTATACAGGAGCTCCAGTTTAAATTGAAATTTCTTCCCTGTCCTGCTCCAACAATTATGGAAAGGCACAGTAAAGTAGCTGGTGGCTCCCTTGGCGCTGGACTAGGTCTCTACAGTGCAAATCATCTATTTCTTTTCCTAAGAGGACAGCAGGAGGCCACCAGTTTAAGTGACTTGACTTAGTTGCTCACATGCAGAAAGAATTAATTTGCAATGGCTGTAAAGCAGCAGGACAGCCAGGTGCAATCATGAATCTCGGCAGCTCTCCATATTTATATTAGGCCCTTTGCAGCTGCTCTAGAGGCGCCTCACTAACTCTGAACTTCCACTGAATACCAAGTGACTATGACTGCATGCAGAGCACTGTCCCTCCTTTCAAGAACACACAGACATAGCAGAAAAAGATAAAATAATCAAAAGAAATGGTTGGAAAGTTTTTCTATTTGGAGAAAAAGGGGATTCTTCTCCCTCAAGAGCAATGTGAGAGGAAAGGATAAGATAGCCTAAATCAGGGCTCTTCTGCAGCCAAGTCAGAGCTGTCACATATCCAGGAGCAGGACAGCACAGTTTGTAAGCCCAGTCAGGAGCTGGGAAACTTGTTTTAAACCAGTTTTAGAAGTAGAAAGCTATTCATGTCTTTGTACATATACAGTGTACATATACATGTACAGTATATACACCACCAGAAGAATGTGTACATGGACCTGGGCATGTGCCTTCATTAAGCAAGAGAGTTGATGGAGCACCAATGCTATGAATTTACAGAGTTTGGATCCAGCCTCTCCCCAAAACTTTACCACTTGCTGGACTGCTAACACAAGTAAGGCTGCCTGAATTAGGTGATTCATTCCCATTCCCTAAGTGGCTGGTCAAATTTTGCACCAGTACTTATGTGACTGGGGTTATGGACCACACACGTGCACCTGTGCTTCTGTTCCAGTCTCTTCTAGGTATGTATGGGCTACAAGTGGCTTTAATGCATTCTTGAATATTTTGAATGTTGTTTTTCTTTATCCTTGCACTATGGGGTAGTACATGTGGGTGTGATGGAGTCATCCAGGCACTAAGGCACTTGGCTCACACATAGCTGGGTGGATAAGTTCACCTTTCCCTTGTTTGAAACCCACCTCCTGATTACAAGTGGTTTAAAAGTTTGCACCATAAAGTTTTGACAGGGTGTATCACTTTCATTAAAAGTTTTATAAGGAGATTTTGCAGAAGGGGGACATTTCTTAAACATGAATGAGGCTCTGATTTAGTACATGAGCCTCTGCTTGGCAGCATCTGCAGTGAAAAGCTCTGTGTAGAGCAAGGTGATCAGCACGGACCTCTTCCAGGAGGGAGGACTCAGGCTCTCAGCATACACCAGCACCATGCTAATACATGTTACATTGTGGTGTGCAACAGAACCTAAAAGAACTTAAAATGATGGTGAAATGAGACCAGTGGCCTCTGGTTGCACATCTGCTGAGGGTGTACTCTCTGCCCATCCTCGTGTTGCAGCACGGGCTCAGGAGACCTCGTGGGAACCAAGCT
Organism: Sturnus vulgaris; assembly: GCF_052056855.1. Classification (NCBI taxonomy): domain Eukaryota; kingdom Metazoa; phylum Chordata; class Aves; order Passeriformes; family Sturnidae; genus Sturnus; species Sturnus vulgaris. Next base: position 59,411,517 of record NC_142247.1, read on the forward strand.
CCTGACCAGATGAGGTCTGCCCCATCCCAGAGCATTCAGGGGGTGCAGCAGCTCTTTAAAACATGTCTAAGGGGGTCTGGGGAAGAAGCCACAGGCTGTAAGCTGTTAGCAGGGAGGAATGGATGCCTGGACACAGAACCAAGCAGCATAAGCCTGAAGCGGATCCATAAGTGTAACTTTATCTAAGACTCAGAAAAGCCAAAGAAAAGTTCAGTGTCACGGAGTCAGGGTGAGCAGCAGCCAACATGATTGAAAAGCAAGCAAGCAGTAAATAGAGTAGCTCCCTCTTCTGTGCCCTGGAGACACCAGCCAACCTGGCTGGCCTTGGCTGGCAGCCTGAGAGATACCAGGTGTGAGCTGTATCACTCTCACTCCTTGCCTCCCAGTGTCCTCATTTTCAGTACTTAACTGGATGCTCTGTATCAACATGCTGGTGCATTTCCTCAGTCACATACATTTCTTGATTACTTGCTTTTTACAGATTATACTCCTTTGAAGGGATATAAAAAAGTAATGCCACAGGTTTGTCCTTCCAATGTTCAGTACGTGCATCCTCCCCTGTTGTTATAATGATATTCAAATATGAAACAGAACTGAAGGAACACTTTTAATTTGAGTGCAAGACAGAAGCTCTTTATCCCATAGACTCAAGTGACCTATATCCTCCTAGGCTATCCCACTCATTATTTGTGAACCCAGCCCCGCTCTTTTCCTTCTAAACTTCCATCGTTTTATTATTTTATTCAGTGTTTAGGGCACTCAGTGTTTTAGAGCAAAATTTCTGAATGCATTTACTCAATAAAGACTAAAATAAATCTCAACAGCCTGCAAAGATTTGGAATTTCACTACATCTACAGAAAGAGGAAAGAAAGCAAAGTGTGTGTGTTTTGATTTTTGGCCTCAAATTGTTGCAACAGCTAAAATCCCCTGCTTAACTAACTTGTGTCATCCGTACTTTTCATCTCCACCTGTGCAATCATTTGCAGAAACATTATTAGCTGTTTGATTTTTTTCTCCAGTTTGCTTCCATAGCAACATCCATCAGGGAGAGAACAGCAGGAGCATATGGGGAAGTTATAAAGCACATTTTCTACAAGAAAAGGAGGCCAAAGCATTTAACAGACAGCACTTAGGTTTCCCTTAGTAACTGAAATTCCAAAATACCTCTCTTGTTTCAGTATGTCCTAGTATTAATTAGGCTGCTTAATGATGTACCAGTGCAGGCTGGAGGTAACACTTGGGTTGTCTTTAATTAATCAAGGTACTGGAACATTTCTTTGAGATTTAAGCTTATTGCCAAAACACATCCTTATTACATTTTTGTGTGTGTATTTTACAAGCAAGGCTTGGAGCTGTTAGACAGCCTTTGACATGCTAAATATTGTGGAAAAATTTTTGCATAAAGTTCCAAAGAGAAATGCCAGAGCTGAAAATTATCTGTTTGAATAGTTTGAAATCTGTCACCAAGGAATAGCTAGAAGCTGTCAGGTCAATTTTAGAGTAAGTATAAAAAAAAATAAAAACATATCTTCTGCATATCTCTCTTTACCAGCAGCAACCCATATAAGCTGGTATTTTATTAATGAAAACTAGTGGTGTTCCTCTTTAGTTTAAAATACAGACCCTGAAGCTCAATATGAAAACACTAATAATGTTTAAGCCTTTTTAGCAAATCAAATATTGTACTAATCTCTTGACTAGATCCATATTTATGCCAGTACATACATAAAATGGAGATGTTGATGTTTTGGGGGTGCTGTATGCTGCATAAGCATAAAACTGACAGGGAGACTGATGAGACTGCAGTATAGGATGTTGGTGGAGATCAAATTATTTGTGTCCAGACAAACACACAGGAAGATGTTGCACCAAGAAGAGGTGCATCCTGCTGGCAGGCTGCTATTTGTCCCTGGTGTGTCTGCTGGTTTGGAAATGTGGCCAGTGCTGGATGCAGGAGGAGACACATCACAGTCCTATTGAGGCCCCTGAAAAACATTCAGACAATGCAAATGCTCTTTCTGTAAACAGTTTAACAATTGTCTCATACACCCACCAACTGAACACTTCTGCTCTCTTCCAGCTCTGTATATCCTCACCTCCTTCAACACCTTCTTATCCCTGGCAGTTGGTTCCCATCTGAGCATAATGTCTCCACCATCCCAGTGCCCCTTCCTCACCTCCTGCAGCCCTTCTGCCACCCAGCCACCTCTCCCTCTGTCCCTTCACCTGCTAAGGGCAGAACTGGAGGAGCAGGAGTTGTCTCCCAGTACAGCAAAGAAAAGTAAAATCTGCTCACACATTTCCAACATATCTGGAAGCATTCTGTGACCCATCACATGCTCAATGCCACTTAGCCAAATCTGGGCCAGACCCCAGTGACCTGTCCTGCTGCCTCCATCAGCTCTGCAATCAGAGAATGCTGCTGCTCAAGGACCCTTGAAATCCCACTAAAAATCAAAATTTGCTTTGCGGAAACTCAAGCTGGCCATGGACCAGTGACCTGAAATGAATGAACAGACTCAAAGTTACTTGGGTACACAGAGCTCCAGACAGCTAGACATGCTAGAGGTTGCTCTTTATTTATGAAAAGTTTTGTATTTTAAAACAGGCAAACATGTCTTTATCCTCTTTTTACTCTCATTCCTGGGCTGCAAGGGTTTACTGGACAGCAACAAATTATGCCATTTTGTAGATGTGTAAGAATAACCCACTTACCAATCCACAGCCAAGAGGAAAACACTAAGGCACCTAAACAGGTAACTGCAGTAGCTATAACTCACTCAGGTACAATTTTTTAGCATTTTTGGTGTGCAGCAGTGTTTCCTTAAAAATTAAATCTACTCACTCCCCACCCTCAATTTGGAAGGAAGATCTTATTTCCTGTCATTTGATCATTTGCTTGTGTTTAAAGCAGAACCTTTGAGAGACCATATATGCAAAGTCTAGTCCTGCCTGACGGGAGAAAGTTTAGGGTTGCCTGGAGGATGAGCCCTTCTCTAACACGTGGTTCTCTCATATTACAGCAGATCTTCCAAATCCAGTTTCTATTAAGGATGGCATAGGCAGAATCTGTCCTCCTAGAAGTTATCAAACATATATAAATAAACAGGAAGCAGTATTTCTCTCCCTTTATTTAAAAAGCACCTGCTGCATCAACTAAGCTGTAGCATAGATAGAACGCGAAAAATCAGAGCTGGCAGAGGATAAATTGGAGAAACAACATTTCAGTTGGTCCTCCTACAGGAGCGACTCGTCAGACTAACCACGGGGACAGACAGAGCCAGGTTTCCACCCTCCCTGGCTATCAGAGGCAGCTCTGCTGGCAAATCCCAGCCAGAGTGCTGTTGGCCCAGCCTTAGCAAAAACAAAGCCAGCACAGTGCTGAGCAGCCAAGAACAGGGAGGCTGAGACAGCCAAGGCTGGGTAGCATGCAATCAGGCAGGAGTCCTCTGTGTGTCTGAAGGTGCCAGGTGGAGGAGAGAAAAAAATTGGCTTTGTTCCAAAGAAGTCCCTGAATTTTCATTGCTCCAAGGGAGCTGTAGCCAGCATCTTCTAGTTTCTACTTCTGATAGTGAGTATTTTTTATTTCTTAATGTGAGCAATATGTCATATATTCAAAATTTCACTTAAATATACATAGTGTAATTACAGATGAAATTTGGAGACCAAATAAACTTTGTCTCTTTTTTACTACAGAGCCATAGAAATAGAAGAATGAATGAGACTTTCTTTTTAACAAATTAGAATAGGAATAATGATGTTATTACACTGGTATTATTGCTTTGCCATTATTATTAAGACTTTTAACCCCTGAAGTTAAATGCTAATGCTAGCTCCTTCTAAATGCTCTACAACAAAAAAAAATATACAGGGCTACATTTAGACTGCCAGGTCTAAAGATAGGATTCAGGTCCAGACTAAATCAAAGTGCCACCATTTAAGCTGCATGTTTAGGCTCATATTACACTCAAGGGGAGCCTAGTCGATAGAGTCAGTGGAGCACAAAGAGTTACTCAGCTTTCTCCAGCACAGTCACATTTACAGTGATTCATAGACACCCAGAACCATTTGAGATGCTGTAGGCACCTTGCTGGCATTCCAGAAGTGACCTCCCAGGTTTGCTGCCATGCTCACCAGCTTCAGAAATTGTTCCAAGTAATTTGGGACATCTAGAATAAGGCAAGTGCCTCCGTTTAAGCACCCTCAATAGCTGGGAGGACAACTTGCTCTCAGGGCTCAACTAACTGTATTCAGTTGCCTAAACAGAGGCTTCTAGTGATATTTGAGGATCTCAAGAATCTTCTTCCCCAAATACAGTGTCCACATCAGCAGCACACGTTTGCTCCCTGCTGTACACACAGAACATTTCAAACTGTCCTCTCATAACACCAGCACTTAAACTGCACCTTCCACTGCCTGTCCCAGGCCCTGTCTATGGATAGGTGTCTCAGAGAGCTCACTAAAAAAAAATCTTCAAGTACTGGAGGCTCCAGGATATCCATCCTCCAGCACCTTCCAAAGCCCCCCTCATCCCAGACCAGCTTACGTAGGAAAACTGACTCCATCCTGGTGCTGAAGACAAGTATTTCAGCTGCTGGAGTGTCAGTATTTCAGCTGTTGAAGTGTCACACTAAAGCTAAAGAGCTTTAGTGTCCAAGCCTCCTGCTCAAGCAGTCCAGCCAGATCCAGTTGCTTAAAGTCCACCTTAGTATGAGGTTACTGTGAGATTGTGATAGACATGTCTGAGATTCTCAGCATGAATGCAAGTAAATTAAACTGAAAAGATTTCAGGGATGTTATGACCCACCCCTGAAGGCAGAGTAACTAGATTCTTTTTAATAGATCCCTTGGGGCAGATTAGAGTGAAACACCACTAAATGACAAGTGTTTATAAATATGCATATGGCAGGTTTATTTCAGAACAATTTGCTTGCAATGGAAAGTAGGTATGTAGCTGTTGTGGTTATTATCTGTAGAAATATAGCAATACAAAAGCACAAAAATAGCAATTAAGAAACTGTATAAGGAAAAGGAAGAAAAGGAAGGGTCAGAGTAGAAGGATGTTGCCACCCACGTGTCCAATGTGAGACTCGATTGCTGCAATTTTGATGTCCACTGATCAAAGTGGTGGTCACAGTCTTGATTGATCAGGGGAGGGGGAAGCCTGTGAAACACAGCCTTCAGCAGGTCCAGGTCCAGGTGGGAATGCCCAGATACTCCTCCTGGGGCAGGGAGTTTTACACTCTCTGATGTAACACCGTGGATCACATGCAGTCCTCCGGTGGAAAATCTCAGAAATGAGTCTGGGGGTGCTTCAGGGTCTTTGGTGTTTTATGGCACTTTCTAGGATGTTAAAGTTGCCTTTCAGGTCAGCACAGCTGAGTCAGGTATGCCCCATCAGAAGGGATGAACACCTTCAGGGCTGTGTGTGAAAGTTCTAATACCTCCACTGGAGTGGTGGCAGAAATTTACACCTGAGCCCGTTGTGTAAAGAGGACATTGATATGATAAAAGCACTACCCCACCTCTGCAGGGTTTGCTTTTTACTGGCCTCTTCCCTCATCTGGGTGAAAACCCGGCTTGTAGCCTCTGGTGGGGGTGTGCACACCCTCTGCACCTAGGCTGTGACCTTGCAGAACATCAGCAAAGCACCCTCTGCTTTAGCAAATGGCCAACTGTTTGAGTCATTAACCATTAATTTTTCAGTTTCTCACAGGGGATCATTAGCAGCTTGAGCAATACTGTCCCCAGAAGACAAAGGAAGGACTGGGAGGAATAAGGGTGCAGTTAGAAGGCAAGACTCAACTCCTCCCTTGATTCTAGAGAAAGGGGTATAAAAAAGGGGGGTCAAAAAGCAGGGGAGACAAGTGTCACCTTTATGAAAAAGGAAAATCAGATCACTGCTTATACCCCAGGAGGAAAAAGGGAAAGCAGGAGATTAACACTGACTGAGAATCTGTGAGGTGTGAGTTCTCAGCAGTGGCAGAAACAGGGGTCAGGTGAGTGGGGCTGAGAACTTCTGCAGGATGAACACTGGGGACAAGGATGAGGTTCCAGGTTCACACACTGGATTTAAGGGACACAAATACTGGTAAGTTAAGTATGTGGTATGCATGTTTTCATCAATTAAAAAAAAAAAAAAAAAAAAAAAAGAAGAGGAAGAATTGTGAAAAATAAGTACTTGCTTTACTCCTGCAAATAAATACAAAAACCTCAAATGTTTACTTGGTAATTTAACTCACCCTCTGCAACCATTCCTAATCCCCTTTGGGGCTCACCACTTATAATATTTTAAATAACTCTGCAAGGATTAAACAAGGATTTGGTGCTTTTATCCTCCTATGGCTAACAACATGAGGCTCTCTCACCTGTTCATTGCTGCATTCACTTCCTTTCCTCTCTGTTTATGTGACAGCAATGCTTTCTATTCCTCTGCTCCCAAAATACTGACATGCTTAATAGCTGTTGTTCCTCAATTTGCAAAAAGATCTAGAATTATTCCATAATACTGCCTAATTTGTCAACTCTTACACCTCCACAGTCCTGGAATCTTTTTCTCTTCATCAGAAGATATTTGCATACCTCAGGCCATACCTAGCCTCCTTATGAAAACCAAATGCAAACTATGCCTGTTTGTTTTGTAATGTATCAGCAGCCTGAAATTTCTGTTTTCTGAGCTAGGTGCAAACAATCCTCTCAGTCAGGGACCCTATGGAAGTGCCTTGGATGGCAGCTGGGTAAATTCAGTGAGAAATTTGGGGATTTGCCCTTGGGGGAAATTGCCCCACAAATGCCAGTGTTCAGATATCAGAGCAGCACAGCCATGCAGGTATGCTGCCCCTGCCACCCTGGTGTCACCATAGCTCCAGGTGCTCCACTCCACACAGCATCATGACCAAAGACAATGCCCTCCATCACCAACACCCACACCCCAGCCTGGTGGCTGCTGCTTCCTGCATGATGCTGATAGTGGGAGGACTGAGCTGCTCCTGGTCTTTGGTTGAGGAGTGGAGCTCTGCATAAATCCCCACCCATTTTGCGTTTAGGGGTGTGGACCCCATTCCTGGCCACATTAAATCTGCCTGCACCTTATGCTTTACCAAAATCATGTGTTTAAGCTTCACAGGCAGCCAATGTTACTAGAAGTTCTTTATTTGATCCTACTATATCTTAACATTGCATTTGGAGAAAGGTGAAACTTCAATGAGCCATTCAGGGAGAACAAATGTGCATAAATAATCTGTCAGGCCACATCCACAGCCAGGAGATCCAGGAAGAAGGTTTAGAGGCATGGGATAGGAGAAGAGAACACTACTTGGAGCCACAATGTAATGTTTGGCCTGTGCCTGCAGCCCAAGGCAGCACTAGTGCTCTTTGCAGTCTTACCTTCAAAGAAATTCAGGCAGGAACTTCAGGCACCAGAATTTCCTTTTCCATAGTCACCAGGGAGATCTTGCACGTTGTCTTACTGACTTAGGTTGCTACCCCTCTCAGGAAGATCCTTGCAGCCCCTCAAGCCCAATTCAGCTCCTCCTGTAGAGGTGTCTGTCTCCAGCCCATCCCTGGCTCATGGATGGAAGCTGCTGCTGCCACCCCCCAGTCCTCCTGCCTGTTAAGGGGCTGTGGGTCAGTGCCCAGCAATGGCAGCATGTCCCCTCCAGGGTCCCTCACGGCTCCACCCCTCCCAGAGAAACCCCCACTCCCCAAAGTCTGGACCTGGTGATGGTACCCAAAAGTCCATCATCACCAGAACCCAACACACCTGAACACACAGCAGCTACAAGACTGCCCTTTTTAGTGCTCTTCATTCTACAAAATCAGATAAAAATACTGTTTATTGCCCTCCAGTTGTCGCCTGTGGCCACCTCTGCCACCTCCCTGCCAGCAACCAGCTGCTTGGTGTAGGCTCTTTCTTGGTTTTGGAGCTCTGCAGCACACAGAGAGGCAATGAGAGGGATGTGGGGCTGCACAGAACCACTCATCTCACACGACAATCATACCCCACTCTGGGCTGGGGTGCTCCTTGTATGTCCCATACACAGAAGACCTTGTGGATGTGAAAAGGGGTAAAAACAGTCTCACACAATTCAACCAACTTCATTTTGCAGTCTTTGTGAAGTGTCAGAATTTAATTTCCAGATACACCACTCCACTCTGGTGAGAAATGTAATGCTTCAAGAACATATTTTCTTTCTTGTTCAGATGCAGAAAAAACCTCACAAGAACAACTATTCTCATGGGATTTTGCCTAGAATTGGTAGAAATCTTAAGAAAACAATTCCATTTTGTAATGTCTCTGACACTGCTGTTCAAAAATCTCATGAGGATATTTTCCAGGACAGTTGAATTTAAAGCTCAGTGCAGCCTAGGTTAGTTGTCAAATCCTAGTGAGTCCACATAATTTTTTTCTCCCTTCCTCCTTAATGACTTGGGTTACTGAAAGAACAGTGCTCCCTGCTCTGTCTCTGCTTGGTGCTGTGCTATCAGGAGATTTAGGCACAGGTGAACTCAAACTAGCTGCAGGGTAAGCACAGCCCAGGGCTGCATCCTGAGCCACACATAGTGGGATAAGGGCAGTTCAGTTCAGAAGTTAGCTTTATGCAGTCCTGATTTTTCACAGATCCACAGTCTCACAGTGACTACATGCAGTTGGTGAAAAGCTGGCCCAGCATTGCTCTGCAGCAGCAGGAGAGCACAGAGAGCCTGGAATCTGTGACTGCTTTGACCAGGCTGCCTGACAGCCACACACCTCTGGCCTTCCTGTTTGGGTCTCACTGCAGCTCCACTATGGCATTCTTCAAAAGCCAAACCAGCAGAAACATTTTAGCATTTCAAGTTACTCCATCACTCAATTCACCACCACTACATGACAGGAGTAAGGCACTGGGATTTGCTTATATTCCCAGGGTTTTCAGTGTGGGAGTATCCTGAAGGACTGAATTGTCTCTCATGGTAAAGGTGTGTAGGTAGAATTTGCAGCTGGTAGTGCATATCAGCTTTAATGGGGAATGTTATTTTGGGGAGAAAATAAGGGAAAAATAGGGGAGAGAGAAAAAAGGAAAAGGGAGAGTGCATAAGGTCTTTTGCAGTACAGTAACAAACGGCTTGGAGATTGATTGGTAAAACATCTTCGGAAAAATAATTGGAAAGGGGAGATCAGGGAGTAGAAAAACACAAGGAGGGGCAGGGGAAAGGCTGCAGGAGAAAAGGAAATGAACAGATCTGAAGATGTTATCTGTGGCTGAAAAACCCCACCAGTCCTCGCTCAGTGCCTGTGAAAGTCCTTGCAGTAAGGATTAATACATTCACAAGCAAGAGACAGGGATGAGAGAAAAAGAAGGAAATGCTGGATTTTGTAATTTTTGTCTTTCTAACCTACTCTAAGGAGAACTTGATGAGATAGTGAGCAGACCCCAATGAAGCAACACTTGCCTGCATCTCCTGCTGCTAGAACTTGCCTCTTGTAGTCCCAGTGAGCTGCACTGCAAAATAACCAGGCAGAAAGGTAGCTAGTCCCAGCCACAGCTATGAAGAAGAATTTGTGGCTTAGCACTCCAACATCTGACTCCTTCAGATGGATTTTCTGTTTGCAATGTTGCAAAATTCCACATGTGCCCCTCTCCATGCTCCCCCTGCAGTGGGTGCACTGCAGGTCAGGACCTGCTTCTCTGGTGGGACATGTACAGCAGCAGGTGCAATGCCAAGGGTTCTGTTATTATTGGGATCCTCTGGGTAAACTGTAGTTACATTAAGAAAGACTAATGGTATCACATTTGCAGACACCTTCAATCCAATTCTAACAAAACTAATGGTTCTCAGCTGAGGAGAAGAGCAGTATCAGATTGCTGTTGCTCATTGATTCAGATTGGCAGGGCATCTCCTCCTTTGGTGCTCACCAGAGCCCAAAGGTTACAGAGAAGTTTTAAAGATCTGCCTGCAGCCTACACCTGCAATCAGCACTTTTATCTCAAAGACATATCTTGTCTCTGTGCCATTTCCTAGAGCTGTCAGGTAATCACAGCTGTTTGTGCTCTCCCAACAGATTTCATAGCTACAAGGCTTCAAAATGAAACAGCCGGGCAATGAGGCGTTTCTCTGGAGAAGACAGGTCTTGACTAAACAGTTTAAGAGTTTTCCTCACAGTAGAAGTAAAATGGTTTGTGTAGCTGACCAGTCCAAATCCCACTTCAGTTCAACAAAAATGAAAAACCATTACCCGATCCAAAAAGGACAGGAGACAGAAATCTTGTAGAGGGCATTAGAGATAAAAGGTCAGATCCATCAAAACTTTAAAGAGAAAAACCAAGACTCATCAAAACTGCTGTGAAATTCTGTAGAACACAGATCCCTAAAATGCAACCTAGAGAAAAGGTTTCCCCAGTTCTTCTGCAGGGAAGGCAAAAAATGCAGAATAGCTTCAGTTAGGGTGTAGACCCCTTCAGCACCTCATAGGATGGATCTGGCCCTGCTTAAAAGGCACAAAATGAGAAGAATGAGATGAGGCCAACTTGCAGTAATTATTTCTGTAATCTTCTCTTAAGTCTCTGAAGCAGGTCTAGCTGCTTCCTTGACCTCATCCCCTGACCCAGAGAGCTTGACCTAGAGAAATGAGTATTATTTCCTTGTCTCTTCAAACCAGAATGTTTTGTCTGGAGCTATCAACCAGATAAGCATTTGAGGAATTTGTCCCTATGGTGCTACAATTTGGACATGATGTAGACTGGTTTTCAGCCTTGAGATCTTTAAAAGGTAATTCCCTGCATGAAGGCAAATGGGAAGTGTGACAGCCTGGGAAAAGGGAACGTGGAAATTCATCACCATGGAAATGACTGAAGAATTGATGGCTGCATCCAAATTAGTCTCACCAAATCTGCCTTCCTAACAACCAGGAGAAATAGATTTAGGTAGAGTGGCATTTGGATCTTTCTAGATCTGTCTCACCTGTCTGGCCATTCAAATGTCTGTGTGGTCAGATCATATGTGCCTGGCATGTATAAAGTTTTAAGCCATGATGTGATTTGACTTGATTTCCTGCTTTCTCCTGTGACTGTAAATTAGGGTTTTCTCCAGCAGTCTCCTGGGAGTCACCTGACACGGTCAGAGAGTAGTTGGGATTTGGCTACAGAGCCAGGTGCAAAGAAATACAGAACCAAAGCTGTGCTCATTTTTATCCAAACAAAATTTGACTTGACAGGGAAAAAAGATTTAAAATATAGTAGAAGCAGATCAACTGAAAAACATTCAGGAAAAAATGTGATACATAACTTGCATTTGATGGATTTTAAATGCCTGAGAGTAATGAACTGGCACCTGGCTCAAATGGAAACAAAAGAGGAAAAGGTCTTGCTCAGGGGGAGTGGAAAAGGAATAATCCTGATGCACATGTTGTTCGCAGAATGTAAACCTACTTCACACTCCTGTAGGTTAACACACCCTCCATGAAAAACATCATTACTCTGAAAGGGCTTTATTTATATTCATATAAAGGGAAACCTTCTGTTGCCCAGAAAAGATGAAAAAAAAATTAAACCAGATCTGACATAGACTGCTGTAAATAGCAAGAATATAGAACACAAGGTGGTTGTGGTGATAATTTCACTTTATCATCACAAACCATTATCCCTACCTTCCCTGAGGTGCACATGCTGCATACATGGAATGGCTGTGCATGGCAATTGGCTTGAGAGCAGGAATCTACTAGTTGGGAAGAAGAAATAGATAACTCATAAAGAAAAAAGCCTAAACACTTATGCATAAAACCTTCAGCTCACTGCTAGGCAATTTTATCATCAAAAAGAATACACACAGCTCATCCTTACAGTGCCTGCGTAACTCAAGAGCAGGGATTAGGAAAAAAAAGGAGTAATCCACTAGATAAATGTTTACTTCCTTTTCTCTCCAGTAACCCCTGTGGCCCCAGGCAGCAGGGAGCCCATTCCAATAGGTAAAGTAAGTGGTGCTTCCCTCTCTCCTGCTGACAGCTCAGTGAGGTTCAGCACTATCGGCTCACGCAGGTACAGCCTGTTTGATATAACTGCTCCTCACTGCACAAAGTGGCCAGGTGCTGTGACAGCTCATTGGAGCTCTCCAAGTCATTCCAGCAGGGCTTTTCTACCATTATCCTCCCACAGCCCTTAGGGATATGATTAATTCATGGAGCATCACTGAAGGCATCTTTCAATGGCATATGGAGTTAAAGTGTCCTCTTCACAGAGCTGCCTGGGGACAACTGTGGAATTTGTACAGACAATCCCACTAGGTAGTCAATCTTGTAAAAGCACTGATATTACAAAGTAAATACAAGTGATCTATTTGTTTAAGGTTATTACTGTGACCGACAGGGTATTAAAACAATCTTTCTACTGACAAAAGATACCAGGCCTGCACTCCCATTTGATGTTCCTAAGCAAGCTTTTCTTCTTTCTCTCTTTCTCAGCCACTGAGCTTTGGGGTGTTCATCAAACTCGACTGATCGGAGTGCACCACACAACCAGCCCATTGAAATTCAATTCAGATATGGGGCTAAATTATAAAAAGAAACCTTAGCTTGTAATAACACTTTGATGTGCAGATGTATAAAAGTTTTAACTTCTACTTTCTTCTGAAGCAAATCAGCTCCAAGTCATGCTATTTGATTCATATTTTAGCTTTTAATACGTCCAAAGCACGAATACTAAAAATTGCCCTCTGTGGTCTGGAAACTTACAGTGAGTGATGTATGAAGGCTTCCATTTCACCCTTTTATTGAGGCTGTATATGGACACTTCCCCACAACAAAAATACACTGCCCAATGTTCAGAGCAAAAGGTCAGTCACTTTATGTCTGGCCCCTTTTCAAAAACATACCATTTGTTTTGGAACTGGAAATTTCAGCTAGGAAAGGACATCACCTTCCTAGATGCATTTGATATTCTGGCAGCAGAGACACCTAAGGAAAAAGCCAAACCTGGACACAGATATGCTCCCTCCACTCCATGCTTTGCAGACCATGCCTCACTCCCCTGACACTTTCTCTTTTGAAGCACATAATCCTATGCAACTCCCAGTTTGCTTATCCATCTATTTTTGCTTTTATTTACATTTATCTTGTAATGTCCAATAATACCTGTGCCAGCCCTCAGAGATACCAGTGCACAACCCTCCCTCAGGCCCTTAATTCCTGGCTTTAAAGATGACCTCAGCTTTAAGCCTGACAAACAACCTGTGAGAATATGCATCACCAGGGAACCAGTGCTCACTTTGGCCTGTCAAGGTCTCCAGGTGCCAGCTCCAGCTCTTTAGTGCTGTGCACATAAACTCACCTGGCACAAGCCTCTCACCTGGGTTCAGAACAGCAGCCAAGAAATCAAATTATGTACCTCTTTATCTACCTGCCCCATAACTGGCAGCTTTCAAGGCCAGGCTGGATGGGACTTTGAGCAACCTGGTCTAGGGGAAGGTGTCCCTATCCATGGCAGAGTGATTAGAATTGAATAATCTTTAAAGTGAGGATGATCTTTAAGGTCCCTTCAAACCCAAACCGTTCTATGATTCTGTGATACCTGACCATAATGCAAATGCAGCCCTTGGTGAGCTCTGTCTGGTGCAAGCCTTTAGTAGAATCAAGCCATACAATTTTCCTAGGCTGACATGTGAATCCTGCAGGCTCTGAAAGTCGTTCATTTCTATATCCACACGAGTAAAGAAAGACGGATCCTTTTTTGCTTTTATGTTATAATCCTTTCTTATACACTTTTCTGGAGTTTTCTGAAGTCCTCACCTGTATGCTTCTGGCTTGATACGGGTCTTTTGGCTGGCTGTGTTCAAGTTTTCTGGCTGGACTCAGTCCATCTCCATGTCTTTTCCACTACTCACAGAGGGAGAGGCACTGATCACTCTCCTCTGTCCAGCCTTATGTGTGATGGTTCCTTGTCCCGTGCACCATGTGACTCTGAGCCACACTGCTGCTCTCTGCTTCTAGTCCCTTACCCAAGATACAGGAGTGTGTGCTACTGGCCTTATCCTTGTGCCTATCCTTTTTGAGAAGCTCAAGGTTTAATTTTTCCCAAAGTAATCTCCTTTCCTCAGGAAAGAGAGTAAGAAAAACCTTTGTGGCTTTCTTAAAACAAATAACAATTATAGTATTAACATGGCATTTGAATAACTGTATGAAAAACTTGAAAGTTAGAAGTCAATTCTAATTTAATAATCAAATTATATTGGAATGTCTCTGATTTAATTTTCTCTCCTGGTGCTACACCTTTTAATGGAAAAAGAGCTTCCTGTCAGAGCAAAACCAACTCCTACTTCTGCTAAAATTCAGCCTGGTACAGAGCTGGGTTACTGTGTCCTTCTCACCTCCAGAGGGATGGGGTATTACACAGTGTCCTTGTGGAGGACCCAGAGATATGGCAAGTGGGAAATCCCAGGAAGGATTCATGGTTCCTGCATTCCAGTGTGTCCCTGGCACAGTCCATTGAAAAAACAGCAAGTGGAACATGGGGCTCCTAAATGCATCTTGGTCTTTCACCCTCTGCAACATCATCCCTCATTTGTGCCCAAATGTACAAAATCCACGTTGTCCTCGTGGATGGCCAGTGGCAGGTACCTAACCCACCAGCCACTCATCCCTGAAGCTGTGGCTCAGGTTAATTTTCCTGACAAGTCTTAACTGTAATTTAAATTTCCTTCCTATTTAAACTGAGCAATCTCTATTTCAGATCTCCTGAACATTAATAAAACTGCTATGAGAAATTTCAGGATAAAAGGTTAAGCCCATAAAAATATGCAACTCCTTTATAAAAATAACTCCATCAGGTTTTCAGAGTCTGAGAAGACAAAGGTGCTAATTTCTGCATTTGAAATAACCTTGGGACTGTCACTGGTAAAAGTCACTGGAATAGCCACACTTTGTGAATTGACTGCCTTAAACTTTTCAGAATCTGTCACTACCCACAGGCTTTGCAGCACAGTGTCACTGCAGAACTTTCTAGTTGACAACCAAGGAAGCAGCTTGGGAGAACAAGGGACATTCTTGGCTACCTCTTGGAGCCCTTCTATGATGTTCAGTTCATGTCCTTCTCCCAGCAGGAGCATCTCAGCTGGATGGGACATGTTCAACACCTGGAGATGGTCTCTGCAGAGTCACAATCTCCCTGTTTTCCCTGACCATAGCAGGGCCACCTATGGGAGATTCTTCAGGCCACATAAGGCATCTGAACCACTCCTAATGTCTTCTGTCAGCTGTGACAGGGGAACCACTGGAGCTAGCTCAGATACAGCCACTTGGCATTGCAGACAACCTCAGCAGGGTAGAAGGAAGCTGTTCTTGTCTCTCTCCCCTCTCATTGGGGAGAACCAAGGCTGCAAGCATTATGAGGTGAACCCAATTAAACACAGTTAAAATATTCTACAGCCATTTAAGGGTAACGTTTTTATTAGTGGCTCCCTTTTCAGCTGAGATTGTGAAAAAGTTGATATGTTAGCTGCCCAGGAGATATACAAACCCAGTGGGGTCTGCAGGCAACTTTGAAGTTCTATTAAAAACCAGATCTTTTGCTTTTGCTGTAAAATACTATGAAAAATGTTTATGTAGTTCCTCAGGAGCTCAGAAATAATTTTAAAATAAATCAGCTTAAAATAAACCAAATAATTCCTTGTTATACGTGATACCATATTCATCCTCATATAAGCAGCTTTTCTCCCTAAGCATTAGCTTGCATTTGCGTATCAATTTTAGAAAGCCTGGCTTCTTTCCATCTATCAGCCTTTAAAGCCTTTTCCACTGCAGTATTTGCTGGACAGTCAGGTAAATGCAAGGCAAGCATCCTTCTAGCTCATTACTGCTGATTGCTCTGCTCTGGCTTGGCTTCCTTCTCTGCTTGTTCTGCAGGCTTGGCCTTTTCTGAGAACTGCCATCATTCTACACAGCAGCACAGCAAAAGGAAGTTGCTTGAAAGTGTTTTCTTTTGTGGGGAAAAAGGATGCTGAACAGGTGTTGCTCACAGTATGTGATACTCCAGAGGCACCTCTGGGGTTGGCCTCAAAAGTGTAGGAAAGGTCTGTACTTAAAAGCATGCAAATTTGCATCAAAATCTATGTTGTTATGAGTGGTGACAACCACTGCAACAAAACCCAGCATGGGAGGCTCTTGCCTATTTTATTCTTGGTCACATACTAAACCCCCTCTGAGCTCCAAGTAGTTTGTTTTACTTTTAATCTGACATAACTAATACTCATGGCTGGTCCAATGTCTTATCCAGTCTTACTTATTACAAGCTATATTTTAATAGAAATCACTTCTCAAACCAATAGCTTAAGGGAAGGAAAAAGTGCTCTCTCCTCTACAGCCTGTCCAGGGACAAGGGAGCAGGTGCCCATCACCCATGGCCACACAGCAACTGCAAGTGAGGAGCCATCAAATGGGGACAAGCTGTGGCTAATGACAAGAAAACAATGTCTCTTTCCAACCACCATGATTTCATATAAGATGGCTCACCATAGGCTGGCAATCCTCTTAGGTGTATCTTTTTTTTGATCCTGTTTGTGTTAAAAATGAGAGCAGAAGCAGTAGAGTGCTCCAAGCATAAGTATATACTGTGGGAATCGAAGTGGCAATAATAGTACTTAGCCTTTATGGATAGGCTTTTCATTTGCAGATTTCAAAATGTTCCAGAAAAGGACATTACTGTCACTCTCTGTGTTCTCCTGAAAGGAAAAGGGACATGACCAAGTTCACCACCATGTCCCACCAGCCTCCCATGGCTGTCAGCTCTCATGCTGTCCTCCCCACCACTTGTCCTGGTGTGCTTGACCTCTACTGGGTTCCTTTTCCTCACCTTTCTCCCCCAGGTACCCACCAGAAAGGGACCAGCCCTACCTAAGTGGATGGGAGCAAACTTTGTGTGGGGGCTGCTGTCAGGTGCAGGTAAAGGGCTCTCTCCAGGCAAAGGCATCATCCCAGCTTCTCAAGGTGGGCTGCCTGAAAAGCTGTTTCTTTCTCTCCTGCTGGTAAAAAAGGGAAATAATCAATTAGTGCAGTGTTAATAAAACACATCTCCAGGTTTGTTTTCCTTTTCTTATAAATGCATAATATGCAAACACAAAAGACAGACATAGGGGAAACCCAGTTGCTTTTATCTATATGGGGAGCAAGGAATACTCTCAGAGTCCCCTTGCCCGTATCCTTTCAGCAGCTACATAAACTTGTGGGGTGTTGAAGCATTGCCAGGAGAGGGGCAGTCGTATTGCAGTGAGTTTTGTACTGCCTGCAGGTCTTTCACACAGGCAGATTCCTTAAAGGTGTTTTGAGGCAGTGAAAGGCTGGAGAGCTGATGCTTAAAAACATTTTAAGGTGAGCTGTGGTACTGAATAAGCAAAGAGCAGTGGGGAGCCCCTGGCAGCTGCAGCAGAATCTGGGCCTGTTCTTTATAGGACAAAAATGCATCTTCTGTGTTTTGTCCTCGTGAGCTGTGAATGCTGAACAACACCAGCATTTCCATGGAGATGGAGGCATTGAGTATTGTTGAGGAAAGGATGTGAATTTAAAACAGAAATATGATAGATCTCCAAATGCTGCTCAGAAGGCAAGGCACTGTTATGCTAAAAAGTATGTTTTCCAGCCCTCTGCCATAGGCACTGAGGGCTGACACTGTTAACTCTTTCAGTTCCAAACCCAATAGCCACTAGGATAGTGAACAGTCTGTTAGAGCTTAAAATCTATTTAAGGTAGCAAGGTACTTGTCTGCTTGATCACTCAGCCCCAATTTTTCCATGATATATCATTTCCATGCCAAAGTGGCAGAAAGTGCCACTGCAAGGTATTGGGAAACTTCAGTACTCCGAGGGAATGAGAGTCTAGGCTCAGCATCCTGAAAAATAAAACCACCAGATTATAGATTTGCAGAAGAATATGAGGAGTTAACAAAAAAAAATACATATATTCAAAATATGTGTATGTTAGCCTTCCATTAAATTCAAGAAAATGCAAGATAAACAAGTTATTCAAGCCAAACAAGTATTAGGGGCCAATATTTTCTCCTTTTACATCTTCTTGTGACTTGACACTTAAACTGTGCTTGAAACCAGGAGAAAGCAGAGAAAGACCAAGGAAGGTGACTTGGAAAGTTGTTTCACTTACTTCTAGCTGAAAAAGCTCTCTCCTCACATAGAGGTCCTTTAATGTTTCTAAGGAATGGGCAACCTCAGAAATACGAAAAACAAGCTGTATTGTGCACCTGCAGGAAAAATCTTGGTGTACCACTGTGGAGGTGCAGGCAGCCTTGCAAAAGCCCTCCCGTGAGTGGGAATGGAGCAGTCAGCCAGGAAAGGGGAGAGATGTGGAGGCAGTGAAGTTGGCCAGCCCTACAGAAAGAAGACAGAATGGTACCTGCAAGGAGCCAGAAGGGAGCAGATGTGTTTGCTCACCCTGTCACAAGGAATTTAGCATTGTGGGAGGCAGGGAGAATCTCTTCTCCCTGCCCAGGAAAAACAGGCTCTCTGTTTCCCCAGAGGTCTGGCTGGGGAAAGGACCTTTTGCTGCCAGTGTCCTCCAGACCACAGCTCTCCTTGTCACACACTTGTCCTCGATTGCAGGGGTCTCCCAAGGAACAGGCCATGAGCAGCAGCACCAGGAGAGGCTACAAAGTCTTTAATTTATTTGTAAACAGCTGAATGCCTTGTGAATGTCTTTATGAAATTACTTTCTTTTATCTAGGATCAGAGATGGATGGAGTGGTATGGGGAGCTGGCAACATAACCCCATGTGCTGCGTTTCTGTCTATGATAAGTAAAGAAACTCTACCCAGCAATCGTCAGGGCTCAGCATCCTTTCATCCTCTTAGAGAGGCATGCCTGCAGCACTGGCAGCCTCTCCTGACCCTCAGGTCGCTGCAGCTTTCCCAAGCCACTCCCTCCTGCTCCTCAGGACGCTCAGATGCATGGGTCTGTTCCCATTTCCCCTGTCTGGCTGCAGATGGAAAATGTCACACCATTAATTGCATGGGGACAGGTCAAATGCTTGTCTTTCAATGCTCTTCAGATGCTACAGAAAAAGAAGCATTTTACATATTCTTGATTAGACAAATGGCCCACTGAAGGCAATATTCATTAAAATTCCATATACATAAGAATCATTAAAACATAGAGCTGGCTTGTCCACACACACAGATTTTCTAGTGCTAAATCATGGAATTTTAACGCTTAATGATGCTAGAAAAAAGTTAGTACAGCAACAAACCATCAAAAACCTACCACAGGCCTGAAATTCACAGTAAAACTATAGCTTGTTTGCTGGGTTAGGGTTCTTTTGTGGGTTTTTTTTCGCTCTACCCACGAGGTCTGGAAACCACAGACTGAAAATTTCTTATCATTGTTGTAAATAAACACACTGTGTGGGAGGGAGAAAGCAGAAAACACCAGGCTGCCATTTGGCATGAGACTTTTGGGAGAACAGAGATAAACCTGGCACAGGGCTGGGGGGACCTACCTCCCTGGTCAAGCATTCAGCCTTGTCCATTTCAGCAGGCACATAATATGATCTTCATAAACTGACCTAGATTCACCTTAAAGTTATTAAGGTAAGTGCATTTCCTCCACCAGGACACTATGGTTCTTATTCCTATTCTTCTAATAGACTGGGACACTTCAGGTAATTTGCAGCTTATGTTTATTCGAGACTAGTTTATAACCCACATCTAAGCTGCCTTTCAGATCAAATATCCCTGAGGACCATTCCCTGAGTATTGAATATATTCTCTCTCTTTCCATGTTTTACCAGGCTAAACACAGATCCTTTGCTGCCTTCTTGAATGGCAGCTTTTCCTTTCCACAGACAGCCAGAATAATGCCTGGGGTGTGCAGGTATCTCTGCTGGACACTGGTTATCAGACCTACATGTTTGCTCTCCAGAGGATGGGGATGGATTTGAAGGTGCACTAGAAGGTCAGTGTTGTCAATGAAAAAGTAGCCTTATGGCTTGAGGGTCTCTGATGCTTGAGGAAAACAATTATTTACTATCCAATTATTCTGGCAAAAAGGGTTAATTTCCCTGGTGACATTCTCAAACACAGCCAAGGGAATGCTTTAAAAAGACATCCACCTTTGTGACTGTGGGATGGGATGGGCTGAAAGCATAGCTCTGCTCACTGCTGTGGGCCCTCCCATTTCATGCCTCCCAGGCTGCTGACTAGCCTGGCCTTCACATGGGTGCATCCTTATACTCCATCTTAGAGAAACTGGGATGTGACAAAAGAATTCAGCATAAGGTAAGTTTCAGAGCAAGTGACAGGAGTATTAAAATCTAAGCAGAGCAGCAACATACAAGGTTAGCATGATCAAAATGAAATTACCTTCTCCTTATTGTTCTTTATAGACTGCATATTGACCATGAAAGTGAACTGCTTTCTGTAGCATGTTCAATTGACTTTGGGAAACTTCCTTAAATCAAATTGGAAATGTTTTGAGATTTCTCAAGAGAATAAATGAGAAATAAATAGCAAAGCAGCATTTCTCTAAGGTGTCTAGTCACCAGTCATCATTAGATCTGACAGACAGAACAAGATGTTTGGAAAACATTGAGTATGGTCTGTTATCTAGCTATGCATCAAGGCTTTTATCTGACATATCTATGGTATTCTTTATATAAAAAGAACTCTGTTGCATTTGCAACAAAAATATCTGTTTATCCTAAGGACCTTGTTGTCTACAGTATGTTGTTTCTATACAATTTATTTCATGGAAACATAGTTCTCTGCTTTAATATTGCTGTGAAAAATTAGGAATGTAGCTGCTTATCTGGTGAAGGGCAGACAAAAATCTGCTCTTATTTATGCTTGAATAAATCTGAAACAAGTGTTGACTTAAGCTGCTAATCTTGATACTCACTGCTGTACCAGAGGAGAAACTCATCCACTGAATGCTCATTTTTTTCAATAATGGCTGTCCCTGCATGGCTGAGCCCAGGATCTGATGGATAATGTACAAAGATTTTGAAAAAGTCATTTCCTCCATCCTAGATCTTTAGCCTTCCTCTGACCCTGACTCCAGCCTTTCTGTGCTGTGTTAGAGACTCAGAAACTTCAGAAACCTTTTCCCTGCATAGGGCTTACAGGCCATGACCAAGGCACTTTAGCTCTTCTGGATAAATTATATTGAGCTCTTGGCATGCTCTAAGCTTTTCCAGACTTCAAATCATTCTTGAAGTATTTCAGTGTATCCTCCTCAATTTATCAGCATATTTTTTAAACTGTGGATCCAAGAAGTGGCCAGTTTGTTCCAGTAAAGCTCTTGTTAATGCCTCACAGAGTGATAATTTCCCTTCCCACTTCTCATCAGTATTTCCTTCCCATGCAGCCATGGATTACTTTAGCACTTTAACCACTTGGCTAGTCTGGGACCCATCAGCAGCCAGTTATCCACCGTGAAACCATTTCTTGGCCACTGCTTGCTGACACACAGCCCTAAGTCCTGTCACTGGTACCTGATAAAAATATTCCAGCCCTGCAGTTCCACATCCAGCAATCCAGCCCAGCATTACAACGTGAGTTACCCAAGGGAGCCCAAGCTGCTGGGCCAGTGGACAGCTCTGCAGGGCTGCCCTTTATCTCTCTCCCCACACCAACTTCTGCAGCCAAGTCCACTGGGGTGTATTTGCACCCTGGCTGTGGAGAATACTGATGAGAGCAGGACCATAAACCAGCACCTTGTGATCTGCACTGCTAGACTGGTTTCTTAGATATAATTACTTTCTGAGATCTGTCCATCAGCTGATTTCTGAGCCTTTTGATAGGGATTTATAATGCTTTGTGTACAGAAATGCTGGGGTTTTTTCAGCAGAAAGTTATCCATTATCAAATGAAACGCCTTACAGTGTCAAGCTTGGCAATGCCATTGCTTTTATCAGTCAAACTGCATCTCAAAGAAAAAGCAATCTCAAGTTCAAGAGAAATACTGCTCTGTGCTCATTTGCCTATACATACAAAAAAGCAATCAAGCTGCAAAACCTTGGCAAATAAGAAAATATATTCAGTTACTTAAATTTTCAAAGAAAAATCTTTTGTTCATCCAGTTTGCAATGTACCTGAAAACAGAAAGGTTTTTTCTCCTTCCTGATATTCAGCAACTCCTATAAAGTCTGAGACAGCCAATTTCACTCTCAAGCCATTTAAAGCAGATGGATTGTAGCCATGCACAAAACTCTCTAATGAATAAGTAAAACTACAGTTACTTATTATATTATATAATAGCCATTTGTAAAGAACTGATCATTGAAGCAGCTGAAGTTTTCAGCTTCTCTCTGCCTTGCTTTATTTAATTGCCTTTGTCTGCTTGGGTTTTGTTGGGCATTTACTGCCATCCAGTGCTTCTCTGAGATATGACTCCACCATCCACTATAAAGAGCTAACACAAAGCAAGAATATTTGGCTCTTAACGAACTGGCTGACCTCATTTGGAGAAGTGCTACAGGTATTTTACAGCAATAAGCCATCGCTGTGCTGCAGCAGTGCTGAAATGCTGCAGCACCTGACCGTGCTGGCAGCTCCATCCTGGCACTCAGCTGTCAAACCCTGCAGTCAGTCCTGTCTGTCCAGCATTCCAGGGGCCTGATTTGAGCTGCTCCTTCACAGGTGTCAAAGAGAAAATGTGTCATGATAAGAAATTTAAATAACGGTTTGCTTTGGTTTTAAAGTATTCATCTTCCGGGATTTTTTTTTTTTTTTTTTAAATTCACCGCATACGATTTGCTTTTGTGTTTTGTAGCCTGCAAGTATTCAGTGTTCACTGCTTCTGCTTGCCTGAAAGACAAAGCTCCATACTTGAAAAGCATTCATCTTCATGGGATTTTTTTATTATTTTGGCGATTTTGCTTATTTCTTGGACCAAATCCTTACTTCATAAGACCTGCTCATGTTTATGCAATGTGTAAGAAGGTTAAAATAGTAAAGATTTAAATTATAAAATATCCAATTTTTTCATATTTTAATGAAATGTTGAGTGACATTCATAATGAACATTCAATATAGCAAAAAACCCAATGGTACTCCAATATTATACTCCTTTTAATAAGACAGAATGTCTTAATTCTGCAAGGAATAAACGGTGTCAGGCTTTGGAAAGGCCAAAACCGTTACTTCAGATTTCATGGGGAGAGAGAGAGAAGGCAGACCAAGTAAAGCAAGAAGGTTAGGGTAGTGAGCCAGGGAGTCAGGCTCAACTTTGATCCTGGCCAAGTTATTCAGAACACATTTTGGAAGCTCTGTACACACTCCTTGTTTTGGTTGAGTATGAGAAACCTAAATAGCTTTATGTATATTATGTAGCCATCATATTTGTACCAGCTAGTGGCACATTCCTTCCTACAATAAGATATTGCATTGTGGTAAAAACATACTTAGGATGAAATGTGTTTTTTTTTTATTTAAACTGATTTCTCTTTTGCTTTGTACAGTGATTTAAAGAAGTCAGAATTTGTAGTATACAGCACTTTACCACTGTTTTTATTGTGAGAGATCAAACACTGGCAAGGTTGCCCTGAGAGGTTGTAGGGTGGCCCCCCTTGGCTGACAGGACATGGTCCTGAACACCCTGCTGTGATTGACCTGTTCTGAGCAGGGAAGGGACTAGGCAGTCCTCTGAGATGCTTCCAGCTTCAGCAATTTGGTTTTGTGTGGTACAATACAAAGCTTTATCCTGAAACAGATAGACACATGAAAAAGTTGTTATTGTTCACCAACAATAAAATTATAGCCAAACACTTTAATTATGGTCGTGAGCCTTTCATTTTCCATTAAGATAATGAATCTCTAATGACACAGATACTCGTAATAGCATTCATAAATGTAACATAATTGTATTTTCTACATATAAAAATGTTCAAGCACATGCTTAAGTATTGGAATAAGCCTACTGTGATCAATATTTAGATTTAGACTAAGCATGTGTTAGATGAACACATAAGCTTCACCTCTTTTAACATATTCACTGCTCTGGTATCTGTATTCCAGACCACAGAACTGGGTAGTAAAGGGAAAAAGGAAAGTTATATATAGTAGAAGTTGGTGTGTGTTCAGGTGAGAGAGAAGAGAGCTGGGAAAATCAGAGGCCAAAAAAGGTAAAAGCTGATGCAGAAAACACTTTCTGATACAACCATAAATTTTCCATAAATGTAAAACTTCCAGCACATGCAGCTGAGCTGCTCCACATATCTCAGGCGAGTTTGGCCTCAGAATGTAAACACTGGGGATTTTTTTCTTCTGCAGCTGTGTTTAACCATGAAAGTTGGCATATGTGAAGCCTCTCAGCTATCCCGATCCAGTTTTCCTGATCATCTTTCCTTGCCCAGCACAGCACCCCTGTGGTCACCCCATCCCAGGATCACGGGTCCCAACAGGCACAGCACCAAACCCTTCATCTCCCTTTACCATAAATCCCCTCTCTTTGCTCCTTGGGTAGAATCAAAAAGCCTCCACAAAGCTCAGCTGCACATTAGGGAAAGAGGTGGTAGTTTTAAACTAAAGAAGGATAGATTTAAACTATACACAATGAAGAAATATTTTATGATGAGAGTGGTGAAACACTGGTACAGGTTTCCCAGAGGGGTGGTGAATGCCCCATCCCTGGAGATTTTCTAGGTCATGTTGGATGGGGCTCTGAGCAACTTGATCCAGTTGAAGGTGTTGGACTAGATGGACTTGAAAGGTCCCTTCCAGCCCAAATTATTCCATGAATCTGTGATTCTCTGATGTGAACACTCACATCACCACACACACCTGAGCAGAGATGCAAACTGCCCCTGAATGCTCTTTCCTTAGCTGCTGTCACACTGCAGCAGGAGGCTACAAGGAGCTGCTGAATGCAATGTTTAAGTATTAGATTTTGTGCTGCAGTGTTATATTTTATTTTAAGATAAAAGTAACTAAAAATCTTTGCCTCAATTTATCTCCATGATTAGAGAATTTCAACTGAACTTTGCAAAAATTACATTCGTCTTTATCATTGTTATTAATTCTGCGTTTCTTACATAGTTGTTGATTGGACTCATTTGGCTTTATAATAGATTCAAAATCCAAACAGTTTTACATCCTTCAGATGCCTCAAACAATGATGGCATGGAAGTGCTGATCCATTCTAACAACAAAACTAAGCATGTCCCAAAGACTTCCACCCTCATCTAAAGTCAAACACCAAAAACCATAAAAAATTCAGCCAGGATTTTGCTGAAAATCTGTATAGGAGACTTGAACCCTGGGGGAGCACACTGTGTGTTTTAATCTTCAGTGGGAAACAAAACAATTTATTATTGAATTTTTATTAAATTGCCTCTTTATGCCTTAAAGAAATCTCAGACACCAAAAAATTGTTTGAGTTTTGTGATTCACAAGTATGGGAGGGAGTTTGTTTGTTGGCCTCACTTTTTTAAAGGAAAGTTAGAGTCTGGTGCTATGGCTGGATCCACCAATAGCTTTACCACTCACGTGAGCCCACATATATCAAAATGATGCTCTTAATTTTAGCCTGGCCCCAGCTTGTCCAAAATGGGAGCACTGAGATCCAAATGAGCTTTGATATTGCCTTACTCATGGCTCTAAATGGAAAGCTGATAATTTTAAAGTTTAAGATCTTTATTTATTTTTAAATATTTATTTTAAAATCTGTAACACACAATATGAAATCATAACAGACCACAAAAAATAGATTTGCTTTTGAAGTGTCGAAGGAACGGGTTTGTTTTCTCCAGCAAGTGTCCTAGAATTGGAAAAAGTGACCACTTTGCCTTTCTGGTCAGTGATAATTTTACAAGATCATTTCATATGCCATTTCTTCAAAGTTTCATCTAAGTAGGTGCCTGCATTTTCAGTGTCTCAGCTCCCTATTTCACCATGCCTTAGTCCTTTATTCATACTCTGAGGTTTGTCACAGTGTAACCTACCTGTTTTTATGGTTTACCGTCTCTGAAGAACTCTTGACCTTCTAAATCTGCTGACATGAAAATATTTAAAAGCTACAAGGCATCCCAAGAACATCCTGCCTGTACTACATCAGACTCAGTTTCTTCAGGGGCTCCTCATATCACCCAGATTTTAAATTCTCTTTGGTTTATGCTTTCCTCGTGCTTTTAGAAACTCTGTGATCATGTTAATGCCTCTCCCCACTTTTTTAATTTCATTTCTGGGTCTAAAATGAGCATAAATATGTGATGGATGCCCCAGACCTGGGCACTAATACAAGTGAAGGAAAGGGAAAGAAAACTTGCTTTGAGTTTAGCCATAAAGAACATTTGCTTGCTTCCTGTGTGAGTGCACCCAGAAATCTCTTTAGTCATTTCACAGTGCCTGATTTGGCAGAAATTCCACTAAATCTAAGATATCAACTGGACTCTGTCTAATGTGAGAGCAATCTGGGAGTCAACACAGTTCTGAAGGTAACATAGCGCAGGTAAATTCACCACATAGAAATGTGGTGGGTTGTTTGAGTCTCATTTGTCAAGATGGGAATTTGGTGCCATTACCATAAAAGTTTGCAATGCTCCAGCAGGTGCTTTCTATCAAAAGAAGGTTTTGATTCAGCATTAGTGTGGGTAAATGATTGATGTAGTTACACCAAAGAGAGGATCCTCAGACTCCCAGACCTTCATGTGTTCCCAGGAGGCTGACGAGAATCCATAAGAAGCTGGGTTGAGAGAAAGCAAAGTAGGTTGCTGTCTAATTGGCATTTCTTCCCCAGGGTTTTTGTCTATGAGTTAGCTAAGCCTGAAGATTAATGCTACAGGGGAAAATGGGCATGAAGGGAATCTAAACTCAAAGGACTGCAGCTTCAGGAACAGGCATGTGCTGTAGATTGCAGCTTGAAACAAAACCATCTAGATCTTTTCAAATTAAAAGGTGTTTTTTGAACAATTTGTTCAGATTCTTATGTGTGCTTACGTGAATATTCCAACTTGCATCAGGCCAAACAACAGATGTTGAAGAACTCATTTCCCTCATGGGATATAAAACCTAATATGTACTTGGCAGTAGAAAACAAACAATCTGCAGTAGCTTAGAGGCTTAATTAAAAACCAGCTATACCTGTGGTAAAAACTGGCAAACATCGACTTTTCAATGGCTTCTGTGAGCAATTCAAGGAAAAATAACCAACCAAAATTCAAATCTACTAGACTTGACAGTGTAAAGAGAAAAGCAATTCTGAAGAGCAGCTGGACTTTGGGAGCACAACCTTTGCTGATGGAACTTTTGGAGATAAACACAACTTAGATAGGCACTTAAGTGATGCACAGGGTAGAAAAAGTTACCTTAACAAGATGTATTTTATAGAGCTGTGTGTTTTTACTACCAGCTTGCAACTAAGAATTCATTAAAAAGAGAAACAGAAGTGCTTCTGCAGTGGTGGAAACAAAATGTATTGGCACCACTGGTTGAACAGCCAAAGGGTCTGAGACAGTTCCTCAGCACTTGCTGTGCAGACTTGGAGCTGCAGTGATGCAGCTGAACACCTCGTGGGAAATGCAGCAAAGCTCAGCAGAGATCATGGGGGCAGGATTTTAAAGAAATTATACTAAAACCTGCAGAGTTTAAATTTCTTTTAAAGGAACTTTTACTGTGAACCTTCCAAAAAGACCCTCACTTGCTTTGAGCCTGGCTCTCAATAGAGATGAAAGCCTTGCAGAGCTCAATGATATTCAGCTGTCCTCAATACACATTCCAATACGAAGTAATTAATAGCCTCCAACAGGACAGCAGATGAACTGGAAACAGTTTCACAGAAACACTCATCCTTGCTGCTGCTCTAAAATGCACTCTAAGGCTCATTCTATTTGTGTGAATGGTTTCTAAATAGCCCACTTATTTAAAACTCCATTTTTTCTGTGCTGAGTCTCCCTCCTAGAAAGAGAGCCAGAGTGACTTTTATAGTAGCACTGCAGCCAGAGCAGAGACCCCTGCAAGCACAGAGCTCCTTCCTGCTGCATTCTGGCTTGCCATGGAGTTCATTCCACACTGATGCATTACTAGGGAGAAGATGCAATAGCAAATCCTTTCAGCCTTGTTCATCTGATAGTGAAGTAAACGGAGAAGAAAGCTGGTTAATTTGGTAACAGGAAGTCCTTCCTCTTTGAAACATCACAGGCAATAAATAACCATTCAGTGGGTTTTTGTTTGTTCTTTCATTAGTCTATGACTCTGACAGAAGATATTTCATCTGGTGTTAAGTTTAAACGCAGAAAAAGATATCTATACATATATTCATTTATACAGAAGTCATATGGGGGAAACCTAAGATGTTTGCAAAGAAAGGCTGTAATGGAAAATAAAACACACACTATTTATAACTGGCTTTAATCCTTTTTATTCTTTCTTTTGGACAAGCTCATTACAGAAGGAGAAACTGAATTTCTGCAGTAGCTACCTTTGCTCACAGGCCTCTGATGAGCAATCAGCACTGTGCACTGAAGCATGAACCCTATATGTGTACAGAAATTCACAGTTCAACAAATTCCCCAGATCAACCTGGAGATGGAATAACAACAGAATTAGATGTGTTATTAGAGATAGTGACCCAACACCTTCATTTTTTGCCTTTCATTTACCTTTCCATTTGCCTGCATCCTAAATGACAAGCTGAGTCTGCCTTCACTCAGTCCCTTCTGTGATGAATTGTTTGATGAAATTTCTGCAGGCCAAAAATATTATGGTTTTCTTTTTAATTTTGATGTTGTTTTTCTTGCGTTGCTATTCACACAGAAACCACATATGGACGGAGGAGATAAAGGAAAATGTCACACTGTGCAGGCTTTGAATTAAAATATAGTTTTTGCATCACAGTTTTTTCATGGAGCAAAACACTTAAGAGCTCCTGCATTTCTTCCACTTTTCTAAGAGGGATTACTCAGTGAGTTCATCTTTACCAGTGAAAGCAGCAACAATTTTGGAGTGGAACAGGTTCAATAATTTTAGTATCTCTTGGTGTCTACAAAGTAGATTTCTTATCTAAATATGCCCCCTGGTTATGGCAATTTCCAAATGGCAGCTCCAGATCCTCTGTGGTGCCTGAGCCACAGCAATGGGCATCTCCATGACACCAACAAGTGGGAGTCAAAACACTGATGTCTCTGGCTCACCAGGGTCAGCAGCAGCCTGCTGGGCTGCTATTAAATTATAAGGATATATTAGGTTCAGGATTTCAGTGTACCTTGGCTTACCTTCTTCAAACCAGTCAAACCAGGTGTTATATATAAAGAATACATATATATGTGTGTATATGTATAAAATAAGGGAAGGGTGGTGATGTCAATTTTGGATGAACTAAAATTTTGGATTTACTTCAAACATGTCTCCTGCAGAAGGTGGACCATGCAGCAGGTGTTGCATTAGCAAGGCACGGCTGGGCCATGATGACAGCAGAGAGTTTTTCAGGAACATGCTGCCCAACTCCCACCTTTTCAGGAGAGGGACTTCTCACTACATCACATGCTGACATAGGCTGTCAGCACTGTATGTGCATCAACAAGTAACACATTTACCCCCAGGTAAAGGGAAGAAGGTCAGGCAAAAATATCATAAAATCAATACCTCGCTTTTTCTAAATTTAATTTTTTTTTAACAACTCATTGTAGCTGGAACCAGTGGCAGACAGACTCTAGAGCCAGGTGCTGAGACAAGAGTATTTCCAATTGTACCTGTTGTGCCTCCTGCCATGGAAAGGCTACTGTAAGCACCAGCCTCTGACTCTGAAATTAGAGTTTCATCACTCATTGGGTGATCAGGATATAACAAGTTCCACATTTTCCGAAGTGAAAAAGAATTCGGCCTTGAACAGCAGGTGATATTTTTGTACTTCAGCTCAAAATTTTTTGCTTAACAGGGAAAGGAGAGGCTTTTAATTTTCTGGGAACCTTATAAAAATAGTCACAGTAATTTTACTTTGATAACTCCTCTCTGTCAAATCTGAGACTTCAGACTCCTCTTGCCTCATACAAGTCTTAAACCAAAGCAGCACCAGCGACACCAGCAGCACAGAGTCTGCCACTTCATCTATTTTATTATTTTATCTTAGCTCTTCCCCTCCTCCTGCCAGCTGGTCAATATTTTTAAGATTTTTCGGTCACTAAAATATCCTTTAGAGCATGTTTTACTTAACAAGAGATTTTGGAGTCATATCCTTGATGCATAACCTTAGCGAGGACAAATATTTAATGGACCCAGTTTGCAGGGGGGTGGCACTGCAGGGTGCCCCCGTCCCTGGACCAGACCTTGCTGCTGGCCAGGGGGTGATGTATGCCACCTGCCTGTGTCAACTGTGCCTCTTTGGTATGGCATCCAGTGTTTTTTGTCTTCACACAGGACCTGTCAGCTGGGTGGGAACATCCTTCCTAGTGCTGGAGGGCATCACAACTCCTACTAGCATCAAACACCAAAACTGCCCTTAAATACCCTTCAGTGAATCGTCATTTGAAACAGTCTCCAAAAGTGCATGTGTGCCTGGGCAGCCTCATCAGTGCTGCTTGAAGGTCCCTCTCCTGCTTCTGCCCCAGCCCCTGCACTGTGGGCCATCCTCCACATCCCCTCCACAGCCACTGGCCAGGGAAGCTCACCTGGCACTTCCCAAACCAGCATGTGTGAAGCCTTTCATTCATTCCAAGTCCTCCAGCTAAAGCACTGTCCTGGCAGCTAGAGAGGTGTCCTGTGATGGGTGCTGGACTTTTCTCCCTGTCTGCTCCCCTCCAGAGCACACACTGCAGCTGAGGTGTCCTTGAGCCCTCTGCAGATCTGCCAGTTAACTTCCCATTCCCATTCAAAGTTCCTGGCACACCAGCACAGCATCACTTCTTCAGCTGAACCAAGGGTGGTGGCTCATGGAATCCCACCATCCAGCTGACTGCCTCTGAGGACTTGAGGGACCAAAAAGTTTGGGGACTGAGTTAAAATTGGGTTTCCCTTCCCTGCCTCAGCAGGACCAGATTCCTCACAGAGCACGAGCCTGATGTGGCACCAGTGGTGGAGGATGCCCCTGAAGGCATTTTAATTACTACTATAGTGGATCACAAAGGCTCCTTAGCTTTATCATCTCAGAGCTCCGAGCTGATGTCTTTGATAGCAGCTTGCATCGGATCTGTTTGCCATTAAATCGTTAGCAGACAATAAAAATTGAAAATTTTTTATTCCCCAGCCCTTGGTCATTTCCTAAGCTCATGGAACACACAAAAATAGCTACTCTAATGACATTGTTATGAATTTGGTTTTCTTGCTCATCATTACAATTTTAAAGTGACTTAAATGGACTAGTAATCACCATAGCAACTAAGCAGCACTCAGGGGGACTACTATCAAGAGAATTCGATGTCTTAAAAGGGAATGTTTTCTTTTACACCTTTTCAATGAAATCTGGATTTTTTTTTTTTTACTTTGAACCAGATAACAGACCTGAAACAGACAGAAAAAAAAAATACACACGTTTTCATAATAGCACTGAATATCCCCAAATCTACACTTCTTATTTCTTGATGCAAAGTTTAGGGGGCATGAATAAGGAAGCAAGTAGGAACTAGTCCACCAGGAAGGATTCGAGTATGTGTTGGGGTAAAAAATGCATTCCAGTTGCAAAAAGACAGTGTTGTACCTGGGAAAGCAAATAACTGAGGTCTGCGAGAAGTGCCTTACTGTGCCTCAGCCTTCAGGGATTTTTTTATAATAACCTTTCCTTCTTCTACCTCCTCCTTCCATTGCTAAACATTCAAGAACTCCTAAAATTACTTGTCACAGTATACAGCACAGTCTAACATGGTTATTTTAGTTGTTCCTTAGGTACTGGCAGCCACAGCTAATTATATTAGAGACAAGATCTAAATCTTTTTTAAATGTTTACTATTGCCTGGCTAAAAATGTTTAGATCAATAATGACATTGTCTATTGCCTCTTTCCTACCTTTGCCTGTTTTCTGGAAGACTTGATGTGTCTCAGGAAAAAGTAAATTGAGTCAGAGATATTGCAAAATTGTTACTGTATTTTTTAAAATATTGAATCAGATCTGCATATATGTCTGACAAACCCTCTCAATAAAAACCCCTTCTTTGAAAATCAACCCACCTGCAGCTGAGGCTGGAGTGCTGGGATGTTCATGAACCCTTCACCAGAGCATGGCAGCAGGACTGGGAAGCAGGAGGGAAGCCAGAGGCCAGTTTATGCTTGGTCAGATATTTACCTTTACTTACATTATTTTGCTCTTCCTCCCCAAATGCTTGACATCAGTAAATAGGCAATATAGACAGCAGGTACAGGCAATACACCTGCCTACATGCAGGTCATTTAGCAGCCTTAGGCAACAGGGTTTTGCAGTGCAGAGCTCCTTCCAGCCCTATAAAACACAGTGTTTTCTGCTCAGGAGGGGCTGCCCCTTGCTGTGCCTCAGTGCCACACAGCCCAGGAACCGTGTCCTGACCGCCAGAGCACAGGGCAACCCTGGAGGGATTCCGAGCCCAGGATGGAGCTGTGGGTGGGGGTGGCTGGAGAAGCAGTAGGCAGCTACCTACCCCCAGCCACCCTGGCCAGCCCCTGGGCTGATCAAGGTACCTATTAAAGACAACAGCTACTGCACTCTTGAGGGCAAGGCCTTTTCCAAACTTTCCACCTGTTTTCTTTGTTGGAGCCTATGGAACCAGCGCACATCCTGCTGGAGCTAAGGCCTCTCCATCCCTCCTCTGTCTACATCTGCCAGGCTGCTGTGTTGTTGCTCTTCTTGGAATGGGCAGAATTTTCTTCTTATAAAGGACTTAGGTGCATGCCAAAAGCTTGCACCTCAATGGCACTGCAGTCACTAGGCACAGGGACCTTTTCCAAGACCTGCACACTGATCTGTAGCCAGATGCTATTTTCACCTCGTTGCTGATGAGCAAGTAGAAACTGCCAATGAGATCTAAAGCACCACACTTACTCCAAGTTCCTTCCTTTCATTTTTAAATACTAGCAGATGGAGCCACCCCGGGGCTCAGGGAGGATGCAGGTTGTCTTCAACTATGAACTGAATGCAGCAGGACCCACCAGGAGACAGCTCAGAGGAAAACACATTGTAAAAACCCACACAGAGGTCTCAGTGGTGGCCAGGTGAGCAATATCGAGGGTGATGGAGACCTCCAGCTTCAGCACAGTGCAATCCTTGTACCCCACGGGGATGAGCAGCTCTTCCCCATTCTGTGCCCAGAGGACGTCCCCCCACAGCTCAGCAGGCTCCTGCATGTTAACCATCACAACAGACAATAGTGACTCTGCTTATTCAAAACATAAAATTAGACAGACCACAATGTTTCTTTTCCAAAAGAGAGCATCAAAACCAACATCTCATAAGTGCACTTCATTTCTCACAGGGGCTTCTCTTTAAACTGGTTAGAAACCTCACTCAGTAGCTATATTTCAGCAAAAATCTAGCAAAGGGAAAGGGCATTTAAATTACCCCGACCACATCAATAGCAAGAGGAAATGGAGACCAAGGGTCCCCTAAGCCCAGACTGGCTTGGCACAGCACAGTCCACCTGGCTCTGACAGCCATACTTCTGACCTGCAGGCTTAGGCTCCAAAAGGAGAGCCTGGGTAGTTCCTTCACTTCAGGAACTATACAAACCAGTGTGAAACCAGACAGAAAGTTAACCTAAGAGAAGAGGATAAGAGACATGGGGCAGGTGAAACCCTTCTCGTGATGTGTCCCCCTCTCTTCACCATGGCTGCTCTCACGATCTTGACACAAGGCACAGTGCAAGCAGTACAGTCCCTCTCACACTGGCTGATTAAAACATAATGGGCACCATAAATTGTGGAACAACGAGTGGGAATGAGAATAACAGCCTAAAAGGAATTCTGTTTTGCTAAGAGAAAAGCTCAGGCTTTGCCTGAAACCTTTTTGGCTGTAAATGCAGTAGACGATAGCAGGACTCTTTTCCACCTCTGCCCATCCA
This sequence comes from Sturnus vulgaris, assembly GCF_052056855.1. NCBI lineage: Eukaryota > Metazoa > Chordata > Aves > Passeriformes > Sturnidae > Sturnus > Sturnus vulgaris. The sequence goes on from NC_142247.1 coordinate 59,445,434, forward strand.
TCAGTGCCTTCGGGATGGCACCAGCCCAACATGCCCCCAGCCAGAGGCACAAAGCTCAGGCATTTCTGTAATTCTCCCAGCTGGGACAGGTTGGAGCATGGGCAGTGATGACCCTCCTGGCCAAGAGAACAAAGCAATGACTTGTACTCAGCTGGAGCTGCAGTGGGACAGTGCCTTGCTCTGACTGCTTGCTGAGCAGGGTGTCTTGGGCTGCAATACAGGATGTGCCCAAAGTATGTATTTTATCACCATCTGTTGAAACCAGGTGGGGCCGTGATCCTTATCTCTGTGGCAGATACCCTCTGCTAATGGGCCATCTGTTAAAAAACCAGGTGGGACAGTGTTTTTCATCTTTTCCACAACCCATCCTTCCTCCAGGAGATATCTTCTGTTAATGGGCCATTGAGTCATTGTATGACTGATAAAATTACATCATCCCATTGGGAGATGCTCCAGCCAGGGGGAAGAGCCAAGCCTTTCCTACCTAGATAAAAACTGAGATTTGGAACACCAAAGCAGCCTTTTTCCAGAGGGAAACCAGACTTTTCCACATCATCACTGAACCTTCAGAGGAAAACTGCACCCCTCTACAGGAGCACTCCTTCAACTGAACCACATCTGTCATCCAGAAAGGGTGCAACCATCATTTAATGGGACTGCTACCAACACTGACTGACCGATGGGGTGTCAGGTTGTATTCTGACTCTGACAGTGGTTTGCGTTTGCTATTTTTTTTTAATACTGTATTTCTATTTGAAATTTTCCTAGTAAAGAACTGTCATTCCTATTCCCATACCTTTGCCCGAGAGCCCCTTAATTTCAAAATGATAATAATTTGGAGGAAAAGGATTTACATTTTCCATTTCAAGAGAGGCTCCTGCCTTTCTTAGCAGAAACCTTTCTTTCAAACCAAGACACAGGGAGATGGCAGCTGCTCCATTCCATCTCTCCCTGCAGCTGTGTGGGAGCCAGGAGCCCAGGGCAGGCAATTCCAACCAGCTGCTGAGGACAGCAGAACAGCACAGACTGGGCTTGGGGGGGCATCGTGGTCACAGTGAGGGTCCTTCAGGCCAAAAGGTTTCAGCAGCTCTGTCTGTTTGGACAACTGCAGGGCTGAGAACCCACCAAAGGCACTTTAAAGCACCAATATTTGGATTTAATACCTCTTGGAGACACAGCTTTGCCAGAAATCAGAAGTCTGAGCAAGTCTGTCACCACCTTCCCCTCTTATCACAGTGAGTCTTTTTCTGTCAGGTGCTCAGATCTTCGTTCATCGACTCATCCCTGAGCAACCCAATGCAATCACTGAAATATCACTCCTGAAAGCAGGGGAAAAGTGTCTCTCATTAGGGCTTTCTGACAGTAACAAAGAAACCCAACACCATAATTCCTAAAAACAAGAGCAAAAATTGAGAAGTAACTGAAACCTGGCACCTATATTTTGATAATATATTCCCCACCAAAAGTGTTAGCAGCAAGGAGGATTAAAATACAGTTATAAAGTATCTCAGCCATAGAATAGCAGAATAGCTTACAAAGGACTTAGTGTGCTGTGTTTCGATGTGGGGCTTACAGATCAGGTTCCAGAGCTGTCACAGGAACCCCTCAGCCTCAGCAGCACTGAGAGACAAGCCAGCCCAACATCCCCAACCCTGCTCTGCTGCTGGGGGCTCCACAGCTGGGGCAGCTCACGTTCTCAAAAAGCAAGGGAACAAAATCATAAAGACAGAGAAAAAACCACAGCAAATGCTGGGATCTCTGGCACCAGTGCAGGGACACAGATCTGAGGGTGTTTAAGTGCAAGATAGAATTCTTTGCAGGCTGAGGATATGGAGTGTAACAGGAGCAGGACATCCCCATCTAATGTGAGTTAGTCCTATCTTGGTTTTAAAAATAGCAAGTGTTAGAAACTCTGTATACCTGCAAAAAGTTTATGCTCAGGCATTTGTTGACTGGGATCTGGGAAGACAGAGCTTTCTCCCAGCAGCTGTCCCTGCTGCTACAACCCACAGCACACCTTACAACTTAAAGATTTTTTTCAGAGATACAGGACAGCACTTTTCTTACATGGCTTAACAACCCAATCCTGTATCTATCTGCATTTTACACCACCTCAGCAGTGCCACCACCTGCCAAGGCACACAGTGGCCCTTGGCCCCCGTGGGACCATGATGTGGCTGGAGGAGCTGTGGGAGCTGAAGTGGGAAAGCTGCAGGAGCACCATGGCTGGGTGGGGCTAAGGGCCTGGAAAAAAGAGGGCTAAGCTTCTCCAATCTTCATGTGAATGTCTCTGCTGTGCACAGAGAGGTTAAGGTTTTGGCCCCATTTGTCAGTGCACACAGCTACATGTCCAGGGCACGCACGCAGAAAGAAGGTAAAACTGAAGAGTAACACAGGCTAAAAATGCAAATTATATCAAAATATTTTAAAATTTAAATTTAATATAATCCAATATCCTTATTCATGGTTTTTAGGATCAAAACATGCCACACATCAGATAACATGCCTTCTGCTTCTTCTGCATGGAGGCAGTGAAATCAGCCATCCCCACTTTGCTCCTGCTTCCAAGAGGGATGAGTCTAACATAGCACAGCCCCTGAGACAACATGCACAAACTAAATGCCCATGCTATCTTCTGGCTGTGCTTCCTGCTCCTCTCTAACCATCCCTGCTCTTATTGCAATGGCTCCAAAAATTTGATGAGCAACGACCACCCCCTTAAACATATCTCTGACAACAGCATTGCAACTGTTTAAATATTTGCACAATCAAGTTTTGTGCAGATTGCACACACACACACACACACACACACACACACACACTTTAGTTCAGTTTCTTTGCATGATTCTTTAACACTATATGCTCAGGATTATCCCTTAACATTTATCCAAGTTTATTCAAAAGTTACCTCTGAAATCTGACAGACATTGCAAACCTGAAAAGGGGAACACAGAGGTAATTTTATGCCAGATCCGTCATGGCCACGAAAACCATACCTGGGCTGCAGATCCAGGGGCAGCAAGCCAGCCTGTAACAGCTTCCAGTGCTTTCTGGAAAGGTGGATAATGCACTGCTCTTCTCACTGCTCCCACATCCTGTGCTGGGCTCCTGCCATTTCAGGAAGGTTTGGTGAGCCCCAGCATTGGCATAAGATAGAAAGCAGGAGGCAGAGAGCTCTTAGTTGGGCATGAAACCACAGTCACCTTAAAATGTCTGCTTGAGCAGAGACCCGAGCTCAGGTGTTTCAAGGTGTTAATGTGGAGCCTGGCACACCTGTAGAAGCAGGTGTTGAGAGGCTCCTGTCATCTCCAAGTCAGGAGATGCACAGTAAGTCTTCACTAAGCTGTCCACATGGTCAGGAATATAAAACAGTTAAGTTACTCAAACATTAGAAATAAATCTTAAACACAAGTTAGTAGAGCAGCAAGTTCAAGATATTTGCTGAGGTTAAGATGATTTTATTTTGTGTTTATACTCCCGAGAAGTCACCAAATACAACTGGTATTTGCCACAAAGTGACCCTGCATGATGACCATAGTGGTCATATTTGAAAATGGCCATATTAGAGCAATGCAGTAAATCTACATTTTTCATATAGACATTCTTTATATACTTTTTGGCATATTTAAATTAAGAGTCTCAAAATATTTATACAGCTTTGAAGACATCATCTCCCCTTTTTCCAAAAGCTTTCCTGAACCCTGCTCAGCCACAGATGGTGTGAGGAGCACCCACAGTCATCACAAGTCCAGTTTTGGACTGAAAGCTGCCTCTGCCTCATATCCCATCTGTCTTCCCTTCACCATTTCGGTCCTGTGTCACATAGGTAAAGTTCAGGGCTTAGCTGTGCTTTGCTTTCCTTGGAAAGTGCCCAGAGCCACTCATCTTGCAGAAGGATTTGAGCACAGACACAGCTGCCACCACACTGTGAGCTGTGCAGTCAGGGTTGCTTATTTTGATAAGTCATAGGGGTCGACATGCCATGAGAGCAACGTGAAGCTCCCTCTAGGAGCAGGAAAAAGGCTTTCCAAGGCATCTCCCCTGCTAGGTGAGTGCTGGGAGAGTAATGGTGACATCCTGTGTAGTTTTGGAAACTTTCTACAGCGTGTCCACTAGCCAACATCAATAACACACTTCCTGCAAGCATCCAAAATGCAGGGCATTGCAAAAAAAAAACCACATCAGAAACACAGGAAAGCCTTGCATTATGAGAGTAAAGAAAGGTATATATATGTACACACATTTCACAAGAAATGTCTAATGGAGGTTGCTGTTAGCTCACACTCCAGGACCCATCAACAGTTTTTTCTCAAATAACATCTAGCAGATTTAATCTTTTTTCCTTTTTCTCTTTTTTTGGCAAAGATCTTTTTTTGGCCCCAAATACTTCTTGTACAGATCCTATTTCTAAAAATATAAAACTTGCATGGTGTTTTATGGATTCTTAGGTTTAGAACCAACTCATGACTCTTATTCCTGCTGTGTGGCTGGTTAAGATTTGTGACTGGCCAATGACATTTCTGGTCAGGGGCAACATTTTTTCACGAAGCAAAACCAACACTGAATAGAGACTTTATGCTAGGAGTCCTTCCCAAATACTTATCTGACATAAACAACCTGGGGAGAGGATTTTCAGAAGCTCTTACTGAGTCAGCCATGACAGGTTAAAACCCCATGCCCTGTGCTCAAGAGACTGGCATGGAGGTGCTTCAGCAAATAGCTTAGGCTCAAACATTCCTTCCCAAACAACATTTTGCAGCAGGCAGAATCATCTACATCTACATTTCCACCTCTGCAGATACATATTTTGCTCAACAAAGGCTTACACCAGTAAAACTGGCTTTGCCAAGAAGAGATGGTTTGCTTTAAAGCGCTCGCTCAACAGGTCCAAGAAGCATCTTCTTTCCCAGTCCTGTAGATGATCAGGAGCAAAGACTTGACAAATTAGCTTGAGAAAATGGAAGCCACTGAGTAATCCAAAACAGCAGATATAGAAATTTAGCTCCAATTTATACAAAATAGAAGATGTAAGAGGTGAAGGCAGCTTTAGTGAACTTGTGACATGTTCATCAGGAAATGGTCTGTCAGTATCTCTAAATAATCAGGACTGAAATCACAGGGTTATTTTTGTGAGAGGAAGAAAACTGGAACAACACTGAAGAAGAAAAACAAAGGTCAGAGGAACCAGTGAAAGTTCTCAAGTCAAAACTCTCTGAGATAGGAAAGGAGAAATTTGGGAAATTTAGGAATGAAAAGAAGAGCAACTTTTATCAATATTTGCAGCTTTAGAGCAACTTTATCAATATTTGGTACTTAATAGGGAAGCAGTGAACAAGGAAAGCTGAAGGAGATCATTATCTATATGCAACTATAGGTCACAGAAATTGGCAAAGATGGAAGGAACTTCCATAGAGAACGCAAAAGCATAAATTTTGCCTAATGCACATCTCAGCTAGGCTGTGCTGCTTTCAAGGTACAGAAAACCACCAGATATTTAAAATCAGAAAAAGGTATTTATCTACCCCTCATCTTTCTGCTTCCCAGTCAAAGCCAACCTGACCAAATACAGCAACAATTCAGGCTAAATCTAGTATTAAAGACATGTTCATAACTACATCCTTCAGGCACTGCATTACACCCACCTAACTTCTGGAGCATCCACAGCCCAGTGAGGAGTTCTGCAAGGGACTGATCCTTTTGCAATATCCAACCCCTCTAAGACAGAAAATTAACTTCTCACATCTTCAGTATTTCTGACTGTTGAAATAAAAATATTCAAAAGTCTAAGATGAGCCAGTAATTAATGTACTAAACATTTAACGCAACCTAAAACTAAGGAGAAAAATTTAGTGAATCCAGTGATTCAGTAGAAGAACTGAATTTGAAAATTACTTAAAAGAAAAAGAACAAAAGCCCTCAGCTTCTCCGAGCTGAATGCTCTGCCCTTTATCATTAATTCAGGACTGCACAGGGCCATGCCTTGCTCACTTGCACTAAGCCACCATGTGTGGGTGACACTGCAGGCTGTGGCTGGAAAGCCTCCTTCCTGCAGTAGGAACTGGAGTTCCAGGAGAGCAGGTGAACAACTCATTCGACTCAATTCTGTCTTTCATGGGCTGCTAAGGTGACCTTGACACAGCAATCACTGTTCTCAGGAAGACCATGTCCCCCCACACATACCATGGAGTCCATAGCCAAAAGCAGACTTCCAGCCTCCACATTTTCCTTCCACAAGACTCAGGCAGGTGGGATTGAATCCAACCTCTGCAAGTACTGCTGCAGGTGCAACTCATCTTGTACAAATATTTAACAAGACATTAAAGCAGTACAAGAGGGAAGTTAAGTATTCTCTGAACAAGTATTGTCAGAACACTTAAACACAGTGTAAAACACCATTGTATCACCAGCCGGGTTGCTGCCACCAGGAGAAAACAAAATATTGAAGTAAGGGGAGCAGCACACATTCATGTGTGGAGGATCCATCCCAGACCGATCTATTTCAGCAGAGCCAAACCAGAAAGGAGCATTGCAGAGACAAACAAACGGGTGTGGATTAGGTGACTGGGCAGCTCAGCGCTGGGATTACATTGCCAAGGGCAGACAAAGCCTGGGAATGCTGCAGAAGCACGCAGGACAGCAGGAGAGCGGGACAGCTTCCCTGGAGCACAGCCGGGATGAGGGAGCCCGGCCACTCGCCCCAGCAGGGCTACAGGTGACATGGTACAGGTGACACAGACACAGCACTGCAGGGACGGCTGTGTCACCAGACAGCTGAGAGGACACAGAAGCTGCAGGACAGCTGCTCCTGATCAGGGAATGCTCTGCTAAGCACAGCACCCTCGGGATCCCTTCCTCCAGTGGCCACCTGCAGCAGGGAAGGGGAGCTCTGGCTGATGGAGCTCGTACAACTCCCACCTTTCCGTCCTGGGTCATCCATGCCCTCCTGCAGGGGCATCTTAGAAATCACTGCTTGCTTTTTCGTTCACTAAATTAAAAATGTATCTACAAAGTGACTGATGTACTCACAGAAAGACCTAACCAAAAACATACATACACTCCCCGAGAAAGTAATGGAATTATTTAAAATAAAATACAAGTTCCTTGGCTTCAGAAGCAGTAACACCCAACTGCCTCCATCCCGAGACCGACCTGTGGCTGTGAATCTGCCAAAAAGCATTAACTCACTTCATTCCAAGAAATCAGGTGTAGTTTTGATAAATAAATAACTGAAGTTTGCAAGAAGCATTAGCACAAAGCATTTTTAGGTTTATTTAAATAAAAATTATAATTTATACAAGACTTTTTAAACAAACAAGATTTTCTTAAAAAATGTACAGGGCAAATAATTTCATTATTTCAATTATTCATACAGTATAAGTCTTCTGTCAAACAAAAGTTACACTGATAATGGATTATTTACATTTTCAAAATATAGACTCAAACTTCAGACATAAAAATTTTAACATCCATTATATTTCAATGATTAGTAGAAATTAAACATCTGCCAAAATGTACAGAGTTCAATAAAAACTACCAATGTTTTCAAACAGGTTTAAGTAGCCAAAAAACAGGTACATCCTTTCATCTCTTCACAGTCGGGTAAAATTCCTTTTCTCTTTGTCTGCAGAACGAAGGTAGAGTTTTGCTGCTGGCATCCTGTGTGATGTTGCTACTAATACATAGCTTGTTTCATTCAATCCTGCCTCACGAAAGCTACAGTGCACAGAAAGGCATGATTTCATATTCCAGCTTGTTTCGCTTTTGAATTTAAATGGTCAGTGATAAAGAATTAGTCAGTTTTCATCTCCCTTTTTTTATTGTCTTTAAAAGGGACTCAAACCAACAAAGAACTTCTGAAGAAGTTAAATCCAATTATGTGTGAATGATCCAGACATCCACAGACTAACAGAATTGCAAATATAAACAGCAATCAGACAGACAGAATGACAAGAACATCACATTTTCAGCTATTTAGAAGCACTTTACATTAAGTGTTCCGACCCAGCCTGTTTCTAAAGTGCACCAGGCTGTACTGCAAAGCTAAGTAGGAAGATTGGAATTCAAGGTGAGAGCTTCAGTGTAATTACACAAGTCAAGTATACATTCACTCATTGCCCATCCCCTCCTGCCCTCCAGACCTGAGGGTGCAGCAGGAGAAAAGCTGAGTAAACACACGAGGGTTTCCTTCAGTCTCTGAAGTCACGGACACCACGGGTGCAGCAGGGAAACCGGATAACCCAATGTAAAGTGAAATTGCAAAATATGTACACAGATGTCTGTCAATTATATTACAACTCTATTTAAAAAAAAAACAAAACAAAACAAACAAATGAAAGAAATCCAGTCTGTTTTCTCTGTATTAGAACCAATGTTGCATTGCAGTTTGCACTAGGTTTGCTGCTTTAAGGATCGCTAACTTTTAAGTTCACACAAAGTGTGCATTCATTTCCAACGTCAGAACATTAGGTTTTATAAGACATTTCTAATTTCTTTGTTCAGAAAATAAATTTTAAGAGTATATTGTACATATGAGGCATTTCAGTCTGGGAAAAGGATAATGATATCTCTTCTCCCTCTACAAAGCCCAGGTATGGTTAATTTCCTGGCACCATCAGTATAGATCCAATAGCTCCTCCAGGAACCAGAATCTAGGACAACCCTGTACACGAGGGTCAACCAGTGAAGGGTGGGAGGGGGAGGAGGTAATAAGTGCAAGTCAACCGATTTCCTACTGAAACTGCTGTTGTGATCAGAGTGAAGGTATAAATTACACTTGAAAAATGATACAAAAATAAGAAAAAGAGCATGCTCTCTGTAAAAAATATAGTTTTCTGTTTCTTCAAAAAAAAAAAGGATAACCTTAAAACACATCCAAGGGACTTTTTCTTAAGACAAAATGAATGAATCTGATTAAGATTTATGTAACATTAAGCCATTTTAATGCCTATTTCTTAGCCACGCTTGCTATTCAAGGAAGATTCTATAAAGAAAAACCAAATTATAATATGTAGCAATTATTAAAAAAAATATTAACTGATTTTGAAGTAGTTTTGATGAGAAAGATTTAAATCAAGAATTTTTACTTAAACATATAATCTGAATGTGTAAAGTTATGAAACCATAAACTGTCAAGCTACAATCCACTTAAAACGGTGGCAAAATGGATTTCACACCAGCTTCACTTGTATTTGAAGTTTCCACGCCCTGAGTTTCAGCATACCAAAGGTGGTATTAGAAATACACCCATTTTTCAGGTCATGTTCAAGTGCTACTCGAAAGTGAGAACTTGAAAACTGCATTTTAGCCATTACAGTGGTTTCTCCCCTATTCTTGCTTACATTTCCACCCAGGGCATACCCCATCAGTGTTTCACTTGACAACACTCACCCAAATTACGGTATTCAACAGTACTTTGTCATATAATTTCTATCAAGTTCTCATATCCTACCTCTTCATGGCCAGACTAAAAATAAAGTTTGGACAGTTTGGCCTCCACTGTCTTCATTACTCCTGCATTTATCGACACACTTTAAAACTGTGCTAAGAGTTAAACACCCTTTGGTGTTTGCTACCCCTCTCTCTTCCTTCATTTTACCCCTTTCCCTATAAAGAAAGGAAATTCCTGTTTAAAAAAGCAGAGAAAAAAATCCATGAAATTAAGTCCCATTTTTACATAAGAATTTGCATCTCCATTGCTTTTTTTAGGGCCATTCATATAATGTCTGTAGACATCCACAGTACTCAACTCAAAAGACATGGCAAAGGAAAAGACACTCTGGAAGGCTTGGCATAACTCCTACTGTGCTTTCATGAAAATGCAAATAAAATTCTAAACCTCTCAGATGGGTGCTATTATACAGAGTATAAAAGATTTCTAATATTAAAGACAAAGGTCAATCTGTGCTTTGCTGCTAGACAAGCCTGAGAGAGTTTAGAGGAGTGCAGCCTTCCTGTTTTACCTGGCAGTTGGGTTTAATTGTTACTAAAACTTAATTCTGCAAGGGGGAAGACAGAAGAACACCAACGCTCCTCAAATTATGCTTTGAGAGGAACTAGTGCTTTCAGTTGCTGTATTATAACATTTTTTTAATCACAAGGTAACTCAAAAGAAGAGTCAAATTATAAAACGTCATATCTGAGTTTAGTTTAATCATTCCCACCTCCCCAACACAAAAACCCTTCAAGTCTTTGATGCATTAACATACAAACACCTTGTACATGCAACATGTACAACAGCTGAGCCCTTCTAGGACAAGTACCTATAGAAATATAATTATAAGATGCCTAACATTTTAGGAACAACATTTTGGTGCCCTCTTTTATAAAAAGTATCTGCCTGCCTTCCTTCCTCTTACTTTGATTAATGAGGAAAGGAAGATATTATTACAAACTTTCTCCTCCAATTCATTGTACAAGTAATTTAAACATCTCTGTGCAGGAAAAATTGAAGTTAACCAAACCAGTAAAACATCCTTCTGCAATGCAAAAATTAGAAAGGAGGAGTTATTTTAAATGCAGTTGTATGGATATGAAAATACTAAGAAGCTAATACTTCCTTGGTGTTGCCATCAGTTTTAATAAAGGACCCAATTAAAATCTCAAAGCTGAAGAAGGAGACTTCAGGCTGCTGCAGTCATCATTCTCACATCTCAGGGAAAAACAACTAAGATAAAGGGATGAATGTATCCCTAGTGACATCAGTGGAGATAAAGGGATCAATCTGTTATATAGTCAGGTCTCCGAGCATCTTCCCAGCTTTTAATGTCAGTAAATAAACATTAAAAGTGCTTAATGTGCAAGGCTAATAGTGATGATAGCACTTTCACTGTTTTCATTTGGTTTTTTTGTCTTTTTTTTACAAAAACCTTAAAAACAAACATGAAGGCATATATAAAATACACTTGGTTTATGTAACAGATAGAATATAAACCACCAGACAAGAAAAATTATTGCAAAATAGATGAGGATGTTCATTTTTTTCACTACCAAGTCATACAATAAGAAAGTTTCCTTTAGCTCTTCCAAGATAAGACACTAGCTTTCACTGCTGGATGATGCAGATGTTATTTTCACATATTGGCTGAAAATTGCCTCAAAAGCTTCATCTCTGTGTACCATGGCACCAAACACCAAAGGCTAAATGATAGAAGAAAAAACATCATGTCAGTCCACAAAAAAAAAAAATTTCCTCTAGGTAAGTTTTGTCAAGTCACTAGGAACAGATTAACTGTACTAGAAAAGCATTGATAAAAACAAAATAATCCTTTTCTCTATTAAATCATTGATTATGTGACTTATTCTCTAATGTTTTTCACTTCCTTAAAAACTTCATCTGAGGGTCAGGCCACCTCAAAGCCTCCTTCCCCATGGATACTCCCAAGCCAACAGCTTTTTGTTTCAGACTACATAGCAGACTGCATACTCCTGATGTAGGATGGTGGGGAAAATCTTTCTGAAGTGTTAGAATGAAACCCTACAGATGCAGTCGAACAAGCTGAATATTTAATTCATTAAAATTCTGAAAACAAACATACTGAATAATAGTCAAGTGAATTTCAAAAAAAAAAAAAAAAAGAAGAAAAAAAGCCAGCACTGGCATAAGGGGATAAAAAAAGCCTTTATGCTGGTGCTAACCAGAGGACGAAAAAAAGAGTAAGAAATCCAACACAGCAATACAGATACAGCCAGCTACTTACTTTCTGTGTAGATGGTGTTGATACAGCAATACCCATCCCTGATCCCGGGAGAACAGAGAGCACTTTATACTAAAAAAAAGCCACACACAAAGACATAAGATACCTTCTGTACTGAACAACTGCACAAGATGCTGCAGAGGTTACACAATTCATCACTGGCATGTCCTCCCAGCCACAACTAAGAGACCTCTAGCAAAACCAGGATGAAGCCAGCTGCCATTCTCTGGAGTCTCATTCTCCTGGGCTCGCTGGGTTCAGCCTCACCTGGACACCCAGGACCCTTCTCTCCACTTCCTCCCAGGTGCTGCAGCAATGCCCAGCCTGCTGGAACCAGCCCCAGCCCCAAAGTGAGCATCAGTCCTGCTCAGCACACAGGAGCTGACCCAGCCGGGGTGCAGGAACCGCAGGCAGCTGGATGGGGTGGGCAGGGCACAGCCCAGCTCTGTGCACACCTGAGATGGGCCTGTGTGCATCACCCACAGCTTCCCCTACAGGTCACAGCCATCCACTCTTTAGAGGAACAACAAGCACACCAGAAAAAGCTTCTTTTTCAAAACTAGACAGAAAACAGGGTATCACAGAGTCACAGCATCATTGAAGTTGAAGAAGAGCTCCCACCTTTGGCCACCCACGTCACCTAAACACCACCAGGTCAACTAAACAATAGCACCCAGTGCCACACATGGATTGTTTGCTTGTTTTTTTAGAAAGAAAGTCCATAAAGATGGGGAGGAATACAGTTGGCTGAACTTGGGAGTATTCACAGGGACAAAGTGACATCCAAGTCAGACCACCCCCAAATAAAACCAGGCACAGTACATTTTTATGTTTGACTGCATGATCCTTGTCTCATCTTCATTAAAAATACTACACAGATGCCAAAGAAACTTTATGGCAGTAAAGGCCTACTAAACAAACCAACATTACTTGAAGTATGATGTATGAAATCCATTAATATGAATTATTAATTCCAGTAGGAATGTTCAATTTGAGCATAAGCTGTCTGCTTTATAGACATGTCACAGAAACAGAAGGATTAATTTGAAAATCTGGAGGTGCTTATACAGTAGTGAACACTAGGCTGAGGTATTTCTTTGCTCAACATGATTTAATCTGTGGTACAGGATGTAGCAGAAAGCAGGGCTGTCTGTGTGGCTTCCTCAACCAGAGGAAGGACATTGCCCTTGCCAGGCTTCCAATCTTCCACTTCTTGCCTCTGTTACTGATAGCTCCCAACTAGATGAAATGCCTGCCCATCCCAGTTTCACTATTCCAATGATTTAACTTTCTCTACTGACAACAATTCTGCCTCCCTCTAAGGTACCTAGATTAAGAGATGGTGAATCTATTAATACCCACACCCAAACTGAAGTTAGTAATACACAATTCCTGCTACCAATAGATCTTCTTAATGCCTACACAGCTCTGGTCAACACTGGAATTAGTAAACAACAAAACTTTAATAATAAAAAAAAAATGCAGGAGTGTAAGGGTTTAGTAAACTAGTTTGTCTTCCTGCTCATAGCAAGTTTGCTTGTGCTGAGTCTGAAAAAGCAGTTCTAGGAAACATTCATAATCAAAGAATTACATTTCACTTATCCAAATTATCAATAGCATGCTTTCTCAAAATAATAAAAGCACAAATGCAAAACATGACTAGCTGAACAGAAAACCAGTTTTCTCCCCTATTTACAACACCAACCAGACATACCTTCTGGATATCTGTTATGTCCGACAGCTTTATAACTTTATTTCTTTTTGATGAGCCAGATTTGGAACTTTCAAAGCACAAGTAACTGAAAACAAGAAGAGAAAATGCTCATTTTGATACAGTGTTTTAAAATAAATTTCTCAAATATCCTCTTGTCTCTTCTGAAGTTTGAAATCTCATGGTTTAAAATAACTTTCAAAATAAAAGACATTCAGTTCAGTTACACCTTCTAATTTAGCATAAGCATTTATAAATTCTAGCAACTGGCTGGTCTGTCTGAAAGCCCAGAACATACAGTATGCATACACACACAAAAATTCTTGCATTTATATTATTGCACTGAATGGTTAAACCTGACAAGCATTTTAAAGACACACAAGGGACATATATCCTTAAACAGCTGAAATACCAACTCTCAAAAGGCTTATACATCTTTCACCATCCTAAAAGAAGATTAATGAGAAACACTGTGTTAGTTTCATGTTATTGTGCTGCAGACAAAAGCTCAGGTTTCTAAACACTGGAGAGTGGCCTCCATCACTAGGTGACATTGCATACAGATGAGCTTTACTTCCTTTCATTACACTCCAAAGGAATTTCAGTGCAAGAACCAAACAGTAATGACCAGTTATTCAGTCCTGGGAGACAAGCAAGGGAATTTTAAAAAAAAAACCACTCACCCATAAAAATTGGAAACCAAGGCCTAATTTTCCGTTTTCATTTGTTGCTGTATTTCAAGGAAGCTATACATTCAGCTTGTTTAAAAATAACCCCAAACTAAGAATATTTGTCAAACTGCTGTTGATCACAGTTTTCAAAGTACACTTAGGTTTTTAGGTTTCTTTTCTAGTATCTGTACAGTTAGCATATTATCCACATGAACTGCAGCTACTAACAACTGTCTAGATAGGGCTACGTTGCATTCCTATGCAAGCACATCCAAGGCAAAATCTGTCAAGCACAGCCACACACCAGGTTCAGCTCTTCCTCTCCTATGACGCTTCCTTGAGGTTGCAAAGCATCTTGAAATGGCATTTTTGTTTCAAAACACTATTAAAGGACCCTTTTGTAGATTCAAACGCTTTAATGTCTCCAATTTCCCTCCCAAGAAATGTGTGTAGTGCAGTGACTCACTTTTCTGTGACATAAAGAACTCCATTCCTGATGTAATCTGTAGGCATCTTCCGATCTCTGTTGATCAAGCAACAGCGCCAGCCATTTTCACACACTGAAAAAGTTGTAACAGGAAATCTTGCTTTAAGAAGAGAGACGGGCACTATCCCCATAGAAAACACTGAATATTAAACTTTAGATACCTAAAAGTGCTTAGAAAGAAAAGCCTAAATCAGGTGTTCTAGACATCGTAACATCTGTTTTAACACTTGTTTGGAAAAAAACCACAAAATAAAAACCACCCACACAATTATTCCCTTTAACTTGACAATTGGATTTGCATAACCATAAAAGGCACACCAGGCTGTCTACTCTTTCAAAGAGCTGCCACGATATGGAATGAAAGAGACCATCTCCATTCATCCTAATTTAAAGCAGGACTTTTATATCAAAAGCTTACACCTATACAATGCACAGAAAAGGAATTCAACTTTAAACTATCCTTGGCTTTTTACAAAGTATTCTACTAATGTAGGCTTCCTGTAGCATCATACCAGGCAAAGGACGTTCATTCTCTGACAGGTTAAAAACTTCATGGAAATTTCCTCTCTTGGTGGTATGAAAACGACTTGTGTCTTCATCTTTGCTTATTCCAGTTGGGGCACTTGTACCCACATAACTCCTGGAGGCTGCTGTTTGAAGCTGCAGAAAAAGAAACCCGATTCCAAGATCTGAGCAGCAAAATTTAAGCTACACTCTTAAAAATAATTTAGCTAACTACTCTTTCTAAAAAAACCCAAAACTATAATGCTACTTCCATAAATTAACTTTGGACTACTGCACTATGCTGCTGCTAGAACACAAGCCTTTAATATGGTACCTGAACATAACCTTTCAAAGTGCTGCCCTTTGAGACACACTCTGCTGGGGTGAAGCACATAGTGCTAAATGCACCTATCTTAAACCACCATTTTTCTACAGTAAAGGCTATGTCTTATTAGATACAACTAAGTCACAGCAAACAGACTCAAGGATTGTAACTAGTAGGACTACTAACAGACAATATATTATTAGTACTTGGCTTGCCTTCAAGATATAAACAAAGTATTACTGCACAAAAGAAGTTTAGAAAGAAAAAAGAAAAAAAAAAGCCACACAGAACTGCATAAGCTCATTATGAATACAAATGCTGAATATGAAAGGAAGTTTTCCACACTATGATCCATACCTTTTCATGCCCTGACAGCTAGCAGGAAAAGAAACAAACGACACAAATGTGACAGTGAAAAAAGAAAAAAAAGTGAAATCTATTTAACAGTATAATACACAGAATAAAACATGAACCGAGTGGCACTGCAAGATCTTGCTCACAAATCAAGACACTACATACAATGAATGCAATTAAGAAAAAGTTATGAGTGGTTAGAGCACACCAGTTCAATTTATTCAGGTTGCATTAGAACCATTGATCTTTCCTGTGCTTTGAAGTTGCAGTGAATTTTGAGAGTTTTGACACATAAAACAAAATCTGAGTAGTTGTCAGCATCCTTGGGAAGGAAAAAAGGTAATATGGAAACCAAAGTACTTGAGTAAAATCTACTTTTAAACAGAGTTCTTTAACCACTGCAGACTGCCCTGGCAACAAGCCTTGCTTCTGGAAGGACAGCAGGCAGTTTCCTCTGGAAAGCTTGCCTGCACTTTCATTTCCATCTTGGTGGGGCACCACACGATTCCAAAAGCTGGCACTAGCAGCTCTGCTCTTAGCCCTACCACGCACATGCAGTTAAACAAACAACTGGCAAACTGACAGCATGGAAGCTCAGGACTAAGCTCCTCTTCTGTAAAGGCTCAATGCTGCTGAAGGCCAACCAGCCTTCAGCTGCTTTTTTTGTTACTTCACACGAAATTGGTAGCACTCAACACTTCACAGGATTTACAGACTAAGAAAAGAAATCCAAAGCAAATGAAAACGTGTGAACTGCAATCACTAACTACAAACCAGACTGACAGAACAGGCACAGCAGAGGGATTTGCCATCCACCTTTTTAGGGTACCTGTAAGACAATGATACCTTGGGGAAAAATAAGTTAACATGGAAGGCAAATGGCTGATGGTAATTAATATTGTCTCACTTCTGCAGTGCTGAGTTCCTGGAACCAAAGATAATCACAGCTCCTTCAACAATCTGCGTGCAACTAAAGATGAAAAGAATTTTCTGAAGGCCTTCTTAGACAAACTATTTGGCTGCACATGCACACAACCAGGTGAAGCGCCATGGTCCAAAACATAAAAATGACCAGAGCAACAGGTCTAAAGCTTTTTGTGCTGGAAAAAGGACTACTACTTCTCTCTGCTACACCACTTCCTACCTACCTGTTACATAAAGAGATTTCAAAAATGGAGTTTAAACTTCAGTACCATTACTCATCTGGTGGCTGAAAATGTGAGTAGTTCTGCCCTTACTTCTAGTCCTGCCTAACACATGCAAATGTTTCCTCTTACCACTCAGGCTTGAGATAATCAATGGTCATTTACCAAGAGAAAAGCATTTTGATAAGCCCTAAATCTAACTGGAAGTGATTGGATTTGTAACACTGGAAGAATCCTGATTGTCTAAAAACATCACCAGCAACCTGGAGGTATTCCGTTTCACTTGATCTGTCATCAGCTTTTGATATACAACCTTTACCCATCAGATACTGTTGTCAGGACAGTTATCTAAGGACACAAGGTCAGAGTGGTGGTACAGGCAATTAATATTGCATTGTGTCTAAGTTTACTCTGTCTTGTACACTATTTAATGATAAGAAGTCTAAGCAAATGCACACATGCTGACACTACATGCTTTTGGGCTCTGCCTATTCTATGAAAAAAAGGAAAAAACCTCTTCAGTTTGTACCTTTTAGGACAAAAATCCATTTTTCATACCATGAGGTTTGCAGAAATCTCTCAAGGGGCAAGAAAGTTTTTCTAAAACTACTGAGATCAAGTTGAAGTTTTCAAAGACATTTGGAAGCAGGTAATGCAGTCCTGCACATTCTTTCCAGGAAGACAAGCCAAGGCCACCAAGCTAGACCTGTTACTACAAAACCCTGTCTCTACTTGCAAAGCTAAAGCAATGAAGAAAAGACAAAAGGAATAATTACTCTCTAAGTTTGTGGACTCAAGTTCAGCAGTTCAGAATCTTGCCACCTCTAAGGCAGATTAGAGATGATGTCACATCTACCACAGTATGTGAAAGATAATCTGTAAGTGGGAGAAGCGCAGAAGCTTTTAAGATCATCTTCTGCAAGCAAGAGAAGCCATAAATGGCTTCATTCAAGTGCTTATTTACTCATCCCTTAGAAAACAGGAACAGAAGACTCACTTTCTGTAATAGACTGTCCTTGTCCACTTCCTTCTGAAATATTCAATTGTGCTGCAGTTTATTTTACCACCCTCTGCTCCACCACCCCCCTTCAAGTCCCAGATTTGTTCTTAACCACTGAGGGTTCATGTGCTTATTCCTTTTGCTCTCCAGTTGTATAGCCAGGCTGAATTACTGCTCAGTACTGTGCAATTCAGACAGTACTCAGAAACTCCATCAATGCAATTAGATATTGTACTAACAGGCATTAAAAAAATGCTAAAACGGGATTAGGCTCAAGATTTACTACAACTATTTCAATTTTTAAACTAATAAACATTGACAAATCCAGGGATATGGAAACCCTGACTCAGTTAACATGCCAGGCCCCAAAATAATTTACCAAGATGCACAAAAAGCAATACTTAGTGATTTAACGATGATATTTTAACAAAAAGAAAACGTACTGTTGGAGTACGAACATGGTGAAGTCATTGATCATCACTATGCTAAAAGGTCATCTAATACAAATAACCATGAGACATAATGTCTAAATAAAACTACCTTACTACCTTTGTAAATGATTATCCCATTAGTAGACTGCATATTATACTCAAGCCTTTATCTATTTTTTAACTAACTGCATTTCAATTTACCTAAGTATGTGAATTTTCACTGAAAAAGAATGTCTAAGAATAGAGAAAGCGGATACAAAAAGACTGTATTTGACAACAGAATTACACAGAACGAATGCTAAAGAAATTGGTATGAATATGGATGGCGTTATATCTGTGTATTTAGCTTCATGATTCACAGTATATCTATATATATATACACATTTTTGATAACTGATGCCTTTCATACAAGAAACAGAATCCATAGAAAACCGTGAATCTTGAAAATAATAAAAGAATTTATATTAAAATCAACTAACATTGATTGTAAGGATTTAATTAACTTTCTCTTTAATGTGCTCTAGTCACTGGAGAAAAGGAAAAGGGATATGATTTTCAGAGGCTGAGAACATAGGAACAAAAAGATTCATTACCCTTACCCGTCTCGACACTGTAGCATTAGATCTTTCTTTGAGCTGAGGATCTGTCAGGAGACTTATCCAGATAATATAGGGAGTATCATACTTAGCTCTTAGTCTGGGGCACCGTTTGAAGATAAAATCAATAAGGAAAAATTTGATTCCAGCATAGAGCCCTGGAAAAAAGGTCACTTCAGTTTGAATGCTGAAGAGGCATTAAGAACATCATTGTTTTGATCATATTTTCAAATGTTCATAAATGAAACTGAATTCTGTATATTCAGTCACAGTGTTAAAACCATTCTCCTGGGTTCACTATTTTGATTCTTCTTCTAACAGCAAGAAATTATTTTTCTTTCCTTCCCATCCCCATTTTAAACATTTACATAGCCACTATTATGCAGAAGAGCATTTGAATAATTCAAACATATATAGATTCCTTATTACCAGAAGCATTCTGAAAATATTATATACTACCAAAACAAAACCATACCAGAGCATTCAACTATGGAGCTCCTGCAAGAATTTTAACGGCAACAGAGGGCTCTCACGTACTGCATAAAACTCTATCTTTCCAGTCCCAACTCTTATCTTACACAAGTTATTTCCTTGCATTCTGCCATTCAAAATGGGCTTAAAACACTCTCTCAAAACTTCACTGAGTGCAATTCCTATCTCCTAAGAATCAGAGTAAAACAATTATTCCTCACACATCTAAATTCAATTGCTGTGTCAAGCAAACTTACATTTATGTTCAGGCTAACAGAATTTGAAGTTCAGTGCCACTAAAAGTAATACTCATTTGATTGTATCATTACTTTAACGAAAAAAATGAGAGCTCTTGTTTCACGGCATAGAGCTTCGTATCTTAGCAAAAAGTCTCATGATGCAGTCAGAACCCTTTTCTCAATTCCCAGTTGAGTCTGAGTATCTGTAACAGACCCACAGTAATCTGTTCGTTTTGTCCAGCCCATCCTCCGAAGTTTTACCAGGAATCCCACTAAGTCTTTTATTTTTTTCCTACATTGCCATTTTCATGCCTCCCGTGTCATGCCACATATTTCACTTACAAGGATGTATGAGAAAAAAACCCTCAACACATAGGATTTTCCAGAAGCTTTATAGCTGACAGTCTGAGTTCTGCTAACAGCTCATCATAGACTTCTCATCTTCAAGAAGTAAAAGCATTTTCCAGTCATTTTGTATTATGCACTGAGATGGCTTTCAAAATGGTCATGACAAATGATGGCAAGCACAATGAAAATACATTAAAACATCCTATGATTTATTAATGCAGGTTTTCTCTCTTAAACTCTAAAATTCTCCCTCTAAAGATCATGTAAGTTTTAACCATTAAGTCTAGACTGTAACAGGTGAATTATTTATTGTGTTTACCCAATGCAAGCCCAAGAATCCTGTAGGGCAAAAAGCAGGATGCAATAAAAGCTGCCCATAGAGCAATGTAGAGCTTCTGTGTTATTTCTGGCTGGACCCACATGAACAAGCTGAAAACAAAAAAGCAAAATTTTATTACCAGTGTTACAGATACTGGTTAAGTCTTATTTTTAAAGGGAAGAAAATCTCACATCAGAAAACTTACTTTTTAAACTTTTCCAGTATGTCTGCCATCTTGCCAAAAAGGTTCTGCATAAGAAGCAAGAGAATTAAAACCAAGTTCTGCATTGTTTTGGAGTTTTTTGTCCACATAATGAAAACAAATAGCTTTCTGACTTTGTTGGTAAGCAATTCTCAAATCTCAGTGATTTTTAAAAACTAGTATTTAGCCATTTATATACTTCACGACTGAGTAAATACAGAACAGAATAGCAATACTTAATGACTTCCATCTCATTTAACCCTGTTCTCTAACTTGTGATTGATTGTTATAAGTGAAGAAACTATTTGATACCACTGTCATGACTGGAAAGCATGTTCATTACTGCAAATATTTTAGATTAAGCTGTCAATATAAGAATAAAGGGCTTCTGTTAGTAGGTAACAAAATTTCAGGAAGTGGTAACTGAGTTCATCAAAAGGACTATTCTCTTCTTAGAAATAGACCATTATCAGGTTTTATAATAAACCACTGGAGACTGCAGATTTCAAGTAATTCCAGCAAATGGGGATGCAACTGATCCCTGCTCAGGACTCAGGCCATACTCTCTGACCAATCCTTACTGTCAGAGCACCTGAAAATTTCACCTTCCCAATCAACTTCCAAAGGTGTTCATATAAACATGCACCACCCCCAGCAGAAGGAAGGAGCTGAGCGTTTACAGTTAGCAAGGGAAGGCTAAACCCCTTTTGACAGCAACACATCATCAGGCATGGCACAAGGCTGCAGTTCAACTGGATGGTGAAGTCACTCAGCTGCTACCTCATCCAACTCATGGAGCTGGGAGAAAACTTTCCTTCAGCCTCTCCAACATCAGCAGATTTCAAAGCTTGGAGGAGGTGGAGTTTTTTAAAATAGGCTATTTTAGATATGCGGTGCAAACTGTTGAATTAACACAGCTAAACAGACTACAGCCTTCAGCTAAATCTTAAAGGAACAGAGTCTCCTACATTAGTTTTGTCACTAACAGATTTGGGATAGGGATCCACACTCCAGTACATTTTTAAGATTCACCACCCATTCTACATTATCAGAAGCTTAAATGCATATACAAGGTAGAAAACTGTGAGAAGTTGCTTCTGCTCCCCTCCAGAGCTTGCTCAGAGCTGCAGTCAGAGAACCTCAACCTATCCTCTGAAGCATCATGCCATTTCAGAAGTTTCAGGAGTCTTACTGAGATCTCCACTGCTCATAGGTAAAGCTATATTTGCAAGAAAAGTGTATCTTCTTTAGGCATTTGTTTTCACATGCTGCATAACCTCCTTTGACTACTTGGACTATGAGCCCCCTTGTTTCTAAGGAGGCAGCTGGAGAGCAGCACAGTACCTGCGCCTTCTGAGCCACGTCCAGAACAAGCTGAAACTTCTCAGACACCGTCAGGTCCTCTTTTGGGTGCTCCTTAGGCAAGAAAGAGACAATCCATTGATTTGCAGCTCAGATAAAATGTATTTCACAAAAGTCATCAGAACGAGGTGACTGCCCAACATTCTTGGCAATACTCATCTCATTCTTAATAGCCTACATTTACCATTTTCCTCCCTTGTTTCAGATCTACTTTTTATGTCTTTCATTGCTGGTTATTTTTAGTTTTCAATCTGGGGGGCTCAGGAGAGACTTTATCATTCTCTACAACTATCTGAAAGGAGGTTGTAATGAGGTGGGGGTCAGTCTCCCAGGTAACAAGTGACAGATCAAGAGGAAATGGCCTCAGACTTTGTCAGGAGAGACGCACATCAGCTATTCAGAAAAAAAAATTTGTTCTTTAAAAAGGTTGTCAAGCCTTAAAACAGGCTGCCCAGGAAAGTGGAGTCACTATCCCTGGAAGTATTTAAATGACACTTAGATCTGTCACTTATGGACATGCACTCACACCTAGTGATGGGGCTGGCAATACTAAACAGACGGACTTGATGTTCTTAAAGAAAACTGAATGCAAGACTTCATGGCCTAATTTGTCCCAAGCTGATAAATTAAAATTCATTTCAGAAACGAAATTTCTTAAAACATATTTCAGTGTTTTAAGTTTGGAATATTTTAGGGTGAAGCATCTGAACCTAAGTGTGCTGTTAGTAAAGACTTTTTAATTACAAGAGAAAGAACAAAAATGCAATATCTTCACTCGCTTGCTTGCTCTTTCTTCCTTTCCAACTACCCACACAAACACAGAGAAAGGCTGAAAGGTGCAACTTTTTTGCAGGCTTACAGGTGAAGCTGTTCAAAGACCTACCATGTGTTCAGAAACTTCAGGCACAATGCTCCACTGTATTCTCCAACCCCTAGAAATGATGGAAATAGTTAAAATAACTCCATCCATCAACACGGATTATTTGCAAAAGGTTAAAAAAGCAGTTTTCTGCAATAAGCACTTATGGCTTAAAAGTAAATAATATAATCCCCAAATTAACAAAGAACCCACAACATAACAGAAGCACAAGTGGCCAAAACCAGCCAGCTTTAAAAATATTATTTAAGTAGATACTAAACAGAATCACTGTTTGTGGGTTTTACCACAAAAGTTAATGGTGTGTATGGAGTAAAGGACTAGGAATATTTTTCAATATTTTTATTTTTCATGTGAAGAAAATTACATCAACTTATTCAGAAGCCTATTTGCTACCAGAATTTTCCAGGGAATACAATGTCAAACCGAAAGTATCAATTAAGAAGTTAGAAAACTATTTCACAAATATGCACATTAAGGTCCTCTACACCATTTTAAGGTGCATTTAGAAAAAAAACCCAGACTTAATTTTTAGAAGAGACTGAATTTACAAATGGAAGATACTTTGAATAAAGTATGTCAAGAGCTATGGAAAAAGGCAAAACTGCCATTTTAGGCCTAGGTACACCTCCTCTGCTGGGCAAAACAGCAAGCTTCAATATTGAAGGTGATGTTCTTCAAGTACTCTAAACATCACAGAATTAGAAATATTAGAATTTTAGTGTGCTAAAGGATTTGTCTGAGAGCATGCAAAATTGTTTATGATAATCCAAGCCACAGGATACAAAGATAATTCCCAATAATCGTAGAAGATTACAGAAACTGAACAATGACACTAAGGATATTTGAGTTTGAATTTCACTGTGTTAAATGTACCTCAAAATATTAGAAATGGTAGCAGTTTTACAACTCAGTGCAAGAATCACAAAACATCTTTCAAACAAAGCATTACTTAAGAGAGTAAGCTAGTATTTATGCAAATACCTGGCTATGAGGTAATTTAGGGATAACCTCAAAATTGCTAAAAATAAGAACATAGGAATGGCCCAGCCATGCCATACAGCATTGATGTAAATCTGCAGATTAAGAAGAAAAAACAGAGAGATGTGGATTACAAACTGGGGTACAGTGAGTTACATGAAATACCACTTCCCACTGTGATGTTGGGCTCAGAATCATGCAATTAATATTTTCAAAAATTAATAAATTTTAGCCACTCCATGACTGATAATGGCCCTGCACCCAGGAAAGCAAAATCCAAACTAAGAATGAACTAAATCTCCAGAGATGACACTTAACTAGTTCTCAGCTGCCTCAGAGAGAGTACTGAGTATTTTCAACACTACAATTACCTGAAGGGGTAGGAGGCAAAAAAAAAGGAGGTAAACCCTGAAGTCTGTGAATCTTCTACATGACCATGATATGGTCAGCAATGGTTACAGAAGCCATGGTATAGAAGGGGAGTTATATTAGCCTCATACCGGGTAACAGGATAAACTCTCATTCTATTATTTCAGGTCAAAATCTCAAATTTTTACCAAGACTAAAAAGATTGCAAGAAAACAGGTTTTATTTTATGTAAAAAGTACAAACACAAAGAGCTTCAAAAGGTATTCTGTTCCCAGCTTCTGAAAGCAGAGACTAAAGTCTCTCTGTGAGAGACACTAGGGTTTTTACTGATAACCCTAAAGTGAAACATTGCTCTTGGCTCCCAGGTCCCAGAGCTTTCAAAAAAACCAGCTCAAGTTTCTTCTTTCAGTTTTTATCTGAAAAATGGGTTTACCAGGTGAGGCAAGAGAAAAATCAGCAGATATGGAGAAGGGACAGACAGAGGACACTGGGAGGGAAGTCTTCTCCTCAATATTCCTTCAGCTGTGCCATGCAAAATAGCATAAGCTCTATAACTTACAGGGAGGTATTATTTAACAAAAAGGTGGATGGCATTTTCACCACATAGCTATTGGTAACTCCTCTGACAGAAATTCATTTCATATATACTATGACCAAAAGAATTTAGGTCATTTAACTAACAATAGGAGGAAGGAAAACAAATCAAATCTCCACTAGGTACTTCAATCTGTTTGCAGCATCCAAATCTCATTAAGAGAGCATAGAAATGCTTGAACTTAGCTCACATACCTGATGCTTGCACATTGAATCCTACTGAAATCAAGGCACTTTACCTCTCATCAGTATGATCCTAACAAATGGCAAAGAGCCCTGATGGGGACAATAGCTTCCCATCAAATGTAGCCACTATCAGCATTTCCATCAAACCACTACCAGCATTTCAGCCCTAGACAACAAAAAACTTCGCAGAGGCTGAAGTAACCATTGAACTATCAGGACTGGGGGATGAGCAACAAGAAAGGAGTGAACAGTTCTAAGTTATTTTAACAGTTACAGAACTATGCTACAAGAGACCCAGGAAACACAACTTAAGTGCTTTTATATATAATGGAAGTGACCACTACTGGCATTTTGTGTCAAATTAAATTACACTATTTGACTTGAACTGCAGCACAACCCCTACTCAGATATGGCAGTTTCAATAAATTTCAGCAAATAATGTATTTTTTCAAGTTCTTACTACTCCCAGAGGAGTAGGGTAACTTACAATAAAGGCAATAGCAGAAGTGTAGATAGAATACCAGTCTAATAAGGCAGAAAGATTCTTCATAAAATTTGTAACAGGTTTGGCACCTCTCTCTAAAGAGAAGTCGAGAAAAAAACACAATGTTAGAATTAGCTGGCAGTGGTTAAATCACTTGTAAATTACAAACAAATTAGAAAACCATAGGAATATTCACGACATGTAATGATAAAAAGGCTTATCCAAATGAAAAAAAATTAAACCCACCGAAGTAACTGAACAATTAATGAATGCATTTCCAAAATCTGAAGTGTTACCCCAAGACATGTCTGAAGTGTTACCAAAGATTAGGTCTAAAGTCTTGAGTACAGAGACATAGAGTGTCACAAAAAAAAAAAAAAATCAACATCCTTTATAAGGGTGCCCTGGATGCCAAAAACATCCATAAACTCAACTATGTTTGTATTACCCTAAAGACCACTGTCAGTTTGTCTCACTGTTAAACAATGTACATTAACCTGACTGAATTACAAGCCACCAAGGAACAACTTAGAATCACAGAATCATTTAGGTGGGAAAAGATCTTAAGAATCATCATTGCATCAACCATTAACCCAGTATTACCAAATCCACCACTAAACCATGTCCTTAAATGATTTTCTCTGCAGAGTTTTCCTACCCACCATCAGATCAACACTCCTATCCAACTTGGTGTCATCTGCAAACTTCCATCCTGCTGTCCAGATCATTGCTGAAGATATTAAACAGGACAGACCCCAATACTGAGCCCTGGGGAACACCACTTGTGACCAGGTGGGTGGAGCTCCATCCCCCATCCCTCTCTGAGCCTGGCCATCAGCCAGTTTTCTACCCAGGAAAGCATGCACCTGTCCAAGCCATGATCAGCCACTTTCTTCAGGAGAATGGCGTGGGAAACAGCATCAAAGGCTTTACTATAGTCTAGGTAGACAACATCCAGAGCCCTTCCCTCCCTTACTGCTGCTTCACCAGCTAGATAAAGCCAGGCTACACCTCTTGGCTGTGTCTCTCCAGGACTCTACCCATTGCTAGCACTTTGCTGCTAATTCTTCCTAAGCCAAGCAACCCAGCACAAGACTCCCTGATGAAGTCTGTCTCCCACCTCTGCAGACCTTTGGTCTTGCTGTCACTGCATGGGAGACTGACTTGGGCTGAGAGAGGGCCACACACACACACCCAGCCATCAGGAGTAAGAGAGAGGAGCTCTTCCTCAGCTCCCTAAAACCCTCTTATCCTTTACCCTCTTCCTCTATGCCCTTTCAGTACTTGGGCAAACGAGCTAGGGAACACAAGGAAACAGGAGAGGGCTGCTGCAGGACCACCTCTGTTGGACCTCACCAGTTTTGCCTTTCCTGATGAGAAGAATGATGATGCCTCCTGCACAGAGAGCCTCAGAAGCTCTCTTTTGCAGTAGAACTCACAACTTTTCAAGTCTTTCTTCAAGAGAGCCTCTGACTTACTGTTGTTTGGCTTGAGACTCAGCTATCCTAAACATACTTCCTATGTGAAATAATTAAGCAATTAGCACTAGATTTCTTCAAGCATCAGCAGCACAACCAAAGCAGCAGATGAAGTAAGTGGAAGAGCACACCCAAGGCACTGGAAGAGCTCATGGTCTCAAGTGCTGCTTCCATCTGCTCTGCTCCAGCAGCCTACACCAAGCCCATAGAGCAGATCAAGGCTTGGAAATCACTGGTGACAACATTCTGGAGAGCTCTGACTCAGGCTCCTCAGACAACATGGATCTAGATTTTGTGGCTAACCTAGTGGGAGTTAAGCATCACCCAAAGCTTAATACTGTTCCTTAAAAGGTATTCTGAAGGCAGTGCATGTACACCACTGACAAGTCGCAGGTATTCTCCTAAATGAAACCAGAACAAATACAAGGAATAAAATACTGCTAAGTACTTACTTAATCTTCTCATATTTTCAGTCAACCTGAAAAATAATAGATGAAAGCAACTTATTAAATACACAACTAGTGCACACTTGTGTACATTGGATCCCTGAAATACTCGTCACAGTTATAAACTATATGTGCATAAAGCTTCATTCTTGCCTGTTACAAAAGGTGTTTCTAGTAACTAATATAGTTTACCTAGCATCAGGCTGAAAACTGAAGTTTAAAAGCTCTCCAGCCTAACTAAGACTTGGTTCACAGTTTCTGGGAGGCATATGACAAAACCTGGTAAATAATACAAATCTTATTTTATTTCAAACAGCAGATAAACCTAAAACCTCGTGTTTTATCCAAAGCAGTCACAAAACTTTTGAGGTAGTTCTGTACTCTTGGTGTTATTATTTGTTATTGAAACACTTGCTCAAACCATACAAAAGGTTGGTTAAAAAGAAAAAAAATGTGAGGAAAAAAACAACTTGTAAAGGCACCAACAGTTTCTGACAATGACATTAGGGATTTACCTTCTAGCACTAAGTGGCTCTTCTGCTTCCACCGTATTCTCTTCTGGCTGAAATCTGAAGTCTTCAACATACTCCCCAAATTTGTCACCAAACCATTTTTGGAGTCTTGAAGAGACTGTGTGACTACTCTTATCTACAAAAGAGAAGCACTAAGTATCAGGATAATGCTAGAAGACTTCTTTATCCAGTTCCAGCCCCTGTTCCCACACACTGTACTTCATTGGGAAGCACACTGTACAGCTTCCCTGTCCTTCACCAACACTCTTTGTAGAAACTTGCAATTTACTTCTGCCATTGCACAGGACCCCCAACTGCATTAAACTGGTAAAATAAGACTAAAGGTGACTCCTGTATTGCTCTTAGGACAGTACCTGAAAGAATCTTATTACCCAAAACGCAAAGAGTAAAACATCCTAACAAACAATTTTTAGCAAACACAGTAAAAAAATTTTCTGATTAAGAGACTTCTGTAAACAAAAGACTGACATAAATCTCAGTGCTCCCTGTTGTGCTGAAGGGTCACCTTGAGAAAAGCAAGTGCAAAGCAAAACACTCCTGGAGAGAGAGCTGGACAACCACCTTGCAGCCACAGTGATTTGACAAGAAAGGGAGGTGGAAGCATAAGCATAAGCAAGATTCTGCTAGAGGCATTTTTACTTCCACTTTCCAGCCACTGATAGTTTATAAAGATTGTGCCTGTGTGTCTTTATAGAGTTATACAAAAAAAACCCACAAAAATATGCAGCTTCTTTTTTTCTAAAGTCAGTCTTCAGAAATGATGCTGCATATGCCACTTTCTATATATGGAATATACAGTCATAATACTACCTGGGAATAAATAATTATACAGCAAAATAATGAAGTGATGTACGTCAGTTTTACAGGAAAAATATAATATAGGGGTACATGGAAATATCATCAGGGTAAAAGCCTTAAGGCATGTCAAATGAGAACAAAACAATGACCTGTAACTCACAAAATTGTGGTCTAGAAGGAACAGACAATTTGGAAACGTAGCTCAATACAGCAATGTCACAAAGAGGATATTGGTCATAATTATTCCAGGACCAAATTTAGTACAGAACTCCATGAAATTAATATATGATTAAACAGAGGCATAGAAGATCAATCAGCCAATTACAACAGCCAAAATGATGCATTTAAGCTCATGAAAAAACAAGCCAGCAGTGCTCAGAAAACAGAATCAAAACTATTAACGATTTAATGAAATCTAGAAAAACAAGGTATCTAGTGACTGTTTACAGCTGAGATAACACTTCCATTTGAGAATAAAAATAGGAAGTAGCTTCCCACACGCTAATACTTCAGAAAACACTGAGAAGGAGATTTTAACAAGAGGAAAAAATGTCAGGTTGTAGTTCACATAACAGAAAGCATTGACACTACCGAAGCAGAGGAGGGGAAATTTCAGATTTAGCCCACAGATCTAAAAGCCCAAGTCTCAATCACGAGGAAGGAAAGTAAAAATACTGAAAGATTGAGAATTTGACTGTTGCCTTAGCTCTTTCAGCCATCAGTACGTTATTGAATTAATAATAAGCATCAGCTTGAGAAATACAGATGACAGTGTAGGTGTCCAAAAAATTAATAGCTCTTAAAGCTTACTCCTTCTCCAGAATGTCTCTTCTTTTAGAGGAATTAAGTAGTAATATGGCTAGTGGCATAACAGAACTACTGCAATTGAGAACAAAACAGAACATTTTTTCTATGTATTACACCTGTTTTCTGGTAAGTCAAGGATCAGCAAGGCATGGAAGAAAGATGAAGTGAGCCAACAGGTTCCATTACATACCTAAAGGCCTTAAAATACACAATAAATTCTTTGCTCAGGTATGCAAAGTCAACTATAAAAAGTAAATGCAGAACCATGTACAGAGAGAGAAGTTGCTTGAATTGTCATTCATATTCAGCTTCTTCAGAAGTAAGATTTGATCTTCTAAGGTTAAAAAAAAAAAAAAAAAAGAACTGAAGTGCTGTTAGAGATCTGACCAAGCTCACCTGTTCCATTGGCTTGTGCCTGTGGCTTTGCAGGTTGCTGAGCTGCAGGCACCTCTTCTGCCCTACAAAGAAAACAGAAACAACGTGAAATGTTACAGAGGAAGAATTTATTCCTTTTCAGGTAAAGGAAGAACCAGAACCTCCATGGTTTCTATAGCTGAGATTATACAATCATGACAAGAGAAAACACAGCTTATGCCCTTTCACAAGACTCAAAATATTCATTACACTTAGAATCCTGGGAAATATCATCCACTGAGGAGAGGCAGGGTTTAGCCATTCCTGTCACCAACAGCTCAATTTCATCTTACAACTGCTCAACAATGTAGTATCAAATTTCTTGCATTATTTATGCCTTTGTGTGGTATATTCACTGCAATGCCTGCCAGGAAAACTCCTCAGAGCCGTGACTTTTCCCACAGCAATAAATTAAAAGGGATTCCGTATCACAAGTTGATAACCACAGCAGTAGAGCAAAACCACAATTTAATGCACGAATCCTGAATTCTGCCATCACTACTGGGGTCAAACATCACTCAACTTCACAAGAGGAACAGGTGTTCAGAATGATTCAAAATGTTATGTTGTAAGCTCTCAAAATAGACACATCACAACCAACTTGAAAAATAGCTTGAAAACTAGAAATAGCCTGAAAAACTACAACAAAAGTGTTCTAAATATATATGTCAAGTATCAGGCATCATTGGTCTCACCTTTCAAAAGGAGTCAAGAATATTCTCGTCCATTTAGAGTGAACCAGATTTTTAAAAACACAAATGCTTTTGGCATTCTGTACATGTGCAAGGCTTCAAATTAAATTTGTACACAACCTCCAACTGCCAACCTGTCTTGAGAATACTTCAGGCTTCAGTCCCAAAGTCATCCATGCAGGTATCATATGGAAAGATTTTTCTAATGAACCAGGAGCTCTGACAACATAATACCAGCCACAGAAAGCTTTACTTGACAGGGAGTTGTACGATTGAAAAGATTAGTTCTTGAAACAAAAAAGCATCAGCTGTGCAATTTCATGATCACTCATTTATCAGGCAATGTAAGTACTTTCAAATGTTCCTTTCATCTTTTGCTCCTCAGGAAGGGAATCCAGTGAAACATGGTCAGCAAATGAAGAGCAAGAAGAGAGATACCACTGCATTGGGCAGACTGCAGCAATACAGGTGGGTATGCAGTCCTCTCTCCTGCTGTTCCTCTAGAAAGGACGTTAGGAAAAGATGTCACTGTACTGTGTGCAGAAAAGGTCACTACTAATGTGTGCTGCCTCAATATTACCATACATCAATGAATATGATGGAGAAACTATGGAACTTGTTACCTCCCTCCCTTCCTAAGCATTCTCCATCCTTAATGAGCTTTCCACATCCTTGTTCATTTCTAAAAAGAACATTTAAAAGCAATTTGCTGATTTATGAATTACAGCTCAGCATTTATTGGTGTTGATGAGCTGAATTCAATGTTTTTTGCTTTGAAAGACACTTGCTTTCATGACTTGTCAGGACTTTTTCCCATGGCTTCTATATTTACAGCAACTCTTCCTTTCAGAAGTCACCTGAAATGTCCTCAGTTTATTTTCTTTAGCTATAGGAACGATATCATTCTTTCTTTAGCTTTAGGAACTTTGGTTCCTGTGCCATTTTCCTCCAGTTTCTATATAAGCCACGGGTTCCTCAGCTAAAAACTCCTCCTATCTTTGCTTCTTCTCCCACACCCTTGCACCTCCTCCATTTCCAGCTCTCAAAAGATAGCAATAAACATGATCAAATTTGCACCAACTATTAGACAGCAGTGTCTTGTTTTCCCCATCAGCCACACATCAGATGGTTACACCATATAGTTGAGCATTTTCATCTGAAATCTGTCATTGGAACTGTTTCATTGAAGCTGAAGACATATTTAGGTGGAAAAGAGGTGGTCATTCACAAGCAGGCAGGAGCCAGTTACTCAACCCATTCCTGCTGTGTGGAGACACTGGCTGGAGTGGTGTCACACCAGAACAACTCCTGTGACAGAGCCAAGATGAGATCCCAGCACTGTCAGTTGTCAGTCTTCAGGCTGGGTCTTCCTTTCACATGCGGGATGTATTTTCAGAAGCAGCACAGCATCATTGCTCCCCATGTTTCTCAGGCAAAAAATCAAGAAAATCTCATCAAGAAGTAGTTCTGTACAGTAGCCTTACTGGACTCCATCAGGAGCATATGACAGTTGGCTTTGGCCCTTCTTGGTGCTTTTGTTTCATTTCTTTGGCAATGTTTTTCTTGCCATCTGCCTGTTACTTCTTCCCCATGAAGAACCTGACCTTTATGAATCATCAGGTTAATGACAGCTCATTACTGCACCTGTGAATCAGGTTATAATTAGCCACTTCAGACAGATCCGGGACAGGAAGCTCAGAATTCATTGTTTGGGCTTGCACACCTACTGAGAAGTTCAATTCCAAAACCAGGTCATGTCGAACCATCCAATTCATCAAGACCACTGACTGAGGGAAGAAATTATTTTTCCAAGTTTCTGAACCACTGTTCATGCCAGAGATTATTTAAAAGGCTGAAAAACATAAAGAGTCCCCAGAACAACATTGTGCTCCTATGTGGGCTTCCTAACCACAGCCTGAACCTAAGAAAACAAGCTGCATTAATTCCTCTTGGACCACACTTTCCACCCAGAAAAAGGGTGTAACTGGTAACACCAACACATCCTCAACATGAAACTAGGTCATTTTCATGCAACTAGAGACTGCAGCCATTTAAAGCACAGGCTATTTGAAACAGATAAAAGCAACCTCAGACAATGGTGGAGACAAGCACAAACTGCCTTTTTTTGGTTTTTTTCTCTCTTTTTTTAATATACTGAGGTCAGGGAAGCATCAATATTAATGTATATTAGAGCTGTTCATGACCAGGACACATGTACCACTGAAAAGCAACTAGCACACTCTGATGTAGTGCTGCCCCAGGGAACAGCACCCAAGTGTTATTTATTTATTTGCAAGTATAACACCAAAGTTAAGGGAACCTTGACATTGAAGGCCATTTCCCTTAAATAAATATTTTTTGCTTGTTCATATTAGGCCCTGAATACAACTGCAAGTTGAGATGTGTGTGAATCAACAGACTTTCCCAAAAAACTGGGTGCAGACCAGAGTTACTGGATACAACAGGTGCAGTCACTGCCATGATGTTCTCAGACATATTCAAAGCAATTTTCCCACAGGCTAACTCTACGTTCACAAGCAACCCACCACCAGTTCTTCAGCCACTGTTGTAGAAGGCATTCAAGGCTGTTAACACCTTTCCTATTGCTCAAAGCAGTCTGAATATGTGTGTACTTCTATCAAAAGAGCATTCCAACCTCAAACACACAAAAATAAGCAGGTATTTTCTTAGACTAGTTTAAAAACCTATCTTTCACGTATGCATGGCCTCTTACCCTGAAGAGCTGTTAAAAAACCTGTTTAACTAATTTTCATGTTTTCCATCTCCTTCCCATTAAAATACAGCAAGCATTTCAGAAGCCCTTGCTATTCTCATCCACAATGAAGGAAGAGTGACTTAGAGAAGCATTGTCTATTTGGTTCTTGTAAAAATAGTTCACAATGATACTAATAACAAGGTGTGCTGCATAAGTCACAGGCGGCTGCTAAGTATTGATGCAAAACTTTTTGTTATTTTTCTTTCCTGCATGATTGTAGCTCAAAATTTGCAAAATATGGCAGTAACAGCTCACACAAACTATTCCAGATTATTTATGCACCATTCTGCATTCTGCAAAATGTCTTAAGCTTCAGCTGCCATACCAAATGCTGTGATGTTCTGACCTGTATCTGTGGAAAACTTCAGCTGATGCCACTATACTTCTCAATAATCAGATATACCAACAATAAACACCATGACAAACAAAAGCACCAAAATCCTCTTCTTCCACTCCACCCTCTTCCGTGTGTACAACTGAGACCTCAACAAATGAAGCTCACGTTCTTCAGAAGAAAAAAAAAATTAGATTGTGAACTTACTTTCTCCTTGCCAAACATTTTTCATCATGTTTTATACTGCTACATGTATTGATCTGCCTCACAAACACTTTTGAATACTGCAACTTTTTAAATAACTTTTCATATACCACAGCATAGTTTGGTTTTCATTAGCAGTGTACTTCTGCAAGCAAAAAGAACAGTGCATGCAAACCCCAGGCTTTGACTAAGTACCACAAAGTTGCTCCGTCCCCTACAAGTGGACATATGAATATCTATTTTAAAACTGCAAACAATTACCTTAGAAGCAGGGTGAATTTGACATAAGCAGACAGGACTTTCTGCAGTTACTTTGCTTAATAAAATTAAATTTCCATCAGGCATAAATATGGCCTAATACATATTTAACTATGTAAGCCAACATTTCACCTATAGTCCTAATAAAAGTATTTTTAAATGTCCACAGTGAAGTGCAAAATATAGTAAGCAGTGAAGAATTTCACACAATGAAGCACAAGTTAAGAGAAAATAATGGAAAAAGAAATTTTTCCCCTCCTGGGTAGAAACCGAAAATTTTTCAAACTCTTATTTTGACTATATTTCAAAGCCTATATTTGTTGTCACCTTACACATCCTGCCTGTCACAAAAAGGTTGAAACAGTAGTAAGACTTGTTAGAGAAACACTTGGGTAGAGAGGATAATGGGCTGAATGTAATCCCAAAGTGCAATACCCAAGCTGACAGGACTAATGTAATCCTTAGGATGGCAGTCAGGGAGCCATGTCATCCTACCTTAATTTAGCAATGTCACTCCTGCTACAGATTTGCTGTTGTCCAGAATCCAACAAGGCACAGATGTTGACACAAATACTGATAAACAAAGACCTTTCACCTATCTTTCATCTCTGTAAAACCTGTACTCATAAGCTGCAGTGGGCCAGATCAGACTCTGAGTCAGCCTTATTATTGTGAAACAGAGCAGGATAATGAGCACCTTCCTGCAGAAGAAGACAGCTCCTCATCCTTCTCCAGGACTCCATGAGATCTCTTTTCCCTTCTGTGTGCATGACCTGGAGTCCAGCCAGAGCAGCCCTCGGGACAAAGCCAAGGCCCGTGCCAGCACTAAAGGCATGACAAATTTGCATCTCAAGCAACTCCTTCAAGGCAGCAAGTCACAGGCAAGGAAGCATCCTTTCCTTAAGCATCAGTTTCATCTACCAACAGCAGCAAGCAATGCTCACTGCTCTGTACAGCTGGTACTGTGCTACCAGACACTCTCAGCATGCAACAGGACCAAGTTTCTCCTCTTCAGCTATCAGGCAACACCAGTCTAGATACACAGCCAGACCAACCAGCACAGGCAATAAAAATGCACTCTCACATCCCAGCTGTAAGAGCAGCTTTAAAATGTCACTCAAAAATAGTCGAGATCAGAGCAGTCTGGGCCACCTTCCCACTGCACAGTTGTGGTGCTGGCTTGGGAACAAGACTCTTCCACAAGGACCTTCGAGAGCCCCTTCTGAGCTGACCTGGCACCACAGGTCCAGACTTCGTACAGACCAACTTGCATAGAACCAGGGATTTTGGAAAATCATCACTGTGAAATACCACCTAAAAAAATCCCACTGTAGTGGGTACTGAGAATAAGAGGGAAAGCCTCATCTTTTATCTACAGCCTTGGTGCACCAACATTCTGAATACTGCTCAAAAACAGTTAAAGAATGGCAACTGAACTGATGAAAGGGATGGAGAACCCTTAAAGAGACAGTGGAAAAGCAGGAACACTTTAGACTGGAGAGAATATAAGAGAAGAAAGGAGTCATTAAGGATGGCAAATAAACTGAATGCTGAACAGTAACTCCCCAAATCTTACAATTCTGTAACTGCGGGGCACTTCTTGAAATCACTACAAATCTGTTAAAAAGGAAAGCAAATAAAATGCTTCTTTAGAGTTAAGAGGGGACTTCTGTAATGTATTGTCTCCATAGTTTCCAGTGGAAGATAGCTCAAGCAAATAATAGTGTTAAATAAATTCATGGATAACAAATCTGCAAACAGTGACTGAAGTGAAAGACAGCAATGTACCTTCTGACCCATAAATAAAGTATGTGTGTATGCTTACAACGAGTGGCTGAGGGAACAGGGGGTGTTTAGGCTGGAGAAAAGGAGGCTCAGGGGAGATCACACTGCTGTCTACAACTGCCTGAAAGGAGGTTGTAGCCAGGTGGGGGTCAGCCTCTTCTCTTAGGTAACAAGCTATAGGACAAGAAGAAATCACCTCAAGTTGCACTGGGAAGTTTTAGGCAAGGTATTAGGAAAAATTCTTTCACCAGAAGGGTTCTCAAGCACTGGAACAGGCTACCAAGGGAAGTGGTTTAGTCACCATCCCTGGAGGTATTTAAGAGACATGTAGATGTGGCCCTTGACTGCATGGTTTAGTGGCAGCCTAAGCAGTGCTATGTTAATGGTTGGACTTGATGATCTTAAAGGTCTTTTCCAAACTAAATAATTCTATAGTTCCATAGGAGCATGAGGTAGATAGACAACAGAAAGAAACTAGGTCCACATGTTTCCTATAAATTGCTCCTATTTTCATTGCCACCAGCAGACGTGGACTGCCAGCCTCAGCAGAAAGGTATTTTTACACCTGAGTACAGAAGGAAGTGGGAGGCTGGGAAGGGTTCGCATGGTGTTGGAAAACCGCATATCCAAGCAAAACATTTTGCCTGTCTGCTCTTGCTTGTCACCTCTAAGTAAGTGGCAGTGCTTAGCATGTGATCACCAACTCAGCCTGCACCATCTCCTGATGACAGCACTTGGTGGTGAGCCACAGATCCTGCTGCTCAGCCGAGTAATCTCAGCTACTGCTGGGGAAGATAAAACAGGCAGCTATGTACACAAGTGGCCTAGAACAACCAGGTCCCCAAGTAACTGCTATGGTCTTAAGATCTATGTAGCTAAGCAGTGTAAGGAGAGACAACATCAAATGCAGTACTTTGCATCATCAAGATGGATGTCCTTGAGGCTGAAAGAACCTAAGGATATGGGGAGGTGTTTCTATCTGTCATTGCAGTGGCAAGGAAGGATCAAATTCCAGTTACTCACATGCATTTAGGGCTTTGCTGTGGCACTGGGACATCCTTGCTGCTGCTAGAATAGGAATAACACGGACTGGGCAGTCTGGAGAAGACACAGGTTTTGAGAAGTATAAGCATATGCAGTGGCATGGCAAAGGCTCTGGCATTCAGTAGTTCCAGGCAAGATCCCAGAAGGAGGGCATTACAAGAGATGAAATGAAGAATATCTCAACTAGAAAGTGTCATGGCACTTCTGTAGCCACAGCAGCATGTATGGCCAAGTAACTTATATGTACATGGATGTTAATTATGTAGTTTTACAGGACAACATAGACAGCTGCACTCACTGTGAACTGCTACTTTATTTTAAGAGCACCTAGGCTGGAAACATATGCTTTTACCAACACTTCCCAGAGACAGTCAGAGATCTCACCTTTCAGCTTTACAGTGAAGATGTTTCTCTTACCTTGCTTTAAGTACTTCATTGACTCTTTGTTCTAGTTCTAATCTCCTCTGCCGTTCCTTTTCTAGCTCCTGCCTTAACGTTTCAGCGTTTGTTTCTTCTCTCAGCTTCCTGAGCTCCTCCTCTGTTAATTAAAGAAGAAGACAAAGATTAAGTTACCCTGAAGTATTTCTATAAGAAATTTAAAATCTAATTATGACAGATTAGGTGTGAGGAATTTTTTTTAGCTGTGCTATACCAAATATGCTCACCAGAAAAAAACAAGTATTCAAGAGCTAGACAGATTTTATAAAGAGCACACAGATGTATCAAGTAAAAAATGTTTCATTACAATTGTTAAGCAAGGAGGAAAACAACTCTAAAGTTTTCTTTTCAAGATGCAAAATAAGCCCTTGGTACAAGCTATCGTTACTTAAATATGACATACTCTTCATTCCCCAAAGAAATAATCAGCAGGAAAGGCTGTCTATTGCTAAATTCAGTGGTCTTAAAAAAAAAAAAAAAATCTGTTTTCTTCCCTCATGTCTCATGTGGGTGGGAAAAAACGAAACCATGAAATCAGAAGAAGTTATATGAGGCCATATAAACCCATTCCCATCAATTTCTGGCACCAAGTCAGATGGTCCCTCTGTGAGCCTCAGCACCCCATAATTTTAAGAAAGGGCTGTGAAACAAGAAACTAACTTAAAAATTTTACACTTTTCCAAGGTTATTGTGTGCCCTACTAACCTCCATGTAAAAATTATATATATAAATGTACTCACATATTTACTTACACAAACACATACACACTCTCACAACGTTTTTCACAAGAAGTTAGTATCAAGTCTGCATAAGGCTTTTTTGTGGCTAATTAGCCCTGATTTTTGTCACTGGCAATGTCCTTGCTCATGACCTTATTTATTCTAGAGCTAAAATGGGGTCACTATTACTGACAACTTTTCCCAGATAGGCATACATGAGACATGGCAAAAATAAGACAGGGAATTTCTTTTTTTTTCTTTTTAAACCAAAATTTACTCCACATTTTGTTCTCTGGGATGGTTCTTAAGCTCAATCAGAACAATCAATAGTAGAACAGCAGGTGTATTTCAAGTTTACAACAAATCAGACAGAAACTACCTGATATTTCCACTATCATTACAAACACAGGGGGTTCAGGCTTTTTATATTGTTTTACAAGACTGGTATACTATATTATATCCTCCAGAGGGTCGTTACACAATCTCTTCTGTTTCTTTTTGCTGTCTAAATCTTTGATAATCAGAGAATTTTGATATCTGAGCCTCTCTGTCTCCAATCACTATGCTTCTTGAGAAGCTCTGAAGCTGTACTGCACATGTCCAGAGGAACTGATGCACTCTCTGTGCCCTGCAGGAAGCCTGGTGCAGTGTGTCCCATCACTTCATCTGCTGGTGGGAGATTGTCTGTACTGCAGCAGTAAGGGCTTTAGAATTAGGAGAATTAGAATTAGAGAATTTAGAATTAGTAAGAGCACAGAATTAGGAGAGATGGAAAGAAGATACATGAATCAAGGGGACAACACAATGGCTTCTACTGTGAGGCTACAGGCTGGACTCCACCAAAGAGAAAGGAGTGCTGTTATACATCTCCCCACTGAGACATGGTCAGTGACGCTGAGAAGAAGAGCTGAAGCACAGAACGTTATCCTCCAGCAATTAAAAGTGAGAATCCTCAAGGGTGAGGGAGGGAAATGTCACTGTTGCAGCAGGTATTGCCTCTCTTGTAAATAAATGGAAAGATGTGGACGTAACGGCAGACTTCTACATGGAGCTGTTCCTAACTACGTATCCACAAGGAATTTTAAATCCAACAAGAAAACCACATTTATAATTTACCCTACTTTCAAGGGCTTGTCTTGTTTCAGAACAAGAGCCTGCACACAGCTGAGGGGAAACATCTGTTGCACTTTAAATTCACTGGAGCTTGTGCAATATCATGAAGATATCACAGAAAGTTCCAAAGCTTGACAGAGACGTTATCTTCTAAAGACCATTAAAGGGAAAAAATTCTTCATTACGCATTTTTTGTTTTATTAAAGAGGAAGTGACTATGCATTTTGTGTACACAAGAAAACCACACACATTATAAATTAACCTCAGTGTCCTTGAAAGTCAGATCTTCCAGCTTCCTTAATTCCAGTTGTTCTGATTGTGCTACATCTTGTACTACTAAAACCAAAACAAAACCTCCAGAAATTTTACCTCTTGTCCTCCAAAGAGGACAAGCAGTGCCAAATATTCTTCATGGAAAGAGGCAGAGTTAAAGGGTACACAGTGAAAGAGGCAGAACTCCTATAAACAAACAAACAAAAAAATACAACATCCAATCCTTAAGGACTGTCATAGCTTCACATTTCAGAGCATTTCCTAACTTTCCCATACATGACTGCAATTCAAATCCACCCCATCAATTCCTTAAAGCAGTATTTGTTGCTACTTTGGCAGCAGTGTGGTCTGGCACTGTAAAACCTTCGTGTTCAGTTAGTTAAATACTCTTAAGTCTGCTAAGCAACAGAAGCCACAGAGAGGGGAAGGGGGGGAAGTTCTTCCTTGCTCTCTCCCCTGAAATAATCTACTATGTGGCCAAGCTGAACTACACTTTTAAAGCAAATTTCTCTATCCCTGAAAAGTCCTCCTGCAGAATGAGTGAAGCTGGCCACAAAGAGCAGAGGTCATGGACCCCTGAGAAGAATCCATAAGAACATTTCACCATGGTATCTCTCTACTGAGTTTTACAGATGAGTACCTTCCTTGATGATGAGAATGGAGGGTTCCTTGGATTTCATCTTCAGTTGGTCAAAATTCAAACATCCTCCCCACTCCGAACACACACAAAAGGGTAAAACCTAAAAGGTCAAACTTCAAGCTTCCAGATAAATCAGTTTCTATAATTTCCTTCCCAGGCATATCCATCACAGCTCACTATGTTCTCCAGGGCAAGAAACATTAAAATATTGCTAGAGGCTCAATGCATGTCTTAGCTGGACATTCAGGTGAGGTGAGCAGCCATAAAGGTGACCTGGTTAGAGGGGGGAAATTACAAAAAGAAGAAAGTGTCCGTTGAAATACTGACAGAGAAAATGCTGGCAAGCCTGGGAACTAGGCCTGGGAACCAGAAACATTGTTGAGAAATACAGCTGGCCTCTCTGAAATGAGTAGCCTGGTACCTAGAAACCTGAGACACCCTGAGATGCCATTGATAAGCACAAAAAACAAGGAACCACAACTGCCACTTATCATCTGAAAAGATGATAAGATGAAAAATAGTCTGAAAACAGAAAACATCCTGAGAAAGTAAGACTTGGTAACTGACATTGGCTGTTACATCTGCAAGGAAAGGAAAACAGTCTAGAAAAATAATAATTGACCTGAGAGCAAACAACATCTTTTGGCTATTCTGGGTGAAATATAGAAATTAACAGCATCTATTGGCTGCTGAAATGGTAGTGTCCTTACTTTCCTTATTTCTCTCTGATATAACTTAATTTTCATCCAAAGCAAAACTTCTCTCTCCAAGAACTTTGCATGCTGCACATCCTTTTCCTTTCCTAAACAAGATGAACTCTTCACACAAACTTTCTGAGATTGTGGTTCTTCACCCAGGACACTATGGTTTGTCCTTCCACATCTGGGATGGTTTGGCCCATTCTGACATCTGTTCAGTATAAGCTTGATACTGGTATTAATGTAAACTTTTGTATATGTTAATATGAATAATCCATCATAATTACATTTTCTGGGGATTTACTGGAAAGTTTGCTTCATTAGTGAAAAGTCTGTAGTAGCCTGTAACAGTATACACCTACTTGGATGCTGCCATACTATTGATTGCTCCCAAGAATTTATACAGCTCAATATATATATATATACTCATATATGAGTTATAAATCATAGGTATAGTTGCTACTCATGATTTTTGTGGCAATCTGTAATAAAGTAGAGAATTTAGAGTAAAAAACTTCCATGCCCTTGAGTCTTACAGAAGCCTATGAACTCAGTCACACAAACATCTAAATACCTACACAGTGGGTAATTCTTTAGGTTGTGACAGAAGGTGTTACCCTGAAAAAATGCTTTAGAAGCTCTCTAGCAAAGTCAACTTCGTAGAAAAGCAGGACAATATCTAGATGCTATTGCTCTTTTAAAATGAGCTATAAAAGTCTGTAAGACAAGGCAACAGTGATGTTTCAGTGACAGTAATTATTGCACTTACTATTGCACTGCTTACCCTAGGAGAATTGACCCCATAGTAAAGACCATCATCAGTGATGTATGTCACAGGTTACCAAAAAAAAACTTACCCATTTCAGTTTTTCTACAGCATTTTATCCTCTATGAGATATAATGGAACTGTCGCACCTGAGCTCTAAGGATTTGACAACAGAAATTGAAAGGCTTAACATTTCAAAAAGCTTAGTTGACACCATGTAACTGCTAAGACGGAAGTTTTGTTGCCTTATCTTACAGCATCAGCCACCACAGCAAACGAAAACTTTCAATTTGCTCCTCAGAATACTTCCCTGTAAGAAATGTTCTGATAAAAAGCACTTAAACACCCAGGTATTTAGTTCTGGTGAGACTGAACAGAAAGTGAGTAGTGTTTAGAAAAGAAGGATGGTACATCAGGCTAGAAGGCGTGGCAGAACATTGGATTTCTAATTCAAAACAGCTTGTACAGTAAAGCGGATGTTTCCCCTAATCCCAGGATTGGAGGTAGATTAGGGAGCCTCCTCGAAGCAGTTTTATATAATACCACTTCTTCTCAGACGTACAGGTATGTTGCAAAATCCTCCTCTGGAGCAAAGTGACCAAAAATTCCTTTGAGAGCAGAGCTAAAGACCATCAGTTACTGTTTCTAGCTACCTGAACCCAGTTTAGTGTTAAGTTTAAGGAAACTGAGTTAAAAACTAGAAAAGGCAAAAAGCACGTGTGCAACCCTGTCATATTTACATGGGGAAACACCAGTACTTAACAGGACAAAAATAACCCTTCTATATCTATGTTAATCATGGTAAATCTCCTTACAACTCTTTGAACATTACTGGAGTTCAAGTATGTTATTTAATTGTTACTAAACACACTAAATCCCAACTACACACTTTCAATCTGGATCTCACCAGTTGTGCTGATGGAGCCAGGCACTGGGACACTTGTCTCCAGGGCAGGTGCCTTCCACCCTTACCAGGCTCCCATTTCCTACAGAAAGCTGATATGTTAACTTTGTCCCAAGTAAACGGACTATGACACTATTAACAACGTGTCAGGAGTCTGAAAACAGATCTATTTTTATCCTCAGAGACAATGAGAACTTTTAGTCTTCATCTTAAAAACCAGCAGCAAATGGCAGTGCTGTGAAAGACATGGAACGGCTCCATCACTTATGATAAAGCAAAGACAAACAAAGAACATTGCCTGACCAAGAAGCAGTCATGGAGGAAGAATCCACAATGGAACTCCTTAACTTGCTTTTTTCTTGATTACACTTCCTCTGCAATTTACATGCTCCTCTGAAGACATGTTCACAATTCATAGCTATAACTAGATACAGTTTAATTGTGCTTAATTTATTATCTGTTCTTCTTCTAATCCATGATTCCCCTTCTCCAGGGCATATGTTTTTTCCTAAGTGACTTGAGAGCCACGGAGATTGCCAAAAAACTTATCATAAATCTACCCAAAAGATTTCAGATAAAACACTACCTTTTGATCCCAGACATTGTGAGATATCCCACTTCTCTGCATGCCAGATGCTTGGCAAAGTGCTTATTTAAGCCATCACACTATCAGCTCCACTTTATTAACTATCCTTTCTTCTTTAAGTCACCTCTTAAGGTAATGTTGTCTTTCATGCTTGGACTTCCACACTTCACTTGGGAATCCCAAAGCTCACTGCTTTGGAGGATTACTCTGAGGATTTTATGAAGGAAGAACCAAAAAATGTCCTTTGTCAAAATGGATACCAGCATTGTTGTTCTCTATAGCTCTTCCAGAGCTGGACAACTCTTCATTTTTTCTTTTCTTTTGTGTTTGTGAACATCTTGATTTGTCAATTTAATGGCTTTCCTTTGTGGTCAAGGCCTCTTGCAGATTTGCATGACTCTTTCATACAGAAAACATAACAAAAAAGATTTTCTAATAGGAATATTGGTGTCATTAAAAAGCCAAAAGCAGACAGACTCATTAAAGATTAAGCATCTTTATTGAGTGCATATTCT
Source organism: Sturnus vulgaris (assembly GCF_052056855.1). Taxonomy (NCBI): domain Eukaryota; kingdom Metazoa; phylum Chordata; class Aves; order Passeriformes; family Sturnidae; genus Sturnus; species Sturnus vulgaris. Next base: position 59,489,004 of record NC_142247.1, read on the forward strand.
TTCCTCCTCTCTGCCCTGTTTTATATAGGTATTTTGTTAGAATGGAGAAGTGAAACAGATAAATATAAACCCCACATTTTCAATATCACCTTTCTCCAGCTAAGTCTGCACACACGAAAACAAAGAAGTGACCTGTCATTATCCGAATCAGTCATCCTTTAAAAGCTTTAACACAGGTCTGGCAGTTAAACAATTGTTTTTTGCTTGGTTTTGTTTCCATCGTTCCTTTGTGCTTCTCTTTGCTCTTCCAAAGACAGAGCTCCTGCCCCAGGACTTACACTAAGCAGAGCTTTAGAGGACCAGCTTTTGAGCCTCTTTGCATACGCCTACAGGGCGGGGGGCAGCGTGGGCTCCTGCTCTGCTGATAGGAAATAAGCCAACTCTGACCCAGAGAGTGGAGGGAAGGCCAAGTCTGAACCATCATCCTCTCACAATCAGTTAATATTCACTGCTACTATTCTCCCCACCTGAACAGCAAGAGTTTGATATAAACTGCGTTCTCTTTCATGTGATGAGGAAGACTGATTTACAGAGCACATCATATTTGACTAAGTCTTCTTCCTCTGTGCAAACTGTTCCAGCCTCCTCTCTCACCATTCCTGTTACATCCTACTTGGAGTGGGTGAGGTTAGAAAGAACCAAGATGCCATTGCTAAGGTTTGTACAAAATATTCATGCTAACTACCAATTAGTAACTTTACATTTACATTCAGTGGTTTCAGTGGAGCTTTATCATGTTGTATTAGACACAGGCCTGGATCATTTCCCCTTCATTAGGGAAGGATTTTAAATTACATTTCCTGAAAATATAGCTTATTGAGACAGACCCCCTTCTCAAAACATCAAGTGGAAAGGTTTGTATTGCTAGATACACTTAAAAGGTCAGCCATAAAAGTAATGAAAAATACTGCTGCTCTATGAATTTTCAGGAATTTCAGAGAATAAAAATGCCAGAAGTGTTGCAAAACCACCTAAAATAAACAGAGCTGCAAAAATGCCGTCATTATTGCAGGAATAGTTTTCACTCTGTGGTTTTGGCAGAAGTGAAACAGTCTATAAATGTTGAAATAATGTCTGGCTTAGGAATAGCAGCAGGCTCTTCCAAGGCTTTTGTGCTACTAAGCTGAGCAGGGAAATGCAGGTTCCACATGGGGTTCCCAAAATCTCTGTCCCAGTTATACAAAAGGGAGAGGCACAACAGTACTGACCATTGCCCTGCCTGGATTTTCACACCTTCTCTGCAATTCACAAAGCCAAGCTGGGCACACAAAAAAAAAGGCAGAAACAGGCAAAGCCCATGTACATTACACAGTGTGTAGGTGGTATCTGTTCAAGGCACTGGAGGAGCTCAAACAATACATCTCTCTGAGCACTGTGCTGCATTTTGGTTCATCAGATTCATGAAAAGGCAGTGACAATACAAGATCCTCCAGGATTTGGGCATCTTCATGTACAGCATCATCACTTACATCATCAAGTACATGCTTTGTCCAATGACAAGGGCAGATTGCACAAGCCAGGCTCAGACCAAGGATTAGCTCAGGATTCCAGCCTGCTGCTGCATTGGGATAGAGTCACATCCTTTCCCTCTCCCCTGCTCTTAGGAACTTCATACTCTTGGAAGCCAAGTTGAGAGCAAGCAAAAGCCCAACCTATCTCCTCCACCAGTAAGAGCAGAGTCCTTGGAGATCAAAATGCTCATTATTCTGTACTGAGGCCTCTTGACCCCCTGACAAATGCTCTACACTGTTCACGACTGCCTCTTCCAATAGTGTTTCCAGGAAAACAAAGCCAGAGTTTTGGAGGGCTTTTTTTTTTTTTGCCCAGGAAAGCTAGAAATTAACTCAACATACACAGTATATTATATAAGTATCTTTGGGTATAAGTAAAATCTTTCCTATATCTCTTACGAAACTTCCTGTAGTTTTTGAGAAGTCTCCCAGTTCAGAAATCAGACCTAGAAAAATTTTTAACTTTGTTAGTAAGCAAATGAGAGCACTCTGATGAAGAGACAGCTCTATAGCAAAGCCTGGATTTTCACATTTTTATTGTGTCATCTCTGGGTGCCCAGGATAAACATTCAAAATTTCCCACCAGTCACCACAGGCAAACCAGTCTTCATCAGACAAACTCTACAATCTCAAAACAGATATATAAATCTCCCAGCGACACATTTTTAGTGCTAGGGAATCCAGGATTTTAAACTGAAGAAAAGGAAGTTTAGAGGAAGGAGTAAAGGATGTGAGAAACCCAGGGTAAGTGCCAGTGCCACAGCACCCTCAGCACTCATCAGCATGGGCACACTTTATTTCAGAGCCCATGGTGCAACACTGGGACCCCTTGGCCAAGGGCTGACCATGTAGCAAGGAATGGGTATTGTGGTATACCCAGCTGGTATTTAGGTCTCTCAGATAAACACAACAGCTGCTTACTCTTTTGCCAGGGTCTTCATCTACATAGCAAATCAGCTCAAATTAGCTCTAGATTCTGCTTCAAGATTTCTGAACCTAAGGTTCAGATTACAGGCTGCTAGATCAGTAAGAAAACAGCAAAACCAATGTAGTCAATCTATTCTTCTGCTCTTCTCTAGGTCTGCTGTGTCTACTGCACCTGGTGTACCCTCACATTAGGAGAAATTACACCAAAGGTATTCTGACACAGTTGGTAATTGGACTCTGGCACAGCTTCACTGCCTATTTGTTGCATACAATTACTAGGACTGTTGTCATGTGGTATAAACATCATGACTGAAACCACTGATTTGGAAACACCTTAAAGGCTCCTGCCACAGACTGCTGTATGGAGTGTAATGCAAAAACCCTTGTGGGAGAGGATTACATATGCTTCTAGTACTCCTCATTCTCATGTGAGGTTCCTTTGATTTACCAGTTCATGACTAACCCTCTTGTCTAAGAGTCACCTGGTTCATTCACTCTCAGCTACCACCTCGGTGCTACTAACTCCTCTTTCCTGAGCTGCTGAATTCCGCATTGCAAGGGCTTGAACACCCTTGAATTGGAATTAGCTAATACTTAATGTCAACCACAGGATTCATGTGTGTTTACATGTGTTTACAAGCACCTTGTGGCACCAGGACAAGAGTGCTGATATCTCCAAAACTGCCCTCTATAAGCAGGCACAGGAAGTAACAGGAAACACGGTGTTTACCTCAAGCAAAAAAGATGCAAAAGCAGAAAGATGGTTTTGTTGGTTGTTTTGTCTTTCAAATGCAAGAGCAGCAATCATAATTTTGTTTTTTTGTTAAGCTACAACTAGGTTTTGAAATGGAAACACTAAAACCACTACTGATCTTAGCATATCAATCTAACTGCCTTGGGTCAGTAGATGCCTTCCCAAACTAAGTCCTCATCTAGCCCAAGGCAGTATTCACTTGTATTAAAAACTAGGTTATAATAACAGAAAGTCCTTTAGAAATAAATGGTTCTGATTGTCCCAGCTCCAAGACAAAGCTTTTTCCAACCACATGTACTAGAAACCCCAGCAGAATAAACCCTTTGCACTTTTCCTTCAGCTGGTGTTCCAAGACTTTTTCTGAAGGAACCCACGCCAATATCACAAACCCAACAGGCACATTTTCAGCATTCCTATAATAAGGCTCAGAATGAGCCATTAGATCAAAGACATTAAGACCATTCCCACACAGACAGCAAAAGCAACTTTAGCCCCTTTGGCTGGGAGAATCAGATGATCCCTCCCCCTTGCTTAAGACATTATCCAAGATCCCTTTCTCTGCATGCCTCATCCTCCCATCAGTCCGCAGCTTAAATCCCTTGCATTTCCAGACACGTTTTATTTGCATTTACAGCTCTGCACATGCTAAACAATTCCTCTCCATCTTCACATCTCTGGGAGTGCAGATTATCACTTTGCTAAAGAAGACAGGCATCTCAGATGAAGATATTTTCCCCTTAGAGACAACAGCCTGGCTCCACACCTGCTTGCTCTGGATTTCCCCTGCAGTTTGTAGAGGCTACAGTTAGGTTTGGGATGTGTTTTACTGAACATGTACTACTCAGCCAAACTCCACCCATTGCTTGTGCCTACTAATGGTTGAATGGCGTTTAGAGAAAAAACTTTATCCAGGTTCCTTAAATTACAGACCCACATTGACTTGCAGCTGCGTAATGTATGTGTACATTGCACACGATGTACACCTGAGAGGAAATCTCTCCTCCTTAAACCTCCTGGCTAACAACACCAATACAAATAGAAGTATAGAAGAGGCCAAAAAAAAGCCAGAATCAAGCTGATAACAAGAAGAACCACAGCACATAAAAAAGCAAATGCATGAAACATTAGCTATTTCCTTCACTACCTAGCAATTGCTTTGATTTTTGCATGCCCAGCTGGAGGAAACAGAGTTCATGGATGTGGCAAACGGTTTATGCAAAACCACAATTATAGCAAGGTGTCCTTAAGGGATTCCATAGTTAAAAATAGTATGGAAATGCTGCAGAGCAACTAGCCTTTCTAAAAAACACCTACTGCAGCAACAGGATTTTTAAAAAATCATGGTCAGGCTTTCTTCCAAGGGCAAACTGAAGTGAACAAACTGCACATTTCAATAATGTTTTTCTGCACACCATTAGTTCACTCTGGGGAAGAAAACAATAATGAAGCATTTTTAGTATCAAAAAATCCCCAAATAACTCAAAAGAGAAGGAAAAAGGAAAGGTAAGAACTTAGGAGCCATATGCAAAAGCTGAACTCCTACTTCACTCCAACTGACAAACATGGTGACCTATTTCATCCCAAAATTTTGAATAGAAAGTGGCCAAATAAAGGATAAGCTTTTTCTCACTTGTTCCTCAAGTTTATGATTCTTACTGTTGTTTTTTATGTACAGAGTTACAAACAATTTGCCAGGACAATGCTATAATTCCAGCCATAGCAAACATCAGGCTTTGGTGAAGAGGTGAGGGCTGGAGACACCCCTGGCTGACTCAAGCCAGCTGAACCACCCCACTGGCCTGAACCCCCAAACATCTGCTCCAAGTTTACACAAAAGGGTGAACTTTATCTTCCACCTTGGAGTTTACTACAAGGCTCTGTGCAAAGGAAAAATGATTCAGCTACAAGTAACAGTCGATCAGAAGGTTTTCAAATTAGAGCAAGAACCTGAAGACTACCAATATTCACAAATCTGTGTGCCCCATATAGCGACTGTAAGAACATACTAAGGAGGAGAATGAATTCACCAGCCATGGAAGTGCCTGGGAGCCCTATCCTGTTTTTACATCAAAAAGCACATCCTACTTCAAATCAGAAATCAGTTCTGCTAAGTTCTACAGTTTCTGTTGCACATTAGATTGCATGAAGAAATCATGTGTGTCCCATCTAGTTTAAAAAGCCATTATATAACAGGAGCTTAAGCAATGTATCTCTGGGGATGGAAGGAGTTTATGGTAACTCTGTACCGAATAGTTAAATAAAAATCTGGTAAATTACTGAAACTAATAAGGCAAGTCAAACAGATCTTTCTAATTTTGCTTTCTAATAATGCTTTTGACATTCCAGTCATGATACCTCTTCCAGGTATCAATGGAAGTTATAAATTCCTGCCCAGTCTCCTTTATTAGGCCTCCCTCACATCGGGGGGAAAATGCATCAAAGAAACATTGCTAAGTGAAAAACAAGTCACAGAAAATTAATGACAAATCCTTGAGAACATGCTGAAGATAAAATCTAAGTCTTGTCATTGGATTATAGTCTAGAAATTGAACAGCATCTATAGTCTTGTTATTTCTTAGAAAATATCTAACAAGCTTTGAACAGATGAAAACCACCTTAATACTCTGAAGTTCAAAACCAAAATATTAAAACGGTCATTTTGGGAAGCAACTGAGCAAGAATTCTCATTGGTTTATTACAGAGATCTCTACTTCTATCAAGTTATTTTGTTTTCCATTTTTCTGTTTTTAACTATCCTGCCTTAAAATTCAACAGTTCAGACTTGTTGAGATAAAATCCCCAAAATCTTGCAGCTGCCTCTAGCCATGAATGACAACTTTTTCTCATTATACATGCATATGTACATATAGATAAGCATAAATCCAAACAACTAACACTTGAAATCTACAGACATTCTTCTCTGTATTTCTTACAATAATACATATAATGTTAAGAGACGTGTTTTAAGATGCATAATTTGTTGAAACAGCTGCTACAAAAATGAACTGGTTCTCTTCTTAGCAATTACTACTAGAAAGAAAAACACCTACTGCAGGCACATTAGGGTTGACTTAGTTCTAAGACAACCTGCAGATGTCAACATCAAGATTTCAACTGCGCAGCTTTTGTCACATAGTGAATATGTTGAGAGGAATGCTATGAGGAAAAAAATACCCAAGTGACCCAGAAACCCTGGGAATGCTTTTCAGTGCTTCTTAGGGAAGCATAAACCCATGTACTATCTGCACATCAGCACATTTCAAAATTCTGATGCCAACTTCCACAGTTAGAGAAACATTATTACAGAAGCCTAAACCACCTAATCCTCTCCACAGAGCATTTTATACTTACGTAAAAAGTGTTTTTCCAGTAAGGCTATTTCCAGGTGACCTTTGATCTCATTCAGTCTGTCAGACTCTGTTCTGTTAAAATCCTGGACTCCTGATGCCATGATGATGGTCCCTGGACCAGCCTATAAGAAAGCCAGAACATACTGGAAGTTCAGAAGATTTTTTTTTCTTTTGTGTCATTTAAATGTATCAACTGATTTCTGGGGCAGTAAAGAAACAAGTCTGTGAGAAACATCCAAGTATCAACAACTCGACATGCCTCTTTCAGCATCAGATTACCAAAATAAGTGAAGGATAGTTAATCAAATGTGAGTTTACAGAACACACTTCTACAAACCTTGGGAAGCTACAGAAAACAAGTATTTCCCACCACCACCCTTAGCAGTTCTACTGCATCATCATTTAAGCCCTTCTTCTGCTGATTGAAAAGCCTTATTTATACTACCCCTCTCCTCTTCCCATGGAATGAATGGCCACTGTTACACACTTTAAACATAAAATTGTGAAGCCAACAAAAGTAATATTTTTCTAGATAATTACTGAGCTATTGGGAAACACATATTGTATATTTTAATATTCATTTATGGAATATGTAATTTTCAAGACCACAGTCTCTCAAGCAAGGAAGGGGTTCCCCACTCCCCCATACCCCAGTTACTGCAGGAGGATGTTGTTGATGCCCAGGAGCTCATCCTGGCAGGCCACGAGAGCAGGAAATCAGAAAATTGATTTACCAGCACCCCTTGAATGAACTCAGCAGAATACTGAAAATACTGCACAAAGCAGGAATTAAAAAGCAATTTGATTAGTTAGTGAGACCACTGACAACTACCACCTCCATGAAGTAAACACAGAAAAACCCCAAGTCCACACAGCAGGTGATGCCTTCTTTCAAAGAGTGGGCATTTTCAGACAGCAGGGAAAAAGGTGGGTGAGGGCATCTCCTGGGTAATGGTTGCTCAGCACTTGTGTACAGTCCCCCCAGGTATGAAAAATCTGTCAATGAGAACTACAGGAGTTTCTCTACCAGCTTATACTCAAAAACAAAGTGATAGATTACAGAAGCCTACAGTCAGAAATTATCTCAAGACAAAAAGGAATTTATTTATCTATTCTGACTATTCCCCACTCCTTGTTTGAACTCTGAAAACACCAGCTTGCATACATTTAACCATGACAGCTTAAATTACATACATATATAAATTCAAGTAATCTACAGGAGACATTAAATTAAGACATTTTCTATGTTTTAGGAAAGATGTGCAGAAAGCTACTGATAGCAAGGCATTTTCACAGTTAGGACTGATTTGCACTTTCAAGATAAAACAGTGTGGAAATACATATTAAACATCTGTTTTCTTGTTTGAACTGATGCTGAGTTTAAGCCCCAGAATTTGTCGATACAGGCATATTAGCACTCTGGAGGCAGTTACTGCCCAGTATTTACCTAGCACCAACTCCCCACCTGGGCTTGCTCAATACAGTGCCAAGGAGAGATGCTATTTCCAGTCCCCTAAGCAGCACCCACCCACACAGCACTCTGTCAGCACTGCTGGCCCTGACGAGGAGCAGAAGCTGATGGCTCAGCAGCAGCCTTGGGCTACTTCCCATTTTGGAGCCGGCACGAATCACACCACAGCAGAGAGGAACAGACCCCAGGGCAGTCCTCACACGGGGAGCTGCAGCACAGCATCCTCCTCACCATGCCCCACATTGCCATTGACAGGCAGGTGCAGTGAGAGATGCCATTTGCAGCTGCTCCAGCCACTGCAGAAGATTATCAGAGGCTGTTTTCAGATGAGCACAGGATGTGAGTTAACCTCTGTGTAGATCTCTTATCTACAGAGCTGGGTTGTATCTACTTACATTGCAAGATCTAGTGCTATCACTTGCCAGACATTAGGAGAGGCCCAAGGAGGATGGTGTGGCTGAAGCTGAAAAGCAGCACCTTTACAACACACTCCATGGGCAGGCACATTAAAATACACACTGCTGCCCAGGTGTTAATGCACAACTTTCTGTATTGTATACCAACATCTAGCACATAGGGACAATCTCTGCTCCCAGCATGCAGGAGTTCACAGGGAAGAAACAGTCTGAAGAAACAGTGCCACTGCTTAAATATTTTATTGATAAATAAATAAAATCACATACAGGACAAAGAACAAAGTGCTGTACGCAAAAGGAATGGGCCTGGACTCTGGGCATCAGCCCCGTGCTTAGACAGCAGGTGGCTCCTACCCCAGGTGAGGGAGGACAGGAAAAAGAAAGGGGCTAGCAAGTACCTAAGCATATTCATTTTCATCCTCATTGAAGATACTCAAGGTATTTTACCCAAAGATGTGCTACATTTCAGAAATCTCTATGGAGAACCAGCTCTGCTTTTGCTTCTTCAGAGATGTTGAGTCAATAATTAAAGCCCAAGATATCTTAATTGTGCCTCTAAAGAAGAAGGAAAGAGCAAGAGGTGCATAGCACTGGGGAGAGTGATACCAGTTAATATGACTCATTCTTAGAGTGTCCAAATATTTTTATCTGCTAAAGCATTGGATCCAAGTAGCCTGACATCCAATGATAGGTTAAAAAATCAGAAGGTACACATCTTTAAACTAGCTACAAAAGGTTACAATGACTTCCTAACTTAAGAGAGGAGAAAAAAGAGAAAAAAAAAACCATTGAGTTAAAACATAAGGCTGCTCGCTAGAATACTAGGAGCAAGATCATGTAATCAATATGTAATAATAAAACAGTTTATTAAGATACACAGTGACACAAATCTGGTGGTGCACGCAATTTCCAATATTAACATCACCACAACGTTTTATGACTACCATTTAAAAAGATTCATAAAAACTGAGGACGCCCAGGACAGTGATATGCGAAAAACATTTAAGCAGATGTCTCTGTCACAGAAGTTTTTTCTCCACACCAACATACCTAAGAAAACAAGAAATAAGGTCTCTACATTTGCTGAAGGTCAACTGCCTGCCTCTGTATTCAAAAAAGTCCCTCTGTCTGAAGACAGCATATCTGGCTCAGTCACAAATTAAAAAAACACTTGCATTAATTCCAGTTTTATCTGGGTAAAGGTTTCTCTTCTCTGCTGTCTCTGTAGGACAGTGCTGGGACTCAGGCTGGATTAACTACACTGCACTGTACAGATGTCCTTTCTGGTTTCTGACTCACAGTAAAAGCCTTGAAGGCTTCCACAGATTTCTGCTTTTCCTTCTGCCTCTCTAGCTTTGACGGTGTTTGACACAGGAGCCCTCTTAAAATGCTGTTAAATTGTTATTACTTAGCCAAGACCATGAGCAAAGCCTGGCAGTGCCAAGGAAGACAGAGAAATGCCCGAGGTGAAGGTAGAGACAGAGAGGTTAAAGGAATATTTCTGATGTGGACAGACTGCCTGTAACCCATTAGCAGAACTCAGGGTTGCTTGTCCAAACCACATCCAGCTCCATATCTGAAACCCACATCTCCCCACAAAAGTGTTTTTCAAGCCATCTGCAGTTCAGGCTTTTTGTAAGAGCACTTCCCAGCCCAAGACTTCTCTGCCCTCCCTCTCCAAAACCCCTTCATCCTTGAAGGCCCTGGGATTTTGTCCTGTGTGCTGCCACTGCCGCTGCACAGCCACAGAAAGGGTCCAGGTCACTTCCCAACTGAGCGGCTGTGGATCTGTCCCCTCCATCTGCAGCACAGCTCATCTTCAGTATCACACAGAAACACAGCTGCCCAACCCTATGCTTCTGATTTCCTTCCACAACACCATATGTATGTGGATGATTTTTCTCTAGGAATATCTAACAAAATGATGGTCTGATTTCCGAGTTTGTCATTAACTTGGAGAAGAGCTGTTCTCAAGCATGAAGGATGGGGAGCAGTGAGGACACAATATGCCAACCCCAAGGGCAAAACTATCCACTCATGCCACTCCTCAGAGCCCAGAAAGTGGTTGGGACACAATACAGGGAAGAGGTAGTTTAAAACCGAAAATTTCAACTTGCTTTCATTTGAGGAAAAAAAGAGGAGGGGGGAAGTCTTCCACAATACAACAAACTACACAGCTTGTCTTGTGAAATTCTAGCCTCCTGAATTTTTCATCTGACACTTCGTGTGCATTTTCTTACTTCAAATTATGAAAGGGCTTCCCATGAATGCTGCAATTACCTGCTGCAAGAAAAGGAAAAACTCAACAACATTGCTTAAGAATGAAAGTATCTGCATGAATAGTTAATCCTTAGAAGCTATTCTTGGAAGCATACTCATATTGGCATGCTCCTAAAACACAGCTATATTCTACATAAATTTTTAAAAAACTAGTGCTAGCCAGGCTTAGAGACTTTTTCTTAAATGCAATCTTTGCATCATGCTTTATACTTTCCAATCACTGTAAATGAGATGACCAACAGAGTAGCATTTAAAGTTTTAAGTGACATGTGTCAGGAAAATCCAAGCTGTACTGCAAGAGCAAGTAATGTTTTCTGTACCACAATAACTCAGATTTAGTCCTAGCACACTGGCAGAGAACTTGTATAAGTAGATCAAGCTGCTTTCAGTACAATATGCCAGAAACAAGAGAGCTTTACTAGCAATTCTCACTGCCAGGTTAGTGCCAGCCTCTACAGGTTTAAACACAGTTTGCTCTTTCTCCACTCTGTGAAGGGGATGTGATCTCTGCACCACATTCACTCAAATACCTGCATGTAGAACTGGATCTTGTCTCCCCTTCTGACAAATAGGAAGGGTAGCCCTGAATAAAGGGGACTTTAATTACTGAGCAAGCAACATTACCTCAATTTCTAATGTCACAACAAATCAAATGCTAATTGATTTGGAAAGGACCGGGTTATTCCCTCTACCTATTTTGCAATTGTGGTGTTTTTACAAAACAATGCAGAAATAGCAGTGCTGCATGCAGTGTCTAATGCCCTTCCCTTAAAAAAAGCCACGTAACCAGCTATGGTAAAGAGGGAACAAAGGAAGAAATCCAGGAAGTGATTCAGGAATTGAAAGAGATGTTTAGCAGAGAGTTAAATTTGTTAACTAGCACTTCTGTCTTGCTAATGATCTGATCACAGGGACCTAAGAAAGTATCTCCTATTCAAGGCATATCTGGTAGCTGAGGCACTGAAATGAGAGGGGGAAACCCACACAAGCTAGCAGCAAGCCTGTAAGCTGAATCCAAACTAGTTCAAATTAAGACAATTTTTTTTTTCTTTTGAACAAAAACTCTCAGAAGCCACTGAGAATTCAAAGGAAAATATAAATCCCTCCATCTCCAGAGTCCTGCGACCAGGAGCTAGCTGTGCACTTTACCCAAACACAGGTTAGGATGTTTATTATTGAATTAAATAGGTAAAGCTCAGTTTAAAGATAAAGAATACTAAATGACCTCATCTGGCCGTCCTTTCTCTTTTCACAGTGAGTAAATTTTATATGTGCAACTTCAGTAAGGCATGTGAAGTATTGGGACTAAGTGCTACTGTGCAATCTGTGGCCTGGGACTGAACATTCACTTCATTTGCTGTAAGTGCAACAGAGGATGATGCTCTTTCTGGCAGATGGTCAGGGCTATGCATTCACATATGACAAGGCTTTATGACAAGCTTTTATGACAAGGCTTTTCACTCTGCAACCTCCATTCGTATTAAGTTTTTGCACACGTTTGTCAAATTCAGAGGCATACCTAAAGAAGAGGCACATTTTTAAGTGTACTGTAAATCTGTGAAGCACAGAAGGATCCTTCATTCATATGACTGCATTGTGCTGCTCTAAAAGACAGAGATCTTTCCTTAATAACTCCGTAATGATTAATACACCAGACAGGGTCAAGGGAAGGGGAGTAGAGAGGGGCAGAGATGAAGTCTTTGTCTAGGGAATGGTTGACAGTGAAGATGCAGATAAGGGGACTAGGACTCTAATTCTGCATGCCTGTGTTCAGTTCCAAGCCACCAATCTTGCTCTTTCAAGACCATGGGTCTGTACCCAGATTTCAATAGAAACAATGAAGGAACAGAAGTGGAAGCACAGTAAAGCTCACATCTATCTGAGAAGACAGGTAGCCGAACTTCCATTTGCACAGAAGACTTGCATTGGTTTTTGTGTGCTTTCAACAGTTTCCCAAAGGTATTAAATAGGAAGAAACCAAAAAGACTTGATCTTGCCATGATCAGTGTAATACAAGTAAAATACTAAGTTGTTTACAGAGCCTATAACAGAAAAACACTCTGTACAAGCAATTTAAATTATGAGTTTTAGACACTGAATTAAAACCAATTCAGGCACAACTCATCTATATCATCTCAATAAGAAACAGACAAATAATTCAGAATTGCACTGTTCACACAACCTCAGACACCACTACTTTAATATTGATTTAAATACATAAGCACTATTTTCTTTACTCTTGGCACCTCTGCAGCACAGGGGATTATTTCTTCTCCCTTCATTTTATGGATGGGCAGCAGTGCTTAGTGTGCAGATGCCTGCAAGGGCCAACCGTTAACTCCTCAAAATTCCCATCTGAAATGTATCCCTCATACGTCAGACCTTTTTCCTCATACCAATACGTTTATGTTGCCCATATCTGTAACACAGCTGCTGCTGTTCCAGCACCACACTGGGTTTGAAGCTCCCAAACATCAGGAGTGGGGCAAAACAAGTTTGATGCCATTTCTGCTTTCCTCTCTCTCTTTCTCCCTGATTTTAAAGAACTGCCCTCAACTGTACCCCAAAGACTTGGACCACAAGAGCTTAGTGCACTACATAATCAGCCAGAAAACAAGGTGTTTCTGTAAGCTCCCTTCTCACCACACAGAGCTCAACATTTTGAGAAAACAGAGACCATCCCTGCAGATGTGTAGCTATTAAGGCTTTGTAAACTATTCAAAATTACAAGTTTACCTTGCTGTGCCCTCAGCTACCCTCCATACCACCCAGGAGCTACTATTCCCCTGAAGAAATACAGAAAATAGTACCTGGAGTTTAAGGCAGATCTTTTTGTAGCCTCTAGCTTTGCCATCCAGATACTTCTGATTAAATACAAAAGGCATCTAATACATACCCACAAAAACACACAAAGCCTTAAGTTTAATGAAAATAAGCCAGTATTTCCCTATAAATAACTCACAAAATACCATGTTGGAAGGGCAGCAGCAGAGATTAGTCCCAGTATACACAATACTCACATTTGAACAAATAACAAGTGTCTTCAGTAGAATAAGAGCAAAGGAATAGCTTTTAACAGACTTCCTTGTCTGAGAAGCTTGAGGATTTACATATAACAGACTTTTTGTGACCAAAACATGCTCTGTCATTATCACCTGTTTGTTCCATGATCACAGGAAAAACATTGTGGCAAAATAAACTTTCCATAAGCAGGAATGTCTGTAGTATCATGAAAGCCCACTTAAATTTTAAAAAGTTAATAGCTACAGAACTGGATATAAGCTGCCAACCTCAAAGGACATGCATAAGCATAAACAGTTTTAAATCTTTTAGGTTACAGCTTGCTGTAGCAAGCCCCACATTCCTAGAAATGAGCCTTCAGACAACAGTCTGATCACATTTTGGGGATAAAAACTGCACAGTAAGTTTTCACAGGGTAATATAAATTCTGAATTCCAAGCCACTTCTACAATACAATTATATAGATAAATCTAAATTAAGACTGTAGCACTCCAAGCTCATGGATGCACAGCCATTTTTTAACAGTTAAAGAAGGATTTTATTTTACTTTTTTAACCCATATTTAACTTTTCCCGAAGCAGTGTCTTTGAAAAAGGTAGGTCTGCTTTGGTGCTTCTGCTTACAAGCATCAAAACATTTTAGCACCACCTTCACAGGTTTAAACCAGCTCTAATTGCATGGAAGCACTACTGGTTACAACACTGCAGTGGAGAAGGAGATGGGGTGACTCTCTAACACTAATGAAGTAAGCAGAAATCTTATCCTTAAAGTCCTGGACAGTGTCATTTGAGCAGATCTGAGCTACTCAGACTGAAAAGTTGCCATTTCTTTTCCACGTGTGCATTAGTAATTCAACAAAACAAATAAAAACCAGAGAACATTCAGAAGTCCATCCAAAGTTAGCAAACTTGTCAACTCACAGTATCTAAAATTAGAAGTAGGGACGGGGAACTCTAATATTTGAGAATTTAATTGATCTTTCCACAAAATGCAAGCCTATTGTTGGGAAGCTTCTTCCTAGCCCAAAAATCTCCAAGTGTTACAATCAAAATATAAGGATAAAGAACTAATCATTTCTGTTATTTTTCTGCCTGAAAACTATAAAACATGACAATACCTAAATTGAGTACTTACAGGGTCTCTCAGCTCCTCATTGTCTCGAGCTGACGTTCGAGGTATCTTCACCGGGATTTCATCTCCACATTCAGTGTCTGAAGCATTTGGAGACTCTGCTAAATCAAGGAACTCATCTCTCTTGTGACCTCTGAACCTTATTTTGTCCAACTTCTTTAGCATGTTCAGCACTGCACTTTTCTGCTTTACCTTAACATGACGGTTGGAGTCTCTGCAAGATCAAGAAATCGAGAGTATTTTAGAAAGCTTGCAATAAAACTAAATACGCACATTCTTATCTCTAACTACTCCCAACCATCTTTCAAGTGCCTTCCTGCCACTGGAGGAAAAACGTGCTTAGCTTTTTAACAGGGGCTTTTTCCACAGTGTAACAGATGCATAGTTTGGTTTGCAGTAGTTGATCATTTACCTTCTTCCCAGACTATCACGGCCTCCCTCTCCTGGCAGTTTTTAAAGCAAGTCAGAATAGGCAGAAAGTAACAATCTGCTCTCCAAATAAAGATTAGAAGTCAGTTCCTAACAGGTTACTTGATACAAAAAAAAAAGTTTAGCTGATAAGTCCACATTCTTCAATTTGATGCTTCTAATCAAAGACAGGCAAATCCAACAAGCTTCACAACCAACTTTTAAATTCCCAAACTGGAGCAAAAGAGTAAGGATGCTATCATATCTCACTTACGACCTAACAAAAACAGGAAGTACCAAGGGTTTACTAAAAAGAGCCATAGACAGATCTATGCAGAAGATTTCACCAAAAATTAGACAGCTGAAACAGACAACAAATCATATTCAAATACACTGCCAAAATCCTTAAAATTACCACAACTGACAATCTTGTATACCCCTGAAATTATACTAGGAGAAGCATTTTGCTTTTTAAAAGACAACAGAAGAAAGCTTAATTTATGTGAGTAAACTCATTGTAATGGCAGCTTTTCAAGACACTGCACTGTATAATTTCTGATTTAAACCAGACTTGCCAAACTGGTCCCATTCAATGAATCACACTCTGTACCAAAGCTTCATCTTTAAAAAGAAAAAGCCAAACCCAACAGTTAGTTCCTTGATCCTGTCATTCCAGCAAGCTTTGTCAGTTTATAACAAAACAGCCACAATTATCTCAACACACAGAAATTCATCTGGAGGATGATGCCATGCTCTAGCACATGGATTTTTAAAAATTTATTTTGAGGCACTTGTTCCTGGTACTACCCTTTTGCCCTCCATGGTCAGCACTGCCATCCTCTTCATTAGAAGTCATGCTTGACTTCATGGCACATCATCCCAGACCCCGGTATGAGATTAAAGTTCAAAGGCAAATTCAGACACACGTTACTTTAGAAGTAAAAATAAAGAGCAAAACAGAAAAACCTTTTGCTACCACAGTCTTTGCACCTAAGGCAATTCTCACCTCCTAGGACAAATCCCTTTTCAACAGAGCTCTTCAGCTTTCCCTATGGATTCTCCACTTACCCCAACACTTTGGCAGTGACTACTCACACCAAGTTTAACTCAGATCATTCCCTTCAAATATGTCTTAGTTCACATCTCTGCCAAGGTTTATTAGCACCTTTCAATTAAACATAGAAGTTTTAAACTAGTACAAATCTCTTACAGTACAGCTGGCAAAAACCCCCCCCATGAAAGTCTTTTTATCAGAGATGCTTAAAGTTGCAACCCTGTGTTTAATCTATCACTTATAGAGAAACACTTGTGGTAACTCACACCAAGGTTATTTTCTAAGAACAGCTTTTCTTTGAAGTTCTTTCACTTGTCAGAGCTATGTTTAAAATAGAAACACTTCTTGCTCATTCATTGACTATTTGATGAAGAAACTTGTCAGCTATCACATCCAGAAATATCTCTAGGTCCTATTAATAGCAACTAGGGAACAAATGGTATGAGGGAAGTTTAAACCTCTGATAAGCTCCAGCACAATTGTATTGCTCTCTCTCCCATCACAATGATCTCCATCTATGTTCAACCATACCATTAGAGACCTAAAGCAAAGCAGCTGTAAACCAAATCCTGTCTGTTCATCATCCACACTTTCACTGCTAATGATACAGCAATGCATGGAAATAATAAAGTATGGTAGACTGTTACTCCTTTTCTGGAGTGGCTGGGCAGCCATCAGCCCCTAATGATGGAGGACAAGCATGCATCCCATGCCTTCTCTATCCCTTTTAAAGATGGAGCAGCTACTGCAGATGAGCATTGTTGTCCTGGACAGAAACAGGAGTCCTCAGCACTCTCCTGTGAAAACCACATTTATCCACCGCTCCTCAAAGGCCAGGGCTGGATCTGAACATCTTTTATAGCCCAGCATATCCAACAGTTCCACTGATGGTTCAAGATCAGAATTCAGCTTTCTTTCCCCTTTGCATAAATTCATATTCACTTATCACACGTAAGAAATGAGAAGCATCAAAAAACATCTTGAGACAAAGTAATCTCCAACCCTTACCATCAAGCCTTGAATGAAGACTGAAAAAGCCACAAGGACAGTGAAAAGGGCCACTGGCATCACTGCCAGGGACAGGCACCATTTTGGGAAATTGAGCTCCATTCTCATCCTATAGTTCATGCACTTCTGCCCTAGGTCACAGAATAACCTGGCCAACAGATTACCCATGAACACATTTAAGGTATTGTTTTACTCACAAAACTGATGAGTTACCCCTACCTATGTTACCACCTAGCCCTTTAAAAATGCAAACCTTTCTTTAAATCACTCCACTGAATGAAGTTCAGCATAAACTCTGATTTGACAGATATGTCATGAGGGTCAATATTTTTAAAGAATTATGCAGTAGGTTAAAAGAGGACACAGTAAAGAACCACACTCCAAGGCATTTCTAAAGTGCTTGAAGTACAAGAAGATGGTTTATAAAAATATCTTCTCAGTTAAAATTTAAAAATAATAAGACCATTTTGTCTAAAAATTGTTTTGCATGTACCAGGTTCCCAAATTACTTACAGTTACATTACATTAACTTAAGCAGAAATGTAAGCTTGCCAACAAGCTCCTATGAAAACTCATTATCCGGCCTCCATCCAAATGCTCGATCTAAGACAGGCTTTTTATGTCAGCAGCCTGCTTCTGCAACCAGCAACTTTTTTTTATGGTGACATTTCAGCAGTTTCACTAGGAAAAAAGATTCTTGGAGATTCCGTATTCCAACTGACTTGAGTCAAATTTAGATAAGCTTGAGGGAGCTTTTTGTAAAATGATAGACCAGAATTTGATCTAGAATTAGATTTATTGTAAAATACAATAACTAAATAACTAAATATAAAAACACTCTCTTTACCATCATGGCTATTAATCCCTCACCTTCTCCCAGCTACCTCTCCTGGACTCTTCCCTACCCAAACATCCTTTCTGAGCTCAGCTGGTTCAGCTGTAAGTTTCAGGCTGTTTCTCTCCATACCCACTACATCAAAACCACCATGCAAATCTGTACAAGAGGAGCTCAGAGTGCAAAGGCACTCACATCTCACTCTGCATTCAAACTAACCATTAACAAATACTATAACACTCTAAGAAAAATATAAGTATTTTTACTCAATTCTGCATTTTAAACACTGCCATTTCCCAACACTGTCATACATGTGACAATATTTTTTCCATGCTTAAAAAAACCCCTAGCTAAAATAATCTTTAAAGGTTTTTTTCTTTTTAATTGCCATTAATATCTACCAGCTAATGCAAATCCTTCAAGCCTGAAACTTTATTTCTTTTACAGAGGGCCAGGGAAGAGATGCCTTTATTTTGACCTAATATCTAAACCCCTCAAACAACTCTCAGACCTTTATTTTAAATGAATATATCAAGACTCAAAAACTAAAACCAACATACACTCACATTCCCAATTTATACTAAGAAAAGAAAAATCAAGTTCTTCCACACTTTCACATAAAAATCATAAGCAGATGTACAAGAAATTTTTCAGCCTGCATTTATAGAGAGGCTTCAGTAAGCAGACAACCAGCTTCCAGGGAATACTGACAGGCACCCCTGCCATGTGGAGGGACTTGTTTATGAAACGTGCTCCTATGGACAACCCTCCCACCCCTTCGTGCCACTGCTACCCCATTTCTACTCCTGCATCAACATGGAAGAGGTTGGGATGCAGAGGGAACTCAGGGAAATGCAGAACCCAATGTACGACTGCTGTCAGAAACCTCCCTGAACTCACCCCAGAGTCTCCTACAAGAAGTTTGCTTTTTTTTTTTTTTGTTCTGCTTTTCTGTTGTTGTATTTAGTTTTTACACGAGTATTGTCTGTGGCCTGGCAGACCCGGCAGGGATTGAGCAGCTAAATCTTCATGTGCACTTTTCAGAGAAAGGGCTCTGCTTCACAACAGAGGGTTCAGACGGTTTTCCTTAGCTGTTAACAAAACACAAACCTGCTACACAAAGTCCAACAGCACTGCCTCAGCAAGTGTTAGTCTGGAGCCTGAGGGAAAACAAACAAAGAAACCACTTAAAATATCCTGGATGAATTTCATCCCAGGTCAAAAAGGCCCTACATTAAGACTATGACACAGTACAGTAACCTTCAAAGCATCCATGTTCCTTTTGCTAGAAAAACAGCTTTTCAGAAAGCTGAAGATGACCTGCAAATCTAGCATACCCCTAGTTCTCATCACTATATTCCATCTCCTTCATATTCTCCTTTCATTCTCAAAATACATTTCTGCAAAAGTCCAGTGTAAGAGCCCTGGTATTCAAGAAAAGCCAGGCTGTGTGTGGATTAACAAATACAGACATTGTTGTCAACACCAGGACATTTTGGTCTTATCATGAGGAAGGGATGTGCAAACTAAGAGAGTGGAAAGTATCAGGATTGAATTTGGTATTTATTACTTCTACACTGAAAAACACCTGAATAATATCTGAGAGTTGACAGGAGAGTAGTAACACAAGACAAATCCAATCCATCCACATACACTGAAAATTAAGCTTGGTGTATTCTTTTCTAGACATGTCTAACTAAAACTAGAAGGAACAGTGAGTATATCTAAGCCTAATACAGATTCAGAGTCCTCTGTATAATATTCTGTGCGAAAAGTTCCCTCTTGTTACATGATTTTTCCCCTCAATGTCTCATTTTAATGAATGGAATCTCATTTCCAGTCAATTTCTGAACGTTTTGTACTTATTAATATTTTAAGAAAGTAACCAGAGAAAGATCAAGTGCACTATAGAGCTCCTTGTCTGCTCAGCTTTTCACAGAATCACAGAATGGGTCAGAGTGGAAGGGACCACAGAGGGTCACCTGGTCCAACTTCCCTACTCAAGCAGGATCATCCTAGAGGACAGGATAAAAGAAAAGGACACTTTTCTTCCCCCTGTGCACAGACTTCTCCCAAACTACTCTCCAGAAGGCTCACATCTGTTGAGAAAACCAAACTTTACCCACAGCATCTCTTCTTGAACAACAGGGAGTGGTTTGGTAAAGTGAAGTTGGCACCTTTCAAGAAAACTTTAAGCTCAACTCAACAAAGACATTTAGCACACAGAAGGGGCACAACAAACACTCAATGTGGCCCTTTCATGAACAACACCAACATGAGATTGAGCTCATCCAGGACAATACAGTATCTCACGTTCTCAGTATAGAATGATGTCATCACTTGTCATCGGAAACCAAGACTGCAGTACTTTGGGCCAAACATTCAGTTGGATTGGCCAAGAGCAGCTTACAAACACTCTGAAAATTACAGGCATTGTGCAAGTGCCCTCAATTTCTGACATCAACAAACATGCAAACAAATCTTGAAACTGAGCTCCCTCCACACTCATCACAACAGGTTCATCCTGAAATAATATTCACTGCCTCAGCGTCAAGGTCTTGTCAGGCCTTCTTCCACTTGCATAACCCTTGGTTTCAAGGTCATAACATACCCAGAACAAACTCCTTTCTGGTTTTGAGTAACATCTACCTTTCATGGTCAGGAGTCCTTAAAACTCTAGGAACAAAGTAGACTAGACAGGGATAGATTAGGGGGATGGACTCTGGTGGTATTTTTTCCATGATAGGTGAAGTTATCAGGCTACCTTTGAAGAAACATTATGCTTAGTAACTCAGGATTACTCTGCCTTTAAGTTTAAAAGGAGATGAACAACAAAATCCCACCACAATCACTTCCTCTGTGTTACAGACTCCCAGCAGAACCAACACTCAGTTACACAGTCTGGAAACCAATAGGAAGTAGTGCTTTGGTGTTGCAGACTAAAACAGATGCATTAATTAAGCAACTCAATTTAAATTATTCACTGACTGGGAGGAGGAAGAAAAAAGTAGAAAGTTGTGTAACATATTCTATGGTTCAATATGGGGACTGGAAACAAAGTTCAACATACAGATCTCGACTGCCACTGGTGAAGTTGTCACAGCAACCATAATGCAGCTTCATGAATATGCATTACACTAAAATCTCTTTTTTTCCCTAAAAGAGAGTAATGTGTCATTCAGCTCACAACATGAAGCTCCCTGGGAGACAAATCAGGACTGCACAGTAAAAGTGACTTGTCTTCAAAACCTTTATTTTGGCTGCTTCAAACAAAAGGGTTGGGGGAAGAGGGGAGACACAGAACATGGTGGCTTGCGGCTGTAGGGCTCTCTTCTGTACCTTCCTCAGACAGTCTTTCCCACATATTTGGCAAAAATGTTAAGACATTACCAAAATGAGATGCTCAGTTCCTGTGGAGTTGCAGACCTTAATCCCCCAAGCACCTGGGGACTGACCCTTCAGTCAGCCAGAGGCAGCAGCACCAGTGACCCTCACAGAAGGATGGAATAGGGGGAGCTGCTGCTCAGCGTCCAAGACAGCTGAAACTGGGGGCCTTGGCTTTCCACCACTGGAAAATTGTGGGTGGACTGGTTCACCAAAAAAAAACAAAAAAACCCAAACAAACAACAACAACAACAAACAAACAAACAAACAAAAAAAAAAAAAAAAAAAAAAAAACAACACAAAAAAACCCCCAAAAAACCAAAAAACAACAACAACAAAAAAAACCACAAAACCCAAACCCAAACCACACACATGCACCTATCCAGGTCGCACCCCACTGTGTCAAGGAACAAAAGGCAGTAATTGCTTCCACTGAGTATCTGTGGGAGTTGCACTTTGTCCTTAACTCCCCACTTACCCTAACACACCTTCCACTAACACAGAGCCATCATACACACTTCTGTCTGTCATCAGTGAAACCTCTGTCTCTCGTTGTGAAACCTAAAATTAGCAAGCTTAGTTAAATTGTCTGTAAATTGAGAACTCCAACTCCCTAACAGGAAGATAAAACTCATTTTTCCTCAGGACACCTGTGTGGGAGAAAATAAAAGTGAGACACTGATGATGCCACCAGAAGAGCTGCACAAAAAGCCTTGCATGAAGACTGCCTGAAGAGAGGACCTCCAGCAGCATGCATGGAGTGGAGAAGCCACCAGCTCAAGCCACGGCAGATATCCTGTGAAAAGGTTAGCATGTCGTGATAAAGGCTATTGCTGACATGAACTTCTCCCTTCCTGGTCACCCACTGCGTTCTCCTTTCTCCCCTGCTGTGTTCCTATCCCAATCCCAGAGGAGCCCAGCCAAGCCTGAAGCCCACTAGATCACAGGCAAAGGGAGCAACCCCATTCATTTCTGCCACAGTATTTATGTAATTTGATCACTCATGCAATTTATCAGCTCACTGCTGAGCAACTAATTTTTTGTGTTTGTTTTCTGGCAAGGTCAGTCCAATCAGAGCAGACAGGGATGCAGTCTGACTCGGGGAAGCACAGACTATTGGAGATTTTGCTACTCCCACACAGAAAATGTTTGTCGTGGTGAGCAGAGGGAGAAAGCATCCTTGTACAGCAGCAGCCACCTGCACTCAAATGAGGTTAAACAACTGCAAAGCTTCACCCTAAAGACAGTGTTTATGAAGCTGCCACAAGGCACATTTCAGAAACTGGACACCAGAGCTTCAGTCCCTACTCTGAAGGACAGGGAAGAGTTAGTCACAGCTTGGCATTGACAAAAGGCTTTTTTCTGCTTCCTTGCTCTCAATTTTATCTACTAGTCAGGGGAGAACTGAGGGTGAAGACAGGAAGACCTTGCTAAGCATGAGCTTAGCAAGAGCCTCTGCATACGAGAAGGTTCAGGCAGCTCAGAACTGGATGGGCTTCCAACAGGTAAGAAGCTGGGGCACAGAAGTGCTGCCCTAAGCAAGCACAACTTCTGCCAGTAAAAACAGAAATACAGGGGTGACAAATGGGGGAGAAGCACAGGACACAACTAACACAGGGTAAGATTAAGCTGTCACTGTAAGGAAACTGTAAGAAGTCTAACTTGACAACACTCAGAATAATGCTGGTCTTTTACAGTCTACTTTAAAATAAATATTTAAAGTCAGAAGTACATATGATGGCAGGAGTATCTTATGTAGACCAGTAAGTTTATTAAGAAGGTAATCACTGACATTTTAGAAAAAGTGTGAGGCCTGCCAGCCCTGAAGAATTTTGATCCTATCCCTTCGAGTTAAAAAAGGGCAAGTTATTGGAGACCTTTTTGATGCCAAGCTTTTCATCATCTCAATGGCATGTTCATCATCTTCAGAGGGTAACTACGGATAAATCAGAGAATGAAGGTACTGCTAAGAAAAAAAGACACCATAGAAATGAGCTGCAATCCAAGCTTAAAAAAGATTCTTTGAAAACAGCCTTGCAAGGTCTACACAGACTGGCTTGGTCCTAGCAGGTATTTCTTCGAGAGGACTCTCAGAAGCAAATACCTCATCAGCTCAGGGTGTCTGACCACAGCTCAATCAGCAACTCATGAAAACAGAGCAAAGGTACATAGCATCATCTACTTTTGAAGAATGTCTATGCATTCCTTTTTTGTTTGTTATGTCTATAAACAAAGATGTGCCCATGTGAAGCAGGACACAGCTCACAGCCTGAACTAATCTCCACTGTGCATGTACACACACAGGCACAGCCAAGAGCACAACCCAGTGCTGAAGAGAAGCCTGCCCCAGCCCTCACCAACCTCTGCACCTCGCACATCTGAATAACTTCCCCTGAGCAACAGTGCCAAGCCTCCTGTGCATTACCATGTTACTTATGACAAGGCCATACAGAAGGAATCCTTCAAGCTAATTGGCAAAAGACCACAGACCTACAACTGCTGTGTTACATATGCAGTGATAAAATGAACCTCCTTACCTTTCTGACACTAAGAAACCACAGAGCCAGGTTCATACTTTCCAAATCACTACCTGTCAGGGTACCTCACCAAGAACAAGACTAAGGGCCAGAGTACAGCAAGATGGTCTATTCTGATGGTCTTCCCTCCATTTAGGGAGACAATTCGGTAGAAGCTGACACTAGAACTTTGTGAGTATTTAGTTAACATGAAACCATCCAGATGCAAGTGTTCACTGAAAAGATTCCCAAGATGCAGTAATTTTGTGTACAACAATTTGTAACCCGTTTCTCCAAGTTTTAACTATCCTACTGCTGATCTGAGAATTCATTAACCTTCTGAAATGTGAATGTTGCAAAAAAATCAAGTGTTTCAGTTTGGCTGACTACAA
The DNA here is from genome assembly GCF_052056855.1 of Sturnus vulgaris. NCBI lineage: Eukaryota > Metazoa > Chordata > Aves > Passeriformes > Sturnidae > Sturnus > Sturnus vulgaris. The sequence continues at coordinate 59,513,462 of NC_142247.1, forward strand.
AAATGAAAAGACAGACATGGCTGAGGAAGAGAACCGAGCATTTTACCAAACACCAGTAGCTCTCCAACTGCGACAAAGTTATAAAAATAATGCTAATGCATTAAAGATTTTAACTTCTCCCCTTGTGGTTAAATATAACATTGCTGTTCCATGAAGAACTACAAAGACATAGCTAGCACATGCCAATTTACAACCACCACTATAATTCAGAATCTTTTATTTCCTTCCTATATACTGGCCCTGAGTTTACAAAAATGTATATAATCCCCAAATCAGACATTTCCATGCAAGAAGCAGAACTGCTGTTCATTCTATTCCTTTTCCCTTTCTCCTAACAAAAACCTTAAAATGCTTCTGAAGATGGTTCTACAAAACACAAGCGAAGGAAGGGGGAGGAAAAAAGTTAACATATCATGGATTACACAAGTTTGCAGTATTATAATTGCTCATCATGTCAATCTCTAAATGAAGGGACATAATATATTGTGTAAAAACTTGCATAAATAATATGTAAAAGGACAGACACAATACACAAAGATGGTATTTCCCAGATTAATTAAACAAAGGAATAACACAGAAAGATCAAGTTTTATACAGCAAGTCTGGCTTCAGGCATCAGCTTAATTTCTGGCACTGTCTGTACTACACAGTCACTTGTAAAAGCCATGTAAACTATTCCTTGAAATCTTACCACTGAGTAAAAAAGTCAAGGTCAAGTTCCCACCAGACTGACAGAAAGCAGCACTCTGGAAAAGAACCTCCTTCATTCCACCCACGCAGCTTGTCAAAAGATGAGAGAGATATTTTACTCCACACAGAAGAGTTAGGAAACAGCAGAGGAAGTTGTGTGACACAGGAAAGCACTGAACTTGGTCTCTAGTTATCACAGACCCCTCCTGCATTTCTTCTGACTCCAACCCTTTATGTAAGTCCAACTGCACTGCTGGTACACTGGCTGTAAAAAGAAAGAAATCACTGTACCGAAATACCGTTTTGATATCTGAACTGCAATTACTTGTTTAAATAATTAACCTAGTGAAATGGCAGGCTCCAGACTGAAAGGCCCTGCTGCTCAAGGTAATCTTCCTTACAGGACCAAACCCCTATTCTCTCACATTTCAAACTGCATGATTCCCACAGTAGCCAGAATATCTGGTCTTTGTCCCCATGCTTACAAGAGAAATCCTAAATTAAAAAAAAACAAAAACAACAACAACAACAAAAAAACAGCTAGTATAGTCATACCAGGGAGCAGAGGGTACAGTCCTGTGAGAAATTAGATCCCTAAGGAATAGAACCACAATCCTGAAAGTAACTCTTTTGTTCAGTAAACTGCTCAGGTCTTCTGCCATAACCGCAGATCTTTCATTTCACACATTGTCTTTTAACATGCTTTGAACAGCAAAACTCAGTAGAAAGCTTCACTATTAAATCTGATTCTCTCAAGAAGCAGCTGTTGTCTGGATATCTCCTCCACGCTCTTTCCCAACAACCTCTGCCTGTAGTATCAACTGCTCTCAAAAAAGCCAATTTGGGTGATACCACTAACTGCTCTAAGAAGAGGATTGAAGATGGACACCAGTCCAGCCCAGGAAAAGGCTGCCATACATGCTTAGTAGCAGTGAGAGTTAAACGAGCAACTGATGGAGAAGTACAAAGGTGAGGCTGAGCAAAGTACATCCCCTCACCCCACCAACAGATACAGACGGGGACCACAGCCTATGAGGAAGTAGAATAACCTCAGAAAGAATGATGGAGAACGGAGGGGAAATAAAAAAAAAAAGACATTACTCAACTTTCCCATGCATTCTTGTATTTTCTCCCAAATTCTATTATCTGACAGAACCTACTTCATTTTGCAAACAAAACCAAAATAACTCATCACTCAAGACACTCAATAGTGCTGGAAACGAGCTCTAGCCAGCAATGATAACCCACTCATCTTCACACACACACACACACACACACACACACACACACACACACACACAGAGCAGCTCAGCTCCCCACCTTCAGCAGCCTGGCACACACACATGGCGGATGCAGGCATAGGGACAAAAGATGGAGATGTGCAGCCACATTCTACAAGCATTTTTGAGGCTTCCATAAAGCATGAATAGAGTCAAGGAAAACTAAAGAAAAAATTCCAAAACTTCAAGGAAACACAGAAATTATGCTTTACATAATTCTGTAAGGAAGATACAAAGCCTCTTCCAGACAATAAACCAAACAACTGAGATGATTACCATAAGCTTGCCCAGTTCATACTATTGGCCATATTTGTAAAAAATCAATGTTTTAAGGGTGCCTCTTAGATTCTATTGCCTCATAACTGCAGATGACAAAAAGTTATGCATAGGAGTTAACAACCACATTTCTGAAGCTGCTTGAAACAACTGGAAGAAGATTATCTTAGAGAAAGTCTTTAAATAAAGCAAGGCTTATCAACAAACCCAGCTTCTTAGCAAAGGGGGAGCCTGCTGTTAGCATGATCACCAAACTATACACATATGCTAATTAGCATTTCTCCCAAGAGAAGCCAGCTCCTCTCTTGACACAGCTGTATTAGCAAGTTTCAACATGAGATGTACTTAACACATGGAAAAGGAAAAATAAATCACTGCCAGATTGGTCCGTTTGATCCCAAACATGGGGTAACACATGAATCCAATGGGGTCTGTGCTTCACAGATCAGCTTTTTGGTTTATTAACCAAGCCTGTAAAGGCATTCAAAATTACCAACCTTTTTGCATGCTCTATTACAAAAAAAACTCCAGTACTTTCTTGTCTCAAAATGTCACAGATACAACGCAAAGCCTGTCAGGCTGCTAAGATAATCCAAATCCAATGACAGCAAATAGCAACCTGGCACATGTTGAGCCTTCAGGCTCAAAATAGATTTAAATTAACACAAAGATAGCAGGAAAGAGTTTAGTAACAAAGTGAAGAAATCAAGGGAGAAGAAATGAGATTATACCAGTCATCATTTCAATCAGACCAAACAAGTTAAAAGCCAGCTAGAGGACGGCATTTCCATCTGCCTCTGAGGCTGGGATGAGGGCCAGAATTACACTCCTTGATCTGACTTATTTATGCCATGCTGACACTCCAGCTGGCAATGATAAAGGTCCAAAGGTCAAAGTACTGTGAGGCAGAAGCCGTGTACACCAGTGTATCTTTCCAAGCAGTCATGTCTGGGGTGGGGATGCAAGGAGCAGGGAGCCATAGTCCGTGCACTCATCCACCCACCTGCATCTTAAAACCACTTTACCTGTGCCCATTTCAGAGCTTCCTCAGTCCACAAAGGAGATTTCTGCAGAGATCCCACCCTTGTTCATCTAACCACTCTCACAAAATGATGTGTTTTTCCAAAGCAAAGCCAGAGAGAAGCAAGTGGTGCCACATGTTAAAACTGAGAGGCCAGGTCACCAGCTGAAACCAGAGACCACCCACAGACCTCCAAACGCAGAAAACTCCATAAAGCATGTGGGCATGGAGGATAAATGAAGGCAGAGAGTGACATTTTTGGTCCTTCTGTCAGTTTCTTAATTGGGATTTCTTCCAGTTCTAATTTATTCCCAATTACTTAAATAATATTCACATATTTAAATCTTGGAATTTTAAAACTTAAACCATAGATTTCACTTTCACAAGAAGGATCCCAAAAGTTGAATTACAAGTCAGGCTCAAATTCCAGTATAGGGATACCAAGCCTTTTCTTTACACTACAAAAATGTTTTAACAGATACAGTCTCTCAAAGTCATGGAAACTTGGAAATTTGAGACTTTTTGCATTAATGTCAGAAGTATACTCAAGATTGCAGAATATGATGGAACCAGCAGCTAGCACTGAACTCCCACTAACCTCTGATTTGCTTACATGATTAGCATAAAAGTTAAAAAATAAAAAAAAAAAAAATGAAAAATGAGAAAGTTACACCACATTATTCTTGAATATTTTAGGGATCTCCAGAGCAAAATACGCCCAAAAGAAAAATACAAAACAGCAGATTTGGGGAAGGGAAAGAAAGGAAAAGAAAGATGATATCTTTGGATTTCTTTGTTGTAGACATCTGGAGCCTCCATCCAGCTGCAGGATCTAGGCAGAGGGACTAAACTTGAGCAGGGGCTTGGATGGCTGGAAATGGGAGTTTGCTCCAAACCACACCTTAGACTTGGAAGAAGAGCTGACAAGTAACAGGGACCGGCTGTCTTTAGGGTGAAAAGAAAAGCTGTAAATACACAATGAAAGGATAGTTCATCTCCTATGGGTTCTCCTGCCAAACTTTTTTATTTATTGGATAGTACAAAAGCCTTAGAAACTAAACAGTAGTTTTAATCAGGGACTGTTCTAGCTTTTAACTGCTGCACTCACCTTTGATGCCCCCATAGCATACCAGGGGCATCAGGCTTTTCAAAAGATGCATTGCAATAAGCAAAATAAAAACCTCTCCTCACTAAAACCCTTCCTTCAGAAGGGGCAGGCACACAATCCAGACATGAAAGCAAGTTTTTCCGAATTAGAAGACTGTTTTGTAGTAACTGCAAAGGTTTCTGAGCACCCAGGAATCACAACTGACATTGGGATCAGAAAGCTGGGTCCAATTTGTACATAACCAGCACTAAGAACTTTGAACAAGAGCTCACATATTTACAGAAAAAAGAGTCTTTGGATTTGGTATATAGTTAACAAGCCTACAGAGGAGGTCGGACCACTTCACACTGGCATTCTTACACAAGTGTGCACACTGGACTATAATCACATGGCTAGCTATGATTGCATTTTTCAAAACAATTTTTACTTTAAAAGTTGAATCTACTAATAAGTCCTTATTTAAAAATACAAGTAAGCTATTCAAATTTCAACTTGTAAGAAAGAAAACCTGCATGATTGTAGCTAATCTACCTCAAGAACTTAAGTTTGGTGCTTCCTCTGTGGTTCAGAAACATCAGCAATGCATTGGTTTTCTAAACACAATTTCCCATGTCCCATTTCAGATAATGAGCAATCTGTGGTCGTTCAGTCATCTTTAAGGTCAAATCCCTTCCTAGTGTTTCCAGAAAGTATATGTGTCTTTAACCAACTTTTCTTCTGACTTTTACAAGAATGCAGTATTAACCCATAGCAACTAAACCATTGATTAAAAAAGTTCTAGAAAACATCACTCTGTGTAACTATCAACACTTAGCTTTGCTGGAGCTTTTGAAATAAAAATAGGAACTAAAAAAACCATGGAAACAGACATTGGTTTTTGTGTCAGTCTATGTAGTGGTTTCAAAACTCATCTAACACAATTGTTCAACAGATGCAAATATTTCGTGTGCAAATATACACATGAAATATTTCGTTCAATGAATGAGGTCTGCTGTACTTTCATATTAGCTCTCAGATGTTATTATGAACTTTTAGCCAGATGAGAAGAAAGCCTCCTTCAGGGTAAAACAAACAGCTATAGTTTGCTTCAGACAATAAGGAATACAAACTGCATGGAAGGATTTTCCATGATTTAACTGTCACCAACAACAGACTAATGAGTCACAGACAACAGCTTAATACTTAGAGCTTATTGCTAAAGAAAAAAAATATTTATGCAATTTCAAAGTATTAACAACAAAACATAAAATGAGCTTTGAATAGATTCCTGTAGTGTCACAAACCAGGTTAGCTCTATGCATCCAAGAGAAACTCAGAGTGGGCACTGGACACAGCCAGGCTTGCACTGCACCAGCAAAACCAGACTGAAAACATCAGCCATGGTTTTGTACTCAAAAAGCAATACTGTCTCTGCTCTCCTTTAACAGAGGACTGCAAGGGCCAGAGAGCTTCAAATTCAAACTGCCAAGCAAATTCAAACTGCTAAACAAAGTAAACTCCACATTCCTCCTGTAAAATATTGAAATGGTATTTATGCTTCAGTTATTTTCAAGAGGGATAAGTGATCCAGCATTAGAGGGAATCTTTGTTGGCAGAGCCCTCAGACTAGGGAAAGATTGCTACTGGAAGAAACAGGAAAGAAGCAGAAGTAGATTTACAAAAAGCATATTTGCTGTAAAAATATTGTCTAATATAGTTTTCTGGGGAAGTCAGAACTATCCCCCTTTGGCTGCTTATTCCCATGACTGAAAGTAAAAAGAGCTGTTGAATGCATGCACAATCATCAGTCCCATAAGCAACTCTGCCAGGGAGGGAAGACCAAGTTTTTCAAAATAGGCCAAGACCCTTCTTCTTACATATCAAAAGCTTTTGTATGCAGAACATTTCTTCCAAATAGAAAAGGGCCTGCTCCAGATAATCTGGAAGGGAACAGAATTCTCATTTCTGCAGTGTTTTGAAAACTCCTAACATTAGTTTTATTTACTGCAAGTTTCCAGGAAGCTCTTGCATCTGACGAAAATCTTGCAGGGACACCTTGTAACAGCTGGCAGTTCTAAAGGATCAACATGTCCAACCACACTGTTCAGGGCTTGTTGGGAAAGGCATTCCCCACTGCACAATCACAGGTGATCCCACAGAGCTGCTGAGACCATGCAGGGTTTTACACAAAATCAAGCCACACTACATTTTTGTACAAATAGTGATCTCTGACACTTGGAGGTATCTTCTGGGTTACTTTGTAGATTAGCTTTTAAAGGAGCCTGAGATATTGGATAAAAGCACTGCAGAAGTGCAAAGAATTGTAAACTTAATCTAATAACACCTGCAAGTGGTTTAATGCTTTGAAAAGTCAGACTACATAAAGAATATATTCAGACAGATTGCCCTTTTTCCTACTCCTTCCAGTGATCCTTGCAGGGTGATGCAAGACAGCAGTCTACAGAGATGGTTTCTACTATTATCTGACCACCCCGTCAGTCCAAAGACAACCTAGTGTAAGTCTCCTGAGGATGTTTAGCTGCTTCCAAGTTCCACACTTCACAGCTATCTTTGCTCCACACAAACAGGACGGCAGCAGCTGGAAATCAAACATCTCAGCTACAGACAGCTGACTCCTTCAGCATTACTCCCTGTCTCACAAGGGAAAAGGTGAGCAAGAGAGAAGATGAAGAAAGCTCCTAACACAAAAATTAGTTCAGAGATAGGATTGTGGATTATAGATAATCTTGCACTTTATTTGAATCAGGGAAATGTTGTATTCATCAGGGGCTATGTAACTGCAAGGAGTAGCACATTGAAGGCACACAGCATTTCACCTTTAGGCACTTAAAAAGTTTTGGTTTTTTTTCCTGTTCCAACCTGGTATCTCCTTGCAATACCTGTGCATTTCACAAAACGCTCAAGAGCCCAGGCTACTGTTCCCTGCACTCCCAGAATGGGGTTACAGGTATTTTCAGACTGGTCTCTGCTGCTAAGATCTCTAAGGCTCAAATTGGACATCCCATTCTTTCCAGACAATGCAGAAAGCATAAATTCACCCATTTTCTGGGTTATCCCTGGAACAAAATCTGACACTGGTAGTGGTCCCACTACTACAGCAGTGTCATGGGAAGCAGCCTTATCCAAAGCACACAACCATACAGTTCCCTGGATTCTGATCTGGAGTAAATTACAATAAGTTACAGGATTTAGACACCTTCATCAGTCCTAACATAACTAGGTGGGTCCCTGAACCTGTACAGCTACAGACATCACCAAGCTCTAAAAAACAACATGGAAAAAAAAAAGATATCCTCATCAGGCTTGCAACACAGCAGCAGCGACTACTCAAGGTGAAGTCCAAAAAACGCCTACATTTTAAGAGATCCTTCTCCAGACACCTCATATTTCCCCACCCCTATGGCTGTGACACTGCTGGAGAACTGCTGACAGTTAGAAATCTGCACACCTCTCTGCAGCCCTGTGACACTTCCCTAGGAATTATAACACGCTTTTAACCTTGAGAAGTGCAGCAAGGTATTTTAAAGCAGTTATTGTGCACACCTGGGAATGCAGAAAACAGACCCAGAGAGAAAAAAATAAAAACATGCAAACCATTTTCTGAATGTAGAAGGAATGTGGAGCCTGAGGTAGTAAAATACACAGTGAGAGGCTGGAGGACTTTTTTCTGAAGGTATCTCCAAAGCTAAAATTCTCTTAAGAAGTAATATTTTTCATACACTTTTCTAACTTAAGAAGTCAGTTTTCAAAATTTAACCCACTGATAAGTTTTAGTTTATGAATTAAACCCTGCTTTGAGAGCATCTAAAGATGCTTGTGTATTCTTCACTGAAAAACCTGGTACCAATTTTCGATCTCTGAAAATTGGTCAGTTTCCAAACCAGTGAATTCGATGTATTCTCAATGTCAGTAACCCTGATACCTGACATGAATATTGATGGACAAGTGGCTTTTACTACATGGTAAAATGCCAAGCACTAGTAATGGGAGATACCAATACAAACTGCTGATAGTCCTGTCAAGAGATGTGGTTAAGACAGTTTTAGCAGCTGGAAACTAACTGCACTCAGTCATTAATTGCATGCCTCAGGCCAGCATGAAGTGTATGGTTTTGTTCTTTCCAATTAAGGTAAGTACAGCCCTCTCATGTTGTGAAGTTACTTTTGGGGGGATACTAAGAAAATTTGAAAGGTGCCTATTAACCATTGTATTTGGACACAGAGAAGGCAAGCAGCTCCCAACTGCTTTTTCCACAAGATTTTACTGTATCCTTAAAGAACCTTCAAAAGATACTATCTTAACCAGCAACTCATACCTACATTAACAGGAGGGGACACTTAATGGTAAAGAAATAAGCATCCTCTCTCAAGGCATTTGATGCAAAACCCAAGGATAAAGTGATATTTTGTGCTTCATGCCTTTTTCTTGTTCTTCTTTCTCCCTCCTGTCCATGTGTTAGCAGCATTACACCAAAATCTTTATTCTCCACCTAGAAGTGTTCAACTAATAATAGAAACCCTGTTGACCTAAAAATAAACCCCCAAAAAATTTACAAATTTACAAAAGTTTACGAATTCTGTATTTAACATCAACTACGGAATTACCCATATATGCACACAGCATCCTGGCTTCCCTCGGTTTAGCCTACAGACAGCTGCTCACCTCCAGGCTCATCTCTGCGGAAATGCAGGAGGTGCCCACAGGCCAGGCAGGTCAGCCCCAGCAGAGTATGAGGGTGGCTGCTGGAGAACAAACCAGTCCACAGCAGGAATGTGCCTCACAAATGTGAGCACATTCATTATAAGCTGCAACGAGCTCTCGTTCAGACACGAGTCTGTATCAACACACCCCGAAAACACGTCCCCATGTGACTCAGCATCCAATGGTTACACTTATTCGGCATGCATAGCCAGCAAACCTAGTCTAAAATCCCTTAATCACAGGTCAAAAGAGATGTCAAAGCCTGCACTGATGGGATCAGGAAAATGCTGAAGTGTTTTAAACAAGGAACATTAGCTCCTATGGAAGGGTCAAAGTACTCAGAAGGTGCATCAGTGATTTACAGGACCAAAGTGACCTCTTGGACCTGCATCCAAAAAAAAAAAACCACAAAAAAAAAATATACAATTTACTTGAGAAGTTTCCTATTTTTCAAGTATACTGGGAAACATGAGGCCACAACTGTAGTATTGTGCCCAGTTCTGAGGGCCCCAGCACAGATAATCCAAAGGGACTGGAGCATCTCTCTTGTGAGGAGAGGCTGGGAGAGCTGTTCAGCTTGGAGAAGAAAACGCTCAAGGGGAGGATTTTATAAATGTATATAAAAATCTGAAGGGAGGGTATAGAGATGACAGAGCTGGGTTCTGCTCGGTGGTGCCCAGTGACAGAAGCAGAGGTAACAAGCACAAACTGAAACACAGGAAGTTCTCTCTGAACATTAGAAAACACTTTTTTTACTGTGGGGGTGACTGAGAATTTGCACAGGCTGCCCAGGAAGCCTGTGGAGTCCACATCCTTAGAGATATTCAAAAACCATCTGGATTTGTCCCTGAGCAACCTGAACTGGCTGGCTCTGCTTGAGCCAAGGGCTGCATCAGGTATCTCCAGAGATCCCTTCTAATCTCAGTCATTCCATGATTCTGTGAAATAAAAAGACAAGTTTTCTTCAATTACTGATAAGAAACCTAGAACAAATTTTAAAAGAATACTCAAACTTCATCTAACACGTACCTATAGGTGAAGTGCTCTTTACGGACCATCACAGAAAACTTTCTGCATGAACCTGGGATTTATAGGAAGCTGCAACTAAACGGAATTTCAGTTCTTATTAAAATGCAAATTAGTTTTCAAACAGAGACAATCTAAGTATTCTCAAGGCATGTTTAGAGAATACTTCCTGTGGGGTATTTTTCCTCATTCATACAGGCAAATATTAAACATATATAGTGACCCAAGATGCAAATTTTTCAATGCAAGTGAACAAGCTGTGAATCTTTATCTTCCATTTTCCTCAGAAGCAAAAAAAAACCCTGCATTTTCAATCACTTAAGCATCTTTGAAGCTCTGATCTTGTAAGCCATGGAATGGCAGAGCATGCACCATGAGAAAGGATTGAGTGTTCAAGAGGGAAGGGGAAACACAGCAAGAGTGCTCCTACCCACAAATACAGTATTTCTGATTTGCATCTGATAACTGCTCTTTCAGTTTAGTCAAGACAAGAAGATACACTGTGCAAATGAAACCATACTATTAAGGTGAAGAAAAACATCCAGAACCTACTCTCTCTGAAGATTGCAGAGCCTGTTAATATTTATGAAGTCTGAAGTCACTTCAAAGACTCTTTGCTTCATTTTCTTGTGTCATAACAAGAAGCAGTACTAAGTCATTAAATTTTAAGGGGAGTTCACAACTAAACTATAACTTTTAGTAAATTCTGACCTCTAGGAAAAGGCCTAATTTCTTTGGTTTGTGAGCATGTGTCCTATAGCAACGGCAAGGAACACAAGGCACAAAGAGGAAACTTGCATGTTCAGAAACTTCAAAGTCCAAAACACATAAAAACCTCAAAGCACCCAACATTACTACTGAAGCACTGTATTTGTTGTCTGTATTTCTGTGTACTGATTATTTCATGGATTAACCTGCCAGGTTAACGGCAGTGGGCAGAAAGAAAATCTGCTTTGAAAAACCCTGATAGCACTTACTGTCCAAAGCTTTTCCTCTGATCAAACTCTGTGTCATAAAAATATCACATGAGAGAAAGTGATCACTTCTTAGGAGGATGGATAGCACGGATACAGATAATCTTAAGTTGTGAAAAATCTATGTAGGAAAGAAACAAAACGAGTGACACAGGATAAAGCTAAAGAATTGTGTACTTTATTTTGGCCTGACATAGGTTTGGACAAGAGAGCCTCCAATTCAAGAGGACAGAATTCTCTGAATATAATAGTGGAGTATTTTGGTTATAGCCAGGGCTTGCAGGACCTTTAAGTTAGAGAATATCGCTGCTAAGCCTGATAAATACTGGTGGTAATGAGAGAGAGGAAGAGACCACAACAAACCACTGAATAGCTACATAACTTTAACCCAAAAAAATCAGTGAGGTATATGCTGCCCTTGACTCAAGCCTTCCTGAACAGTATTTATTACCCACAACCATAAAAAACAAAATATCAGGAAATGTGATCTATTACTCCTTAAATAAAAAAATTATTCACTGTAAAATTGTTAATGGGACCATATGTTATACAAAACACTGTTGTTCAAGAGTCCCTATAGATTTGGTGGTGATACGGTCAAAAAATAAAATGTGAATTTTCAGCAGACAAAATAAGGAGAAATTGGATCTTTGTTATTCTTCCAACAGGTCTGCCATCACTTTGGGGGTTAAACAGTTAATGCCTCTCCCTAGCTTTGAAGTCCCTGTATTACGGATTGAATACCCAAGTACCAGAATGACGCTGAAAACACATCACATATATGTAGTATCACATGTATGTGCTTCCTATGTATCCACAGACAATGTTTCATACCCAGGACCTATTCCTGACCCTTAACAGCAGCACTAATCACTTCTCAGACACTGCAAGGGTTCCCTTGACAAAATAAAGTATTACAGCTGGCGTTTTTTCCCCCAGGTTTCAAACAACACTGAATCTCTTTGGCACATAATACTGCTCCAGCCATTCATTCTTATAATGAACTTCTATTCTTATAACCTTTCAGTATCTCTCACGGGAAGAGAAGGGGTAGGGGCAGGGAACAGTTTCTGCTGTAAATCACTGAGAATTAGTTTCCAGCTGGAAAGACAGCAGGGCTGCCAGTCAGCCCCCTGATTTTTTCTCTTCATTTGGGATCGCCCTTCTATCAGTCTCTTTAAAACCGGGTCCCCTGAAAGGGCAGAGCCAGGACAGGCTTTCCCCAGTTGCTGCCCTTAATTCCTTACCCCCCACAGATACTGATGTCAGGTCACCAGGACATAGCAATGCTGGCAAGGCATCAGGCAGGAGGTCAAAGCCTGGGTGATGCCTTCACCCAGAGCAGAAGCTGTAGCATGCCAAGGAGTGGCAAACATACATCCAAAGCAGACAACCCCAGGCTGCTTGAGAGCCACCCCCTGACCAACGACATGCTGAGCAGATCAAGACTCAATAAGTGCCACAGTTAAATGAGGAAAAAAAACAAAACCAAACCCACCCCACCTACCACCATCTGAAACCAGCTCCAAGAGCTTACCTGCAGAGCAGGATGCACGACATGGCTCATTTCAGTTCAGTCTGGCATCTCAGCCCAAAAACACCTTTATTAGGGCAGATGGATGAGCCAAACATTCTTGTGGCCACCATATGAAAAGGAGTGAAACATAACTCAGGCTTTCATGGAATTTTGCATAAATTCAGTGCCATAACAACACCAATTTTGTATTTTATCAGTTACAGAGCGAGTAGTTTAACTGTCAGTCTCCAAAGAACACAGACCAGGACTAAAAAAAGCCCTCCCTTTCTGAATAACTACATGTGGTATTTGATAACTAAATACAGCATTAAAAAAAGTAGTTAAGCTCACACTTCTAATTCAGTGGAATGAAACTATCACATGTTAAAAGCAAAGGCAGGATACTGCCAGATAATGCAAAGCACAGGGACCTGAGAGCCCTACTTTACTAAATATTTCCTCTCCCCACCCACGTCTCAACCACCACTGGAAATGTGATACTGAGAACTTCTCCATCATTCATTCCATAACCACGCAAGCTTAACAGCACCACATCTACCCATCTAAAACTCCTGACCTGCAGCAAAAAGGCAAGACATGACAAAACATGACAAAAAGCTGTCATTTCCCATTTGCCCCATTTGCGCACAAATGCCCAATGATGACCCACAGGAGCACGCAGAAGGCCACAAAATCTACACATACCTATTGACCTGTCTGAAGGAGTCCAGGCTGACAGCCTGAATTGCAAAACAGCCATTTACCAAGCCATCCTCTCCTTGCGAGTAAGCTCTCCAGCAGCATTCCTCTGCTTCCACTGTTCCAACACTCCCGTGCCTCACTGCTCCACACCAAGATGCATCCACACACTGCATGCTCTGAGGAATCAGCACATCGGTGGCTGCTATTTACCATGAACGCGTGGCTAGCCCTGAACTCGGCTAGGCACAGCTACCGCTCAGGAATCAAACCTCACAGCAGAACCTGCATTCCCAGCTCTTATTGCTAAATCGGATGCCACCCAGCTGCCATCCCGGCCGGGGGCGGGAGGAGGTGAAGCAGGGTGTGACGCAGCTCGCGCTGCTGCTCCTCGCCAAGGGAGATCCCTGCCCCTGCCGGGGAACACCGCCGAGCACAGCCCAGGCGGCCAAGGGAGCCAAGGGCCGGGAGCGGGCTCCGGCAGCCACAGCCACCGGCAGCCACCACACCGTCCCCAAGACAACAGCTGGGGAGCCCAGATAGGTCGGGCTGCGTGTGCACACAAGGATATGACCTTTACCGGGTTCACCGCCGCCCCATGCTCTGTGTTTACTACAGCCGGTGCCTCCTGGCTGGTGGCGGCGATGCCACCGCCTTGTCCCCGCAGCCCAGGGCGGCTCCTCCGTGCCAGAGGGGCGCGGGAAGGAGAAGAGGGCCAGTGCTCCGCCCGGGAATCAGGGAGGGGACTGCCGGACACCCCCTGCGCACGGGGACAGCGTCCTGGCTGCCGCAACCGCCCGGGCAGCTGGGCCACCGGCCCCGAGCTCCGTTGGCTCGCCCCCAGCCTCCCGGTCCGCCCCCAGCTCTGGGAGAGCCGAACAAAAGGGAACGGGGGGACCAAAAGACAGCAGGGGTTCCTCGTTCGAAGGCGGCGAGAGACACCGCGCCCCGAACGCAACCTTGCCCCAGGGAGGTGGCACCGGGCTAGTATGTAAAGGTATGGACACACACAAAAAATACGATATTATTATTATTAGCATTATTATTATTATTCCCCCGAGACGTCCAGCGCGGCACTCACCCTGCTCGGAAATCGGAGCAAACTCTCATTCACGCTCCCCGCCGTGCCCAGGCCTCCGGAGGCTGGCGACGCCCCGAGAGCCGCCGGCCGCTGTGCTGAGCCGGGCCGGGCGGGGGGGGCCGCCGGGGCCGGGCGCGCCCGCTCAGCCCGGACAAAGCGCAGCCCCGTGCGGGCGAGGCGGCAGCAGGTGCCCGTCCGCCGCCGCGGCCGTGCCGAGCGCCCCGCGCAGCCGCCGCCGCCACCGCAGCAGCGCCCGAGCCGCTCGCCGGGGCCGCGCTGCGCGCCCGCCCCGCCCCCGGCGGCCCCGCGGCGGGAGCCCGCAGAGGCGGGGGCGGGCGGAGCCGGCGGGCGGGCTATGGGCGGTGCGGCACGGTCCGGGCCGCAGCGGCGGCGGCGCACAGCGAGGCGCCCCGGCGGTCGCAGCCTGGTCGGGACCGGAGGCGGGTCCCGGTCCCGCGGCCCACCCGGCGCGGAGCCCGCCGGATCTGCGCGGAGCGGCAGCGAGCAACCCCCCAGCCCCGCCGCGCGCACCTGCCCCGCGCCACGCCGGCGCCCGGAGCTCGCCTGCGGAGGAGTCCAGACGCCCAGCAGGCAAGACCCTCCCCTGCGCTGGCTGCCTGCGGTGCGGCAGCGGTGGGCACCGCAGTGGCCGCAGCGGGGCTGCGCTGCCCGAGCATGCGAGCTGCCGCACCGCTGTACCGCGATGCGGTGTGAGGGCAGCCCTGCCCCGCCTTGGGCTGGACCCTGAGCCCCGCGGAGTCGGGGCTTCGTCATTCTCCGGGCTTGGCGAATGCACCGAAACGGTGTCAGCCTTGCCGGTGCTGCGATCGTAGGAATCGTATTGGCGGAGCTCAGTGCGCTCCGGTTAACCGGGGGCTGAAGGCGAAGGCTGGGCCGGACACGGCCGTGGCTGGGCACTGCCTGCAGTGGGCCAGCGCTGCCCACGGGCTGGGCTGGCCGTCTGCAGCCGGACCGCACACATGCTGAGGAGCCCAGATAGCCCTCAGGGAAGGAAGGGATCATCCAGTGTACAGACCTCCACTCAGTGAGGTTGTTCATTATTTAGTAAGCGTATAGGGCCGTAAACCCTTGCTCATGCATTGTTGTGTTTTGTGTTTCTTGTGGTTAACCCTGATCTTTTTTCTATAGCTTAAAAAAACAGAGAGTATATGCCATAAGAAAATTTCTCGTTCCTCTCACCTCCAGTCTCACGGGTTTGGTGATGCAGGGGCTGCTGTGCAGCGTAAGCAATATTATACGATTTTGTAATAGATTTGTCTACCTCAGCATGCGCCTCTAGCGCAAGGGGGATGAGCTGTGGTTTGCTGCTCGGCATCCTCCGGCGAGCCCCTGGAGAGGGTGGCCCTGTCCCCACTGCTTATCTCCAGCAGATTTGTCCATTTGCAGGGTGGAGATTGATGGCACGTTCTGTGCTCACCAGCATCCTTGTCTTTCACGTCATCTCATGCCCTTTTGCATGCTGGCTTTGTAACTCCTTTATTTTTTGATATCAAGAATTTATGAATCAAAAGATGGGGGAGTGTGGAGGCTGAGTCAGATCGTGAAAAAGGAAAGCCAAGTGAGAGTGTGCAATTGCATATCACATTTACAAACATGGTTTCATTCATCTCCATATGTTACTACTAATAACGCTCTGGTTTCTCAGATTGGAGGTACCCTGGGAACACTGGTCTTCCTGGGTTTTTTTCTCAATAGCCTCCATAGTATTTGTGTTACAATATGTTATTTTTCTGATTGTGTTTTCATTATATTGAACACGTTAATATCAGAAATAATTTGATAATGTGAACTGTACTTCCCACACACTCCCTCTTGTTCCTATTATTTGATGTGCAAAAGAGTGACAGTTTATTTACAGGCAGCAATTTCTTTCCCTCTGTACTGCTTAAATTTCCTAATTATAATAACAAAAAAGACTTTTTTTTTTTCCCTGAGTGCTCACTTACCCCTGTTTCTTTCCTCTTTCTTTCCTCATTTTACTAATGATAGCCAAATCCATCATGGTGATTTTGGAGCTGCAGGAAATTTACCTTTGTCTACTGAAAGATTTCTACAGAAGCCTCTATAGGCAAAGGGAGCCAGAGAAGAAGGTCTATTTTGAGCAAAATGGTGTCTGGGGTTTTCTTCCCCAGCAGGGAGGTACAACTGTGGCATGTACGGTAATTAATTTAATACAGTGTTGAGAGAGAAGGTAGAATGATTGTATTGGGAAAGAGGTTTTTTTCAAGTATCAGATGTAAGATTTAAGCAGCAATTTCAATGACCTTTGTGATTTCCGTTTCAGACAAAAGGCAGCAACCTAGTACAAGGGTATCGTTATCTTCTCCCAGCGTCATCCTTTGTTCTTCTTGGGTTTAGCCTGTCACTTCCTAGGGTTTGCCTCTGTCCCTTGTTGGGACAGCAGCACCTCTCACCCATGACTCTGAGAAGTGCTGTCCTAGCAGGTGTTTTTTTTTCCCACTGCTTATTTTACATCTTCTTTGCTGCACAAGTCTTTTTTTCTTCTTGTGACCCTTCTTATGAGTCTCTTCTGTGTCTTATTTATACATCAGTATTTCTGCCTTTGTGCTCATTAGTTTACCTTCCTCCTCTCTCTGTTTTTTGTCCACTCACGTCTTTTCTCTCATTTTTGTCCTCTTTCATACATCTTCTTCTTACATCTCTTTTTCCCCCTCTTTGTCATTCTTTTTATACCCTCTCTTGCACTTTCCTTTCTGACATCTCACTTCTGTCTACTGCCTAACTCTACTTTCCTCTTGACATTTCTTTTCCAAGCTGTTCCTTTGGTTACTGTCCTTTTCCTCCCTTACATTTACATATATTTTACTTAAATACTACATATATAAATGTATACATATATTTACACTCCACATCTTTCACTCTCCAGCTGAAAACAAGAAATTACTCATGCTAATGGTCTGATCCTATTTCATCCCTTTCTTAGCACCTGAAATACAGTGTTACTGCCCATCCTCAAACATATGTATTGGGTAGACTGAAGAATTAAGTATGTGGTAAATGTTCCTAAATTCAGATGTATACTTAAGAGAGTATCTTGCTCAGGCTGGACTGTGAACAGATGTTGTGTTCCCACTGACAGTACCAGAGGAGCCCCTTGAGCTCAAGGACCTAATTACATTATTTTACATTTCTCAATTTGAGGGTTTTTTGTAAATGAAAAGACTTTAATTTTAAATGAGGGACACTGCCATATCTTTGGAATATCTCTTGAATGCTGGACTGACCCAAAATAAGACCTCACAAAACATTTTCCTTTTTTCCCCCCCAATTGTTTTGTTTTATGCATTTGTTAAGCTACTTTTGTGCACCTATTGGAAGATAAATGCTTTCACCTCAGCAAAGCTAATGTCTTCCTCTGAAAAGGGCTCTATGTGGGGTGAGATTGGGACTCCAGCTTGTCAGCCTCCATTTCTTCTGGAGCCAGAGGGAGAGGAGAGAGCTATGACTGCAGGATCATATGCATTGGGTGGGAGATGGAAGAATAGAGGCATAATCCAAAAATGCTACATTAGCCTCAGAGGGTGGGGGGAAGAGTTGTTTAATAATTTTTTCCCTTGTTTGTCACTGGCTACAAACACCATCATTGGGGATCAAGGGCAGTTGTTAGAACCTGCTATTTAGATAAAAGTCTGAGTTTTAAAATATATAATTTATTATTTAAACTACTTTTTTTTTGTTGTTCAAAGAGCTTACTACTAACTGGCTGGAATGAAAACAGCTCCATCCCACAGATTCCACCTCCGCTTTCTGGCAGCTTACCTGACTCATAAAGAGAGTGGGGGGTTTTATATGCCACCTACATCAACTCAACATTTTCCTTTGTGGTGAGACTTAATCACCACCCTTGTCATATTATTTCATCGACCTTCTTGGAGTAGGAATTCTTTACCTTTCAAACCAGCCTTAAAACTTCCTATAAAATAAGTGAGGGCTTTTTCCTGAATTTGGTGAAAGTATGTAGGTGGTCCAATGCAGCAAGGTTTTCTGTGTTATTTTTCTAAAAAATAGCCTTTACCTGAGGACCATAGAAGAGAGAGTTTCCATGTGCAGAGAACACATCTCTGACACGAGATGTCACCTGGAGAGTTGAAATCCATCAGCTGAAGGTAGAGGACGATCCCCCAGGTAATCACTGCAGGTGGGGTATGCTGAGGTGGGGGAAACTGTGGGCTTTTAGCCACAATGATCAAGGATGTAAGTGGGCAAAGTTTGTCAGAGGCAGTGTCTATATTAGACAGAGTCAGGAAAGACAGACATGCTTTTGGGCACAGCAGATCTCTCCTTATAACCTATGTGACCGCCTCTTGTGGGGAGAGAGATCATATGAAGTAGACTGATACTTGTCAAGCAGAAAATACTGAATGAAAAAAGACTGCAAGGTAAAAATGAAAACAATACAGAGGTGGCTTTGCAATAGGTAGTGTGTACAGGAGGCGATGGAAGAAAGGGTAGAACAGAACCACCCCAGGTTGTTGGGAGTTACAAAGAGGACATGAGTTATGCTAGAAAGCTGGAGCAGAAAAACGTGACATTTTTTTCTGAAGGAGTTCTTGAAATGACATAGGGGAAGGGCAGAAAGGAAGGTACCCTGGAGCTCAGCACTTAAAACCTAGTGTGAAGGAAGGCCAGGGAAAGCATTTGGTAAGAGTCTCCTCATTTCTCCATCACAAAAGCAGGTAGAAGCAAGGAACAAGGAAGGAAGGGGGGAAACTAAAAGGGCTGAAGTGTACCATTGGTAAATATCAGTGAAGGAAGCGTAGGGAACATGCTTCCATGTTGACAGAAGGCAGAAGTCCTCTTTGGGTCCTCTGGGGGACCTGGAGATTGACTGAGTAACAAGTGGGGTGCTACAAGACGGGAGACAGAGAACATCCTGTCCAGAAGGAGCTGTCTGTCCATACCTAATATAAATATAGGTTGTTTTCATTCTTGATGTGTTTGTCTTAAAATGCACTGGAGGTGTAGCAGCTCTGCCCTGAAGATACGGAGACTGCAGCTATCTTGACCTTCCAGTACCACCCTCCTCTTTCTCACATGCCAGAATTAACCCCATCTTCTCTCCTCTCCTGCGCTGTGGGTACTTAGCCCAGCTCCAGTCATCCTCCTTATCAACTGTAGCTGCCTGATAACTGAGACACAACTCAAGAACTTTGCAGTCACCTGCAAAGATATGGTTCTGGAAGCAGAGGCATTAATGACCTCTGTGGAAGGAGTGTGCTGGAAGAGGCACCAGCAGGGAGAGAGAGGAGCAAAGGGTGACCATTTCATCTCAGGAGGAAATAGCTTGGGAGACTACTGGACTAAAGCAGTGGGGAGACTGAGGTCATGGAAAGCTCAGGAGGAAGGTGAATATGAGAGGATGGAGCCAAGGATGATTAAAAATAACAGTATTGTACATCTAATATGGTATTCCACTGGCATTTTAAACCTACTCCCTTTGAAAACCGTTCTGAGTTTTCAAAAGCAAGCTTTACATGTAGTTGTTCTAATTGCTACTGCCATCCAGGACCACTGTCATTTTGTCCAGCAGCCCCCATTTTCTTCACTGCTGGTCTAGTTGTTGCAACCAAGTCTTCAGCATATTGCTCTTTGCACCCTTACCTGATGCAAATACTGTTGTGTCCCCAGCTATGCCTTGATTTCTCTGGAAGGGAGATGGTGTTTTTTAGCTTGCATCAGCATAGTGATTAGCACACTAAATCCATGTCGTAATGATGCTATCACAAATTAGAGGTAAATTAAAACACTATGCACAAGCAGTTTGTACCATGTGGAATTTGGGCATGGGCTAACCTGACAACCATTTCTTTTAAAGTTTCTGGAGAGTTGCCAGTTTTTCAACCCTGCGGTTGTTCAAAGTAGTGTGTTGGTCTGTACAAATACCACATGTGAGACAGTACCAAGTGGCAGCAAACCTGCTGGGGCTTTGAAACTCCTGGCACTTGTAATGGATGTGAGAAAAAGAAGGAAGGAACAATAAATAAAAGAATAAAGGAAAGAGAAGTACAAAGTGAAGGACATCTGTGCATTTTGATAACAATTCTTCAGTAGCACAGCACCATAGAAAAAGGTTGCCTGGTTAATGTAGAGCAGTTACTTGCTATACTGGAGCCATTTCCTAGAATTTTTATAATATCAAGTTTTGTCTTTGAAATGTGGAAGGAATGGATTTCTTTGTCTTTCTCCCCTCCTCCTTTGCCTTTATCTTCCCACTTCCAAGTAAGGATGAAAGTGAGGTTCCCTCTCATCTCCAGTGTAAATTTATTCATGAACATTTTAAAGTGGTTTATTGTCAGTTCTTGTTTCTGAGTTTACTTTTACCTTCGATAACTCTTGTGTCTTTAGTGCTCACCCCTATCTGTTTCTGGAGAAAAGCCAGCTTGCCTCTTCAGGGGAGCTTTGGCACAGCTGGCTGTCCCAGCCATGCTTCTCTCCTCTCCTTCTATCTACAGACTCTCCATTTTCCTGTTTCCTACAGAAGATGACCTCTAATGCTCAGAGGACTTTCTGCCTGTGGTAATGTGATCTGGTGGCAGCAGGAGAAAAAAGTGTCAGCAGTCTTGGATGATGTTCCCAATCCAGTTATTGAATGATGCAAAATCTGGGGAAGGACATTTATCTTTGTTTCCCTACAGTAATAGTCACACGTCTCTATTTTACAGTAAAATTGCATTTACCATGCCGAATTAATTATTAATTCACACATTACAATATTTTCAGTACCCTGTAGCAATGAAATCAGATGCTGTGCCACTTGCTGTCCTTTAGCTTGAGGCATGGCACACAGTCCTTTAGGATATACCTGTCTGGTAACCCCCACCTCCTGTGTTTACACTCTGTGTTCCCAGGCACCCAGGCTTTACCACCATGATAAAGCAGCTTTCTACATATCCCTGACTTTTTTGATGGAATGCTTTGTGCTATTTTTTCTGAAACCATTTTCAGGACTTGCTGAAATGTGAGTAATGTAACCGGGAAGTGATGATTGAAGTGAGAGACTCTCATTTGGAAGGAGTGTTGGTCATGATTGATTACAGCTGCACACATTATGCCCTTGCCTGACACTTTCTCCCCATATAGGGGGAGAGTTAATGGTGGTAACATCCAGGTCTGTTGAGCATACACCCTTAGACCCATATACATACCTTGAAGGTTGTTAAAAGGTTTTGCTGGGTTTATTTTATCCATGGCATTGAGAATATGTGGTAACACCTACATTGTGATGTACCTATCACATCACTCATAAAAGCCTTAATGACCTAGGTCTGGTCTTCAGGCTAATATGGGCACATAGCTTTCCACTTCAGTGTGGGTTTATGTCCAAATTATTATTCCCAGTCAGTATGGTTTGGCCAAAGTACACATTTTGGGGTACAATCTCAGCTTTTGTTTCTTTTTGCTACATAAATTATCTGTGCTGGAAAAGGGTTACAGGAACCCGCTAAAAACCTGGGTGTGGGGTGTGTAGGAGGAAGAGGTGCTGCATGTGTCTGCTTTGGCTCCCACATAACTCCTACCTTAACTAGGAGCAGCTTTCATCTCTTGGGGAAGCTTCTTCTCCCTCTCCCACCCACTCTCCCCTACGGTGTGCAGGTGTTGGGCTGTAGCTTCTCTCCTATTTTTGGCTGAATGGCTGAATTAGCACATTTTTAATGGATGCATTTTTCAGCACTTATGAAAATAGTCTAGAATTTTGATAATTTTCCATTACTCCATAAAATGCATAAAAATGGTTTGCTTAAATGTGATGGCAGTTCTTTAGATTTATTGTCATTACTAGTTTAGAGACCATGGCTCCTCTGCAGAAGGAGTTATTTAGATATAGTAGCCTTGGTGAGTTTTTGCTCTTCTTTTCCAGAGAAATTGAAATGATGTGGATAAAGAGCAAGTGATTTTCATTTTTGATAATATAGCACAGAGCAATTTATTTCAAATCTGCACTTTTTATTTTCAATAGCATAGGGTGTCATGTAAAGCACCTTTCTTCCATTGGTATTACAGACCCCAGTCATCTATGATTTTGGTTCTCACAATGCCAATAGTCTGTACTTTGCAAACCACCTAGAAGATACATAGAGCTTGTGATGCTTCTGAGAAGTGGAGCTGCTGTGATGTCTTACTCCTTCAGCCCAGCAGGATTGTCCCAGGTCAGCTGGATATCAGCTGCCCTTACATGGTTAGCAGGCTCTGACCTCTCCCTGCCTCCAGAGCAATTTTGCTGAGTTAGTCTAAGGATTGGAGCTAAACCCCACAATTGGGCACAGGGCTGCTGCTGACAGGTTGGCTCCCAGTGTATCCATTTGAGTTGAAGTGGGATATGAAGGGAAAAGAAGGCTGTTGCTAGAGGAAAGGATTTGTGGCAGAAACAGAAAATCCTGATGATTCTAAAACTTGGAGAGGAAGCTCATGCTGCATTTTATACATGACATTTTGAGTTATTGATAAATCTCCAGGAAGGAAGTGAGCCTGCTTGTATTTTCTGTTGGATTCTGTTGGGCTTCCTGAGGATGGTTGTGGTAATACAGATCATGGAATATTCCAAGTTGGAAGGGACCCATAAGGGTCATCAAATCTAACTCCTACAGGTTTCTCTGAAACCCTGACACTGTTGGAAAGCTGACTGGAGTGTAGTTATAGCAGATGCTGGTACTGGGTGTACCCCACATATATTTGACAGGTATTTATCCATAGAAAACAACATTCTCCTTTTTGTATTTATTGGATACTTGGTCAAGCATGTAGATAGCAGCTATCCCAAGGCAAGTATACAATGAGTACTCTTACAAAGACCAGATAATAAAGCTTTTTAAAATACTCGTTTATTAACAGTAACAAAACCTTGATAAAATATGAAGTCTAATATTTGTTAAGTACTGAGCCTTTTGGATTCCAGTGGAAATCAATGTCAGCTGTTGGTACTAAGCATCTCTAAACATTGTACTTGTGCTTTCAGACCTGTGTTAAATCCCCATTGACTTCAGAGTCTTTTTAATCAGCATAAGGACTGCAGTATTTAGTCTTCTGACAGTCATTCTTCTTGCAACATTGTCTCTCTGTTGCCTTACTTGATTAATGGGTAAGGTTTTATTTTCTTTAAAATTTCAATGTATCTTCTCAGCAGAGAGCGCTGATGTAGGGTCCTGCTCCTTACCTTGTAGGTAATAATAATATATAATCTCTGATTGATCCCCCTACAGCCCTGAGAAGCACTTGCAGCTTGGGCAGAAGTAGCGCAAAAGATTACAGCTGTTACTGGTGATTAAAAGTGTGTTTTCTAATCATAAATTGAAATTATAGAAGAGAAAAGATTCCTGTAGTATTCTGTGCAGAACTCCCAAGCAATGGGTTAACACAAGGAAAGTAGGGGTCATCTTCAGTTTTAACCTATAGTCACAGTTCCCTGTTCACTGGAAAACTGCATGTGCATATCCAAGTTTGAAAGCCATTTAAATGAAAACTTTACAGGAACAGAGATACAAAGTGCACCAGAGGATGTAGAACTGAGGATGAGGTCTTAGTATTGGTACTGGATTACTTGGGAGGAAACCTAGGATCTCAAAGCAGTTTTCTGCACTCCTCAACCATTGGAAGAAATCAGGCATTTTATATTAGTTTACCTTATTCTAGGAAATTCTCCTCCTCCTTATTTCAAAGCAAATATTACCTCATCATCACATGCTAGACAACATACCAAGGGAAAAATTCTTTCCAGACCAAAATATGACTATCAGTTTTTGCACGAGGCAACATCACCAACGTCTCACAATGACTCATCGTGCTTCTGATCTGCTTTATACCTGAGGCAGAGCTTGGTACCAAATAATCACAAATATTGTTTGTTTTCTCAACTATTACTATATAATGACTCCTGACAGATGAACAAATTATTGTATAATAGTAGATGGCCATACATAATAAAAGGAAGGGGATTTGCAGTTTGCAGAAATTCTCTTTTTCAATAACAGTCATTTGTTGGCACCTGGTAATTCATAAGTTATATTTACCAGATCTTACAAGCATTTCAGAGCAGGTGAATCCATTAGAAAGCCTTTTCCTTTTGGTGGAAACATTCTCTTGTTTGTTGTGTTTTGTGTTTCAGACAAAATAAAAAGCAGCAGCAAATTTTGTTTAGTATTTTTTGGCATGCAGGAATAAAGCCAAGTATTCTTTCTTTTATATAGTAGGAGAAAATGAGGAAAGGGGCAATAGTTATACAGAAGGGCCAGGACATTCCTATTTAAGGGGCAGAACTATCAGTAGGTGCCCATTGGCTCTCATGTGCTGTAGCACGGATTAAGGTAGAACATCAGAAGATCAACAGATATCAGAATTTCAAATGTCCAAAGGATGAGAGCTTGAGTTTTTCTGCAAATGTTTAATTTGTCACTAAAACCTCCTAAGAACAAAATGCTGATTCTAGAAATGTAACTTTCATTGTTGACTAGGAAATTACAGAAATAGCATGGGAATTTACAGGGAATGCCCCCGAGCTCATCATAGCAAGGACAGCTTTCAAAAGAAAAAACAAAGTAAAAAATCCAAGTGCTGTTTCCAACCCTGCAGGAGGAGAGGTCCAAAAGGCCATCTCATGGTCCAAAAGGCCATCTCACAGTCCACCCACGGTCACCTATGCACACTGCTGGCAGCAGCTTGGCACTGGTCCTACAGACTCAGCAGCAAGGCCAAAAATTAACAAAAATCTTGCAGGAGCTTCCCTGCCTGTCTTTTTCCATTGATATATCAAGCCTGGGGAAAAGAGACAGCATCATGTTCCACGTGGGATTTCTCAGCAGGGCTCCTCTCCCATTTCAGATCTGAGAGACTGTGGTGATTTGTATCCTTGAATATGTTTTTCCATTCACTTTCCTTTTAATGATGCTGAAGAAAGGAGCGTCAACACAAAGGAAGATGTATCTGTCACTCTGCACCACTCTGCTTTCTGGCAGCAGTCAGGCTGCTGCTTGGAACTGGCTGGAAAAATTTCTATGGTTGGTTTTATTGTTGGTTTTCTAAGGAAGGAAAAAACTGCCAGCACTGATAACTGATTTAACTCAGAGCATACAAAGTCATAAAGAAAAAAATTTTCCCAGAGATTTTCCTCAAAAACCTGAAACTTTCCAAATGTGCTGCTTGAAAGTGACTTGGCATGGCCATACCCTGTGGGGAGCCCTGAGGGACCTCAGTGCCTTGGACCTGGAAATGGACACCATCTTTTCTTAGGGGTCCATGTGGGAATCTTGGGCTGCAGTATCCCATGGGAAATGTCAATCAAGGGAACACAGCTCATAAAGCATGTTCTACCCCATTTCAGTCTCCAAAAGTCACAGAATGGATGAGTTTGGAGGTGCCTCTGGCAAACATCTAGTCCAGTCCATGCTCAGAGCAGGATCAGCCACTGTGGGTTTCTTAGAGGCATGTCCAGTTAGATTTTTAGTATCTTCAAGGATGGAGATCCTGCAACCTCTCTGAGCAACCTGTACCCAATGCTTGGTCTGCATCACAGTAGAGAAGTCAAACATGCTGGTAACACTTCCAAAATAAAAATCAGTAATTATTAACCTCTTCAGGTTCTCTCTCCAACTCTATTTTTTTTTTCCTTAAGGAAGCAAAGATATGCAACTATTTTTATAAAGAAAACATTTTTTTAAAGGTCACTTTTTTTTTTTCCTCAAAAACTGGCTACATGGACACTTTGAGAATAATCCCACTGCTTCTGTCTCTGTACTATAGCAGCACGTGCTGTGGGTTGTGTTGCACCGTTGACAGAAAGATTGGTGATGCTGTTGACCATTATTAACATTATTTATTTAGCACCTGACAAATGCACTCGGGCTCTGCATGCTAGGCACTGCCTGAATAAACCACGAAGAACACAACCTGTTTTCAAAGAAGGTGTTATTTACCTGTTAAACAGTCAGCTGCAAAGAAATGGGTGGAGAGAAGCACAAGTTTTTGTGCTAATCTCTGAACTTCAGATCATTGCTTCCCCCATTGCAGCCACACATGATCCAGGCCGTGCTACCCAAGGGTATTAGCTGATCAAATGCATGGAGATGTCCTGTAGATGTGACCTGTTCTGGAGCCCTATGAAATCACTCTGGTGCCTGTTGGGCTCTCTATTCATTTTTTAAAAGCTGCAGTGGAAGTGCACTCAAGAATTAATACATATTTTAGAAGGACGTACTTTTCAAAAAGCCTAAGAAATACTCATTTTCGTTTTTTGGTTATGGTGTTTTTCAGTCAGGAAATGAGCTCAAAAGAAAAAGAAGCAAGTGCACAGTTATTTCTTCTCATAGAAAAATCATTTTCCATTGAAACTACATATTTTCAAGTCTACAAACAGAGAAGTAGGGGATTTATTTTCCCAATACTGCTTCCCAAATAGAGGAAAAAAGGGAGAAAATTTGTAATTTCACCAGAAGAAGAAAATGCGGTGTTTAAGGGGGCAGGTGTCAGTTTTGAAAGGTGTCCAGAGCTTTTGGGGCAGTCCAGAACTTGCCCTTCCAATGCCACCACTGGAAACAATGCCAGGAGAAAATAAGAAAGGACATGAGGTGGCAGAGTCAAAAACTTAGCACGTGAAAATCATGTCTTTGGAGAATAAACTGCTTTTCTGGAGCAGAAACTCAACTCTAAGGATTCTTGTGCTGACTTCAGCTTCTAGACAGGAGAGTGTTTTGGAGGGCTGTGGTGGAGACCCTTCCTCCGCCCTCCACAGCATCCCGAGCAGTGCCAACCTACCCTTGCAGGTGGGCATAGCCCTGCTCAAGATGCCCATGTTGCCCTTGCCCAGTGGCTTCCAGACCAGACCATGTGTGTCCCGGAGCCCAGCCCTGGTGCCTCGTTGGGCAGAGCAGCCAGCAGTGCCTGGTGCTCTCTGCAGGGAGGAGGCAGCATCACGCAGGCTGATCTGGAGCCGTGGAGGTTTCTCCATGATTCGGAAGCAGGAGCTGGTATCCACTGAGGTGTGGGGTGGGCACGTAAGTCCACTCTCAGGATCAAAGATGTTTTCTCCCACAGGGAGCAGCCGGGAACTTCATATAGACTTTGTTGTAGCAGTGCTGCTGCATCTGGCTCTGATTGCAGAATCTTAATCTCACTCACTGCTTCCCAAGGAGGAGAGGCAGGGCTGAGCATGCAGCCATTGCCTTGGCACAGGCACTGTTTAGGTCCTTCTCTGATACTCAGAGTGTGCAGACCATATGTTACATCCCAGCTTTCTCTCTTCTGTTTACTTCTATCCATTTTCCCATGTGCCATCATCCCTGAAGCTCTTTTTTCTCTACTAGTCTCTCTTGGCCAGCAGACTGTAATTCCTAGGTCATCTTCAAAGGACATGCAGAGCAGTAAAATGCAAGCGCTGGGGTGATGCTGTAAACATATCCGCCAGCAAAACCTGGAGGAGCCTTGCCTTTCAAGGGAGCATTTGAAGTGTTCTCTGTAACACAAAACTATTTACCAGGTTGCAACACAGTTATTCCCCTTGACCCATGAAGTAAAGCATACGTAAATTTGTAGTGTAGGGGAGGCACATAGTTTTTTAATGGGTTTACATACTGGTTTTTTGTTACTGCACTTCTGGATGAGAGCAGTCAGCTGCAGGTCATGACTCTGCACGTTGTGACCTAATGAAGAAAAGCTCAGAGAGAGGATCAGGTATATTTGGTGTAAACTGTCCAGCAAAAGCTTGTTCTCTTGAAAGCAAAAAGCATCAAATAGCAGGAAACAATTTTTTCCATCAACATGTAGCTCAAAAGCACTTTGTTTTTTGACTCCTATCCACATTTCTGTTTCTCGGCCAAGTAATTCCTGCCACCTCCTCTAAGTTTTTCTACTCTCTGGTATTTTTTGATAGCAAATATGAATACTGATATATTCCTGTAGCTTAGCTAGCTAGCTTAAAACTATATTACTTTTTATATTTCACTGGAAAACGTGTCAAACAATAGCCACAGAAATGCAAGCACACTCAAACTTCTATCTACATGCAAATAAAAAAGGGTTTATTGGAGATTGTAAACCACATAAAATAATTTTGACCAGTCTCATATAAAGGTATCTGCAGTGATACGTTGCAACAGTCTTGGGCCCATTCCAGCAAGATTTGATTTAATCCATGCTGCAGTTAGTGTTTGCTGTGGAACTGCAGTGTTCTCAGAAAGATGTTCTGGCTGCATCTCATATTTGCTAAGTAGACGCCAATTAGGTTTGTGTTCAGAGATGTTGACAAGGCCAGTGCTGTAGATATTTAAGCAGAAAACAACAAAAAGCCATACACAAAACAGAGAAATTCTTGCTGGCAGATCAAAAATGCGCGTGCGGGGTCATGGGGTATTTGTCTCACATTCTGAGCTGTTGCTTGCCTCCAACTCAGACTCTCATCTTGCAGTACAATTATTCTGTAGAAGGTCAAAAAAAAATTAGATTTTTTTGATGTTCTCTCCAAGCAGCTCCAAGACTCAGCAAAAGAGCTCTCAGGATGCCAGAGCCAGCAAAGTCAACCTCAGCCCCCAAAAAGGGCTCCAAGAAAGCTGTGACAAAGACCCAGAAGAAGGGTGATAAAAAGCGTCACAAAAGCAGGAAAGAGAGCTACTCCATCTATGTCTACAAGGTGCTGAAGCAGGTCCATCCTGACACGGGCATCTCCTCCAAGGCCATGGGCATCATGAACTCCTTCGTCAACGACATCTTTGAGCGCATTGCTGGAGAAGCCTCCCGCCTGGCCCACTACAACAAGCGTTCCACCATCACATCCCGGGAGATCCAGACCGCCGTGCGCCTGCTGCTCCCAGGAGAGCTGGCCAAGCACGCGGTCTCAGAGGGCACCAAGGCTGTCACCAAGTACACCAGCTCCAAATAGCCCGACGTCCCCTCTGCAATGGGACCATCGAGCACCGGGCCCTCCACACAAGCACGAGTAGGCAGCCATGGTCTGGACGAATGGTCACTGCTATTATCCAC
Organism: Sturnus vulgaris; assembly: GCF_052056855.1. Taxonomy (NCBI): domain Eukaryota; kingdom Metazoa; phylum Chordata; class Aves; order Passeriformes; family Sturnidae; genus Sturnus; species Sturnus vulgaris. Next base: position 59,542,837 of record NC_142247.1, read on the forward strand.
AGCAATTTGCAACCTGGGAATGGGCATGAGAAGCTGCCCAGAGGAAGAGGAGACAATGATCTGGATGTCAGCTGATTTTCATAGTCCGTTCAGGATGTGGAAAGGATTTGTCGAGGCTGGTAGTGGAGGCCCCTGCTTTCACATCTCATTCAAAGAACTGACCAACCATAATATATCCAGTCTCCTCTGTGCTTGGCAAACATTCATGTTTGGCACTGGGAGGGAGGGCTGTCAGCAGCAGCACAGAGACACCATCACTGAAGTCTTCCTGTTTGACTGCTTTCTCACAGTCATCTGATATGGGTACTGAAGAGTCAGCGCTGCATCCTCACTCTCAGAGCCTGAATCTCTCCTGGTGTGCAGTGGCTCAGCCCACCCTGTGCTGGCAGGAGTGGCATCAACAGCTACTAGGCACATATTGATTCAACAGCTATCTGTGTTTGACAGCCTGTTTTAAAGAGCAAGCCTGGCAGGCAGGCAGATGCCCACGTTGATACCAAGCACTAATCCTCCTTCTTGCTCCTGATGGATGAGCCATGGAGCAAGATGAGGGTGCTGGTGCTGGAGCTGCCCACTGCCTCCCACCTTGTGCTGAGGTGGAGGGATGGACAAGGTGGGATGTTGGGAATTGGTCTCTATTTTCCTGGCTGCTGCTTTGCCTGCCTTAGGACTTGCTTTGGCATGCAAGACATTGCTAATTCTGCTACTTTTCAGAGACTTTTCCTGCCTTGATGCTGCCTGGGTGCTCCCTTCTACCGTAAGTGTGGGCCAGATGGGGTGGTGTCCATGGGGGTCCCCTCTCCTGTGAGCAATAGGGTGGTGCAGGACAAACAGCACAGATGTTTTGGGCAGGGACTGAGGATCTAGTGTGGGAGCAGAGGTGGTTAGTGCATTTTGAGGGGTGGGAGGGAGCTGGCTCCCCGCAGAGGTCACTGCAGGCAGCTTGCCTGGCCCTGCCCTCCCTAATTCATTCAGCAGTTAGAAAGCAAAAGCAAAACTGGGGGCTGGGTGGATATATAGGGACACTTGCCTGCATCCCAGATATTTAAAAGATTAAATAGTTTTAAACTACTTCAGATACTCTCCATATCTTTTCAAAGTCCACACTAAGGTGAGCAATAATAAAATCATGATAAAGCCATAGAGGTTAAGGGAGGAATGTCTTGGTTACAGGTTTATCTTGCCCAGACTGCTGGATGGCAGAAGGGCCTGTGTAGAACTGGTGTGAAGTTGAAGCTTCCTACTCAAAACACAAAATTAGCCAACATTTTTTAAAAAAATCAATGTCTCTGGTAGGCAGTAACACTCAAATAAAAAATATTCATGTCTAAAATAACAACAGCTTTCTGCAACTTAATCTGTAAATAAAAGGAGCAGCAAAGATACAGGATCCAGAACTAAGTGCAGATTCTCCCTAAGCTTCAAGACTTCATTAAGGTAAATTTATATCCCAAAATAGCAGTCATGCAGTACATTTCTGTCTTTCCCCTGCATTTAACTCTATCCTGTTTCTCTACACTTTGAGAGTGATTGGGACCTTTGACAAATTTATGTTGCATTTGGAGCTGTAGGACTGCAGCTCCAGAAGATTTGCATTGCAGTCATTTTTCCAGCTGATCTGAGGAAAGGACTGTATAGCCCTGCTCAAAAACCTGAGAGCAGCCTGGAGTCTCGTGTGGTCTCTGTGCAAGAGCGAAGGTCAGTTTGTTTATGGGCTGCTCCCACACCCCTGCTTTAGGTATGAGCACCCCATACTTGAAAAGGGGCTTTCCTCCCATGCTCTGCTCATCGATACCACACAGCTGTTTCATAGCCTAATACCAGCAGGAGTCTCTGCTGAGAGCTCTCAGAAAGAGCAAAACTCAGCTCCCTGGGTGCCAGCACCCACAAGGAGCTGATCCCTGCAGCAGCACCTGTATTCAGTATCAGTAGCATTGGTAACCTGGGCCTCTTGGCCAGGACACTTTGCAGGTTACAGCTTAGTGCTTCCTTTTGTTTTCAATCAAATAGTCAAAATCAGATACCAAAGATTAACATGTACCTGCAGTGGGCCTAGAGCCACCATCCTTGACACCTCCACCACAAGAAATCCAGGCAGTGGATGATGCATCAGAGGGACTGTTGGGAGTGAAGGGCTGGATGGCAGTGCTAGAGCTTTCTTCTTCTGTCTTTATGAGCTGCAGGTCAGAATTCATCTCCTTGAGGAGTCCTCTTGAAGGCAGTAATTCAGAGTGGAATGAACCTGCTCCAGTCCAAGTAGTATGTATGAGCCAGGACACACATCTCCCTGGATTACCTGGCACAGCCCCTAGATTCTCACTTCTTTGTGCAGAGCAGACTCCCACTTTAGTCTCCACAGGCTTCAAGAAATCAGGAAAATAAAATGAGGTATTGGCCCTCCAGGGTCTCCTGGCCAGCTCAGGGAGCCAAGAATGAGGCTGGGCAGACTAGAGCTGCTCACTCCATACTCAGAGTACTGGTCCTGTTTTCTTCTGCCATGTTGTCATTCTCCATTTTTGGAGATTGTTTCAGAGAGAGGAGAACCAGTGATTTAAACCTACAAAAATACTTGAAGGCTTAAAGAAGATTTTTATATTGTCTAAAGCCAAGTGACTGAGACTGATCATGTCCATGCATTTATAGTTTAGGTTGTCCTTTTATGCACCATTTTCTCTTCACTGTCTGTATTTTTTTTTCACTCACTCCTGACAGTATGAAGCACAGGATTGAGGAACTGATCCATGTTAGAACAAACCTTTTTTGGTTTTTTCCTTTCTCTCAAGGTTTGTTTTTAACCCTGTTCTGATGGCTGCATTGTTCTGTCATTGTTGTACAGACATTTGTGCCAGCAAAGGGAAGGGATGGTCTAGGAAAGGCAAGGCTGGTATAAGCTAGGACTGACACACAAAGCATTTGGAAAGTTAATGTACATGACACCATCCACAGCAGTTAAATGGGAATTAGTTTGAATGTGATGAGCTTGGCCTGAGCCTTAATATTAGAGGCAATAGCAGGTGGTCTAAAAGTTCAAGGATTGATTGTCCCCTAAATAATCTGAGGTGTGACATACTTCAGTTTCTTGGTAAGGAGGTTTGCTGCAGAAGATGAATTCTGCACTACAGCATCTGTGCTTTTAAAGAATACATATTTCCAGCTCTGAAATTGAGAAAATGTTTTGAAACTGAAAGTAATATACCAAGCCCCACTGTCCCTACCTGATTTCTGCTGCAGTCCCACAAGCATCTCTGGTCTATGCATGTGTTTTGCCAGGCAAATTTTAAAAAATTAAATCAACTATAGATTGAAAGTTGGAAAGGAAGATGAAAAAGGTAATAAAGCCTTGATATTAACTTCTTGTTAACCCCAAGGATATCACTGCACTGAGTTATTTGTTTTCATGTACAATTTAAAAGAGAAAGCAAGCTGCTCTAGATCTTCTGATTTTCCTCCCTGCTTCCCTAGAAGGGCCTAAAGTCCACCTGCCTTTCACAGCAGAGTTCAATCTATAGAGGAACTGAGGAACTGAACCTGCATGGAGGCTTGCTCGTGTTCAGGACAGACAGGTTTTTAGTCAAGCATGGGGAAAACAAGGAAAAAACAAGTGTGGAGGACAAGTGCCTGTCCTGGACACAACTCTGTGTCCCACAAAGGGACACTGAAGAGTCCTGCCCAGTGGAGTTGTGTGGCCTGTGCACCCTTCACTCTGGTGACAGGCAGCCATATGGATAGACACAAGTCCTGCCACCCCTGGAGCAGAGTTTGGCATGGCCTTTGCACAGCCCTGAGAGTTTCTTCCATCATAGAATTTCCTGACGGTTTACATCCAGATCAACTTGTTTACAAGGAAAGGAAGAATGGAAACTGAATAATAAAAATCACTTACTGACAGAATTTGGAGAGTTTCCTGGGACCACCACCTGGGGAGCAATCTTTCATGCTTAGTCCATGCATGGTATCTCGTGGGCTTATGTACACAGAGTTTTTCTGACAATAAGTGTTACATCAAGTATGATTCATGTTATATTGCTGCTGGGTTATGACCTTAGTGCTAATTACCTGCTTTCTGTTAAATGTCTAAATAAAATGTAACTTCCAATCTGTTGGAAGTCAATGGTACCCAGCTGTTGGGGTGTCTTTGCTTCTGCCCTTATCACTTGTGTTCCCCCAAGCCCTGCATTTCTCCTTCTCCATATTTCCTCCAGACCTGGGGTGACCCTTCCAGCAGATGGAGCACAGCTGGTCCTGACAGAAGGGCAGTCAAAAACCAGAGGAGCCCCACACTGAAGGGATACCACAGGCTGCCACTGTGAGTCCTCATGGGGAGTCACTCACCCGAAACATGAGTGCAACATAAACGTGTTTTTCTCAAGCCCTTCCAATGATCTTGTCCCAGACAGAGCTGAGCCTGCAACCTGTCCTTGCCACACTCCTGCTTGGGTTGTGCTCTGCCTGACACCCATCATTTACTGCCAGGCAGGAGCAGTTTGAACAGAGCAATGTGAGATTCTGTGGCTGAAGAAGTGTTTTATGCACATTCACAATTTATGTTGATCTGAATTAACAACTGCTAATGCTAGAAACATCTTTTCTTGGAGTCTTAAGAAGTTTTAGGCAACAAACATGGAATGAGATGTAACATCTGAAAACCTCAGAAAGGAAAAGATCTTTCCTTTGAAGAATGATTGGTAAATACACTTCAGTGAAACACTTACCTGCAGGACATCATCATCATAATGCGTTCACTGGAGAGGGAAATGCATGTGCCATGCTGGACACTGCTGGAGAAACTAGTTAAGAATTTCAGATAGAAATCTGAGCTAAAAAAGTTTCTAGTGTTTCAAAAAAAATACAAGCTTAACATAATTGGGAAAATCAGTATTTAGAGAAAAAAATCCCAACTTACAACTAACTGATCTGAAGTATTTATTTCCAAGGAAATAAACTTTGCTACTTGTACTGATTTCCATTTTGATGCCCCTTTCCAGAGACACACCCACAGTGCACTTTCAAAACAGGTGTCAGGAAAAACCAAACCAGGTTATAAAAGGGAGAGCATAGGTCATGCTTCTCCAGGATGCTAGGAGATCATTTTGTTTATTTTTAAATATCCAGTTATTATCTACTACTTACTGACTGGTTATTCAAAGACCATTAGTTGGACTCAGATGCCAGATGAATATGGCTATTGGCAGAACTAGGTAGAAGAACTCAGGAACATCAAAAGAAATTATGAGAGGATGAGGTTTGAATTAAGATTCATGCAATGAGTAGTCCACCTGTAGAGACTTTGCCAATGGCTGTTGAAGATGTTTGAATTGGCTCAAGGACAAACTAGTGGGAGAAAATTTCTTTAAGTTTTACTAAACACTTAAAAGCTATGCTGAAAAAGTATTACAGGCTGAGAGAATACAGAAAGGAAATTACTTTATCTGTCTGTCTGATTCCTACAGTCTTTCTTGCCTATTCTGTCACAGCCACAGCTGGAAACAAGATTTTGGGTTGAATGCACCAAAGAACTGATCCAGGTTGTCTCCATACACACCTGAACTGTAGAGAGTTTCAGGCAGTTTTCTTAGGCCTATGGAGCTTAGAACTAAGCACAACAGAAAGTTTTTTACTTGGCTTTCCTGTGTGGCTCCTGCACTTGCTTTGACGGTTATGTGGATTCTGTTACCCTGGCTTACATGAAAGATGTAAGAGATGTTTTGTTTCTAAAATTGTTAGGATTAATAAACACAGATGGTGTGAGAATGAGAAATGGTGCTTCTGCTTTCTCATATAATGGAAAGCTGTTCTCAAAAACATTTCTCATTTTCTCCCTTGAAGCAGCTGCTTTTAAAAAGCAGTTACACCATTTCCTGCCTTTAAATGTCCATAATGCTAATTCCATCCCTTGGCAAAAAAAAATCTCTTACAGAAATTCATTCAGAAAAAAAAAATCTTACAGATTTAATTGTCTTCTAATAAAAGAAGAATATTCTAATAGTAATAGAAATGGGAAGATTGGTAGGAATGAGAAAGTAATGGCAGTGGGTGGGTGTGAGGCACCAGAAGGGACCAGAGGCAGGAGACTGTAAGTGAATGCTGCAAGAGTGACAGATGCTGGTGGGAACTGGCTGAGGAGCTCACCAAGATGCCAGCACACACAGCGTGCTGCTGTTTGGGAGACAGGAAATGAAGGGCAGGGAGTGAATCCTGGTAACTCCCGGAGTGGAGCGGGATGGGCAGTATAATTGCTACCAGAAAAGGTACAAAAGGCATATCCAGAGCCAGCACGTGACACCAATTCAAGAACAGCAAAGGAAATGTGGTGTAGACATGAGGGCAACATCCCTCATGCTCAAAGCAATTGCAAAGTTGGACACACATATCCTGTGTGCTGGTCAGACAGCTTGGACACAGCCATCTCATGAGGGTGTTGCTGTAAAAAATCTTCATAACTTCTGCCCATAAGGCAACGAAGTCACCCTCCTATAGGGATTTGTGTTCAGTTTGATACACTGTGGCTGCTCATCAATCATTTGGGTACATCCAGCCTTGGGGCAGGAAAACTGTCTCATCTTCAGGGCACCCATCTCATCTTCTGGGTGCTGCTCCCATTTATGGACCATTAAACTTCCTCATAATCAGGTGTGGAAAGCATTCTTTATACAGAGTACATCCGTATTTGCCAAGACTCAGAAAAATGTCCAGCACAACTTTTCAAATAAACCAGGATATGTTGCTGACCTAATCTGCCCCATGGACTCAACACATTCTGGTGAGTACCATGCCTGCCTCTGAAAAACTCACTCCAGATGGGAGAGCGATGACTGCAGTTGATACAAGCACCCAATATCCAATCTTTGCCTGAGACTGCCTGGAAGAAAAAACAAAAAATGAGGGAACATAAGTGCACCACACCGAATTTTTCTAAAGTGAAGGAATTGTGAGGGCATTGTAATTCACACTTTTTTTTTTTTTTTAATAGGCTTTTGGTTTGTTTGAATTCCCATAGTATTCAAGGGATTCAAGGAAGCCTGGTCTTGCAGGCACATATGGAAACAGGCTATTGAACTGCTCCACCCCAATAAAACCTACCCGTGCACAAAGCTTTCTGAGGCATGACTAAGCTATAGCAAAGTGGGAAGCCTACCACAGTAAGGGCTGCCTGAGCATGTTGAGAGGAAGAGGGTTGCTTTGATGGGAGGTTACTTTTTTGGGATGAACATGTATCTCACAACTAATTTCTCCTGCCATCAAGGTAATAAAAAGTCACATCTGAGCATTGACTTCAGAGATGCAGAATCCTCCCATCTCTTCCACACACACCCTGCAAATGCTACATCCGCATATACTCACACTGAGTCCATGCTGCTCCCATACTGACTTGCACTCTGGCCCTGGGTTAGAGCCAAACAACTGCAGCTTTAAGTGGAAAACTCCACGGTAGAGCAAAAGAAAATCGGAATTCATCCCTCAGTGCCTTTTGCAGCCTGTTTTGTGGTGAAAGGTCCGAGACACCTCACGCTGCAGCTGATCTTGGCTAACAAAAGCTGTCTCAGTGGGGTTCGCAGGCAGTCGCTGACCACTTAGCAGGAGAGCCCGAGCTCTTTCTAGCCCGGATGATTCAGCACAAAGGAGCCTTTCTAGCTCAGCAGCAGGCATCCCGCGCCTCTCCGCATCACGCCTCGTCTCAGGTTCTAAATACAAGGGGACAAAAGTTCTTACAAGCCCCTGATTCCGTCAACTCCCTGAACATACGCCTGAAATGCCCTTTCTGGCATTTAAGTGTCTTTAAATGGAAAAGATAGAGTTCAGGATTGCATGCACCGTCTCTCTTTCAGAGGCAGCGTCTGCCCCAGGCTGTCTGATCGGACACTTGCAGTGATACCTTGAGGCTGCAGGGCAGGGCACTGAGCATCCCTGAACTGCAGCACAGAGAGCCCAGGGCACTGAGCATCCCTGAACTGCCCTGAACTGCAGCACAGAGAGCCCAGGGCACTGAGCATCCCTGAACTGCCCTGAACTGCAGCATCAGACAGCTCAGGGTACTGAGCAGCTGCCTCGAAGTGTGAGCCAAGGGGTCCTCCATGCCGAAGGGAACGTATCACAGCAACCAAAAGCTCAGCCATATTTTAAAGGGATTAGAAGTGAGACGGTGTGAAGGATTTTCATAACAAAAGGCTAAATAGATGCAAGTTTGTAAGCAACGGTAGCTCTCTGCTTTATGGGAAAGTTACACTAGATACAAAGAAAGTGCAAGAAGAAGTCTTATCCCACCCTGCCAGCTGCTGCGGGACTTGCAGCATCCGTAGAAATAGCCCAGACCTGCTGGTCCAGGCAAGGAGACTTCCCCAGGTAAAGGTAAAACAGAAAATTATGTCCTAGCTACTACATGAGAGTGAGGAAAGAATAGTCAGTTCAGACTGCTCAGAAAGAAATACTCCGATTTTGGAAATTTTTCCTCTTTTTATTGTTTCGGTTTTTTGTTTCTGCTTCTTTTGCTGTTGATTTTGCTTTTGTTTTTATTTGTTTGTTTTGTTTATAATTTACCATTTTGATAAAATATTCATATTTTCTTTGGGGTTTAACCTGGCTGTGGGTAACTTTTACACTCAGCTACACAAACTGTCAAGACCTAAGCGGGCAATAGGTCTGGAAGTGGCTGGGGAAAATGTGAAGACAACCTCAGTATCAGCAGTTTTGCTTCTGGGAGCAAAGATGCCAAAGCATCTGTGCTGTACAGGGCTGAACAACTTTCTACTGATGTTCTTCCTGTTTGTCTCTATCAAGCTGTCTTAGGAAATGCAGGAGCAGGGAGCCACTGCTTGCTCATTCAGTGCTATAGCTCAGGGGAGAAAAAAAGCACCCTGATTTCTTCCATCTGGTTGTCTGTGTGGGAAACAAGACTCTTATCTGCTAGCAACAGAGGAAATGCTGGCTGCAGCCAACTGCTTCCCAACACATGATCCCTAGCCCTGCCATTATTCGTATTCCTAACCTGGGGCACACCCTTCTAGCCCCCTGCTGAGGCTGGGCTGCTATTTGGAAAAAGAAATACATGTAGGAAGAAGCAAGCATTTCTGAAGCAAAGGATAACAGATCAGTACCCTAGAAACTGTTTTTATAACATAGATTATTAGTGAGGAAGTGCGTGTGACTTGGAGCAGAAATCCATTCCCCAGTGAGCGTCATCTCTTCCAGGCTTCCTATCAAGTGCACTTGTGCTTTCTAATATTTTTGGACAAGAGATCAGTTTAGGAGGCAGCCAAGGGTGAGAACTCCTTGGGAATTAGACACAAGAATACCACTATTTAAATCTCTCACACATCTCTTTACCACAGCTAAGTGCCTGCGATGGATGAAAATCCAACCTCTGCTTCTCATTCTAGTTTCCAAACAGGTACATTAGCTGAGTCTGATCCAAGTACTAGTAGTAGTGCTTGCATCTCTTGTTCCTGTTATCAACCTTCATAAAAGGTCTTTTGCCTGTTCTTGAAGACAGTTTGACAGTGAAACTGTTTCTGAAAGCACTGAAAATGGTGTCCTCTCCGTTTTGTGGTTATGTCACATTTCTGCACTTGTCAGATGATGACCCAGAAGAGGTAGCAGCCAGATCAGGCAGTGTTCTCTGGCCCCTGGAGTCAGCCAGGGACAAGGTTTGACTGGGTGCTATAAAAAATTTATTGGAAGGCATGTGGTTAAGCTGACATCTGTGGTCACTTGTGGGATTTCATGGTACAGCATGTCAGGTTGCATTTCACTGTGCAGGGCTACTCTTTTCCTGTGCTGGTATCTCCCTTGCTTTTGTGAGCCCTCACAATTGAGATTTCAGCTGTGGACATGCACAGACTAAACCATTTCATGTCTTATATCCTGTGTGTCTTGCTAGAGGCCCAGTTGCTGTGCTCAGTAAGCTCCAGTGAAAGATCCTAGTTGGATTCTCAGGCTATAATTAAGTGAGATTTCATTAAGAACTTAAATTATTTCTAGCAAGGTGAAGAAAGTCCTTTTCCATCATCTAAGATTTAGTTCTCTCCTTCAAGTCAGCCAGCCAAGACACTTCCACCAGTGTGCTGAGTCACACAGCTGAAGATGGTACCACCTTGTCCTTGCAGGAATGAGGGTGATATCATCTGGGTTTTGAGCCCTGAGCTGAAACAGCATTCGTGACATACTGACAAGCTGAGTCACTGAGACAGCCAGAGAGGAAGAGGCCTTGGACACAGCAAACACACTCTCCAGCAGTCCAGTCCAAAGCCTTGACCCTGAAAGGCAATACACACAGCTCCTTCCAGCAGCTCCTGTATATGCTGGCTTGAACCTGCTGCTGACAGTTTTCATTCTCATAGATAAATGTAAGCTGTGGGTATGGCAGAGCAGTATGTGGTATAAATCAGTTAACTGAAACTCAGCCAACTTGTGTCAGGGCTGAAATAAACCTGAAAGGTTTCACCACAAATATTTTATTTTTGTCTTAGCAATGCTAAAATAATTAAAAGGAGAACAAGTCTCAACACCAAAGAAAAGAGCTTCTCTTCCAGAGAGACTGCTCCCAGGCATAGGACAGGCTGGCAGGATGGCAAGGCACGGCCAGGAGGAGTGCCAAGGGATGCTGCCAGGTGCCCTGCAGGCAAGGGCTTGTTCCTGGCTCTGCTACCCTCCCCTCACCAGCACTTTGCTCAAGCATCCCCCTCTTTCTTCTGCTCTTCGCTGCACGTGGCTTTGGCTAGCTGTTCCCTAACAGGCAAGGAGGTACCAGCTCTGTACCAGCTCTTCTCCCTCTGAGCTCCTGTCTCCAGAAATGGATTAAACTTCAAGAAATTAAGTGGTTATCTATTTCAAAGCCCCCTAACCACAATCTACAGATGAAAAGGCCTCAAAAGATTGCTCATCATGCCACCACATGGAGGAGGTAAGTTTTCACTCTTGAGGGAAGAGTTGTAGTCCCCACACACGCTGTCATCTGCAAAAACCCAGCATGGATAAAGGAATATCATTTTCCTTTTCTCCTCTCTGCCTGGTATCTGATGTGCTGGTATCTCTCATCACTGCCATAAAGAGCAATTTCCATTCTGTGAGCCGACTGATATGCACTAGGAGGAAGTGACCTATACCCCAGGAGTACACACTTCTGTCCTTTTACAATGGAAGGAGCCGGAAAACCTTCCTTGAAGAACAATATTTGAAATTAAGCAAGGGTATAGTAGGTAAGACATGGCTAAGGGGGAACACAGATCATGAAGAGTCCATACAGCAGTGTCTGGTGGCTGTGTATCCCACAGGATGTCACATTCCTGACCTTCCCACCAGCAGTGTTGTGTAAGCTATTAACTGTTTGCCATGGTAAGCTGCTGGGCTGAGAGATGCTGAACAACATCTGATTCAGCTCAGCATGAAGCTCATTCAGCTCAGGCTGGCAAAGACATGTCCTCTCCACAGACCTGACACTCACAGGGACAGCCAAAACCCCTTCCAGCCCTTTCAGGCTTCCATTTACCATCTTTGTGTATAGGGTAGTTAAGGGCAGAAACTCTGCCTGAGTCACCTCTCAGCAGGGTTTATCTGAAAGCAGGATGTCAAGGACTTGGGTCATGACTTGTTGGAAAATTGGAGAGCCCCTTGAGAAGATTATCCTGTAGATCTGTTCTCACTCACCTGTTCAAGGCACAGCTGCCTTGCCTTCCCCACAGGAAGCCTTTCCACTGAAAGAGAAAACTCAGTGACTCTTTCTGGATCCCACAAAGTGCAAGATAAATCCATCTGCAGGGAAAAAAAAAAGAAGAAGAAAGAGAGTGTGCAAGTTTTGCAGACAGCTTTTGCAAGCACCTGACATCAGTTGCACACCTCTGCCCTGCCTGCAGCTGCTGCCAGAAGTTTTTTGCCATTCCCATATCTGTCCTGGAAGAAGTTGTCCCTCTGTTGTTTGAAGACTGTGGGCACAGCAGCCTGAGAACAGTCTTGGACTTCAGGAGCTTCAGCTTTACCTGCTTACTGCGTGGGGCTGGCACCCTAAGGAAGTCACTGAGCCATCTGGCAGGGTTTCTCCTGCACTGAGCCACATGAGCAGCACAAGGCTGGGCAAATTCAACTAACACCTTCTCAGGGACCAGCTCATATCCAGTGACAGTGGGCATGGAATGGCCTACATATATCCTTTCATCTTCTAGTTAGAAACAAAACAGGAAAATTATCCTTCCTCTTACCCTGCCACTCACAAGAAAAGGAGTAAGGAGAGCACAGATTCCTGAAGCTTATGGAGAGTGGTTAACTATTGTCACAGACTGAACAAGCATTGTATTCGGCCATCTCTGCTCTCCCTCCAGTGTTCCTTCTGCCTAACAGCACTGGTCAAATCCATGGTGCTCCTATCTCCCATGGGCATATTCTGCAGCAGAATTTTGTTTCCATGAAGTGGGTGTTAGCTTCATCCAGTGCCAAAATTTTGAAGGTGTAACTGCAGATTCTCTCCTCTACCCTGCTTTGGAGATGCCCTGAGGCAGACAAACCTCTACACTTGCAGAGGCAGCAGGGGGATTAGGGACAGATTTTTGAAGCCTGTCTGTTTTCCTGACGCTGAAGGAGCCAGGATCTAGCTAGCAGAGCACAGTGCTTTCCTCATGCAGCAGAGCAAACTGTGTTTAGATCCTAGAGATTTAGGTTCCTTTGATTCTTCTTGCAAGTCAAATCACATGCACTGCAGTTTACTTCATGAGGTAGCTGTGGGAACAAAATCTGACATTCTGCATCTTTCCCTAAAACTAACATGATCCTACTACAGTGGAAGTTTGGTGGATTAGAAGCACTTAATGTCTCCGTTCTTTGAGTAGTATAAATGTTCCTCATACTCAGGCTGAAGAGTCACAAGTTAATGACAAATATTTGTTCTCTTTAATGTGTGTACCAAGGGAGGAGTGCCCAGCTCCTTCCAGCTTTCCTCCTCCATCCCTCTGACAGCTTCAACACCACCTGCTCTCAGAGCAAAATGGGCACAGAAATAAAATCCATGCTGATTTTTGGACAGGAAGGCTATACAGGCTTGTAATGTGAAAACATGCACTTTATTTTCAGTACAGTGAAGAACTTGGACACACCTTGTTGAAGATGGAGTGGTGCACTTCCCATGAAGAAGTATCAATATTTTTATTGATATAAAGCATCAATTTTTAAAAGTTTGATAGTAAATGCAACAGTGATTTAACAAACTCGATGGCAAGGTACACTTGGTTATTTGCTGCATAGAAGACGGAGTAAGATAAAACTGTCAGGGACACTCTCCTCTTGAGTCCTTAGGTTCAGAAATGACCCTCTTGCATTCTAAATTCCTATTTTGACAGACTTTAGGGATGGCTGGATCCAGACTTAGTACCAAAATTGGTCAATGATTTACATCTAAAGGATTTATGTGTACAATCAATACTTCTGATCACTTAGGTAAGATTTCAAAGTTTCAGAAAATTAAAAAAAAAATAAGTTTAGGTCTTTCCTCCAGGCTGCCTTTCCTGTACATCGCTATTATTCTACAATTTTTCCTCTAGGATCCCACCCCTCACAAGCATCATTGCTCAAATTCCCTGGGAGCCAGAACCAGCCTCACAGGCTCCCACTCCTTCAACTCACTCCTCAGCTGTCAAGGACCTTGAGCACTCTCCTCTGCCTCCCAGGCTGTCCCAAAAATGGCTCCTACTCCCCATCAGCTCTTCTCCTCCTTGTCCTCCTCCTCATCATCATGTGTTCACCTCTCTCCTTCATCTGTAAAGACAGATTTAGCCTGTATCTTCTTTTGCCAAAGCCTGTAAGTGCTGGATCATCCTGCCCTTCTCTGGTTTGTTCCCACTAATGAATCAGACAAAAAAGAAGTCTCTGCTTTTCTTGTGTAGCTTTCAGATTACAAAAAAGCTTCAAGACAGTACATCACTGGTCCAAAGACCTCACAGTGAGAACACTGGGAGGAGTGACTGGCCAGCTGGTCTCACCCTGCAAGGCACAGTCAGAGTGATCCCAGAGTGTCCACAGCACCGTTCAGATGTGGGACCACCCCCTTTGGGTTCCAGGGTGTGTGGTTTGAGTTTTTGGTTTGCTTTGACTTTTTTTTTTTTCCACTGGTGAATGAGCAGTTCTTTATGCTGTAATTACGGGGAGCAGCTGAATATCTACAGCCTTGCTCTGCCAAGACAGACGTGTATTCTCAGTGCTCTTATTCAAGCTTATATGTTCATGGTCTGTGGTGTACTGGGGTCCTGATCCACAAGAGCTGCTGCAATATGAATGATAATAGGTACAGCTGTTATGTAAGGTTCAGAAAAGATTTATATCTTTGAAAGTTCAGGGCTGATGCTGTTCCTGTACAGAGAGTAAATGATATATGTAAACTTTGTCCTCAGTTTTCCATTAACTTACATTTGCTAATGTTTCTGCTCCATGTAAGTAAAACTGATAAAAACTCATTAAAAGATCATTAATATATTTACTGTTGTGTATATCTAAGGTTTAATACTTTTGTATATTGTGTCAAGATTTAGCCCCTTTTTAAATTATTCTTTCTGTAAGGCCACAAATGAAAAATCTGTCATTTAGAAAACACTGCAGGCAAATTATTAAATTTTCCTTAAAAAAAACAAATCCCCCAAAACCAACCAAACAAAACCGCTCCTTCTAAAGAGCTTCATTGGATACTCTTTGAGAGACCAAACAATTATTCAAAGGTTATCATTGTATTAAAAGGTAGAGCAATTCTAGCATGATTAATTTTTCATGTATTGAGTAGAAAGGGATAATTAGAGTGTGCTTCACACCAATTGACTGCAGTGGCTTTCTAATTAGGCAGATGACTGCCGAGCTAATGAAATTCAAAATTAATTTTTATGTATGAATTTGGCCAGACCTATTTTAAGAACCATGAAGGCAGATTGGTCAGAAGCTTTCTTTTGATGTCAATCAGACTGCTATTTTGGAAATAGGCGTTTTATCACCAGGCTGGCTCTTTTGCAATGGCTTTTGCCTCTACCTGGTGGCTGGAAGATGAATTGCAGGATTCCCAGAGTTTGATTTGGTTGCAGGCGGGCAGTATTTTTGGATAAGGATATATATATAAACATGAAAAGCACTAAACTTGTACTATCTGAGGGCTCATCTTTTTTCCCCACTCCACAGTTGGGTCAAATTACTATTGGAAAGGACTGTCCGTGTGGATATGTGAATAAATAAGGGACATTCATCACAGTTAGCATCAACAGTCATGACTCACCTGTAAGATTCCTTTGAAACCATCAACAAACTGGTGTTAACAGACAAGCAAAACCCAAAAGATACAGTCAATTCAATTTTCAAAAGGCATTGGGGAAATCCTTCAACAGCAGTTTGTGAAATAGCTGGCATGGATTAAGAGAGAGTGTTTTCATGTGAGCAAGCAATTGGCAAAACCCAGGAATACACCAGCATTATTCACAGGGAAGGGGAGTCCCAGCTGGAGTTCTACACTGACATATGCTGCAGCTCCTCTGAGCAATCAGTTTCTACAAAATCTATAAATGAAGGTGAATAATGGACTTTCTGGGATATTGAGTAGTCAGTCAGCTACATGCAGCTGCCCAAAATAATGAGGACAAAAGTTACTTCAGCAGTTGCAAAAGGGTTTCAGAATACACAGAAACTGGGCAATAAAATGGCAGGTGAAATTGCAGATGCAAGACATAGTAGTTTAAGTCAAACCTGTTAGCAAACCCAATTGTAGGTTCCAATGTACAGAGATAAAACCTGAACAAGTTATTGCAAATCAAAACAAGATGCAGAGTTTTGGGGCCCCATTTCAAGGCAAATATAAATGTGAAAATATGTTACAGAAAAAGCTGCAGCCATTAACCCTGAAAATAAATAACTGGAGGGGATGGGGGTGGGAACTGTGTGCATGAAATCTTGAGCAGGATGAAGAACGGGAGCAGAGAACATTGTCTGAGGGTATTTGCAATCCCAAGCAGGTGGCAGATGCTATATGGAAGGAATAAATAAATAAATAAACAATAACTGCTGAAGTTTCACAGCAGTTTGTGGGAGGATGCCAAAGTTCAGAAAGGAATCAGCCATCAGCCAAATTCCTGGAAGAAAAATCCATTTGACACTATTAAAAATGAAGGTGTTATTTCTGGTCAGGAAGTCTTTCGACCACAAGCAGATGCAGTCTGCAAGCACTTCCGTGAAACATCAGCACTTTCTTTTTCATCTCCTTTTGCTCTGCCTGCAGGACCTGTCACTGCTAGAGACAGGGTCACAAGCCAAGAAGCTCTTTGGTCTGTTTATTCTTGATATTTTGGTATCATTTATATCCATTACATTCCACATTTGAAGAAAAACACCGAAGGCTGCTAAGCATTTGCTGGAACACATCTCATCTCCCACTAGATGACATTTCAAACCTCAGCAGGACTCATCTACAGTGTCTGTAACAGGAATGGAGACAGCTAGCCAGAAGAGCCTCAAAGCAGGGGCGAGGCCAGGCTGTTTCTCCACACGGGCAGTTTTGGGGACTGCCCAATGGCTACACAGAGCTCCTCCTTCCCCGACTAGAGGGGATCATGCTGCCCAGCTGCCAGCAGCAGGCAGAAAGCCCGCTGGGCTGGGAAAAAGCCCTGGCCTGCTTACAGGCCAGGCTGGGACTGGCAGAGCTCCATTTCCCCCCCTCAGGTGTGGAGACAGGGGCTCTCACCCTCCTTACAGGGTTGCCCCTCTCTCCGGGCAGCCAAAGGAGCACAATGACAAAAGGCAATGACAGCAAAGACCAAGCCCTGCTTACAGGGATGGCTGCCCAGCGCAAAGCCAGCTGCAGCACTGGCCATGCCAGCAATGCCCTTTGCCCAGAGGGCCTCTCTCACCCCCTTCAGCTCCAACCTGCTGCCCTTCAGGCTCCCTCTTGCCTCGCCATTCCACCCTTGAGCTCGAAGGCGCTGCTCTCCTCTGCTCACTCTTGCCTCGGCATCTCACTGCTTCTGCCAGTGGACAACAACACACTCAGGCCTGAAAAGCTCCAGCTCCTGCATCTGAAGGGAAGGAACTGCCGGGCTTCACTGCACAGCCAACCTCAAGCAACACCAAGAGGAAGAGAACAAGTCTGTGTGGCTTTCAGATAAGGCAATGGCACCAGATAAACCCTTGCAATGAAACTGCTAGCTATAGTAATACAGAGGCAATCCAACTCGAGCAAAGACCTGCCAGCAGACATCGCAGCAGATGTGCCTACCCCATCCCAGCACATTTCAATTAGCAAAACTGTCAGTGGATAACAGGACAATCTAGATGAACACCACCAATGAGGGCTGCCAGGAAGGTCCACTTAGCACTCCATGTGTTTGATGTGCCATCTGCTTCTGATTGACCACTGAAGTACTGCAAGCTCATGTCCCAGGAAGTTCTAGTTGCTGGGATTCAGACTCTAAGGGAGAGGGAAAACCACAGAAAAATGCTTGATTAGGAGCAGCCATGTCTC
Organism: Sturnus vulgaris; assembly: GCF_052056855.1. Lineage (NCBI taxonomy): Eukaryota > Metazoa > Chordata > Aves > Passeriformes > Sturnidae > Sturnus > Sturnus vulgaris. Next base: position 59,560,298 of record NC_142247.1, read on the forward strand.
TTGGATCACCCTGCCATTGCCTCTGCAGATCCAAAGGAAGCCTCGGTACCTGGGTGATGACAGTGACAGTGCTGACGCTGGGCAGCTCTTCTGGCAGTTCCAGGTTTCACTGGCTCAGTGCGACAGGAGGATGGGATGGCTTGGCACAGCTCAATTGCAATCCATGACAACCATCCTGAGAAGTTCAGTACCAGGTAGGAAGCCTGCCAAATTATGAGATTATTGTGATTTTCCACTTTGCAACCACTTTCTTCTGCAGCATTATGTCTCAGTAAGTCCTAAGATATTGGTTTCAGATGGGGCCAGAAGAGAGGGAACACTAATTGATGCTCCCTCCTGGCAGTTGCATCCTTCTCTTCTGTTCTGCCTCAGTAATTTGTCTCATGCTGTCTTCCTTGCCCAGTTTTATCCTGCTTTTTTCCCGTTTGCTGTCCTATTTTCAGCCACAGAATGGTTGAATTTGGAAAGGAACTCCGGAAGTATCTGTCCAAGCCTCTTTTCAAATAAGGTCATCTACCAATCAAGCTGGTTGGCCAGGCCTATAGTGAGATGGCCTTTGAGTATCTCCAACGACAGAGACTCCACAAGATGGAGACTTCTGGGCAGCCTGTGCCCGTGTTCATTCACCCTCTCAGTGAGGTGTTTCCGTGTTGTTCAGAGGGAACCTCCCATGTTTCAGTTTGTGCACATTGCCTCTGACTCTGTCAGTGGGTACTGCTGAGAAGAGCCTGGCTCCTTCTTCTCTGCACCCTCCCTTCAGGTATCTGTATAACCTGATGAGATCCCCCTGAGCCTTCTCTTCTCCAGGCTGAACAATCCCAGCTCCCTCAGCCTTTCCTCACAGAAGTGTGCTCCAACCCTTTCACCATGTCCATGGCCCTTCCTGAGCCATCTCCAGTATGTCCATGTCTCTCCTGTACAGGGGAGCACAGAAGAGGACCCAGCACTCCAGGCTCCCCAGTGCTGAGCAGAGGGGCAGGATCCTCCTGACATCTCCTCCTGGGAATACTTTGCTTAGTGCAGCCTGGGATGACACCCATAGCTCATTTTGCACTCCATTGCACAAGACCAGGGGAGCAACACTGCAGGACTCACCTGAGAAGAGATGTTTCACTGAAAGAACTCTAATAGCCACAAAGTTCCTACCAATGGGTTAGCAAGGCTAACCACTTCTGTATTTTAGAAAAATGATGCCTTGAGGCTGGACAAACCATCTGATCAAAAGTTACAGTATATGAAAAAGGCAAGGCCTTTCCAAGAGAGCCTTGCCTCAATAGTTGGAGATCAATAGCCATACAATAGTTGGAGATCATGGATTAGGACAGGAAACAGTATTGGCTGTAGAACAGAGATACAGAGCAATATGTCTTCAGCAACCCAAATGTTCACACATCTCTGGCATCTGCAGGTTTTTTACAGCATGCAGTTGGGTGAGAAAGCAAAAAAAGAGTATGAGAATATCCTCTTCCAAACAAGACCAAAGGCTTCCCTTCATCCCCTTTCCTAAGAAGCAACCCGTGATATCCACTCAGGAGAAGTCCAGCATCCCAGCACTCCAGCACCATGCCCCATGACTACCCCAGGACTCTTCTCCGTCCCGGTCTTTGCTGACAGCATGTTGGTTAAAATGTTCAGAGTAAGCCAATTTTGACAACCTTTTTCATCAGTGACAGTGGCAGCTGTGGGAATACTTTTACTTCCAAGTCTCTCAGCCTCCTCATAGTTCAGAAAATATTTAATTTTCTCCACTGTGGGTGGAAATGGAGATTAGCACTTTCTAATATTAGAGCAATGATCTCTGCATGAGTAGCAAAGAGTCCCAGAGTTTCACCCACAGTCTACAAAACCCAAGGGCACCCTGGATCTCTCTAACATGACACGGCAGAAGGTGCAACTAACTGTAGAGGCAGCAGCTAAGGGTGATGCTGCACACTCCAGTAGGAATAGTTAGAGATATTCCCAGAGGGTTTTTTTCACCTGAAAATGTGTTTTGGGCCCCTGAGGACAATGAAATAATCAAAATGGCATTTATAATTGAAGGTCAGGTCAGGAATTATGGAATCATCAACGTTGGAAGAGACCTTTTAGATCATCAAGTCCAACCATAAGTACTACCACTGTAGCCCCAAACTACTAAACTGTTGAGGAGAAGCAGGCAGGGTGGGAGTGGTGTTCTTTTGGCTCTGCAGAGCCCTGTGAAACCATTGCTGTGGCATGACTGATGGTGGGGTTTGAAACCAAAGCTGCTCTGTGGAAACCATCTTGTGTGACTCTTGTTTCTTTGAGGGCTGTGAGACCCATGTCTGTCAGTACAGGGAAAATCAGCCTGGCAGCAGAGGTGGAGTTGGAGCACATGCCTGACAGCCTAATGAGTTTCCCATTCCCCCAGCCTGTGTAACCAGGGATAACTTTTTTCTTTTTCCTGACTACAGTGTTCAGGCTAGAATATCCGAAGATAAGGCTGTTTTGGGGCATGGCAGATAGAGCAGGAAATGACCCCTGGCTGTAACTGAGCAGGAAAGTGAGTCTGTTGTATCCATGTGGCACATCCTCCCACAGCCACTGTAGTGCTGCCAGTGAGGCTACTGTGTGCTGAGGGGCTCCAGTCACTGCAAATAAGCATCACAAGTTTTACTTAAAAAGCAAAATTTGGACTGCTTCCCAGATTATAATTACCTATATATAAATATAATGATAATTACGCTACCTAAGAGAGACCTCAGAGCACAAAGCTGACAAGTGATGACAACTAAATTCATTAAGAGTGCAAATGCTCTTCCTCTCCTTTATGAAACAACACTGAGTGATCTCTGAAGAAATCCAGCAACCAGAGACAGTCTGTTAATAAGTGGTGAGCCTAGTGAAAGCTGCTGGAGAGGCAGGACAATGAACCGTGGTGCTCAGCAGCTAGCAGAGCAACAGAAAATAGAACAGCTAAGATAGTAAATTTTGAAAATGCAATGTGTTTCATAGATTTGGAGTGCAATCTGTCTTTAAGTTTGTTTAAACTGCGAAATAAATCAGGGCAGGGGCCATTTTTTGTCATGGAGGCCAGCTAGTATGGCATGGCTTGCTACCAGAGAACAGCCCTTTTACATTTCCCAAAACACACTGGGTAGTTCTATCCAAATTTCTCACAGGGCATATTCCCAAGGGCTGTGCAAAGCCCAGCCTGTCATGGGCTGACCACGGAGATGAGCTGGCACAGGCAAAGCTCAGCCTGGGAGCTCAGCAGCAGTGCAGTGCACACAACCCGGGCCTGATCCCTCTGGATGGCTGCAGATGGACGTGGTGTCTTTGTGTAGCCATCCCAGAGACAGAGAGAGCCTAAACTGAGGCTCAGCACAGTATTGGTGAGGCTTTTCAAAGTTTTTTCCCATTTTTCCACATTCAGAATTGCCAAGCCTCAGGTATACCAACAAACACTCAGAAATATGTTACAAAATGCATCTATGAGAAAAAAAATTACTATTTCTAAGTCTCTTGGGAAAAATGAAAAGAGGTTATGGTACAGAGTGTGCTTTGAGTCCAGGGCTGGAAACCAAGACTCTGTCTTTCCATTGAATTCTAGGTACGAAATAAAACTAACAAAGGGGGGACATAACAATAATCATAATATCTCATAAGCAAATTCTACAGTGATTAGGAGAGGTGCTAAATGCCAACTTCACATTCTTTTGCTGAAACTGCCACAAAGCTGTAACCCCCACCATTATCTGAGCAACCTGTTATGTTGACTTCATATTCCCACACTAAGCATTTCAGTTAATATTTTTATTTTTATTTTTCCAACAGGGCAACTAATTCCCTGCCTGCAAGTATTTCATTAGAGTTGTGTGTTTCCTTCCCTAAGAGGCCTAAACCCCTTGCCTTTGAATGTAATTGAACTTCTGGAAAATTAACAGGTTAGACCAAAATCACAATGTCCTTGCTTTCACTCCACCTTCATGCCCATCCACCAGAAGGTCTTTGAATACTCTTTGATAAGTAGTTGAAAGAATTTTCCTCCATGGTTTTCTTCTGCAAATGTTGCTGTGTCCAACGAGCCCATGGCAAGCTCATGAAAAACAGGCTACAGGGTCCTACTGCCAGGAAGGAGCTGAGCAGAAAGGTGGCTGGGTGTGTAGATGTAACCAGTACTGTTTAATCTAATGACATCAAAACTAACCTAATCTTCTGGAGAAGAATCTCTTGATACTAGGCAAGTTGGCAATATAATGGCAGATGATGCTTGGTGCTGATAAAGACAAAATAATAGAGATTGGAGGAAAAAGCCTAATCCTATCTCTATGTAAACCATAAAAAAGTTGAGAAAATATTAGTTCACTCCAGCAAAAAAAATATTTTGGAAGCATTAAAATCCCTAGAAAACAGTATTTCAATATGAAATAAGTGTCTAAATAGTAGAGAGAGCTGAAGGAAATACTAGGGGAGAAATTGGAGCACGTGTGGATTCTAACATCATATGACAAGCATCCACATGTAGTTACTGAGGAGTAGCTACTGATGGTGGTACAAGAAGAGTATCCCCATATTCCCATATTCTGTAAAAGCAGAGTGTGCCCGCCCCATGAGCAGTGCAGTCCTGCAGACTTTTCCACAGCCAGAAGCATCTCTATCAGTACTTGAACTCTACTACTTAATCTACCCATCTTCTGTGTCATCTCCTTGCTCCTCGTGGTTCTTGCAGCACCACCAGTAACTGCTCCCTGCTCACATCAGGGTGTTTGTAATGTGTTGTAACTTTAATCCCAAACCCATCACTCAGTCAAGTTAGAATGCCTACCAAGATATTGTTTCCCTTTTGTACTCTGTTCTTATTAATTAGTCCCCTAATCCCCTGATTAAACAAGAGGAGCTGGCAAAGCAAGGAAATCTGTCCTACTGCACTTTTATTTTGATGAGCTGACAGCAAACTCTCAGCAGACTCTTGGGCAAAGCCACAAGAGGTGACTTTTAAATCTGTTTGTACATCATAAGGTGAGACCCTGTGAGAAAGAAAGAGCAAATCCTGGAAAACAAACAGTAGGAGGTAACTTCCAAGGGTTTGTTTTTCACTCAGCACCTCAGTTAATGTATAGGAGAGATATACAAAGTACAGAAAAACACATCAATGTGCAGACTTGGGCTTTCTACTCTGCTTGAACTGGATGATTAGTCTCACATTTTATTTACTGGTTTGTTACAGTATGCATTACAAATCTTGTTATTGTGTAGAACAACATTTCTGATGCCTTAATCTCTATATCACTTCCTTCATAAATAACAATCAAGCCTTATTCAGTTTTTATTTGCTCTTGGCCACCATGCAATTTTTGAACATGAAATGTGCTTTTCTATTGGTTTATTTGTCATTTTGCATGTTGTAACTAGTGGAGCCTTTAGCTAAAGTGAGGAGGTGAAAAGAAAACCAAACCAATTTAGAGTGAAGAAACTCACGGGCAGTGTTTGAGTAGGGTGGAGCTGAGCTCCTTAGGGTAAATTATAAATGAATGGTATGAAGTCTAAAGAAATAAACAAGTTCCAACACCGAATTGCTGCTGTATCCACTGAGGATTTTAAAAGAGGCAACAGTATGAATCGCTTCAACAAACGCCAAGAGAGCTCTAAATTGTTTCTACTCTTTCTGAAAAGAAAAGCTACATACAGCCAAGAAGCCTTGAACATAATTCCTTGCAATAAGGATCCCAGAATTTTGAAGTCCATTCTCGGCTTTAAGAAGAATGAATGTCAGCAATAAAAGTATTTTCTGGAACACTTCCAAACCTGTGCGGTTCCTGCAATAGGTGAAGGATCAAATTTCACCATATGGAGCTTGGACTAGTTCTTCTATTCCTAAAATAAACTCAGTTGCAATGTGGAAACATAAATTGCTTTTGCTCATTTGAGCATTCTTGGGCTGGACATGGTACAGATTGGCATGGGGACTGGAAGTCCAAATACCTGCTCACAGAGAAATTTTTCATGCTTTCTTTCTGTAGTGATTGGAGAAGTAGTCTAAAACCCTGGGTTTATTCAACTTAAATTCACTACAATGATCCTGTCAGCTCCTGTTCTCAGACTAGTTTGCACACTGTAGCAGGATGAGGTCCCCTGGAGGAGTTTTGGGCAGACAGAGATGTTCTCTGTGGTGCCCTGTCCCCGACAGCCAGGGGTGACTCAGCCAGTGACAGACCAGGGCTCCCGCCTGCCTCCTGCCACGGGCAGAGGGAACCTTCAAAACGGAGGAATTCCTCTTAGTTTTCCCCTTTCAGTTTTTAGTAGGCTTTTTCTGGCATCACAGAAGGTTGCTCTCTGCTGATGTGCAGTCCCAGACAATGAAGATACCCAACTATGAGCGTAGGATGTAACAGCAACCAGCACAGGTAGTCTAAAAACTAGCAAGTTGTTACTTGGTTTTGGTTTGTTTTGGTTTTTTTCATGTCTAATATGCTTAGTTTATTCGAAATAATGGGTAATAAATAATGTTCCCACCCAAAATCTAGTATTATTCACTTTTAATGTGTGGCACATAACATCCAGTTTCTTTCTAGTTGCTGGAAAATTGTAAGGTTGTGGAATAAATTGTGGTTAAAGGCTGTTTTATTACTACCTCTTGTGGTTTCTTAGATTATTTTCTCAAAGTGTTACTTTAGCAGGAATAAATCATTGGTGCATTTGTGAAGTAAATAAATGCAGCTATGAAAATGTGATACATGTATCAATTTATGTTAACACTATGTATAAGGAGATCTTGTACAAGATACAGGTTGTGTTGCATGGATACCTAAATTCGAGGATAAATTTTCTTCTTCTTCCCCCAAGCAAGAGTTTAGAAGACAAAACCCGTGGTTTGGAGGGGTGGAGGACACACTGCATATCACTTTTTTGCAATATACTTCACAAATTCAATGAAAAAAACCTTTTCACCACTCTCGTTCTTAAAAATAAAAAAAAAATAATAAAAAAATCCCACCCCCTATTTTAACACAGCATTACTGAATATGAATTTTAAGTCTTTCCTCAAAGTACTGGTGGGCTGAGATAAGAAAAGCTCCATCTCCTTCTATAGAACTACCTCTTCCACAGGGATGGATTTACACTGAATCACTTTATTCACAACCTTAAAGTTTAACTACTTTTTTTTTTTTTTAATTTTATTTTTTATTTATTTCTCAGTTTTGTTTTAAATTCACTTTGGAAAGAAATTGAAATATTTCACTCCTAGACAAGTTGAAACAGAGCTTTTTTTTTTTTAGCTGTGAAATGAATATGTCATCAACTGGTACTAAGGAAACAAAGGGTCAAGGAAAACCTCACCCGCTTGCGTTTCTTGTGAACATTGCTCTTCATGGTGATGTCAGTGTGATTTCTTTTAGAGGAAAAGGACAGCTTATATATGCAGAAAATATATATATGCAGAAAATCTGCAAAATCAGACACAAAGAAAGTATCTGGTTTTCTTTGAAGGATCAACCTTCACTAAAAACTTGCCAGCTAAAACAAGAGAGACGTGTAATTCTGTTTTGTTCCCCACCTTGAGTCGCCTTTACCAAACGTTCAGTTTCACTTTTGCCTTCTCTGGCTCTTCTGGAGCCACAGAAGCAGCAGCACAAACAGATCCCTCAGCCCTGACCTCTGATCTAGCAGCGACCCCTGCTTCCATACCCAGCGATCTGGGAGCAGCCATGAGTCATTTCACCTCTGAAAACTCTTTTGAGTTGCCAGAGTGTTAAATAAACCATTCTTTTCGCTAGAGTCGTGAGTCAGTTGTAAAAACTGTTCATCATTTTGGATTTGAAATCTGTTTTAATGGCAAAATAATATAAGAAATGGTGTAATGCATGCAAGGAACAATAAGGATAATACATTTAATTAGAAAACAGTGAAACATCACATCAACAAGATGAAATTGACTGGAAATAGAAGGCAGGTCATACAAGTAGGGAAAAGATGGAGGATTTTGTGTAATCGTACACAATATTATTTTATACAGAAGATATTACAATATCTTCCCAATTCACAGTTGCCTCTTATTGCAATAAAAAGAAAAAAGTTTAAACTGTTTCTTCTTACAAATCTATTTTGTCTTGAAATATGTACTTGGATCTCATTTTTGAAGAGCCAAGAAAAGATATTATAACAAGAGGTTATTTTTCAAATTGTGGGTATTAAGCATAGCAGCAAGAAAGTATAGAGTGAAGCAAGGAAAGTATGGACTCAAACTAAAGTTTCCTTATGCAAATCCCAAGTTAGTATTGATTAACCCAGCTACTAAGTTGCTTTGTTTCTGGAGTACAAAGCAGGTCACTGCATCCACACAAACTCAATAAAAGAATGAAAAGTTATGTTTAATTTTTTTTAGTTTTCCTTTAATGAGCGATCATTTTCATCAGAGGATATGCGAAGCCAAGTAAGCTTCTAAACTCCATTTTAAAGAATCTCTAATTGAGTAAAGCTGAATCAGCAAAACATCTTCCAAAAACCCAATTTAAAAAGCTCTTTTTCCTCCTGACAGACATACTGGCAATTATCCAGGTGGCTGTTTCTTTTATTTTCCGGGGTTCTTTTTCTTTTTTTCTTTCTTTCTTTCCCTTGCAATAATGCATTTCAGGGAATGAAAGACTGAAATAACCTGTTTTGTTCATAGTCTTCTTATAAATGCCTAAGAGCCTGAACCGACAGTGACAGATCACTCTGAAAGTTGCCTCCTAGCTCCTACAAGTTTTACAAAATCCCAGTCGGCAACCTTGGGCTGCTCGTTGTTCACCATCCCATGTCTTCTTCCTGCGTAAAGCTCTGGTATGCGGCATTTCTGTAGATCAGCATCGGTGCCTGCCGCCGGCAGACAGGGCAGCAGCGCAGGCGGGTGTCCCGCATCCTTCCCGCAGCACCCACCAGGGGCCACTGCAGCCGCGGGGATGCGGCCGCAGCTCGGGCATCGCTCAGGCGTCTGCATCGCCAAGGGAAAAGCAGCGCGACATATAGTATTTAGCATAATTTCGTAGAATTGACATTTTAATCACCAGTGCAACATTTCCATGCTGAGCTGGGCTTTGCTTCTTCTCACAGAAGTTTGCGTCCTGTTTATCGTTATTTACGATTGCCCCAAAGAAATCTTTAACTCGAGGCTCCAGATCCTGCCGGCTGCTTTGCGTGTTTCGGAGCAAGGCATGAGCACGGCAGCAGATCTTGAGCCGGGATACCGGCAGCAACTCTTGGGCCTCCACATGATGCTCGTTTTGCCATGGAAAGTAGTTTCACTTTATTTTCCCCCCCTCCATAGCAAGACTTAATAAAATTAATTTAAATGTATTTCTGTTTAACTTTGCTCCGGACGGCGGATCTGAGACGACAGGTGGCTGCTGCGTGGGGAAGCGGCCGAGAGCCGCCGCCTGCGGAGCCCGGTCCGCGCGGAGCAGCGCAGCAGCCGCAGCGGGACCCGCCCCGAGCCCGGACGGCCCCGCCGGGCCGGGAGCTGCCCCGGCCGCCAAGGGGCGCCGGGCGGCGGAGCTGGAGCCCCGCGGGGCTGAAGTCGGCCCGGCCCCCGCCGCCGCCGCCCGGGAGGGGCCGGGCGGGGCCGGCAGGAAACCCCGCCCCGGGCAGCGCCCGCCGCGGTCCGCGCAGCTTGCGCTGCTCAGCGGAGCCCAGCCGAGCCGAGCCGAGCCGGGAGGCTGGAGCGGGACGGGACGGGACGGGACGGACAAGGCTCGGCGGCTCTGCCGTGTCGCGCAGCCACACGGGACCGCGCCGCCCGTGGGCCGGCCCCGCCGCGGGGGGGAACCTCGGTATTTGATTTTCTTTTCTTCTTTTTGGCGAAGGAGAGAAGCAGCAGGTTTATGCTAATCGCCCTCTGGGGAGCGGCGGCGGGAGGAGGAGGAGGAGAGGAGCCATTTTGAACTCACTTCAAAGTTTAAGGTGGAAAAGTTGGAGCTCTCCAGCCCGCTGCCCGCGGACCGGGACGGGGCGCGGGGCTCGGGGCCGGTCGTGCCCGGGAGGCGAGGGCGGTGGGGGGGGCGGGCCGGCGGCTGATGGATGCCGGCGGGCGGGCAGCCCGGCGGGTGGATGGATTGTGCAGCAGCCCGCTGCCCGGTCCCGCTGCCCGCTGAGCTCCAGAGATGCCGCGGCTGCTGTCCGCCGCCGCCTGCGTGTCCTGGGCCGCGCTGCTCTGCGCCCTGGCGTCGGCGGGCGGCAGGGACTCGCGGCCGCCCCGCGCCGCCGCGCTCCTCCACCTGCCCGCGGGGCCCGCGGCTCGCCCCGCCGCTGCCGCCGCCGCCGAGCCGCCGTCGCTGCCGCCCGCCGGGCGCCTGAGGGCTGCGGGGACCGCGCCGCGCCGCGCTCCGCCCGCCGAGCCCCGCGGGCCCCGCGGCGGCGGCCTCTGCCCGCGGCGCTCCCGGCCCCGAGCAGCCGCCGAGCCCCGCGGAGCCGCAGCTGCCGCCGGCTGCGCCCCGCCGCCGGGCAGGGAAGGCAGCGGGCGGCGGGGAGCGCGGCGGGCGCGGAGCCTCAACAGCCCCCCGCAGTTCCAGCTGCCCAGCTACCAGGTCTCCATCCCCGAGAACGAGCCGGCCGGCACGGCGGTCATCGTGCTGCGGGCCCAGGACCCTGACGAGGGTGAAGCCGGCCGGCTGGCGTACTCCATGGAGGCGCTCTTTGACGAGCGCTCCAACGACTACTTCACCATCGACGCCGAGACGGGCAGCGTGGTCACTGCCCGCAGCCTTGACCGGGAGACGAAGGACACCCACGTGCTGAAGGTTACCGCCTCGGACCATGGGTCCCCTCGCCGCCGCTCGGCCACCACCTATCTGACGGTGACTGTGAGTGACACCAACGACCACGAGCCAGTGTTTGAGCAGCCCGAGTACCGGGAGAGCATCCGGGAGAACCTGGAGGTGGGTTATGAGGTGCTGACCATCCGTGCCACCGATGGTGATGCCCCAGCCAATGCTAACATGCTTTACCGCCTGCTGGAGCCAGGAGCTGGTGACGGAGTCTTTGAGATTGACCCACGTTCTGGAGTTGTGAGGACCCGAGCCTCGGTGGACAGGGAGGAGGTCTCTGAGTACCACCTGGTGGTGGAAGCCAATGACCAAGGCAAGGATCCAGGACCACGCAGTGCCACAGCTATGGTGCACATCACTGTAGAGGATGAGAATGACAACTACCCTCAGTTCAGTGAGAAGCGCTACCTGGTCCAGGTGCCAGAGGATGCCCCAGTGAACAGCCAGATACTGCAGGTACAGGCCACAGATCGGGACCGGGGCAGCAATGCCCAGGTGCACTACAGCATTGTGAGTGGCAACCTGAAAGGCCAGTTCTACATTCACTCTTTCTCTGGCGCCATTGACCTAATCAACCCTCTGGATTACGAGACTATTCGAGAGTACACGCTCCGGATCAAAGCCCAGGATGGGGGCAGACCTCCTTTGATCAACTCTAGTGGTATGGTGTCAGTGCAGGTTGTAGATGTGAATGACAATGCCCCCATCTTTGTGAGCACTCCCTTCCAGGCCACAGTGCTGGAGAACGTTCCTCTGGGCTACTCGGTGCTGCATATCCAGGCTGTGGATGCTGACTCTGGAGAGAATGCCCGCCTGGAGTACAAACTCATAGAGATGGAGCCATCCACTGGAGGTGCCCCTGTAGCAGGTGACTCTGGGTTCCCTTTTCAAATCAACAACAGCACGGGATGGATCACTGTGGCTGCAGAGCTGGATCGAGAGACTGTGGAAAACTATCACTTTGGGGTGGAGGCTAGGGACCATGGTGTGCCGGTCATGACCTCCTCAGCCAGCGTGTCCATCACTGTCCTAGATGTGAATGACAACAACCCCACCTTCACAGAGAAGGTGTATCACCTCAGACTGAACGAGGATGCAGCTGTGGGCAGCAGCGTCCTGACCCTGACAGCAGTGGACAGGGACGTTAACAGTGTGGTGACTTACCAGATTACCAGTGGCAACACCAGGAACCGTTTTGCCATCACCAGTCAGAGTGGAGGAGGGCTGATCACACTGGCCTTGCCCCTGGATTACAAGCAAGAAAGGCAGTATGTGCTCACAGTCACTGCCTCTGATGGCACTCGCTTTGACACCGTACAGGTCTTCATCAATGTCACAGATGCCAACACACACCGCCCAGTCTTCCAGAGCTCCCACTACACAGTGAGTGTCAGTGAGGACAAGCCCATTGGCACCTCTATTGTCACCATCAGTGCCACTGATGAAGACACGGGGGAGAACGCAAGAATCACTTATATTTTGGACGATAATATCCCCCAGTTCCGCATTGACCCTGACACAGGCACCATCACTACCCTGATGGAGCTGGACTATGAGGACCAGGCCTCCTACACATTGGCCATTACAGCCCATGATAATGGTATCCCCCAGAAATCGGACACCACATATGTTGAGATTCTCATCCTGGATGCCAATGACAATGCACCCCGCTTCCTGCGTGACCGCTACCAGGGCTCGGTTTTTGAGGATGTGCCCCTCTCCACCAGTGTCCTGCAGCTGTCTGCCACTGACCGTGACTCGGGCCTCAATGGCCGTCTCCTCTACACATTCCAAGGTGGTGATGATGGAGATGGAGACTTCTACATTGAACCCACTTCTGGAGTGATACGCACACTGCGCAAGCTGGACCGCGAGAACGTGGCTGTCTACAGCCTGCGGGCCTTTGCTGTGGACAGGGGCAGCCCACCACTGAAAGCCTCTGTGGACATCCAGGTGACTGTGCTGGACATTAATGACAACCCCCCTGTCTTTGAGAAGGATGAATTTGATATCTTTGTGGAGGAGAACAGCCCCGTGGGCTCTATTGTGGCACGGATCAGTGCAGCTGATCCTGATGAGGGGACCAACGCACAGATTATGTACCAGATTGTAGAGGGGAACATCCCTGAGGTCTTCCAATTGGACTTGCTCAATGGAGACCTCACAGCCCTAATGGATCTGGATTATGAGAGCCGGACAGAATATGTTATTGTAGTGCAGGCCACTTCAGCCCCTCTGGTGAGCCGAGCCACTGTGCATATCCGCCTCCTGGACCAGAACGATAATCCACCCGTGCTGCAGGACTTTCAGATCCTCTTCAATAACTATGTGACCAACAAGTCCAACAGCTTTCCCTCTGGCGTGATTGGCAAGATCCCAGCTCATGATCCTGATGTGTCTGATAGCCTGGCCTACACTTTTGTCCAAGGCAATGAGTTAAACTTGCTCCTTTTGGACTCTGCCACTGGGGAACTCAAACTCAGTCGTGATCTGGACAACAACAGACCCCTGGAAGCCCTTATGAAAGTGTCAGTCTCAGGTAAGCAAGCGTTTGAATGCATAATTTTATTAGTACACCAGTATGGGGGCATGGGCAGAAATGGCACACTTGCAGTTTAGAGTGTAGCTCTTGGTTTCTTGAAGCAGCAATTTATCTGTGAAATTTTTGGAGAGGAACCACAAAAATGTATCAAGCCTATATGCTGTGGATTAAAGTGGTGCTTTGAAGTTATTTAGTAAACTTGGATCACAAGGCTAAATAAATATGAGTGTGCGTGGAAGGGAGCATACTCCCTCAGCTGAGGTGGTACTTTGGCTGGAGCTTTTCTGATGTGGTTCCATAAAGGTAATAAATGATGTTAACTTGCAAAGGTGTAGGGAATGCACGTGTATCTGAATGCTGTCTCCCCTCCCTCTTTATTTTTCTCTAAAAATTGAAATTTGGTATCTCTGCTTTTTCAGCAACAAAACATGTTTACTCCATTCTGTGTTCCCAGAGGTTTGGCTGGTAGTTTCTTAGACTTCAGCCCAGAGCTGGTGTGGCCCGGGTGGATGTACTGCTGGTGTTTGCATGGCTGACCTGCCCTCCTGTGGGAAATGGCAGCTCTGAAAGCAATGAGTTATGGCTGTGTGATAGCTGTGTAACGTGGCTAATGGCACCGGAGTTGCTTTAGTGGCACTAGGGGCAGAAACTGGCCAAATGCAGCCCCCAAATCAGGGCTGTTAGGGGGAGAAAGAGAGAGGGGGGGATACTGTGCCATTAACTTCATTGAAGAACTTGTGTCTCTGTGTGTGAAGACTGTTCCATACTGGGAATATGTACTTTTATTTCAGCACAAACATGCTCTTAGGATATTATTATTTTTCTGCTCAGTTGCTTGTTTATCATGGAATTACTTTTTATGCCTCTAATTGTGACATCAATCATGCAATGAGTAATTTCCTCTGCAGGTGCCACTCTATAAAGTTTACTGTGGATCTGATCCCATATTTCTGTTGACTTTCAAAGGTTTAGCCAGATACTTTCCTTGCTGCCTCTCTCTGCAAACTGAAACTAAGATTTTTGTTATTTTTGTAAAAAATAAAAAAGCTCCAAGTAGTAGGTATGTAAAATCACACTTGGAGAGATCATTAGAAAAATAATAATGAAACTGTGGCATAATCCCAGCAGCAATTTTTTTGCTGTAAAAGGGGCCATAGTATGCAGCAAGGCCTTGAAAAGTGAGCCACACTCTCCCTTGTGTTTGCAGGCTTGAGGTTCTTTTTACTTCAGAAAAATGTAAGTGACATTAACTGAGCTGACTGATTTTGCTGCAGTGAAAAGCCACTCCTGGTTCTTCCAAAATGCTGGGGTGCAACTTATGTGGTAAGGTAAATGCTGTTTCCATGTCCTGTGGGGACTAGCAGGAAAAACAGACAGTAGGCTTGTGACCTTAAAGAAAAACATTTGGATTAAGGTGCAGATGATTGCATGGTCACTGTCTGTTTGAACCAGTAGCTCTTTATCTGGTAGCAGAAGATAAGCACTCGTCTTGAAGCACAAAGTTTGGAAAGGTTGTTAGACTAGGTGAAGAGTGTTTTCAGTGCAGAAAAATAGCTGACATGAACGATTCCTTTCTCAGTATAATGATTTACATGGTTTAAGTGGGTGAAGCCTCAGGTAGGAGTGAAGACCTGTTTTCTTATGCAAGAGATGGATTATTCCAGCATCATTTTCACGTTTTGTGAAGGTGTGAACTTTGAAACTCTGCTGTGATGTTCATCAAAATGGACTGTCTGCTCCGTGTCTTGAGATACTTGAAATGTTAAAGTTTTTTTATGGCTAGGGTTTTTAGATAATTTTATCAAGCACTGAACTACATTGGACGTTTATTTGGAGAAGTTCCCTGTGTGGAAATTGGAAGGGCAGTTTGTCGTTGTGTGATTAGTCCATGAAAGTCTCACCTGCCTAGTTTCTCTGATTTATCTGATACAATTCAAAGAAGAAATGAGACAGAGGAGAAACTCAGACAGAAGTACTCCACGGGGTTATCTCTAAGTGTTGCGTAACACCTGCAAATCATCTGTTAAAATGACCTGCCAGTTAACTGAAAAAAACCTGTCTATGGAGTAGCCATTAACCTCTACCCAGACAAACACAAAGTCCTCTGCTACTCATGGCTGCTCTTAGGTCAGGGAGGGACTGGAACTCTTTACGAACTTGAGAGATTTGATCTCCATATGAGTCGGAAATAACAGTGGTGCTATAAAAATCTTATTTCTATCTAGCGATGTGTTGTGCTGCAGAGGCAAGTGAGTGTGTGCAGTGCCAGCAAGGAGCCCTGCTACTCCACTGAGTTGCTTTGAGACACTGATACGTGGCTAAACGTAGCACTCTTTCATTTGACTTGGGGATTATTCAAATAAGCATGGTAATTTTTGCCTTCTGCTTATAAACAAAATTTAAGAATCATGAAGACCAAGCAAATAGAGCTAATAGGCTTCATAAAGCTGTCAGAAGTTTCATGTCAGCATTGTCAGAAGCTCTGTGGGATAGTGAGCAGCTCTGCCCTTGCCTGGGTGCTGGGTACCCGTGGGGTACCTGTAGGCTGTGCCCCCACAGCCAGGCAGGAACCAGCCCAGGCAGAGGGAGGAATGTGGGTGGTGTGGATATTAGCATTTTGCTTTGGATTGGGAAGGAGCTTTTGAAGTCTGTTTCTTTTGAAGTGAATCTCTCTGGGTGCCCCTGTGCCTGTTGTGCAGAGCTGTCTTAGTGAACAAACCGGACCCCTTTTGCATGCAACTGTTCCAGAAGTGCTCCAGGGGTCCCTTAAAAAGGCACTGTCTCCTTTTTCTAGTGTACCTTCAAAGTTTTCCTACAGAAAGGAAGAGCTTTGGCTTTATATTCCCATGTCTGTACATTGTGGTGTTGTTTTAATAACTGGGGTGAAATCTGGACTCTGCTGAAATCCTGCCCCTTCTTTCCAGGAGGGGCAGGATTTTACTGTGACCTTCTAAAACAGGTGGTCACGAGTCGATCAGTCTGTGATTTCTTAGTGTTACTAATAAATACACGGCTTAAATTGACAAGATGGTTAAATATGATTACTTTTTGTCCGCAGTAATGTTCACGATAATGTTGAATTGGGATTTATTTGGTCAAAAAATGGGTTAAACATTGCTGAAGTCACATTGCATTTGCTTGTTAAACATTATATTGCAGTCCTTGCTGGGGCGGCGGGGGGAAGGCTGGTACGAGCATCAGCTTTGCACAAATGTTACTCAGGTTTGCCTGGGTATCACATTGCAAACACTGCTGGCACCTGCTTGGCTGTGTTGCCACAAGTAGTCCCACTTATCATCAACGACAGCTCGGTAGGATACAATAGATGTGTGTGCAAACTCCTCTGGGAACCCAGCCTAAATCGGTGGTGCAGACAAAACCCAAACCGGCTGGATGCTACAGCTTTTGAGTGGTCCAGGTAAATGTAAAATATCATTATGCAACATACGGTATACAATTCTAGGAAAGTGTTGCACCTCAGGCAGTGAGGGATAGATGCCCAATCATTTTTAAGGACTGTGCAAGCTCAAGTATCGTCTTTTACATTTCTTTACCTTTAAATATCCAGTGCCATTCAGTGAGGTTATTGACTATCAGCAAATAGAAATTAACATAGAGCTTGTTTGTGTTACAATCAACTTTGGGAATTTTTACTCAGAGCTTGAGATCCTGAATCTCCAGGTCTGTGCCTTCTCCATACAAATACAGATGATGCGACACTTTGGTGCAGCCCTTTCTGAGAAAGGTGAGGCCACAGCTGTGCTTGAGATACAAAGTTATTGGGGGTTACTTGTGTGTGGCAAGATTTGAGATTAAAGGGAAAAAGGAACTTCTAGCGAAAAGGTCTGCTTATATGTACAGGGACACCTCTGGGCGCAGAGGGTGAGCAGGGTGTGACCTCTCAGGATGTGTGCTGGAGGCCTGGGAAGCCCCAGGGCACAGCCCAGCCTCCTGTCCCCGCCTTTGGGCAGCAAGGCAATGGGACCTGGTGAGCTTTGGGGCAGGTCTGCAGGGCAGCTGCTCTGGCTGCCACCGAGGGCAGACTTCCAGGGACAGCAAGGGACACTTAGCACCCAGGCTGCTCTCCATGGCCCCCCTTCCAGGCACCATTCCTACAGGCAGCTGGTGTGGGAGCCCTGTGAGTTACACAGTTAGGAGACGATGGGAATGGATGAGTGGAGAGTCCTCCCCTTGGAGCAGAAAGGTGTTGGAGTCTGTTGTGTGGCTGCAGAGTTTTGCACACCAGATCCTTGGGCTCTTGCACTTCCCTCATGCATCCATCCCACGGCAGAGTGAGGGGAGGCACAAAGGCTGCCCAGGCCTGGGAGGCAAAGGTGAGGGAACATTTAGAAAGATGGCATGATACAAGCTGCAGGATTGTATCCCCAGTCGTTGTGTGGTGGGTTTGGTGGGACTGAAGTGGAGGATGATTGATAATAGCTAGTAGTGGTGACTTTGAATATTTACATTTATTTTCCTAAAACAGCAAATCAAGAACAGTGCCCATCATTTAAGGTTAGGGTAGTTTCCTGGATCTGCTATGGCTACCTGTATCCTTTATTGCATCCATATAGGTTCCATATTCTAATTTATGCTACAGCAAGGTGCATTGTAGATGTGTGTCCTTCCAGCCTGCTGGAATGTGACTTTCTGTTTTCAGCTGTGTGATGTGTTCCAGCTGATAAAAAGCTGTGATTGCCTAGTTGGTTCCCTACAGGCTTCCTTCCACTTCATGCCTGGATTTCATAGGAGTGGTGTATTTTTGTTTCAAAAGACAAGAAAACATCTATGGCAATGAGGGGAAAATATTTAGTGGAAGTCTGATTGAAAACTAACTTTTTACTGAGATAAAAGGTATCTTCTGTCAATAAATAAAATGTTGATACTTTTCTCAGCAATTTCTGGGAAAGAGAAGAAGCTAAGGTAACAAGGATAAAGTATGAGAAGAATGAGAATGGAGATATGACAGTGAGAAAGATCTAATAGGCTTTACTTGATAACAAGTCTCGTGGGAAAGAAATTAAATGTAGGGAAGTATGGTTGTGGGATTGCCTTGAACACTTTTTTCCTCTCATTTTCACATTATTTGCAAATGAGAAGATAGTTGTAATAAGCATTTTTTAAAATTGGGTTAGTAATTGGTATGTATTTTTTGATTACTTTTTAAACTTCAGGGTATATTAAAGAATTGGTTTCCTTCTCACACATCACTGACGCATTCTTCCTTCTGACATGCACCCGTGAGTTCAGAAGAATCCTCTCTTGTTCTGTGTTTCTGGTCAGGCATTTCAGAATTGTTTTAAGCTGGGATTGCAGAACCTGCTGCAAACTGCCAAATACAGAATAAACACTGAATTGTTGTCCAAGTAATGGCAAAAGAACCTTTTGTTTAGAATACAGGAACAGTTTTCTAAGTTTCGATGATAGAGTGATAGTAAACCTGCAGTAGAGGTAGTGGTGGGGAAAGTAGGTGATGTGAAGCAGTGGGATTTTATACTTCATTATCTCCGACATCCCAAGTGTTACCTGAGGAAGTGTCTGGCTGCTGATAAAGCCTATCATGTTACATCTGCTCGTTGAACAGCCCCTTTTCCTTCAGTGTATGTACTTAATACCTTGGAACTCCCATCCATTGCTGACTCCCGTCTTGGAACTAAATACATTTCCTGACATCCCACAGCTGAAGAAGATAATAAGAGGCTTTAAAGTATAACACTAGGCGAATAAAAATAGGTAGTGTGCTCACTGCTCTTCTGTACAGTGATTGAAAGACCCTTAGCAGACACTTAGATAGGAATCCAGACATCCTAACATTTCAACCAGTCTGGTCAGAGCACCTTGCCATCCTGCTATCTCCCAGCATCTTCACGGAGGGTTTGGGGTGACTCGCTTGTGATCTACCTCCTCCTCAGTGTGCAGCAGGTCTGTCAGACACCCCTGCAGCTGACAAGTTGTCTCCAGCCTTTGGACTGGCCAGTGGTCAGAGTTCATGGGTCCAGGGCATGGCACACCTGTGATGGTGGTTCCATTTCAGCCAAATGTGTAGCTGCTGAATACATTGGCACAGCTGGGCTCACATCCATTGGTTATGTTGAGTACAGCAATTGTTGGGCACAGGTTCAACCTGCAGTTTCACTGGGCCCCTCAATTGCCTTGTGGGTCACATGAGACTGATAGGAAGACCCTGGGAATATGACTACTCTGAAAGTTGGAGCAGGAAACAACTAAATGTGAAGCAGAAACCTCTTCACACATGTGTTGAAGTACCTTTTCAATATTTAGCAGTGTAGGCAACTCTAGCAGTAATGCTCATGCATGGAGGATGAGTAAGGGAAGGATCAAATGTCAAGACACAGGATCTGTGCTCTCCATTCCTTCACCCTCTCTTTCATAAGCCTGCAGGGTTTTGAGAGTCAATTGGTGAGGACAGGCTCTCTATATTTGAGTACTTAGATAACAACAACACAACTTACCTGCTTACCTCAGTATTGCCTAAGTTACTGGGTTTGGGCAACTATCTCTTTTGGCTTCCTTTGGCCTACTGACTTGCATTTCCAAAAATATCTGTGGAAAGTATTTAGGAAATGTAGGAGGGTTAGAAGAGCTGAAGATACTCAGATCAGATCTAATGACAGTCTTTGGCAATCTTCATGTTACAGTTTTTCTGTCCTGGTTTCTGTGGGAATTATGATGTTTTTAGGTAATACAGTACTCCTAACTATTCGGACATCTACTTTCCCATTCAAGAAAAAAGTGTGGTAGTACTGTGTTTTCTGAATGATAGGCTTTTTTGTTGTCTGCTCCTTTTTTAAGACTAGTTGGACAAAAGATTGCTTAAATCAAAGTACAGAACAAATTGACAAGGAGTTCAGTTCTTCATAGATTTGTTCACAGTGGTTGTCCAGTTGAAACAAAGAACATCTGAGACCTAATTAAATTCAGTTTTGCCACTTTGTATTTCTGTGACAAGTGACAGTATTGTTATTCCCTCGCGCAATGGAGCTCTTTTTCCAGTTGAAAAACACTGAGCTATTTATAGAAGTAATACAAAAGGGGCAGGATGTAATCTTTATAGAAAATTTTGAAATCTGTTGAGATTTGCCTAATGCTTTTTTTTTTTAAATTCTTAAGACTTTGCTTGAGAATTAATTGCAATATGTTGATCTTGTTGGATCGAAAACAACATTATCAATGGTACAGCTTGACTTTTATGGTCAGATCTCTATCTGGTACCATGATCATCCTCTATATCTCTTCAAGTGCTTCCAATGTAGGTTGCAGCCATGCCTGGTTGATAAGCAGGAGGGCTGTTGACTGGAAATGTCCATCTCGCCCCACTGATTAAAGAGGGAACATGATTGACTGACTTGGGCTGATTACCTTGTTGTTAGGAGGCTAAAGTTCATTGGGATGAACCCACCCTGAATGTGTGTGCCAGAACGGAAGAGTTTGTTTTCTTTTGGAGTGATGATTGTAGTTATTTCTGTTACAGCAAACTACCTGTAGTAACAGACTTAGCAGACTAGATAGAAAAGATGGGGGAGCCTGTAATTTGCAAAGAGGAAAATGTTTTGCCATGAATAATGTTAGGATATACCTTAAATATTGTCAAGAGATTGAGTAAATGAAGGGGGAAAATATGCTTTTATGGGGATTTGGCATTCAACAAAGAAAGAAAATTTAAAAATACTTTAGAAAGATGATCTCCGCACTTGATAAAAGCCACTTGAACAGAAAAGTAGGATTTGCTGGAGAGAAAGGAAAACTGTTGGACTTTGTTTCAACAAGTTGTTAATGCTGCTAAGCTGTAACCACCTTTGTATTTATTCCAGTGTCTACCCTTGCCAAGCACAAAAAAAGCAAATAAATGGAACAGCGAACCTGTAAAAATCCTCAGGGGACCACATGATAAACATAGACATGTTGTGTTTATCACATACAAAGGAAAGTAATCTGTTTTCAACACCATTGCCTGACATGTGATAGATGCTGCATTCCATCAGGTATCCAGCAGTCTTGGAAATGATGCATATGGTCAAAATATTTCAGTGCTTTTTGAAGGAGGCAAAAGAAAAATCCCTCGTTAACAACTGCTGTCAACATGGCATCTCCTCCCTGCCATGGAATCTATGAGCTAGGCCCAGTCTCAGGAAGAAGCAAAAGGTTCTGGACCCCACCAAAAGGGGCAAAGCAAGGACTATGTTATTAGATTTGAATTTCCAGTATGTGATAGCCAGCACCAAGCAGTGTGTCTTTGCTGTTAAATCCCAAGGAGCTGTTAGGTTTGGAAGTGAATGTAGTCAAGGTGGATCTCTGTAGCTGCCATGCCACCAGAGCACACATCATGGGCACAAAGATCTGCTGGATTGGTTGGGTTTGCTCTTTCCTTTCACTAGCCACAGATCAGACTCCTTGATCCTATTCAAAACTGATGTTAGCAAGTCACTGAGCTTATTGCCCTAAATTCCTGTCATAGCACTTTTGAACTTTCCAGGAACTGGCTCAGCCTCTCATTTATTTGTGTGCTTGCAGTGGTGTTCATACTGGCTCTGTTTCTAAAGGAGACCCTTGAACATCCAAGCTGTGATTTTTAGTTTTAAAATTGATTTGGCTGTGTGCATTTAGTTTAAATAATGTAGAAACTGTCCCAGACCAGCGCATTTCTTGTTTTAGCAGCCTCTGGACACTGCAGGCAGCACTCAGTGTGACTAGGGAGAGGTGTTTGCCACCTTTCATGCCTTAGGTCTAGTAAGAGGACTTGGATCTAACCAGCAAGTGCTACAGCATTTCACTTGTAGGTGCCTGTTCCCTGCAGCCCTATTCTGTGTTAGCAGTTAAGTGTCCTATAAAATGAGAATACTTGAAATGCCATCCCGATACAGCTTGGGCACTTCACTCAGCATAGCGATCAGGACACTCAGCGAGGGCAGAGATGGGCTGGGCTCCAGCCCTTGATCTAAGAGCTCTCACAGTGCTATACATTAAAGAGGAGCCGAAGAAGGTTCAGAAGCTGTTGTGGGACTCACATTTCCCATCTCTTTAGTAAGTGCTATAAGGCACAGGATCACACTCACTCTTGGAGGGTGCAGGAGAGGAGGCCTTCTGGCTCATGTTCATGGGCACCTCTGCTTCAGCAGCAGTGTGGGCAGTCTGGCTTTTACCCTCAGCGGCTGGATGCTGTTTAAGCCATAAAAAAAACTGGGATCATGAGCCATTCAGGCTGTGTCAAGACTAGGTCGCTTCTGGTTGTAACCAGGACCTGAATTCTTCTCACCTGAGAACTTGAAAGTAAAATAAACAAGAACCTTGGGAATTTCCATGGACTACTTTCCTGTTGATCAGCGATGATTTGTTTGCCTCCTGGCTTTAACTATTTGTAAATTTGTATTCTGATTTTATGTGGAGCAGCCCCAGATAGGCTAAAGGGTCAGTTATGGAAGAATTCACGGGCTCAGACTTAAATTATGCTGCTAAATATTCAGTCCAACCCATCTTGGCCTCCTGTTTAATCCTCTTTCTCACTGCAGTTTGCCATGATGATAGACTTGCAGGTAATTGTGGACATGTTGCTGCTCGTCCCTTGGATGCGGTGGCTGTTCCCGCGGTGTGCTCGCTGCTGCTGGAGACAGCCAACACTGCCCTACACATGTGGTAAAGGGCTCTTGGCAGCACTGCCTGGGCTCAGCTATCCCGTTGGCTGACTCAGTTCCCCCTTCTCACGGGGTGTATTTCTGATGTTGGCCTCCTCTTACTGACACAGCATAATTTAGTGATGTGTGCTCTGTGTGATGAGCTCTCCATCTGGCAGATAATTGCCTGCTAGTTTAAATCCCGTCTTAACTTCAGTTTCTCAAGCTCATGAACCTGCTGGTGCCTTCTGGTTGCTTTTGCAGGGTGTTTGCCAAAGGACTTGGTACAAGCTAGAGTGATGTGGGTACATTTCTCTGAGATTTTTTGATTGCTACATAAGACAGATCAACTCTTAGGTCCTACTTAGCAAGCTACCTGACATTATTCTGCATTGAGTTTGGCAGTCTGACACCTGTGTTTGTAGACCAAGTTGCTGACAGTAGGCATTGGTGGTTTGCACTGGTTATGCACAGTGGCAACCCTGGGTATATTCTGGGACCTGGTAGATGCTGAAAGCTTGTTATACAGTTCCTGCTGGTCTTCATCTTTTCTTCTTCCCTATCTTTGTCTCCTTTCTTCCTTTGCACTCACTGGATCTGTTTGTCCTATTCTGTTGTGCAGCAACACAACATCTCTGGAGTTTGCTTCCTGCAAGTTTGTACAGAGCCATGCACAGCAGGGACCTTGTTGGGCTGCTTTTGTAATACCTGCTGTAAATTATGAGGATAACCAGAAGGCATCGAGTGAGTGACTGCCCTGTGAGATAACAACCAGAAGTGCTGGGGATGTCCTGGGCCAGGCAGCAGGCACTGGGAGCTGGCTGGCAGCTGCCCACCAGGCACAGAGCTCGCTGATGGTGTGGCAGCCTCCTTTGTCACTGCCTTCCCTCTTACATTTGGGGAGGCAGGGCAGATTTCTCATCCACTCTGCACCCTCTTCTGACCACTGTGCTGCCACTTAGGAGGGTACATTGGCACAGGGCTTGGGGCAGGGTCTGTCCCTTCTGGGATACCCTTGAGATATGCCTGGTGAAACAGGGCATTGCCCATGCAGCCCTTGCACTTCCACTGGCGGTTCTGGGCTTGAGACTTCAGCGGTGATGGCTGCTGGTTGCAGCTTCCAGAGGTTTTGCAGACACAATCCTTTGCTCCTCTCCTTGTGCAGAGCCCAGGGAGCCACAGTATAAGGTGCTGACAGTCCCACAGAGGTCACCAGCACAAGCAGCCATGGGGCATCTGTGTCCAGCTCCAGCTTGCAGGGCATGCTGCACACTGAGTGTTAGTGCTTGTTGTCTTTGCAGTCTGTGGGAGCAACACCTGTGTGGTCCAGTCTGGGTATTGATGTTGACTGTATTTTTTTTTCCTATCCCTTGTGAAAAGGTGCAGTTGCCTTTATTGACTTGTGCCTTTGTGCATCAGCTACCCTATGGCTCAGCTAATAACAGTGTCTGGGACTTTATTCAGCTTTAAGAGGCTTTAAACTAAGAAATTCCTATTTACTACTAACAGCATTGATGGACATGACTGATTAATGGCAATAAACTCAGGTGAGAACTGAGAGACAAGGACATTTTTTCTCTTCTGTGCAGTGAAAATCCGTGTTTTGTGTGACTGAGTTTTACGAACTTTCGTATGATCTGCTTTTAAAATACGTCCTTTGCCAAGTGGTGGGGATTTCTTGAGCTGACTGATTCACTCTGTTATCTCAGCCAAACTGCATCAGACTGGGCTGAAGCTGAGATGCTGAGATGATCAGATAAAATTCTTCACACCACTTCTGACAGTTAAGTATCCATCCCTTTTTTCCCCCTGGGGCAAGTCCTCCAGGACAGTTTCTCCTGCTCTGAGGTTGTTTCATTGACTCCCTGGGTTTTTGCTCTGAGTCTCTTTGATCAGTCTGTAGCTGTTAAAAGATTCCATTACTCTTTTCAAGGCCTAAAGGGAAAGTAAAGTGACAACTTTGATGGCCAGTTTGAAAGCTTTCGGAGACTGGAAAGCATCCCATGGGGCAAACAACTTTACTCACACTCTACACATCCCATGATGGTCATATAGGATGGCTTAGTGCTGCATAAAATTTGGACATTGTGCATTTTCAGGCATTTCAATGAACTTATATAAGTGACTAATGATAAGAAAACCCTAATTAAATTTTGTTCCTGTGATGAAACTGAATTTTAGAGAAATCAGGCTGAGATTTCAGCAGTTGTGAAATTCCCAGTGTTGTTCTTTGCACTGTAGAGCCTTTGTGTTTACTGCTGTAGTCATATTACATGACATTGCCTAATACCCAGCAAGGCGTATTCTTGGCTCATTCAGCAGGTAAGATTCCCTGAGGGTCACTGAATCTGTCCATGCACTCAACAGAGATCTCAGTCTGATGATTTCACAGCCATGTATTTGCATTTCCAGTGGTTTTTTCTTTTTGCCATACTTTTCCCTTTTATTGTACCATGATTATCAAAGCCAAGGCTCTAACTAGTTTTGTGACCTGTCTCATCCCTTCCTGCATCCCACTTGTGGCAGTCAGCAGGCAATTAGCTGGTGGTCTGTCCTGGGGATGGGTTTTCACTGTTGAACCCCTGCTCCATCCTCATGATGCCTTGGGAGGGGCCCATGGCTGTAGGCACCTTGCAGAGTTGGTCAGGTCATGGGGTGGGGTATTGAACTTGCAGCTGAGAGCTGGTCCTCTAGCAAATGAGAAGCTGATCCATTAGAACTTCACGGCAATATAATCCCTATTGGAAAGCACAGTAATTAATAATCTAACATTTAGAAAGTACCACTGTTTCTATTCCTTGACATCTTGATTAATTTATTTTCTATTTCTGCTCTTAGGTATTTTGTAGCATTTAATTTTCTCTATAATAATATATGAGTCACAAAATCTCTTGGAACATGTTAGCTTCCATGTGATGGCATTTCAGCACCTCTTTCATTTCCTGTGGTTGGATCATGTGTTGCTGCTTGTTTAGAGGAAAGGCTGCTGCTGCTTCTCTGAAAAAATCAATATATTGTTACCTGGGTGTGATATGCCAGGCCCTATCTTTGGAGATGGGCCCTCCATCAAGTTTTATAGTACTTAAGGTGCTTGTCAAATATTGGAATGGAAAATTACTCCATTTTCTGAAATTACACTATTTGGGTGACTTAATTTTCTTGCCTGCCCACTGTCTATGTATTTGAGTTGGTCCAGATACATGGAAGCATCAGACCAGCAGAAAAAATGCAATGGTGCATGGGGCTTCCACCACAGGGGCTTAATAAGTGAGATAGGATTATTATATAAAGTGCAGTATTACATGCTGTTGTACAAGGCACTGCAAATATCTCATTTCTCTCCAATTCTGATTGTTCCTAGCCAAAAAAGTTAATGTATATTGTAAAGAGGACAAATTGGGGAACAGAGAATTTGTTTTACCAGAGGTATCATTTATGGTAGAAGGATTGCATCCTTCTTAATGCAAAATAAAACCAAAGAAGACTGTGACTGCTACCTACATCCCTGAAGTACAGGAGTGGGGCAGTTTAAAGAAAAAAAGGTGTAAGTGAACATAATAAATTTAGGTGGGATGTTAGAAGGCAGTTTGAAACCTTCAGGGAAGCAAATTTCTCGGATAACTCTCTGTGAAGGGATCCAAAGCAGCTGGGTTTAAGATAAAGCTTGATAAATTGATAAGCTTCATAGTTTTGCATTTCCTTGAGAACCTTCCTTAAATAGAAAATTGCACTTGCTGGTGGAAAAATTACTTCCTGTTCTCTTTTTTGCTGCAGAAATTAAACATACATATTAATAAATTGTGAGAACAATTAGTCCTTTGAACTGCCTGAGCTTGTGTAATTTGGTGTGTGTTGGTAACAGTATTGCTATCTTCTCCTAAACTTGGTATCAAAAGAAAGTAAAGAATCCACAATAACGTGGTTCAACAGATACGTGAATGAGGCTGGAAGTTATTCACAAATGTCACAGGATGCAAGTTGCTGCAAAGATGAACCAATCTTGCTTCTGGCTGTTACAGCCCTTAGTTTCCCATCACCTGTGTGACCTTGTGCTGGGCTCTTTCCATGCACCAAGTTTCTGAAAAGCCAATCTGCCAATAAAGAACTCCAACGAAACAACTTTCTGGCTTAGCATGAAGAAACAGCTGAGTTCACTGAATGAGTAGAAGGTAATGCAAGGGAGGATGAGAGTTGATAAAAAGCCAAACTAGCAGTAAAAAACAGACAAAAAAAGGTTCGTACTTGGTGTGAAGAAACAGTTCAATGCAGTATGAAATGAGTTCCAGTGCAGAGGTGGAGAGGAGCTGTGGTAGTCAGCCCTTCATTTAGCTTAGGGAAGCTCTGCATTTGCAACCAAACCAAAACTAATTTTTTTTTTTTTTAAAGTAGGATTTGTGTTGCCTTATGCTGGAGCAGTTCAACACATGGTTGGACAGACGCAGAGATGGTGTTAAAGAGGAGGCAGTAATTAGGTGGGTTTAGGCTCTGCCCTTGGCTTGGTGGTTTCTCTGCTGCTTTTTCTTGGAGGAGATACTACATAATTTTGCCCATGCTTGCATTATGTCCCTCTGGAAGGTCGAAAGTTTCTAGAAAGTCCTTTTAAGTTATGATAATGTTGTACTGTCCCTCCCTCAGGCCGGTGAGACCACATGGATTCATATCAAGTGAGCGATTTGTTCCAGTGCCCTGTATGCAATACTCAGCACTTAATCCGTGTAGGCAAGAGTGTCAGCACTCATCACTTTCTTCTGTGGGTACAAAGCTCCCAGCTTTCATTTGTGTGAATTTTTGCCACCTAGAAATCCTTCAGCTTGAATCTACCACAGATTTTGTGATACAAAATGCAGCTGCACTGCACTAACATCACAACCTCAATAAACATTTTGAAAACACCTGTCTTGAAAACACACAGAACACATGAAAAAATAGTAAAAAATTAATGCAAAAATAAACAACTGAATATATTTTCCCTATAGATTGCTACTTTCCTAAGTTTGTTAATTTAAAAATATTAGCAAATTTCAGTTTAAAAAGGTAAGAAATTCTCTGATAATAAGAGTTTTGCATTGAGAAAGTGTACATATTTATGAGCTCTGGCTCAGTCCTTTGAATTATCTAGGCACTACTGTAACTGATAACTGAATGCTGATAACCCTGTTAATATTTCAAGGGCTCTTTTGCAGCTATAGGGGAGCACTTGGTAACTATCACATTCCTTTGCACTGCAGGACAGGTTTTTATTTGCTATCTTAATGGTATTATATACATACAGGTTATTTTTCTAACTCAGTTCACCTTGTCTTGCAGCAGCTCCTTGGCACACAGCCTCATAAACTCTCTAAGATGCTTTTTACAGCAGCTAGGCTCATTGCCTGCTCTGGTGTGGCTGGGATTTGGATTGCAAATTCCTGATCCAAACAAAGAGAGGGAAGAGAAAGGGCTGGTATCTGGCCTCTCTCACACTTTAGGAAACTTTGCTGGCTTCAGAGAATTGTCCTGGTAACTCTGGAACTCTGGTTACACTTCAAAAAAAAAAAAAAAAAAAAAGCCTATATCTTAGCAAAGATGGGTGCAGCCCCACCAATTGGAGAGAGGTAGTTCTGAGGAGGCTGCTGGGATTTCAGGCTACCTTGAGTTTTTTCCACTCTTGTTCTCTTTTTCCCTCCTGCCTTGTTTCCCCCAAACCACGGGTCTGGAAATCCATGAGTTTAGAAAACTCAGTGGGATGGGGACAAGTGGTATATGCAGGATATATCTGTGTGTGTTCCTTCACCAGCTTGTTGGCTGCACACAGGGGCTCTGCAATCTGAGAAGCAGCTTCCTGTAATTGATTTCATGAGCCAGTACCAAATGGGTACGAGCTGGCCTGTGCTGGCTTGTGTTCCTTGAGGAGCAAAGGAGAGGAGTCAAACTAAACAGGGTGACTCACGAGAGTCAGGTTCCTGCAATGGTTTGTATAAAAGTGCTCAGAGTTGGGAAATGGGCTGTCATGGTTAAATCATTCTCTCCTTTGGTTTGCTGCTCTTTGGAGCCATTGGAGAAGACTATGGAGTCCCTGTCAGCCATAGCCAGAGGAAAAGGTCTGTGTGTGACTGACACCTAGCAGCCCAGGGGCTCTGGACAAGGACAGCCACAGACTAAACTTGTGTGCTTGCACCTGGGCTTCCCTTTTTGCTGTCCCTGTCATTACAATTGGCCAAAATTACTCAAATCACTCATTTATGTGGAAACCTGTACAGAGGGCTTTGCACAATAGGCAGTGCTGGGCTAAGCAGCCTGCGACTATTCAGCATCTTGGTTTTAAGTGTGGTAACTCCTGCCCTGAAGCCAGGCTTGTGCAGTGCAGTGACTTTGCTGTCTCTTGAGCTGTGTATTGACTTGACACCACTCTCCCTCTCACTCTTCTCTTGAGCATTTGTGTATTAAAGGTGTTCACCACATGCTGGAATTTCCCCCTCTCTTGTGGCAGAAAATCACAGGTCCTCGTCTTAATGGACTGGGAGGAACCAGGTAGGGGCAGGGAGGAGGTGGCCAGATGGACACCGGGATTACTCTGTCCCTCGCCCCGGGGTTATCAGAAGAAATCCAGTCAGGGATGCTTTTCTCCTGCATGAGAAAAAATCTCCTGAAAAATGGAACTGGAAGGTAGACCGGGCTGTGAAGCTCTAGGAGGAGAACTTTGTTTGATCTGCAGATGAGAGCTGCTGTGGGTGCAGAGCCAGGGTGGAGGCTGGGAGCAGCCGGGATGGTGGCCGTGGGCGGGAAGGAGCCCCGGGGCTCCCTCACACTGATCTCTGCAGACTGGAACAGTCTCATGAAAGCGTGGTCTTGAATATGATATGCGCAAAACACGCCTCTGGGAAAAGCTGGTGCTTGCTGGAGACATTTTTTGGGTGTACCCTGCTCTGTGAGTTACAATTTCTGTGAGATACAACACACCCTCTTTGGGTGAGTTTGTTAGTCAAAAAGTGCACTGACTTCCTTCTGTTTCGGGGAAGCAAGGCTGGAGGAGAGGCAGGTAAACAGTGTAATGGGATCTCCTGGCACAGCTCCTTTTAGAGCTAGGAGGCCACCAGGACCGGGACTTGGCTGGGCTGCATGGTCAGTTCCAGACATATAGGTAATTAAGATATATCCTCCAATTAACCTGAGTGGCCCTTGCATTGATGCGTGAGATCAGCGAGCCCAACTGCCATACAGACAGCAGAAAAGAGACTGGGTGTTTTTAACCACTGCTTTGCATGTTAAAGTAATTTAGTGATTTGCCCTGTTAATGTTTACAGAGGCTCATTAAGCAAGACAGGTATGCTTCCCTGCCCTGCAGGTTAAGTGGCAGAGGCTGGCTGGGCTGGAATGGTTCCCCTTGCTTTGTCCATCCTGGTATGGCCAGCTCTGTCCCTGCAAGTGAGCCAGCTCAGCAGGGTGCTGCTGCACCTGCCAAAAAT
This sequence comes from Sturnus vulgaris, assembly GCF_052056855.1. NCBI lineage: Eukaryota > Metazoa > Chordata > Aves > Passeriformes > Sturnidae > Sturnus > Sturnus vulgaris. The sequence continues at coordinate 59,590,674 of NC_142247.1, forward strand.
TGCACCAGGTCCTGGGCTAACACTGCTGTGTTATTGGCAGCACTATGTATGTCTGTGGTGCCCTGTTTTATTTAGAGCCATGAGCATCACCTCTCAGACCTGCTAAATGCTATGAGGCCAAGGGGATGCCCAAGCGAATATCCCCACTCTTGCTCTGCCTAGTGACATATACTAAGGAAGGTGCATGAGGAGCAGGACAAGTACAGACAGATCCTGCCCTCCTTGCACTGTTCCAGCTCGCAGCAGGCAGATGTTTAAGGGCTTTTGGGGCTACAGGTTTCCCCCGATCATGGTGTTGACTCACTGTGGGGCAAGTCCGTGCCACAGTCCATGGCCCCCCTCATCTCTCAGTTTAATCCCTCTGAAGTTTCTGCTTTCCCCAGTGCCGGATCACCATCCCCCCCCCATTCAGATGCACACACTTGCAGAAATTCTTTTCTGTTAAAACATGTTCCCTGATCATCTCACTTTAGTGAGTGATCTTTAGTTTTTATATTGTGAGGGACAGGGATTTTTTTTTTTTTTGTTTCCCTTCTTGTTGTGATTTTATATTTCCTTGTCATGCTTCGTCTTAGCCATCTGTCTTTCCATTCTATGATGGAAAAGTCTTGTAATGTACTATGAAGATGATTTCTCCAGATGTGCCTGACTTGCCCAGGGGGGTGTAAATGAAAGCATCCCAATTCATATGGGTACATTTATGGCCAAACCATTTCCAGGGAAAAGGCAAATTGCAGAGGTGGTAACTGTCTGCGATGTTCTCAGATGCTTTGAGCTTTGTATTTTTTCTGCAAAAATTTTACTGTGTTTACATCATTTTTTAAAATTTCTTTACAAAACTATGGGTATAGAAACGTTGTCCCCAGACTGCTGCTTCTGGTGGCTGCTGTGTGAAGAGATGTGGGATACCCTCTACAGCTCTTTGTTCTTCTCTTTGCTCATGTCTCTAGCTGGGCTGTTTTGGATACTGGGCTGCTTTAATGCCCATTTCAATACACAGATAGTAGCTATATTGCCTTCCCACTCATGTCAGAGTATAGCTGAGTCATATATTTCAGAGAAAAATAAAGAACCAGGTGCAGCAAATGTATTTTTACATTTTTATTTGTACTTGTTGGCAGCATTTTAGCCTGCAAATTGTTAACAAAAGAGCAGGCAGGAGAGCTGTGCTGAGCAGTGTTTGCTCTCCTCCCTGTAAGGGTAGCTGTGACCTGGACTGGGCATCTTGTCAGAATTAAGATGTTCTTCCCCATTGGACTTTGCTTACATTTGGGCCCATCTCCAGGTAATTGATGGTTGTGGGAACAACCAGGAGAGGGTGGGAGATACCCATGATGTCTGCACACCTTAAGCCAGGGTGAGCCTATCACACCTGCCGAGCTGATCCCTGCCCAGCTGATCCCTGCTGGATGCACAGGGAGCTGGGACCATTGTGGCTCTCTCATCCCTGGGGAAAGGCTTGACTTGAGTTAAATGTTTTACCCTGTTCACAATTTATTTATTTGTTTATGCATCTGGATACTTTTGCTTTTATAACCACATGAATTGTGAGCACATCTGAACTTGATACTTTAATTGCTGTATGAATTGCCTTTGAATCGCTGAGGGAAAATCCCTATTTTTTTCCTTTAACGATGCTGTCTACCTGGTCAGGATTTTGCTTTGAGGTGGGGCAGGTGTGGCTGCCTGGTTTCTTAGACCCCCTTGCTCAGCCCTTTGTGATAGAAAGACCAAGGTGAGTGCATATGTGTTAGGTTTTTTTTTTACAAGAACTCTTTCTGCTAAAATCAGAACACAATTTTTTTAACGAAGTCAAAATCAGCTCAAGAAAGAAGATTTCTGTAGGCTTCTGAAATAGACCAAAGTAGTGAGAATATTATCTGCTTGGCGTATGGAGTACAGGGCTTTGGGAGCTTCATGGTGCTGTGGGAGAATGTCTTCATGGGGCCCCTATCACCAGTCTTTTGGAGAACAACTTCACCCAAAACAAGAGCTCATCACTTGGCAACAACATTGGATGTTATTTTTAGTTGGTAGTTTTAAATTTGTGTCTGTTTACTGATTAAAAAAGGGAAAAAAGTAAAAAGCAGGATATCTTAAGCATCATTGTTCAAAGGATATAAAAAGCAAAGTGTTTGCTGTTTTTCTTGTGTTTATGTTTTGGGTCATAGAGGCTTGATCTTGGTTCCACTTTGGATTATAAATCACTATAATAAAATGAAAAAAGCCAGCAGTCTGATTTGCCTTGCACACAAGTGTGATATAGCATTTGCTTTATTTAATTTTTTCATATATTACATTTTCCATATATGGTTTTGATTCCACTCTTAGACTTAATCGGAATTGTATTGGTTGTGTCTTGGTCACAGATGACTGAGCAGGGAATTATTAACCCAGCATAAGAGCTAACATGAGGATTACTGGAAAGTTCCTGCCTGTGACAGCTTTAAGTGAACTGTGTTACTGCAAAAGCTGCAGAAAGTTCAAATTGCTTGAGATCGTGCCAGAGGACTGTCAGTGGTCTTTTGTTAGAGGCTGACCACCTCAGGCAGGGCTCACAAAGGGAGCCTATTTTGTTTAAACCAAGCAAGGCTAGTTCTGTGCTCCAGAGTTACAGCCTAGCTACCTTGCCCTACATCAGCATTTTGGATATTAAAACTGTTGCCCGTGTCTCCAAAAGCCTCTAGGAGAGAATCTGGCAGTGCTGTCACTTGGGTCTTACCAGTTTTAATGGGAACTTACTGCAAAGCTCCTGTATTCTTGTGGACTACATTTGTTTTTACCCAAATCATAAAATTTGTTTTTGACCAAATACTGCTGGCTGACCACTCCATATGGCTGGCTGACACCTGGGTCATCAGTGCTGGACTGGACATCCATCCCACTGAGGCTGAGCCCTGCCAGGTTGATATGTCACTGAAATAGAGAAGCTCCCCAAAGCCTGAGCAATCTAGATGAGGCTCTGAGTCCTTTCCTAAGCAGTGCAAAGCTGTGATGGAGACATCTGCAAGGACCTTTGTGTTGCTGGGGTCTGGGGAACAGGCCTCCACATCCATCAGTTTCCTCCTCCAGGTTGCTGAGAGAGATGCTCTCCATTGGACATTCCTCCTCTGTACAGCCCCCATTGCTCTGAGGGATCTGAGGTGCTGTAATTCTTTTGGAGCAGAAAAGCCTGAAATGTCATCAGTTGCATTGAGGAACTGAGGGTCTTCTGTGCATTGGGCCAACCCTTTCATATCAAATTGATCAGGAGTCTGGAGAACTCCTGTTTCTCATGTTGTCATTTAAAGCATCTTCCACTGAGTAACTGATGTCCTTGATTCCATTATCTGCAATATCTGGATTTTAGATCATTTCAGGACGTATTTGTCTAGGTTGTCAAACCCTTGGAGACAGAGGAAGCAGAGACAGCAGCAGAACCAGGAACTGTTCTTCACTGTCAGCTGCTTGGGAGGTCGACATCACCCTTCAGGAAACTGGAAGATATAGAACACTATTGTACTGTTTGTACCTTTGGTGGGAAATGTGGAAATGGTGCCTGTAAGAGGGCAGGTGGAGGGCAGAGCAGTGGGGTCTGGGGGGATTTCCATCAGTTCCCTAAATGCTCACACTTTCCAAAGCCACACATTACCAGCAGCTGTCATGAGTGTGTGACCACAGCTTTCTCATGTGCTCCTGGAGATGCTGAGAGGACCAGCTAGAGAGCTGCGTGCCTGGTGAAGCTTGTTGCTCTGTGGCAAAGTATCCTGATAGAAGTTTTAACAGAAGAAATAATCTGATCGATGGTCAGCAAAAGTTATGACTTTCAGCTTGTCTTGCCTTTCCACCTCTTTTCTAGATTGATTGAATGTCCTGTGTCTTCAGCTTTAGCCTGGGAGGTGTTGCCTTCTGGGATGAATTTTTCCATCACTGTCAGCAGATTATGAAGGCTGAGCCTGACTTTCTGCACCTGTGCCTCTGCTGACTTTGATGGATGCATGGGTTTGTCACTGTTCAAGCTACTCCCAGCACGGCCAGCATCTGTCCTGGAGGACTAAACAAGGACCAGCCTTTGTCTTAGCTGAGAGACAATGTAACCTGTCTACAGAAGCTGTGGATAGCCCAGGGCTAACTGTATGTTCTCATAGGTCTGCTGCCCTAAAAGCAAGAGGCTGCATTTTTGGAAAGGACTTTGTTGCTCTCATGGAGAGGAGTGTTGCAGTCCTACCCCGTTGGCATGTCCTGCTCACTGTCAGAGCTCCTTTCTGCTTGGTCTGGGGGGCTATGAACACACAGCCTTAACTGGGTGTTCATGTCTTGAAGGTGAGATCTGGTTTTATTGTGCCTTTACTGAAGTAATTATTCTGACAAAGCTTATTTTCATTAGCCAAATGTATAGGCATTCATACATGCTTTCTAGAAAAAATCCTCAGATCCTGGCTTAACATTTCAGAGCTTAATTTTTCTTTTCTCTGATGATAGCATGACAGAGACACAAGTATTACTGGGTATTCGGGTGGCTGGACCTCGAGGAGGTCTATAAATAGACTTGTATTGCTACATTTTTCAAGTTTATTGTGTGCCTGTATGTGGCCATATATCACTGTAACTATTCTTGAGGTAAAAATATTGAGAGGTCCACTATTGTTCTTGCATTTTAAACCCTAAATAGTGGCAGTAGCAATGAGACAATATCTTATGTTAGTTTGACTCTTTCAACAGATCCTACTGAATCACAGGAACAGATGCACAGGTTTATGTGGATTCTTTCCGAAACAGAGATGTTTCCCCAACTCTTTTACTTGTTGTAGGGTTTTTTGTAGCATCTCTTTCTCTTCTGTATGTGCTACTTCTAGAAGAGAAGGCTCAGTACAGCAGTTGTACTCTTAGCAAGTCAAAGCCTACCCTGCAGCACTGTGTTCTACTCAGGCATGTCTAACATAAAATTAGCTCCTTTCTTTTAACTATTGTGTATTGTATAACAGTATTGTTATTGGATAACACCAAAGTCCTCTTTCTTGTGTGTGTACCTACACGTGTGAGGAACACAGCTGTGGTAAAAGGGAACAATTCTTGCAGCACGGAGTTGGGGCTATCAGCTGCGGTTGTTGGAGTGTGTGCAGCCTTTGCATCCCTCAGATTCAATAGCAGCAGCTGCTAAGGCTTTTGTGCTGGCTCTGATTGCAAAACCATTCTCTGCCTGTTTCTCCCCGTGCCCACCCCTGCAGCAGGCTGTGTGTGACCATTTCTACAGGAGGAGTCTCCAAAATCCACGTTCTGCACTCCAGCATCTGCCACTGATTCGCTGTGATTTGTTGTTCTAGCTGTGCCATGTAACCTGTGTTGATTCGTTTCCCTGTGGAAGTAGTAGCAGGTCAGAAGGCAGAGCAGAAAATGAGCTCTGTGTAACCTAGATGGGTGCAAATCCTCACTGAAAGGGAAATCAGGGCGGCCACATGGTCACAAACCATCCCGCGGGAATGCAGAGCACCAGGGGATGAGTTAATGTGCCTCTGAATTGGCTCCGGGTGAGAACTGCACTGTGAATATTGAAGAGTCTCTTTTATTCTATTCCTGCTGAGGTAATTCTTAGGGAATAACATCAAATTATTGATGAAAGGGGAGCCCTTTATTTGCTTATTCTAGAGAGAGATGGCAATGTAGTACAAGAAATGCTGTGTAAATATGAGTGACAAGAAATCGTTGCATTTGATTTAGTTGATGGAGATATGGCAGATTTATGACAAATGCAAAAAAATCCCTATTGTGCATTGAAATAAAATGCAAATGTGCAGAGGTATATAATCTTTTCCTTATCTGTCCCTATGCATCTTTGTAAGTTTACAAACTCATGAGGTACCAAAACCTTTAGATCTCAGAACACCCGTGTTTTACTCAAATGATGCTTATGGCAGCTTGGTCTGGCCTTTTTTTTGTTTTCTTATTCTTTCTTATTTTCTTCCTTCACAGCCGCAATCTTTTGGCCAGCTATAATGTAAAATTCCTGATTCTTTTTGAAAACTCATGTTTGCCAAACGGTAACCTCATAGATTATTCTCTTGTCAGCAAGGCTTTTAACCACAGTTTTGGCAGAGCCTTAAAACATGCCCTTTCTCAAGAAAGAGTTGTCTGGGCTAGAAAATCATTGGCATTAAAAAGAGGTTGTCATAGTGATTGAAACCTCCTCATAGACATTCCTTAGGAAAAGTAGGCTGCAAGATGCACCTTTGTAGTCCCTTTTTTAAGTAAGGGACCCTTTAAATTGAAGAGCCTATTTCATTGTCTAAATGCAGATTTCTGTCACTTGTAAAACAATAGGACTCTGGAGTGCTGTTTGTGTATCAATGCTTCTTTTAATTACTTTTTACAAGAAATGACTCAATGGGAATTAAGTTCCAATTCCTTGCTATTGCAAGGCACCAGGTTTTTAGGTCTAAACCAGGATCATAGCTTAGTTCCCTAGATTAACAGGAAAAGATTCGAGGAAGACACTCCAACTGAGCCCTGAATGACCAGCTCTGAGCGGGCTTGAAAAGAACAGCCTGGGAAATCCTTCCTTATAGAAGTTTGGTCCCTTGCCTGGAAAGACCTAAACAAGCTTGGGAATTAACTGTTACCTCTGGAGCAGGCAGATCCAAATGTGTCACCAGTGTGTTTGGCTCTGGACAGAACTATGCAGATACAAAAGAGAGAGTTGAGAATATGACCAAATGATTTTTATGCTAAATCTAAAAATACAGTATTGAATCAGTATGGTGGCTTTTTTTAATAGAGAGATGTAATTTTTTTATTTGAATCACTGCTATATCTGTGCTGTATTTCTCAATAAGACTAAAATAAGATGAGGAGGCCCGTGTTTCTTTACTATATAAGGTGAATCAAAATGTATGCTGAATAATCTGGGAAAAGACTGGAAGATAATTAAGCTAGGAATAAAATATGTGCAGGGGCTGGGGTGAGGTTGTAGAAGTCTATTGGCAATTTTATCTTTCACTACTTGGAGTCCCTGGATGTGCTTTATTCCATACACCTACTTTCAATTCTTTCATAACACATGCACATGCAAGGAATATTAATTAGATATACTCGTGGCTAGCCCAGAGCTATCTGTTAGGAACCTACTTTTTTACCTGGTTGCCCAGCAAGAAAGGTCTAATCCTGAGCTATTTGGAGACAGTGGCAGAATGAGAGGTGTTGATGTGAGCTGCATTGGATTTCAGTGCCTATTTCTGCAACAAAATTAACCCCAAATTCCAATCCTGTTGGGTTTAAAGAAAGAGACAAAGAAAGAGACCTTTAGGAAGATCTTGTTATTTCTGGAAGTACCCAAAGCCCTGCTGGGAATGAGGCCTAATGAGAACCTATTATTGTTCTTATTGTTGTCTCTGAAGTCAAAGGGACTTCTGCAATCGACTTGAAAGGAGCAGGACCTGGGAGCCATTTATTTTACTTTCATTCCCTGCATGAGAGTTCATCAGTTCCAGAATAGTAACTTCAGGGTTTGTGGGTATGGGAAAATCCATCTGGGGGAGAAACAGGGGCTATTTTTTTGTATTGCATCACGGTGTCAGGGAAGTTGAGCAAAGCTGAAAGCTGCGGTGTAGTTTAAATCTGTCTCACCATAGGTGCGTCTATGTCAGCATTTTAGTTCAGATCACAAATATGCTTTTGAAGCAGATCTGCTGATCATTTCTGCTTACTACACTGCGATGTGCTTCGTGCAGTCACTTGTCCAGAGTGCTCACTTTAAACACAGCCAGTTCTCAGGACAGAGCCAGGACAGGCAAGACCAGGAACCCCTAAAATGCGTGCAGGGAAGTTGTCAGCCCATGCTCTCTTTCACCTCACAGATCCCGTTGCTCTGCCATGTCACCATCATGTGCCTGTGCTGCCACAGCAGCCTGGAGGGGAATATGTGCACCACCCCGAGTTTCCCAGCTGTCCATCCTTGTCTGGGTGTCAGGCAGCAGCTTGGAGCAAGTCTGCAGGGCCTCATCAGGTGAGGAAAATCCACAGGACGGTCACTAAGCTCTCAAGATAACAGGAGACAGGTTTTGTCATTTTAGCACACAGCCATGCTTGCCCCATGTCTGTCTTCTCTTGCTCTTAGGGTGCTGCAGCAGGTGCTGAGTTACTGCTTTCATAGAAAAGTTTTTCTTTTCACATATGCAGCTGATTTAAAATATTTCAAAAATACTGGAATATTGAAACATATTTAGTAATAGATTTTTAAAGCAGCTCAGCATGGTTGGACTTGGCATTACGCTTGGCAAAGGGATTGCTACAGGTGACCTGATGGTTGAAACAATGTTTTGAGCAATATTTGTCTGCCTTTTATTTTTCAAAGCTATGAAGTTAAGGAGGACCAAAATCTGATGCAACTCATAATTCTTATGTGTTTTCTCCACATGAGAAACTGCTGTACATACTCATTCAAAAATCCTTTAGGAAGAATAATAAAGGCATTTGGCAAAATTTGCTTCAATACTCCCTGTATGATTCCTCCCACCAGCTCCGGGTGTGTGTCCAGCTGCTGTTTCAGCCTGGAGCCTTCCCTGTGCCGGTTCCCTGGGGTTGTTGCTCGCTCCATCCCCTGGTGCCCGTTCCTGGCGTTAGGGACCTGCGGAGCGCCTTTGTCCCCGGGTTACTCATCAACATCGGCCGGGGGCCGGGGCGCGGCCGGGGGCCCCGTTGCTGTGGCTACCGGCAGCATCGCGCTCCGCTTGTAAATGCGATCTTTGACCGCAGCCGCTGCACCGGAGGAATTTTCACAGCTCCCGGAGAAGACAAAACTCCGGGAGCCGGGATGTAAAAGGTTATCTGATACAAGGTGGATGAAGCGGAGGCTTGTTCTCTGTGAAAGCGAATCCCTCTGCTTCACAGTGAGGGAAATGTTGGGAAGATTTTAAAGTTTCAGGCGTATTCCCTTGCAGCTATGGTCTTGTTAAATTTGTTTTCTCTAGCTCCACTACAAGGGTCGTACACATCGGTAGGAGTTTGGCCGTTGGCCATTTGCAGAGGTATAAGGTCACTCAAAATTGTTCTTGCACTTGTGTGTTCGCAGCAAGAAAATTTTAATGAGTCTTTCATCGGTAGCAGCCAGATCGTATCTGCTCCAGGGTATCACTCATCTGGCCCCAGCAGAATTAACGCGTTGAATGCCCTGAGCTACGGGCTGAACTTGCAGAAAAGGAGCCCAGGTCTTTGTCTACGTAGCCACAGCAACAAAACCACAGATGAATTACAAGTTTCTCCAGGATCTGACAATAAATATGCTTTAGCCTAAAAGATTGTGATCACCTGCCTATAGAAGGGTGTTCTCAGTCCGGACTTTTTGCTTATTTGTTTCAAAGTGATGGGTCCTTGAATAACAGAAATTGGGGCCGGTGCACTGGTGACATCATAATATAATTTCATTTGCCATTGTACTTTGTCTCACCTGTTCACTGTTAATAACTTTATTTTTCAGGAGAGTTTGTACCCATAGACTCTATCTATTCGGTATTACATTTTTATTTACTTGAATTGTTTAAAATGTTTAATTCAGGGCACGTGTTTAACAGAGGAAGGGGCTGTGTGGTGCTGGCTGAAATGGAGGTGCAAGAGGTGCAGGTGCTGGGATTGTCCCCTCTTGCTGGGACTCTGCCCCCCCTCACATGTGCTTCAAACATTCCAAGCTCTTCTTAGGATTTTAGAATTCCTTTCCTTCTTCCCATACGTATGAGTTCAGGTCTTATCTGCCTCTATTCCTTCAGTTCTTAAATGGAAAAATACACTGGCACCTGTGCAGTTAATGAAAATACAAGGAATTATTGCCTGCCTGAGTTTAAAATCTGTGTGATGGCTCTGAGCAGATCCTCAGCCCTAACAGTGTGAAGATGGCAGCTTGCTGCTAGGAGTGGAGGTCCTGCCCCTAGGTCAGAGGACAAGAAGGGGTGACAGTGACATGCTGTGCTGGCTCCAGCTTTCAGGGACAGGGTGAACAGCTGGTCTCTTGGATGGCGTCAGGAATGAATCCAAGGGAGTTAATGCAGTTAAACCTGCATCCAATTTTTTCTTAGTTCCCTCTTTGCTGCTGTGGGAAGCACCCAAAACAAGGATGATTCAGCAGGGCCAAACAATATGAGCTTTTGAAGATGCTCTCCTTGCACCAGTCTGGGAGCTGCATTCAGATCTTGAGAGGTGCTGCAAGGAGAGACATCCCAAGGCAGGCGTGCAGGGGAAGGCAGTCAGGGGGTGTAGCAGTCGGGGGGCTCCGTGGTGCTGCGGGATCATAGCCCCAAACAGAGATGATAGGCCAGATACAGTTTCACTGGGGCTTGTACTGTGGCATAAAGGGTTCTTTTTTAGTGCAGCCAAGAATTCCATTAGCCTTTTCTTTTCCCAAACAGCCTGTCTCCTACCTGCTGGCAATACGTTTTGATTACCTTGCATCATATAGTGTGACTTATATGGTTTTGTTCTAAAATGCATCTCTTTATTTTGCTCACATTACAGTGAAGTCTGTCACTTCACTACAACCAGCTCCCACAAGCCTAAAGTCATACAGTGTCTTGATGATTCCATGAGTCTTTTCCCACTGGGAAGGTGAGCAGAATTTGGTTGCTGGTGGGACCAACACCTGTCCAGCACAGTCTGTGTGACATGGAACATTAAATGTATTGAACGGATATGAGTGGTCTAGGTTGTGAAGCCTTAGAGCCTGTGAAATTGCAGTGATACGATGACATTACAAGGTGCTTGACTTTACAGGAAATCTTTTGCTCCTTTCTTGTAATTTTTGAACATTTATCTGATTTGTAAGGACAGAATTCTGCCATCTCTTCCACATGAGTACTCTGAGAAAGCGTCTCTTCTGTTGTGTCATTAATGTTACAATATTGCCTGTGTGCACCTCTAGTCCCTATAATGTCACATTGCTTTGGACTAGAAACTTGGGAATAGTTATTCATTACTTTAATGGAAAAAAACATCCAAAAGATCCATCAAAATTAAAATAGTAGATATTAGGGACTATAACTCTTATGTTAGTAACTTTGGCTGCTTTAGAAGAAATCTGTACTATGAAAAAGCTCGTATCTGCTAGCAAAAGTATCTTAAAACTGTTTATATTCTTGCTGAATTACATATGAATGGTCCTTCTGCTGTGAGAGGTAAATATGGGTTTAATTACACTTTTTGGTGGAGATCTTTTAGTTTCTCTGTAGATTACCAACAACTTATACCCACTCCTGCCATTACCCATCATTGCAGAAAGCAGACTTCCCAGTGCTGACTCTCAGAATAAATTGGTCTGAGAAACTGTTGGCAAACAAAGTGCTGCAGTTAGATGGTTTAGAACAGCGCTAATGAGGATAAATTTGCAGGGATATTTGGCGTGATTCAGCATGGCTGTCAACCGCGTTTGCTGTTTCTGCCAAAAATACTAGAACGTGTAATTTGGTTGCAAGTGGTCAAACAGTTTTCAGGTATAAACAGGTCAATTCTCAATAGAGCAGAGACACCAAAGCTTATTATAATAATTTTCAGGTCTGAAAACTCTATCACTCATAAATATCTCTTTAGGCACCAACACTACAAATTCTTGCCTGAGTGAGCTAGCTTGTCTGCCTTGAGCAGTTTCATTAAATGAACTTCGTTCTGATTGCCTGGGTAGGAAGAGGTTTGCAAGACCAGGTCAACAATTTGACTTACTTTCTCACCTTGTGCTAAACTTCATTGTAACAAACTCCTTGTTACCATTTTAAATTCATTTTTAGGAGGAAAGACTGGTTTTGATAAGTGATCTAGACCCTGTTGTTTGTCCTCTTTTCGTATGGATTTTTCTTGCCTGTGGATTTTGTAGCGTTTTTCTCTGTTGAAACCTATTCTTTTAAGAATCATTCTTTTGCTTAGAGCTGTTTGCTTGCAGAGATTTATGTACCTAAAGCGCTGAGGTTGCTTGTACAGTGGATTTCCATGTCTCGCGTATTTGTCTCCCTGTCGGATTAACCGTTCTTGCTGTGCCACTAGGAACATCTGTCAATCTTTTCTGCCCTGTCTGGCAGCTTCATTAAGGATCTCAAATGCATGTAAACACCTTGGGGCTGGGCCTGTCTCTTGGCCAATGCAGTGTGTTTGGGAAGTGCTGCACTAGCAACAGTTCTAAGTAACAGACACATAGTGTGTGAGTAGTCAGAAACAATAGAAAATTCATGGTCTCAATTTGAAGGGTTTGGGACTGGCCTCTCTCGCAAAAGTCATTGGGATAGGGAGAATTTGGACTTTTCCAGGTCAAGCTTTTAATCTCCTGAATGTCCACGTTCTCTTCTGTATTGCAATTTACTGATGGAAAGGTATTTGAGGTCTTGGTAGTTTTGTTTATTTAATGGGATTTTTGTGTGATCACTTAAGGGAATCAATGAGTTCTTTTGTGTTTCTTAATTTTATTTTATACTTGCATCATAGGTTATTGGATGGATCAGAGAAACAGTTTATTCTTGCTACATGCATTTCAAGTGACATTTCCAGTGGTGACCATAAGGAAAAGAAAGCAAACAAATGTAGTGGACACAATCCTTTTTTCAGATACAATTACTTTTTCAAAGGTGTATGGATGGAATATACCTTCTAACCAGGAGATTCCTCAAGGAGAGGATAAGACCTTCACTGCCCTGCAAGGAAGGCAGAGGAATGGGTCTGGCAGTCACTGGGACTTTGCCTACAGAGTGGATGTGGAGTGAAATGTCCCAGGCTGTGCATTAAGAAGGTCTGTGAAATACAAGGTCTTTCTCCTTTCTCTTTTGAAGTGCATTTTGTCCTTTTTTGGAATGCAGCTTCCTTGGGCTGAGCATAATTCAAATAATCTGTGACTGATAGCTGTTATCAGTGCTTCTCTTCTTGGACGCAGTTCAGGGATGGTGTGAAGAGATGACAACCACAAGTCAGGTCTGCCCCATCTAAAATGAATCTTTTCCATTTTTATATGGAACCTGTTCTTCAGAAATGATGTGAAAACTTTTTTAGTGGATGAGTTACTTCAAGTGAGTTTTCAGTTGTTTTCACTATGGAAAGCATGTTATGTTTTCTGACTTGGCTCACTTCAGTTACCCAAGTCATGGGATCAAGCTGAGGGACTTCTATAATCCTCTTGGCAAATTTGCTGAAGTCAGTAGAGTTTTCCTCTCTGAGCCCTTTGAGCTGACCTTATGGAAAATATGGGTGCCTTATCTAGATTATGATTTCTCTCAGGGTAGGTAACATGCACTAGTTAACTGCAGTCAGAATTAAACAAGAACTTCCCTCCCATGTATTCAGTACTCTCCTACGCTTCCTTCCAGTGCTTCTACTGATATTGGCAGTGCCAACATAGCTCTTGCTAATTAGTGTGCCTTCGTGGGACTTCTCACTTTCCCACTGGATATGGATGGCAGTCTAGGAGCAAGATCCTTCTTTGTACCCAAATAGAGAAGGCAAGGGACTGTAGCCGTAGCCACAGGGGAATTTGGTTTGTTCTTTCACTCTAACTAGTTCAGTCTGTTTTCCAGGGAGTGCAGATGGCCCCGTTCTGAATAGTGTACAGACTTTCATTTCCTCTGTGTTTTTCTTTATAAATTGTCTCTCTGTATATATTTGGGAATGTACCAATATCTATATATATTTATCTTTTAAATAGTTTTAAAATTAGCTTTTTAAGGCAATGACAAACTATGGTGTTAATATAAGATACAAACATGTTGCCTTCTTCTTATATTTAGCCCAAATACAGTGAGTGGAGAGTGATTTAGTAGAGCTGTGAGAGTGTAATGAGTGCATTAGCAGGCTTATAAAGTCAGATTGTGAATCAAATCCTGACTCATGCACACGAAGTTTTGACTTGCTGAGTTAGTCTGTTGGATTTCACACACCCAACAAATTAATGAAGTATATGAATTATTGGCCTTTCAGCATACCCCTTTTCCTTTTTTAGTTAAAATGTTGTTTTCATTTTAAGTACAGACAGTTCATATTATAAAACTGTTTTGTAACTGTAGACTCTTTGTTTGCATTTTCCTGCCCTTACTTGGTAAAATTGATGCTGAGGTTTCCAGGAGATTTGCATTGGCAGAAGTCAAAGTCCAGCCTCAAAGGGCGGTGGGTGCCTCCTGCACAAAAACTGCATCTCATCCTTCTTCCAAGCTGCTCTTTGCCTGTTGAGCAGATGCAGCATGGTCAGGATGGCAAAACAGTTCCTGAGCCAGAGGAGTAACGGAGGCAGCATTAACACTTTTTTATGGCATTAAACTCTTGCAAGCAAGCACACTTACTGATTTTCTGAATGCCCTCACTCCCAGAGCCCTGTGATTTCACAGCTATCAGTTTTTCATTTTTGAGGTTAAAAAAACCCAAAACACTTTAATGAGCAAACGTTTAATTGCTTTAATATAAGATTTCCCAACCTGCTGCAATTTCATTTTAAAATCACGTGTTGTTATGAGAAAGCCATACTCTGACAGTTGTGCCGCAGTTTAATAGAGTCCTGGGGCCGAATTCTGCTGTGTTTGCGTTCAGCAATGCTTTGTTCCAGGAGCAGTTGTATGGCAATTACCAGGTGTACATTACTGCACACCATGAGTAAGCATGTGATTTAATTACCTCATGGGAGATTCTCCTTGATGTAAGAAGAAATATTGACCCTTCCAAAATCTAATACCTGAACTTTAGTGAAAGTAGATAAAGCTGTTTTCTATCGGAATACCAAGTGTACTAATTCAACATCAGGAGCTCACTATAAGAATGTAGTGGGAAAAGTTGGCCACAGTTCTGGAAGAATTGTGGTATGGGCTGGAGCCTGTGCCGTTCCCAGGAATGGGAATTTTTCCTTTGACTTGGTGAAGAGCAAGATAAAGATCATTTTTCTGTGTTCTGAGGGACCAGTTAAACAACTCATGTTGGTCACATTCTCACGGTAAGCCTGTGGACTAAATGTGCAACTACTTCTACAGGTAGGTAAATGCCTCTAAATTAACACTGATGCATTAACTAATCTAATCCTTTGCTGTAAATAATGTCTGTTATGTGCCATATTTTAGCATGTTGGGATCTGAAGAGATTTGTAACAGAGGAGCAGAGCATGCATTCTAATGAGAGAGAGCAACACACAAGCACACCTTACTTTTGGGGATCTCAACTGGACATTAATTGGTAGAGACTTTATTAGCAAAATTCTCCTTTCAAGTCTGTTTACATATAATGCACTAAGCACCTTTTATCAGATTTTTTTCAGAGGGAGTGGCAAGAATCTCTGATGACAAAACTCGTGTCAGTGTGTTGTGTTTGCAGGTAGCTTGAAGGAGGAGATATATGCTGTACAGTTTATTCTCATCAGGTGGACAAGAATCCACTCGTTGATCATGGGGTTCTCTTAATTTTGTTCGGTTGTTCTTCACTGAGTGTTTTAGGTTTTTGTTTGAAAGATGTATTGCTGCCCTGTAGATTTCTCTGTTGTTTGTCTCTATAAAGCTGCAGAACCGGGTTCTTAGCTTCTGACTGAAGGGGCATCTTCTCATCTGATGATTTTGAAGCTGGAAGCCAGGGGAGCGGGAGATCTTTGTGTGTGCTCAATTTATCTTCAAATAATTTAGGAGTTAATTTCCTGGGGTGTGGACTCAGGATCTGCCTCCTTCCCTCACTGGGTCCTTTCTGGTTTGCAGACTAAACCAGATTGCCTGTCTTGCCTTCTCCACTTGACTATTGCAGCCAGCCTTGTGGCATGTGCCATGGTGAGGAAAGGGTGCCTGGAAATGGCAGGGCAGGATGTGATCCCAGGAAGGGCAGGGACAGCCATTAGGTCTCCAGCATTAGAGTCGCCTTTGCTTCCCAAGTCACATATCCTGGGGGTTACACAGTGTATCGTTTTGTTCATTGTCTGAAAAATTTGTGCGACTAGGGAAGTCTGTAGTCTATGGTCTCTTTCTTCATAAATACCAGCTCAATAATTTTAATTCTTGAAAAATCTGCAGTACTGTAAATGCCTATAGAGGCTGTGCCCTTTTGGATAGCATTTTCACTGGGGTCTTACCTTGGTATTCAGAGGAGAAGCGTACTCCTACTTAACTATATAATATCTGCTCAGATGAGTTACTGTCTGACTTGCAGATATGATTGGATTCATATGCTGTGTTGGTATGTTTGCCTTGCAGTATATATTACCAAATTTGAATGTAAGGTTGCTGGAATACAGCAGACACCAAGTCTACAGTACCTTCTGCACAGTGCAGCTGTCATGCAGAAGATTGATTCCTTGTGCCACAAAAATGTCTTGGGTGGTTCTTGTTCCTAAATGAGGGAAACAGATTTCTTATTTCATTACTTTTGCCCTCTCCAAAGTGTAGGGTGAGGACTCTGTGTCAGGCAGCATTGAAATATTGAAAAGTAGAAGACAATGGAAAGACAAGGATGTGACTCCCTTCACAGGAGGAATCCCTCTCTTATACAGAAAAAGTATTAATCTGTAAATTCCCTTTTAAGACTTACATCTATTGAAACAGGATTATTTGAACAACATAATAAAGGAAGTCATATAAAGTTTTTTATGGTGTGATATGTACCGCTTTCAATTATTAATAGAGAACTCTTTCATCAATGTATTTTTCTGTTTTGATGAGTAAGTGTTTTCACCTGAAGATGATGAGTGAAAACTATGAGAGTTCTTGTGGAACACGTTGCTCTGGCAGATGGATGGCCTGGGGCAGCTCATCAAGTAGGTGCCCGTTGCTCCTGCAGTGCCAGTGGGAGCTGCTTGGAGGAAAAACACTGCTTGACTTCTCATGCTAGTGACCAACTTACTGCTTCAAAAAATATGGCTGTAAAAGAGCTTGCTTTATGCTGCTTCAAATACCAGCTTGATCATAGAAGCCTTACTTACTTCATCATATTTGTCCACTGAGACCAAGACCAGAGGCCACTGCAGAGTGAAAAGAAGCTCATACCAGGGTGGACCTGAGGTGACTCCTCTGGCACGGGTCCTGGCTCCTCACAGGTTAGGCCTTGCAGTGAGATTCCTAAGGTTTTTAGGACCAGAGGCATAGATTAACAGAGAAGTGTTTAATAAGGAGATTCAAAACTTTCTGTGTCAGACATGTAGATGGCTATTTAAGAACTGAAGTAGACACACACAGGATGTGTTATACAGTTAGAGCCACGTCTGTCTCCTTTGGTCACCACTCATTGTCTTCAATACAAAATATTAGCCCTCTGTTTTTTTTTTTTTTTCTTTCTGTGCTACTTTTATAAACCTTTGGGCAGGAGCAATGCATTCTTGGCATTGTTGGGTATTTTGGGGGAACACAATTCCATGCATTCTTAGCTTTGGGAAGTGATCAGGCAGAAAGGTGTGAGCTAATGTCTGATGATTTATCATTGTTCCACCAGAAAAGGGACACAAGACTTTAAACAATTACTGGCTGTATAAGCTCATAAAGTTATTTTACATGGGGTTGTTTAAGCCCAAAATATGAATAGTGACAGACTTGCATACTGGAAAAGTGCACTTCTGTTTAAATCCATACGCATTATTTACTTGCTTGCATGATAATTTTGATAATGCAATAATGGAGAAAAGTGTATAAAGGAGAGATTTACTTTCAGGAAAAATATTAAGAATGTGAAAGCTCAATATGTCAAAATGTTGGGTACTTTGTTCAGCCCGGGAGGTCTTTATCTTTGTATTCGTAACAATGGTCTTCTCCAACCTAGGATTTAACTTTATTGATGGGCTGTCTTGGTGAATGGAAAACTTCCTTTCTGTACTGCTGAGAGAAAGAAAACAGCATACTTTACTGAGATTCCCCTTTTATTAAATCCAAAATCAGTTGCTCAACAACTGATTGTATGTTCTCGAGTTTTTCACAGCAGAAACCCTGCATTTAAACCTTGTTTTTATTCTACAGTGTGTAGTAGAAATTCTCTAATTTAAATCTAGTAGTTGTAAAAAGAATATGTCAAATGCTCTCTCAATTTCACTCTCTTTCAGAAAGCATTGGCAAATCAGGTAGGTAGTAAATTGTTTAAATTTACTTATGATTTCTGTAAAAATTATCTACAAAGTCATCGCGCTTCTAGGTTTTCTTGGACACGTCTCCTTTCTCTTGCCAGCAGTTTTGTCCAGGCAGAAAGACAGACTTTGCTTATATAAAAGCACATTATGTCGGGCCCTTAGTGTGTAAAAATTTTGCCTAAGGAGGTGTTTGATAATTAGACTAATTAAAAGTAAGCACTAGGGCAGATGCACTAAAGATATTTATGGAAGTTTATTCTCTGTATAAACAGAAGAGGAGCTATTTAAAAGGCTGAAAGCTTTATTTTGCATCTTTCAGGCTTGAACGAGAACACTGAGTAGCACCACTGCTACTTTGGCTTTAAAGATAACACTGCTGTGAAGACTCATCTGTTTTTAGGTACACAGTTTTCTGAGTGACAGTCTTTTGAAGTTTGTGATGGACTACTTTGTACAAACACATGCATGAAGTGCTTCCAGCCCTGGGTCATGATAAAGCCTCTTTAAAAGAAATCAAGTAGTGTATTTTGTCCTGGTTCACAACAGTGATATTGAATAACATAGTGAAAACCTTTGCTGCTTGGTGAATCGGGAGAGAAACAGCAGTCTGACCCTGAAGGGAGGAGAGTAGGATGTACAGAGCCTCAAGAAGGTGAAGTCCCAGGGCCTTTGGGTTTATATTATGAAAGAAATAAAGTTCATTTTGTTTTAGACACAAGTAAAATTCTGACTTCCTTCAACTGGGAACCATGGGCAGAGTGAGGAACTGGCTCTGAAGCAAAGCAGGGTGAGAGGGTGAGAACTGGAGGATTGGGAGGCAAAGGAGAAGGCTGGCTGTCATGGGAAGCTGCTGGAGTTGGATGCTCTTACTTCAACTGAAAAGTTTTCCTTTCCTGTCTGCTCCAGACTTTTCCTCCCAGCCCTCCTGGATGAGAAATACCTGTTATCCTGGATCTGACAAAATGTCTGTCTCTCAAGGTGTAAATATTCCTGTTTACAGCTTTACTAAGAGAGGGAATATGTGAAAGGGAAGAGTGGATGGGGAAGAACACATGCTGTGTCTTGAGGAACTTGTGTTTCCCAGCATGTGAAGGACACAGGAATTAAACTCCCTGCTTGAAAGATGTGACTCTCATTCATTGTCAGTGTTTGTCCTCAGTGCATATGTATGTATGTATGTATGTATGTATGCTTACATTTTTGCGCCTATGTCCATGTAATATATGGTCACATGTTGGGATTTTTTGGTTCTGTAAAGAGAGTGTAGCATGAGAAATTGCTTGTATTGTCATGTAATTACTTAGCAGCATTTGAAATAGATGGAAAATAGTGAACGAAGTTCCTTTGTGTTAAAAAAAGTCAAAACTGAAAACCCCCCAGCAAACAAAAAATCCAATTCCAATACACAAAAAATTATGGTATTCAGTCTCTGCTGATGGAAATGGTTCACCTTCAACTCTGAAAGTGGGGATTCTTTGAAATGAAGGAGTTGGAGAAAAAGAAAAAAAAAAAGTCCCAAGTCCAGAAACATTCCATTTCAGAAGTTTGAGCTTTCATGCTCTAGGAAAGGGAAAGCGTTTGTCTTTTTTCAGTATACATACACGTGTCTGTTTACAGTCAGAGTAGTGTAAACCTCATCAGAACCACTGGCATTATTTCATGTTGGCATCTGTGGGAATAGTAATTGTCTTGTGATCTTAATATTTTAGCTCCTCAGCAGAACTCGAATTTACAGGTGAAACATGCTGATATTTTCTTGTGAAAGTGTGAATTCACAAGGGAAAATTGAATATGTGGAATGGTATCATTAAAGTTTAAAGCTAGGGGAAATTGTACAAAGTCCCAAAACACAGACACTTAGGCTCAGATCTGCTTCCATTATAGCAAATGCCAAAACTCCTATTGTTTTCCTTAGGAACTGGATTAAGACTTCCATTGATATCATGCCAGTTTGAATTCCTTCTCTTATTTTTGATCTTGACAATCACTTTTTCCATTGCAGTTCTATTAAAGACTTATATCACAGTATAATAAAACTCGGTGAAAAAATAACTTAATGCACCTAAATTATTATGCAAATGGATACAAATTAAAACGCATTCACATAATTGCAATTCTCTCTTTGCAGCAAACAATAGAATCTAAACTTTATTCTTTTTGTTTGCTAATCAATTTTCAGTTCATTGTTTCTTTTCTTCCAGGGGTTTCTAGAGTATCAAAGTAATTGAAAATAATTGGTCTTTCAGTTGTTTTACAGTTAGTACTTGAATAATTAAAAATTAAACAGATTATGCATGTTGGATTTTAATAGAACAATTAATTCAGTGGCATTATTCAGTGGCCTCTCTTGAGCATGCCTGGCAGTGCTCAGCCCCAAACCAATGGAGACCAGTCTAGAACACAGAACTGGCCTCTGTATTTTGGCAGCCATTGAAATCACTATTATGGACTCTCCACAAAAAAAACAAAAATAAAAGGTCTGCAGTATCCTTTTATAACCCAGGAGAAGCTGCTGCAGCAGAGATTTGGGAGCAGTGGCAGTGAGAGATTCCGGGTGTCGTCTCTTCTTCATTCACTTTGGCATTTTTTCTAAGACTGCCGTAGAGGTGTCTATGTGGGGATCATATGTAGATCTGAATAAATAGTCCTTAGTCAGTGTCAACACAGTAAATTCTGTCAAAATTGACCTCAGTATGGCCATCTTCCAAATTATGTATTTACATTATTCTGAAAAATTGTTAACTTGGTTTTAAGATGTATTGGCTCAGAATTTGCATGTAGAAATAAATGGAGATACTGTAGGCTGTCAGTGTGCAACTTCGCTGTTGTTTGGGCTGGTCATGGTTTATTTCTGGTTGCATGATTTTGATATGAGTTTAAAGATGTGCTAGCAAAGATACAGTCTGAAGAAAATTGATATATTGCATCTAAAATGTTTGTGGTGAAGAACCAAAGTGTCTTATGCCATGTTGGCCATGGTTCTCCACAATGAGAATTCCTTTGCCTCCAGCCTTTGCATAGGACAGCTATAGGAGCATTGCTGTACTGTTTTACCACTTCATACAGCAAATATTACCGACAATTAAAGACAGTTTGAAAAATGTTTTTATTTTTCAGATTTGAAAAAGATTTAGTGAATAGACCAGCCTCCTGTCTACAATATGCAATACAATTTTTCATATACACCAAGAAATAGGACCTGACACAAACAAAGAGGAGTTCTGCAAGCTGCATCTGTTTTGGGACATTTCTATCCTTTACCTACATGAGCAGGGGGTTCAGGTAGTGCACACAGATACTGAGGAAATAGTGGTATGATCAGAGGCATTGTTCCCTCTTCAAACGTTGTTTCCTCTTCTGTACACATGGACACACAAACATGAGAGGCAGAATCTTAAGTCAGTCCCAGCAGCCTGTTGCTCCCTGTGAAGCTCAGGCCAAGGCCTTTGCTGGTTAATGAAGCAGACATCCACAAATTTTCACTGTCCGTGTGACAGGACAGGTTTTTAATAGGGATAATGGGGGGCTATGGAATCTGTTGCATTCACTCAGTGCTCTGTGGTGGTTCTTAGGGAGCAGGAGCAGGTTTCTGTGTTTTCCCTTTGTGGCTGAATCAGGAAAAGAAGCATATGTTAGATAAACTCAGTTAATGGAAATGTTAGAGACACATTGTCCCTAGGTTTTTCCCCTTCTTTTCATATATTTCATTCTACATACATTTCAAAAGGAGCAGGTATTGCCAAAAGGAATGAGCAGCATGCAGGGACAATGAAACCTGAATTTGGCAGCCAGCAGCCTGCCAAGGGCTGGGAACCAGGGGGTGCAGCCTTCACAGGGCGCCAGACCGAGTAGGCTAGACCACATGCAAATGTTGATTTGAACTGTAAAGGCAATTTTGGGATGGGTCTTGCTGGGATGGGTGTTCCAGATCATTCTCATTTGCCCAGGGCAGATGTATTACTGTTTGAGCACTTGGTTGAGACTCAGAGAGCTGTTAACTTTACTGCTGGAACCAGGGATGCCAAGTTCTCTTTTCAGTAATAGCCCCATAAGCCTCTGTGAAGCCAGTGGAGTTATGTCAGGTTGGCATCTTTGGGGGTGAGGACAGTGTTTTACTTCTGGGCAGCCTTCAAATACACAGATTAAAAGGGATAAGTTTCTTTTGTCTTGCAACAAAACAACCAGCTCTTCTCTGAACAGATCTGTGTGGGTTTTGGTGGCCTGAGTCTTTAATCCATAGTGCATGAAGTGTGGTGTGAAGCTGCTCTGCTCTTGCTCTACTGCTCTCCCTTGCTTTGCAAGCTCTGCACACATGCTCACAGCTGGGTGGGCTTGTCTGGAAATGTGCACTGAACCTGTGTGGTTTTATTCTTCAGCAGTCTTCTAACGCTCCACTCAAGAGTTGCTAATAAAATTGTCTTTTCTGTGGAGGTCTGATATCATATGAGCTCTGTTTTTGAGCAAATTTACATTATGTCATGGCATGTGATGACAAGTCTGAAGTGTTGCAAAGCACTGGGGTAACTTTTGCACCCAGGGCTGGAGGGGCAGCTCCTGATAGATACCCCTGTACACATACACAAAAATCTGTGTCAGTTCTGACTGCAGCAGGTTTATGGGCTGTGCAAAAGGATTTCAGTAGATGTGATCCCTCACGGTGCAGCTGTGACTTTCTGCTTTTTCCTTTCAAAGGAGAGACACGTAGTTTCTGTGGCTACTTTGGAGTGTTACCTGCCTAAAAAAATCCCTTGATCCCTATGCTCTCTGAGTTGCCTCTCAGGTGAGTGAACACAAGCTTAGTAGAACACAAGAGCTCAAATAGTAATCAGGTGGTTGTTTGGATAGTAATACTTTTTTTATCATTTTCTTCACAAAAGGCTTAGCGAAGGTGTGGATTACTTGCTAACAGCTGAAGTCAAGCAATGATAGGCAAGTCCTTTCTCTCTATTTACACAACATAACGCCAGAAAGCAAAAAGTGTTTTTGAAATAGTCTCTGTGAGCACTATAAAAACAAATGTCTCCACCCTTCACAAATAAAGGCTTTACTAGAGAGGCCATTTGCCATGTACAGAGCAGAGAAAAGGAAATAAAGCTGGTAAAAGTACCCTGTTCCTGATGGAAGTGAGAATCCTGGCCGTTCTGTCCATGTTTGCAAACATATCTCTGGTGACTCCATGAGCTCCACAGAGCTGAGCACGGAGGAGGAAGAGAAAAGCTTTGGGGGAACAGTCAGAACATCAACCACCTCCCAAACTGGTGCATTTTTAGAACAGGTTTGGGTAGAGGGTGATGCCATTTGGCTCTTCTGAGAGCTCCTTAGCAAGAACTGCTAGTGGGTCCTCAGTTTCTGAAGGCTGATACTTGGCCATAGCTCATTCCTGCCCTGAAGATACCTGTTCCTGTGCTAGTTAGTCACCAGTCTTATATTTTGTACGTTAGCTCCTGCTTCCCAAGCAACCAGAGGTGAACCACAAACAGGTTGCAACAAGACCTTTTAAAATGCTGAAAGGTTAGAATGCAGCAAGTGGGATTTTCAGCATGTTAAAAAAAAATCTTGTAAACCTTTCATCCCCAAATTTTTAATGGATGTTTTTAGTGCATGTGTATCTTTCTAGGAATAAAAAAATATTTGAGGAGATCTAGAAGTATAAATCTGTAAATTGAATTGGGAAGGCACTTCAAATTCAAGAGGGACAATGAGACTCCTCTCCAGCATTTCTGAAGTGCAGTAGGATTTGTGCATTTGTGCAGTAGGATACAAGACCTTGTAATGATTTTTCCAGTTGTTTATTTTTATGTTTTTCAAGATGACTACTCTTCTGTCTGCCTTTTACTCTTCAGAGGGAGCTTGGCATGAACCGTGAGTTATCTCAGATCTCAGCAAATAGAGTTTCTGAGCCCTACATCAGCAGGTCTCCCCCACACCAAATAAAAATCCCAGAAAGGAGCATTTTTCACTCCGTGTTCATACAGAGTAGAGGATTACTAAGTTGTCTTCCTTGCACTGAAAAAGATCTGTGAAGGCTTCAGTTGCAGAACATGCAGCTGTTTGAAGTCTCCCTTTGGTGCACTTTGGAAGCTGCATAGTGCTCTCAATTTAACATGTGCTGTTCAGGTGGCATTTTGGTGCTCATTCTGATGGCCCAAAAAGCACAATGGCAAAAGCCATTGCTTTTGCAACCCTTTCCCAGTGGGGGCTCCAGGAGGTGTTGGTGGAGGTGGTGCTCAGGAGCCGTGGGTGGGCATGGCATGGGGCAGGGGATGGATGGGCAGTGGAGTGGGAGCTGCTGCTGCAGTGGCCCCATGCCCTGCCTGGGGACACTTGCACAAGAGGCATGTTAGCAAAGTTAGTGCTGGAGTGTAAAGGAGCTGGGCAGCCCAGGCAGGGAGTGTTGGAGTGAGTGGCAATGGAGGAATGAAGTGAAACTCATAGTAGTAATTAGCTGCATACTGTGGGCTAGGTGAAAAATCTGAGTGTTTTCTCTTTTTAGATACTTTTTTACATGCTGTAATAAATGTAGGATTATGATGACCAGCCAAATAAGCTGGGGTGACAAATGAAATGAGCTTTATACAGGAAAGAGTGTTACATTGCTGTTCCCATCTTCAGTTGAAATATGTCCAGTGCATTTTTCTATTGTTTAAATTACTTAATTGCTATGTTCTATGAAGGCATTATTTTTCTTGTCTTATTATTCTTTAATTTGTAAGGTAAACTTTAATTTGGGGCCAGAAGGTCAGCTCATTACTATTTTTTAATTTTTAGTTAAATAATTTTGCTTTTATCAGCTCATTACTATTTTTTAATTTTTAGTTAAATAATTTTGCTTTTAGTAAGTCTTTCAGTGCTAATTCTCTGTCCTGTAAAATAAGTGCATTGAATAAAATGAGGAGTAAGAAACATAGGCTAATAATAAAACTGACCAGGAGCAGGGTGCCACTGGCTTGCCTGGTGGTACTATGGATCATGGGGTCTGCAGCACGTCATCCCTTGCAGAAACAGCTGCTCCAGGAATTTCCTGAGTTTCTCTTGGCAAAGGCAGTCTCTGATGCAAGGAGGAAGAACACCTCGGGTGCCAAGCCTTGAAAGGCTGAAGACCCCTGAGCTAACCAGCATTAGTCTGATGGAGACAGATTAATGTGCTTCTCCCAGCATGTCGTAAAATATTGCTAAAACCTTCTAAATGCTAGTCTATACAAGTTAATCAGCTGAATTTTTTCCCTCTCCAGTGCCCTTGGAAGGTGTGCTCTGTGTGTCTGAGCTTTACCTGAGCTTGGCTGTTTGTTCTGCTTTGGAGAAACACAGCAATAACAGATGATAGACATTCTTTCTCACAAACGTATTCCTTTTTCCATACTCCTCCTTGAATGAGCTTGTGCCAGAAGTTGCTGAGCTGTTAGGAAGGTGCCGGAAGCTGGTAATTTGCTCTCCTATAGCTTCACAAAAGCTACCAATTTTTTGTGTAGTTCTTACCATCTAAAGGCAAATATAATTAAGAAATTTAGTTGGTTTACAAATAGGTCATGGACCATCTAATAAACTGCAATTGTTGACATTTTTGTAGGCTTTTTCTCCCAGACATTGTTTATGAAAGGCAACTGGCAAAAGCAATGAGACAAAAACTGCTCTAGGCTCCTATTCTGGGCAGCACTCAACCTCTCCAGCTCCTCCTCCTCTTTCTCGCCCCAGCGTATCTTTTGAAGCTCCCTTTGAGTATTTTCATGTATGTACATGTGCTACACTTCAAATGGCCCAGTAGTTGATTTTCTTGTACTGAGAGCTGTGGGTTGTTAATTGCTAGGCTGGTATTAATGGGTTTCATCCAAATTCTGGCTTTCCTCCGATGAGGCTGCAGTGCACGTTCAGTGCACGTTGATTTCAGCTGCCATGCGTGCTAGGCAGGGTGTCCCAGCCCGGCACAAGTATCCTGCCACACCTCCTGAGGGGCTGCCACCTTCACTAGGTCAGTCTGGAGGACTGGCTGTCTCCAGCAGCACAGAGAGTTGTGTGTCTCAGCCCCAGTCAACCTCTGGAGCAGCTGTAGGTGCATGCATGGTCTTGCTCTTTGTGAGGGAGCAGCAGTATGTCAAGCACCAGATCTGCTGCAGGCAACAAAGGGTCAGGGTAGAGTCTGTTCTTGAAGCAGCCAGTAAATTTACCATCAGATTTTTCTTATTTCAGTTTGCTGTGCATTGCATCTCATTCTTGTACCAGAATTATTTACTCCAGCCAAAGACAGCTGATCTGAACTAAAAAAAACTCTTGCTGGAGGCAAAACGCATATTCTGTCTTCATTACCCACACCAGACTGGTGAGAAAAAACAAAGACAGGGAGGCAAGGAGGACCAGATCAGGGAAAGAGTTGAAAGCAGAAGCCTGGTCTGCATTCAGGTTTTTGCCCATGATCTTGTGTGCTCAGAAGTTTGGTTAGTTGGATTCAGGAGAAGGAAAATAAGGGTCAGTCAAGGAATGACCTCGACCTGATCTTCTCAAAAACTGTCAGTGTTGGGTTGCGTAGTTGTGGTTCGGCGCTGTTGGTAAGGAGGCAAAACCAAACGGAGTGGAAGCCGCATCCTGTGGGGATCTTCAAGGAACAATAGCATCTTTCATACTTCATACTTCATGTCTATAAAACACATGAATCAACTCACCTGAGGCAAGAGAAGTCAGGAGCAGCTGACATCAACCACCAGGAGCCGAGCTGCTCATTCTTTCGGAGTTAGCGCATTTCCCGACCGACCCAGTCTGCGCTCTGGAGGCCGATCCCTCCTTCCCTGCCAATATGAGCTGGGGCCAGATGTTTCATGTACTTCTGCTGCTGTGTCAGACAGCTCACCCCTGCCACAGAGCCCACCGTGCAGGAGCATGGGGAGAGGCCCAGCTGGACCCTCCCAGGTGGAGGTGTTGTGTCGTGCCTTGGTGGTATCCTCACCGTGTGTGGTTATCCTGCACCATGCAGGGTGCTGAGACCAGCCCTACCCTGCATGGTAGGGTACAGCCCTGCTCTCCCTCATGATGGGAACTGGAGATCAGTGTACAGGGCATGGCTATTTTGGATGGTTTGGTTGTCTGAGAGACCACTTTCTTTGCACCCAAAATTACTATAGTTGGAGGTTTAGTACAAAAGGTCCCAGGGTGACCAAATTGGGATTTATTTTACCCATGACAAAACCCCTTGTAGCAAAATCCCACCCCTTCTTGCATGGCATGAGTCAGTGTTTCAGACACCAGAAAGAGCCAGAGAGAAGCTAAATTAAATTCATTTAATTTTTTTTGTTTTGCTGGGGCACTCAGCCTGGTGTGAAAGACTTCTATTAGCAGGATTATTCTCTTGTCAGATGGAAGCTAGAGATAACTGTCCCAGATGTGCATGTCTGGTTTGAAGGCCTGATTATCTTGTTCATGTCACTTCTTGGCCTCTTATCAAAGGAACTCTCACGAACATCACCTTTCAGCTCCTCACTCTCAGCTTTGCAAGGAGGAGGAGTATACACTTAAACCATTTCCATCTAGTAAGCCAATGTTTATAATTTTTTTTTCCTCTGGGGCAATAGTGTCAAGAGGAACAGGCTCCTGAGCATGTCAGGTGGGGGGAGGATGGAAGAAGGTTTCTCATGGCTGAGGACAATAGATGAAGAGCTGCTGTGCTGCAGCAGGAGGATTACAGCACGGTGCATTTGCCAAGCATGAGGTGCTTGTTGGATAGAGCCTTCTGGATGGCTGAGATTTGATTTAAAATAATTTTAAAATACTTTATTGGTGGAGTAGAGCTTAAAACCTAAAGGTATTATCAGGTGGCTCAAGAGGAGACCTTAGGGAAGATTCAGAAGTACTGTAAATATTCACTTTAAAAAAATCTATTATTACTTTTATCAATATGTCAATAGGTTAACTAGAAGCTCTGGTATTTCTGGAGTCGTTTACACAAAACACTTAGTAACTTTTTGTAACAAAAGTATCAAGAAGAGAAACCAAGTATTTCCTGCTTGTAAAATCCCCAAATGTCATTTGGCGCCTGTCAAGGTGTCACCCGGCTAAATAGAGGTATATGTCCTTCTGAAATCAGCCTGAACATAATAAATACAGGAGCTTCCATGTCTGTCATTCACTGGAAGGGAAAGCTTGTCCTTTCCCGAGGCGCTCTGACAAGGGGCTGTTTAATTGAGCTGAACAAACTGGTACTGGAGGGGCCAGGGCGGGGGGAGCAGCCGGAGGATGAGCAGCCCTGGCTGCGGGGCGGGCAAGGCAAGGCTTGGCTGGGAAACCCGCCCTCAGCGAGGAGTCCCGGCTGGAAACGTGGACGTGCCTTCTCCGTTCTCCGGGTGACTTCATGGAGTGCCGTGAAACATGCTGCACTGCAGCCCGCAGGGGAGACAGAGAGAGAGAGGAATTAAAGGGGAGGCAGGAGGAAAGAGTTAAAGTCAGTCAGTGTGGTGTGCCCAGTTAGATTGGCACAGGCAGCGGCTGTGACTCAACACTCTGTGACCATCTCTCGAGTCCAGGTGGACTGGAAGTTATTTCTGTGATTCCAGTAAAAACACTCTGAAGATATTCCACTTTTATCACGTATCATTTTTATCAGTAACTAGTCTATATTAAGAAAAGTGCAACCAGTGAAGTTCATGTTGGGTTAAGTTGGCTTCTGTCATGTCTGAATCCTGCATATGAAAGCATTACTGGAATTAACAATTTACTTGTATTTGGCTAATCAATTTTAGCTATGCTGACTGCTGTATTTATTCATTACTAGCACTAAACTGCCACATGTTGCATTACCAGCTAGTTGTTCCTTTAATTCTTAAGTCCTCTCAAGTCTCTTTTCTTGTAGTTAGATTCTACTATTTCTGTATCACAGAGCTGTTCTATAGATCTGCTAGCAGAATCTAGCATGTGTGGAAATGCATAGTGTGTTAAAATTACCTACTTCTTTACAAGGTGTGAAAAGCCAAGCAAGTTTATATTGTGCTGTGGTCTGTTCCTGATGTCCAGCTTTGGTTTCCTCTTAGACCTGCTTTGGGGTTTGTCCCATTTATTTGCTCCCATAATGTTTTACCTCCTTATTTTCCTCATTGTCATATGGGTTTTTGTTAGAAGCATCTAGCATTGCATCACCCACCCCTCTGCCTCCATTCTGTCTCTCCATTGCTAGTCCAAGAATCATTGTTCTCTGTTTGGTGGTGTTGCCTAGGTCACGAATTGCATCATTTATTAACATTTTTGCATAGCTCACTTCTTTCCCATACTCTCTACATTGTGTGTGTGTACATCAATGTAGCTGTCACCAAGCACGTTTATTTCACTTTTTAAATTAGTATTTTGACTTTTCAGGGTTTCTTTAAGCCATAAAAAGGAGCAGAATTGGCTTGGCAGAGTAACATATTCAGGCATTTCCCCAGGCTTGCAGAAAACCCGGATTACACAGACCTGAGAGGTTTGTCTGTGTTAGGAAGGTGTTTACATACTGGGGGCCTGTCAGCAGTGGAGGCAAATACCAGCCATCAGTGTGCCATGTGTGGCTTGGCTTCTTGTAATGTATATTGTGGTGTACAATTGAGGAGTGAGAATGTATATTTAGGGAGTAAGTAAAACTATTGTATTTTCTTTTACACTCTGTACTGGAGCCTGTACTGAGATCTCTGAGCCAAATGCCTTCTCTGGTGTTTTGCACTTATCTTGAAGCTCTTCTGAACTGTCAGTTGTGAACACAGGGAGTTTAGCACCCTCTTTGCTTAAGACCATTTAATCTTAGTCCTAACCTTTCATTGAAGAAAGCAACCGTGAGCCCTGCCCCTGAATGTTCATTTCTGTGGCACTCCTGCATCCCTTGGCTGCTGCCATCTCTGCTGACCTGCAGTGGGTACCAGAGCAAGCCTTCCTCTTGGCATTTCTAGTTGCACGTTTCTAACATGATCCTATTAAGCACTGCTGCCCTTCCCATTAGTTTTCACTTGAAAATACTGACTCAGAAAATTCCCCAGTATTCTTGAGCTGATCTACCCTCCATATGTTTACTGCATTAATCCCATCCTAAACTCACAGAAGGTAACATCACATCCCATTGTCTTTGTTACAGACTACAGGTTTTGTCTCTTTCCTGTGAAATACCAGTCACAGTTTCTTAGGTCATCTCTCTGTCTCCAGGCTTTGGCTCATGCTTGCCTTTTGAGTGTGAGATAGTCGAGTTTTGGGTTACCTGTGTCCCCTTCCATGCTCTGGTGTCTGCAGAAGCTGTGGCTCAGTCAGTCTGAGCAGTCTCTAAGCCCAACAGTAAATTCTCCACAAACATATGCCCCGTATCCATAAATCCTTTTCTGCAAGAGATACCTTTGCTTTGTTACTGTTATCTCCTTGCATTTTAGCAGCCTGCTGAGACCCAGAGCCTGGTGTATGAACACAGAACAGACAG
Organism: Sturnus vulgaris; assembly: GCF_052056855.1. NCBI lineage: Eukaryota > Metazoa > Chordata > Aves > Passeriformes > Sturnidae > Sturnus > Sturnus vulgaris. The sequence goes on from NC_142247.1 coordinate 59,621,078, forward strand.
CCCTTGGGGCTGAAAAAAGAAATGGTAAAAGTTTGCCAGGCTTACTCAGGGTAGGGATGGTAGAAGGGTAAGGTCATTTGTCTCTGTACATTTTCACCTACATTTGCAACTGGGACCTTCCCTTATCCACATTAACATGTGGAGAAGGCATCAGTGGCTGCAGCCACTTGCACCTGCTGTCACCTGCCATCACAGGAGGGCAGGTTCCCATTGGTGCTCCAGAAGAGAGAAGTTTATAGAGAGAAACAGAGGGAGGACTTTGTGGTCACTCTGGGAGGTGGAAAAGAGGACTGACACTGAGAGGAGATGAACTGTAGGGTAAATCTGATGCTGGGAGATAGAGCCCTGCTATGCTGGCAGAGCAGAGGGTAAGTGGCAATGTATCACAAGTAGAGGCTGCAGAGTGACCTTAATGATGTGGAAATCCTGATATGCCATGCCTACAGCAGCATGGTAGCTCTCTGATGTTATTCCTTAGCTCATGAGGATCCTGTGATCCTCACACCACTGCTTTGAGGACTCCACTTGCTTTTGTTGGTGTGACAGCTCTCCTTTCTTTGCTGTCTCCTTTGAGCTATGAGGAAGGATTTCCTACATTTTTCTTTGCAAGCTCTCTGCATCTGCTCCAACAGAAGCACAGCTTCAGGCAAGGGCTGACAGGACCTGAGCCCACACTGGTAGTACCAAACAAAACTATTATGTAATCATTGAATGATTAGTTTTCATGTCTGCATTCATAGTTTTCCCCTGCATGTGCTTCTCTGCCTACTTCTCTACTGACTCTTGGCCATTTGCATTTGAAGTAGCTGGGTTGAATATCAGTAGATGTTTTGTGACATTTTGGGGTGCCAGACTGGGACCTGCTCACCTCCTCAAACATTTACCTGCCTCTTTGCCCTGCTGTGCAAGTCTAGCAGCTGAGTAGAGAGGGATTAGTCTCTCTAGACAGGGCTTTCAGAAACAGACTTTAATTAAAGGTGCAGGATGGAGCTCAGTGATCACCTCTGATTACTGGTGCAAATGCTTTAAGAAGAGAAATTAGAGCAATGGTGTATTAAGAGGTGGATTCTCAGGTCTTTATCTCAAGCAGTTCAGTCTTTTTAAAGTGATTTAGCCAGATTCTGCCTCCTGGTGCCTGTGTGCAAACCTAAAATAACTCCTGTACACCAAAGGTGTTCCAGAGCAAAGCAGTTACTTTGCTGCTGTGGGTAGAGGTGAGTGTGTTACTCTGTGCTTGGAAAGAGGAGAGGGAAGCACCCAATTTATTTTACAGTGGTAAGTGATAATAGAGAAATAGTCTGTTTCATGCTCATATGACCTTGTTGTTGCCACATTATTTCTTTTGACATTTCTCAGCTTCTCCTGGTGTCTTGGGATTCTGGTTTGGTATTTTCTAGGACAGCATAATTATTCAAATCCCATGCCTTGCACAGCAGTGCACAGCATGCACCAAGTGAGCTCAGTACTTTAAATAATTACAGAAATATCATTACTTGGTTGCAAATAAAAAGAATCGTGAAAGAGAGGTACAAGATGCACTGAGAGACCTAAGGAGCCTCTCTGTACTTCCATCATCTCCAGAGTATCCTGTGCTTTCCAGATGACTCAGTCAGTAAAAGGCAGCACATGTTAAATGATGCTGTATTTTAAGGAATTGTAATATCATATCTATTGCCCTCAAGTAGTGTCTGGGTATGAGTCATGGACCTCTACAAAAACCCCGAAAATTCTGAGTGTAAACATCTAAAGACAAAAAGGTGCATTAGGTAGGTGATATTAAGATGTTTCCTTTTTCTAGATGCTGGCTTAACTTTGACCACCTGTTACAGCATTTCTGAAGCCTCAGGTTACTGCTAAAGAAACAACATGTAGGAGAAGTCTTGAGCCAACTGAGAAAGTGAGTTGAGAGAGGTCATTTACAGAGCTTGAGCTGTTTTAAAGAGCACAGGAGTCTGGTGTCACAGCACAGCTTCCTGTTCACAAGAGCCTCTTTCAGAGACAAATGTGAAAGAGTTTATCCACTAAACAAGGAGCCGGAAGCAGTCCTGGAGCAAGAGCATGGCATTGGATTTCCATATGGGGAGACTGTGAAATGTCCTCTTTGCCAAACAGGTCTCTGAAAAGGACACAAATTGGTAATTTTTTCCAGCTAAAATATCTTACTTTGAGCTTGAATATTCTTTGACATTTTCATGGGGGATTTTTTGTGTTGGTTTTTTTTTTTTTTTCTTTTAATTATGCATCTATCCATCCTAAAATTTTAATGGTTTTTTTTGCTTTTAATTTTACATCCATCCTTAATTAGAAGATTGTTCTCTTTGTTTTAATGGAACCAAAGTAGAAGATATGTTCTTCAACTGGGGAAGCACTTTTAAATTTTACTGTAATGAAGTTAGAGTTCATGTAAGAGTTCTTGAGTCTGGCCAAACCCACCTCACCCCATGAGCTTCATACCCATGAGCAGTTTTCCACCACGAAATGCAGTGTTGGGGTTTGCTTCTGCATCACTGCTCAGAGTAGGACACCCTTTTCTCCCTTCATGTCCTTGTAGCTACAAATGCAGCAGTTTGTTTTCCTGGGAAGAGAGAAAGAAAAAAAAAATAGAGGAGTAAAACCCAGATTCTCTGGGACAATTCTCTGTTCTTCTAGAGGTGGTGGAGGAAGAGCTGCATCCATTTCTTGTTAGCAGTCATGAGAGTCAGCCTGAGCTGGACATGAAGAACTTCTACAATTTTGGAAGATTTCTGGTAGAAATGTTTCTGCATTTGATGCTTTCTCCAGACATTGCAGCCACCTGTCACGACACTTCCATGTGCATCTTGCTCAGAGTTTTCTGACATGAGGAATGACATCTGTGTGACAGACCGGAGCTGGGTTGGGTGACAGCTGGGCATCACTGCTGGTCACCACCCAGCCTCCTGCCTGTGCTGCCTCTGACCTGGAGCGTGCCAAAGCCATCCCTTGCCTGTTTATGTGAATTTTCCTGTTCTTTCCACTAATATCTGCCTCTGTTGAGCTGCTGCTTCCTGTGCTGCCTGTGCACACTGGCAGCCCTGTAAACCTCCTGATCTGGGTTACAGCTGCTTTGCCTTTCTCCCCATTACCAGCTGTCACATCCAGACAGAAATAGTTCTTTCCATGCAAATACTGAAGCTCTGGTTCCCTTTTGCATGAGCCCACCTGTGAGACATTCAGGGAAATTGGTGCTTCAGGCAGCCAGTGCTGTGAGTTCCTGCAGCTGTGGACCACTAAGGGTAGGATTTGGCTGTCTTAGGACTCCACCTTAGGGAACAGCAGGTTTCCTGGAGGTTGGGAAGCAGAAGGGGGTTTCTGGTAGGCCCTGTGGAGAGAAGGGGCAAGTCTTCCCATGCGGGATGTTTTTGGGGTTATTAATGCAGTACAATGGCTGCAGATGTTAAAACTGAGGTTTTTTCAGCATTTAGGAAGCTCTTTCATGAAGATGCTCAACACTGGCCAAATAGAAAAATATCAGACTAAATATAAAGAGGGCTAAAGAGGTTCTTGAAAACTGATGAAATTTAAAAATAGCTAAAATACATTTTTCTTCTGAGAACTTTGTAATTGAGTTGAGCCATGGCTTAAGCCTGATTTTATAAGTGGAGAGAATGAATGTCTGGACTCAAAGGCATGGTCCAAAGAGCTGATGTGCTATCTGTCCAGTTGACCTCAGAGCTCAGGTGGTGAAAAGATGTGCTCTGGACACTGAAACACAAATGCTTTCTACTAATTAAACTTCAGCAATTGTCTGAGCTCTTGGGAAGCGACTCCACAGTATGAAGCATCCTGCAGGAATTCAGATAAGGTCCTTGCATGGAACAATCCTGATTTACAGGCAGCTGCTTTCACAGTGTGTATTACTAAATTTTAAAAATAAAATTAGGATTTATATTCTCTCAGGGATAACATTTATCTCATATTGCATGCAGACAAATGAAGGACACAGGAGTTTGGTATGTTTTATAGAAAGGTTATAGAATGAACTAGGACACTCTACTAATGCTTGGTGAAATTTCATCCTTGTGACTCAGTGGTTTCTCAGGAAGCTGCACATTCTTGATGTCGTACCAAAGTAGTCTCAGAGCTCAGGCTGAATGAAGGCTTCATGTCCAGCTGCAATACCCAGGCTGTGCTGAAATCAGTGGGATTATAGGGGTAGGGATTCCTAGAATTAAGATTTTCATGTTTTACCAGAGTGATTTACATTTTAAGGCTCAACATTAATGGTGACAGTTTTTGAGTATATTTTACATATGCTCAGTATTTTATATTTTTCTATAAAACGTAACTAAAGCATTGAAAAATAATGCCTTTAAAGATACTAATAGGAATCTACTGGTACTATAATGAAGGAGATCCATAAATTCTTTAGTTTTTGTAGAATGTACAAACAGCCCTGGGAAAATTCAATGTACAATGAAACTTTTTTTCCATGGGTAGTTTATTCCATGTTAGTTGAAAAGTGCTGCTTCCACGGCACCATTAAGGTCATCTTATATCTACTTTTTACTGTGTTTGTCCTCTTCTACACCTGGAAATTCTGCTTGGGTTGAAAGATAAGGCTTTTCTACAGATGTTAAAAAGTCCAGTGATCTCCTGGAAGCATTAGCTTCAATGGGATGCCTGGGAATGGTGAATTTATTCTCACTGAACTGGAAAAACTTTGTGCTGTCCATGATGCAGGTGTCACAGGGAGTCATCCTGCCCTCTTCCGTGGTGGGCACATGCCTGCTGGGTCTTGCCATGCTCTTAAGGCTCTGTTTGCTGTTGAATACCCTGGTCTCACCAAATACAACTCTCCTGGATTGTCTGCAAATTTGGCAGAATAGGAAGGAAAGAACCATCACCCAGAATAGAAAGACACAGTCATCCTGCTCCTGGCCCAAAACATGTGACTGCTTGGCAGAGCCCAGCCTGGCATGCTCCTGGTGATGCCCTGCTGATGCTGTGCTAAGATCAAGCAGATATTGAAAGCACAAAGTTTTTCTCTGTTTATCCATTATAGTAAATTCCTTTAAAGAGAATCTTTGCCTTATGGAATTTGTTGGATAGTCTTACATTAGTCCTAGAATGCAAAATTCTGCTCCAGATCTGTGTCATACAAAGTGTCTGGCAGAAAATCTTATCTGAATCTTAAAGAAGTGAATCATGTCATTATGACTTCATTTCTACAGTTCAGCTGAATAGGAATCCTTAGATAGGCATTTGAGATTAGAGTATCATTTCTGAAGATCAGTGTAGTTTCTGTGTTTCACCAGGGGTTCTGAGTCACTGTGTTCCCCACTTCCCTCTGTCATAACTTGACCTGCCCCTTCCCTGCATCAGCTTCCCGAGATGATGTGCAGCCATAGGAGTCAAGCTCTTGCGTTCTCCACATTTTGGGGGGCTGCCTTTGTCTTTGGAAAAGTTTTGGGGAGAAAAATACCCACTGCAAGTTCAGTGCTACAGAAACAGGAAACAAGTGCTTTGTCTCTTTTGAGTCTTGTCCAGCATTCTAGTTTTAACGGCAGGGATCCAAGAATAATCTCAGTTGACCATGCAGCCAAGCCCACCATGATCTCACTGCCAGTGGCCAGTGATGTGTAGGTAATTAGTTAATCAAAAGGGGGTTGTTTTTGCATGACATTTTTAGAAGATTGTGTAGGTTGCCTATCAACAGAGAGTCCGCACAAAGTATACAGCATTTTCCCTATAAATATTCCCAGTGCCTGGCTTTCCCAAAACTATGGAAGTTTGGTAGGGGTGGTTTTGCCTGTTTGTCTTTGTGCTCTTACTTCTTTAATCTTATGATGCAAGCAATTTTCTTTATTTACATTTCTTATTTGCTTAAATTTATTTCCTTAAGTTTCTGATTTGCTTATTTGCTTTTTACTCTGCTTGAGTCAGCAGACCTCAGTTAACAGAAAAGACCAGCTAAACTGGTCAGCTGAAAATCTAGTAAGGAAAAGGAAAATCTATTCGCTTTGAAACTAAAAATGAAGGAAAATGTGATATTTTGTTGAATATTTTCTTTCGGGGGATTTTTAGTGGAAATAAGCTAGTTGGAAGTCTAAATTTTTCAGACTGTGGAGATGGGTGTATTTCTTGTCAGATCCCAGCAGATGGGCCATGATGGACCCCATCTCTTCTCTTGAATTTTATCTGCTTCTTATTAAAAATTCTTAAACATTAATTGAGCTTGAGAGGAAGGGACAACAGGCAGAGTTATAAAGGCTCTGAAACGTTTTCTTTTGGACATGAGTGCTACAAGTGGGACATCCATGCCCTGTCATGGCTCCCATCAAAATATTTGAGAACTGAAGCAGCCTGAGAATGTTACCTTGGTTATGTGGGTCCCTCATGTTTGAGTCTGAGTCTCCTGGGGCAGAAGGAGTAGCTGAACCAACTTTTCCTGTGCCTCGTGCATGTGGAAGCTGACACATAGCCAATACTGCTTGCCCTGTCCCAGAGAGATAGCCCTCTGCTTTTGCCTTGTATTAATTTGCAAATGTCTTAGGATGACAGAAACCACAGAAAACAACAACAACAAAAAGTGCCCATACACCTAAGAACCCTCTTATTTACCCAAGCTAGGCCTCCATAGCTCATGAGCACAGTCAGCAACCTGTTGAGCTGCCACAGCTGTATTTTTCTGGTGGTTTTTCTGTTTCAGAGAGCTGGGCAAGTCTGCATCGCCCCATGTATCAATAAATTTCAGTTCATACATAACTGATTTGAAAGCTTGTCTCTAAACAGAAATGACATCAGAAAAACATAACTGTTGTCTTTCTTTCATTGTTCCCTTCTTTTTTGTCCACTCCAAGATAGCAAACCTGAACCCTGTCCAACAGGAAGTGTGCCCATGATTTCACTGAGAGTCACAGCAAGGAGCAGAGCATATCTCCAGGCAAAAGCAACATGGGAATATGGAGACATTCAGAAAAATAAACCTGTTGGATTTAATTTTGCTGATGCTGTTTTGAAAGGATACCTTTGAAGTTACTAATGTGCAGTACAGGTGCAAACAGTGAGGCAGAGAAGTAATTTCCTTATCACTGCTCCCAGTTTTGAAGCTCCCAGGCCCCCACCCCAATTCTTCCCACCTCACCCTTGCCATCCTCAGAACAGTTTTCATCCATTCCTGCTTTAAAACTGCAAAGAGATTTGCCTAGAGCTCTGGCTTGCTTGGGGAAGTTGTTGCTTTAACCAGACACAGTGAGTAAAAATGTTTGCAGGGGATGTGTAGCTGTGAGGAGAAGGGAGGCTTTTGGGTGACCCATGGGTTGTACCCCAGCAGCACAGCCAAGCACCCCACAGAGGGGCTGTCCTTTCTGAAGTGGGGCAGGTGACATAAGAGCATCTCAGGGTAAACACACTGCTCTTATGTTCTCTGTAAAAAATGCATCGTTTACTTGAAGACCATGGCCTGAATGGAGATTTAACACCGGAGCATCCCATGAGTGCAATTGTTTGCCCAGTGCTTTCATGGATTTTCAGCTTCTGTGTACCATTGGTTACACTGGGGGAGGTGGAGGCCCAGGAAAAGCCCTTTGGCTGTGGGGTGAGTGTACAACAGTGCTCCCTGTGCTTGGGCTCCATACACCCCAGTGCTGGCTGGCAAGCAGTGCCCCACCCAAGCCACTGCAGCACGCTGCGAGATGGGGCTGCAAGCCGTGTGAGTCTGCTGGGAAACTGTCTTCTGGATAACAACATTTAACTCTGCATTTAATTAGAATTAAAATGTGAATGATGTTAAGCCCCTCCCCCTTTAAAGTTCAGAGAAAATTGTTGCAGTAATTAGGCAATAGTTTTGATTATATATGAAACAAGATCAAGCTTTATGGGAGGTGCTGAAGCCCCCAGCAAGTCAGTCTATGAATTTATCTGGTGTAGCAATCAAGAGTGGGTTTTTTCAGCTGAACAGGTCAGATGAGTGCTGAAAGATCCACAATTTCCATGGACATTCGCATTAAATTAAAATCCTTGTCTTCAGTGGGAGCATTGGAACCTGCATTGTGGCTGGTAGCTGGCTGTGGAGAAGCAGCAGGGTGGACTCCTTCCCTGTGCATCCTACCAAGGGCTGGCATAGCCCAGAGAAGGGCAGAGATCCTTACCTGTGCATCCCATGGGGCTGGCATAGCCCAGAGAAGGGCAGAGATCCTTACCTGTGCATCCCATGGGGCTGGCATGGCCCAGAGCAGGGCAGCATGTGCAGGTGTGGGGCCAGGGCTGGATGTGCAGGTGTGGAGCCAGCCCCGCTGCCGAGCACAGCCGGGCAGGGGAGTCTGGCCAGTCCTTGCTAACAAGGAAAACCAGCTGAGGTACAGGGAGGTGTGCGAAGCCCAGAAGGAAAATTGCTTTGCATTTTAGCTAGAAGTAAAATCTCCTTTTTAGTTAAATAGTCTGTAAAGAGCTGGTTGTTAGCATGCTCTTGCTATCTTCCCACATATCATACTTCCCTCTAAGCATCCCGAATCCCTTCTACTTATGCTTTCTGCTCAGGACAGGAACTTGTTTTCTTGTTCAACCTGTTGCTCCTGCATCCCTGTCAGTATCCCCTGCCCGCATCTCATCCCCTACAGAAACTATATCCCATGAGCACCAGGTACCTGAAGAGCAAGTAGTGATTCTGTGGGAGGGTGCTCAAGGAAATTAGGTGTACCTTCAGCCTTGCTGCAGTTAGAATTCAAGAGTGCTTATTCCTGCCAGCAGATCCAACTTGCTTTACCTCCTACCCTCCAGAAATGTTCCCCCAGACTTGTGTTATCAACCCAATTAACATTTCAAAATTCTCAGCTTGCAGGTGCTGGTTTCAGAACAGCAATCTTGTACAATGTTGAGCAATCCAGTTGGCATCTGTTTGTTCTTAATCCCCTGTTCAAGCTGCAGACTGAAATATGCTCTTTTTCTTTTCAGTATTGTGTACAAAGTAAATAATCCTGCACAGCACAGGCTACATTAAAGATAATGATGCCAAAATTGTTTTGGTTTTTTTTTTTCTCTTATGCACATCAGGAATTCACAGTTGTTTTATGCACAATTTATCCTCCCACAGTTTGGGTATCTTTAGCTCTTTGATTTAGCTGGTGCAGCTATGGCTGCTGTCAAGGGAACTGTGGGGTGAGAGCCCCAGGTGCCACTGCCCACTTTCCCCAGGTGTCCCAGATATTCATCTTCTTTGCAGAAGGAAGTACATTAAGGTTTGACTTGAAATTAAGAGTGCCTGCAGCTTGTGAGCAGAAGAGTTGGCTTTGCCTAGAAGTGTCTGAACACACTTGTCAGGCTCCATTGCTTGCAATGACCCTGACATAATTTCACAAGTGGGGATGTGGCTGATGCTGCTGTGGGGCAGTGCAGTGACAAGGCACAGCCTGGCATAGCCATGACCCCGTGGTACAGACCCTGTGTCCTGGGTGGCCTGAGACAGACCCCTGGGGTGCTCTGAGTTGCCACAGTGGCAGCAGGAAGGTGCTGGAGGTAATGTGGGTAATGCTGGTGTAAGGAGAGCTGGTCACTGGCACACACTCTGCCAGTGTGGACTATTGCTTGTCTTCCATCAGTGCCAGTCTTGCTGTAGTTAATCCCACATACCTTTTTTTTCCCTAAAGATGTGTCTTATCCAGGACTTTTCCCTTCCTTGCAGCTCAGGCAGGACTGGGTATGCCAAGGTACTTGCATATGCCATGTACCTCAGCTGCCTCTTGATTTAGCTCACCATGTAATCTAAAATACCCCTGTGACACCAGGTAACACATCTTCCTGTGAGTGCTCCAAACCTTCTTTCCTCCAAATGATGCTGGGCAACATTGGCCAATGTTTTCAAAACAGAGCATCTGCTGAAGGGTGGCTTCAGCTGCTCACCCTTCCTGGAAATTGAGAGATGTTGAGGTAGGGATTCGGACACCTGATTTTAGGAAAACCTTTACTGCCTTTACAGCTCCGGAGGTGCAGTCCATGTGGCATGTTTCTAGTGTCCACATGCTTGCCCTGCTCATCTCTCATGTTTTGCTTTCTGCTCTTGCTGTTCTGATTTTTCAACCCCACACCATTTCCTGTGCAGACTGTTCTTGTTCAGGGCTGCAGGATCGGACTGAAGCTCTGTGTGAGTGCACTGGCAATGACTGGGAATTAGGCTCTAGGCCAAGTTTTGGCAGGGAGTGGAGCCCACTGAAGTCAATGGGAATCTTCCTGTTGGTGTAATGGGCTTGGGAGCAGACCTGGACTTTGACATTCTTCAGAGCAGTGGTTCCAACATGAACCTTTGGCATTGTGTGAATAATAATTATTTTTATATATTGTTTCCAAAGCCCACAACTTGTGTTGGCAGTCAGTGCTCCTAAATGCAGGGCGCTGTCTGGCAGCCTGAAACAAAGGGACAAAATCAATAATTTGAGTAAGCTTCATGTGGCCAAGGATGGTCATCTCTGTGTAGTTGCATCCAACTTGATGTAAGGACAGAACTGCTCATCAGCAATGCTTCTGATTCCAGGGAAAGGGAGGCTTTGACAGAATTCATTAGTGCCTAAGAAATAATATGAGCTTATACACAATATATTTATGTTTTTATAAAGCAAGTGATGGAGTGTATTTCTCATCGATGTTACTTTTCTGTTACTGTACTATTTAAGATCACTTTTCTGTAGCAGAGGCCTTTGCACTTTGAGCTGTTCCTGCTACAAAACAGAGACTCTTTGGGGACACAGAGAGGTTTTTTTGCCACTGGACATTACTCTTGTCTTTTGGAAAGCTAAGACCAAAACCATTCCCTGCTTCCTTTTCCAGGGTGCCCTGAGGGTGCACTAAAACTGGGGTCATATACACTTTCTAATCTGAAACACTTCCCCAGTGAGGCTGCTTGCTAACTGGGGAAACCCTGAAAGGGGGTATTTGTAAATTCACAATTGTGCCCATTTTCCTTTTCTTTTCTGGTCATGTTTGCATGGTGTTTCAGCAAGGAATCTTACTTAAGTTTCCACCTGCCGTTTTCTGTGCAGTTTATTTTCTTTCAGGATGTTTTCTTTGCATTATAAGCTCCTGAACTTTTCCGTAACACAGAAGATATTTTAAGGGGTTTATCTTATGGGTCTTCATAGGCTTCTTATTTCTACTCATGGAAGCGAAGCTTTGTAGTGCCTAAGCAATAGTTTGGAAGGGACAATATTAGCACACTGATATTTTACGCATTTTAAATCTGCTTCCACAGTGGTGGAAGCACAATGCAAGGAAAGGAGACAGCCCTGCAATACTGGCAGATGAAAGCTCAGTGCAGGGCTGTGCACTCTGTCTCACTTTTATTGACATCTGCTGATTTTTTATTGCTGTTTGCTCAGCGGGAAGTGTGGTTTGGGTGCCAGCCCTGCTCAGACAGCCAAGCATTGCCTGCAGTATTCATTTCTGTGACCTGGTGCTACTGATGTGCTGCTGCCACCCAAGCAGTGGAGAGCGCGCTAAAAGCACAGCATCCTCATCAGTAACCCCAGGTTTAGTGCTGGACTGGGTGTGTGTTATCTCCCATATGTAAAGACATGGCTGGAAGCAATGGGGATGCAGCTGTGATCATTCCAAGGCCTGTTACCAAGCAATGGCCGCTGCCCATGGCCACGGCTGCTTCTTATGATTTGGGAAGAGCAAGAGGTTATTTGAACCTCTGGTTCACTAGCCAAGGATTTTGCATGGCTTCATAAAGACTGGCATCTGCTATTTCTAGATGTGTTATAAAGCAAAATTAGAATGCGTTTGGGTTGGTATATCTGTGTAGGAAAGCTCTGATGCTAAAGTATTTATATTAAGTATTCAGCTTTCAAAATTGGTACTAAGACCTTTGTATGTAATAAGCTAAAATAAGTGTTAATTATTTTATTTCTGCAAACTTAAAAAAGAAACAAGAGGACCTTTCTGGCCAGGTGCTGCCATTGCCAAACATGCATTTCAGTTAAACTTTGCTGTGTTTACATTTCTAGATAATAAAATTCTTTCGTTTATAGACTGCCAGAAGATAGAAAGCTGAGATTAAAGTATCAGATTTGATAAGGCTTGTTGTAAAGTAAAGGTAATAATGAAACAATGCAGATTTAGTCAATTTTCTAGTTATTAATGTATTTTAGAGAGCGTCAAGCTTTCATCAGCCTTTCTTGTCTTCTCTTTTATTTGTAATGCATCAGGGTATGTGTTTGCTGCTAGATCTTTTCATTAATTTGATGAAGGACGAAGATGAGTAATTCTAGTTTTAAGTCTCCTCTTCAGCAATGACAATGACTCAAAAGACAACAGTCTGCTTTGATTTCCACCTTCTAGAGAGCACCTTTGTGGAAATGATACATAGAATAATATTGCCAGAATAAAAATTCAGTGCTCAGGGACCTCATTTGTAATGAACACATTTTAGGTGTAGCCACCAGGCTGTTCAGAATTGTCTTTGTTGGGTCTGTGAGACAGTAAGAGTCTTATTTTAATCTTTCCACCTTGTTTTTGATAAATTGTCTGCAACAGCTCTTAAAAGAACCTTTTGTGATTTGTTAAGGACATTTGTGTTCATTTTGTTACCTCAGTGTCTCGGCATTTCATCATCTGTACCCACTGTTTCACAGTGTACATGTTAAGTGCTATTATTCCTATTTTATGGAAAAGAAATTCGAGGACAAAGTGACAAAAGGTACAGAGATTTAGGAGCCAAGCCAACAAGAGGATTGGTTGAATCCTTTTTTTTTTTTCCTTTCGTCTGTCCTGTGTTTCCCTTTCCTTAGGCTATTAGGGCGGCTTGGGATGCTAAGATCCAGGCTGTCTGCTCAAATCACTCTTAGCAGGATGCCTGCACATCCCGTCTGCCAGCATGATCTGAGTGTTTGGAGCTCCTTCAGGAAGACTCCTGCATCCAGCTGGTTTGCTGAAGCCTCCACATGATGGCTGTGAGAACTGGTGGCAGCTAAACCTGGGGAATGTGTGAGCACTCCTCTGTTCCAAGATCTGCTCCAAAGAGTAAAGTGTAGCCAGAATTTTCCAGTGTAGCAATTTGAAGGTTGTTTCACACCCCTGACTGAAACCATCTTGCACCTGCCGTAGCACCATGGGGGATTCTTACAGCTGTATCATAAGACCTTTGAAAACTCAGATGGTTTGATCCTTTTTAGCAGATGGGTAACTACATATGGTGATGGACATCTCAAACACTGAAGGCCATGAAGTATTGCCACTCCAAAAATAGTACTTCCTAATGATAATTCTCTGGCATTTCTGGCAGGAAACATTTTAAACAGTCATGGAGTATTTTGATTGCAAAACACATACATTACTGGGTATTTAGGACTTAAGTCATTTCCCTAAAAAGACAAAAAATTCCACTTTCTTTATTGCACTTGTTCGCAACCTCAAAGTGAATGGTGTCTGTTGAAAGTAGAATAGATACTAATTTGGTCTCATAAAACCACAGATTGTTTCAACTTTCCTTGAGTTTCTGAATGAATAGATGATCAGATCCTGTGATGCTGCTCTCAGCCTAACTGGTGATATGAAAGAGGCACTTGTCCAGCCAGCTCTATGGCTGTGCCATTCTTTTGTTGCCTATAGTACACATGCTCTGCTCCTTTTTTAATTTAATGCTCTGCAACAGGGTTGCACAAAGCTAAGTGGCTTTTAAAACACAACTTAATTTTGCAGCTATATGTCTGTGCCTAGTTTTCTTTTGTGCTGCCCATGGAACAAGGAGGCTGTGTGGTATCTGACACCAGGCTTTTTCCAGTGATTTATTAACTGTGTCAGAAGAGCTGTTGTGAATGCTGGGAAGCTCTTGCATATTGTGACAGTTGATATTGATTATGACAGTTTGTAAACTCCACTGCATTGTCCGACAGTGGATCGTATTTTGTCTTCTTACTATACATACCATGGGCTATAGATCATAGTGTTTTCTTAAAAAAAGGACCCATTGTCCAGCATTCTGGCTGGCATGAGAGAGAACTTCTGTAGCATATTGTGCAACAAATAGCAAAATAGTTCAGACACCCTTTGGGACAAACAGGCAAATGTCAATTGCTTTAGGAAAAAAAAAGTGAATAGTTTGTTCTGGCTTTTCAGGGAAATGAGCTGTGCAAATGATAGACATGGGTAAACTAGTCTGAGGTTGTCATTTATGAAAATACTGGTATCCTGTATTGTCTGTTGACCAGAAATCCACAGACGATATAGGAGGAGTTTGCAATGAGGATTTTGGCTACAAATCATTTGTAAAGGTTGCTTTGGGTCTTGATGGAAGCTGAGACTACACATTTCTAGAATGAGTCTGCGAGAGAGAAGATAAAGATTTTTGCAGACTTGGAAGAAAATAAAAGCTGGTATGTGAGCTTCTGTGATGGGCACATAGAATCATAGAATTGTTTATTTTGGAAAGGACCTTTAAGATTATCAAGTCCAGCCATGAACTCAACCTTGCCAAGCCCACCATTTAACCCTAAGGGCCACATCTACACATCTTTTAAACCCCTCTAGGAATGGTGACTCTACCACTTCCCTCGGCTGCCTGTTCCAATGCCTGAGCACCATTTTGGTGGAAAATTCTTCCTCATACTTAATCTAAGCCTCACCTGGAGAAACCTGGGGCCATTTCCTCTTGTCTTGTCACTTGTTACCTGGGAGAAGTCAAACAGATCACTCCAGACATGACCCCTCCTGGCTGATTGGTTTTAGCCAGGCAGTAGTTAAAGTAGCACACAGAGGAAGAGATTTTTCTATTTGCATAAAAGCTGCTTCAGTGGGGAAAAAGTCAACAGCTGAGCTTTTACAGACAACCTGATAGGAGGAGTCAAATGCTAATTTGTTAATTATGTTGCTGTGATTTACTATATTGCTGCTATAAAACTGGAGCAAAAATCTTCCAACTATACATTTCTTTTTAAAACAAAACCTAACTTGAGATGGTGACAGTGAGTAAGAAAGAAATCCTTCTGATTTTTTCTCTTCTATTTCTGTGTGACCATAATAGGTCATCAAGTTACACTTTGAGATAACAAACCTTAGCAAAATGACATTTAGCAGTCTGTGCTGTTAGAATTTTGATCTCACGCTGATTGGTTTAAATGCAGTTCCTGCTGCAATTTTACATTGATGTGATTCAAAATCCATTTCTGCACGTAACTTGTAGTTTAATTAAAATCAGGCTTAATAGCAGGTTACTTGTGTAATTATTATCACTGGGATACTTCAGACCAAGGCTGTGACACTGAGCTGTGGCCTAAGGAAACTGGGCTCAGTTCTTAGCCCCACTCTGGGCCTCATATTGGCCACTCAAACGGATTCATCTCTCTCGTGAGATGAACTCATGCCCATTTAAAGTTGTTTGTTTACAGTATGACATCTTTCAGAAGGAACATTTCCTATTAGAAGCCACTCTTGATCTCATCTGGGATTCTAGATGCTGCTCTAATGCTAACCATATTTTCTGTAATGCAATCTGTATTTTAATGAGACCCCAATATTAGCAAGGAGACAGATTTAAAGTGATTTGATTTCAGTGGTGATGTAACTTCCCATTCCACACTTGCATTGAAGTTGAATTAAATTTAGCACTCACTGTGTCATAATTATTTTTCATAATGACAGAATAATCTAGAGTTTGTACCTTCACAGCACTGCTGTAAGCCTCGGGGTGTACTGAAATTATAGAGTGACATTTCTCAGTCCACTGTCAGGTATTAGTGCTATATTTTTATAATTATGGGTTTTATTGCAGAGCAGCCACAGCAGTACCTGAAATGCCTTAAAGGAAGGATAAAATTGAAGAGTTTTTAAACGCCTGCTTTTCACTACAGGCATATTTTATTTACATTTTTTCTAATATCCATAAAATATTTTTAAGAAGCTACATGTGAGAAATGAAGAAGTTGTGGCACTCAAATGTGAAGACTTGTTTTCTTAGATGACTTATATCTGAAGCTCTGGTCACAATTCTCTGTGCAGAGTTCTGACTCCATAAGCCTGAGATCACATCTGAAGAAGATAATGATGGTGTTGTGCTGTGAAAAGCAACAGCTTCCCAGCAGCAGTTGTAGACTAGCAGTCACTGTCATGAGAGACCCCCTGCTCTTGGTTTCCCTTGGCCCTCAGACTGTATCCACAATAACCCTTGCTAGTTATTTGCCTTGGATCTTCTCCAGGTGTTCTGGCCTCTTTGAGATGTCTCCAATCCTTTGAGTTACAATTCTTAAGAAATTTTATTTTGTTTTCCTGGAAAAAGCCAATGGTAATAACTGCAGAAGGTGGATGCATTTCCCTCTCTCATCCCGGTGCCCTGAACTGGTTGCCTTGCAGGTCTGTTTCATTTTCAGGAGACTGTGGGAGCCTCCTTGCCATAGTTTGAAGCCTGCTCTCTGACACTGCTGTTATTTTTTCCCCTCTCCGTTCAGATGGTGTTCACAGCGTCACTGCAGTCTGCACCCTGCGTGTCACCATCATCACGGACGACATGCTGACCAACAGCATCACAGTGCGGCTGGAGAACATGTCCCAGGAGAGGTTCCTTTCTCCCCTCCTGTCCCTCTTCGTGGAGGGGGTGGCGACCGTGCTCTCCACTGCCAAGGACGGCATCTTTGTTTTCAACATCCAAAACGACACGGACGTCAGCTCCAATATCCTGAACGTGACCTTCTCAGCCTTGCTCCCTGGTGGCATCCGAAACAAGTTCTTCCCGTCGGAGGACCTGCAGGAGCAGATCTACCTCAACCGGACGCTGCTGACCACGATTTCCACGCAGAGGGTGCTGCCTTTCGACGACAACATCTGCTTGCGTGAGCCCTGTGAGAACTACATGAAGTGTGTGTCCGTGCTGAAGTTTGACAGCTCGGCCCCGTTCATCAGCTCCAACACGGTTCTGTTCCGGCCCATCCACCCCATCAACGGGCTGCGGTGCCGCTGTCCCCCGGGCTTCACGGGCGACTACTGCGAGACGGAAATCGACCTGTGCTACTCCAACCCCTGCGGGAGCAACGGGCTCTGCCGGAGCCGAGAGGGCGGCTACACGTGTGAGTGCTACGAGGACTACACTGGTATGTGTTTATCTTATCTTTGACCCATGATTTATGTGCTAGACCATCAGCCAGGCCAGCTCTGCGTCAAGCTGGAATTGCTGGCATTTTAGTCAAAGGGGGAAAAACTGCTGGTGCTGTCTTCTAGTCAGGAGAAGGTTTGTGAGTGTCACTTAGGGTAAGTCCCATGTTTCTGTGTGCACAGTGGTAGGAGCCGTGCATTGCTCCAGGTGATGCAGAGGGACTGTCAGCTGCTGAAGAGATTTGCCCTGTGTGAATTTCTGCTCAAAATGCTTTATGCAAACACATTTCTTTTGTCTAGAAGAAAAAGGTGGGACACATCTCCCGGTTCATGGGCTTGCATGTAAACCCATTCCAGGCCCCTTCACATACCAGGGCACATGTGGGTGCTCAGCCTGGGTAGGAGCTCCAGCCCGTGGTCACCATCCAGCACAGAGCATTGGGATTGTTCTTGTTCCCAAAAAGCTGCAATAACACACTCCAGGGAAATACTGTAAGTCAGCTCTGGTTTGCAAACGTTCAGGTAAAACTCCAGAAGGACATGGCTGCTTCCAGGCCTGTTTCCACAGCCCGCTGAGGAAAATGCTTTGCTTCATCATAGACTTGACAGCTAATAAAGATCAAAGTGCTGCTTCTCAAATAAGCCTGAGAAGTTACGAAAGAATATTAGGTGAATGTTTTCTGGTGCTTCAGTAAAGTCAGTGGGATTATTTGTGTATTTGAAATTGCACACACATTTAAGCATTCTGCACTGACGTGCTGCCAGCTGTAATTTACAGTGACAGCTCAGCAGTGTCTGCTGTGACCCCTGCAAACAAGGGGTGAAGCAGAGGGAATTGTTTCCCAATACTGCCTTTCACTGCTGCACTTATAAAAAATTGAAAACATAAATTATTTAAATTCTGATGTAAAAAAAAATCTAGTTGATGTGGATCCAACCCTCCAGGTGGAAGGGTTTTCCTTCACAGTCTCTGACTTTTGCCTCAGGGCTGCCATCAAAAATGTGACTGTGGAAAGGGCCAGGAGTTAGTGAGCAGGGATGTGGCAGGGAAGGAACTGGGCTTTTCCCTGCATGGAGGACAGGAGATGTTCCCTCAAATTTATGCAGGGCTTGGGGCAGCAGGACCTTTCTAAGAAGATGGAGACAAATTTTTTGCCTGATTGGAGAAACCCTGAATAGAACTGTGGGGTGATTGGGATATTTGCTGTTTGTTGAGGAGTTACTTTCCTGCCAAGCTTCTCATGAATGACTTCCACAGTGAAATACATTTTAAAGTCCATTATCCGTACACAATACACACAGAACTGGGCATCACAAAATAGATTTTATGATAAATAGATTTCATTAAAAAGGTTTGTATACTAGTGTACTGTAAATAGGAATGCTTAGAAGTAGCAAGATTCATTAACCAAAGTTATGCATAAAAATGAAGTTAATACATCCATGTCTTAGTTTTGGAATGACACGCATTCCATCACATTTTTAGAATCTCTTGCTAGAAATCTTCGGAAAAACAGGCTAAATATACTTTTAAAATGAAAGATAATAAGCTTATATTAATAATTGATGAACATGTTTAATACTTAATGCTGTAGTCAGAACAAACACAGTACGTATTTAGAAGAGAAGCACCATATTATTCATACAGAAAGAAAGATTTGATCTATACGTCTATTTTCAGTGCATAGTTGTTGAGTTAAAAATTAACTGTCCTGCTGCTAGGATATTAAAGTGGTCAGAAGTTAAGGAGTGAGCACTGCTTATAGCTTTGCTGTCTTTAGGTTTCAGGGTTAACTGCACTCGAGTGAAACACTTTCTTCTTTAAAAGGACAGTTTGATCACATTCAGATTGGCCAGGGTTCCAACCATGATAAAGAGGGTCTGGAACACCTTATCCCAAAAATGCATAAAATATTGTTAAATATTTCTGTTTTATTACTGGTGAATGCAGTAGAAATTTAGTATCTGTTCTGTGGTTGGTTGAAGTTACTTTGATGCCTCTAGGTTCTATGTTGCATGGCAATGTTTTATTCATCAAACCCAAACATCTACCCACGTATGGTGGCCATTAGTTGATTTTCATCCCCTTTACAGAGCAAGGTTGGAAGTGTTATCAACAAGTAATCTATTACCAGAAATATTTCATGAAGATACATTACTGAATTTTGTCCCAATCTCCTTTAAGTATTGTTATTTTGCCTGTGATTTATATACTTTCTTTAAATATATTCATATCCATTTGCAAGTTCAGTTTATATCTATTAATGATAATATTGTGTTTTCAGCTTGGATGTGAATTTATTGTTTACTGCAATCCAGATTTTCTATCTATTTGATAGGTAAATAGGTTGGTTTCAATAGCAGAAGTGTGTGCTGGTTATGGAATGAAGTGGCCATAATTTGGAATGAGCAGAGAATTGCTGAGTCTGAAGGTTGGAAGATTCTGGTATTACTGAAATTTTATCATGGTAGTAACTTGTTGTAGTAACATACCAGTATGAGTATGAATTAATTGTAAAAGATGAAATATGAATGGTAATAGTCTATGAAATGCAGCCTGCTTTGGGAGCTCTCATGTTTCCATTTCCCAATTAAGAGCCTACATAGAAAAATAATTATAAGAAAGTACTAAGATCTGTCATCTCTCTGGGGAGATAGGCTGCAATTTGATGAGAAATCACTACACAATCATAACCCTCTACTGATTTTATCTGACTGGTCACCTGCTAAAAATATAGTGTTTATTTCCTGTACGAGACAATTATGTTCTATCTTAATAGGATGGAATTTCCCTCCATTTTTCTACTCTGCTTTGAAGCTCTCCATTTGGTTTGATGTAATTGTTAGTCATTTATACATGATGAAAGTTTCTCTGTCTTCAGGAGTCTTCTGTTACGGGCACAAAGGTAAACTGAGCTTCTACAAGGTATTTCTGAAACCTGATTACTGGTTAGGCTGGGGTGATTTGGAATTCACTTCCTGTGATGTAAGGAGGTGAATGAGGAAGTACATATATTTTTAATCCCTTTTTTTCAGACTTACAACCTCTTTAACTTCTTTATATACAAATTAATGTAGAGAAGTGAACAGTGTATATGCTAATAGTTGTGCCATTGATGGCAGAGAGCTCTCTGCCTGACTAAAGATTAAAAGATGTAATTTTAGTTAAGCAAACAAATTTATTTAACACTATATAAAGCCTGTATAACTTTTCCAGCTGAATTTCATTTATCTTTGGGTGCAGCAGAAGCAGCTAAGATGAGCTGCAGGTGAAGGCCTAGACACAGGTGGAATTGTCTGTACTCCCCAGGGGGCAGCCCCTGGAAGTGTAAATGCATCATGTCATCCACACCAGGTTTGGGGGCATGGATGCCACAGCAGTTCCTGCATGAGCTGCACTTCCAGCCCATCCTGGTACCTCCTGCAGGCAATGCCAGTGTGGCCATAAGTCAGCACGTTTTTGGGTATGAATTCCCACTGCTCCTGCCCTGTCATCAATGGGTGCCTCCTCCAGTGCTATTCTTGTGGTCCTCCTGCTCAGCAGCCACCAAGACTGCTCTCCTCTATGGTCATGTTCCCAAAAAGCAAAATTTAATTGATACAGAACAAAAGGGCTCTAATGGAAAAAAACCCACCAACTCCTGAAATAAAGAAGAGATTTAATGTTCCCACAGTTCTCCTTAGCATTATCATATTCTCTCTACCTCCTTTGCTATGCAACCCCTGGCAAGGAGCAGTTTGTAGGGGAAAAAGATAATCAGAGAATTCCTCATATCCTTTGCATCTCTCCTTGGATTTCACTTCAGAGGGAGGAGAAATCTTACGTGGTTAGAAATCTTCTAGTAATCAAATACAGCAATTAGAGATCTTTTATGTATTACACTTTTTCCCTCCTAATTTGTATTTGTGATACCATATTGACATGAGGAATCATGACATCTAATGTGCCTGCTATGAATTCAAACTCTGTGTCATGAGAAGGTAATTATAGCTGTTTTTTCAGCATCCTGCCAGAAGTTCCTAATAATATTGCTTAGTAAGTTCTCAGTGTTTGGCTCTTGCAAACATAGAACATAAAAGTAAATTTGAGGATATCTTCTGCTTTATCTTTACTTATATCCATTCTTTAGATAGTAATTTTTCAGCTCACTCTGATACCAGATCCTCCTTTTTCAGGCCAGAGAGATTGATTTCAGGGAATTTCAGCTTTCAGGTAGAAAAATCTGGCAGCCACAGTAGTCATAATGAGTGTTTTATCTTGTGCTAGAAGATCTGAAATTCCACTCTCAGTTGCACTTCTGCAGCTTGGTGGGATCACAGGTGTGTAACAGCCAAATCCTGTACAGCAAATCTAAATTTGATTCCTTCCTCACTCCTTCTTTAACTCTTTGTTTAACTTAAGAAGGGCTGTGATTTTGTGAAAGCATGTAAGGACAAGGGTTACCTTTATAGACCTCTGGGACTTTGACAACACTTTCAAGCAGCTGTGACCAAGTTTTTCTTTAATACAAAACACTAAACAAGGAATTCTGTAATTCACAAACACTGCCATGAATGTAAGGACATTGTCCTTGCCATGTAACAACTTCATGGGTCATCTCTCTGATACTTAATCCAAGTATTAAGGGAGCACAATGAAGATACTGAGGTGTTTTGTATCACTCCTGCCTTAACAGTATCTTTTAGTCTAGGTCTTCAGAGTTATGCTTCTGGATTCCAGGTGGTTTTACATACTAAAGAGATAAAAACCTTGGCAAGGTCTAATACTCTAAAGAACATATAAACATATAGTCTCAATTTTAACAGTTTAATTAGAGTGATGGATGATTTGCAGTATTTCCAGAATTTGAACTCTCAATGGGCTTTCTTGAAGTTTTTCTGCTGATTTTGGAAGCAGGAAAAATTGAAGAAGAGTGCTGACTAACTTTCATTGTTTCTCAGGGCCTTGAGTAGAATACCTGGTTGCCTTACCTTGCAGTTTCTGTATGGCAATACTGTGAAAAAGTTTGTGGAGGGTGATTGCATCCCAGTGAAGGTCTGGACAGTATTGAAGGTTTAGACATTCTTCTAAATTTTTTTTCTTTTTCAGCACTGCTATGCCATGCCATGCCATTATTCTGATGCTTCTGGTGAAACTAGGTCTTCATAACAGCATCACCACTTCCCTTTGATTGCTGTGGACCTGACTCTCTGCAGCTTTTTCACATCTGATGGAAAGATAAATAATTGTTCGCTTGTAAGATCCGTCTTTACAATTAGTACTCCGTGGCTGATGTCCCAGCACAGTATTTTCCATCCATCTTCAATTTTCTCTGTTTCAGCCCTTTTCTGCCTTCACTGAATAAGCAGGCATTTCTGTTGGTGTAGACATGCCAAGCTGTGCCCCCACAGCTGTTGGCAGCAGTTGTGTACAGCCAGGTTTCCTCCCAGCCCCTTCCAAGCTCACAGCACTTGGGTGGCTGGCAAGGACCCTGTAAACAGTGCAGTGGATGGTCCAGAAACAGCTTAAATCCTCCAAACACTTTTCAGAGCATGACTGCTGTAAAAGCTGGAAAAGGCTATCATTATTGTTATTTATTGTCTACATCAATGACATAGACAAAGGGATCGAGCACACCCTCTGCAAATTTCTCAGATGATGCCAAGCTGAGTGGTGCAATTCACACACCTGAAGGATGGGATGCCATCCAGAGGGACCTGGACAGGCTCAAGAAATGAGCCCATGGGAATCTCATGAGGTTTAATAACACCAAGAGCAAAGTCCTGTGCCTGGGTTGGAGCACCCCCAGTATCAACACAGTCTGGGGGATGAACAGATGGAGAGCAGCCCCACCAGGAAGGACTCGGAGGTGCTGGTGGATACGAGGCTGGACATGAGCTGGCCATGTGCTCTTACAGCCCAGAAAGCCAATTGTGTCCTGGGCTGCATCCAAAGCAAGTCAAGAGCAGCTGAGGAAGGGCCATTCCTGGGCTGCCCATGGCTGGAAACCGGGGGAATCCCTGTCAAAGACATTTCTTCCCTGACACAGATTCTCAGCAGAAGTCTGTGCGCCCATTCACCTGGTGTGTTTAACTCTGAGATTTGCTGTGCATGTTAAAACAGGTCCTTGCTTCTTTTTGTGGCAAGGTTTGCTGTTCACACATGCAGGGATGGGGCCAGCACACCACAGCCTTACAGCTGGATCCGAGTGATGCTGCACTGGGGCTGTGGCCCAGATATCACAACTGCATGACTGCTTCCTCCAGAAGATAAGTGAAACAATAAAAACAGAGAAAAGAATTTCAGTCAAATTCTGAAGTCTATTATTGTTATGTTTCTCTTGATTATATTCTTGTCCATCAAGTCACAGGAGATGAATGTTGCAAATCTGGAGTTTATATCAGATTCACAGGACTCACTGCAGAGGTCTTTCTCTAGGTGGGTTTTTATCTGGAGGATATGTCCTTCAGCTAATCTTCAACCTACGCTCACTTGTCAGGATGCAAAAAGCCTTTGCTAATTGGATTACTGTGTTGTATTTGTTGACAGTTTAGTTCTCAAATGCTGTACATGGCCTGCAGCCTTCACAGCAATCTGCTATGCTTTTTCTTAAACCCAGGCAAAGAATTTTATCACATTACCCTCACCCTGATGTGCATAAACTAGCTACTCTTTAAAATTCCATAGTTTTCTCAGTCATGTCCAAACCCTCCTTGCCCTCAGCCCAAGTGTGGGATGGTCTTTGGTTCAGCTGACCTGCTGCAAGTGCTGGGGGTTCAGATGCCTCATCTGGAGCCTTGTGTCTTATCTCCCTTGCCCGTGGAAATATTTGCACTGATCAAAGTCTTTTGCTGTCGTGTGGAAACCTAGCTACAGACTTCATGCTGTGTTTGTTCTTTTTAATTAGTTTTAGAATTATTTGACAGGACTCATGTTCTTTCTGGATGATCCTGCAGTGGAGGCATGTTGGGTGCTTTGTAGAAGCAAGTAGCAGATCACACACCAATGTAATCACTTAGCTCTGGCTTCAGGAGCTAGCTCAGTAATTAATCTCCAATATACTTATGAATTCAGCTCTTCCAAACAGTTCCATGTCTAGGAAATCCTCCTTACTGATTATGGCTTATCTTCTTTTGCTTTTCCGTAAGACAGCTGTGGGGCTGGCTGCTTCTTCCCTTCATTTAGCCACTCCCCTCATTTGTCAGCTGAAGAGTCTATCACTGATCATTTTACACTTTCTCCCCAGATTTTGATAACAAAAAAGAAGTAAAAGTAGCATGTAGCTAAAATTCAGTAACCAGATAACTTGGGCAGTAACCTGTTTTAGGATGGTTCCATTCTCACATTTTTACACTTGCTGGCTCTTAATGCCTTTGGTGTCTGTGAGGTCATGCTGGAATATGGAGAGAAGGCAGGTTTTGGGCTGTACAGCACAAAGTCAACGCTTGTGGACATCAGAGGCCTGCAAGCACAGACTGAGGTGGGACAAGGTTTCAGCTATGGGACAATTGCTGCCCCAGCTCTTCTGCAATGCAGATGTTTAGTAGCTAGGCCTGACGGCCAGGTATAACCTCAGGATGTTTGAGGTCAGAAGGGACTTCTGAAGATCAGCTAGTCCAGCCCCTCTACCATGGCTAACATTGATTTCAGTCTCTTTTTTTCAAGTCGAATTTCAATAAATACCTGTTGTAAAAATAACACATTTGAGCCTGACCCCATGCCCAGCTAAGCTCCTGTTTGCTGTCAGGCTTTGTGTGAGCAAGGCAGGCTGCTAGCCTGGCGTGGGTACCTGCCTGCCTCTGGCACCTGACCTCTCTTCCCACCCCTTGGCAAGGAAATGTGCTGTGAGTATGAGCTTATCAGTGGTGTCCAGTGGCAGAGAGATACACAGGGAGCACCTCAGGTTCCCTATTGGCATCCTGGGTAACAACAGACTGGTCCAAATTTAGGATTCCCTTTATTCGAGCACCTGTGAAATCTCTTTTATTATATGTCATTGCGTATGATATTGCTCTGTCAATTTTGAGCAGTTTTTTGAATTATTTTCCTGGTTTTATATTGATGGTATTTCTGTTACCACACCTAAATGGGAGACACAATTCTCCCACACTTTTTGAAAACCTTTGTTATAGCACATTTTCTTATCATCGTTGGTAAAACTAAAATAAAAATGTGGGAAGTGAGGCATAATTAATCAAAATGGAGGTATTTGATATTATAATTGTGTAGGTACGTGTAAAACCCCTCCTCACTGATGTAGCTAAATTCCCACACACTGTCATAATAGTCAGCATATATATGCATTTCAGATTGTTGGTCTGACAGAAATTACACTCATGGAGGTTTTATTTCATTAAAATATTTAAAATAGAAGTTTGTTAAACAACAGCAAATTTCTCTGTGACTGTAGTTTACAATTGTGTTTTTATTAATTTAGCCAAGTTGAGCCTTGTGTAATGTAAGATTTGAGGGTATTTTTCCCATTTTTTAATTTCAAAAAATGTAGCTGGATAAAATTTTAAGCTCTGCAAGTGCCTTCTCATTACCCAAACATACACTTGCTAAATGTCAAAACAACCCATATGTTAGACTACCCTTAAGTGGTGGTGGTTTTTTCTCACTGAAAACAAATCAGATAAGAAAAAAAGGAGAAGAGAAAGGAGGAGAAAAAGCCTGAAAACTTGCCTATAGTTATTTGTGCAGAACATAAAATCATAATGAGGTAGTATTTCTTTCCAGTATACCTTATGTTCTGAAAATCCTCTCACAGTGTTCACAGCAGATCAGAGGTGTAGACAAAAAAAAATTCCAGGACATCTGAAGTGAAATATTCTAGATCTTCCAAAACAAAAAAGAGATTTAGCTTCCAAGGATCAAGGTAATGGGGCTCCTTTTCTCCTGTCTGCAAATAAAAAACTGGGAAAAAAAACTGGGAAGGCGTAAGACTAAATTGTGAAAAACATGTTGGACTTCTGTATATATTTATAATTCCCAAATTAGTCATTTTTGTTTTCATCAGTGGATAAACAAAGGGAAAGTGGCAGGAAGGAAGGTTGGGTGCAGAGATGAGGATATCAGGATGATATCCTGTTAGGAAGGAAAAAAAGCATAAAATAGTTTCTTGTGTCTCAGTTCTTTGTGTTATGATGATTGAAAGTTTCGACAGTTGAGCACCAGACTGAGGCACTTGGCCTTGAACATCAAGATAATTACAGTTGTGCAGAGCGTGGTGGGAACCACAACCTCATTGTTGTTGCAAATGCTCTTTTGTTTAGAGCATCATGGTTCAGTGCCTGCATGCCAGCCCTGCTCCTCCCGAGCGGGTTTTGTTCTGCCCCCCAAGCGCAGCTTCCAGAGCGGCCACCATCTGAATTCTCAGTTTCTAAAAACCAAGATGAAGGTACTTTACTTCAGGCTGTCTCTCAAATTCTCCATAGAGGAGCATGACACCTTTTATACTGCATTTTCATATAGTATAATTTAAAAGCATGTTTTAATTAGATAGACTAGCTTCAAAGGGTCAATGCAACTGATGTGCATATTGTAAGAAAGATGAAGATATGAAAGTGAATGCCTTATATTAATAATTAAACACATTCTAATTGACACAATGAAGTGTATTAATTCTAATAAGATGGTAATCATTTAAGGTTACTTTAAAATTGAATGGTATTTAACAAAAAGGCTGAATTTTAATTCACTGGACTGCTGTAAGCAGAGTTAAGTACAAGATGTGAAAGCTGGCTGGATTAATTTTTTATGAGTCCATTTAAAAATACTTTTTAAGACAGTAACTTTTGAATTTCCATCTGTTCTGTAGGTTTAAAAATACATGGACTTTGAGATTTTCTGCACAAGACGTGTGTGATATTCCAGTCCCTTTTTCATGACTCATTAAGAGAAAGTCAGTTTCCCTGGTTAAGTTGCTTTTTGTTTTCAGTTTGTGTTCCTGCGTTGTGTACCAAATATTTTTGAGGCTATCAAAACATAAGATTACGGGATTATCTTTTTAACCCTAATCCTTTTAATTTGACAAGCAATGGGGCATTTTTGATTGCTTTTTTTTTCAGAATTTTCTTTCAATGTATAACAATGAGAATTTGATGGGCATCAGATTGTTTTGCCAGTGCTACCTATCCATGATGCTAAACCACTGAGCTATTCACAGTAAAGACAGTGCTTTTAAGTATACTTTTCTTTTAAGCTGATACTTCTCATATAAAATAAAAATATAGAGCTCTGAACTCCTAGTTTCCTAACACGTACTCAAAATAGTAGATTGACTTTATGGTTTTCTGTAGCTTTATTAATATTTTATGGCTTATCTTCAGTTATTCTCACTAATTGGCCATTACACTTCTTTCCACCAGAGCTTCTGGGACCACCTAGGATGTTAAGGGGCATGATGTGATTTGAGGTCTGCCTGGTTCTAAATTGCCATGATATTTACCATAGCACTGGATTACACAGAAAATGGGAGAGTGAGATTTTCCTGTGAAAACTTCTAATTTATGGAAAACACAAAATGCAGGCTCTCACCAGCCTTCCTGTAGCGGAGATGTGCAGAGTTAGCTGCTTGTGCAGTCAGTCCCAGCAGGCTGCTGGAGACAAGGGGAGATGGCTTCTTCTGTGTTTTGTCTCCTGTGAGCTGAATCATCATTTCTGTAACAGTTACATGGAGAAAATTAAGTGGGATCTTAGTGAAAAAAGGGCTGAACTCTACTAAAGAAAAGAGCAATGTTTGCCCTTGAAAAGGAAACATTGATCTTCTGCTTACTCTTTAGCCTTCATTTTTCTTCTTTCTGAGGGCAGTTATTTGCAGATGTGTTGCCTTTTTGAACTGCTTTGAGATGCTAACTTGATGAAAAACAAATTTTGCTCTTGCCCACCAATTTAGAAACTGGGAGTTGAAACCTTTTGGTGTTTTCTGTGGAAAGCAGCTTAGGGAAACCAGGCTGCAAGTGAGCAGGAAGCCTGATGGTGCCTGAAAGCGTGTCTGGTTTTCCAGCTCCTGAGTTCCTGTTGATAAAAGATGTTATTGCACACACACCCCTGCCACTGCCACCACACCTTTTTTGCTTTCCTCATTCACATAAATAGTTTAATGCATTTTGAAAAGCCCAGTGTGAGGCTGAAACAGCCTGTGGAACAGCAGCCTTGTGGAGCTAATGGTCCTGGTGGTGGCATTTGGTGCCCAGGAAAAATTTCAACTCTCTGGGATGAAATAATGTTTCTTGCCATCTGAGCAGAAGCACAATGAGTCTGTCCCTTGCTTCTGTCTCACTGCTGCCCACGGAAGGAGGTGAGAACTAGGCCTGGAAGGTGGTTCCCATGCTGAAGTGCCTGCAGGCGTGCAGAGATGTAAATATGGATCAGCCTGCAAAGGTTGTCCCAAAGGGAATCTGTCCTGCCAGCCGTGGTGGCTGCTCTGGCCTTTGATTCTCTCTATGTGCCCGTCCTCAAGTAACACTCCTGGAGAGGAATGAAGGGGCACAGAGAGACGAGAAAACAAAATATAATATCAGATGAATATATAGTAAAGGTACAGAGTGATTGTGCCTCTTAAAAATAAATGGAGGGAGGGATATTCCTCTGTCAATGAATGTGTTATGCAAAGGGATGCTTCTTCACCAGTTTTAAGGTGGGATTTTTAGGGAGAGATTTATTCCAAGTAATTGCAGACAAATGCAAATTGCAGACACAATGGCATAATCTAGTTTGAGATTTATCTTCGACATCTATAATAATGTTATCCCCCTGATAATACATCCAGAGATAAAGCTTAGGCTTTTATTGAAAGGCACTGTTTCATCACCATATCTTACACAAAATCACTGCAGTTTGCATTATGATGAATTGTCTTACATGTAAACCTGCCACAGAGTTCAATATAACTGAAAATTCTTGTGCATTTCTTTTTTCTCATGTGTAGATTTGTGTTTAGCTCTGTGAGAGAGACAGAACCTAAAAGGTCTCTAAAGCTTTACCTTGCAGGTCAAATGCAGAAGGAAATGACACCTTGCTAGGGCCCTGGACATTACAATAAATGGTTCAATAATTTGGAGAGCTTAGCAACCATTGTCAAGTCAGCCAAGAGTAAAGATTAAGATGTTAAGAAATTATCCACTGGACCTGATAGGGCAAAATTTGTTGTAAAGGAAGTGTGGCAGGGTAAAGGCTTGGATGCCAAAGGCCTTTTCCAACCAAAATGATCCTGTGATTCTATGGGTTTTTCTCCTCCACCACATCTAAAGCATTCCAAAACAGTGCTTTTCCTCGGCATTTCCTCAAAAGCCTGGGGGTGATTATGTCTGGTGCTGTGGGAGCAGGCAGCAGGGGGAAACCAGACACATTGTGTGCACCCCTGCCCACTGGCCCACTGCAGGACACCAGTGCCCGGGTTTCACACTGAGATGTCTCTTCATGGGTTTGTCATTGAGGATGTGCCCCACCTCTGCAAAACAACCATCTGGGGCTTTTTTGGGAGGTATTGGAACCAATCCATGAGTTGTAAAATCATGAGTTATCTCTTCTTTGCCAAACCATAAGGTGGGCTTCAGAATTGGGTGTTTTCTTAAATGGAGAATATTTTACTGTGCCATCTGGCTCCTTGTTCACCCTGGCACTGTCAGGAAAAAACAAAAAATCACAGTACTGCTGATAAATCTCACTTGCACTTCTGGTGCTCACACTGTTCTGGCCTCATGGCTGGAAGGTGAAAAGTAAGTTGCCTGGTGTAGATAGAGTGAAAATTTAATGCCTGGGAATTTTTAATCTTCAATAAGTATACAAGGAAGAGAACACAGGTATTCAGTTGTGACTTTTGTCTATGCTCTGTTCTTGCTGGCACTGGTGGAAATCACGTGGGAGAATAAGGTTCAGTGATCATGCAACATATCATCTTGAGAACATGCTCATAATTTCTGAAATCCACAGACTAATTCATTTCTCCAACAGATGTGCCCCAAATATCACTAATCCTCCTCAGTATTGTTTCTTCTCCCTCCCACCTCCCCCAATTATTCCTTCTCATTTAAATGCAAAAACACAAAAACAACCCAAATCATCAATCCATCCATCCATCCTTCTCTGCAGGGTGTCTTTTGTTTTGCTTTGTTTTGTGACCAGGGAAGGGGAGGAGTCAGGGAAAATGGAACATCTTTGCTCAGGGATGCTGCTCTAGGATCCTGAGCCTAGTTTGGGGGCTCTCAGAGGGCCAGGCACTGTTGCAGTGGCTGCTCTGCGTGTGCCTTGCATCAGTGGGCACAGCCTGAAGCAGCTTGACAGATGGAGACCTGCTTTTGCTGCCTTTGCTCTTGTAAAATACAGTTTAGCTTGGTTTCCAGAGGGGAAGGATCAGCAAGTAGAATGGGGTCCTAGCCTTTCCCCTGCCTGTTTGGCCCATGGGATATTTTCATGGTGGTCCTCCTTCTCCTCCCAGAAGTTTGCAGGACTTCAGAGCAGCCAGGGTGCAGATGCTTTCCTTGAGGACCCTGGTGGGAAGAGGAACTGGGAAGGCTCAAGTATCACCAGCCTGTTGAGGTGTGAGTAGGAATGGGAACTGCCTCAGAACAGACAGCTTGGGCTGGAATTTGACTACCAAGAACTCTCATGAGCCTTGGGGCCAGCAAATGATACCCACAGCTTCAGAGGCAAATAAAAGAAAATAAAAAGCCTCTCATGTTCATTATTTTGAAGCAAGTCATGATTCAAAATCTTATGACCCTTGTTTAGCTGAGTCTTAGGATTTTTGAAAATCTGAATTGTGAGTTCTCAAGGATGTCTATGGGGAACTTCATGGAAGAAGCACAGGGAAGAGAGAAGGGTGATGGTAAAGGAGAGGTGTAAGATATATATATTTGTATCCAAAAGAGCAATGGTAAATCTGTACACCTTCTTCCCACCAGCTCAGAGCTCAGTGCTGATGGCCATGGAAAAACTAAAGCAGATCCAGAGATAAAAGTATCTTATTATAGAATCATTTCTACACATCACCTCAGAGAACTACTTGGCAAGCTATATACATAGTGTGACAGGAATGTTTTTGCTGTTACATTACTTAGTGTTTTACGGTCAGGTTATTCTCTTGCAAATATACAATATTAAATCTGGAATCGTTAGCAACTGAAATTCTGCAGGACAGCTGTCACTGCATGTCAGCAGTTTGAGTGTGCATGTGTGGAGTATGTCTGTGTAGGTATTTGTGTATTATTTTACTCTAACCTGTTTCTCATAATATGACTTTTTAAGTCAGAAAGCAGCAAAGGAAGCAGAAAGCAAAAGAAAGGAGGGAAACTATAAAATAGACCTTAAGCTAGTGTTTCTCCCTATAAGAGCATTTGGGATAATTTTAATTACCTAGATTAGTCCCAGTTCTAAAAACATAAACAAATGAGTAAAAGAAAAGACCAAAATGTATTTTCAAGTTTAAAGGTTTAATATCAGTGTCATTTAGAAACCTCACAAGGTGATAACCATCAGTGTCAATACTATGGAGTCTGCACAGCTTCTCTGAAGTGGCTGTAGGGGTTTGGCCCTTGATTTCAAAGGAACCCAGATTTTATATCTGTTATTCAAATAACACTTCTGAGTCACTCATGTAAAATGGTACATGAATTCAGTTGTCCCCTAATTAATCTCTGTCACTAGTACACTAGTGTCTTCTAAGTTCTATTTGATCCTGCTTCTCCATCATTCAGAATAGGCTGGCTAATGTTTCTGGGTAGCTGCCCTCTAACTTCTCTCATAAACCCAGTAGATGTTTGTTTGTTTGCTTGCTCACTTGCTTGCTTGTTTGTTGTGTCACATTTCATTGGTAATTGGTATTTGCTGCCAGTTTGCTGGGAGGCAAGGCTGACCCTCCCAGTAGGTTCTGAGGGTAGACTCATGCACCACAGAGCCATTGACGTAATGAATTTCCCTTGATGGACAAAATTCAGTGCTACTTTTTATTATCCGACTTGCACCCATGTTTTAGGCAAATTTTCCTGCAGTACATCCATGAACAATCAGTGGAGAGAGGTGGGTGTCTACTGGAGATGTTGATCCAGGTCACCTAAGGCAAGCATTGAGCCACTAGACTCACACATGAGCCATCTAAAATGGCTTAAAGCTGTATTTCCACAACAGTTAAACCTTTCTAAGACCTTTCCTTCATTCTTATTCCTGGATGCATAGTCCTGCCTCCTTCCCATGTGCTTGCTGTGCTGTTCATCCCATCAGTCATAGAAGGGACTTAGTCTGAAGAACACTCATGTTCAATAAAGAAATGAACAATATTTTGCCATCTCAGCTCTACAAATCAGTCAACTGCAGGATTACATGAATGCCAACACGAGGGAGGGGGAGGAAACTGCAGCATGCTTGGGGAAAGGAGGGGACTGTGGTAACTCCCACTCAGACTGAACTATGGTGAAACCACCCCTAAAGTGCAGGATCCCAACCTCTTCATCTCTTGTCCCAGTAGAGATTTCCAAGCTGATTCTGCAGCTAGTTTGTTTTTAACAGCCTTCTTATTACTTAGTGCACTTACTGCTTTGGTGCCAATTGTCATGTAAGTTAGTAGTGCTTTACTTCCTAGAGGAAAAGGAGGATTGATTTCCCATAATGTGCAAGACAGCAAATACATTTTTAATGTAATTGGTTTCTTTATTATGGCAAATGGTCAATGGGAATTGTTTGAAGAATTTAGTTCTATTTCATGTTGTTTCTTCTTTTGCCTTAATTCTTGTGTATTCTTCTTTTCACTTTAAAGTGAAAGGTGAGCTGCCTAAATCAGCTTCTCAAAATGCTCTTTATTCTGGCAAAGCTATTATAAACATAGAGGAAATTAGTATGTGTCTAGAGCAAGTGGCAGGATGAGGAAAGGAGAAAAGAATCAGTTCAAACAATTACAGATAGTGAGTAAAAAATTAATGTGTCCAGGGAAACTGAAGAAAAATGAACATCAGTGCAAATCTGCTGCTTCATGTAAATATGTATTTAATGTACTGTTTCAGTTGAATACAATCAGAGAATAGTAAAAGATTTTGAGGACTAGTCCCTAAACCGGTATATTGGTGAAACACACTGCAGTAAACTGATGTGAAGAGGAATTCTGTGTGTATTTGGATGCCATCATCTTGTTTCCAGCAAGCTTTCAAAAATTATACATTGTTGTTGTAAGGTCAAACAACTCCTCAGCAAAACCACGGTCAGATTTCTGCAAAGACCAACTGGTTGATGCACAAATGCACGATACATTCATGTGTTGCTTGAAACCCATAATGTTCAGCTCATAAGGCATTTGCAATTGTGAGATTATTGTCTCAGTTTTAAGACACCTTTTTTTAAATTTATTTTCACTTTTTTCATCACCATTTATAGCTTATTAGTTAAACTTCCATTACTTTGTTTGGAATAGGTCAGAGGAAGACCAAATCTAGACAGCTTTTGTATTTGCCTGTTCTTGTTATTTTGCACCTGCTATCGTGGTGTCCTCACTTACATAAACCTAATAACAGAAACTTCATTATGAATATTTTGTAACATTAGTCCTAAAATCGAAGAGGATAGGTGTGTATTAAATATAGGATGTTTTTGAGTCGGATGCAGTGTCAAAAGCAACTATGACATTTTCATCTCAAGGGCTTTAAGACCAGGAAGCACTTCATGAAGGGCTGCAGAAAAGCCACAAGACTCACAGCTTTAAGAGTCATCA
Source organism: Sturnus vulgaris (assembly GCF_052056855.1). Taxonomy (NCBI): domain Eukaryota; kingdom Metazoa; phylum Chordata; class Aves; order Passeriformes; family Sturnidae; genus Sturnus; species Sturnus vulgaris. Next base: position 59,654,788 of record NC_142247.1, read on the forward strand.
ATATTAATTGGGAGCCTATAAGATCAGCTACTGTCATATCACAGTAAATCACTTTCTGGCAAGGGCAGATTTCTTTCAAAGCCCAGGAATCTGCTGGCAGATAAACAGGCAGCCACGGCCCGTGTTATCTGAGAGTGCATGCTTTAGCTTTTGCAGCTGGAGGGGCTGAGCTTCACATCCCCTGCTTGCATTTCACAGAGCTCAGATGTGTAGCTAGTTTATTCAGTGATTCCTAAAATGCAAGCCAGTGTGAAAAATGAAATTATGTTAGTCAAGGAAATGCTGTAAGGAGCAAAGGAGAGTTTCACAGTCTGGGAGAGTGGCTGAGCCATGCTGCCTTTGCCAGCACCACAGGCTGACCCCAGACTGTGTGTGACAGCTGTTTGGGCTGTGCTTTTATCACCCCAGACCCTCCAGACCCTCACTGCACAGCAGCTCTCCCTCTTCTGTACTATTTTTTCCTACCAGACTGTAAGGCCACCCTTTTGATGGCACAGTCCTCCGACCTTTAACTGCAAGCAGGCACACAGGAGCTTTTCATTCCCAAAGGCTGGCACATGCAGCTCCCTTCCTTTCTGCTCCTCAAGCAGCTCTTCCCTTAGGGCCTTCTGACTCCAGCTCCAGCCAGCTCTTCCTTCAAGTCCATGCAGGCTTTGCTTCAGATTCTGAGGATGGTTTTTAGGCAGTGCCTCAAAACTCCTGCAAGGCAGAGCTGTGGGACAGTGCTGTGTCCAAGGGGACATGGCTGCCCTTGGAAGTGACAAACCTAAGAGTGACACGAAGGTGCCTTCTGTTGCCAGTCCTGATCAAGGCAGTGCTTCCAATTCTTGCTCGAATGGTTACTACAAAGGCAAAAATGCTCTGTTTCTAAATAATTCCAGGCACTTTTGGACAAAAGAGTAATTAAAGTTTTAAAGTGTAAAAAACAAAGCAAAAGGTTTGGTAACCTTTTTGCCTCAAATCATAGGGACACCTTGGATTTACTGTTGAGATTTCAAAACCACTATTTTAATATATTTTGGTAAATACACATAAAATATGAAAATTCAGCATCAAAGAATATGCATCAAATAGTTCTCATTTACATTACAGACTTAAGAGAATTCAGAATAATTTTAGCAGCTGGGACATCAACGATGCTAAACTGAATGAATATAGGACAAAGAATCTTGAAGTATATTGTTTTAATTTACTTCTTTACAAGTCATAATGAAAAGCAGTAATAAACACAATACAATAGAACTTTTCTGTAAGCTTTTCTCTTCAATATTTTTATGCCTGTAGAGGTATCTAAACAAATGGTCTATATATTTTTGTTATATCACAGAATTAATGCAGAACCATCACTGACTTCCAGCTAAGCTTTTACATTTCACCTCTGTATTGCCATGGCATTTCCACAGCATGCTGCAATGCCAGGAATCTCTCCTTTTTCTCTCTGTGTATTCAAGCCTTTGTGTTATTTGCTTTTACAAAATACATCATTCTGTTCCCAGAAAGCCTTGAAGATTACATTCTTCTCTGAGTCAGAGAGTTATTTCACAAAATATTCTGCTACTTTTTTTAAAGCAAGGAAGCTCTGTTTTGTCTTTCTACAGGAATTTTGTTTTTCCATTTTTTTGAGAGTTTTGGTACACAAGATCCATGTAGAAGGGCTGTGCTTATGCAGTGGATCATCAACAAGTGCTTGCTGTATTGTCCTTTTAAAACATCTGATGTGTGTGTGCACCATATCCGGTGTATTGAGGGATGTCTTGGATGATATATACAAATTTTTCCAACAGAAATACATTATAGAGCATTTAAAAATACTAAGGAAAGTGTATTCACATCATGTTGCCTTATATGTAGAGCTGATAAATGGAAACGGGAAGATATTTATCCAGTGATTTTCACAGCATTTCACTTAATATGTTAAAGTGAGAATATCAGTGCTGAAGGGGAAAAGCTCTAAGCACAGGCTTGGGCTCAAGGCTATATGGGTTGTTAGTTCAGAGTAATGCACAGAGCAGGTCCATCCTCCAGAGCTGGCCCTACCTGGATGGGGTGTTCATCCAGGCCTGGCTCCTGGTCATAGCAGTCTTCGGTTTGCTCCTGCATTTTGCCAGCTGAAGCCATACCCGTCTGAAAGGCAAGTGATGTTGATGCAAGAAGAAAAAGGCAGCAAAGCTGGAGAGCCAAAAGCAGTAAGTTGCCCACCTCACCTTATCTGAGAGATCCCTGCCCTTGGGGCAGTGGCTAAACCAGCTGCAAACCCTGTCAGTTTACAGCCTGGCACAGAAAGGAGATGCAGACCCAGGTGTGGGTGCAGCAGTGCTGCTGGCTTCAGCCTGCCTCCCAGTGTGGGCAGCTCTGGTGCAGGAACCTGTGGGAGCACGGCTGTGGGGCATCAAATGGAACAAAACTTTCCATTTAAATTTGCCTTTGTTAGAATCAATGACAGGACCATAGAATGGTCAGGGTTGGAAGGGATCTGCTTCTCCAAACCCCTGCTAAAGCAGCTTTGCACAGGATCACGTCTGGATGGGTTTCAAATATCTCCAGAGATAGAGACTCCACAGCCTCTCTGGGCAGCCCATTCCAGTGCTCTGTCATCCTCAAAGGACAGAAGTTTTTCCTCATTCTCAGATAGAACTTCCTGCTTGTCAGTCCGTGCCTGTTGCCCCTTGTCCTGTTGCTGAGCACAGCTTTAAAGAGCCTGTCCCAATGTAGTTGTATCATCTGGTGGCGAGTGATCATGCAAACACTAACGCGTTAGAAATGTATTCCTTCGGCTGGCTGTGTTGAGTAGCATTGCTCTACATTTATTTGTCAGACACCATTACTAGGTTAAATTCAACTGTATATGCCACCTCCAGTTTCTCTGAACAGTTTTACATGTGGGATGTGAGCATGCTTTATACTATAGGGAGACACATGTCAAAATACTAATGTTAACTAATTAACTCACACAGAGGGTTTGGCTTTCTGTACAATGATTAATTCAGCAGCTGCTTTTGTCCCAACCGCTGCAGATTTTTAAAAATTGTCTTAAAAGTACAGTACTTTTTAAAAACTGGGATTCATTCTCAGATTTTGAGCAAGCACAGGACAAAACCCCACAGATTGCATACAAAGCAAGACACCACAGTCATTAATATTGTATTTAACACATCTTGCTACATGCTTTTTGGGTGAATAAAGGCAAAGTATTTAGAAGTGAAACAACTTTAGAAAGTGGCAGACAGAATCCTTAACTTCTGTGGAGAGTTAATGTGCCCTTCTCTAAAGGGTTCAGAAAATGGTCGTCACCTGCAGGATGCATGTGTGGGAAAAGGTGGAAGCTATCCCTCTGTCATCTGTATCCTGCTTATTCTTGATATAGAGATTTTGAGCACTTTGTCATGATCTCAGCCATGTCCTGCTGCAGCAGCAGCACCAAATTACATTCAAGACAAAATGCAACCATTTATCTGTTTTACACAATTTTCAACTGTAGTGAAACACCAAAACAATTTACACATATTTTGGTTGACAGAGTATGTACAGAGTTTTTACCTCCTCCTGTCTAGATCTGTCTGTCACCAGCTCTGTATTTGTCACCCAGTTTGGAAGCAGCCAAGGAATCTGTAAACCATAGGCCAATGTTGTTGGATATTTGCAAGAGGATTGCTCAGCATATCATATTCTGCATTTCTCTGAAAATTCAGACTTAAAGAAGATGCAGCATCCTTACCCCCAGCAATCACAGGCTTGTACCTCAGTTACTTAGGGGATAAGGTGTAGAAGTTTGGGAGCAGCTTAACCTGCAGCAGAGCCACTTGTGTAGCTGAGTGTCACAGCTTGGTGCCGGGGTGAGGTGTCACCTTCCCTGATGTCTGCTTGTCCCCTTGCAGGAGAGTACTGCGAGGTGAACGCGCGCTCCGGCCGCTGCGCTCCGGGGGTGTGCAAGAACGGAGGGACCTGTGTCAACCTGCTCATCGGGGGCTTCAAGTGCGAGTGCCCCCCGGGCGAGTACGAGCGGCCCTACTGCGAGATGACCACCAGGAGCTTCCCCCCGCAGTCCTTCATCACCTTCAAGGGGCTGCGCCAGCGCTTCCACTTCACCGTCTCCCTCATGTAAGTCCCGGTGGGGAAGGGTTCTGTGGCTGCTGCCTTCTCACTTGAGCTGGGGACTGTTTGTCACCTGCTGATACCCACCAAAGACCCACCCCTGAAGGTCACTGAAGGGGTTTCTGACACTGACTCCTACGAGCAGAGCATAGCCATGTTATTTGAAAGCATTTGATTTTCTGCCCTGCTTGTGGGTGTTTCTGAGTTTCTGACTCACGACCTTCCCTGTTGTGACACAGGGTGATGGAATTGGGAGAAGGGACACCAGGACCATTCTGGCCACCCATCAGCAGCCTTGAGCCGCAGGGTGGATGTTGGGTTTGACACTTCTACTAGCTGGGCCTGTGGTTTCCTGACTTTCAGAACCAATCCGTTTGTGCTCCTTGTTTGGGAGCACTCCTCCCATCTCCTGTTTCCCACCTGTGAGATGACCTGGGCATGTCAGGCCATGGCTGAGTCTGGTCTTCCTCAGATTCTTGCTTTCCAATGGCCTTGGACTCGGGACAGCCCCTGCTGATCCAACTCCTCACTTAGTTCCTTCTGGCCTTCACTCCCAGGTCTTGTGTCTGGTGCCATCCCATTCCAGGTACAATTAGTCTCATTCCCACCCCATCTGCCCCAACATCCCCGTGTTGGGCAGTCATCTTCTAGGCTCTCACCTTTCCTCTGGGGGAGTTCAGGTAGGCAAAGAGGAGCAATGATAGCAGCCACAGTCATGGGCAAGGGCTCTCCCTCACCTGGGAAAAACCCCTCTTCTGGAGAGGACTTCTTGGGTCAGGCATGGGGCTTGCTTGGTGTGGAGCCAGAGCTCCAGGTGTCACACAGATGCCTCTTCTGTGGGGAGGGGTTGGGCTTACAGCTTCCTCATGGTTTAAGCTGGTCAGGATTGAGTTTTGGTTTTCCCTCACAGCTGACTGTGAGTAAACAACACAAAATGTATTAATCCTGACCTCAAAAGTAGAGCTGGGAATTTTTTGATAGGTACAACAGAAGCTGCAGGGGCAGATCTGTTTGTGTATATGTCCAGAGAAAATGCTCAGGGAGGTCAGACAGGCTTCAGGCTTATGTCCTCTCCTGCACCCAGCCATTACCTGGTGTTTCACATCTGTCAGGAGCCAGGTCACGTTTTTACAGCATGTTTTTGGGTATTGTCCTTTAGCATAGTTTACTTTCCTGAACTAAGATCCCAGAGAGACTCCCATGTAATGCTTCTGTTAATGTAAGTAAGTAATGTCCCATCCGTGTAAATGTTCAAGGCCAGGCTGGATGAGACTTGGAGCAACTTAGTCTAGTGGAAAGTGTCCCTGCCCATTTGTTGGGGTTTGGTACTAGATGGCCTTTATGGTCCCTTCCAACCCAAACCATTCTATCATTTTCTGATTTCTACCATTTTATCCTTCATCTGCCTTAATCCTAAAGACAAAATTTTATGGATTCTTGAGATTTTGGTTAAATCAGAAAGCACAGACGTGGTTTGCACACAAGCCAAGGGAAGGGAGAGTTGTGCTTTGAAGATTGTTTTAGAGCATCAGGTCTGAGTACACAGAAAAACTGAGGAGCAGAAGGCTCTGTTGGATTTGTCAGAGCCACGGTGAGAGCAAACAAAGGCGCAGTCTGGGCTGGCTGCCAGCATGAATTGCCTGCACTACCCTGGACTTGTCCCCTCAGCCATGGGGTGTCATTTTTCAGGCTTTTGGAAATAGAGCTTTGACGTTTAGGGTGCTTCAAGTTAAAATGACTCAAATGTCCTGTGTAGGGTTATTGAGAAATAGCAAAGTACTGTACAAAGTCCTTACACCGAGGTTTCTTCACCATCTTTAGAATGACAATGGCTTATTTAGTCATGAGCTAAACACTACTTAGTCCACTCAGTGTGACTGTAAGAATTCAAGGCCATTATGAGGTTCATCCCACACTTTCTGGAAAGGCAACACATTTAGCTTTTCATACCTGAAGTTTATTTTTATTTAAACTAGCTGTTATTTTGGCTTCTATTATCTCTCAGTGGAGGAGGAAAACATTATGTGAGGATCAGCAAGAATTAGCAGTTTGACTGCTAATGATGATTTGCCATTACATATTTTGTGATTTGGGAGGATTTGTAAAATCCCAGGGTATCCAGTTTCCCTTGGCCTCAAGTGACTCATGACCCACTCCTAGCAAAGAGCAGAATATTTGTATTGTCCAGTCTCATAACTAAAATGTTTTTTAAAGCATTTAGGTTACTGACCATGAATGTCTTTCTGCTCTCAATATTACGTATCTTCCTTGCTTAATTCCAACACTTACTACTCCTTCACTCCAAGAGACACTGTTAGTGGAGAGGTTTTCTCATGGTTTATGCAAAATTCTGTATGAAAGTCTTTTGTTTCCTGTGTCATGAAATGAAATATATCCCTTCTATTAAAGAACAGTATTTTCTTCCCCCAGCTGGTGGGTGATAACCAGACAAGTTCAAAAGCAGTAGTGCTTTTAACGGTGAATATAATACAAAAGTTGCTTTTGATTTTTGTCAAGTGGCAAAGAATGGAACTGTGCACAGATAAAGAAATATACAAAATGGCTTAATAATGTAATAGTTTAATAAATGATGGTTTCATACTTAAAAGTATGGTAGGAAATTATAAGAATATGAAAAAATATATTCAAACAGAACTAAGCTTCCTGTTATTGCTCCCAGAGTAAATCTTCCTGCCTACTGAAGAAGCACCACTAATATTATTCCCTTTTCCTTTGCTCATATATATTCTGGACAGATGTGATCAAAATATTTGAATGAAGCAGTTATCCATGAAAAAGTAGTCTTGGGAAATGTTTTACAAGAACTATATTCCTTTAGATTAAATGTTTGATGGTGAAAAATGAAAACTAAATCTGTGTTTTGATAATATTGATATATTTCAATGATATTGTTGTAATTAATTTAGTTTGCCTTTTGCTTGTATAATATTATACTATGATAAACAAACTAGAAATAAATATATATATTAAAACTAATTAAAAGTAATCAAAACATTAATTAATATTTTGATGGACCATAATGCATATTTTTGAAATTTGAATTTTACAGGAAATATCAAATTTGTGACTTCTGTTTTTTGAACCAGAACAATTCATTATCTTTCAAATATATTTTAAAATATATGAATACAGTTTCCCATTTCCATGTAGCTCGAATTCTGAAAGGTCTCTACTCAGTGTAATCCACAACATACATGTTTGACAAAGAACTTCTGGTAAAAAATACTCTTTGTCTTTGAAACTTTTTCTTATAAATACCAACCCTGGTATACTAAAATACTGCTTCATTCCCATTCTCTGAAATGCAGGTTTTGTTGCATCCATCACGTGAGTGTCTTGCTATTAGACATGATATGACAGGCACAAGAGTTACTTCTTATGTCCATGGAAAACAGTTTTCAATAGCTGTGTTCAGTATTTCATTCATTTGTAGGAAAAGTGGATTAATTTAAATTAGGCATATTTCCTGAAGTTCAAGATAAAAAATCAGACTGAATTGCCATTGGGAAACGCAAGAAATTCCCATGGTTTCTCTCTTTTTCTCTCTTTATCTAATATTAATCTTTGTAAAAATGTTTATGTGAAGTGTAATAATTTTTTTTTTTGCATTTCTGAGTAGATGAAAGCTGTGTGCAAATCTCCAGAGACAAGAGAATTTAATTTAAAATTATAAAATACTCACAACAAGCAAAAACTTGAAAAAATGTTCTGTGCTGACAAAAAAAACCCCCAAAACACAAGACCTTTTTAAAAGTGGGGTTGCCCCCTTTTTCTGCAAGAAAGATACATCTCATTTTAGTAGCACAAGAAAAATAAAACCTAAATGCACCCATTGGTGCTGATCTAGTGAATTTTTTTTTTTTTCATTTAAGTGTTTATTTTCCTTCTTCCAAGTGACTGACCTGTTGATTGACTAACTCTGATTTTCTGCATGGCATTATTAAAGTAACTCTTATCTTTCTGTCCCCTTACCTCCCCATCAGGCTTTTTAAATCAGTTGATGACTGTCCTAGGATCCTGTAGCATTTAGACAGCAAGCAGGCAGCAAGGATCCCCGCTTTGATGTGAAAATGCTTTTTAGCTGTCAGACTGTTTGCAGCCTGTAGTAAGTGCTACTGTTTGGTGAGTGTCAGACACTGCTGCTGCATCTTGTGTCTGCCTAATTTTAGCCCTCGTGAGGGTCAGCAGATCTCTGCAGAGTAGGTTTCTGTAATTTCCATCTGCTTGCCTTATTGATTGTGAAAGAGTAGATTTATCCTGTGGCTGATTCCTCAGTTTTACAATTTTCTGTCTGAAGATTGATGCAAAGGCTTGTTTATCTGCTAAACACAATGCTGTCTTTCTTCTGGGTGACTTGATCATCAGTCTTTAATCCATAAACTGTTAAGCACAAACGAACTCCATGTCTCTGCTCTAGGTTTGCAACCAGGGAGAGGAACGCTCTCCTCCTCTACAATGGGCGTTTCAATGAGAAGCACGACTTCATTGCCTTGGAGATCATCGAGGAGCAGATCCAGCTCACCTTCTCTGCAGGTGAGGTTTCACTTTGTCGAGCATTTCTGCTTTAGGTCAGGAGATCCTCTCAAGCACTTCAGTGATTTTATATGGCTGTTTGCTGCCTCATTAATTTACTGGGTGACATTGCACACTAAACAACTGATGCCGGGTGTGCTCCAGATTGTAGCGGTTTGTGGTGATTACACTCGCTGTCGTAGGCAGGAGCTTGTCAACATATCAGTTATAAAAGCCAGAGTTTATGACTGCTATAAAAGATTGGCACTAGCCTGAATGTCGGCCTCCAAGCCAATGTTTGCTTAAATGACACTTCATTTTATCATACCGTGATAAATGTTGTGTGTTTATGCATTTTTACACTACACCATCAGAGGAACATAGGTGCATAAATGTTATCTAAAAGATCTATGCAAGCCAAAGGGAAAGCTAGCAGAGGTGAAAACTGCCTGCCTTTCATTAGGGATTGGGGAGGAGCAGTGCTGTCTCTAGAATGCATTTCTGTACTGGAGCAGCACCTCCTCTCAGAGGAAGCCATAAACAACAACAAATTTAGGAGAACTGCACACTCATTGCTACAATTGGCCAGGAAACAACGAGTGGCAGCTTTGGCATTTGCTTGCTTTCTGCACTAGGACTAAGCCAGTGTCTTCTCGTGCTTGTAGGAGAAGAGAGTAAGGAGGGCTGACAAGCAAAGTTCAGGCAGAACATAGGCCCAGAAGCAGATCTGTGCTTTGGGTGCAAGGCTTTGGTGACTTTATGAAATCTCAGTAGTGTGGACAAACTGTATTTTTAGGTACTTTTCTACTGAGACTAAAACAAATATCTGGAAAGGGCTGTTGTCCTGTAAGTCAAGTGGAGTTATGTATAGGTCAAGTGAGATGTTTGTGCCTCTATATTGGGTAATTCAGGAAATAATCCTGCTATTTCCCATTATCTGTATTCAGGATAGACACGTGGGCTCAAGTTAGTCCTGTTTCATTTTTGTGGAAAGTGAGACACTGTAAGCAGTACAGCCAGAGAAGCAGAAGCACAGCCCACACTGGTGTTGCACACTCATCACCAGTGATGGCTGCTGTCCTCAGACCCCATGGTAAATCCTGTGTGACCCCATTGATTAACCAGCCATGCTTAAGTGCATACGTGGGCCCTTTGGGTTGAAGATATCCGGTTACATTTCTCCTTTATTACCTCAAAGTTGTCCAAATTAGATTTTAAGGCAGGTTTCTGAATGGATTAGTGTAAGGAAATAGCATGCTGCAGAGAGATGTGCTTTCTTCTGTAGCTCTGCTTCACCTGTCTAAACTTGAATCAAATTGCTTGGAAGGTACCCTGAGGATGAATGGGAAAAAAATAAATTCTGCTTGCACTTATATGCATTTAAATGTGAAGGAACTCCTTTAAGATACACGAAACTAAATTTAGATTTGCACTGCTGCACCTGAGAGCAGGTCTGGTCCTGCATATTACAAATGGTATTTTCTTTGGAAGGAGAATGGTTTATGTTTTATAGTTTTAAGTGGCTTTTAACGAACAGTACAAGTTTTGGACACCTGATCTCACTGTGTTACATGTCGCAACAACTTTTTCACAGAAAGCAGAGCAAAAGAATTGCAGAACAGTGATCTTCCTTTTGCAGACACTTGATAGCTGAATAAAAAGCCCAGTTATTTATATAGATTTTATCACTAAATGATACAAACCATCACAGCAGAATGACATACATGCTAAGCTGAAATATGTATTGTTTAAATACCAGAAATATATGGAATGGGAGTTAAAGAGAGTAGAGGACACAAGAATAATACTTGACTTAGGTATTTGTTGCAAATAGAGGGTTGAAAGTACATTTTAAGCTCAACAATACTGTGAGCTTTGTTAATTTGCAGGAGGAGTTACTTTTCCTGTGGTTTATTATGTAGAATTTTCCAACTGTTAAAAAAAAAAGAAAATAAAAAGGAAGGGAAAAAAAAAAGATCAATCCCTTCTCTGTGCCAGGCCTATTATGTACTTTCAACATGAATGTTTATTTTGCTGCTACCTCAAAACAGATATGCCTGGTTACTGAGCTGGGTCCGCTGACTCAGTCCTGGCTTAAAAGCTTTAGCTTTCCAATTGCAGAAAACTCTTGCTTTCAAATTTAAACACTGAAAGGCTGCCAATAATTTCATTAATCTTTTTTAAAAAAATTTTAAATAAAATAGCATAAAATTTTGCTGAGCCCAGTGTTACCATGGGTTTTATACTAGAGTACTTCTGGTTTTTGCTTTCTCAGCTCTAACAGGGACTAGCTTCCCTTCCCTGACAAAATATCCCATCACTATACTTATCATACCAAAAAAATCTCAAAGGGTGCTTTTGGCAAAAATGCAGAAGAATCATGTACCTTTCCCTCTCAGTTGATCGCTTCAGCAGTAGTTGTATCTACCCAATGCATCTGCTACCACACTTTGCAGAAGCATGATAGAAAAACCACAATTCACCCAATGTGCCAGAAGCTCGTTTTTGTGCACCAGAGTAACTCCATGAAACTGGGGATATTTATTGTCTTGCAGGACAAACCCAAATTCCTCCGTGATGAAGCAAGGTGGCTGCATCCTGTGTCCAATGAGAGTCTCTCTGTTTCTTGCAGTGGTGGTGACTTGTTTTTCCCTTGTGCCTGTTTTTGCAGGGGAGACAACCACTACAGTGGCACCGTTCATTGTGGGAGGGGTCAGCGATGGGCAGTGGCACTCGGTTCAGGTGCAGTACTACAATAAGGTAAGACTAATTGTGGTGGTGATAACCCTGCTATTGATACAGCAATAGAGGTGTGGGTCATCTGGCTGTGACCTGACAGATGCAGGTGACCTGAATTTTATTTGTTTTACCAGGCACGTTGGTGCAGCTCTGCACAAATGGTACTGGTCTTGCTTGCCTTGCCTGGAACAAAAAGTCTTTCATAGGACTTTTGAGTTTTGACCCAGGAAGGCAAAATCAGATGTAGTACGTTTTTTTCAGAAGTACTCCTAGGGAAACCTTCAGGTATTTGGAACTATTTTCATTTTCAATTTCTGGGGTCCCTGTCCCTCAGCTGCCTCCTTGTTCACTGCACTTGTCACAGGGTCAGTCTGAATGAACAAAAAGGATTGCAGGCTCTCTGTGCAGAGCAGCCATTCATGATGAACCAGGCTTTTAGAGTGTACGGTGTTACTATTTACAGGTAGATGTCAGAGATCTTCTATAAATCAGAACAAAAATTAAAGAGTTTATTTAGTGACTAAGAAGCGTTGCTTTTAAGTCTGACATGATAGCATTTTGGGGAATCACATAAGGAAATAGAGAAGCATTGTTGGTGGTTAAAAAGGAAACAGGATACTGGTGTAGGAAGCTGAATGGAAGATGAAGGATTAATGTGATCAGCAAGTTCTTTATTTCCCAGTACTACATCCTTTCATCACAGTTTGTGTGGCAGTTTGAATGGGAAGATTAAAATTTTATTTTGACTCCTAGATAGGATCTCCTAGCCTAAGGATATTTTATGGAGGTAATGAAAAGCTTTCTATTAGTATTTTATATTTTTAAAAAAAATTTAAAACTTAATTAAGTTTTGTGCTCAAAATACATAATATACTCTCTGCTGTCTGGAGCCCAGAGAAATAGAGCAAAACTTGGTATGTTGCCATGCACACATCTGTGGACACTGTGAAGCTCTTCCTCTGTTTCCATGTGTGCATATTTCTTAGAGGATTACTCTGGCAGAGTGAACAGCACTTACTGAGGCAGTGGAGGGACACTCCAGCTTTCAGGCTCCTGGGCACAGCTGCGGGGAGAGCTGATGGACCAGCTCACTGAAGTGCCAATGAGCAGATAAGAGGCCTGAGCAGTAGAGGAATGCTCTTTAAAAGGCAAAGAGATCTGACACAGATGTTAAAAATAAACCCCTGCCTCAATTTCAGGGCTTGCTGTGGTTTAACCAGACTGGTAGGTGAGCCATATTAGCAGCTGGTGTTTTCTCACAGTTAACACGTGGGTCCTTGTCATCATGTTCTTCTTCTGTGACAGTTTTTTGAAGTGAAATGAGCCAGTCTCCACTGAACACAACAAAATTCAGGGCACAGAGGGAGAACAGAGGGAAACACCAGGAAGCATTGCTGACTTCACAGCCTTTGCCACTTGTGTGACATGAAAGTGATGAAAAGCAGGGTCACTGTGTGGAGAGCAGCACTGTGCCCTTTGCTGTCCCTGTGAGAGACTGAGGTCATCACCTTCCCCTTAGCAGCATTTATTGCAGGATGGTTAAATTTGGGCTGGAGGGGGGAGTTCAGTTCACAGTATTGGGTAAATGGCACACGTAGGATATGCTCACCAGTATGTGTTCAGCGTGCTCTCAGGACTTCTTCCCAGCACATCTGAGAATGGCACATGTTGCACCAGGTCTCCAGTAGTGAAAGAGGGAATGGGTGCTGCAGGGCAGTGACAGCTGGAGGCAGCTCTGCTCCAGGGCTGAGCCTTCACCTCGCCTGGGATTTGTTTGTACAGCAGTTTCTTGGCTACTTCATGTTTTAACAAAGCTGGAAGTAAAGTTCCAGTGAGGAGATTGAAAAGACAGGGATAATTTAGGGATTCGAGTTGTGCCAAGATAAATGGGATGCTGTGTCTAAACTTGACACAGTTGAGATGTTTGAATAACAGAGTACCAAAACTCAGGAGTTTCCTTAAATTATGCACACATATTAGTTTGCAGGTACTGCATCCTTCCACTGTTTCCAAAATCCTACTGCAATGTCAGTTCATTATCCCAAGGCTGTATGGCCCCGTTGTTCTGCTCAGACACTGCACGACCTTTCTGAGCACGCAGAGCTCCCCTGAGCTCTCCCTCCTCCTTGTCTCTGGCTCATGTTTGATCCTCACCTTCAGGCCCTGCTGGACTCTCCTCCCTCTTGTCTGCCTCTGTCTTTTCCTGGCAGCAGGGCCACAGGGGCTATCTCTACCAGCATCCCTTTGGTGCTCCTCACCCCTTTTTCCATTCTGCCGTTTGCCTGGGGCACTTCTGGTCTTTTCTCTTTTATAGAAATCTCTTGCCAATGTTTTCCATAGGAAATGCATAATCATCACAGATATCCATAGAGATCCAATTTATTGATTTGTCTTTCTTGCATTAAAAAACTTCAGCAGCAGCTATTTTCTTAATAGACACATCCTGATGATGTGCAAAGTCACCCTGCACAAAATCAGTTTGCTAATAACCATAGGGAAACAGGAAGCAGCTGTAGAATCGACTCCTGTAAAGTATTTTCTGAACTTAGCTCAGAAGTGATGTGCTTGGTAATATTTTTCTTTAGTGTTGTTGAAAATTTATGGTTTAGAATTAACTGCATATCATGAAGCTCCCTGGCCACTTGGGGCCAAACACTGGAGCCTCATCAGTAAAAGATAAGTCCAGAGCTGGCTTTGCTCCACTGTGTTTGCAGAAAAGCATCAAACCAGTTCTCTGTCAGTTCAAGTATTTAATGCTTTCTTACCAATCCTGCTATGTGCCAGCACTGTAAAACATTGCAGTAGGGAAGCAGATTGTATCAGGGGAATGGAAGCAATGTCATTTCATTTACTGTGTAGTGATGGAAATGGATGCTCCTTACCTTGGAAGAAACCAGCTGACACACTTGCTTTCAACAGAAGTGCCTGAGGGAAGCACATGGAACTTGTACTAAGTGTTGGCTCTGTATTGAATTTCTGTAAGGGAAGACACCAAGAGGGAGGAATTAGAAGTTATAAGACAGCAGAACTAGGACTGAACTAGGAGTGTTTTATAACCATTATCTAGTTTCACTTATATATTCTAATTTTTTCTAAGTTTTTCAGCTTCCCAGTAGCAAAGTATCAGTTTACCTGTTACTTGCCATTACAGATGTTTGCAGAGAGGGGGGAAGACAGGGAGGAAGGCCACTCGCTGACTCTGATAGCTCAAGCACATTAGTTGGGTCCTGACCTTCCAGCCATTAAAATCAATGGGAGATATTGAATTAAAGGTAACCCATGAGTGACCTGCTTTCTCAAGTGGTATATCTATTGATAAGAAATTTAGAAGAAATGGAATTTAAAAAATTACTTTGGAAGGAGGGGGAAGATTTCAGCTTGGTAAATAAAACTGATTAAAAAATAGTAGGAGCAGCCTGCTGCTTGTGCACAGGACAACTGATGTCAGGGGCAGCAGCAATGTCAGCTGCCCTATTTGCCTCGGTATTATACTTCCTTTCCAGGTGATGAGAATATAGTCAGCCTCTGATGGAGTTTGGTCCTCGTCCTTTGGCTCTCCTGAGCCTGCCAGCATGAGTGATAGTGACCACATTTAGCCATGCCGATACTTGCTTGGAATAGGAGCAAACCATGTTTGATAGTAATGATGCTCAATAGCAATGGCATCACATGAACTGTCTGGCACTCATTGAACATACAGGATCATGTATGATTGTAGGTAGTACTTGGAATAGCAGATTTTACTGAACCCAGTAGTGAGTGGTGGTTTTAAGTAACTGCAAAGTTCAAGCCATTCTCCCAAACTTCTGATAGAAACACAGTTTCGTTCAGAATTTAGATATACCATCAAACTTATGTTAATGTTTTACCTGACTCATTACCTCAGGGTAGAATTCATCATTTGGCACAACATAAAAATATTTTGAGTATGAACATGTTCCTTTAATTATAGAGGGCATGTACCTGTATATTTGTATTTATATGCTCTGTATATTATGTATTACTTACACATATATGACATCCAAGTTTGCTGAAGGATGTTATGCTCCGTAGGCAGGAGGTCCTTCTGCATCTCTTTAAGGGAACACAGGATAATTTTACCTCAATGACAGAAAACCTGAGAAAAGCATATATAAAGAAGCTATCAGTGAGTGTCTGATGTGCAGTGCACTAATTCTGGGGATTGGATGAACAAAGCCCTGAATGACTCACTGAATGACTCACAAACATAACGACTTCTGTGTGCTGTTAGGCAGTGTCTGTGATGGGATCCACTTCCATGATCAGGAGGTGTAAAATGATGGTTGCCTAGGAGAGTGTCTCCACTGTTCTGGTCTCTTGAACCTACAGTCTCCTAGAATGAGCTATTTAGGAAAAATATTACTCTTTTTCCATAACTGGAATGAGGTTTCTTCTCATATCTGATAATCAATAGTAAGCTGCTGTCCTCCTTGAATGTCTTTGACTGAGACATGCCATGGTTTTTGTTTCAGATTCTTGGCTCTCTTAGGAGTAGCCCACCCCTTTAAAGTGATTAGAGTTAGTAGAGACCTGCTAATTCTCATCCCTATGTGCTTCCCACCCAGCAGAACCCAGACCTGCACTTAGCCTGAAGACAACTGCTGGAGAAAACAGGCAAATTCTTCAGTTAGAGATAAACTTGAAAGAAGAGAGGGCTGCTTAGGGATGATCTTTGGTGTGTTGTGAATTCAAAGAACAGGAGGTGCATTGCTCTCAATTAGACTCACATATGAATTCAAAAATTTCCTGCCTGTGGTAAGTAATGGCTTCTCTTGAGTTAACTGGCCTTCATCCGGGGCAAGCTGCAGCATGAATATCACTGAAGACTGAGTTAATACTGTAGAGATTTAGCTCTCAGCCCACTCATGCACTAGAATTTGCCAGTACCTTCCCATCTCATGGAGGTTTTATCCCTCATCCACTGGCTGAAAGCTGTTTACAGGTGCCAGAGCAGCCTGTGTTTCAGTGCCAAGTCTCCCACTGTATTTTATTTTCCATACCTGGGGTGGGTACTGCAGCTCTCCCCTTGTGCTTGCTCAGCAGGTGAGCGGGTGGGCAGGAAGGCAGCAGCTCTCTCCCTCCCCTGAGGGCTCCTCGGCCAAAGCTCATCCTGAAGGGTTGTTTTACCATGCCCCTACAGCTGTGCTGTAGCACCAGCAGAGCTTATTTTTTGAAGTCTGCATCCATAAATCCTCCATACTGTGTATCACTAGTAGTGCCCACAGACTGGCTGTTGATGCCAGGGGTAGCCTCTGGGCAAAACCCACTACCTCCATACCTGGGGCACCTCAGTGAGCCCCATTTGTTCATGCCACCTGAGTGGTGGCTCCCCAGCACTGCTGGACAGAGCTTGTGTGCCTTGCTGTGATCCAGATGAAGCTGTGGGCAGCTGAGGGTCATGAGGATGGTGTGAATTTGGGACTGCTGCCAGCTCAGGTAGACTTGGGATGAAGCTGTTCACAACAGAGAAACAGATCCTATCTGCATTTGCTCAGGACTTAGGATAAAGTGGAAGGAAGGGCAGGGTCATGGAAGAAAAGTCAGGAAGAAACAAAGAAATCCCAGGCCAGGTCAGGGTTTCATATGATGCTGTTCCTGTAGCTAGTCAGACAGTATGGTGGTCAGAAAGAGGAATTAAGTTCTGTGAATATAGGTGTCCAAAGAGGTATGAATGAAGAGCATACCTGAAGATAGTATCTGTCAATGCTCTTAATGTTAAAACAAAAATCTTGAGCATTCATCACTGCCTTTATTTTACTAGAGCCTCTGTTTTGATTCTGGGAGCTTGTGTCATACAACTGCCTAACAGTGGCCAGAGGCAGAGCACTGCTGAACAACTTGAGGATGTTTATGAAAATCTTTTCTTTTCTTTTAAAAACTCAGATCCACCCCTGTTCTCCTGTTCTCCCACTCAGGAGCCAGCTGAGACCAAGTGTCATACAGCCACCCTTCAGCAAGAGGGGGGTGACACAGTCATACCCCAAAAATCAGTATCTACTGGACTTTGTGTTGTTGTAGTCATGGGCAACTGAAGCTGGTGGCCACTTGCAATCCCCTGCCATGGGCAGACAGGATGTGCCTTTTAATCCAAGAGCATAAGCACAAGTGGCACAGGCAGTTGCAGGCAGTGGGAGTGGTGCAGGTCTGTGTTGAAGAGGTTAATGTAGCAATTTGTTTTGAATAGGGTGGGATGAGTGCAGCAACCTCTGAGGGTCTGCTGCAGAGACAGGCACAGACTCTGCTGCCTCTGGCACACGTGCCTCTGCAAGAGGTGCCTTTGGAGCTGACAGATAGGTTATCTCGTTTCCTTCTGAAAACACAGACCTTCTCTGATGATGGCAAATTTGCCTGTTATGGAAATATATTCCATATCCAGGACTGACAATTGATTTTGCCACTTTGCCTTGGAAAAAAAAAGGCAGAGTGCCTTTCACTACAACATTGTAGTGAAACTCAGACTGTGACAATTGTGCCGAAAGACAATGATGGCACTGGTTATGTTTTCTTTCCTGTAAAGGGAACTAATCCTTGTTAGAAGTTCTGGGTTCTTGGCTCTCTGTTGCCCCAGGACCAACAGGCAGCATCCTGCAGTAGCTGAGCACAGGCTTCCCTGTGCCACCCCACACCCACCTCGTGTGAGCATTCCAGCACAAACACCTTGTTTGCTCAGCTCTTGGTCTCCCTGCTGAGCCTGCCAAGGAGGCTGCCAGCACTGTGGGTGATTTATGAGGCAGGCACATGCCTGCAGCTGAATAGGGATTGCCAGCTCCTTGGAGAAAAGCCACATAGCTGCCACCAGCTAGGCATAACTTTAGTCATTGGACCCTGGGTGAAAGACACTGCTCTCACAGTATCCAGAACAACACCCAGTATCGTTTACTTCTTAATCTGAACGGTCAGGAAAACTGGTTGGCAATTAAATTCTTAGGTAGGTATTTGGTATTACCCCTTGTGCTGGAGGGCACCTCTCACACCAGAGCAGGATTGCCCAGCTGAGTGCTGAGTTTCGTAATTTGGTTGGAAAAGACAGACCCCAACAGAAGTCAAATAATTGAAAAAACAATTAGAAATAACATTTAGGTGTGCAAATGTCTATCACTGGTGACATCTGAGCAGATGTAATTGTGATCTGAGGGAGATTTTTTGAAGTTAATCCTCGTGGTGGCTTCCAGACTAATTTGTTAAGGGATTGAGGGAGATTTTCTAAATAAACAATGCAGTTGTTGAAGATTATGGTAATGCCACTGTTGATCAGATGTGGGCACTGCCAGAGTTTGGATTTTGCTGGCTCAGATTGGCTTGCTGTGTTTACAGCATTTGTGATTGACACAGACCTGCTCCAGCATTGCTTAGGCATTGTCTGATACAGAAAAATGCAGAACAGTAATTGCCATGTCAAGCAAACTGTGGAGGTGGGGGAGGTACTGGAAATACTGAAAATTTTATTCAGTTAGGAGCAACCTACTTCTCTGGGCATATTTTTCCTGAAAGAAATAGAATTTTGTGGCGTTTCAAAACCTAAATTCATATTTCTAAGAAATGCCAATATATCTTTTAAAGACTCTAAAGTGTACAAGGCAGAAAGTGTGTTACAATGTAGTGCTTCCTCTTAAAAGAAACCACGTATTCTTACTTAAGATTTAACCCTATTTCTTCCAATTTTATTATTTCCTTATCACCTGTCTCATTGTGAATTGTTTAATAGCAGAATGTGCAGCAGGGTCTAGAGGTCAGTGTGTTACAGCAAGGAGGAGATGGTGGACAGTGCTAACTTCCAGCAGAGCGTGGATGGTGCACCTCCCCAGATCATCAATTTGTGCTGGATGCCTTTCCTTCTACGGCATTTTCATAGGATCAAAAGTTCTGCCATGGCTTATACACAGGGAAGCTTGCAGGACACCAAAACCACAGGGAGCTTAACCACAGTCAATTCATTAGCTCAAGTTTTTGAGGACTTAGCTCTATTAACCCATGTAACTGGGGGCCCTTTTCTCCACAGAGAAAGTTACCAGGGTTTCTTCAGCTTTACAAGAAAAAAAGCATTTCAAGTGTAAAAGTCACTTTCTTTTCTAGTCACAACCAAAGTTTTTAAGCAGCATCCTGAGAGACATTCATGTTTAATTTACTTCTCAGCTCAAGAGGCTAAGGAAATTTGACTGGAATACCAAGATTATTAGCCCAGAAGCAGGTTATGACAGTTTTTTCACAACTTTCTTACAAGAGTGGAAGTTGCTGTATCAGCAGATTATTGTGCTTTTTGGTGGGTAGGCTTGTATACTGGTGAAAGATGTGGTAGGTAGTGCTGAAGGCTCATGTACAATAAGAGAGTATGAGGAATTTGTATCTATGCATTATTATTAATTACCTGTTCTATGTATTTTTGGTGCTACTGGGCATGGCCATGTAAAATAATTCTAGCAATTAAAATTACAAAGCAGCTAGAGGAGGGAAAGAAATTAGATTTTTCATTAAGAATGCATTCTGCATTTTACATTTAAAGTTCAGAATGTTGTTCTAGTCAAAAACATAAAATAAGTTCTTCATGTCTGAATACAAAAGATGTCATTTCCCACATGCTCAGAACTCAATTTTTAAAATGCCATGAGAAAAGGTAATCTTAGAAAAAACAGTTCAGTTTATGAGTCATTTCCTGGCTTTCTGGCTCATGATTCAGACATTCACATCCTTGCTGAGGTCAAATTCATCCTCTTCCACCCAAATCCAGAGGATCATCAATAAAAGTCCTCCTCTAGGTAAGACCATAGATTTGCTATATAGAAACTGAACCTTGGCACATTCTGATTAGAATTAATATACCTGCCCACAGTTCTGATGTTCTTACTGTTCCTTGAAATCTTTAAATCAAGTCAGTATTTCCCTTTCTAAAGGAACATTTTCACTTGGGGGCGAGTGATGTTATTGAGCAGGACTCACCAGGTTATGTTCTGTGGTTGTACAAAGCAAAAGATTGATTAGATGAGAACATGAGTCCCATTGATTCAAAAAATGTGACAGAATCCTGTGAAAACCTGTCTTGAGTTCCAGCCTGCAGTACTGCAGGTGGAAAGCTTAGAGAAAACAGAAATGCTGCTGCACATTTGCCCTGTTCTTACACACTTCCACAGCATCTACCACTCCCTCAGTGGGACTTTGGTCTGGCCTATGGCGACCATTTACATTCCTAACATCTCCTGAAAAGCACTGGAGGGCTGCCTGGCTAATATTTACTTTTTCTTGCTCTGGCTGGTTGTGGAGCCCTTGCAGGTGTTAGTGGGTGTAAAGGGGTGGGGGGTGGGCAGCTGATCTGCCCTTGCGGAGCAAAGATATGTGAGCCTGGACTTTAAAAGCCCCTCCCTGCAATTCCACCGATATTTATTCATGTGGATTTCAATTAGTAATTGTTTTTGTTGGTGTTTTGTTTGCTTTTTTTTTTTTTCTGGTAGAGGGTAAGTGTGAAGTGATTGATATCTGGGAAAGGAAATCAGGATCTGGCTGTGTAGCGACATTCCATTGTCTTGACACAAAATAACAAATAACTCACCTCTAAATCTGTGTCTCGGGAAATTAAAGTGTAAAGCAGTGAAAGTCATTTGGAGGTCATTGAGATGTAAAGTGTGACCTGCTGGCCAGCACTGAGTAGCTCAGCTCTCAGTGACAGCTTTGAGAAATCTCTCCATCAACTGGGGAAGGGAGGGAAAGCGTGTACCCAGTGCCTGGCTTGTTCTCTCCCACGCCTTGTTGCTCTCACAGAGTCTGCAAACACCACCTGAAAACGCTGGTTGTTGTGGTGGTGATTTTATATGCAAACACAAACAGTAACTTTTCAGAAAACATCTGCATAGTAAGGGACTGTCTTGGCAAAACCAGCCCGAGTCCCTCCTCCTTTGGAAGCCTCATTTTTGGCAAGGCTGTTCAGTACTTACTATTCTCACATCACCCGGGTTTTAAAGGCTTGTGTGCCCATCTAGGGTGCTCACCCCACACCTGAACTGGGTGTCAGCTGTGTGTCTTTTCCTCCTGGTATGGGGCTCTCAGTCATCCTGGGGAACCTGCCACCCAGCGATGCTCTTGGAACCCAGTTTGCTGAAGCCATCTGACACCTCTGCACTGCAAAAATCTGAAGACATTTAGTGGCACCTCCCAAAATGGTGATTTTCGGCTCCTCCTGAAGGCTAAGGAGATGTAGGGAACCTCCATGGGATCTGGCAGTCTGAATGGTCCATGTCTCACCCTAAGGCCCTGAGGACAGTGCTTGAAGGTTGTGCTGTGCAGCCCAGCCTGGCAAAGCCTTGCTCAAAGCCAGCAGAGTCATTGGAATGGCACCTCAGGAATTTGGTGCGAGTTCTTTGAAGTGCACTGTTATCTCCATTAAATCATGTAGTAAATTACAGTAGCTCACTGATTTGCAGTAACTTTTCAGATATTTTGCATCTGTCTGTGTAGTGAGAGGAAGCAGCACTTTGCAGTTACCTGGCCTTGAAGAAGTCTCTGTGTGCCAGGAGACCCTCACAAGATCCAGCCATGGGGGCAGGGAGGGAGCCCATAGAAAAGTGTGGGATTTCTGGATTTTATAGGTTGAAATGTGACTCCATTACCCATACTAAGCAGCGGTTTGCTTGGCGAGGTGTCACCAGGGATGTGTCCAGGAAGGAGTTAGTTGCTGTGCACAAGTGTCACAGGTATTTCTTGGACTCTGAGAACAGCAACATTGACATCCTGGATGCAAAAATATATCATAGAACTTACAAGATTTATATAAAGACAAAAATATTTGAGAATGGTTCTTTGGCAGGTAGATAGGGACAAATGGCAAAGGGAGAAGGATTTGCTGAACTGGGAGAGGACAGCAGGGGAAAGAGAACAAGGGGGCTCTTCCAGCCCTAAGGATGTGTTCTTCCTTCCCAGTTCTCCAAGGGTGCTGGAGAACATCCTTGGTGGTGGAAAGAGAGGGAGACAGCAGAATAGGCAGAAAAAGGGTTCAGAGGGCAGGAGAGGTCAGGGAGAAGGAACGTCAGCCACAGGGGCAGGTCAGAGTGAGGAGAAGGCTGCAGGGGAAGGACAAGGGCACCCACAGCAGCAGAGCACTGTGTGAGCTGTCTCCCACATGGAAAACTGAATGTTGTCTTGAGGAGAGAGAATGGTCTCTTGACAGCCAAAACAGGTCTGTCTTGCTGTGTCACTGATTCAGCATCAAAGAGCTGAGAAGCATCTGGGAATACACATTTGAGGATAAAATTTAAATTTGCAGACAGGGAAAGCTCATCTTCCCATCACCACTACAGCAGCCCTAGCCAAAATCAGTCAAAACTAAGAATATACCCTTGGCAGTAGCTGGATGATATTTGTGAAGATACTGGTCATACTGTAGAGGCAAGGAGCTTCTCTGGATGCCATGCCTGTGTAACCATGGCTTTTCACAGCCCTGCTGTGCCATTGCTACATGTTGTGACCGGGGGTCTGCTCCCCATCTCTGCCCCAGCACTGGAAGAGCAGCAGCAATTCGGGCAGTGCCATTCAGTAGGGCCAGGTCTCATAGCTGTGCTGAAAGCCTCCTACTTTGAATATCAAAGTTTAGCCTCTGGATGCAGCCCTAAAGGAGATAACAAATCAGGCCAGTAAAACTCGCTTGACTTTGTAGGCCAGCCCAGATCCCGATGATTGGTGTTGCAGGGCGTTTCTCTAGGAAAAGGAACTGGTCTGGTGGCTTTTCAGGATTTGCATTTTTTACTCACTGATGGGAAACTCTTTGGTTTTCCTTTTCACTGTCACAGGCTCTGGTGTTTCTGTACAGACTTGAGCCAAATTTGTATAAAGAAATGCCATTAAAATATTCAGTGAATAAAGGGGATCCCATACATCAAAGGAGTAAGGGGGTTATGTGAAATGACTTGTCCTGCCTTTCCCTGGTGACTAATCAGGATCTGTTCTTCACACCGCCTATTTTAAAGGTGCTCTGGAAATCTGTAAGGGGAAACTCTAGAAAACAGAGATTAACGTTTGTGGTTTCTGTAATCTGGCCTAATTTGGAGTTTCCTGATTGATCAGAGTGGCTTGCAAGTCCATGCTAAGCTCCTCTGGCATTTCCTAGTCTCTCCCCCGAGGACTGTAAGCCGTGTGCTTTCCCTGTTTATTTTTTCCTGTTTATTTCTTTTCCTTGCGGGGGGCTGGGCTCTGGCAGCTTGTCCCGGCTAGCGCCGCTGCTATGGGCCTTTAATGAGCTTTTTGACCAGTGAAGCAGCACAGCATGGCCTGGGAATCGCAGGGGTTCCTCCTTTCCCCGCAGCAGCCGTGGAGAGGCCGCGGGTTAACGAAGCAGCCGGGGCAGCCTAATGAGCGCCAGGGAGCCGGGCAGGGGACCCCGGCTGCAGCCTCCAGCCTCCAGCAGGACCCAACACCAGCTGCTCCAGTTCCCCGTTAATACTGTAGCTGGAAGCCTTAAAAAGCAAAGAGCCCCAAAAGGTATAAGGTATTTTCCACCCAGCACTTCTGGGAGTGGTGGGGTATGAACCAGCACATTAACAATGAAGAGGAGAGTATTAAAAAAAACCCAAAAAACTAGGAAACAGATTCTTTTTAACCTTTAACCACTCCAAACAGCCAATAAATCATTAGCTACTAATTAACAAAAACAGAAGGGTAACTTACTGTCTGGGAAGCAAACTCTTGGAATCACTGAAAGGCTGGCACTGACTTCAGGATGGCTTTTCTTCTTCTTACACATTTGCATTTATTAAAAAGACAAACGAGCCAAGCTCTGAATATTAAGCTATGCCATGCAAAGCATTTTGCTGAAAGACCAGCTTTCTAAAATAAATATATTTTTAATGTGTACAGTGAGCTGAGCAAATGCAGAATTTACAATACACGACATCTGACCCCCAAGAAAATAGGTCTCTTCCTGGTGCCAAGTGTAACAAGGTGGGTTGTGGCTCATCTGCATGCAATACTGCTTTGCATTTTTGAAGTCTTGGCCATACTTAGAGTCTGCTGCTGAATCATCTCCTCAGCTCCTTCAAAAGACTCAATAGAGAGGCTAAAGCAGGCAGAAGACCTCCTGGCCGAAGTTTGGGCTGGAGAGCACAGCTTTCAGAATGAGCTCAGGGAATATCCGTTGTGTTAGAACACTCTCTGATGGCTGACAAAACCACTCTCCTTCTTCCCATCTGTGAGAAAAGTCAAGTAGCAAGTTTTTATCTAAGAATGGAAGTTGGAAAAAAGCTTTCTGGTGGAGGAAATGTTTGTGAGACCTCTGGAACAGGCTATTATCTTACAGATTAACTAATAAAAGGGTGAGATCCAGGAATCTGAGTGTCACCACTGCTGCTGATTGACTAAACAAACATTTTAACTTTGCAGTATTATTATTACATGCACAGACACTATCTAGTCTGGTTTAATTTAAAATAAGTCTATCAAAGATTGGACTACTTGCTTAAACCTCTCCAACAATTCTGCATCCTGACTTGGAGACAGTAGGACACATGATCTAAAACACAAGGGTTAAGTGTTTAGGACAAGGGCTCCCATTGTCTGTTGATCTGTATGTCTTTTCCTTTCACTGTGCATCGTTACACCAGCTGTGTCTTTAATAAGTAACTGTGTGGGCTCTCACAGTTTAAATATTTACTTAAACATAGTAGAGAATCCAAATGAAACTGAGATACATGAGAATATCCACGTCTGATGTTCTAAGTAGAATAAGAGTGCATTTGTGCAGTAGATTTGTAAACTATAAGCAGATGTGTTTTGATGACTTTCTCTCCTCTGTCTGGTCTCCACTTATAAAACACAAGTTCACATATTAAGCTTCTCAGGGTTTTTCACCTGGGAGAAGCTGCATGTCTTTCTTGCTGTTGAATTTATGGGGAGAAGTCCAGATATTGCTCCATATCTGAGTTTCACAAAAATTGGATTTGGCATCACTAGTAAAATATCTCCACAGTGGTGTTCTCTCACTGCAGCCTGAGGCAGTCACTACAGGTGGCCAGAGAGTTCCATCCCATATTGCAGCTCAAGAAGGTCGTTCCTCCAGGTCACTGCCAAGGACAGTAGATGAGTCTCACTGTCTCTCTGCTAAGGTCAGAAAGGGAGCTGCAATTTTCAAAAGACATCCTAGGAGGCTGTCATTCCTGTAGTCACATTTTGCTTGTGACTGTCTCTGGGCAAGGGTGAATGTCATGGGTTAGACATGAGATGGGAGATTGTCACTCATAGATCAGAACCACTGATCTTCATGAAAGTCAGTGAGGCAAAGTTAACTTTCATTATGTTGTTTACAGTTTTAGGTATTAATTGCCATCATTTGAGGAACGTCAGTGTGGTTCATCTTGGTTTACAGATAGAGAAAAGAGTAGGGGACTTACACTGTCACATGTGGATCCAGAGACAGGACTCTTTCTTTCTCTTCTCCAAGTGACCTTATATATGACTATAACATAAAAACATAAGAGTCAGTATAATAAACAAAATTAATTTCATTATGGGATGCACAGAATGTTTGAAGAATCATGTGATTGTGATAAAACACGGCTGCTTTTTCTTCCTTTCATTTGAGTCCTGGAATAATGCACTTCTTTCATAGTTTGTTTAAGGGAGACCATGTTTTCTCTCTGGCACTGTTTGGTACCTCTTCTTGCTACTCTGTGTTACAGCATGTGGTCTTTGAAATTTGAATCCCAGCTTCATTCTGGAGAAGCACTAACTGAAAAGGCAGCCTTTAGGGTTAGGCAGCGAAAGGTAAATTTTCAGCTCCATGAGCAGGAACTCAGTTACATGACTTGCATTACTATTAATGGGGGTCATGCTGGTAAATTCCTGTCCACCACATTGCACATTTACTCATGAGTGCAGAATTGGCACAGCTAATGAAACTTGCCTTTCGGGTAGCATGTGTTTCAGGAGATGGGTCTGACAGGCAGAAAGGACTGCTAAGTACCCAGATGAAAGTCTGGCTTTTAACTCCTTGAACATATTTCCAGAAAATAATAGTGTGAATTAATGCTGGTTAGTATTAGCTGTTCCTACTGTTAGGGATCAGTCTTGCTCCAGTAGGATTTCATTGAGGCAAAGATCATGCCTGGAATGTGAATGTGTGTGCTGTCATTTAGTGTTGGCCATTCACTTTCTGGTGCATTTTCAAAGTGCTACTTATTGTTACTTATTTTCTTTCAAACATAGGCCAGTCCTCTGCTAACACCAGCTTCTATAATCATAAACAAGTAAAGAGGTTTTTTTTATCATTTTCAGCCCTGCCACTTCCCCAAGAGATGATCTCTCTTATGGCTGAGCATCACCTGGTGATTACCAACCTACATTACTCATGGGCATCTTAAACCCCTTTATTCTTGTACTGTGTTCATTGCAGTGATGGCATCTTATTTCCAAAACTCTTCTCCAGTCTTTACTTTGCTAGGCTAAACATGCCAAGTCCATTTTGCCTGTTTGATATGGTAAACTTGGCACTGCTCTGGCTGCTATTTTGTGCACCTGCTGTAAGTGGAAGGTATTTTTAGTAAATGAAAACAAAACTGCCCAAATATTCTATCCTGTTCAGTGTCATGAAACTTTCCTTATGTGCATCTGTGCAAACAGCCCACTGTTGTATTGCCTTTTTAACCCTTTAATCTCATCATGTTTCCTCATTGTTTAGTAGTTAATTAGTAGGGTTGTTTTATTATTATAGTGCTGAGAGTCTCAGAGTCTGCAATAGGAATTCTTGTTATCAGATCCCAAGTTTCATGTTGTGGGATTAATTCTCTTTCTTGCATGCACCTATTCAAAGTGGTTTGTTTTTTTTAATTCATGATGCTCTAAATATCCTTTTCATCACCAGTAACCTCTATTTAACATTAATCAAAATATTAATGAATAAAATCTGTTCCATGATTCATTGCTGAAGGAGGTCCTAACTTGGGCTTTATATGATAAAGTCTTTTATTTATTTCTCATTATTTCAATTATAGAGTATTTCCTATACTGTTAGAATATGAGTAGTGTGTAGTACTTGACACATATTTTGAGTTCTTATCCCATTGTATCAGTCAGAAAATCTCCCTTTCCTGCATTTTGGGAAAAGCCTGTCAAATTGTGTCAAATGAGCCTTTTAGCATGGTCAGAACATCACCTCGTGTTTAAACTAAGTATGGTTTGAACTGCTAATAGATTTCCTTTCATTCACTGGAATATTCCCTTTCTTCATGGTTCTGTGTGGTCATCAGAGCCAAAGAGATGCCAGAGATCTGTACTGCAATGAACAGTCAACATCTAGAGGAGCACTTTCCGTTTTTATGTTAAATAAAAGTAGAAAAAAGTCAATTTGCTACTGCAACTAGTGACTGTGAAGGAGCAGCTGCAAAGTGCTGAGTCTCATCAGGTTGCAATCATGATTAACATTGGGCAGATCCCCCCTGCTGAGGGAATAAATACCCTGCCTTTGTCAAGGCTCCCATGTAAGAAACAATAGATTATTTCAGTGAAGCACAAGAAAATAAATGTTAATCGAATCATTTCTCTGAATGAATAGAAGTAGCACCCAGAATGTAAACATTTTAATTTTGGAAGGGAAGGTCTGCTTGTCAGTTGGTTAGTTTTCCATGTATTTTTTCATTTACTTTGAAAAGCTGCTCACTGACATTGCCATCATTGCATACAATAACATTTGCAGCACTTCAAATACGTATGTTTCCTGTCTTTCCAAGCTAGGCAATGGCAAAGTCCAGGGAGTATCGGAAAAAATAAAATCTGCCTTAATATCACTCAAGAGAGGTCAAAACCTTATACTGAAAAACTGCCAAACTATGTGATCACATTAGTTCTTGTTAGAGGAAATGGAAAATACTATTCAACTGGAATTGACAGCAGGAAACATATTTTTAAAATGTTTTTTATATATTGGGATAATTGCCCTTAAAAATAAATCTGTCCCTATACAGATGATGAAAGTGGCTGTAAGTATTTTAATAAATTCATGTGTGTGTAAGTGAAACAGAAAGAAGTCATTTATCCCCTTACTGCTTTTTTGTTTACTGTACAAATAAGGAATTTCGGAATGCAGTCAAGCAGTACATGTTTTAAAGCAAGTGTACAGGAAGCTACAGGTGCCCAGCCATCTTCATTTTCATATGGATACAGCTATTGTTGATTTACACATCCAATAAATATGTTTTGATTTTCAGTGTATCTGGTCAGACCCCACTGACTTCATTCCTGTGGGGTGTCCCTTTGCAAAGCCAGTAGGGTTCAGCTCAGTGCTTCTCTTGTACCCATAATGTCCTCAGCAATCTTGCAGCAGTGGTAGATGAAGACCCTCAGCTCTATATGAACACTAAACATGGAAACAGTTTTCTTACAGAATTTGCTAGTTCTTCACTGAGGCTGCTATGCTGCTGTTTATACATGCACCCTTTTTAACACTCATAATGTTCTTCTCCACTGGACAAATGTGTCTCTTGAGTTTCTGCACAGCAAACATCATCTCCTGTCAGTCACTCTGGGATACATCTCATCAGTGACAAAATTAGTGAAGATGATGAAGGATCTGTTTGTGGTGGAAGCACAAGTTTGATGGCTGGTACTGAATTCCGGGTGGTCCCATAGGAAAGCCTGTCTGTTGGGATCACTGAATTTCCCCACTCAGTAGGTGCTGCAGTGGGGAGAACAACACCTGACAGCAGGTGATTGGCAGAGTGAGCCAGTAACAGTGGAGGTGTGAAGCTGAGTGTGATAATTCTAGCTTTGTTGCTCATATTCACCAGGGCACATTGTGATTGGTGGGCAGGAGTTTCCTACTGCCTGGGGAGAAGCAGAGGAAAAGACAGAGCTTTTATTATTGCTCTAAAACACACTTTCTTTCCATCTTCCATGCTGCACCTGCAGTGTCCGTCTGTGTGCCTGCACCACAGCAAGCACAGATACATCCATTATTTTTGATTGTCCAGCTCCACAGGTCGTTGGTCTCTATTTTCCTGTAACTAAAAACTGGGGGCTTCTCAGCTGACCCAGCAATGGGCAGTGGTTTTTCGTGCACTCCATCTTGTAGCTGGAACAAGCAGGTTTCATCTAAGTTCCCTCCCAGTCATCAGACAACACCTCACTACAGCTTTTATAGAGGCCTGAGGTCAGTTTCTGGTAGCCTTGACAGAGTATGCCCATCAGAGAAAATGTGATTTAAGCCTTTAATTTAAGCCTCAGTTGTAATAATACATCATTTTAGGATTTTAATTCCCTTGAGGTGAAGAGGTGCAAAATGAGCATAATTTATTAGAATGTGCTATGCAGAAGTGAGAAAACACCTGTTGGATTCAGCTGTGGAAAAGACCAAAGCCACTTCTGACCACCCTGTGTATCATCCTGGGCATGTGTGGACTCTGACTGAAGTAATCCATCAGGGGTTTTCCTTGCCTAAATGTCATGGGACAACCTAACTTCTGCTGTTTCATTTACATCTTCTGTTTTTGTCCTCTTTGGGGGTAGTAAGAAGTATGTTGTGGAGCTGAGTGAACCATCATTTAAATCCCACGTGCATGTAGCACTGTATGACATGTGCCATTTATTTTTTGAAGCCAAACATTGGCCGATTAGGAATTCCCCATGGCCCCTCTGGAGAGAAGGTGGCTGTGGTGACTGTGGACGACTGTGACACAGCAGTGGCCGTGCGCTTCGGGAGCCTCATTGGAAACTACACCTGTGCTGCCCAGGGGACTCAGACTGGCTCAAAAAAGTAAGGATTCCCTGTATTTGTGTTTTCCATTCATTCTCTTCTTCCAGCTGAGAGTAACAGTATGCAATTAACCACTGAGCACTAAGTGATTAACAAGTAAGTTGGAAAAACAGATAGGATGTAACAAGTGACAGAGTTTAGTTGGGGACATGGAATTACTTCCATCATTTAACTTAAGAGTCCTATTTTAAAAGGAGGTAGAAATAAAGGATATAAACAAACAGCCATTGAAAATCTTTGGGTGTGAGAAAAAGTCTCCTGTGAAGAAAGAGAAAAAAAGTAGTGCTTTCGAGTTTAAAGAGAAGGTGAACAGCAAGCAACATAGGGGGATATAAAGTAATGAGTGATAGCAGAGAGACCACTGAGATACACATGGTGCTCTAATATCCCAGGAGAGGGGCACACTGTAAAAACTGGGGCTAATCCAAATGACCAGATGATAACACTTCTCACACAGTGTGGAGTCATTCAGTAGACCTTACATCTGCTAAATGCCATTAGGACTAAGATCTTCAGAGGATTTTAAAGGGGTTGGCACTATATAATAATTAAGTCATTATATAAAAATGTACCCCTTCTCAACCTTGTGCTCAGTGTCATCAGCTAGATGCTGCATGACTGGGGTCAGAAAGAAGTGTCCTGTGACTACACATTTTTCTCTAATTTCATTTTCTTCTGCATACTAGCAACTGTTAGGGACAGGTCACTGAAATCTATATACACATGACAGTTCCTAAGTTAAAAGTTAGTTTTACTGGACAGTCATTTGATTAAAAGCTCTGGAAGTGCTCATGTAGCAGAGGGAAGTGCAGCTTAAATGTGCTTATGGAAGCAGTAGGATAAAGAACAAAACAGAATAAACTCTTTGCAAGAAATTATGAGCATTTTTTTGTTTCTTCAGATCTTTGGACCTAACTGGCCCTCTCCTCCTTGGTGGTGTCCCAAACTTGCCTGAGGATTTCCCAGTGCACAACAGGCAGTTCATTGGCTGCATGAGGAACCTCTCCATCGACAGCAAGCCCATCGACATGGCTGGTTTCATTGCCAATAATGGCACTCTGCCAGGTATGGGCAACTACTGCCCCAAGGATCAACACCAGACAGGTCTCTGCCACAGCTGTGTGTGTGGCTTGGGGTGTCGAGGAGTCTGTCACTGCAAGGAGCCCCAGGAAGGGGAAGGGGACACAGGGTTCTGAAATTACTCCTGTCCCCCTTTTAGCATTGTTGAGGGCAGAGCAGCTATGGGACAGGGACTTAAAGTGCTGTATGGCATATGCCACTCTCTCTGGCCAGGCCTCATTTGTTTGAGCAAGGTGTAGTCCACAGTTCATACCTGTGCCAGGTAGGCATACAATAGCCTGTGGCACAGGGCACACTTCCAGGATTCAGCGGCACATTGGAAAGGACTGGGCTTGTTTAGACTTTCAGCATTGCTGGGAGTTTCAGCCAAGAATTTACTCCTAAATTAACTTTTTGTCTTCTATTTTAAACTACCTAAGAAATGTCATTTTGCTCTGAAAACCAGTCGGATTAGTTAATGAAAAAGGCAGCACTTACAATGACTTTTTAATAAATTGTGTTTGTTCTGTAAATAAAATTCTGCAATACTCAAATGTGAAACCTGCTTCATGGAGCAGCCTGTTGGAGGTTCTGATTTGATTTCCAGTCCTTGAATCCCTGATCAGGATTAGTTCTGGTGATTAGGTATACAGAATGTTCTCATCATCCTAAAACTGGCTCTTACACACAAAAATGGAAAGTCCCTTCTGTCCATGCTGCTGAAGGTCTGTGTAAGAGCTAAATTGCAGTTCTAAAGTATGTTGCATCAATTGTGGATTAAGGAGGGAGTCATAGCATATCCTTTTGATAGACAGACTTGTCTTTATGCATTTGACACGTGATCAGCTTACATAAACTTTTGCCATCCACATTTTGTTTCTCTGCCTTCAAAAATATTTTTTTAAAAAGGAAAAAGCACAAACTTGCAATATTCATGTCTTCTTTTTACATAAAAACTCAAATACAGTCATTCAGAGCCTTTCTCTTGTTAGAACCAGACAAAGTAATGGTTCTCCTGAATTCCAGGCTGTGCAGCACAGAGGAACTATTGTGAAACCAACTGGTGCCAGAATGGAGGCACGTGCATCAACAAGTGGAACACGTACATCTGTGAGTGCCCCGTGCGCTACGGAGGGAAAAACTGTGAGCAAGGTAGGCTGCAAAGAGCTCTCTGTGCAATGTCATGTGGGCACATCTCATTGCCTGTCACTGCCATCTCACAGCACGTATGTCCAGCTGTGATGCTGAAGGGCAACAGAAGATTGCAGTTGAGGTTGTCACCCATTATCTATTTGAAATAATTTTAATGATCTCCTATATAGTAGATGACATAATGTCATGAATAAGAGCAGCTTTCATTGATTTATTTACATAAGCAAAGTAGTTCCAAAGGACTTGGCTGTATTTAGTAATTTGTTTATAGTAAAAAGGCCTGATCCTAAGCCCCTTTAAATCAGTAGAAAGAATCCTGCTGACTTTACTGGGCTTTGACTCAAACTGGGGATGAATGTGCTGTTTTAATCACCACTTTTCTGGCAAGAAGGTTTTCTGTGCTAAGTAAGAGCACTTTAAGTTTTAATGGATTTCTCTTTGATTGAAAACAATGTGCATATATGTGTAAAACCTCATTACTAAAGGATAAGGAAGGAGCACCAGGTGAGTTTTATAGGGTGTGAAGGACTTGCAGTCAGTTTTTTCCCTAGAAGTGAGGAGCTGCCTCTGTGAGGAGTCCCATGGGGTTGGTGCTGTAAGGTGGCTGCTCCTTTGGAGTCTTCCTAGATGCTTCCAGCAAAGAAAATGTGCTTCTACTGGACCAGGGAATGGCAATTTCTCATCTCTTTCCTGGGAAGCAGCAATATTAGCTTAAGATGAGAGGACACATGGTTAAGTTTCTGTCTTGGAGATAAAGATTTGCAGAGTGAAGAGCAGGGAAATGGAATGATAGAGACCTCTTTCTATGCTCCACCTCACACAGGGCCCAGAGCTGTTCTTATTGCCCCTAGCCTGGTACCTGTTTTCTGTAGCACCTCCTCAAATATTTTGAGCTTCCCGGGTTTGTATGAAGATCTAATTTTTCCATGTGTTTCATGTCAAGTCTGTTTGTTGGTGAAGTTCTTGTGCTTTCTTCATGATTGGCTGTTCTCTGTGCTGCAAACCCACTCATATGAATCCTGAGGGGAGTGCCAGGGCCCAGTTATGGTGTGTCCTGTACTCATGTAAATGGGGAGTACTGCTATCACATGCAAAGACTGTCCTTCCCTCTGTTTTTCAAATGGAAATTCAGAATTTGATCAAATGTTTGTTTTATTTACTGTTTTCTTATCTCAAACTCAAGACCAATCCACAAAGTTTAGGATTTAGAAAATCATCTAGGAGCTGCCCTGTAGCCATCCCTGGAAACTCATTTTAAATGCAGGTGATAGAGATGGTGGCAGTCACAGCAGCACTGCCTCTCCTTGTCCCAGCTGTCACCTCTGCCTGCAGCACTGTGCATTCCTGCATGTCCTCTTTGTCACTGAAAAACTCCATATTCTTGCTGATGCCTCAGTTTGTGGGGTTTCTCTAATAGTTTGAAGGCAGCAGGCTGCTTGGTTCTTTAATGATATTTGTGGGCCGGTGTCTCTGTGGAAAAAGTGGAAGCCAAGAAAGAAATAGAATGTGACCAAAGATTTCAGGAGCCCAGAGGTAAAGTCAGGAGGAATCACAGATAAGCTATATTCCTGTCTTTCAAATTGCTTTTTTGAATGCTCAGCTCAGAATGATCCTAAGAGCATTAGCTATTATTAGGCAGCTATTTTTTTTTAAGTCTTAGGTAGAATATTTGCATTTTTGAGTAGGAGTGCTGCATTTCTTCAATCCCCTTAGCAGTGCTGGTTCTGCTTCAGGCTAACAGGGGACAAAGACTTTGGCAAGTTACTAATTTACCTTTTTTATTTTCTGCTCTTCAATAACTCTGGGATCTGGTCTACATTAGTGAAGATGGGGTGTTTTACCTTCACACCCTCCTAGAACTTGTTAACTCACCTTCTGGCAGCCCCTATCTCCCTCTGCTAATTCATAGAAGGAAGATAAAATTAAAGAAAAATTAGTTTCACCA
Source organism: Sturnus vulgaris (assembly GCF_052056855.1). NCBI lineage: Eukaryota > Metazoa > Chordata > Aves > Passeriformes > Sturnidae > Sturnus > Sturnus vulgaris. Next base: position 59,689,047 of record NC_142247.1, read on the forward strand.
TTATTGTAATTAAATTCTTTTAAACGATTAGGTGTTGCAATTCTGTGAAGAAGATCTAGCAGCTGTGTTTGATTTGCTCTTGGACGGCCAGTGTCATTGCACTAGCCTTGGGCTGAACACCACAGCTCTGCACCTAAACATGAACTTCCACACGTCCAGCACCCACACTGCAGGTGACATCTAGTGGGATGTTGGCAGCGTGTTTCCCCAGGCCCTCTGTCTCCACAGGGAATAGCCCTCACATCTTCCTGCTGGCCTGTTAAATGTGGGACTCTCTTTAGAGTGAATGTAGATACACAGGCAGTTCTTCCAGGTGAAAACCCTGAGCACACCATTATTTTGCATCGCTGCAGCCCTGATGGCAGGGAGGTGCTGGGAAGCACGTGTGCCTCTGTGGTGACAGGGGAGGTCAGGTCCCATCTGGGGACAGTGCATGTGGCCAGCCTCTCCATGGACACTCCTGCTCCCGGGCTTGAGGAAGGGCTGGGGGAAAGAGGGAGGTCAGAGGGGGCTGACAAATGGGGTTTCTATTTAACTGGCAGGGAAAGGTGCACCCTGGCCCCGGGGAAGGGAGGGAAGTTGGGAGAAGGTGTGGGAAGGGAATGGTATTTGCAAGTACAGAAAGTCACCACCAGTGAGAAAAGGAAGAAGGTGGCTAATTGCCATGCCAGGCCAGTTCTCCCAGGAGGAAAGGCAAAATGCTTGCAAACAGCATTCCTAGCCTGCAGCAGGTAGGAAGCCCACAAGTTTGCATCCTGCCTCTGTGCTCCAGAGGCAGATGGGCTCAAAAATCTCAGGAACAGTCCAGAAAACCAGCAGCAAGGTTGGAAGCTGAGGTCATTGTGAAGGTCAGCAGGGCAGAGGAAGGCGTAAGGCTGAATTTTGCACAGGTAGAGCAAGAGAAAATAATCCTGCTCAACACTGATATCCTGGTTACTTTTACGTTGACGTGCTGCAGTGTGGGCTGATGAATTGTGCCATGGCCCAGAATTGTGCCCTGACCCAGACAGCCAGAACTCAAGCACTGCATTCAAGTTTTAAGCAACCTAAGGACATCTGTATCTGGTGACAATCTTTTTTTAAGTTGCCATCTGGTTTTCAAGAGCAGGCTATGCTGCAGTTGTTCCACCTCTCTGGCATTTGTGGTATGACTGCAAAGGGGAGCTCATAGGCTGGAGCAGGAGGGAGAAGGGCTGCCCCTTGGGACTGCCTGCCCTTAGCCTGACGTGGGGTGGTTGGGTAACCACATCTTAAGAAAGGGCAAGTCAAGTTACACCTCTGGCTTGACTAGTGGTAGCCCACTAGTCCCTGACTTCTTGTTTCTCACAAATGGGGAGCTAAAGGGCTTGCACTTTACTCCAACCCCTGCACTCCACTCCCCACTCCAGCCTCTCCCTTTATAGACACCAGCAGGGCAGACACACAAGAATTTGGGGTTTGGTTTGATTCCTCAAAAAAAAATGCAACTTCACATCAACTTTACTCAATTTTCTGCTATGTGTCATCCCTCAACCTTTTTCTAAGGACTTACCATTTCGTAGTAAGACTGTTAAGCCCTGTCATTTCACTGACCCACATGGTGTCAGCACAGGATGAAATTAAAGGCTAGGTGCTCATCTGTGGTGATTGTACCCAGTCTCTAAGGCCTGTTTCCTCAGGCAAGAAGCTGCCATGAACTTCACCAACATGCCCACAAGCAAGGATGTCAGGCAGGGGCTGACTGCAGATCCCACGTGCAGGTTCCACACGTGGTGGAGGTATCATATGAGGTGTTGCAAATAGCACAGATTTCCTATGGCTTAATTTGTGCTTCTAATCAGTAGGATGAACTAGTCCATGGGACTGTAGCTTCTGTTACCCAGGGTAACAACTTTAAAAGTCCGAGGGGATGGATGTTTCTCTATTAACCATCAGCAAAGCGCTTTCTATTGAAGGCTGTCATTGGTGTCACCCTGTAGAAGCTGTGCTTGTGCAAGGTTAGAAGGGGGGGCAATTTTGCAGCTGTCACCCCAGGATATTTAAAGCAGATGATTTAGGCAATTCCCCACCAGCTTTCTCCCTGTGTAAAGGCCTCATAGCTGGGACAGCTGAATAATCTGGCCCTGGAGTATTCATAATTAATTCATATTTCCTGTTGCCTCCCAGCCTTTTCCTCTGTTTAATCTGTTAATTAGAAGCAGGTAATCAAGGTTATGTTGAAAACATCTGCAGCAACTGTTGCCCTCATACTTCCTGCTCTGTCCACCCACTCAACAGCAGAACTGTATCAGCAGAGATCCTGAGCTTACCTTTCTAGGAACAGCTCTCACATGGGTAATGCCATAGCAGTGTGGAGGCGTTGCTTTTGAGTGCAGGCACCAAGACAAGATGCCTACCCCACAACCAGGGTAGGTTGTGAATTTGCAGTATTATCAACTGCTTCACAGTAACTGCCCTAGACCAGCTCTTCATCCATGGTAGATTGAATATAGCTCAGTGGAAGAGGGACTAGCTCCCTTGTGTCATCACTGTGACATAGCATCACTTTTCCTCTTAACATTTGTCCTGAAGGATAAAAATTGTTTCTCTTCTGTATTTTGATTCACAGCAATGCCTTCTCCTCAGCGTTTCAGTGGTGAGAGCATTATCATTTGGAGTGACCTTGACATTACCATCTCTGTGCCATGGTACATTGGGCTGATGTTCAGAACCCGGAAAGTCAATGGCATGCTCATGCAAGCCAATGCTGGGGCTGCATCCAAGATCAACATTCAGGTAAAATTGTGGCTGCCTTTGATTAGAAAAGAATTAATACTCCCCCAGCAGTGGATATGGCCAGATGAACTACATAGCTTCATCCACCTAACTAAATGCATGTCAATAAAAACATATCATTACTTTAGCCCTTTACAAAGATCAAAAAGTGAATTATCAAAATAACATTATAAAAATCATATTCATTTAAGATTATTTTTCTAGTCAGAGGTAGTAGTGGGCATTAATATAGATGTAAAAAACGGGTCTATTACTTTGGGGATTTTTTGCCCATACGGGAAGTTGGGGTCTGAATATCCAAAGTTATACACGGAGCTCTTGCAAGCATTCCCGTCTTTACTCTTTGGGATTTTTTTCCTTTTGGGTTGTCTGAGTAAACATTATTATCTTGCTCTCCACCTCCTTCTGCATCAAGTACAAATATGTAGCAAAAATAGACATATTTTTTTTTTCCAACAGATACTGAACAACTACGTGCAGTTTGAAGTGTACAGTGGCCTGAGCCAGGTTGCTAGTTTGAAGATGAGCCAGTCACGGGTCAGTGATGGGGAATGGCATCATTTATTAATAGAGCTGAAGAGTGCAAAAGATGGTAAAGATCTCAAGTACCTTGCTGTCATGTCCTTGGACTATGGGATGTACCAGGTAAGGCAGCATCATAACTTTGCCACTGAGCACGGCACAAATTCTTTTAGGAGAAAGTAAGGTAAAGGACTGTGGACAAGTACTTATGCTGTGAGATATGTTCTGCAGTGATTTATGCTTAATCAATGATATTGATTTATTAAGCTTTATGATATCTTACAAAGAAGCCTGTAAAAAGACACATTCCAATGTCTGGCTCCTCACTGCTTTGGTATTTTTTATGTAATCTACTGACAGCTACTGTGTGACTCTAACACTACAGAAAGCAGGCTGTCTGTGTCACAGAGGATGATAGTGCTTCTTATCAGCTGTCCTTTTCCTCACAGAGCACTGTGCAGATTGGAAATCAACTACCTGGATTGAAAATGAAAAGCATTATTGTGGGAGGTGTCTCTGGAGACCAAGTCTCTGTTCAGCAGGGATTTTATGGATGTATGCAGGTATGAAATGAAAAGTGTAGCAATAAATGTTGAACTCGTGAGAAAATACCCGGGTGAAAATGTAAGAGGTTTCTTTTTCATCCATCCTCAAACATTTCTGTTTCCTCCATAAAAATTATCTAAGAAACAAAATATTAAAGTCTACCCACTTTGCCAGGTCAAATCTTATCACACAGGGGAAAAACATTTGAAAAAAAAATCTGGGTTTGGCTCATCAGGTGATTTATTTAAAATGTAGCCTCAGTGACTGATGAATATAATGAAGCACATAATACTGAACCACGAGACTCTAATTTTAAAATAATTGTCTTTTGTCACCAGGGAGTAAGAATGGGAGAGACATCTACAAACATAGCGACGCTCAACATGAAACAGGCTATCAAGATTAACGTGAGGGAGGGCTGTGAAGTGGATAACCCTTGTGATTCCAACCCGTGTCCCCAGCACAGCTACTGCAGTGACGACTGGGACAGCTACTCCTGTGTCTGTGACCCAGGTAACCTGTGACCACTCGTACTGGAGCTGATCACACCTTCTTGTGCTCTTCAGAAGCAGCACAGCAGCAGCAGCAGCATGCTGGCAAAGTGCTCATCTTCTGATTCTTCTTCTTCCAATCAGTATTACCCTTCTCACTCTTACTGTAGCACCCTGGAAGCTGCAGTCCTGGGCTAAGAATCCAGGCAGTGTGTCCACCAAACAGAAAGACAGTCTCTGGTCCAAAGGATTCCTGTGCACTTCTATTCTTTTTATGTTTTTTTTTTTTTCTTTTTCTTTCTCAGCCTTTTCTGCTGTTGTATTTCAGTCTCTCACTCTGCATCCTAATCAAGATACTTTGAATGTTTTCTCTGTTTTGGAGCATGTAGCCAGCACATGCTGTCAGCACCCAGCACAGTCACCTCTGATACATGCAGCAAGAGAATACAAAACTATTTGTAGCACATGCCCCGAATATAAAACTGCGAACCAAAGGCACAAGGGTGCCTCAAGCATGGTAGCAGACCAAAAAAGAATGGCTGACTATCATTTTGTCTGAGAGGGAATAGAGTGCTTCATTTCTGACAGTATCTCAGGGGTAATCTACTGATTATCAAAGATGTGTTATTTGTGTATAATCTTAAGACAGACAGTCTTTTGGAGACATGCAAATAGTAAATTACAATGGTTGCTGTAATTTTCTTACCTTGTCTCCCCAGGGTACTTTGGGAGAGACTGTGTTGATGTATGTAACTTGAACCCATGTGAGCATGTCTCCACATGTGTGCACAAACCTAGCTCATCCCACGGCTACACCTGTGAATGTGGACAAAGCTACTATGGACAGTACTGCGAAAGCAAGTAAGAGAATTATTTTGTTCTTGGTTTCTTGATCCTTCCAGGTAGCTCTTCATCTAAGGCAGCAGTCCTCTCACTTCCTGCTCTGCTCTGATAAACTTTCCTGTTACCATTTGAATGGTGTTTTAGACTCTGTTGCCTTTTGGCATTCCTGAGCTCTTCCCAGAAACTAGACAATCTTCCATGTTATTCAGGAGCCACTTTTCTTCATCAGCTGCTCAGGGGCTCAACAAGTTCTGCTGTGTTACACAGCACTGCATCTCACCTGTACTTGCCCTGAGTTTGTGCTGCATCTCTCCTCCAGCTTCCCCAGCACACAGAGCAATGCACCAGTTTGGTGGCCTATAGTAAGAAAAAGTCTTTTTGCAGTTTAGGTCCAGTCCCTGAGCTGGCAAAAAGCCATCTCTTCTGGACAGTCTGGGGGCCTGTGTCTGTTGCTTTGTGGGAGAAACGTGCTGATTCCCTCGTCAGCAGCTTCCTGGTCTCAGATAAGCATTCAGCAACCAGCCTTATCCCAGAGGCGGCCCTTTGATTTACTGTAATATGGGCCATTCATGATGTGCAAATGAAGTGCATTTGTCTGCCCATTTAGGAATGGCTCATGTGATGTTTCCTTCCCTTTGAAAACTGCAAGCTTCTTCCTCTGCCTTTTGTTGTGTGGGCTTGCAAATATTGGCTGTGCTGTTGCCAGATTTGTCTTTCATTCCTCTGGATTAGCGACACAGAGACATTGTCCCTTGTCATTATCTGCTGACATCACGTCAAGTGCAACATTGTGGTTTTCATATATTAAAGCATAGAAGTACAAACCTAGCAATTACCTTAAATAACATTTAAGATAATGGTCTTCAAAACAGAGGCAAATATATTTTCTTTCCTAAAATGAGCAGCAGGAAGGGGATACCTTGTGCATTACCATGATCTGGGTCTCAGAGCCATTGTCCTTCAGGCTACTGCTTGACAAAGATTCCCAGCTATCAGAGAATCAGATGTCTCCTTGCCAGAACCAGCATTGAGGCATCTGTGAGATAACCTGCTCAGAGGCTCACCCAGAAGAAATAGTATCAGTGAAAATGGGAATTTTCCTTCAGCAGGGCTGGCCTTTGGCTTGCTGCTTAGCTTCCAGTGCTGCTGCACTCAGTCTGAATCACAGTCTTTGATCCATAGGCCACATCAAAGCTGCCACCCTCTCCTCTTCCATGTTCCCAACCACGTATCCTCTTTCTCTCATGTGACAGACCAGGGCGTTTCAGACATTGTAGTGAACCATCCAAGAAAGCCAGGTTGGCTGAAAGTACTGCCTGTTCTTTATATGATGAACGTGCAAACAGCTTTGCACTTGAGCTGGTGTCCCTGTGGACAAGAAGTCAGGATGGGTCAGGATGGGGATGGGGAGTGGGATATAAAGTGCTGGGGAGCTGTACCCCAAGGCAGTTCGTGGTGACCAGGGCACAGACTTAGAGCCACCTGCACTTGAAAGTACTTAGAGAAACATTCCCCCTAGGGTTTCATAGCACTGATATTCTACATCCTCCCATATTTTAGTGTCTTTATATATGTATTGATTATATATATGTATTGATTATATATATATTTATATATGTATTGATTTTCATTTGAGATACATTACTGTCTGTAAGCTGATGTGGTTGAGTGCAGATTTGGCCCAAAGCTTTTTTTTTCACGCTTTTTAAGAGGGAACTTAAAATAACTTTCTTTCAATTTGATTTTTTTGTAATAGGATCGACCAACCTTGTCCCAGAGGTTGGTGGGGAAACCCTATCTGTGGCCCATGTAATTGTGAGACTAGTAAAGGGTTTGATTCTGATTGCAATAAGACCAATGGAGAATGCCACTGCAAGGTAAGCAAAAAAACCCCAGTCTTAAGTCAAAATTTCTTTAGTTTAAATAGTAACTGTACCACAAATAATTGCAAGTGAGTATCTGAGACTAAGTACACACACTTGTGCTTTGTATCACATATATATGTATGTGCACAGTGGAGTTAATCATTACCTAGACATTTTGCTGGCACCACCCTTCTCCAAATCATACTGTACAGCTCTTATCTTATTTGTGTTTGGAAAACCGAACTGTGAGGATGAAAGCCTGGCTCTGATCTCTGAAGTGCAGCCTGGTTTATCAGGGGAGATCAGACCGGGGTGCAGAGGAGTGTCAGTGGGGTTTTGTGTATCACAAGTGAGTAATAGCCATGAAACAGCTCTGGCCAGCTGGGTGAAGCTCTCCCCTGGGCTATGGCCAGCAAAAGGCCTGGCAGCTGGAGAGAGCTGGAGGGTTAAATGCTTTCCTCACTGCAGTCTCTGACGAGTTTCCCGTGGACAGGCAGGGACAGATGGGGGACATGGGAGGGGAGGCACCTCGTCATGAAGGTTTTACAAAGGACTTCTCACAATAGGTTTTACAACTTGCTTGAATGACATCAGAGGAGCTGGGCTTGTGCAGGCTGGGGCTGTGAATCTGGCCCCCTGCTCCTTTCCAAAATGCCAGCAGGACACACAGCAACTGCTGCATTAAATGGAGTCAGTGGGGTGCCAGCTCCACGCTCTTGTGCAATCCCAATGCCTCAGATCAAAAGCAGTCACTGGGGCGATTTGAATATGGGATCATTGCGTGCTCTCCACCTTCTACGTGGAACACAAATGCACGGTGCAGGAAGTTTTCTTAGTGGTTCGTTCGTGCCATACATTGTGGAATTACAAAGCTGAGAAAACTCTAAATCCCCCAAGCATATGTTTGGTGTAATGTGGGCCCTGTGGCTCCACTGCAAATGGCAATGCAAACCCTGATAATAGTAATGTAATTTTTATTTGTGCTCTGCAAAGTTAACCCTTTTATGATGTACATGCTGTAGAGCAGTTTTCAGAAATGTAAGCAGTTTGGAAGTCAAACACCTCGTGTCTATCATTTTGGTTTTTCCAGGCCAATTACTACAGGCCCCAAAGCAGTGACACCTGCTATCCCTGTGACTGCTTCCCATCCGGCTCCCACACGCGTGCCTGTGACATGGAGACAGGGCAGTGTCCCTGCAAGCCCGGCGTCATCGGGAGGCAGTGCAACCGCTGTGACAACCCCTTCGCAGAGGTCACCGTCAGGGGCTGTGAAGGTACCTCGGGCACAGGGGACACTGAGCCCTGGCAGCGATCAGAGGGGACACTGAGCCATGGCACAGGCACAGGGGACACTGACCCCTGGCAGCAGGCACAGGGGGACACTGAGCCATGGCACAGGGCACATGGGGGACACTGAGCCATGGCACAGGGGACACTGAGCCCTGGCAGTGGGCACAGGGTGACTCTGAGCCCTGGCACAGGCACTGGGAGACACTGAGCCATGGCACAGGGGACACTGAGCCATGGCACAGGCACAGGAGGACACTGAGCCCTGGCAGTGGGCACAGGGTGACTCTGAGCCCTGGCACAGGCACAGGGGACACTGAGCCCTGGCACAGGCACAGGGGACACTGAACCCTGGCACAGGGCACATGGGGGACACTGAGCCATGGCATAGGCACAGGGGGACACTGAGCCCTGGCAGTGGGCACAGGGTGCCTCTGAGCTCTGGTACAGGCACAGGGGACACTGAGCCCTGGCACAGGGGACACTGAGCCCTGGCAGTGGGCACAGGGTGCCTCTGAGCTCTGGTACAGGCACAGGGGACACTGAGCCATGGCATAGGGGACACTGAGCTCTGGCACAGGCACAGGGGGACACTGAGCCATAGCAGTGGGCACAGGGGACACTGAGCCCTGGGCGAGGGCACTGGGGACACTGTGGTGGCCGTGCAGCTGCATCCTGGGGCCTGTGAGCCCAGCAGTCTGGCTCCAGCAGTGGGGGCAATGGGGGCCTAAACATACACCTCTCCTCCTAGATAGTGCCCGTGTGACTCACGGGGGCTGAGGAAACAGAAAAAAAGCTCTTATCTCTTCAGTTTTTGTCAAATGGAAATGTAGCAAGCTGAGGTGGAGTAGGGGGGCAAGACTAACACCAACTTTTCCTTAAACCTGAGTTGATCTGCCAGTGCAGTGTTGTATTGCTAAAGTGCAGCTGAAGATGCAGGTGAGAGCCCTCACACCTTTTGACCACAGAGGCTGTGCCATGCACCTCGTGCACTCTGCCTTTCTTCCCATCTTGCCCATCCTGCCTTTCCTCTCACCCATCCACCCACCCACCCACCATCCTCCTGTGATCAGCACAAAGCTGCTGCAACAGCCATCTCGCCACAGTGTGTGGGTGAAATGAAGGAGAAATGTTTTCCCACAATAAAGGAGCAAGCAGAGATAGGCAGAGCCAAAATCCAGAGCCCCATAATCATCCTGAGCTTTCCTCTGCCTGTACCTGTCTGTCCAATCTGCTGGATAAGGAGCAACTGATGGGTTACAGCTTGGGAGGCACTGCAGAGGACAGGTATCCTGACAGGGCTTTGGAATAACAGGAAGGTCCTTCAGGCAGGCTGAAATGTCTCACTGTTGTGATTTTTATCTTGTCAGAAAAATTGCATCATTTCTTTTTCTCCTTTCAGTAATTTATAATGGCTGTCCCAAAGCTTTCGAGGCTGGTATTTGGTGGCCACAGACCAAGTTTGGCCAGCCAGCTGCTGTGCCTTGTCCTAAGGGCTCAGTGGGTAAGTTCCCATGGTAAATAATTACCTACTTTATCTGCATGCCTCTTTTAAAAAAGAAAAAATGTGTACATAGGGAATAGCATTAATTCATTGAGTTTAGAGACTGCAGCATAGCTTATGCATATCATGAGCAGAAGAGTATAGCTAGCTGAAATCAAAGAGCTGTTAAAATACGTTTGGAATGCTAGCAATAAATAAATACAACTGTACAACAGATAAACATCTACAAAGCACAGAAATTCTCTATTTTCAAAAAAGCAGAGCCCAATTTCCAATTTTTCTTTTCTATTTATCAAGCAATTCTTGCACATGTAACTTTCAGTTTCTAGTGACTTGTGTTCTTTAGCCATACAGTTCACCTGGGCAAATATAAAATTAGGAAAATCACATTCCTGATGACTATTTTACTAGTATTGCAGCCTGCTAAAGCTAAGAGTTGCAACAAAACTCGCATTTTTCCACACAATATCTTTTCCATAAGTGAAACAGCTGAAAACCACCTTTTATAAAGCAGATGAGCTGTGTTGTTTTGTACAACAGGCAAATGATGATCTGCCTTTTCATACATGTCTCTGAAAACATGTATCAGATTTTTGAAAATAAGAGTTCCCAATATTTTCCAAAGGCTGTTCTGTGGGAAATGAAAACTCTGTCTTGGTTCTGGACATAGTAACTCTCTGCTATGAGTGCTCCTTAGGCTCAGGGAGTTATAAATAGTTATGTGACTGCCCCAAATATTTCTAGGAGGAGGCCACTGCTTATAGGTGTGCAGATTTGTGGTCAACCTAGCTTCTGTTCTAAAGATTTAAGGAGATAGATTTTTTCTTTTTTTTTTTAGGGGAAGAATATTTTTATTATTAAACAGTATCAAGTTGAATTAAAATTAGTTTTCTGCATTGTTCTTGTGGTTGTGTCTCTTCTAGGAAATAGACTAGCAGGAAATGTTGCTTATAGTAATTGCACATTCTAAGTAAATCTTACAGATCATTCAAAAAGTGAGCCTTATAATAATGATTATTCAGACTAAGAACCTGAGGCTTAATTGTATTCACCTAATCATGGAAGAGAAATAACATAATTAGATACAGTAAAATAAATTATAGTTCTTATTTAGATACTGGTAAGTAAATGGCTTAGATACATGCATTATGTTATGTGCAAATTAACTAGCACAAATGTAAATTTTGAATTTGATTACTTGCAATTTATGGTGAAGGATCCTCAGCCAAGAATTACATTTTTAATTTATTTGACAAATAGTACAAAATATAATAGGCTAAATTAAACAGTAAGCTGCTCACAGTCCATTTACAAGTGGCAAAAAGGCAATTTTGCATGTTGGCTGAAGTGTTTAGCACATGCAGCATGCAGATGTGTGGGCATGTGTTGATGTGAATACATTTGTCCAGGTCTTCCTATACGGGCTATTGCACAGAAATCTCAGCTGGGATTGGTTTTCAGGAATACTTAGGAAGTGCAGAGTCTTTCTCTTTTTTTGGTATAAATAAATGAATGAATTAATTTGAGAACAATCAGGCAGTGAGGCTGAGAGCAGTTGGGCAGAGCTTGGAGTGTGCCTGACTTTTCTCCAAAGCCTGAGGAAAGTCATTCCTGAAGATTAGTAATCTTTAACTTTTCCCTCTCAGGAACCCCCTGTTTGGAAATTGAAATACATGTGTATCTTTGAGCAACTTGAAAATGTAGGAAATCTGAAAGTCTAGGATAGTTGAAATGTATGAATATTTACCCTGCACAATTCAGAACACTGTTTGCCAGCGATGCTTTGTTTCCTTCAGGAAACGCCGTTCGCCATTGTAATATTGAGAAGGGCTGGCTGCCTCCTGAGCTTTTCAACTGCACCACCAACACTTTCGTGGATCTAAAAATCATGGTAAGCTGGGTTTTTTCAGTTCTCCCTTTATTGTGTAAATAATGATCAGTTTGGACACCAATTTGATATCCCTGCACTCAATTTTTTGACTGCATCATTGAACACCCTCATTTTCCATCAGGACCTTGGTGCTTTTTTGGCTCTCAGTTACATTTGAATTTTGTTGCCAACTCTTTCTCAAGACAAATAAAATTTTGACCAAACAATTCCTTTGTACCAAAGACCCCTAAATTTTGATTGTCTTTGTAACTTTGTAAGAATGAAAAAAATACATACATAATTGAATTGTTTCTTTCCTTTTGTCTGATTCAGAATGAGAAGTTATACCACAATGAGACCAAGCTGGATGGAGACAAAACCATACGGATTGTGAGAGCCCTGCAGAATGCCACCAAATATACACACAGCTTGTATGGCAACGATGTGAGGACAGCTTACCAGATAATGATCCGTGTGCTCCAGTATGAGAGCCAGCAGCAAGGGTTTGACTTGGCAGCCACAAGGGATGTGGAATTCAATGAGGTAAGAGAAATACTGAATACTATGATCAGCCCTTACAGTTTCCCTTAAAAATTAGGTGGCAGTGGGTAATTTAATTTGTCTTTGACCAAGGTGAAGTGAGTATTGTGCAATTGCCTAATCTGTTCCACAAATAAGCCTTTCTTCTCAGATTAGAGTGGAAAGTGAGTTATGCATGTGTCTATGCATGCATATGTATGTGTAATACAAATATAATAGAATGTGCTTTTCTAAAAAATATCATCGTAGTAACAGCCAAAAGCAATATTCCCCATATGAAAAAAAATCATTAAGTTAATGTGTTTTTCCTGGCTGAAATAATTTTGTGTACTATATTTATTTTTGTTGTAAAACATGCCTAATGTGATCATGCTCATTTAAATGTGCAGTGAACTATGTCCAAGACAGTTACTGATTCTGAAGGTTTCCTCTAATTCAGTTTGAGAACATTTGAGTCATAAGTTGATACATTGAAAGACATTCCATATCATATTGGTAATTTAAGGCATATACTAAAATGTGTGCCAGAGACCTTCTGCTACTCAGAGCATTCATGAAAGACCCAGTTATTACCAAAGACCTGACCAGCACTAGAGAACAAGCTGTAGCACTCTCCCTGTGTGATAAAATATGTAGTTGCGATGGAAAAATGTGAAATTTGAAGGCAGTTGGGAGTTTTCTGTGGTCTGATGTGAAGGTTGGATGACCCATGTCAGGCTTGTAGAGCTTTCCTCAATCCGTGTGTACAATGGGGTACTGTCCTCCACTCTTGCCTATACTATTTCCAAGATCCTGACCATGGCACAAGACAGAGTCCAAGCTAAAACATCTGTTTGGATCTGTGCTGGCAGAGCCCAGAGCTTGGGCACCACCACGGGGAATGACCCTCCATGGGTCAACACTGGCCCATGCTGGCCACTGCTGGCCCCCTTAGAAGGTATGCTACACCCAAGTCACTGCTCACAGTACTCCAGGAGGACCAGATAGGTCAGGCAGGCTTTGGGGTCAAATTGGAGAGCCTGTGCAAAGCCCAGCTGCACCAGGAGAGGATGTCACTGGAGAGTTAGGAATAGGAAGAAATGCTGAGATAGAAAGGCTGAGAAAATTCCTTAGTGTCTTAGGCTGTATAGTCAGCAGAGAGTGGAGAACTTCTGAAACATTTTACATTTTAAATGCATCAGACTTCAAGAGATTCAATTTATTTCTTTCCTGTGAGCTGTAAAGCAGGCCATTCAGATCTTGAAAAGGAACTTAATTTCTATCATGTTTTGTTAAGTAGAAATAGGAACAATGAGCAAAAATATTGGTTTGGAAACATATGCTTTAATTTATTGTTCTCCTCACTTGGCACTGAAATTCATACAGATGATGTTTCCAAGAACTCCCTAAATATTTTAGGATAGGTCAGGAATTTGAAAACTAATGAGTACAGCTCATGAATAAAAGGAGGTAAAATCCTAGGCTAAGGGAGCACAAGGGGAGAAGGAATTTATTTTTTATAATCTCACATAGAAGCCTGAAAAATAGATAATAAAAAACCATAAATAATATTCACAAACATGGAGGAGGCTGGTACCAAGTACAGTGTGTGTCTCCTGCATTCCTGGAAACCATGTTGTGCTTCTCACCCTAGGTAAAGGTGGTCATATTGGGAGTCTCTTTTAGCTCGGATACATTCTGGCAGCCTCAAACAATACAGACAGGATACAGATAGCTTCTTCTTAATGAAGCCTAAATATTTTTCTTGGCTATTTCAGAGCTTGTGGTGATTAATTCTTACCGTCATTTATGCCAATTTTACCTTAGTTAGGAATTAAGTTTTGTTACAGCAACACAGTTCATATGTACACCAAGAATAAAAACTTCTTAGCATCCTTCTCATTTAAGCCGTTTAGCACTCTCTTTTGGGGTCAATCTCCTTCCATTCAGCCTGAGGGTCCCTTTGTATATTTTTCTAAGAAAGAGCAGAAGAGTCAGGTCCTCAGAAAGAAATACCTTTTTAATACCATTTGTAAGCAATGTAAAAATGAGGAGACAATAACATGATTTAAATTTTCTTATGTGTTTTCAAGTTTGTCTATGCAAGTTAATACTCACTCTTTGTCATTCTTCGCCCTGTAAGTTGCCTTCATTTTCTAGAAAACAAAGTAAAAGAAAAAATTAAAGAGGAAGTGATATTTCTATCCATGACTTTCTTTTGTTTTTCAACAAAAAAAACATTGTTTTGATTTCTCTGGAGAAGTTCTTCAGTGTACCTGCTATGAGCTGTGCTTTTCATGCGTCTGACCTCTCAGAAACAAAGAAAACATGGATAGGTTTTCCTCCTGCATTTTCTTGCTCTGTTTCCTGTCATTAGGGGGAAGAAAGTAGGCAGTTCTCTTATAGCCTCCAGTTTTGGCTTACTTTGCTCATAAAATGTTTGGAGGGATTTTCTTTACATGACCAAAAAAATCTCTGGGTGAGTAACTGGTGTACATATTTTTATATGCCTGCTGTAGAACATGCCTGCATTAAATATTTCATTATACACTCACCTGAGGTAGTCAGGCCAATGATTTTCAATACTTCTCACTTGAAACTCAGCTCTGCATTTGCTTAATAATTTAGGCTTTTACTTTATTTCTCAGAATATTATCAAAGTGGGTAGTGCTTTACTGGACCCTGGCAACAAGGAGCACTGGGAGCAAATTCAGCGAACAGAGGGTGGCACCGCTCACCTGCTCAGGCACTATGAGGAATACTTCAACAATGTGGCCCAGAACATGAAAAAAACCTACATGAGACCTTTTGTCATTGTTGCCACTAACATGAGTGAGTATCTGTGTCGAAAACTGCCTTTTTTTTGAGTCTTGGATAGAGGTGCTAGTTATTTATTTTAATAGTACCCACTGAGAAAAATCATTGCATTAGTTACAAATCTGTCAAGCCTTGATCCATATCTTTTAATTCCCATGGGGGCCTCCTGGGAGAGGTCTGATCTGTTTTGTCCAGAAAATCATCATCTGTAGAGATTCTTGTGCTGAAAGGTATTTTCACAGAATCATTAATCCTTCAGTTTTGCAAAACCCATAATCAGAGCAAAATCCATGGGATCCAAAATATCCAGAATGAGTCTAAACTGAGAAGGAAGCATCAGACACCTTCTCCACCTTTCACAGAAAGTTTCTCCTCTGATAAACAAATAGCAGCTCCTGTGCTTTGGACTGTGATGTATTTCATAGACATCCTGCAGTGTATGTGCAGGTGAAGCACAGCAACCACAGCCTGGTCAGCTTGTTTCCCCATTTTCTCCCCTGCCCTCTCTATTTCATTTTCTTCCCAGCTACAAATAGTCTGAGCTGAGGGGGTGTTGGTGGTAGTCCTGCTATGAGTGGGAGGGGAGATGGGGCCAGCTGACCTTCAGAAGTCCCTCACAAACAGCATTACTATTTGATTTTTCTTTCAGAGGTGCTCTAAACTATATCAGCCTGAACTTGTGTTTAGCTTTCAAGTTGTTGCTTTTATTTCAGATATGAAGATGGTTCATTTGCCAAAAGTTTGTCTTATTTTCCCAATTACACCTGCTGTTACAATAAGAATTTGAATTTGCTACAAACCTTGTCCCAAGAATGCTTTATGTCCACAATCACAGAGACAGAAAATCAAAGGCATGAGGCAGTCAAGTTACAAAGGCTGTAGCATCCTGCATCAATGGGGCATAGATTATTCTTTAACTGAGCTAAACTGAAGCACTTTGATTTTTCTTTAATAAACCAAAACGGAAATACTTTCTTATCATTCAGGACTATGAGAATCAAAATATTTTTATCCTCATACTCAGAAAAAAAGTGTGCTCGGGATTTTAACCCAACTGAGATGAAAACAAACCCCAAAATTTCTTGCAGGTTATAAATCATAACTTTTTTTTCAACAAGTTCTTCCTGTGTAAAGAGGTGTGAGCTTGAGAGGGATGAGGCAACTCTGGCCTGAAAGAGGTCTGTTTTCTTTTGAGCAGTTTTTCCAGGTGAACATGGTGTTAACAGAGTTTCCTAATGGCTCGTCTGGGAGTTAGTTAGAAACTAGGAAAGGTCTTAACGTGGATATTTCTTCATACAGAAATTTGCAGGAGATCACACCTTTTGGTGTTGGGTTACCCCCAGGACATGTAAATTGGCACTCAGTGACTTGTCTTAAATGAGAAGGTTAAAGCCAACTCAACTGCTTTTAAGTATTTGGGCAGTTAAACAGGCAGAGATGATGAGGTAAGCTAGGGAGGAACTGCCAGTGGAGGACTAAGGAGTAGTCCCAGATAAAATGCATGTTGTTTTCTTTGGTCAGCTGACTTTGCAATCCAGCAGATGTAGAACTATGTTTTTGAAGCAGTAGGTTTAACCTTCTCATTAAAAAGCAAGTCTAAAATTGGAACATGCAACACGGACTGGAGCAAGCCAGCAGCACATGGAGAAGTCTGTGAAGCAGGAGCATTCACTGAACAGCATCCAGGGAAAAGCCTCTGTGAAACCACAGCCAGCTGCTGCTGGAGAAGTACCAGCAAAGGGATCTACCTTGACATGGGTATTAGGAAAAATTTCTTCACTGAAACAATTCTCAGGCATTGAATCAGGTGACCCAGGGAAGTCACCATCCCTGGAGGTATTTAAGACATGAAGATGGTGCCCTTGGGGCTGTGGTTTAGTGCTGGACTTGGAGATGCTGAGTTGATCTTGGAGATCTTTTCCAACCAAAACAATTTTATGATTCTTTATTTCCAATATTTGCAGTATATTTTCATAGTATGAGATATTGTCTTGTGAATTCCTTTTCACTGAACAATAAAAGTATATTTTGATAAATGTAACATAATGCTGACACAGAAAGTTTTAGTTATCATATAAGGTGTTAACGGGAAAAAATTAAATTTTACTTTCTATTTTAGGGTTTAATTTTTTTTTCTGCATTGTGCAGTCATTTTAACCTTTCAATGATGTTTCACTGTGGTGATGGGAAACTTTTATCCTCCCCAGTTATTGCTGTTGACATCTTTGACAAGTCTAATTTCACGGGAGCTAGAATACCACGATTTCATGAGATTAAAGAAGATTACCCAAAAGATCTGGAGTCATCTGTTGTCTTCCCTGATACTTTATTCAGACCTTCAGAAAGGAAAGGTAAAACCCTTCTGCTGCTGTTTGGTGAGCAATTCTGGCCAGCTCCCAGGGAGTGTGATTGATCCTCAGGGAGCAGAGTGGTACCAGGGTGAGAGCAGGGTGACCTGCACAAGTGAACACGATTTCAGATGGAGCAGCTGTGCGTGCTTCTGAGGCATTTTGCCTGCCGGCAGTGATGGAGGCATGGGGGGCTGTGGGACTGGCTGTACCTGTCTGTCAGGTCTCACGTGCAGCCCCTCAAAGCCCTGTCAAAGCAGGAGAAATGCTCTGCCTCTGTTCCCACCAGGATAGGATGGGATGGCTGCCCAGCGCCTGCAGTCCCACAGCTGCCTTCTCCAGTCCCTGCAGAGATGGAGGGAGTGGTGTGAGAGATAGAGAGTCCAAATCTGGGAGCAGAGAGAGGTGTTACCAGAACCAGGCAGCAATGAAAAAGTCTTGAGCTGGGTGATAAGAGAGAATACACGGGGGAGTGCCTGCTTCCCAGTGTCTCTGAAGTACCCCAAGATTGCTGCAAAGCACCACAAGGATTTTTGGACAAGGGGAGAGAGGGTAACTCGAAGTTCAATACATGTACCACAGCTGAATGTCTTCTGAATGGGGAAATAGTAACTCTTCTGAAAATAATACATAATAAGCTAATACAGCTTTATGACTTTTTGCTTAGAAACAGAGTATCTGCTTCTATGATTTGTATCTTTTCTGTAAGAAAAAAGGGAATGGGAATTTTAAGAGAATCTTCCAAAACTGAAAGCTCATTAAATGACAGAATTAGCAGGGAGAAATCTTATGTGAGTAGTTGGTGTATTCTTTAATACTAGTTTTGCCATATATAAAGGTACATGCGATTTAATAACATGCATAATGTTTTAATGTTCTCCTTAAGTTATGCAGGGAGTACTTACGTACTTATGGACCTTTTAGCTTAGAAATTGCTTATTTTATAGCTAGACTAAATGGTTTTTCACTGTTCAATGGTTATTTGATTATCAGCTATATAACTATGAATTGTGCTGAAATTTTATTAAAAATATCAAATATAACATTAGGAGCATGCTGAGTGCTCTAAGCCTGGAGTTGTAACAGCTCTAATATTATTGTATCTTGGCAAAGCAAAACTATTAGTTTAAATGATAGCTCTGAAGCTGTGTGCAAAGCATTTAATGTTTATGTTAATTCCATAGCAGTGCCTACAATGAAACCTTCAAATCAGAAAATACCCTCTAAGTTGAACAGCAATGTGTTCAGCCCTGAGAGTGCTTTTGCAAAGAGAAAGAAGCGACACCCAGACATTGAGACACACCATACTGTTGCCATGGTCATTATATACCGATCCCTGGGACACCTCCTGCCTGAAAACTACGATCCTGACAGAAGGAGCTTGAGGTAAACTTCAGAGCTGTTTGTGAATTGTTCAGATCCCTTCTTCTACTCTCTGAATGCATGGAGGTGACAGAGCTGCTTTTATACTGGCCAAATATCATCAGTGCTGCTGTTCTCACTGCAGCACTGTCTCATGTCCTCCTCTGGCACACTGTGGGAGAATAACTATGCCAGAAATGCCAGCAGATTTTGGAAATACATCTGTGTGGAAGGCTGATGAGGCCTGAGTGAGGCCTGCCTCACTTTCTCAGCAGAAGCAACTGGAAATCTATTTGCAGAATGTAGCTTTGCATTTTGGTGTGTAGATCACTGTGCATTTTTTCTCCTTGTGCAGATTGCCAAATCGCCCTATAATCAACACACCTGTAGTGAGCACAGCCATTCACAGTGATGGGGAGTTTCCTCCCAACCTGGTGGAAAAGCCCATCATAGTGGAGTATGCCATGCTGGAAACAGAGGAGAGAACGAAGCCTGTCTGTGTCTTCTGGAATCACTCCATCACGTATGTCTCCTGCTTGTTTTAGGGCTGTGAGTGACAACCATCTGAGTAGCAGAAAAGGCCTGCCCAGGAAGATAATTCTGGAGGAAACTCTCTCTTGGTCTGTCTTTTCAACTGACAGTTGATTTTTGGTGGAATAGAGCCATGTAGTCATTTCCCACCAGTGTGAGAGAAATGAAAATAATTATCATAACTCCTCAAACAAAAGATTAGCCATGCGGTTTCTGAGAAACATAGTGCTGTCATGTCTTTCTTCAGGGTTTTCACTCAGAAATAATAAATCTCACCATTTCCTTGTATTTGCCCACAGATGTATGTCTGGACAGGCATGGTCCAACTCCAGTGTCTGAATTCATGGCTTGTCTGAGTTCTTTAAGTCAGGATTTTCAGGAGATGATTCAGCTATTCCAGGGGCTTCCTGTTACACTCCAGTGACTATGGACAGAGTAGATAGCAAGAGGCAAGTGCCTCAGCCAGGGCCAGTGCAAAAAATTACAAAACCTAATTTTCATTTTGATAGAAATGAGAACTGAGGTTTTGTGTATGAAATTAGGAGTAAAGATTATGGATTTCTGAATCACAAATTTTTGAATCAAAATCCAATGCAAGGGCAGTTGCACTGATAAGAAACTTAACTTTCATTTGAACTATTGTGGATTTGCTTTCATTTGTTTTTGTGAAAAATGGAGGGAGAGGAAATACCTTCTTTGGGACATTAGACCTTTTCAGTTTGTGAAAAGCAATTGTAATATAGAAGCAGAATATAAGGAGAGAGTATTTGACTCTCTAAGAGGGAAGTGTTAGGAAGAAGATGAAATGTTCTAAAAATGGTTCATTTAGGTATTTTGTACTCAGTAAAGTTCAAGATAAAGACATCTTTTCCTTGAAAATGAGAAAAATTATGAGCTGGAAATGTATATGCTGATTTTCATTGGTTTTATGGCATTGTGGAAACAACACAGTCCTGTTGGAGATATTTCAAGAGTGTCGATAAAACAAAAGAAAATGTTTTGAGAGGTAACCACATTCATATTATGCTTTCACAATATTGTAACTATTACATATACATTGCAATTTCCAGCTACCAACCAAAGTACACACTGAGAGGATGACATGGTCTGCCCAGGGGAAAGGGCTGTTACTTGTTTCCTAACAACCCAAAAACTCTAATAAACTTATGGGAAAATCCATTAAAAGGCAATATCCTGTGCTGGAAATAAAACAGCAAACTAACCTAGGGAATGTGTGTCTCCTAGTTAAAGGCTTCAGGAGATTATGTCATTTAAAGGATCGAAGATGCAACAGGAATCTCTTATGTTCACAGTAATAAACTCTTCCATTTGCCCACATGTGAAGTAGTGTTTTTGCTTGTATGCACTCTCTCAATCTGCTGATTATGAGGGAATGGCAAGTCCTTTTTCATAAATTTTTAAACATTGTATGGGCTTGAATAACTCATTAGCTCTGAAGTGATTCATCTGTTAGCTATTCGCTGGCAACTTCAGTGGCATTGTTATCTGTGTTACGTCTTCCTACAGCTACAATTGAAAAGCAGCTCTTACATGGCAGGTAATGAAAGAGCTTTTAAAAAGAAAGTGAGTACTTTTTGAGAGAAAGTGATATTAAAATTTAACAAGTATTTTATTGTTCAATGAAAAAGAGGTCTTGTCATATGTAATTGAAATATCTTTCAGTTACTGCAAGACTATTTTTATTACTCATTAACTTCAGAATAGAATAATTAATATCGATACAAAATAATTTCTGAAGTCACTGGAGTTAACCATAACTACACAGGGAAGAATTTTAAGGTAGCAGTTCCTTCCCGTGGTTAATATAAGAGATCTCTTAATATGAAATATTATTTATTAGAGAAGATTTTAACCTTTTGTTGTGTACTTTTCATAGAAACTCTCTTATGATACCATATTGTTGCTGAAACATATTTCACATTACTCAAAAACATGTGTCTCTCTGTGGTTCTGGTATTATTTACCTTGGTTACAGACATTTTGTTCAGTGTAATCTCTTTCCCATATTTGTTGTGTGGTCACTGACCCAAAAGCAAATTTTTATTTTTTTTTTTTTTTAACTCAAGACAGTCTGTTATAAACCCACAAAATCTGGGCATCAAAGCCAGCTGTCTTATCAGAAACTACCTCAACTGAAGGCCTTCTAATTTGCAAATAGTCTTTCAGGCAGGTGACTATAAATAATATAAAATATTATTTTATATATAAATAAATAAGTAAATAAATGAATAAATAAATAAATAAATAAATAAATCTGTCCTGGTACTTGCAGTCCTCTCTGATTGTACAGCACAAGCTGCCACAGAGGGCAGTGGAAGCTAAGGGGAGATCAGAGGATGGCACTCAGAAATGTCTTTTTTCCCCACAGGATTGGTGGGACAGGTGCCTGGTCCTCCAGAGGGTGTGAGCTGTTTTCCAGAAACCAGAGCCATATCGCTTGCCAGTGCAACCATATAACCAGCTTTGCTGTCCTGATGGACATTTCTAAACGAGAGGTGGGTGATTTCAGACTTGTGATTTTTGGAGACTTTGGTTTTCAAGGGCTTTGACTCAGAGCTTGAGCTTTGTGTGTGACTCAGGGCACTGTCAGCAGATCAATCCCAGTGTCAGGAGTGTGTTGCCCATGCCTGACAGCAACCTCCATTGGGTTTGCTGGAAGGAGCTTGTTACCTGATTGGTGCATCCTCTGGGTGCTGCCCATATACACTCAACATGTTTTGCATCTAAAGAGGTGGCATCACCCACTCCTGTTGGTCCCTAAGTAAATCTGTGTGTTGGCTCAGTAGTAATGAAAACATTGGCATTCTGAGTAGTAGATTTGATTGGAGGAAAAGCAAGGGAAAGCCCCAGGAGATCCTGTCAATCTGTCTTTCTGCAGAACGGGGAGGTGCTTCCTCTGAAGATCGTCACTTACACAACCGTGTCCATCTCGCTGGCGGCTTTGCTGATCACTTTCATTCTGCTGGTCCTGATCCGCACTCTACGTTCCAACTTGCACAGTATCCACAAGAACCTGGTGGCTGCCCTGTTCTTTTCTGAGCTTGTCTTTCTTATTGGAATCAACCAGACTGAAAATCCGGTAAGACTTACTCTATGTTCATTGCTAGAGTTGTTCTCAAGCTTTAAATCAGTGGGTTCATATTGCAGCTTTTACCTTCTCCCATCTGTTTCACTTTTTCCTCTTTTTGGCTTCTTTTTGGCTTCAACACTTATGTGAAAAACATATTTTTAGTGTATTCGTGTATGGTTGATACCATTAATAGCAATGGCAGGCAATAGGACTATATCTTATTTTCAGAGAATATGTGACAGCAGCCCTGCTGAAGGTTTATCCCAGGAACTGAACCTTGCATGCTGATTTCTTCCTTCCTTTCCATCAGTGTGTTTTCTATCTTGCTTTGTCTGTTAAGTAGGAGGGTCTCCAGTTTCTCCTGCAGCAGGTACCACCCAAGCCCAAATGGCTCCTGGTGTTGACTCACAGGTTGTCAGCGATGTGGTGCTGATCAGGTGCTAATATGCACATTGTACACACACTGGCCGTTCTGGAGAAGCCTCTTACCAGGCATGGGACAGCTTGCTACTTCCAAGATTCAGTAGGAGATCTGTCAGTTTGCTTTGTGCCTTCCAGACACAGGGCTTGTTGGCTTCAGCCCATCATACCTGTTGATGAAGAGATGTGCAAGGATCTCCAGCATTGTGCATGTCAAGAAGTGCAAGTTATGAATAGACTGACTATGAGATAGATATAAGCCACACATGAAGTGTGTGTGTTCTGTACTTAAGACCTCACCACTCCCTTAACCATGTGGCATTATATGTAGTCTTGCTTCTGTTTCTTAATAGCACCCATCCCAAAAGCCATGACTGCCATTCAGACAGGTAAGAGACAGACAAGGGCTCCAGCGCTGCCAGGCTGCACAGGCACCTGTGCCAAACAGGCTGGACACAGATGGGGGATGACATGCAATAAAAAGTATGTCCTTAATAGATAGGAAAGATATTGACAATATTACTTTAGGGATTATCTGAACACTGTGAAGAAAATTTATCTTTTAGAAATCCATTACTGTACATGTTTCAATCTAATTTTTGAGAGGGAAGTACAGTGTTGAGATCAAAACAAAACAACAACAACAACTATCATGATGATGATTTCACATTGTCCAAGCAACAGAAACAGGAGAATATGCCTACATTCAATGAATATCATCACCATCATGGTAGTGACACTGTGATGCCTAAACACACAGCCTCATTTGCTGTATAACTTAATCCTACACTGTCACTCTGGCTTCTAATATCCACTTGAGCTATAACATGCATTTTAAAAAGTATCTGACCTTGACTAATTGCAGCTTCCAGTAACTGAGTGTTGGCAAGAACTTCACCTAGTAAATTTGAGAGACCTCTCTTATAAAAATTGTCTTGCCAAGAAACCTCTGTTTAATAGTATTTCTTTTGGAAAACTGTATAAAACTAAGCGGCTGAAATTATTCAATTCCTAAGATTCAGGTTAGTCCGTTGGGTTTTTTTCTGGGCTCCTTCTCCCACTTTACCTTTAGAAAAATTGTGAATGCCTAACTGGATAAAGCTTTCCAGCTGGTTTCATCACTTCCAATCCCATATACCAAGAGTCCCCTTTACCAGGAACTCAGGTGCTTTATCTGCTGCAATGGTGAGATCTTCTGCAGTGACCTGCCCTCTGGGATGTGGTCTCATGTCATGTGTGAACTTGTGTTGTCTTTGTTTCATTATACAAATATTTGAATACTAAAATAACTTTGCTGAAAGGAGCTCACCTTGCCAATTGATACACAGCATTCTGTGTAACTTGACCTTTCCCATGCCTTGCTGAGCACACCACTCATTTTTCACTACCAAGGGGTTTATACTCTTTCAGTTCTCCAACATATCTACTGAGGAGTTGGGGCCAAGTCCACATCCTTACAGAATTTTACCAAAAACTATGCAGTAAATGATGGCTCCTCGTTTCCAGATTCCTTTCATACTATCATGAAGCACCCAGCAGAGGTTTATAAAAGTAGTAAAACAGTTCATTACATCAATACCACAAATCCTAATGGTTCTACTTGGTGAGATTGTTCTCTTTTACTCCTTCTCATTTTCATGCTTTGGGGCTCATGGTGGGCTCATGTCCTGTAGTGTTACCAGGACTCAATGAAACACCCCAAACCTTTAAACCATTTACAAAGATCTTTAATTTACAGAATGTATTTCATATGGCAGAAAGCTGCTCCTTACAGCCTACCCAGTCAGTTTGAGAAGGTAGGAGGGCTGTAAGCCATGTCTGCTTGAGACAATTATTCATCTGTCTGTATGGAATGAGAGTTGTCTAACGAGTCATGCACTGATGAACATAAAGAGGTAAAGAATGCTGGAGCACAAATAATGCTGTGCTGCTTGGCACTCAGCCTGGCTTTTATGGCTTTCTGTAATTTAACAGTCACATTTCTGGGTGAGGTCTTACTCTTTCCCTGGACTATTGATAGAAAGTGATTTATTTTCTTTCTTTTTTCTTACCTGAAGAAGGTAATGTTCAGGGCAGCACTCTACTCATAAGCATGTGAGAATAGGAACAAGAAAAGCACTGCTTACATAGAGGGAAGAAAGATGGCTTATTTAGTGAGCCACATTTTCAATAACACTTGATGTTATAATAATGCTGATGTGGTAAGTGAATCCAGAAAGTTGGCAGTCTTTGTATGATTCTTTTGCTCAGCAAAGAGGTTAAATGTACATTAAACAGGGAAATGTACATTTCTGAGCATTACACCATGAAAAACCACTAAAAAGTCATGCCAAAGTCTGAAAGCAGGGTCAGTGCTGCATAGGAACAAAAAGTTACGAAACACAATGTAAAACATTTTTGAACAAAAACTGAGTGGTTGCACAAAGTTCTCTTAATTCAAGCTTATCAACAGATCCTTGGCAAAATCTTTTGTTTGGCTTCTGAAAGGAGAAGGTTAATTGCAAGATTATAATTCAGGTGTCGATGCTTATGGTCATTCTTGTTTTCACTCATCAAACTGTTGGGAGAGAAAATTGTACAGCAGATATTAGAGAAATGCAAGTATCTGAAGGTCATAGGTTTCAAGGTGGCTATTTGATCACAAAGATGACTTCAGCCACCAGTTTGCCCATTGTAGCTGTTACTTTTATTCCCACTGTGGACCTGGGCTCTGGTTGCAGCAGGTTCCTTTATTTTTGCTGTTCTCAGCCTAACAGAGTTTAGTGATCTGCTTTACTTTTGAAAGGCAAAGTCTTTCATGAGCAGCTTTTAGACTCTGAAAAACTTCATTAAAGGCAGTATATTTGTTATGCCAAAATCCTTTTATTACACTTGCCATTAGCTACGGGGGGAACCAGTGACTCACCAGGTTGTGATTCAGAAGAGCAACTCTAATTTCCCTGCCCTTTCCCTTCTGCAGTTTGTGTGCACTGTGATTGCCATCCTCCTGCATTATTTCTACATGAGCACCTTTGCCTGGATGTTTGTGGAGCAGCTCCACATCTACCGGATGCTGACTGAAGTGAGGAACATCAACTTCGGGCACATGCGGTTCTACTACGTTGTTGGCTGGGGCATTCCTGCCATCATAACAGGTACCTTCAACCACCCCAAAAAGCTTAGTTCCCCTGCCATCTTCATGGGCCAGGTTCAGGGAAGTTACCCCATCCCAGACAGCTATGGGTGTTTTCCTGAACCAGGGCAGCACCAAGCCACGTCTAGGAGAAATCAGCCTGAATTTGGCAGATCTGTGTACCAAATGTCTGTTGCCCCAGCTGAAGTGATAATGATGGTTGTCCAATAATAGAAACATAAGTGCACAGATTAAATCAGGACTTGATAACATTGCTTGGGAATAATGGTATTTTTATTTTAACTACTTTCCAATAGCCTTCAGAGAAATTTTCTTCCCTGTGCTGATACCTCCAGATATGGACACACGGTCTCTCAGAGGTAACAGCAGTGGCTTCAGAAGCAATGCTGCCTGCCCACAGGACATTACTGCCCTTCACTGGACGTTCCCACTACCTACTGTCAACCAGCAGTAAATACTTCCTGAAGGGAATTTCAGTGGCTCTGTTTTATTTGGCATAAAACCAAGCTGGGAATGCTCAAGCTGCTATTTACTTCATTTCAGATACAAAGGCTGTAACTTCCAGTTGAGGAAAAGTAATGAAAAACTGAAGGCAGTAATCTTCTAAACCTGTCCAGAGAGATCTGCAGGAGCACATCCATCTCCGCCCTCACCATGCCTATTTTTGCCGTAGACATTTCCAGTGTTACCCTGAGTGTTACACGGCGCTCTGTTAATTCAGGCAGACAGCTCCTCAGGAACTGTGCTTCCCAGAACAGTTGGAGTGGGCTTTTTGGGTTCAACTGTTTCAGCATGTATCTGTTGCCATATGGGAAATCAGATCATAGGCAGTTAACTTTTTTCCAATTAGTTTTATTTTTACAGATAATATACTGTCAGCAATGGCAGAGGTTTAGATGTCTCAGATGAAACAAATAGCTATCACTCATGTACACTTGCAAAAATATTATGGAACAAGTTAGATTTAAAAATATGTACTTGTTCTTTTCTTCTGTGTGTTTTAAGAAAGTGTAACACCAATCACAGTGTAGGCTGGTACAGGTTAATTCTCTCTTTAGGGAGCTGGTAAGTTTTTCCGTATCCTTTTGTGCCTAAATAATTTCTATTTCTATCAGTTTGTAAAAAAGCACACCCCAGAAGGCTCTGCCATTTTAGACATACCTCAGACATTTAAAATAAAAAATGTACTTGAAGTTCTGAAGCATTTCAGACCTATGTGGCTTTTATCAGTGGATACAGGACTACTACAGTAATTTCAGGAACACTGAAATGCAATCAGATATTTGGCAGCATAATTTCTAGCAGAAAAGAAGTATCATTAAATAACAAAAAAGAATTAAATTGCAGGCAGAACTCATCATCTTTAGGATAATTTTGTTAGAAGGAGTTTCTGCTTCAGGTTTACTTTCTCTCCTGAAATCTAAATTAGTTCAGACCTTCTCAACAGCAGTATTACACAATTTAAATATCCCAAGCATACAGTTTTTACATTTTTCTACTTAGATATTGCTCTCTGTGATATGGAACTATTTTGCACTTTTCAAACTTTCCAGGTTGTGTCCTGCAATTTAATCTCTGAATCTACTTAATTTACAGTTCTATTTAAATGAAAAGTCAGATCCCTATTACCGAGAAAGTCGGGAGATTTTGTGAAATGAAGGATAAAGAAAACGAAGCCTTTCATTTTCCCTCCTAGGCTTATAAATCATCTGAAGAGAAAATTGTTTCATCATAAATAGCACAGTGTAGGATTTCTTGATTCTATATAATTTGTTACTGTACATATTTTAATTAAGCTTCTTTATAAATTTTTATTTCTAAACATATCCAACTTCATAACGTGAATCCTAAACATTATTTAAATTTCTTTATGAGGGAAGGATAATTTATTTTTCTTAGTAGTGGTATAGTCCAGATATGGGAAGAAATTTTAGTCTTGGGACATGCAGAGAACTTTTTTATTTTAAATATAAATACCAGTCATCTTCATCATAGCTATCCTGAGAGGGGAAAAATCCAAAACTACAGTAGCAGTGGCTTTTTGTATGTTATTTTTTTCTACTTTCAAACTGATATTCATTTCCAGCTGGGACATAGTGGTCCTAAGGCATCTGTGATGAGACCAAGCTACTTGAAGAAGGGAACCTTGGCCTTTGGAGAAGGGTAAAACTTAGTAAAATGCTTACAGAGGAGCACTCCAAGGGGGAAGAACCACATTTAATCACAGCATAGAAATGCAAATTTCCATGAATAAGAATAGAATAGAAGTTGGAAGAAGGCTTACAGCCATCAAAAGAGTCTGGATCTGAAATAGTCCTCCTTGGGGAGTGATAGTGGAACATTTTAAATTTGCTTTAAGCCTGCTCAATTTAAAGTGTAGTTTGATCCATCTTGAAGAGGGATTTTATGACTTCCTTGCCACAGGAGCAAAGGCTGGATTTGGCACTCAGCAAGACCCCCCCGGTTCTGCCTGTCTCCGTGGCAGCACGCTAACTGCTCGACATATGTGTGCAGTCACTGCCTTGCCATGGAGACTGCAGAGCTTGTGTTAAAACAGGTTCTTACACAGCCCTAAAACCAATATCCCCCAGAAACTGGCACTTTTCAAATCCTCAGCAAAGCAATGAATCGGGAGAGAGTTGAGACTGCCCCACAGCTGCCTGAGTCACACGTGGCTGCTGAGCCATGGGTCAAAATATGCCCCTTCTGCAGCCTTTGGCACACTCCTGTGTGTGTGCTGGGGATGGGTACTGGTCCCCACACGACTCTTGGCCATAGGACCAGCCCCAGCTCCTGCAAACGTCAGCAAGGTATCACTCAGCCTGCACACTCAGTCTGTTAAGGGCAGCCAGGATGCAGCATTTAATTGATGTGCTAAAATATTTCTCAGCGTTACATTGCATTGGCTTAATTCTGCCTTTGAGTAAAGTGTTATTTCACGTGTTGTTGACTGCAGTAATATTTGAACCATGTACCTGAAGACTGCAATTTGCCCCATTTGTTTTAATGGAGAACTTTAGGGTAGGATTTTGAGAGTGAAAAAATGTTGCTGTCTGCCAATTACTCATAGAGCCAGAGTCCCATTAATGGGGAAATCCAGTCCTGGGAAACAGACTGTATCCATAGAATTACATCTGTATAAAATACTTTATGGTCCCTTAATCATTTATGGCTAATTCTTTCTGGATGGCAACTGCTGAAGGGGGTGGTGGAAGGGCCAATGGGAGCAGGAAGGGAGACTAGTCCTATCTCATTCCACATTTCAGTGAAAACAGATCCAATATCCACTGCTTTGCCAAATAGCCAGTTTAGTTTTCATAGACCATAGGCCTGTACCAGATGTGAATATTGGCTGTGGGCCAGTTCTAAGGAGCAAGAGTGAAATGCAGCTACCTTTCCCTTTCTCAGTGTCCTTTCATCAAAGCATGCAGGCTTCAATTCCAAAGAAGCTGGCTCCTGATGCACACGAGCCCTCCTTGCAGAGAGCAGCGCCGCCGTCAGCCCTGGCTGCTCCCGAGACAGGACATGTGCTCTTTGCAAGAGGTGCCCATGCCCAGACAGCATGCTGCAGCCACCTGCCATATGTCACTGGCCACAGGCCTCACTGGCATCAGTTTCTGTGTCCTGGACAAGGAAGATCTCTGCAGACAGAGTACACCTGTCTCAGAGGAGGGAACGGATCTTTGTACCGGAATTAGCAGGGCTCGACAAAAGAGCTTTAAACTAGGTTTGAAGGGGGAAAGGGATGAAACTAAACTCACTAGAGGCAACTGAGGGCAAAATGCCAGTGTTTGTGGGATAGTGTGTCAGATAGTCCTTCTGTCTGCCATCTCAGTGGAGGCAGGGGTTGGAGATCCACGTGGCAGCAAAGACCAGGTGTGTCTGTGTTAGAAACCATAGGGACCTGACCTATGCTAGGGGATGTTTTGACTGTCTAGAGCTTGATGTTGGTGATAAAAGAGTTGAGGGTTTATGGGTAAGAATCATCTGGAAGGACAAGACAGATACCATGGTAAGAGTCTATTATAGACCATCCAACCAGGATGAGGAGGCAGAGGAAATATTTTACAAGCAGCTGGGAGAAGTCTCACCATCTTTAGTCCTTGTTCTTGTGAGAGACTTCAATTTAACAAGTGTCTGCTGGGAATTCAACACAGCAGAAGAGAGTCCAGGAAGTTCTGGAAGTGTGTGGAAAAGAACTTCCTGATGCAGCTGATGAGTGAGCCAGCAAAGGGAGATATCCCACTGTGATAGGTTGACTTAGGAAGAAGAAACTCAGAGAGAGGTTTTAGGCCTGCCTTGCTCTTTTGCTCCTGGTTCTGTCTCACAACAGGAAAAATAAGTTTATTTAAATTGGCAACTCAAAACGAAGACACCCACTGAACCTGTTCGTTGTGAAGGAAGGACAGGTGGGTGATGTGACAGCTGAAGACTGTCTTGGACACAGTGATACAAAATGATAGTTTTCAATTCTCTTAGAAGTGAGGTGGGGATTCGGCAGAACTTCCACCTTTGGTTTTTACAGGGCTGACTTTGGCTTGTTTAGAGGCCTAACTCAGAGTCTCTTGAGAGGCAGTCATGAAGGGAAAAGGAGTCCAGGAAGGCTGAACATTCCAACGTTCCTCAATCAGGAAGTCCTAAAGGCACAGGAGCAGCTGTCCCCATGTGGTGTAAGATAAACCAATGGGGAAGACCAGCCTGGATGAAGAGGGAGCTTTTGCTGGAACCAAGGGAAAAACAGAGGAAAAAGCAGGCAATTCAGGAGGACTGAAAGGGTGTTGTGATCATCACTCAGCACTGGTGAAGCCTGCAAATCAGTTCAGTTTTGGGGCCTCACTACAAGGAAGACACGGAGGTGCTGGAAGGAATCCAAGAGGAGCTGGTGAAGGGTCTGGAATGCAAGTCTGATGAGGAGCAGCTGAGGGAGCTGGGGGTGTTTATCCTGGAAAAAAGAAGTCTCAGGGAACACCTTATCTGAAAGGTTTTCTCCAACCTAAACAATTCTATGGTGTATGATTTTGCAGGTCAAAGGCAAATCCCAGTCCATCACCATATGGGTGGGGTGTAGGTCACCAGGTCAGACAGCATTGTAAATCAGCAGGTGAATGTTGGGCTAAGAGACCCCTTGGAACTGGCCAGGGTTTGAAAAATAAAATAATAAAAGGTGTGTTTTAAACTCAATTGCCTTGGGGCATTAACTCCATTTCAGACAGTGCCAAAAGCAAGGTGAGGTACCTGGGATAGCAGTTCAAAATGAATCCCACCTGAGCTCAAGCAGTTAACTCCCATAAGTTCCCAGGTTCCTTTGTCTCTGATGTTATTTTAGTGACAGCAAGTTAAGAATGCACCTTTTTTCATAACATAGACATCTCCTCAGTTATGATTCATGTCATTCTATTGCACAGACTTATTGAAATTCCTCAACATGTCACTCACCCTCAAGGCTCACGCTGTGTGAGAATGACTATAAAACTGTGCTGAAACAGAATTAATTTGGGATTTGCATTTGTTGTCATTTGTATGTAGCTGAACTTTGTAGTAGTTGGCAAAACTTAGAGTATTGTTTGATATAAAGTGACCAGGACAAAGATTTTGATTTACAAAAGTTTTATTTCAGTTTTTGCCTTCACAGAATTTCCTGTTGAATACATTTTGCCATGATAATTTTGTTTATTTGAAGCTGCATTTGGTTATAGGCAGCACCTTTCTCATTTACTTTTTCTCCATTTTGTGACACAGGGCTTGCTGTTGGTCTGGATCCACAGGGCTATGGGAATCCTGATTTCTGCTGGCTGTCTGTTCATGACACCTTGATCTGGAGTTTTGCTGGGCCCATTGTAATGGTTGTTGTTGTAAGTAGAGGGAGTTGGCATCCAGAACTGTCTCTTCTTTACTGCTACCTTTTCTCATAAGTTTTGTCAAACAGTAGTCATGCAAAGCAAACATGTTCTTTACATTTGAAGCAAATGTACTCAGGCTTGCATCTTTTGCTTAAATAGATAAGACATGAGCTAAACTCCTGGAAATCAGAGGGCTGCTTGCCCGTCCAAAGACTGCTTGTGGAGAATGGCTATAGGGCCAGAAACCTATTTCTCATTTGCTTTATTCCATTTTTGAAGGGTTTGTCTGTGAGATTAGTAAACAAATCAACAAAATGAGCCCTAACAAGTCACTTCATCCAGAAGTTCTAAAGGAATATTAAATATTTCCAGTTTCAGGAATTTAAAAGAATGGGCTGCTGTTTAACCTTTTCCTTACAGCTGCTCCCTCAAAGTAAAACCAGAAGATTCATGGTTTGATTCTTATCTTGAATGCCAAATGCACATTCTGGTCTCCTCACCTCAAAAAGTAGACCTGGAAGCAGTGTAGGTTATGGTCACAAGTCATCAGAGACATGGTACAGCCCCCACGGGAGGACCAACAAGTAGACTAGGAGTCTTAAGCCTAGAGAAATGAAAGCTGCAGAGAAAGGGGAGGGAGGAGCCTGTGATAGTGTGTTGGTCTGGAGAAAATGGCTATGGACCCAACCATTCAAGGTCTTTTCCAACACAAGCAGTAGCAGGAGGAGGCACATCTAGCAGAAACAGGACAAGCTGCATCATTTCTCCACAGCATTTTAAGTTGGAAATTCCTAGAAACTGGACAATGGCAGTGGTAAAACCCCACACAGTTTTGGAAAGTGAATGATGAGACAAATTCTCAGCATCAATACTCACTACAAGTGATTAAGTACAAATACATCACCAACCTAGTACATCCCAGATGACATGGAAATCCATGCAGACTGGAGGTTTATTCAGAGTAATTAGCACTGTACGCTCTGCTAGAAAATATTCCTAAATTCTGGTTTGACCCAACTGAAACAAGGTGCTGAGCTGAGGTGGACACTGGTTTGGACGAGGACAGCCATTCTTGAGTTTTTTTCCTTCCCTACAGCATCTTTGCATAGGGTTGTCTTACTGAGTTTCATCCAGATCGAGTTCCAGGATGTCCTTGACTATGTTGAAACAAGGTGAATCTTGGAATTTAGAGACCTGTGAGTTGAACAAAAAATATACTTAGTGCCACAAACCACTTTAGGATAAAAATTGCATTGTTATTGAAAATAGAACTGTAAGAAATGTACAGAAAGAATCCATGCTGTTATTTCAATTTCCCTTGCAGATAAACACTGTCATCTTTATACTAGCAATGAAAGCATCCTGCAGACGAAGGCAACGCTCATTTGAAAAAACAGGAGTCATGTAAGTTTTAATTCAAAAACTTATAGAAGTTATGACCAGAAATAATAAAAGACAGATTTGCCTAAAATCAAGCTTTGGAGCAGGAAATAAAAATGTTTTTTTGGAGGAGAGTGTTGGTAGAGGCAATTGGAGCTGCTTCACCCCGCCCACTCCTGGGGTTCCCTTTGAGATCCTGTAAAACTTCCACCATGGTACTCTCCACCACCAAGTGTAGGCAGGAGAAGGGAGAAGGGAAGGATTTATCCTCCAGGTGGTATCATTGCAGTCCTTCCAGATCTCATTATAGTCTCTACTACACTGTCACTTCACCTCTGCCCAGATGGGCATAGTTTTGGGTCTCCCTGTGCTTGTCCATTGTCAGAAAGGTCTCCCCTCTCAAGTGTCTGAGTTACCAGCTGTGTCATGGCAGAGATCCACTGACATTCCATGCTGAGGGCTAATGTCCCTGCATCCCATGCTCTGGGATGAGCAGCAAGTTGCAACCTGCCACCTTCCTGAGCTGCTGTGGCAGCCTGTTCTCATTAACATCTGTTTTGCCCAAAGCTCAGAACTTACCTGTGAACTCAAATTGTTATTGAAAATGTGATTAGGTAATGGCAGAACAACCCCTTGGGTTTTTTTTTTCCAATGAGGTAGCTGTGTGAGATTTCAAATAGCTGCTTTTCATTATTTTTTTCGGCTCTGGCTGTAGGGTGCTGTGTTCACATTGGCATGGTTTTTCCGCCCCTGGTGTCCCTGAAGCTAGACTTTGTGGTTCTCTGAACCCTAGCCCTAACACTAAGCTTAATGAAAACTAGAATGTGAGGGTGAGCTCCCCAGCAGCATGGGTGGCCCAATTAATAAAAGTGTGGAAGGAGCAATGTTGGTGCAGTGCCATGCTCCCCTTGGCATGCCCTTTCCAGCCCCAGTTTCCATGCAACTGTTGGCTTTGTGCATTCTGAACTCTGGCCCCAATAGTGTCTGGGTGTTGAGGATGAGGTCTGAATCTCCCTAAACCAAGGAGTTTAATTACTACCTAATGGCAGCAGTTTTACTCATAATATAAAATTTCTGCCACTAGATTTGCTTCTGTCTTTTGAAAGTGTCTGTGGAAATTGTATTTTTAAGCAAGCAAATATTCCCTGAGTGCCCTCAATCCAAACCTTGGTTAGTAACATTGGGAAGGAATGTGGGAGTGAAGTTGACAAACTGAAATGAGATAGACATGGCCATTTACTGCCCAGACGTGTTCCACAGAGTCATAAAGGCTGCACAGCATGGGCTTGTAAAACAGATTTGTTTGAAGAAAGTCTTGGAAACGAACTTGGAAAGAAATAATTTTTTAAACATGAACATGCTAAGCTGTGGAGTATTGCTGTGAGAGAGTTGGAAACTGGAGTTGGAGAACACTGCCCTAATGTGCCCAATGTCAAGTTGTTGGGCACAAACCACCATCCATGGGGAGAATTTGGGCTGTTCTCTTGTGTCCCATCACCCTGAAAACGTCCATCCGTGTTTGTTTTGCAGCTCTGTGTTGCGGACAGCGTTCCTGCTCCTGCTGCTTATCAGCGCCACGTGGCTGCTGGGGCTCATGGCAGTCAACAGTGATGTCATGACATTTCACTATCTCTTTGCCATTTTCAGCTGCCTGCAGGTAAGTTGGGTAGCATCTTGTCTGTGGTAGACCTTGGTGGGCACAGTGCCACACCCAGACCTCCAAAAACCTGCTCAACATGAGCTAACTTATGAAAAACAGAGATCTCAAGGAAAGCGTTTTTTTCACCAAAACTATAATTTTGAGTAATTTCATCTCTCACTTTTAGTCATTCTAAAGGTAAGTGCACTACCATAGTAACCTGTGACAGTAGGCAGTTATACCTCTGTCTTGCTAGACACAAAGTCTTTGTTACTGTGTTCTGTGTGCTCTTTGTTAAGTCATTCTGTTGCTATCACAAACGAGAGACTGCTGTATTTTACACCCAGAGTCAGTGGCTCCAACTTCAAGGCTTTTACAAATTAAGTTACTGTTCAAAGAAATGAGACAAATGAGGGTTTCCAAATACAATGTGAGTTGTATTAGGGTTTTCCTGGGTTGCCTGTCCCAGTTCACACCATTGTTGATTACAGATGCAGAAAGTAGTTATTTGTAGGAAATCTGGCATGGAAGTAGTCACAGAGCTTCATGTGGTCACAATTTGAATGTGACCAAGGATGACAGTAACTGCCCTAGTAGGTGCCAGCAGTACTAAAACAGCTACAGCAGGACACTCAGCTGCAGCACAGCAGCCACAACTTGCAGCCACAGAGAAAACAAAGTCTGATGGGTCTCCTTTGGAGATGGCTGTCAGTGCCCTGGAAGCACAACAAATAGGTCAGCCTGGAGCAAGGTTATTTTGCCACTGCAGCTAGTGTGCTCTGAAATAAGTGCACCTACTCAGGCTGTTAAACCAGGCTTCCACAAATCTAAAATAAAATTAAATTAAACATAAACCTGATGAGAGGGACAAAGGTCAGCAGCCGGAATTCTCCAAACTTGCCCAGAGAGGCACAGTGGTATGTGGCATTTCACATCACTGCCCTCTTTGAACTTGTGTTTTTAAAGAGACATTTATGTGAGTTTTATTAATGAATAATCCCAAAGTGCTAGAGCCAGCTAAGATCACATTTGATTGAATGTTAAGAAAGTGAGCTTGAAGTTTAAAGTTACTCTAAGTCAATTGCTTTGGCTGAAATCATGAAATTCAGGCTTCATATGATGTTGGTACAGCTGCAGCTTCATGAGTATTGGCTTTTCTATACTGTGTGTCCAACCAAAGTTGATAACAATTTGGCAGCTGCATTAATTCCCTCAGAGCAAGTACATCTGAAGGCAAACACGTGTGTGTGCCCTGCCCCCAGCAAAAGCTGTTAATGTGTGTTCCTGGCAGCCACAGCTGCCCAGCCCTGGGGACTTCACTGATTTTCCCACCAGAGGTATTGCTTAAAAAGGAACTTAGGCAACAAAAGTTGAGACCTCTCTGCCCCCAACACCTCTTCACCTCTCACAAGGCTTTCTAAAATTCACTTAGATGCAGTATTAAAGGCTCCTTTCACAGAAGTTGCCTATTTCCAGAGGCTTTCACTAAAGGCTGTGATATTTTTCATGTGCTGCTATTGCTAAGCTCCAAAATTCCAAATTCTAAAATCTCTGCAATGTTTTCTAGTGGAACATTGACGTTCCCTTTGGATTTCTTCCCAAATCTAGCTGTACTCTGTAAATTCTGGAGAAGTGCATATTTTTGTATATTTTCCCAGGCCTTTAATGCATATTTGAACTTGGAATCAAATTATGAAGAAGTGCTGGAGATCAGTCAATGCCATTTCAGTCAAGAAAGAAAATAGTTATTGCTTTTGAAATACATTGTCATGGACTACAAACTAGAATTCAGGGGTTATTTCAAAACGGGCATTCTCTAGTATCCATATTTGCAATGTGGAAGTAGTGAAGCATTTACATTTTCCTTTCTCTAAAATTATCCAGGGACTGTTCATTTTCTTCTTCCACTGCGTATTTAACAAAGAAGTGAGAAAGCACTTGAAGAACACTTTAACTGGGAAGAAACCTCTTCCAGATGATTCCACTGCAACAAGAGCTACATTGTTAACTGTAAGCAAAAAAGCACTGGGAGGAAAAACATCCTCTTGCTAGTAGAAGTTACCTAAAATAAACTTATAGGTGGCATGTCCGCACATAAGTGAACTGAAGGATTGCTTTCAGTGACTTGTACAAAGATTACTGATGGTGTCTCTTGAAAGTTTTGATGATTATTTTAATTAAAATCTTTGAGAGAAAATAATTATTTTTCCTGGCATCAAAACCCATTTGGTTCTTTGAAACTTAATACATTTGTGGGTAAGATGAGCTTCTGGAAGGGTCATTCACTATTGCTTTGTGTGTTTTCTTTCCCCTTTCAGCGATCTCTGAACTGTAACAACACGTACATAGAAGAGCCAAACATGTATCGCACAACCATGGGGGAATCCACAGTCTCCCTAGAAAGCACCGTCAGGTCAGCCAAGAGCCACAATAGCTACCTTGCTTATATTCTCAGGTAATCCGGTGGCAGGTGCATGACTTTCAGGTGCTTGCCTTTCTCTTCTTTTATTGCTCTTGTGGAAATCAGAACTCTGGTTCAAATGCTACTTGGTTTATGTCTTAACAGTTCTGTTTCGTGTGGCTGTTGTTCTCTTTGGTGCATTTTCTGTTGCATGTGTCTGGGGCAGGGTTCAACAGCACAGTGGTTAACCTCAGAGTGATGTTACCTAGATGGGCTGTGCTGCTTGCCTGTTATAACTCAGATGTGTCTCAAGGAGCACAGTTTAGCTCATTGGCTTCAGGCTTTTTCAGAGTGTGATTCATGTGGCAGAAGGCAGATAGCTACATCAGGATAACCTCTATCTCACTGTAAAGTGACTGTGCAGTCAAACACAGGCTGGCTGGCATCCCCTGCAGCTGTCTGCATGTCTGCCTTGATGTTAAGAACAGTGAAGTGACCAAGAAGGTTGTCCTCTGTTTTTCTTCTCAAAGGGATGAGGCTGCTCATAAACTCAGTGGATCCTCAAGTCAAGCAAGGGCTGGTCAGACTGAAGCAGATTCCTCCATTTTTCATAGGAATCCATCTAAATCTAATGGTAAGAATAATTTCTAAATGCTTTGACCCATTTGTGCACCTTCTTCTCATCACTTTCTTTGAAGTCTTCTGTAACAGGAAGACTAATTAGAATAATTAGATGTTCTCATTCTCATTATGCTATTGGCATAGCAAGCTATGCAATGGCTGCCTTACAGGTAAATCCTGGAATGGAAGTATCATGTACTTGCTGCTTGTGATGGTTTAATTTTTATCTGATGCTCTCAGAGCTATTGACAGTTTATAGAGTCCCCTTTCTCACAAATTACGTGCTGTATATCTTGATTTTTAGTTGGAGAAATTTTAATGTTTGAGACCTTGAGACAATATTGTCCTTCTGGTTTGTACAAAAAATGAGAAGTGCCTCTTGTCTGATTTCCTTTCATTTTGGTCTTGACATTCAATTTTGTTTTCTTGTAGAAGTTTTTAAGTTAGTTGCGTTTCAGATTCTTGGTATTTCTAGATATCCTGTTTTGCCTGTGTGTTGTGTTCATTGAGATCCAATAGAATTACTGATCTGCATATTAAATAGTGAAAAATATGTTCCCACTCTGTTCTGCATGTCCTGTATGTGTAAAAGATCCTGCCCACTAGTTGAGCTGAGTGGTTGTGCTTCCCAGTGATTGTGCTGTGGTCCTTCTGAATTTATCCTATAGGATACACTTAGAGATGTAAGAACTCATTCCTCTCATGGCATGAACCAGATGCCTGCCTTTCCTTTCTCCTTGTGCATTTGTCACGTTTGTTCAGCTCCTATTTACATTTTGACCACTGTGTTTCCCCATGCCCATTTGCAGAGCACGATTCAGACTCTGACAGTGAGCTGTCCCTCGATGAGCACAGCAGTTCTTACGCCTCCTCCCATTCCTCGGACAGCGAGGAAGACGGACTCGAGACAGAGAAGAAGTGGAACACATCTGCTTCCAAAAACAATGAACATGGCCCACTCCACAGCACACCCAAAGGTACCCCCAGTACCTCCCAGTGCAAGGAGAGGGCAGTGGTGATCTAAAATAGCTTTAGATGGGATAATTTGCCACATTACCATGCAACTGAGGCAGCATCTCCACCTCTGTTTGCTTCTGTAGAAATCTTTGTTGTTTCCAGCTTAGAGACCCTTCTTCTTCCAAAGGCTTGTTCACAAGGGTGACTGAGTACTGAATGACACAGAATCACACAGAATGCTGAATGCCTTAAGGCAGAGTGAGCTTTGCAGGCAGGTCCCCAAAGCACTTGGACATGGCATTACCAAGCCAGCAAAATCTGGTACAAAAAAGAGGAGAAAGAAGCTGCTTGTTTTGAGGGCAGGAGGAAGAAATGCCTGCCTCTCCTCGTGCAATAAAGGCATTGGTGTTGGGGAGGTCCTGGACCTGAAGAGTTGGCAACCATTGACCATTAATATGGCAGGGTGCAGGCATTTCTAAACATAGTTGATCCTGTCCTAATGAAAAGCGACTTTGAATGACAAACATCCAGGCTGTGTGCTGTGGCTCTTCACAGATACAGCACAGGGTGCCTGGGGTGCCCTCAGCCTTCAGAAACCAACCTCCCCAAGGAGGGATCTCTGACCCTGGCGAGCTGAGAGGGCAGGTTTGCCTCACACTTCTCCATAATGGAGCTGGCAGCCTTGCTCTGGGAAGGGTTTGGACGCCCTGCCATCCTACCAGGTGATTTTTTGGGGATTTAATGCACCCCGAGGGCAGTGCAGTGAAGCAAGGACTGACTGAAGGATTGCTCTGGTTTGATACACAGCTCCTCTCCAGCCACAGAGGCCAGGCAGTGGTTGAGAGAACATACCAAAAGTGTTTTTTGAGCTAGTGTTTTTTTGCATTGCAGTTGATACCCTTCCCAATCATGTGAAACCCTATTGGCCCACAGAGTGCGTAACAGCCAGCGATGGTGAGGACCCTGGTAGGAAACAAAAACTCAAAGTAGAGACCAAGGTCAACGTAGAACTTCACAGGGAAAACCAGGTGAACCACAGCAATGAAGCACCACAGGACAAGGAGAACGAAGGGCAGCAGAAGGAGAACAGACCTCTGGCCCACCAGAATAACCAGCAGCCGGAGCAGAGGAAAGGTAGCACAGCCAACCCAGACTCATAGCTGGATTGGGAGACTGGGGGGTTAACGAGCATTAATTAGTCTAAAAGGTAGCTCTGTCAGGGAAAAATACTTTCCAAATGGCTCCAGCCTGTGTAGCCAGATACACCATGGGAAGCTAGTAGGTAGTTGCTGAAGTTTAATCTTTTGGTTATGAAATGAAGTGCCGAACTAGAAGTCTTAGTAACAACTAGAGAATGTAGTATCTTGCATGTGCTTAGCTTGATAAATGGAATTACTGATACACTTAAAAAGTTTTATTATTCCCTCTTTTCCTTAACAGGCATCTTAAAAAATAAAGTTACCTACCCTCCTCCATTGGTGGATAAGAATATGAAGAATCGTTTGCGGGAAAAGCTGTCAGATTACAATCAGAGCACAGTCTCATCCAGGACTGCTTCCCTAGGGACAAACGAGGGGCTCCGCTCTCCTTCGGACTCAGGGGTAACAGTAAAAAATGTTCGGAGGGAGCAGTCTCGAGACCAGCTCAATGGCATGGCCATGAGCCTCCACGTGGGAACAGGACATGCTGACACCTCAGACTCAGAGTAAGTGCCACATCGGGATGCCCTGGCCACCCTCCTGTGGTCTCACCCTTCACCTTCCAACCCCAGACTCATACATGAGCAAAACTTTCCCCTGGTGACTGGCCAGAGTCCTTCACCAGTGACTGTCTTG
The DNA here is from genome assembly GCF_052056855.1 of Sturnus vulgaris. Classification (NCBI taxonomy): domain Eukaryota; kingdom Metazoa; phylum Chordata; class Aves; order Passeriformes; family Sturnidae; genus Sturnus; species Sturnus vulgaris. The sequence continues at coordinate 59,729,623 of NC_142247.1, forward strand.
ATGGTTTGCCCATACCATATCCCCAGACCATGGTATTTCAGCCATGAGAAGGCCAGAACAGGTATCATGGGCAAGGTGCTGTGACAGACACCTGCAGCTGGGTCACCCTGGGATGCTCTGAACTGGCAGACTGATGTGGTACTGGCACACTTGGACAGGAGCATCCTCGCTCTGCCCTACCACCCTGCCAGGATTGGGTGGGGAAAGGCTATGGGGGACATGGTGTGAGTGTCCATCTAGGCAGAGGGAAACCATGGCTGAGGCAGGAGACCCCAAGGCTGGAGAGAAAATCAAGCTACTGATCCTAAATTACCAGACCAGTGATTCCTACCTGCTGCATGGCAATCAGTGTGTGAATTTACCACTGTAAACTAAATCAAACATAAAAGGCTGAGCAAGCTCTCAGCTAAAGGGAATTCTCAGAAACCTCATTACTCATCATAATTCTTGAATTTCAAATTAAGACAACAGCCATATGTAAAGTCTCTGCAGGCATTTTATGTATATAGTCTCATTATTTATTAACATGAATAATAGTCTTATTGTTTCACCAAACCGAGAGAAAATTTCTCACCCAGCTTTAACTCTGGCACTATCCCATCAGACTTTAAATACCCCTGTTGTCTGGGTGCACAGACCATTCCCACCTCACTATAAAAGCACATCTTTGGATTGCTGGGAGTTGACTGATTAAATAGACCCTGGTTGGCCAGGAAACATGGATGTTTTGAATAAGCCATTACTGAATAAGCTGCTACCAGGTAACACAGTCATTACTGGAGAGTAACTTGCCAGCTTGTACTAAGCAACCGTGTTATCTCCAGAGCTTTGGCATCATGGAAAGCTCTGCTGTTGGCAGCAGATTGCATGAATCTGTCTGATACACCAGGCTTCTAGCAGCTTGTAAGATCTGTGTGTGAACCTTGCATCCTCAGCAAAGCACTAGACAAACACTAGCCCTCTGCAGAACTTCCTCTAAAGCATTTTTGTTGTGTAGTATCTGAAACTGTTTCTCCCAGCTGGTCTTCCCCTCCAGGACAGCATCCCCCTTGCAAGCATTGGTAACTTCACAGAGCATGAGCCCTTACTAAAAATGATTAGGTGGATTTGGGTGGAGTGGTTTGCCTGTGCCTGTTTAACCCTAAGCCTGCATGATCACTTCTTCTCACTAACAGAGGCAGTAATGAAACTTCAATTTGAACCATCAGGAAATTATGATCACCTCTGCACGGTTCTGACTCCTCACCTCGGACTTCAGCAGAGTGGGCACACGGTGAGGAGGATGAGGAGGGCATCGATCCCCACATGGCTTCATCCTGGCAGACTCCTGGCTGCTCCCAGCTGCACTTGCAGTAAGGGCTCTGTGTGGTACACTCCTCCCACAGGAGCCGTGCTGAAAACATGGGAATGGCCACAGGGATGCACTGTGATGGCAGACACCTGTGCACCGTGCAGACCGTGCTGCAGGGGCTGCTTGTTACGGGGGGAGCCAAGGAAAAACACATTGTTTCCTAGTGGACCTACAATAAGCCTAAAGACAAGCACTAGGAGGTGTCTCCTGTGGAGTTTTGATGGCTACAGCGTGAGCCCTTGAGGTTTCTGAGCTCTAGGGAGGAATATTGCAACAAGTGTCCTTTGGTTTCTACGCCAGCATCTCTGTCCACCTCCCTACGGACGCATCGTCTTAAGAAAAGAAAATCCTTTATAAATATATATATAAAAAGTGTAGATACTTTTATATATTTTGTATGGTGTTGCTAAAGACAAAGTTCCTTTGTATATTTTACATTTATACTGATCTTGTTAATTTGATAATAGGAAATCAATTAAAAAGATGTTTTGATATTTTTTATATGAACATTGCACAATTTTACTTGAATTTGGCATTTGATAAGTAACTGAGGTTTGCATGGAAGTCACCTTCAGATGCAATGCAATTTTCAAAGTAATACAGTGAAGATTACATCAAAATCCATGCCTATAATTTATAAGTTTTGTTAACAGATTTTGGAACACTTATAAGGGCGCAGTATGTTTTTCTTATAACCTCTTCTAAAACCCACACTTTTTTTTTTTCATTTTTTGGTATTTTGATCTCTTTTCACAAGTGCATTGAAGTGTTCAGGAACTGAACTTCAGGACTACACATATCTTTGTGTAAGGTTTCAACACACTCCTTGTCTGGAAGAAGTCAAATCAGTATTTCCCTTACCAAGTACAAGAAAATAATTGGTGTGATTGTATGGTAGGTTTTGACCTTGGTCTGGCTCTGCAACAAACCAGCACTTTGTATGTCCCAAGGAGAGAGCCCTCCTCCCATGGATCAAGGTCTCCCTCGGGTGTGGGGTTCTTTTTCTCTTTTTTGCTCACTGGATTCAGCACATTGCTAATCAAAGCAGAAATACAAGACTTAAAAGATGTCCAGATTTGACTGCCCAGCTCTTTGACAAAGATATTTCAAAAAGTTCATGGAAGGCTTAAAGGTTCATGTTTCCCACAAAATGTGCTGGTTTCACAAGTATAGGAAAGTTAAGTGTAACCTGTCTGTTGTCTTCACCTTCCTGCAATGTTTACAAAAAGAGGAAAAGTAAACTGTGAAAAACTTTGCATCCAACAGTGTGAGGCAGAGCTCAGCTGGTGGCTCCCATGGTGGAATTTGTGACTCCAAGGATGACAATGGTGTGCCTGTGCCTGCTGTCTGCCAACACGGCTTTCAGGAGCTCCTTGCTCACCATAGCAGCCCTTTTGGGAAAAATACTGGCTATTGTTTGTGCAAATGTGTGTGAAGGGGAAGAAACAGAAAATTGGGCTAAATAAATTACAGGAGTTGAGGAAAAGATGAGAATCTGTATACTGTAATCTCAGTTTCATTATATTCTTATGCATTTTCAGAGTATCAAGGAGGCCTTTGGAGGGGGAGAGGCAGGAAAGATGCTGTTCCTTTAAAAATTATGCAACATACTCTGTGACATTTTCTGACAGAAAAAAAAAAAGATTTGAATGTTTTAAGGGTCTGGCACTTGTTTGTGTGCTCAGGCATTGTGTATAACCCATGCTAGTTGTTCTTACATCTGTGTATGTATATTTTGTCCCAGTGAGATGTAGGTAGTTCTTATTTTGATCAGAATTGTCACAGTAAATGAGGGTCAGCTGTATTAATGACAAAAAAATTAAAACCTATTTTTATGACTTTTTAAAAGCTTTATGGCAGATTAGACACTGGAAGTTGTTGTTTGTTTTTTTTTAACAAATGTATATTTATTAATGTGCAGAACACTGGAATTGCATCACAGATGAAAGGAGAATTTACAATAAATTAAGAAATTTTTTTGAACTTGTATTCTTCCTCTAGTGGTTTATTTTTAAGTGCAGCGCAGATGATGAGAGTCCAAATGGCATTTCCTGGGGATTAGCAGGAGCAGGAACATACAGGTACCCATCTCTCACTGAGGCAGAAGAGGCTGTGAAGCACCAACCAGCCAGTGCACACCTCCCGTGCAGCCAGAGCCCTGTGCTGGCACGGGATGCCACAGTGTGCACGGCATTTCTGTCCAAACCTGTGGAATTCTTCGGATGTGGGAAGTGGTCCGTGGAAGAGAAGTGCCCTCTACTAACCTGGAGCAAAGCAGATCAGCAGGAAAGCATCAGATTTAGAAAAGGACGTGTGAGAGCAGCTCAAGGGGAGTGGCAGCCAGCCCAGCCCACGACAGCCTGCAGTGAGTGACAATGGCCTCTGGGATGGTCTGGGCTCCCTCCTTGGCTCTCCCAGGCCAGCTGAGGACAAGCCATGGTCCTGCTCACTCAGTGTTTTGCAGGCTGTTGTGCAAGTCCTCATTCATGCATCTCACAAGGCACAGCAGTGATCTGCACATGTTATGTCAGTTATCTGGAAATAAAAATATTTCTCAGTGTCAACTGGCCAGTGTAAAGCCAGGTAGAGAGAACCTGCTACTGATTTAGGAGCAAAATCAAATCTTCAGGATCTTCAGTTTGGAAACACCTCTGGCAAAACGCTAAACAAACTCAAATAATTATCCTAAAGGGAAACTATTTTGAATTTTATTGTACAAGTGCATTATTTGGTGGAACACTGAGTTTTTTTCTCAAGTGTTAGTTCACCATTCTGTGGAGATGCAGAAATAAGCCTCAGACTTTCACATAAGCAGGTTAGTTAAGGGAGAGACCAGGCTGTGATCCTGTCTCCAGTAGTGACCCACAGCATATGTTTAGGAAAAGAGGATTATCAGCCACACGTAAGTGGCAAGGTGGCCCCAGCAGGGTCCACAGCCCCCAGCTCTGCAGCTCAGGGCTTCCCAGAGGGAGGGGTTGTGCTTGTCTCCAGCAACCCATATATTTCCCTCATACATCTCTCATGTTGTTTTGGATCCATTTAAACTTCTGGTACACAGTGGGCTGCCTGATTCAGTCACAAGCAGCAAGAAAAATTTCTTCCTCAGCTTCTTTCCTGTCCCCTGCAATGAACACCTTTGCTGCTTGTAGCAGGACAGGCAGTGAGAATCATCTCAGTCACCCTCTCCAGATCAAAGAGAGAGACAGGCTCTCTCCTAGAGCACGTGAGTAATCTCTTTCCAGCTGGACATCTTGGATCTCTGTAACTGTTCCACGTGCAGAAACACTGCTGTACCTTTTTACCCTTTTACCCTTCCTTCTTCAACCCATTACCACATCAGCTATAGTCTTTTTGGTGGTGGCAGGGAGAGAAGAGACCAGAACAGTCCACAAAATGCAAGCAGTAGGCCTGCCAACACCCCCCCAAAAAAGAAATAATTTTAAAAATCTCCATTTCATTCACTTTTCCTGTCCTAATCTTTACAATGATATTTGGCCTAAGCAAATTATAGAAAAAAATTCTGTAAGAGATGCACCACTGGCAGCAGCATGGCATGGTAAGAATGCAGTAACATAAGCAGTCATGAAGCCCAGCCCCTTTAACAACTCAGTATACTCAGATATATTCAAATATACTCAGGGATCTGTCTAAAAGTCCTAAACAATAATTCCAGTAGAATTGCCAATAGCCTGCAATAGTATTTCAGAGGATGATGAGTGAGTTTTTCTGAATCCTTATGCCATGCTTAGGCACACAGCCCGCTCATCTGCAGAGGATGCTCCTGCCGGGGTCTGGGGTATCACAGGAAGGAGGTCCCCAGCAGCCGAGGTGAGAGATCACCACTGTCACACCAACACCACCTGCAGCACCAGGAGCAGTCTGGGATGCATTTGGGCCTCACAGCCTCTCCTGCAGAGGTTCTGCCCTGCCTTTATGCTCCTGTTTGCACAAGTGCAACTCACTTCTCCTCCCCAAAAGAAGCAATTTGTACTGGACTAATTTTCCATTTTAGTCTATTGATTTTTGGATCCATTCCCCAGTTTCTCATGCTCGTTTTGGATTTTAGTCCTTCCCATGAGGATGCCTGGAGGCAGCATCTGCAACCTTTGCAAGTTACCTTTTATTTCATCATTCAAACCATCAATGAAAATATCAAGTAAAACTAAGCCCAAGAAGGCTTTTGTAGCACTTCTTGCCAAGCAAGTTTTGCGCCTACCTCATATCAATTAATGTCAGCTGCACTGACAGTGTTCTGTGTATGAGAATAGAGTGTGGGGCAGTATCAAACCATTTACTGAAGACATGTTCCATCTGCTGCTGCTGCTCCTTTATCCACGGTGCCAGGCACTGTATTAGAGAAAATTAGATTCATCTGAACTGTGTGTGGCAAACAGACCCTGTTAATTCATGATTGTTTTCTAAATACTTCAAAGCATTTGTAAGTGCCCTCAGGAGCCCTCCAGAGCTCTGTACTGGTCTGGTGTGTCCCCTTCTGCCTTGGTCAGACATCTGCTGCTGCCATCCCTCTGCTCAAAGATACTTCTGAATAGAGTATCCACTCCTTCAAACTCAAATTTTACATAGTCTGAACATACTGTCTATTTGAAGGGAGGCCCAGACTGATTTCCCTGTGGACTGATGCTTCATGGAGGTGCTGTGAGAGCTCAGCCTCTGCACTGGGTCAGGAGACACTGAGAGGTGGAGCAGAGCTGAGACACCTCTCAGTTAGGGACAGAACTGTGCTTAATGTGAGAGGTGCCCTGTTTCTCTGACAGCTGTCACCTGTCCCAGGGCCATCCTCAGCCAAAATGTGGGGCTGCCCTGCCCAGCATGCCCTGACTTCTGGAGCCCCTCCTGACCTCCACAAAGCCATCATTTTACATGAGATGCACCCAGGAAATAGAAATGAGCTCACAGGTCCAGCTTTCCAGGTGCTGCCACTCTCTTTCATTCAAATAGTTGTAGTCCAACCAGCTGGGTGGTTTACTGTTACAGGCTGGAGCTTTTCCTCTCTAGAGATGTAACAGTTTGTAAAACCACCAACCCCTTGGGCTAGTGTGTAGAAAAACCTCTTGCTTTTGGTCATTTGATGGAAGCTCTTCAGAAGTTCATCTTGAATAATCTTGTTTGCATGTTCAGCCTGTATTGTGCTTTCCAAGTGGAGAACATAGAGCTGGGTCTGATGTTTTTGTTAGATATTCATACACTCAAGGGAACAGTGAACATGGGAAGTCCTGTGTATCTATAAACAGGGTGCTGAAACAGAGGGTCCTTGTGAATGATCCATTCCCTTCAGGTTAGGAACATCCCACTGAATCCCATACAAAGCAGCAGCTGCTGTGTTTGGGAGCCAGCAAAGTTCCCAGGGGAAACAGTAAATTGGGCATTGATTTTGAGAAAAATCAATAACTTTTATTAGATGTTTATTTCCTGAATAAAACAAACAGAAACCTAGAATGGTTAACTCCTTCACTTACAGATGCACAGGTTTCAGGGATGGAAAGGATCAGGGAAAAGCCCAGCTGGTTTAGGGGCTTTAGGGGTTAGGATACTGCTGGCACAAAAAGGCCAAAGGAATGGGAGTGAGCAGGTGGACAGGAGGACCAAGCTGCCATCAAAGCACTCCTGACACACAGCTTTCTCCACCAGGATGTCCAAGGAAAAACACTTTCCTGGCTGATCATATCGAAGTTATGCCAAGCACAACCCAAAAGCAGCTTGTGTATTTTCTTTCTTGCTCACCCAGTGACAGAGTAGGTCCTCCAGCATCCATCTGCATCACTTCCCTGTGGGCAGATCTGTGACAGGGACAGTGCCATCGCAGCTGAGGTAAACCCAAAGGGGCTTCTGTCAAGGCTGTTCCTTCGCTGGAGCAGAGCAGCAACAAAGCACTCCTGTTTCTTGCACAGTGTTTATTTTGCCTCTGTGGTGATACACAGACACACCATGCATCCCTCGGGATTTTCTGCAAGCTCCATCTGTGTTAGACATTCCTCCCAGGAGGTTTAACACGGGAGCTGCAAGCCTGGCCTCCACTGGGCTGGCTTCTCATGGCAGGTGCTCAGCAGCATTAGCTACAGAAGTCCACTGTAATTAAAGGGCTGGACAGTTGTGGCAAGAAGCACCCGAGCAGAGCTGCCTGCTCTAATTCCCTGGATCAATCTATTACGTTTAGACAGCATTTGCATGTTTCTCCAGATCCATCAGTGATGCTCTCCTCTGGCCTTAGAAAGAAGGCAGCTTGCAGGAAGTCACCTTAAAATTTATCAGTCTCAGCTCTCAGTGTTGAATTCACCTGCTTGCTCTGGACTTCAAGTACCACTGTTGCATTGCAGTGCAGAGGAAGACACACCACAAGAGGTCAGTCTCTGCTCCATGTGTTTTAAATAAGGATCAACACCTAGCTGCTAATCAGTTCACAGGATCTTCTTGTGCCATCTCCTTCACCCTAAAAGGTTTTATACCTAAAAGGTATAAAACTAATTCAGTGTAACAATCTTATATCATAAAACACCTTTAATATTTAAACCCAGTTTAGATTATTCTGATTTATTTCTAAAGGTGTTACTATATGAATAAGTACTAATAGTACGTAAAGTGATTTTCAATTTAAAAGTCACACCTGAAAGCTTTCAAACTTGTAATAGATTGATGAAACAGTTTTGCTACATATAGCAAATTTGCTAACAGCCATGGAGCTGTTGGTGTGACATGACCTAGAGAGTCCTTCGTGTACTCTCAGAGAGGAGAGATAAAAATGTGTGAAGAGTAGTTAAATAACTAGATTAAAATAAAAACTACCTTTAATCCAGCACCAATCTGAAATCCACCAGATGCTACATGGCTAGTTATCCTATTTTTGCATACTAGTCCATTTTATATTTACAATCCATCCTTCTTTGAAGTTTATAGTTTCATACAAAGCCTCATCCAGTGTAATGAGACCATACCAGACCAGCTGAGTTTGCTTTGCCACCAGGCAGGAGCTGCAGCAGGGCTGGGCACGCAGCCTTTGAGATGGACAGGTTTCCAAAGGGATCTGTGCTACCCTTTTTTAGATGCAAATTTCACTGAAGTCCTTCAAATGAGAGAAGAACTGTTCCATCACTGGTTTTCATTCAGTCTCTCCTGTATTGCCCTGAGAAGTGAGCAGAACCCAGGATTTTCCTGCTGTGCTTGTGCTAATCAGCCCTGGAGAACAGCAGACTGGGGGGCAGACAGAGGAAATCTCTGCAGTACCTGCCACAGGGAAGAGGAGCACATGGCACATCTTCCCTGCTCCCAAGGACATGGCTGAACTTCCTGTCTCTGCTCTGGTCAAATTTCATTGAAATAAAAAGAGAACTGGATGCACAGAGGGATGAAACAGCTGGCTCCCACGAAGTCAGTGCTGCATACATCTTGAGTCTCTTTCCTCCCTAGGGGCATTCTTGGAGAAAAGGAAGAATTCACCATTTGTCTAGGAGTCCAACTTGAAGGGTTTTTGATACAACCCAGATGTCCCATCTGCCAGCCAGAACTGCCACCAACACTACTTGCAGACTACATCCAGTGATGCCTTGGGTTTTAGCTTTTATACTTTTCAGATTCTCTTCTGCTTAGTGTGTAACTCTGAAACTTCATAATAGGTGTTAGTAAGTTCTCTTCACAATGTAGTTAGACAAAACAATCCCTTCCTAGCTAGAGAATCAAGGACATTCAGTACCCAAAAAGCTAAATAATGGCTAAGGGAAGGGGGCAAGTCAGGGGGTTGAGATTTCATAGTCTGGGGCTGTGCTTGGATAATTGACCCCAATATGTAGATGAACCAAAACTTATAAAAGTGTAAAAACTTGTGACCTGGATCCATCTTGGATTTGACTTGGGTGTAGCCCTGGACAGGCTCTTGCACTGCCCAAGATGTATCCTTTCAACAAATACCTATTTTATTCCTTTTGCTCTGTCTAATCTCTGTTCCAGGTCAACCTTTCCAGGCATCACCAGCTCATGCAACCCCAGGGACACAAACCCAGGAGCCCTGCAGGAATGTAAAGCACCAGAGGAATTTCTGAGTCCCCCCACAGCACTTCTGCAGAAATCCAGGACAGAGTAGTCAGGTCACTTTTCTCTTGATGTATCTTCTTACTGGAAGTACGTCTGCTGCTTTTCAACAGGGACTGATGTGCTGTAATCACAAGACTGGTATTTTCCCGGGAGCCTCCTCAAAAGATGGTGCTATCGTATGGGAAAGGTGCCACTGAATTATCAGAGTTCAGGTGGGGGCAGCCACCAGAAAAACTTTAATTTCTTCAGGTAAGGTCTATTTAAGGGGTATCTGTCCATGTATTTCATTGTTTCTAGGACCTTAAACTTGCAGAATGAGTTGGAAGCTCCTTTGTATTGAAGAAATTACTCTGAATGCTGCAAACCTGCACAGAATGAGGAGTCCATTCATTTTTTGCTTTCTCATTTCTGTAGCTGGTGCCATGCCTGTTGTAATCAGCAAAACACTTTAAAAAACCCCAAAAGTCACTGTTCATCAGAACCCTCACATATTCAAAGTGTAAAAATCTGCTACTAGTTCTCAAGAGGAAAAATATAAATCTCCCTTTTACCTCTACCCATTCAAGAACCAGATGAAATTGGAGAGTGACCAGGAAACAAATGACCTGCACATCCTGGCACAGGGGAAAGAAGGCAGGCAGGACCTGAACTCTGAGGAAGAAGTGTGTGTTTTCCTTGCTGCCAGGGATCACTGGCCTGACCTGTACCATGGTCTCTGCCGAGCCCCAGTGAGAGTTTGGCTTTTAAAAGGTGCTGCTTTCTCAGCCGGCCCATGGCTGTGCTGACATGCCGGGGCAGCTTTATCCCTGCCGTGAGCAAACCCACCGAGGGGCGATTCTTCCAATGGATTGACTTTGCAAAAATCTAAAACAAAAGGGGAAAAAAACCTCACAATTACAGATGTGCTAATTGCCACCATCTCCCAGCAAGGTTGCCCACGGTTGGGGAGGGATGACCGTGATGCCCTGGTGCCTCCTGGTGCTAAAGCTGGAAATGGCACATCATTCCCTGCATCACTGGTGCGTACCACGTTGGTGTGATTATCGCATTTATCATAGATCATTCCACTCTGTTCAACACTTTAAAGCATGGAAATACGTATAAATGTAGAGAAAGCGTTTTTAAAATTAAACCCGAGGTTGTTTGATGGCGCTGAGATTCCCCTGCAGCTCATTGTGGCTGCAGAACCCAACACGGTCCCGTGCAAAGCAGGGACAGCAGAGACTCTCCCCGGCCCTTCCTGTGCTGAAGCCTCCAAGCTGAAAGGGTTCTTTTGGATAAAGAGAGGTTAGAAAAATCTGTTTTGGAATCAAAGTGGAAGGGGAAATTGCATCCTTTACTCTGAAACAGCATGATCCTGAAATCCCGGCAGCAGAGGCTGTGCTGTGAGCCTTCACTCCAGTCCCATCTCATTGCCTTCGGGGAAGACACTGCACAGGAGAGACTGCACACACCTCCCAGCTTCCAGGGAGAGCTCAGCCTTCTCTATAGGGGCTGGATTCAATATTTACATATAGAAAAGTACAAATTTAAATGCTGCATCCATAAAGTTATTTTTTTTTTGCCTCTAAATATGTTAAAAATTTAGGCCTACTCTAAAAAGGAGGAAGAGGATAAAGCTTTATAAAAACAACAGCAGCTTTGTTGCCTGTGGTTTGCAGCTAAAGAGACTGAATGCTCACTTTTGAAATAGGAGGATGACAGCTTCTCTCAGCCCTAAAAGCCAATGCAAATATTATGAGCCAATGCTTTACTGATGGACTGCAAATACTGTGCTGCCATAGTGCCAATGAAATCCTTCACCACACCTGTGCAACACCTCAGTGCTCCAAAGTTCCTAACCAGGTGAAGACAGAATCACAGGACAGCCCTGCTCTCCTTGCATGGGGACACTTCTGTCCTCCAGCACCAGCTGTGGCAGGAACACTGCCAAGATGGAGCAAAACCAGGAGCGCAATTAAGAAAGGTTTTACACAAGCACTTCTGGAATAAAACTGCACTTGGAGTGCAATTTTTCAGCCATTATACACTCAGAAATACAGGTTTCAAATATATTCACAGGGCACAACAGAGATTTCAATTCAGACCCAGCCTTAGCTGACATGAGTTGTGGTTTTTCAGTTATATGATCCTAATCTTGTTATCACATTTTCTACTTTGGAAGGAAAAATCCTTTTCTAAATAGTTATGCATGTGAGTCTTTGAAACCAAATATTTCAAGACCTAAAAAGCTTAATGACAACTTGAAAGTGAAATCACTTGCTTGCAATTTGTTGCCCAAAGTGGCAGAAGAAACAACAAAAAAAAGTGAAAAGCCAATGAATTTTAAAAAGCACATTGATGCTAATCTTCTGCAATAGATATAAAAAAAGAAAATTGACCTGCCACACTGCTTTTACCCTATTCAAGCTTAATCTTGGCCAAATTCCAGCTTTGGCAAAGGCTGTGTGAGCAATGGTGTCAGTGACAGTCCCTTGTAGGGCACATGGCTGCCTGACCCCAGCACCAATCTCATTCCTTTACCTTCCTGTTTCCAAGCTGTTTGGAAATGCTGGTTTAAGCACACAAGTGTGGTGTTGCTGGACACCCTTTTAGCCTCTTGTGAAGCATCCCATGCAAGAAGCCATTTGCAATTTGAATTTCACAAATGCCCACTAACTCCTAGCCCGCAGCAATGTGGTGAAGTTCACTGGGAGCAAGAATCACTTCATCATGTCAAAGGGCTTTGCTTGTCACCATGTTAAGAGACTGAGCTGCAGCCTCCACCCTTCTCAGACAATGAGTCTGTACTAACCAAACACTGTCCATATTCACCTCTACCTGGGATGAAGATTCTTCAGCAGAACCATGAACTACACCTCTGATGATAAAAATCAAAGTCCTCTGAGCCTATAAAGTGAATGGAGATCATTACTGGAGAGCTTTCCACCAAAGAGCTGCATGTTAGCTTCTGAACTTTCTGCATTAGCCATCCTGGATTACTGCTGTGTCCAATGCTAAGGATGCTTAAATAAAAAGGGGGAAGCAGAGAATATGTTCAAAAGCCTCTGTTCTGCAGGTGCTGTAGCAGATATTCATTGCATCCAATGCTAGCTGTGCTACAAGCAGGACATGGTTAACCTTTCCTGCTATGAAGCACTGGCTCAGCAGCTCTCAGCAAACCTGGGATCTCACTGCCAGTTAAAATCTCAGAATTCTACACCTCCAGGAAGCCCTGCTCCTGCACAGCTGTACTTCAGGAACAGTTATCTTCTGCTACCATGCTGAAAGAGAGGAATTCATTTTTGCTAATGCTGCAATTAAGTTTTATTATAAATTTAGGGTATCCTCAATATGCACCCAGTCCTTATAAAACTACCTAATTTTGATGGAGTATTCAGCTCTTCCTAAGAACACTTCATTTTGAAACATGGCAAGATCCAATCATTATCAGGTCTATATTGATCCACAATAAGGAAATCCCTATGAATTTGCATTTTGCTCAAGCATACCAATGCATTCTCTTCTCCAAGAGATAAACCAAACAGCCTCAGACCTCAGGAGTTAACAGAAAATTAGTCAGCTGTGTAAAAACATTTAACATTCAAGACTTTAAGCCTCAAAGATTTATAATTCTGATTTATATAAACATCTGATGCGACTACTTAATACAGTTTAAGAGTCCAAAGCATTTCTTATAAAACTATGCAAAATGAAAAATAAGTATCTGCTGCCTGGAGTTCACTCCAAATGCTGAATTTAAACATCATTCATTCCTCTTCCAGAGTTCAAAGCACAAACACACATTTAGTATAAAATAACATATATTTTACTAGGGACAGGTACCTTTAAGTAAGGGCGGGGGGAAAAAAGCATTTCACATAAGCATAAGAGATAGATTTATTATTTCAGACATGATTTTTGTATTAAAATTCTTGCATGTAAGATTACTATTACAGAACACCTTAGGACAGCCCTTGATATGTATTAATATAAACAGCACCATACAGTCCAGCAAAATTGCACCAGATTGGCTTTAAACTCCTTCAGTGCTAACAGTCAAGAGCTGGGACTCTCTGGTTAACTGGCCTTAAGAACCACATTTATTATAGTTTTTATTGTTCTCAGTCAGCAAATTCTCCAAAGTTCTTCAATAAACAATCCCAGGCGTTATGTTGCTGGTTCTATTTTGTCAATCTCTTCCTTCTTTGGACTCTCCTCTTGGTTTTTGCCCTGTTGCAAGGTGTACACTGATGGGCCTATCCTCAGGATCTTCCCACTGCCCAGGCATTCGTCTCCCTTGTAGAAAACAGCAAACTAGGAAATAAACACAGGGACAGTCCTTTTAGCAGCTGCAAAAACCACAGTGAGCAACTGTAGGCTGTGCAAGACCTGCTGGACAGTAAGCAATTTACATCTGTTCCGTCTAAATCTTAAAAAAAAACCAACTCGAAACAAACAAAACCCCCCAAATTACAGAGGATTTGTAGGTTCACATAAGTGTAAACTTATAAAAGTGTTGGTGGAAATTTCATCATGAACTTGACAAGGCTATCCCAAAACTCTTCAGTTACTGAGGTGGAATGGATTGTGCTGGAAAGTTTCCTTTCCAAACGGGATGACACATGTAACATCATCTGCTGGACCTTCCCCAGAAAACTGCGCCCAGCTTATGGTGGCACTTGTCAAAACAGGAAGGGGACCAAGGACTATGGCAGCAGACCATCTGCAAGGAAGCAACTGGAGCTCCCTGATGTGCTCAGAAGGTTCCTGCAGGAGAGGGCAGCCCAGATCTCCTGCCTTGTCTCATCACTACCTGGCAGTAGAGAGCCTGGTTACAGGCTCAGCAGCTCCTGCATTCAGGGACTTCTCATGTCTCTCATAAACCCTGGCTGCATTCTTCTCAGCTTCTCTCCACTACAAACAGTTCTCAGCTAATTTCCCTCCTGATTTGTCCCACAGGCCCCCCAAGTATTGGGGAGGGTGGGCAGAACTTATGCTGGCAGAAGGGGTGCAGGGAATGCTTGAGAGCCAATATGCTAGAATGTGATGGAGTATCTTTATACTGGCAATGTTAAAAGGCATCCCTTTAGGCACAGCACCTCTCCTCAGCTGTCCAGGACAATGGAATTCACCAGACAGAGTCTCACTAAACAGGTTTGAACACCTAACCCATATTAAGCATGCAATTACCAAATTAATGTCTTTTAAAATCTATTTCTTGCAAACAACAACAGCTTCCATTTCTGCATATACAACTGATTACCAGAGATGCTTCCATGTATTTCTAAAATTTGTAAGCAAGTTTCTTGGACTATACAGATAACAACAGATCATTTAAAACTAGAAACAATCTCCCTGAAAATAGCTGATAAATAGTAAAAATAACGCTAACCACTCTCACATGCAAATAAATTAACTACTTAGCTCCAGCTAATAAAAAATCTACTCTGTTTTATTAGCCAGATAAGGTAAAACACAAAAATGGAAGGAAAACAACTTCTAATAACTTACCTGTCCAGGTGTGATAGCTCTTGCTGGCTTCACTAGTGTTACCCACACACTCCCATCTTGGTTTAGAGTCAGGACACAAGGCACTAGAGCAGAAAATGATCAAACACCTGAAGTTAACCATTATGTTCACATTAAAGAAGGAAAATCAAGGTTAAACAGATGTAAGTCAAGATATTACTGCACAAAGTTGTTTTGTAAGACACTGCAGAAACAGGAAGGCCAAGCCAGAACCTCTCCACTGTTACTGCAGAACTACACCAACACGCTACCAGTTTCACAAACTGAGCAAGACAAAAGAAAAACAAAGTTTGACTACCCAGCTCCATCTGGTGCCGAAATCTGAAATGACATTCCATCATCTTCTCTCTAACGAGCTCTGCCGGAGGTTCCTCTGCTATCCAGTGCACTCGGTTTGTTCGCAGGAGGTCTCTGTACAGAGCAGGGTGATCTCTTGATGGTGCCTTAAAATATATTTATTTATTGCTGATGTTTTTGCCAGAGAGCATGAAACTTGTAAAGTCAAACATGAAATACAGAAGCATCAAGCCATAGCAAAATGAAGGCAATGCGAGCAAGAAAGCAAAAACTTATTAGCACTTTAATTAGGCTAAAGCAAGCCTGAATGATTTGTCAGTCTTCTACTCCTCAGAGTCATGTCTCTCTTCTTGTATGCTTTTCCCTCCACTTGCATTTTTGCCTTCTTCAGGCTGAGTTCAGAAATCTGACCTTTATCCTGTATCAACAAGATGCTACCTCCCTCTTCTCCAGCTTCCCAAATGAACACCTCCCCAGCAAAGGCATTGCCTTTGACAAACTCGCTGTAGGACATAAAAATTTTTCTTAGTGCTCCTGTCTGTTTCTTCTCAATTCTCATTTGATTATGGTCCTATGCACTGGCATATCAACAAGCAGTAGAACACCTCATTATAATCACATCAGTATCCAGGAAGAATAACAACTGCATGAACAGGAAGAAATATTATCAACGCTAGCAAGCTGCAGAAGTCTGTGTCAACTCATATGATTAGCCATTAATACACCAATTATTTATTATTTATCATATATATTCTGCCTCAGTTTTCAAAATGATAAAACTCTGTCACTGGCTTCTCATTCTTTTACTAGAAAAACAAAGCAGCAATATATCATAAACCAAGGTAATACACATTTTATAAACCATGTCATAATAACTGAGATAAAACCCTCATGCTTTAGAGTAGAAAATGAGAGCTCAGAGATTGGCTGATTCTTTTCATTATTTGCACTTTGCTTAGTAAAACTCCATGCCAAAATCTAAAACAATTTGGTGCTCCTGAAAAGCCTGTTTGGAAAAGATGTTTCACATCTGCTGATGCTATGCTGTTCTTTCTTGTTTCCCCCAAAATGAAAGCCAAGAATTCTGCCCAGGTTAGGCTCACATTCCATACAGCAGCAGTCACAAAATGCATGCATTAGTCATTTGCAAATCCAGTGTTAATTAACTCACCACAAAGACATCTCCAGTGCTAACATCTTTGTCTGCAACAAACCAAGCCTCCTTGAGGCCTGCCAGCCGAGCCCTCTGGCCGATTGTGAAGAGGAACCAACCTAAAGAAATATGAAAATAGAATGCTGCTAGCAACTTTTCATCTTTTACTTCAGAAGAACACATTAAAATCATTTCCCCAAAACTTTACAACTAAACAAAGAATAACAAACTAAGCTGTCTTAGAGAAGAGGGCTAACCACAAACTAAACTAACATCTACTTGAAATTTCATCTGTACCTGAAATGCAAACTAAAGATTACAAATTAATCCATTTCAACTGTGGCATTCTTAAGTATTATAAAATATATACATTTATGTATTTCAGTTTCAATTTGTGGGTTATCTGCCACTCAGTCTTGCCAGTCTCCCTTACTTTTATGTACTAGCATAACATCCTATTATCATAAACAACTTGGCAGAGAAACTCAGTTCTGGCAGCTTGAACTGAGGACAGCAAAGGAAGAACACACAGGAGAAAAGGCAAAGTTAAAGTGCCCATGTTTGATGATGTCCTGCTGTGCATCACTGAGGTGCATTTTCTTCTGCAAAGTTTAGGTACTAAAGAATATGGAACTGAAGTAGAGTCATTTTGAAGGAATTAAGTGAACAATGATCTCTTGGTATTAAAATAACAATTAATTAGTATCAACAGAGTAACTCTAATAATTATTTGCTTTCTCATAATATGGGACAAATAATCAAGAATCAGTTGTAGTTCAAGGCTCTACTATTGCATACAGCAAATTTTCCATGGTTTAACAAACTGAGTAAAACCTGTAGACACCTTTGGAAATTCCCAAAATTTGTCCCTCCAAATATAAGCGGTATTGTTCCATTTATCTAAAAGTAAGTTATTAAGGTAGGTTAGCCAATTACCTTTGTGTCTTCCCATCACCTTCTTATCTTCAATGGAAACAAAGTTACCTGGTTGAGGTTCCAAATACTACCAAAGAGGAAGAGGTAAGTCACAAGACAGCCCAAGAAAACCTCATAGCATATTTCAGATTCTGTCACTATATTCTCTCAAAGATGAAAAATAACTCTTCAAGAAGCAAGCTCTGCCCAAGCAGCTTACTGACTCCTCCTTGATGCTGCTCTCAGAGAAAAAGCAGGAAGGGCAGTCCCTATGAGCAGTAATTCCAGGCTTCACTTCTTCTATCCTCACATGTCAGGAGACGGCAGAATCCAGCACTTTGCCCCTCTCACATTCCAACCATTTCTCAGAGCCTGGCAGGCACAGGAGTGCATGTTCACTTCTTTTGCTCCAGAAAATGAGTGACAGCTGGTAGAGGGGCAAGATACTTCCTACAGACTGTGGGTGTCAGCTTCTTACTAGGCTTGTGACTGCAAAGGGAGGTGGGACATTGCTACTTACAGTGGACCACAAGCTGCTAGAGATTTTTTTATAGACAGTGTT
Source organism: Sturnus vulgaris (assembly GCF_052056855.1). Lineage (NCBI taxonomy): Eukaryota > Metazoa > Chordata > Aves > Passeriformes > Sturnidae > Sturnus > Sturnus vulgaris. The sequence continues at coordinate 59,747,455 of NC_142247.1, forward strand.
TTAAAACTGAACACCAGAAAGAAACAAAGACTGTCAGAAATTTAGTGCTGCTCACCTCAAGAAGGAAATTTTCAAAGTTTCTTTCACCAATGAAACAGATCCCCATACTCTGAAAAAGAACCATGGAATTGAATACACAAAAGCAGAGAAAAACATTTGAAACAATGTCAATTAGTAATCTGTCCAAGATCTTTTTCTCCCTCCCATGTATCCCAAACTATCTTAGGTATCTCATAAACAAATCCACCACATCTGCTGCAACATAACTAATTCTATACAGAATCAGTGAGAGCTGTAAGCACAGAAGTAAAAGGGATAACAGGAAATAGAACACCTGTTCAATAAATACATTCACCTTAGTGACTAGATTGTATATATATTAAAAACAGATGTCTCATATTAAAGCACAAAAGTAACAAAATGATATAGTGATGGTCTATCTCTTGAAAAAAAAACACTTTCAGAACCAAATAGGCTTCTTTCCCTTCCAGTTACTGCTGACATTCTTCAAACACCCATTTACTGAGGCTGAATATAAGCATGAAAAGCAATCAAGGCAGCATCAGCAACGTAACTACAGCCTGCATTACAGCTTTTAAGGTCGTCTCATGAAGTCTTCGTTCTCAGAGAAACGGAACTTTTTTTTTTAAGAGTAACTGTGGAAAAAACAGTATGATCCATTTTCTAAAGACATAGTGAGAAATAATTATAAGTGAAGAAGCTCTAAAAAGCTATGGAGAATAAAGAACAAAAGCTTCTCCTTTGCTGTGATAGAGGATGCTTTCCTTTAGGTTCATAGCATCCTACACATTCACCTTCATCTTAGTTCTTCTGATACAACAGCAGACAAAATACCTGCAAGCTAACTACATAACTAACCACAAGATCCTAAAAGTACTTTTAAGGAAATAGACAACTATGAAAAATGTTTCCCAACCTATTGTATTATTCTTTCCTATCAGAAATTGACAAGTTGTCACAAGTTAAAGTTCAAAAAGTTCAGGAAAGTTGTTTTAGAGAAATATAAATCAAAACAGTGTTAAGTGTTACCATGCCTCTTTTTTCTTTAGCACATGATGAAGGTCATGTTCTGCTGCTATCTTCTTTACAAAACTTTTTGTTAAATCCCCTAAAGGGAAGATGGTTTTCCTCAAAGCATCCTGTGAAATCTGACTTAGAAAGAAGGTCTGGTCCTTAAAGAGGTCAGCCCCTTGAAGAAGTTTCACAGCTGCAAAGTGAAACACATAAAACATCTCAACATAACTACTATTAATAGTTCAAATTACTTTAGTATTTTATTTGACAATCAACATTTCTGATTTACTATATTCAAACACATGTTAGAGACAATATTTTACATGTTTTTCAAAATCTAATGAAAACACTGGGATATTTTCTCATCACTAAAAAGGTCTACAAGATTCTGGTTTTGTACTACACAGAATCTTACAAAGACACTGCCTCATCTATTTCAATAGTGCATCTGTCACTGGCAAGAACATCGACAATACAAAAAAACCCCCAACTTTCATATTTCCTGTGAAAGAGAGAATGAAGATTCAAATACCTTGGAGTATACTGTTCTTCAGAAAGACACTGTTTTGCCCTGAAATCACCCTACTAGAAATCAATAATTTGAGCAATCAGTGGAGTTATTACCAATGCTCAGAGATTCGAGAAGTCTGACCTTTTTCTTTAAAATAGATGAAATCTCCTGATTACTCAGATGAAATAAAATTGGTACAATTTTTCAATCATGTTACACCCCCCTCTTTAAAAGTCAATAGTTCTGCTGTTGTACAAACACTGCTTATGTGTTTTATGACTCGAACCCAAACTACAGGCCAATAGTTCAGTCACAACTGGTGATACAAAATCTCAGTCACAGGGCAAGGAAGCCAATCACAAAAAACATCTGTAAACCAGTCTGTCACATATATAGACCATAGGTCCAGCTGGGGCCATTCCAACTTTCCAGAAGTACAATTAAAAGAAAGAAACAAACCCCTTTAACTCCAGAGGTGGACAAATGAAAGCAGAGAATCTAGAATGTAAAATCATCACAGTTTTGCATAGCTTTAGTTTACAAGTGTTTTTCCCTTTGGATATAGTATACTTCTCATAATGTATTAGACATTCATTTGACTTTTAAAACAAGAAAATGTAATGCTTGACAAGTCAGGGTCATTTTCAGTAATGTAAATACCTTGTTTAGCACAAGCAACCATTTACAAAGGCTGGGGTTTAATTGGTAATCATTGCGTGTAAGATCAAAAACATCTCTGACTCTGTGACATCAAATATAGCTTACATCTCTCTTTCACATGTAGGACAAACCATGAAATAAAGACACAACTTACTATTTCTAACTTCAAAACGGTTTCTGAAAAGCTTCTGTGGTCTTTTCGTATATTTCTGTTGAAACACTTCCTCATCCTCCAGTGAGGTCCTGGCATAATGCCCAGTAGCAATTGCATCTGCTCCTATTAAGCGAAGAAAAACCAAACATAACATAAAGGCAGAAACTTGAAATTCACAGTTCACAACACAATTGCAAACATACAGTAAGAAAAGCAGAAAGCAATGAAAGAAGAAAACCTATAGAGAAGTCTCACACTGACAATAATTGTACTCCTGTTATTTAAATAATGCAAACTATTCACCAGCATGCCAGCACTTGTACTTTTGTACTTTAAGGACCACCTAAGAATGTAAAACTTAATGTTCAGGTCAATGCATGCCCCTGAAATAAATCTGTTCCTACATATGAGCAACCTAATCTAGTGGAAGATGTCCCTGCCCAGGGCAGAGGAACTGGACTAGATGACCTTTAAAGGTCCCTCCCAACATGAACCATTCTATGATTCTTTACGTAAAAGCAATCTTAAAACCAAATACTTCACAATTATTGACATGCTACTACAGAGATATGAGTTAGGCATGCACATGAACTCATGTATTTCCCCACCTTTTAAAGAGTTTGTTTCCTTTAAGCATTTCCATGGCACACACTCTGTACTAACACACTTGAAAATGCCTTACCAAGGTTATCCATAGCATAATGCAGGAAATAGTTGAATTTGATGTGCTTGTTACATAAAATATCAGGATTAGGCGTCCTTCCCAATTCATACTCTTTTAAGAGGTCACTGTAAAATAAAGATTCAAATGTCTATCAGAATCATTAACATGCATAATACTATCAGAAACTGGACAGTGTTTAAATATGAGAAGCTGAGTTCCAGCCCCAGAGAAGACCCAATCACTGTAAATAATTTATGTTAGAAATAAAATACCCATTAGACTTTAATATTAAAAAACCAATGTTTGGAAGATTTTCTCCAAAGTGTACTGAGGACAGGGTTAAATTATGACTTAGAGTCTTGTAACTCTCTTTTATTAAATTAATATTCCCTCTGGGCAGATGTGGCTGTCCACTGTGCACATCCTATCATCTCTCACAGAATACTTACCTCCAGAATTGAACAACCCTATTTAATTTTTCAGTGGGACAATATGGTGGTACACACCAGGAATGTCTCAGCTGAACAGACAGTAATTTCAGCTGCAATAATGTCATCACAAGCAGTCACTCATGGGGCTCAATTTTAGAGACTTTTTCTTGTCTTTTTTTTTCCTTTCTAGAAATTCTAAGTTTCTCAAAATTATGTTGTAGTTTTACACTGTTGCATAATTACTTAGTATTATTCACTTGAAAAAGCTGAAATAACATGAATGAAATTAAACCAGCATCCAAAGCTAACCTGATACATCAAAAGGCCTTATCACTACATCATTTTGTTTGTCAGGTTGTTGTCAGTAGCCACTGCACTCAAGATGAACTGAGGGCACAGACTGGATCTAAAAGAACAGCAATCCTAGTATTTGGTTTCACTTTTCTCCATCTGAAACAGAATCAATTGCTTCTTCCTTACAGTGTGACACTACATTAAAAAATAGAAAATAAAGCAACATATCTTATTTTCTGTAACTCCTTTTTAACAGTGCTAAATTCAACAACTCATACTAACAATTAAATCACCTGGATCTACCCAGAGCTGCCTCCCTCTTGCTGACCCACAGTGTACTCCTATGGTACCCTAGGAGTTCTATAGAGGAGTCACCACAAAGCCACCCTCACACCAATTCAGACCTTCTAGTAAAGCACAGAACCAGAGACAGGGCAATGAAGGGTGTCTACTGGATCTCTCTCTGACAGAAAGAACTGAAAGAAGCTTTGAATAAACCATGGAAAAGACAAGAGCTGGAACAGCTCTCATTAAAAAAGGCGTTTTATGGTGAATAACACTTTAAAGAGTAAAAGGAGTAAATTTAAAGGAGTAAATTTAAGATCTGTGATGATGACAGTAAAGAAAAAAAAGATTCTGAAACAAATCAGGACATTTGTAACAGAATGTTTGGAAACATTGTATTAATAAACCCCAAGAAGTTTTGTAGCACTTACTCATTCTCTCAGACCAAAAGGGAAAAATGGGGTGAACTTTCCCAGAAAAGAGCTATTTTGCTGTTTTCTTCACTGACGGTCTAAAATTTTGGTAGTCAGCTTGATGTCATTTCAACATGCAGTACAAGTAGCATGACCAGGTTATTCCTCAGTTTCATGTAAGGTAGTAACAGTACTATTTAAAGGAGGATGATGAAGATTAGGGAACAATTTTTATGTACTTATGTCCACTGCATAAATTATGCTGTTATATCAACGTGCCCCTTCTTGTCCTACCTTCCAAGAAAATCTCTCAGCTTTTCCTACGCAGAACTTGCCTTAAAGTCTAACAAATTCACAGAAAATCTGAGCACCCTTTTTTATAGAACAGTTTCAGATTTGTTATAAGTTTAAAGAAGCAAGGCTATGTAACAATCATTTTGTGCTAAACTGGATTCAGCACACATTATGTAAAATGCACTGCATACGTTACACATACAGACAGTAACAGTACCCCATTAAATAATTTTTTTTTCAAGTTGCAGTAAGGTTGGGCCAGTACATTAGGAGCTGAAGAAATAAGCTGCAACAAAGCAATTACTACACATTCATGCAAGGAGAAATCTCCTACTAACTAAAAAAAAATACATATTAAAAGCCAAATATAAATTCTGACCTTAAATACGAATGAGAGAAAAAAATAATTCCTCAATATTTAACAGGCTTCAGGGCTTTCTCTGAGCATTGATAAAACTGCAATGAATTGCCATTGCTCATTATCTGTCCATTCTTACTTTTCATTGTAACACAATACCACACCTATATAATGAAAGACCAACTACGGTAAATGTGTTTCTACCTGAATACTTCATTCCAGTATTCCTTCACGTAGGAAATCTGGTGAAATGGGATATCAAGCTTCTGGCACACCCGATAGGCATCTTCACAATCTCTGTCAATAGAGCAAGCTCCCTGTTCATCCAGAGGGTCCCAGTTCTTCATAAACACACCTGTCACCTGATAGCCTACGAAATGAAGGCAAGAATGACTTAGAAAGTTGCATTCTTACAGCCGAGGCACAAACCCTGTATTTCTCAAGAATGGCTTTAGTAACTGCATCTTACCGAAGATGCGAGTAGCTCTGTGCTACGTTTTACAGTACAGTTACTGTACAGCTATGTTTTTTTTCTCTAGGTGATAGCTAACCCAAGCTCTTCTAGCAACCTAACGCGACGGTAAGTCAGTCACATCCCCGCTCCCTCTTTTAGGGCCGTTTGCGGCCCCGCGGTGCCCAGCTCTCCGCGCTGCCCTGCCCGGCCTGGGGCCGCTCCACCGGCCCGCGGGCGCGGCCGAGCGCGGGGGAGGCGCGGGCCGGACCCGGCTGCGAGGGGGAACGCGCGGGCCCCGCGCCATGGCACGGCGCAGGGCAAGGCCTCACTCCTTCCCCTCCGTGCCTGCCCCAGCCCCGCACCTCGGCGGCGCAGCAGCAGCGCGGCCACGGCGCTGTCCACGCCGCCGGACACGGCGCAGGCCACGCGGCGCCCCTGAGCCGCCAGCATCGCCCCCGAGCCGCTTCCGCCCGCCCGCGCTGCCCAAAGCGCCTGCGCGCCGCGCCGGGCCGGGCCGGGCCGGGCCGGGCAGCAACGAACGCGGCCGGGAAAGGGGCAGAGCAGGACCCTGGCACTCATCTGGCCACCCACAGCCCTCACATGCTCGGCCCGACAGCTCCCACTGCGCCACAGGACCCGGCCCCGTGAGTTACATAAAGGAAAGCCCAGAATAAAACATGTTCGTTTGACTGCTTCACGTCTGGTATCCCTGAATAAAGCCACAGTTTAGCCCAGCTGGGGGCAGCCACGACTAAACCATCTGGCAGTAACACGCTGTTATCTTCTCCTTTGCATCGCAGAAATTCAGGTGGTACTGTGGATTTATTCTACTGGCATTCAATACTAAAGTGTTGTGAAAATTGATAAAAGATTCGTGTTAATCACAAAAGCATTGGGGTTTGTATAAACCAGAATACTAAGCTCTGAAGTGAAGCATGAACACTAGACAAAGGAAATTATATGATAAAATCATTCTGTTTAAAATCACCTTATATTATGTTGTATTATGTTACATTATATTATGTTTTCCAAATAAGTTGTATCGGCTACCAGCTTGCAAAATCAGACTTCCCAATAGCCCTTCCTGCCTTTGTCTGATCAATGCTGCCTATCTCAAGGACCAGACTTCCAGAACTTCTCTGATCTACAAGGATCAAATGGCTATCTGTGACTGATTATCGCCCAAAGGCTTTATGAATTTGTGTAAAGATGTTTATTCAACCACCACTGCTTATAACAACAAAGAACCAAAAATTATTGATTACAAGGAGAAACCCCAGTATAAGAAGAGGCTGCAAACCAAGATTCAGTGGAGCGTGGAGTGGGCGGTGACCCCTCACGTTCCCGAGCGCGCTGCTTGCTCTTTCTATATCAAATAAAGCAACGTAAATTTTGCTGAATATCGAGACTTTTGTCTCTCATTTATAACAATGTTTATTTCCAAACTTGTTACACCACCCCAAGTCCACTAGTTTTTACCTACCTATTAAACACTAGCAAAGTCTACCCAAAGCATGCAATAAAAAGTTGCTATTTTGTACAGGTTTAGGAATCAATTCATTTATTTTAAATTAAAACGTTGTTGTACATAGAAGAAAGGAATCAAATGATAAGCAGTAGGAAGTAAAGAGGCAGGTTTCCAATTCAGTACTTAGAATTCCAGGTTTTTTTTGCCTTAGAACAACACAGTTTAAATACATCCACTGCAGCACATCCATGAACGAAACCATTATCAGACTCTTGACTGTATCAAGACTGTTAGAGTTCTATTTTGTTAATGCAGCTCATCAGACAATCTACAGCCACCTTCAAGAAATTATACAAGTGAGGAGTAACACCAAAACCACTTCAAAGATCACAGTTGCTAGGAATTCTTCATTTCAGTTCAAATTCAGAACTTGAGTAGAGGGGAATCCAGATTTTCTTTGTCTACATCAGGGCTCAGAGTGATAAGAGGAGAACTCAAATCAATAAGCTGAAAGAAAAATGGTAAAATTTAGCTATTGTAGTTGACTAACTGTTGTGCATAGCTACTAGCAGCTATTATCTCTATTATTCTAAAGTACTTTTCTTGTTTAGGGTTCAGGCTTTTAAAAACATGCTCATTCTCAACACGCACAAGCTTCTCACAAATTATTGCCCATACTTACCTTAAAAACCTAAAAAACCTTTTCTAAGTTTCACTATGATGCATATTCTAATGAGAGTGCCATCCCGAGAGGACACAGCACTTCTGAACTCCTTTGAGTTCAGAATACTCCTCTCTTGACAAAATTTGAAGGGCTTGATTGAGCCCAACTACATCTTTTGTCAAAGGCTGCATCCTCATAGTTACCAGCATTCATCTGACAATGATCTAAAGGCATCTACCTTCAAGCCATTAATGTATAGAAAACACTCGCCCAGAAATGCTTGTAAAATTTACAGCAGCAGCTAAGGAGAGGATTAGGAGAGGCATCCTTTCTTTTTTGATTAAAAAGAGCTGCTGCCAAGAACTGAAAATGAGCAAGAAAGGTAAAACAAGAATAAGCATGCCAACTCTACAGAAGACAACATTCACTTCTTGCTTCATAACAGTTTTCTTCTGTAACAACTGCTTTAAGTACTAAGTTATTTCTCCATCCTCCTTTTCCTATTTGCAGATAGCTCACTGAGCTCTAGTTCAGAACATATTGTTTGTTTTAAAACATGACATTCTCTTAAGAGCACCTAATTATGTATATCATATTGAGCTAATATTAAATAATTCCTACAGTATTGTGGAACCGCTCTGCAGACAAGGGTATGCAGCCAGTTGACATTTTTTCTGCTAACATAACTTGCACCAGATGATTTGAATAAAACTTACCTTTATCTGTCCAGATAACACAGGCTTTGGAGAAGTAATCTTACTCATTTCGGGAGTATTGGAAAGGTCAATCAAAGGTCTGCTTTCACATTCAGAAGTGTGTGGGAGAGATTTGTCTGCTCCAATATCTAGCAGTAAAGCCTTTAAAAGAAATAAATTCAGGTTTTCTCTCCTGTTCACCAAGTTTCCTTCATATACATTGAAGCATTCAATTTAGCTTATACAGCTGTAATAATCACAGATCAGGCTTAATTTACAGCTGGTATTTTTCATGCAGGATTCATTGCACACAGTGTAAAAACCTCAGCTTCTATTCTGCCAGTGTCTAGCATCACAGGGGAAACATGGTAAAAAAAAGCAAAAGAGATCCCTTGGGGCATAGAACAGTTTTTCACTTAAAAGTAGAGTTAAATTTAAAACAGAAGATTAGTAACCTTCTTAATACTTAAATGATTTAACTAAAATTATTGTGCAATTATTATTTAGCCATATAAACTATTCTTTGCAGCTTCACACTCTAGTTGTCCAGTTTAACTACCCCATATATGTACTAAGCAATTCTGAAACACACACTTTATGCCACAAGTAAACTAACAAAGAACATATTGATGCAGTAACATCAAGTAATTAATCCACAGATTATTCCAAACCTCAGTATTCGTAAATCAATAGCCATTTTGTCAGGATAATATTTCAGAACTACAACTTGAGTCCTTTCTTCTTAATGCCTGTGGAGTGCCAGCTTTCAACATTCCTGAGAGAGGGGAAGTGTTCACTGAACTAATTACTTGATAATTAAGTTTACTGCTATATGGACTTTGGGGTTTAATCCTCCCTCACTGTATACAGATTTACACTCCTTTTAGGTGACTGAATTTTAACTACAGCAGTGTTTTGGGTTTGGAGGGTTTTTTTTAATCCCTGAAGGAGCTTTATGGCTGCAACACCAACTTCCCTGCAACAGTACTTTTCTAACTGAAGCTACAAGGATTTCACAGTACCCTTCCAAAAGTGGAAATTTAACATACAACCTGCAAGTATTTGTCAGTGCATTTGAGATGGGAACACACTTAATGGAAATACTGAACATATGATGTTCAGTGCTAAATATAGGCACTAGAGGGTGCACATGGTTATAGTCAATTGGGCACCACAATATAAAAAAATACATTGAGCTATTTGAGAGCATCCAGAGGAAGGCAACAAGGATGGTGATGGGTCTGGAGGAGAAGCCTGATAAGCAGCTGAGAGCACTTGGTCTGTTCAGCCTGGAGGAGATGAGGGGAGACCTTACTGTGGTCTTGAACAAGGTGAAGCAGAGGAACAGATATCAATCTCGTCATTCCCATGATCAGTGACAGGACTCAAGGAAACATCATGAAATTGGGTCAGGGGAGGTTTAGGTTGGATAGCAGGAAAAGGTTTTTCACTCAGAGCAGTTGGGCACTGGAACAGGCTCCCCAGGGAAGCAGTCACAGTACCAGCCTGACAGAGCTGAAGAAGTGTTTAGTGTGATTTCTGGAATGCCCTGTGCAGAGCTTGGAGCTGGACTTGACGGTTCTGATGGGTCCCTTCCAACTCAGAATATTCTATTATTTCATTATTCTAACACGTTTTAGCTTCATGTATATTGAAATGGTTCCCCTACTTATCCCTTATCTTGAAATGATTCAAGCAGTTTACTTAGTAGTTTTGTAGGAAAATACATTGTCATTTCTTACCTCAGGCTGTTTCTCTTCAGCCGGCTGATTTTGTACTTCAGCCTCTTTTAATGCATTTTCTACTCCTTCTGTAGCAGTTTTCTCTGGTGAGAAGTCAAGCACAAGAGGTGGCACAGGTGGAGGAGATGTATCATCATCTGACGATGTCTGTACCTTACTCTCTTGCTTCTGTTTTGGACTAGGGAAAAAAGCATCAGCAGTAATTGAGTTCTTTAATCAGCATTAACTACTAAAGACAATGTGCCAATTTCTGACCTTATTTTCTCCTTTTTTACCCCAAGATTTAATGGTCAAAAGGCTTCCCACATTTTTATCCAAATACATGCTAGTTACCCACAAAATACAAAGTATTTAATTATGCAGAAAAAATATAGCCTACCCATACAAAAAAAAAAAAAAAAAACCAACAAAAAAACAACAAAAAAAAAGGATTATGAAGAATTTAATCTTGACATTTCCATGCAGCCCAAACTTCACACAAGTTATTTTGGTTGTTCTTTTTTTAAACTTGGAACAGCTAGAAAGGAGGCATTGATTTTGTGTATCACTGAGCAACCCACTTCAGTCCCTGCTGAAAGGAAGTACTGACGCTGGCTGGAGGACCAGAGGCTGTAATCTGATTAGTATGATAAAGTCATTGTAGACAGAATAATTGCTTCCTTGAGAGAAAAGACTATTTGAGATGTCTGGCCAAAGTAATGTGACACAGTTTTGTAGCCATGAATCAGTTCTACTTTAATACAGCTCCTCTCCACCAGCCAAAAAACAAGCCTGCATACAAATATATGGCCCTTGTCAGAAGATGCTGGGCAGATAGAAGAAGGCAACACTACTTTCACAGAAAAAAACCCCAGAATTGCAACATAAGTAAATCTGCTCAGAAAATAAAGTTCAAGTCAACAAAATCCTTGGCTTTTTGACTGATGCTTTTAAATGCAATTTTACAGACCACTGGCAGCAATATAAAGCAACAGTTAAAAGTAATATGTATTTTAATCAGCTGTTTTCCCTTCATCAGAAGGCAATAGCAAAATAACACTAGAGCAGATGCAAGTCTTAAATTTTTCCCCTTGCTCAAGAAATACAAATTATTCCCAATTAAAGCTGTAATTCTTTAGTGCTAGATACTGACTCACCTCATTACAGCTTACAGCATTTTACCAGTCACAAGTTACAAGTTTTTATTAGGTCTATACAGTTTTTATATGCTCAAATGGTTTATTCTAACATTTAGCAGAAGCCCTTGAAAGCCAAGAGTCATCACTAGAATTCACTAAGAGGCAGTTTATCTACAAGAGTCATTTTGTATATGAGATTTCTGTCTCACCCAGCTGTAAAAGTCTTTTTGGTAGAAAAGCTGAGGCTTTGCCGAAGAGATGCAGCATGTGGAGAAAACTCCACTCTTGGTACAGTTTTAGGAGTCACTGCTGGGAGCCCTGAGATCCGACGGACAGGTGTAGGCAGGCCAGATCGTTTCACACTGGCAGGAGCCATGGTGGCAGACTTCTCAGGAAAACAACAACTCTGGAAGACCTTATCTTCTGAGGCTTTCATAGGAGTGCTGACTGCCATGGCACTAGAAGAGGAACATGCCTTAGCCAAAACCTTCTAGAAACTGTTTAAATAACACTATTCTACCAAATGATAGAAGTCCATATCCCTTTGGTCAGTAAGGGAACAGTAGTCACCCTAACATTGATAATCACAGCACAGTAAGGGCTTTACTTGATAAGAATTCTTTTATGAATTATTTTAGTCTATTTAGCACTACAAAGAAACCTCTTCTGAATAGAGTGGGAGGGGTTATTTGGTTTAGTTTTGGGTTTTGATTTAAATCTGTTCCAATAGGCATCAACACATCTAACTTTGCAGGTCTCAAGGGACTAGACAATAAAATTAGAACTTTTGAAAACTTGAATAACTGTTACAACACCCAACCATGTTGTGTGCTAAAAAGGATGTCTCAGTACATTAAATTTTTAGTGAAGCCCTACCTTCCAGGTGTGCCACAAAATGTTAATCCAAGAGATGGTGTTGCTTTTGGTGCCAATTTGTTTGGTGTTGCATCTAAAGATAAAAGTTTTGTTAATTGCTATCAAATTAATATTTATTTCTTTTACAGCAGTTATCTTTCAGTTAAATACTAATTCCTTCCCAAAGGTGGACAGAAGTGTAATGAAACAAATAACAAGCCTTTAAGGTAACATTTGCTTTTAATAACCAAAGTAGAAGACAAGTCATACAAAATATGTGCTTACCTTGGGTCTTCATAAGAGCCTTAGTTTGACTTGTTGAAACAGACAGAACTCTAGCCCTCGGCTTTGGACACAGCCTTCCTTTTGCTGAACTCCCATCTTTGTTCTGCGGACATAGCTGCTGCAGACTGGGAACAGAGCTTGGTCTCTGAATTCCACTGCCTGCAGCCTCAGATGAAGTTGCAGAAGTTGAAGGTTTAGGCAGGCTTACAGCACTAGATATTTTGGGAGTACTAGCTGATCTCACTTGCTTCCTGGATTTCTCAGTATTGGCAGCCTGCAGAGATGATCCTGTGGTAGGTCTGACAAGGGCCAGCCTGCTTGTGCTACATGAAAGCTTAGAGCCACTCACACTAGCTTTTGATGACATGCTTGATTTTCCTGAAATAGAAAGTTGTACTTCTGAAGTTTTTGGCTAAGCAGAGTAAGTATACTAACACAGGAAAGAAAAATAGTAACTTACAGCATTTAAATTCAGGTTCAAACAATTCAAGTTTAAGGAGAATATACACAACTACTGAAAATTTATTCCTCAAATTTTTTGGCAATTTTATTTTATAGTCTTCTCACCAAATTCCTGAATTACTGCAATCAAGTGAAAGAATACTCTTCAAGGAATGCCAAAACAGCTTGCAGATTCAAATTACTTCTAGCATTTACTCCCAGCAGAGCTGGCCCTGTTCCCTTAAGCAGCCTTTCAAAGGAGGTAGTAGTTTGAGTTACACTGATGAACACCACAGGCTAACCTACTGCACAAGCATTTTTCCCAGATTTCTGTAAAGTTCTTACTTTTAACCTGTAGGTTACTTTCATTAACAGGATGAATCTTGATTAGACAGTTCTATTGCATAAAATAATTCTTACTAAGCTTTTAATAATGTTGTTAATCTCCCAGAAACAATATGCAAAATTAAAATATGCTCAACCTTGGTATTTTGATAGATGTACAAGAAGGGCAGTCCTTACATCTGTCAGTACTTTTAGGAGACTGTTTTCCTGATCCTTTGAGCTTACTGAAATGGTCAAATTGATGGTCTCAATACAGCCCAAGCCTCTTGGCTGTGTTATCTCCCTAAAGGCATTTTTCCCATCCACTTGAGTGAGGCCCATCCTTTATTTAAGCTTACAGAAATGTGGAATAAAGCCTTCCACCTTCCTTCCAAATTTCAGGTGTTTTGCTTTTAGTTTTCATTCCAGTCAGACAAGCTTAGAGCATTCAGAAGTTCACGTTCTTGGCTATAATAGAGGAGATCATGTATAAAGTGAAGAGAATTCCTGGGGCATTGCTTCCTTTCTAGCTGTGTCATATGCTCACATGTAGGTATCAGGTTTGTATCACTCTAGCCAATCTATAAATTATTGATGTTTAACAATTATCTTTAGTCTACAGGGATTTACTGGGCTAGACTAGAAAATTTTATTCTTCATACAAAACATTCCTTAGTGCTTGAATGTACTGAACACCATTACAACATTTCCAAATCTAAAGTCCAGAAAATGCTTAGCTATTTAAAAATTGATTTATGGCATAAATCTGTAGTAAGAGTGATTACCTTTTTTGCCTATAGGAGAAATGGGTAAACTTGAATTAAGACTTGAGTTCATGCTGGAAACTGATGATGAAGATGATGATGATGTAGCCTTTCTTGGGAGACCACTGGCAACACGAGGACATTTCAGATAGGTCATCTTCTTTAAGCCAGGCTGAACCTAAAGCAAAAAAATGCCCTATTTAACACATTATTTTGCCATTGTCTTGGTATTATAACTTCTTGCTTGTGAATTTTAGAGGAGCTCGTTAACTCAGATTACATTTTAAAAAGTGAATTTTCTGAGACAGATCATTGTATCTGAATTATTATACAGAACTGGAACATCAGATCTAGAAGACAAACAGTCGTTTTTATTCCTGCCACAAACTTGAGTATGGATTTAAAGGAACTAAAGAATTAAAGAGTCAGCCCAGGCACCAGTATATGCTGGGCACCAAGCAGCTGGAAAGCAGTTTTGCAGGCCAGGCCCTTAGGAATGCTGGTGGACAAGCTGAACATGAGCCTACAATGCACCCTTGCAGCAGGGAATGTTGACAATATCCTGGGCTGCACAAGGAGGAGTCTTAGCACCAAGTGAAGGGAGGTGATCCTGCTCTCTGCTCAGCACTGAGAGCCCACACCTGAAGATCTCCATACAGTTCCAGGCTCCCCAGTATGAGAGGGATTTGGAGCTACTGGAAAGAGTCCAAAAAAGGACCCCTAGAATGATTAAGGGACTGAAGCACCTCTTACCTAAGGAAAGGCTGAAAGCTGGGACTTCTCGGCTTGGAGAAGATAAGGCTCAAGGTGGAGCTCATCAATACACAGAAATATCTGAAAGAACAGTAGCCAGTGGTGCCCAGCAACAGGACTAGAGGCAATAGGCAGAGTAAAACAAAGGAGGTTCTGCTTCTGAACATCAGGAAACACCTTTCTTACTTCAAGGGTCACCAATCACTGGCACTGGCTGCCCTGTGAGGTTGCCAAGACTTCATCCTTGGAGATATTCAAAAGCTGTCTGGCCATGGGCCTGGGCAAATGACTCCATGTGGTCCTGCTTGAGCAGAGCATTGGACCAGATGACCTCAAGAGGTCCCTTACAACCTCAACAATTCTGTGATTCAATGAAGTGGCACCCAGCATTAAAAAAGGCATTTAACGCTTCACATCAACTGACAGCTGTAGGGTATGCTATCTTCATGCAACTTATGGCAACATTTTATGTGGTATAGTTACCTACACATCAAAAACCTTCTTACAGGAAACTGCTCATCACTTACGTGCAGCTAGTGCTTTAAAAACAAAGGCATGCTTGTAAATCCAAAACATTTTTAGTTTTCTTAAGTATATTCATGTGTTACAGACTTATAGCACACATTCAAGAATGGCAAATACAAAACACTGATCACTTTTCCTTAAAATCATTTTACACAACAGCTTTAAATTAAATTAGAAAGTAAACTATATTAATTTCTTTTCATCATAAATATTACAGAAGTTCTTCTCATATTAAGGATGCTTGCCATTACCTTACTTGGTGCAGGAAGGACTTTTGTGTCTTGCACTGAGGAACTGCTACTGAATGAAGACTCAACGGCATCTAAAGCAATACTAGATTTATCAGAAATTGCATCTTCAGATGATCCCATGCTGTTCAAGTCTCTTCTTGTAGAAATACTCGTATTTTTACCTCGCTTGAGCTGCAAATTTCAATGCAACATTTTAAAAGCTATTAGTGCTTCTAGAAATCACTATACAGCTTTTTACATATACTCATTCTGTTCAGAAACAATGAGACAACAGTCAATGAAGAAGCCTCCAAACTCGGTGAAGTCTTCAGAAAAATACAGTCTGAAGTAAGTCTTGTGAGTGCATTTGCCAAGTACTAGGACATGCCTGAACCCAGACACTGGACAGCAACTTAAGGACAGTTCTGCAACAATTCATCAGTACAAATCATGTAATCATATTCACCTACATAGTGTTCCATACTGTAATAGCTGTACCTTACAACTACATTGGACTCTCAATTTATTATTCTACTTTAACTTCCAAAAGGCGAGACATTACAATAGTAAGACTGCATCATGCAAACTGTTCAGACAGTGGGGTATAATTTGTCTAGTTAAATCATTTAAGAGCATGTCTTTTCTTATAGCACACAAAATCTAGAAGAAATTTATACTATAAAAGAAAATCAGAGTCCTGTAATTTCCATAGGTGGTGGTTCTTAAGAAGTCCCTACCACATCTTCAGTAAAATCTGTAATTTATACTAAAGCTATACTAAGCTATAAAGTGTAGAGCAATAAAATCCAAAATATATTCTATCAAAAGACTGGGATTTGTGCTCACAAGGTCACTAACACAACTGTTTCCTTGCTATCCCAGAATACATTTCCATTGACAAGGATTAATAATAAATAAAGTGTAAAATTACACATGAAGTGTAACAGTGTAGTAATTTTACCAGGAACACAGCAGTGTCAGAAACCAGTTAGAAGAGAAGCCAAAAATTATAGTATTCACAAAACCAGATGACAATTACAAAAGAAATTCATTTCCAAATGCTCAACATTGTCATAATAGACAAAGTAATTGGTTACTATACCATAGTACCTGCCATCTCTTTTTTTTTATATATGTTTTCTGACTAAGAATCTTATGAGGTAGAGCAGTATCAGAAGATTAAAGTTTACTTTTATAAAGAAAAGATTGTAGACAGGTTAAATATTCCTAAAACACAGACTTTACTTGAAAAAAATGTTGCCTAGAACATGACTTTACCTTGTCAATTGTCAACAAATTGCTTTTACCAAAAGTAGATGATGGTTTTGCAATTAGCAGTTGGCCAATTGCCTTTGTATTTGTCTCCTTAGTTTTCTGTTCCTCTGTCAGGGGCAAACTGGCATTTTTTGTAGGAGACACACAAATTTTAACAGGGCTTCTGTCAGGAGGAGCAGGAAGAGCATGTACGTGGCCATCCGACACAAGTTCATGAGATGCCTTCTGAAAACAAGGTGGCAGCTGACATGCTGGGCTATCCTGCACACAGTATGTTTCCCGTTTAATAGCCCTGGGACTTAAGTCTATGTTTTTGTTTCTCAGTATCTTCAGCTTTGACATTGAGTCCTCCACAAATGTTTCTACAACATTGTTTTCCTGTTCTTCTGATTGGCTTATTTTGGTCTCCCTGTCCTTGCTTCCAGTCTCTATTTGCAGAGCCAACAAATGAGCTTCTTTGAAAATTTCCACAAATTTCTCTCCTTGAAGTGGGCTCCACGTGAGTTTATCATCAAAAGCAGACACACACATTTTTGCTTCAATACTGGCAGCAATACATCTTTCTTTGTGTCCCACAGGTCCAACAAAAACTTCATCTTCATTCCCACTACAAAGAAAAATACTTTAGTCCAGCACCTTACATGTGTCCATTTTGAAGGGTCTACAGTACTTACATAACTTACCTTGTTGAGGAGAGTGAAAGGTCAAAATCGAACTTTTCATCAGTCAGGAGATCAAAGTCTGAAACTATAAAAAGAATTTTGTCACAGCACAGATTTGCAATGAAAATTATTACACTATGCTTTGACAATTTGGTGAGTGATGTTAGCTGGCAAAAAAAAGCTTTAGCCATCAAGTTTAAAATACTAAACTTAGGAAAACATATTTTAGGTCCAAGAAATTTAAGGTACAATTGTGAATATGATCATAATTGTGAGATGCCCAAATATTGTGAAACAGCTTAATGGTAATTTCTAAGCAGCTGTAACAGCAACATAGAACGCAGCTTATCAGCAGCCTCCAAACAAAGTAAGTGAGAACATGTAATCTAGAGTTATGTGACAATGCATTTGTCCTATTTATCAGTTCTTTTCTTGTCAAGGCTACCACAGAACAGTAGCAGGAGCCAGTGAGAAAGACTACTTTTCTTATTAGTTAATATATACACTAAATAAATCAGCAGCCAATGGATAAGGGAGGAGTTCAGATTAGATATACAGAAGAGAGGTTGATGACATCAATCATACACAAGCTTTAGCACCATGCTCCACAAGCTACTCAGGAGGCTTCTGAGACTGGCAGCAGTAGGCCATGCAAGGAAGTGGGTACACAGAACATGATGTAAGGCAGACAGAAGATACCTACTGATCTGAGCTGTCCTAACCTCTAAAAGGGGTTATATGACAAAGAGAATAACTCAATGTGTTCTCCACCTACCATTGCTCATGCAGACGTCCAGTTTTCTTTCAATCAAATTACTCAGGCTATGTGCTGACATTTCTTTTTTTTCCTCCATAATACCTGGAAAATATAGAAGTAGACATGCAAAAATCCCAAAACCGAACAACAGGATCACAGACTTTGATGATACTGCTGAATTAGGGAGGAGGTAAACATTCCCTTTGAAGGCTCTCATATCTAGGGACCGCCACAGAAAATCACAGAATAGTTAGGGTTGGAAGGGACACCTGGAGATCATCTAGTCCAACCCCGTATCAAGGCAGGGTCACCAGGAGCAGGTTACACAGGAACGCCTCCAGGTGGGTTTGGAGTATCTCAATGACCTCCCTGGGCAGCCTATATGGGTGTTCTGCCACCATCGATGTAAGGTGCCTATTCACGTTGTAATGAAGCTTCTCGTGGTTTAGTTTAATTTAGTATTAGTACTCCTCCTATCGCTGGGCGCCACCAGAAAGGTGGTCTATGGGATGCCACGCAGTTCACCATCCCGCCGACTACTTAACGCCCCACCCTCAGGCAAGCTCACACATGTCGCCCCCCGTGCCCCAACCGCAACGGGAAAAGGGGAAAGGCCTCCGGGCACCACACTGGAGCTCGGGAAGAGCCCGAGCCGGAGCCGCCACCCCTGTCCCCTCCGCACTCACCTCAGCGCTCGCCCCTCACGGCCACCGCGCACGAGCCGCGCTGCGCACCCGCCCGCACTTGGAAAGCGCGCCCCACTCACGTGACGCGCCCCGCGCGTCCTCATTGGCAGGTTCGAAGGATACACTAGCGCTTCCGGTGCATTGTGGGGCTTGTAGTTAGTAGGGTTCCCAACGGCTGCTCTGCTAGACTGTGCTAGGCCGCGCCATCGCATTGTGCTCCTTTCTCCCCCTGACGTGGGCTCTGACCGTGGTGTATCTTTCCCCCGGGTCTTCCTTGTATAACTTTGGCTTGCCTGGCCGGCCTTGGCAGCCGCGGGGGTGGCAGCAGCGCAAGGACAAGCCTCAGAGGGTGTGGGCGTTGCAGGAGGTCTCACCTTGAGGCTGTGGCGGCATTCGCCGTGACTTCAGGCCCAGCCGCCGTGCTGACTCCTTTGGTTTGCTTGACATCTTTGCTGGATGTGTTGTCCTAGTAGCTTAGCTTTAGAAGTGAAGCTAAGCAGAGATTCAATTTGGACATAAGAGGAATTTAATCACAGAAAGCATTATTAGACACTGGAATGGTCTGCTCAGGGAGGTGGAAGAGTCATCATCCTGGAGGTGTTCAAGGAAAGACTGGATGTGGCGCTTAGTGCCTAATCCTAAAGTGGCATAAAGAATAGTGAGATTCATGGATGTCAGTCCCAGCTACAGACTACTATTATCAGTCCCATTAAAGCAGCCTGACTGTTAGAGTTTAAAGTAGAACCGTGTTTGTAAAAAACACTAGGGAAACACTACTCTTCACATATCTTCTATCGTTTTAAGGCTATGCAGTGCTTAGGGTTTTATTGTAATGCATGCATGGCATGAGAAATTGTGTTCCAGTGATGTATTCTGTTCTAAGTACTTTGGGATGACTAAATTAATCAGCTGAGTAAGAATAGTTAATCATAACCTGCAGATTTTCATATAGATAAGATACACTCTAATCCTTTCTCCAGCAACCATTTGTAGTTTTTTTTTTCCTTTCATGAAGCCCCACAAGCAGTATGTATGGAGCTTGAGTATATAGCAAGTATCTTATGTGTTAGCAAATACATACAGTATTTATCTGTAATACAGTAAATACAAATAAATAAATACAAATAAGTAAATACAAATACAGTAAATGTCTGGGACAAATAGGCTGCTGTGGAATATTAACATGCTCACCTCATACTTCTCCCTCCTTTGACATGATACAAGGAATTGTTCCCTCCTGGCTGGCAGTGGTCAGTTGCATGGGGAACTGTCCAGCTTAGTTGCTTGTAAAATAGGTCAATCCACATTGTCACAGTTTCTGCCTTCCAGCTTTTTACATCAGAATTTTCTACCCTTTCTCTTCAATGTTTTCCTCATTGCTCCTTGAATTACTCTTATGGATGTAATGATTTCAATTTATTGATTTATTTCTCTCCACTCAATTTCATGTCATTATAGTTCTACCTAGTCAATTTGTTTCACTTTGTTCTCTGTTTTTAAGATTTCATTTCCTTTCATGAAAGAAGTCTTCATTTCTTTAAGAAAATGAAATCTTCCAATTTCACTGAGGATCAGTTTGGCAAAGAATGGTCCATTTCCCTGCGCTTCATGTCATTCCATGCCATTTGATTGTTTTCCCTTCGTTGCAGGTTTTTCTTTAAGCATTTTATTTCATCAGTTTCTTCTTCTATCTTTTTTACTTCATTCCCTGATTTTGGGACTTTGGTAAATTTAATTTTGGTAATTTTTGATCCTTTTCACTGCACCTCATTTAATCTCAGTTGATTTGGTTAGTCACTGCATTCCTAAATTTACTTTTTTTTAAATTGCATTTTATTTTATCATAATGTATCTCCCTTCCAGAGTGTTTTTTACACTTTCTTTTCCATTTTCAAGATTTCATTGTTGAAATTTCTGAACCAAAGTTAAAAAACTAAAATGGAATGGGATTACATGAAGCACAGGGAAATGGATCAAACCTTGCTGAATTGATATGGTTCGAAATAGCAATATTTCATTTCCTTTCATGAAAGGAAATGAAATCTCAAAGTCAGATAAAAAAGTGAAACAAACAGACTGGGGCGGGATTATAATGACAAGAAATTCAGTGGTTAAAAGTAAATTCTGAAATAAAGCAATTGTCATCAAATATAGGGAGTTGACATGAATTGCTCCTGTTTGCATGCCTTTTGTAGTTGCAGGCCTGAAGTTCTAGGCTTTGTGCTTTGCTTAAGCCTAAAAAAAAAAAAAAAAAAGCAGGCTAACACTGAGGCTGAGGTGCCAAGCAGAAATTTGTGGAGGGAGTAATGCTGTGGCAATGCTGTGCCCAGCTTGGCACGCCTTTGGTGGCTGCAGTGCCCCTGGAGCAGTATACAATTTTTATTCTTACATCTATCCCTGTATATGTTGTTTAAGGAAACCAAATCCAAGAGTTGTAACTTCCTATAGTCTCAGGATGAGGTCTGAAAAAGCTAGAACCGATTCAAGTAAACATTCTTTACTGATGTCTGAATTTCTTCTTCCAAGTCATTGTAATATTTCTGGTTTTCTGTATTTAATATATTAGTAATAATGAAGAATGAGTTTTTGTCCTTGATAGCTTCACTGGTTCCAATGTCACAGTTACTCACATGGTCAACAAACTCAGTCTTAATTTTCTGGAGTGTAAGTGATTTTTCCAAGACATATTTGGAAATTACTAATTGTTTTACTAAAACTGAAGGAACCAGTTTTATTTATATAAAAACATAAATGTTGTAACCAGGATATATGTGAAGGAGAGGCAAAAGCCTTTAGAAATGCACCAGAACTACAAGTTCAGATTTGTCTTAATAGCAATTATATGTGACAATAAGCAGAAAGTAACAGTTAAATAAGAAATACAGTAATTTTAAACTTAAAGATGATGTAATAAAGTGTTTTGGGAAAGAATGGTTTTGGTCTGTCTTTATAAATTGCAAATTTAAATGTGTTTATTTACAAGCCCTACAAATCATTACGGGGCATTGAATTGGTTATACTAAACCCAGCATTAACCCAGCCTGGGAGAAATTCTGCATTAGCACATTGGTAATTATTGACTCCAGGTGGTCAGGGAATAATAGGATGTGACTGTTACTAACCCTAGATGTCAAAATGTGGGTTTTTGTGGTGATACATTGCTTATTGACTGCTTATTGAATGTGATCATATTATGAAAGTTTTTTTTAAAAGGCATCTGCTTTTTTCATAAAAAATATCTGAGTATTAGAGTTCATGTAAGTGATGATGGCTTGAAATTTCACTCCAGGCAATTTAAACCAAATTGCAGTTGTAGAAAGGAACTAAGTTTTACCCCAAAATAGCCTGTGATCTAAGAGAAAGTAATTCTAAGTTACAGCTCATCCTGCATTTTTCATCACCACCACCCTCCATCTGTGCATTACTTGTGTTGTTATGAATTTGGCAACACTTCAGCAGCAAGCTACTGTTTATAACAAGAGATCCCAGCAGCTAAAAGAAGCCAGTCATTGGGATTACTCATAACTTGCCTTGTGAAGTGCTCAAGGGAATTTCTTTAAGAACTGTGTCAAAATCAGCTTTAGAAACCATTAATTTGAGCGTTTTCATTGACACATAAGAAGTGTTCCAAGATTATTGTTGGTCAAGTTGGTGGGCTTGGAAGGAAGATTCTTTTGTTTGGTACTGAGAGAAAATTTTCTCATTTTGTGCAAGGAAACAAGAGGATAAAAAAGGCTTTTTTCCTCTCTGCAAGAAGAAATCTGACGCAGTGGGAACGCAATCACCCAGACACCATGAATGCTTGCAGAAGGTAAGCTGCATATGCTGCATTCCCCTCAGATAGGAACAGAAAAGCAAACTATTGGCAGAATATTCCTCTTGTGGTCTTCACATGATTCTTCCAAATGATCATGAACTATGTTATTTGATTTACAGCTACACATGACAGATTGTCCTGATACAAATGTTAAATATCTAATTCTGCAATTACCTTCTGTAAAAGCTCAACAGCAGAACTTCTGTTTTAGTGATGAATTCCCTTTTGGAGACTGCATTTCCTAGTCTTTCCGTTTTAACAAATCAGTTTTGACAGCTCTCTTCCAAGTGTGCCTAAGTATGTAATTTGTGGTTTAAAGTTCTTTTTTACTCATAAACTCTATCTGTGCTAACATTTGTGGTAATCTCTACTCTTCTGTCATAGTAACAGCAGGAACATGTATGAACCACACCTGCAATATATATAATCCATCTCAGACCCCTTCCTAATGAATGTGAAAACCACAAACTAAGTTTATCTCCTTTTGGCATTACAGTTCAGATGTAATTGTGCACATTAAACATTTCTCTTAAAAAATTTTAAAAAAAGAGAGAAAAAAAACCCAACAGGAACAAGGACTTAGCACTGGGGCTTAGCAGGCAATTTTCAGTGAAGATAATAACTGGAGGTCTGTTGCCATAGGTGAATACTCCCAGTTTCAAACCCTTTGGGAAAGGTGATACAGCAATGTCAAATGTTACTGCAGAGAATCCTGCAGATATGCTTTGCATAGTTACTCCTGACTGCTATCTTTGCGTAATGAATGCCTTGATACAAGACCCCTCTGAAAAGCAGAGATAGAAAAACATGCCAGAACAGGATGGCAAGATCACATGCTGTGCTTATTCCTGTGGATTCAAGCTTTGGAAACTAGTAATTTTTTATCTGAACCCTGTCACTTTCATAATATTGTGAAATGAAGAGGTATGTTTTTTCTCATACAATGATCTGTATCAATAATGAGGAGTAAGAGCACTGTGTTTTTCATACCCAGTCGCTGTGCCTGTCAGTGGGAGAGAAATACCAAATGGCTGGTAAAGGTTTTGCATTTCCAATTATAGAAGTTATTTTATTAGCCCCAGACAGTTTGAAGAGCTCCTTCCCAAATCTAGTCAATGATTCAATGCACACTCTGGATTTCAACACAAACACTATTGAACTGTTAATAAAGAAGAATAATTTTTAACCTTAATCTTGCTTTTTGTTATGTCAGGATACATTCTCTCCGTGCTCACAGACAGAAAACTAACGGAAACAAAAGTGAGAATTGGCATAGCACCTCTGGGTTCAAGCACCAGCACGGAGATGATCTTGTTACAGTCCACACCCTTTACACAGTGATCATCATGATCCTTCTAGTGGCACTCTGGGGAGCCTGGTCAAGAAAAGATTCATCCTCATAGCACCAATATAGCAACTTTTTTTGTCAAATATTTAAAGAAGTATTTCTGTCATCCATACTCAAGAGGTACAAAAAATGGTCTCAGCATATTTCAATTTACTTGAAACTGCTTAAATGGTTGCTACTTGTGGAGTGAGTCTATGAAGCAATTTAACAAGCTATGTACAGAACATAATTTTGTGAATAACAGAGACCTGTTCAACCTGTACACATTTACATTAACCTCAGCATGTATATGAAACTTTAAGCATGATATTCTAGAAAGAAGAGTTCAGCTTCTGTTTTATTGGTCAATGTTTTGTATGTCCACCCCAGCTTTCCATTTGTGAACTTGTCGAGTCTCTACCTCTGCTACGTTTGCCTGTCCCAGTTCATGGTAAAACATACACTACAAGCAGGGAAATAACCTGCCATGTTACAACAAGATAGAAAAAAATAATCAACAAACCCAGCTATTCTGTTGGCAAAGGAAGATCACTGAAAGTCAAATTCTCATCTCTGCTGAAGAGAGTTTATATGGGACTTGCATCCACTATTTTTAATTTATGGTAATGACTTTGTAAACTCAGGAATAAAACAATGAAATAAGCTGATTTTGTGAATCCTTTATCACAGAACCACCTGGCTCAGTCTTCATCTTGTATATATTTATCTGCAACCACCACTTGTTCTTCCATAATTTATTAACTTCTCATGGCAGCACCAGCTTCTACATACACTAGCCCATCACTGATGGGGGGCATTCCATCAGTGCTTTAACATGGGAGCAGTGCTTTGATGATGCTCCTTGAAAAACAGCACACAAAGGAATACTGAAGAAAACAGATGATTAGAACATTACATACATTGTCACCTAACATAGGGACCCAGTCATAAAACAGGTAGCATGAACACAAAAGGATGGGCATCCTTTGTCATTATATGTTTGAAGTACATGGGATGGGAGAAGGACCTACATGCTCTGACAGCAGCACAAAAGCTCCCAGTGATCAGGGTTGTGGGACAGGCAGTGGCCTCAGTGTGCTGAAAGTCAAACACAAAATCCCAAATGCACCCCGCCAAAGGGAAAGAAAACCTAGAATAATTCACCACACATCATGATGTAGCATTTAGGTGTTCAGTTTATAAATTCTGCAGGTATAATCCTGCCTCTGAAGCACTGGAGATCCAAATAAGGTATTGAAAATACTTCATTTTCCTCTTTCACTTTGATGATGATGGAGGAGATGAGGTATGAAACTTCAGAAGAGACTGCTACAGAACATTAAATGTTTTGAAAAGTGTATTTTTTTCTTAAATTTTTGCTTTCCTGCAAAATCCTGTTGATTTAACAGTAACATTAGAGATCTAAATGAAACCATTTTTAATGTGTTCAGAAAGACAACTGTATCTTCGCAAGGTGCACAAAATCTACTTTTATTACCAGTTTTTGTAAATAACTCATTTAACTTGGATAATGCAACCACGTCTAGGGAAAACCTATGGTCTTGCAGGGCATAGTCTTCAATGCAAACAGACCCAAATCATCTGCCTGACTGAATGACATTTTGGAGACTTCAGGTCCCAAAATAATTTCCTGTAAATACACACACTTCATTTGGGTATCACAGTAAATCGCAATTTAACTTATGTCAACAGTAACAAGCTATTTAATGTCTCTACAGCAATGAAATAGATGGAAAAATAGAAACTGGAAACCCAAGTTTGGAACTTGTGTGTCAAAACTTATATGCAGCAATCATTTTATTACTATTTCTCCTGTTTTAAACAGACCAGACAGACATTTTACATGTGTTCAAAAAAGGCAGTGGTTTAAGTAAGCCTGTCTACTGTTGTTTTAAACTAACAAAAACATTGTAGTTCAGCCAGTAAATCTTATGATACATTCCATGTACCAATTGGACTGTCAGAAAAGGAAAACAAGTCTCTTATTTTCCATGGTCATTCTCACATGCTGATGTGATACACTTTTGTTTTTAAAGACTCAAGTCCTTCCAAGGTCCATTTTTTACTACATTTTTCACATTTCCCTTTAGAGATGATGATGCATTCTGTAAAGCCATCTTGAATGCAAGAAGTCAGCACAGCCATTTGTCCCTAATCTTTTGATAAACCTTGTAATTCCCTTAGTACTTTGTAACTAAATTTGCCATTGGTCTGATTGGTAAGAAAAGGATGGTATTTATACTACTGTGTTTTAACTAAGGGAAGACTTAACTGAAATCAAAATGCAAAACTGAAGCTGTGCATTTCTGTATTAAACACAAAACACAGACAAAACCAGGTCTATATGTCAGTTCACTGGTCTGTTTACCGTATGGGACAACATTTCAACTTTCCTTCAAAATGTATACATAAGAATGTGAGACATTCTCTTCCAATGATCTTTTAAATACACAAATCATTATACCTCAGAAAACACCAGGGAAAAAAAATGCAGACAGCTGTAGTTTTATGCACATCGCAGAAAAAGAATATAGCATAAAAATAACAAACATTTCTACCTAATTAGGACAGTAGTTTTATTTAAACAGGATGCATGCATGTGATTAAATGACACACATTCACGGCTGTTGCACCCAGTGACTACTGGAAATCAATGGTCCTCCTAGCTCCCTTTGATGGCCTTTCCTAGCAGTAGTTCAAAAAACCAAGACAAGTTTTATGTCCTTTCAGAATGCTATGTAAGCTCTATTGACAATTTAAGTGGATACAACCTATGGTGCAAATTTGTCTGTGAATTCTGCACCTGTAACCAGGCTCTATGAGTTCAGCATCACCATGCATAATCAGTGTTATGAAGTAAAAGCACCACTCCGTATCTTTAAAGCCAGCACTGGATGACATCAGACTGTCAGGTGCTAACACCACCACAGCACTACCCACACTGACCTTATTCTTCATTGTACACATCTCTGATGCCCTGCTCCACATTGCCACTGGCCAGCACAGCGCCCCTCTGCCTCCTCCTGTCCTCAAAGGGTGGGCAGCAACTCTATGCCAGTAGCACAAAGAGGGAGATGCTGCTGATTGTTTATGGAAAATTTCCTCTTTCTAGTCCATCAGAAATACTTGGTCTGTAAAGATGCCTTTTAGTATTGTCAGAAGGCTATCATCCGTCAGGTTGCCAAACCAAAACAAATCAGAGCACAGTTAATAAAAATTATTTACAATGTTTGAATGCTGTCAGGGACTACCAAAACATTTGACAAAAGACAAAAGTAAGTACAGATTTCCAAGCCTTTTGTTTTAAGTTCAGCTTGAAGCCAATTCTCCCTTGTCAAGAAAAAGGACAGAAATGCCAATGGCAAATTCTGTTTGGCATGGCAGAGTTGCTCTCTGTGCTTAGAACACAGCTCAAGTTACCCTTGTGTACAAGCTTGGTTAAAGCTCAGATGTCATCAAACTACTCAGTACTACTTCACTTCCTCTGAAATTTATTTCCACATTTTCACAAAACATCTTTTGTTGACATTCTGCAAACAACACTATCCAATAAGGTGCCAATTTTTTCTTCTTGTGGAGTAACTTTGTACATCTGCAGAAAAAAGGAACAAGAAAAACAGGAAAGATGTATAAGGAAGAAAAATACCATACCTTCTAAAAATATGTACACAAGAAAAGATTATTTCCCTCTCCCCCACTTTTACATTGGAAATTCATATCTTCTTGTGACTGCAAGACAAAATTTGGACTGAAGCAAATTCTGAAGCTGCAAGAACAAGGAAAGCTGCAAAACTGAATGACAACAGCATGATTTGTCCAATTTTATTCATATGTCTCCTATCAATACTTTGACAGACATGATAACCATGATTTAAGTTACTTGAATTTTATCATGCAATATGATCAATAAATACATGCTTCAAAATACCTATTTACCATATGGTTGCCCTAAGGCAATTCCTAACAGCTAATTAACGTGGTTTTATTTTAAACACCCCTACTGGGACTATCTATGTACTTAAGCTTATGAAACTGCTCAGGACTGAAATTTTTAATTAAATGAATATTTGCCTTAAAAACAAGAATCAAAAATGCTTGGATGGTAGGCAGCAATTAGGAATTTATTTTTATGCTCTAATTCCCTGACAACATTAATAATTTGAAGACTTAAATTTTTTGGTGTTAGGATGTGACAACTAAAATTTGTTTCAACTAAAAAATTCTAAGAAATAACCAAAGTCCACTTAAAACAAGTTTCCAGTTGTGCTAAAGAAATACAGATTCTAAGTTAATTATGTCTGTTGATATTAAATCAGACAACTAAATGAACTATCCCTTTTCTCCATGTCAGTCTTCTCTTTTGGCTACACACCTTTTTAACTTTGGCAGTGTCTGTTAGCTGGGGGAGTTCATCTAGGGAAACCTGCTGGCCTTCCACCTGAGATGCTATATCTGCCAGGTTTACAGTCTTGTCTCCATCCACAACCAGCACAATGAGTACTGCTGTGTCACTGTCTGAAATGCCGAACTTTTTAAATGCATCTGAAATCTAAAATGAAAAAAAAAATAAAATATTATGAGTCACTTTCTCACTAACATAAACAACCTCTTTAGTTACTGTGTCAGACACACCAAGAGTAAAAATTGACAGACATTGTACATTAATGGAATTCTGACAAGCTATAAACCACAACAGCACATTAGTGTTATTAAAAATAGCAATTAAAAACTTCTACTAGTAGCTAGGTAGAATGTTAAAGGAATACATGTACTTAGTTTGCCTGTGTGGAACTTAGCAAGCCTTTCTCGAAAAAAGAAATTTGTTCAATAGATCTTACATTGTTGCTTGGTGAAAGGCTGAAAATAATTTCTGCATTGAGTGTTCTGGTCTTCATTTTACCTATCTTCTGTAGATGCACTGCTTTGTTGGCTGCCACAAGAATCTGAAAAGTATCTACAATCTGTAAAACACAAGAGAAAGTTACACAGAATTAACTGACTGTTTTCAAATCTGAAAAAAATCCTGACCACTTCATTTTGATAGCCTAATTCTAACAAAAACGGACTTGAGTCTGAAACTATTTATGGGTTAAATGAAAACAAAAGCACCAAATAATAGATTTTTTACAGCATGAATTAATTAGCACTAGAGTTTACACATGAAGCAAATTTAAACCCCATCAAGCAGGATGTGAAATTAATCAGAACAATGCTTTTGGCCAATTTTGCCAAGGCTGTTTTACACAGACGAAATCAAAGGAGGGCACTTGAGCAGAGCCAGGAGGACGCGCAAAGCAACTCGTGTGACAGCGACTGAGAGCAGGGGTCAGCCTCACTGAGCTCCCACCAGCATTTCCACTCCCACAGGGCGGCACACGCCTTCGCTCACCATCGCGGGGTTTATCAGCGCTCCGTCAATGGATCCTTCCATGGCTTTTTTCCGCAGGGCAGCGGCATTTTTCACGTGCTGGAAGAGGAGCAGCGTGACGCTGTGGTCGGGGAACAGCTCCAGCCGGTGCGTTCGCTCCATCCCGGCCCCAGGCATCGGCGGCGCCGCTCGTCCCGTGGGCAACACAGCGCCAACAACACAAGGCCGCTCGGGCCGGGAGCTCCGCGTTTCTTCCAGGAATGCCCCGTTCCCCGGCCCTTCCCGCCCGGCCGGGTGCCGCCCCTCGCCGCTCGGCCCTCCCCGGAAGGGCGGCCCCATCGCGGCCGGCGCGGAGCCGGCATGGAGCGCGCTGAGGCCTACGGCTTCTCGGGCGCCATGAGCGGCGCCTTCCTGCTGTCGTGCCTGCTCTTCGCGGCCGTCAGCCGCCGACAGCGCGGGCCCTACATGGACGAGGTGTTCCACGTCCCGCAGGCGCAGGCCTATTGCCAGGGCCGCTTCCTGCAGGTCAGGGAGGGACTCGCCCTTGCAGCAGCAGCACAGCAGCCGCTCGGGGTCGGGGGTTTTTGTACCGCGGGGAGCAGCAGCGCACACAGAGTTCAGAACCCTCAGGGCAGCAGTGCCGGGAGCTGTCTGGGCCGAGGAAGGGGCCGTGGCGGGGCGGTGTGGCCGGAGCGGGTCGGTAACTCTGGTGTGTGGCTTTGCAGTGGGACCCCATGATCACCACGCTGCCCGGCCTGTACCTGCTGTCGGTGGGAATGGTGAAGCCCGCGGCCTGGCTCCTCGGCTGGACGGGAAGCGTGGTGTGCTCTGTGGGAATGCTCAGGTTTATCAATCTCCTCTTCAGTGCTGGGAACTTCTATTTGCTGTATTTGCTTCTGTTCAAGATCCATCAGAAGAATAAGGTACGGTCAAAGTAAAATAATTTTATGCACTCGTACAAGCAACTTTGATGGCTCAGTGTATGTTCCCTTCATTACATATGTGAGATGTTCTCAGTTTTGTATGACTACAAGTACCACCACCAGTTTGACTGAGAAGGCACATTCCTGTTCTTTAATATCTTTTTTCTTGCACAAGGTGCAGTCCTCTAAAAATTAATTCTTATACATAAGTACAAGTTGAAATAAGAGTTAGTACGTATACAGACTTACTATCCAAAGGTCTGAATGCTCATGTAGTTGGAATTGCTTAAGAGTCCTCACAAAACTTGAACAGCAGCGCCTCAGCTGCTCTGTGAGCAGCCTGTATCATTGATGCATTTCTTCATTTTCAGCTGCAGGCATTTAGATTTGTCCTTGTTGAATTTCATCATATTTTTGTTACCCCATTATTCCAACTTGTGTGGGTCACTCTGGATGACACTTGTGCTCTTGAGCAAATTGCCTGGTCCTGCCCATACAGTGCCAACTCCAGACTTGGTGGCAGTGTACTCTTGCTGCTTTCTTTCCTTTGATAAAGCCGTTAAACAAGACAGGTCCCAGTCTAAATCCCTGTGGTACTTGGGTTGTTACTGTCCTTTGGGGTAGAGTTCACCATCCAGCCAGTTTTTACTTATCTAGCTGTCCACACATTCAGGTCATAACAGTTCAGCTTGGATACAAGAGTGCTGTATATTTAAAATTCTGAAGCATCCACCACTGTAGTAAATAAATTGTTTCAGTGGTCAATGGCCTATTTAAAATCCTTCACATTAGTGAAGTTACTTAGTTTGACTTTTAACCTTAAAATGCTTTTTTCCTGTTCCCTAATAACTGAAGGATTCCTTTAGTATAAAGAAATTTCTTTGGGAGGAACCTCTTCAT
This sequence comes from Sturnus vulgaris, assembly GCF_052056855.1. Lineage (NCBI taxonomy): Eukaryota > Metazoa > Chordata > Aves > Passeriformes > Sturnidae > Sturnus > Sturnus vulgaris. Next base: position 59,778,608 of record NC_142247.1, read on the forward strand.
TTTTAAGCACATGATAACACTACAGGATTAGATTAAGTAAATTGTTTCCACTGTTAATTTTATGCTTGAAAGTGGAAACATAAACGTAAGAAAAAGTTTCATGGCAGTAGGCTAAGCATTTAGTGATACTTTGACATTTCTTTGATCTCGGTATTTTCTCAATTCCTCTTTCTTGTAAGGTAATGAGTGGCTGTTTCACCCTGCACTACATCACTCAGAAACACGCAGTATTTTTTAATGTTGTGATTTGCGGTGTTGTCATGTAGTGAAGGGAATAATTGGGTAAAGTTTTCAACTGCATGGTCTCCTACCTTTTTAAAAATTTCCTTTCTGACTCATGAATTATAATGATTATAAACAATAAAAGCTGCATCAAAGATTGGAGTGGCCTCTCTGTGGGCTGAATTCAAAAGGTGATAGCAGAGGCACAGAATGGTGCTGTCTCACAGATAAACAGAATCTCATGAGATTGCAGGGGTGTAAACCATTGATTTTATTTCTCCTACCCATTTTTGTAGCCTTTTTATCCAAGGTATGGGAGTAATTATGCTCCCACCATGATTTTAATGCCAGAAATATGTACACAGCTGAAAGAAGTTGGTGTATTTTCGTTGCCATATTTTTTCATCTGCAGTAATGTTTTCACTTGGATTTTAACATTGTGTAACTGTGTTAATGTAGCAGGAGCTTAAGAAAAATGTAGCATTTGTGCAATAACGGAACCTAAGAGCACAGATACTTTGTTAATGGAATTCTCAAGAATTATGCTAGTTCTCTTTTAATACACTATTTTATTTTATTGGACATTGTCTAATCACATTTTTCTGCTTCTTCTTTAGGCTGTGTCTGGTTTCCAGAGAATATTGTCTGCATTAACTCTTGCAATGTTTCCCACCCTTTATTTTTTTACATTCCTTTATTATACGGATCCAGGATCAGTATTTTTTACTCTCTTTTCCTATTTAATGTGCCTTTATGGTAACCATAAAACTTCTGCTCTCCTTGGATTTTGTGGCTTCATGTTTCGTCAGACGAATATTGTATGGACAGTTTTTTGTGCTGGAAATGTTGTTGCAGAGAAGCTAAATGAAGCCTGGAAAATTGAGTTGCAGAAAAAGAAAGATGAAAAGATTTCTTCCAGGAAGGGATCATTTTCTGATTTGACCAGAATACTGCAGTTTCTTGTTGAGTATCTCATGTCACCTAAAAACCTAGTTACACTTGCTGCTTTAACTTGGCCATACATCATATTAGTATCTCTCTTCTTTGTTTTTGTCTTCATCAATGGTGGAATAGTTGTTGGTGATAGAAGTAGTCACGAAGCTTGTTTGCACTTTCCTCAGCTGTTCTATTTTCTGTCCTTTACTGTTTTTTTTTCATTCCCTCATTTAGTGACCCCTACTAAAATCAGGAAATTCCTTTTGTCATTGCGAAAGCACCCTGTGCAGTATAGCTTAATCACTGTCATCTGTTTATTCCTGATCTGGAAATTTACCTATGTCCATAAGTATTTACTAGCAGATAACAGACATTATACATTCTACGTCTGGAGAAAAGTGTTCCAAAAACACGAACTTGTAAAATACTTGTTAGTTCCATTCTATATATTTGCTGGCTGGAGTTTTGCTGATATGCTAAAATCAAAGTCAATATTCTGGATCTTAATGTATTTTGTATGTTTATTAGCAGTCACAGTTCCTCAAAAATTGCTAGAATTTCGTTACTTTATTTTGCCATTCTTAATATATAGGCTCAATATTCCATTTCTGTCTCTGTATAGACAACTTATGGAGCTGGCTTTTTATATTTTGGTAAATGCTGTAACTTTGTATCTTTTTCTAAACAGAACATTCCAATGGGAAAATAGTGATGAAGTACAGAGGTTTATGTGGTGACTTTTTTTTTTAATACTTTTATACCTGTAGGAAAATACAGTTCTGTTTCAGGACTGGACTCTGGAATGAAACATGTTTTGCATCATGTAAGGACTATTTTCCCTAGCTGGAATTGGGAAGAAAGCTCTTTGCTTATATTGTTGCAACCAAATGCAAGATCTGTTATAATGTGAAGATACTCCATATATTGAATTTATGAGAATTTTAAAATTCAATATGAGGGGAAATGTGAGAACACCTTTCTGTAATTAGTATAAAATAAGAGAGATGTTTACTGTCATTTTTCATGATAATAAAATATTATATAACATGCCTTTGAAGGTATAAAAGTTTATGTTTCAGAGGTTTCTCTTTTAAAAAAAGAAGTATTTCAACCTGTTCAACATTTCTGTTTATTTATCTGTGTGCATATTTATTCCTCAGATCAGGCAATTTCCTTCTAGGTTTACTAGTGGTCAAAGTATAAACCACTATTAAAATACAATGTTTTCAAAGCCTCCTGTGTCTCACTGAATTTTCATTACTTTTTTTTTTGTCAGTAAATGCTTACATTAGTTTTGTAAGCAGAATGTAGGCTCTTAAATCATTAGGGCATTTTGAACATTTTATTTCAAACTGGTATTTAGAAAACACAGCAGATGCTATGTGTGTGCACCTTCTTTGGAGGAATAAAAGTTACTGTACAATAAAACATAAATGGCAGTTGATAATATGACCTGTTAGAAAGGGAGTAGTTTACAGATGTCAGACTGCAAAGTGCAATGGATTGCAGCCTTCTTAAATAATTGAGCTTTTATGGCCTGTGGTTCTGTGGTCACATGTTTGTGCTGAAATCGGGTCTGAGTGCACTCCTGAGTTGCACTGAGTGTTTTAAAGATCTCAGATGTGTAATCTTCAAGAAGTGCTAATGGCATTATTGAAGCATTTTAGGTATTTTTCATGTTTAGTGCAACTTGAGTGTATATATTTTGTTTGACAAAAGTAAAATGCAATGTATATATACATACATGTATGTATATGTATTTAAAAGTATATAGTGCATTATCATCAGAGTAAATTAAGGCTGTAATGGTTCCTGTCAGTAAATGACTTTATTAAGTCTCAAAAAATATTTGTTAAAGTGTCTGGCAGGGGAGAGTGCTGTCCAAAACTTCCGATACTGTGTAGCTTCTACAAATTCATTATTGTTCAGTAATGAAAATACTTCAGCCAAATCTGTGCAAACATCTTCTCACCATTCAAGTAACTGTGAATTGCAGTTGTTTCTCAAGAGGTCAGTACTGGGGAGTTAGAGACTCAAGTCAGTACTGTTACTGTTTTCTTTTACAACATGAAGATCCGTGTCCTGGCTCCAGTTCCTTCCCTGTACTGGCACTGTCATGGGTCTGGTGCATTCAGATTCTGTCAATGCCTTTGCAACTCTGTTTCTCCTAAAGACACCCTCAAGCCACTCTTCAATGAGTAGATAGATGGGTTTGTATTGGATTTGAAATATTTGCCACGTTGCTTTTTGCTTCTGGCCTTTTGCCAGCCTGGTAATTTGTTGTCAATGTGTACCACAGAGAAAGCCATTTTCAATCAGTTCCTATTTGCTTCTTCAAGTTGAAGGGAAAGCAGAAACTTGAAATGGATTGCTTTTGAAGAATCCAGCGTGGTTCTGGCAGAGTCCAGGATGTTGTGTTGTGATTTCAGTATCACAGATTTGGGAGGGGAAGTCTTGTGTGCCTTCTGCTTCCAATATTGCCAATAAAATCATAAGATAAAGAGCATTTGCCTGCTTAAGTACAGCTTCATTTGAGCCCTGAAATACTCACTCGGAATGGTAACATGGAAAAGCATGGGGCTCTGTCTAGTATTCCAAGATGTATCTTAGATCTGAGGGTTTTTTCTGAAGGTTTTTTTCTGAGGGTTTTTTATGAAGGGGAGCAGGTGTTAATTACCTTGAGAAAAATCCCTTGCAAAGATCCCTATGTAGTCTGCAGGTGTTTTATCCAGTATGTCTAATTTTACTGGTTTCAAATGCCATCCATGATCAACTCTGTTGAGAGGCTGTTCATACTTCCTATTTTTAACAGAAATAGCAGCTGTGTTTCAAGTGGAAAGAACCAGTTTGTATATGTACAATTTTAAAACAATTTTTTTGTTGTGAAAAGCGAATGCGAAAAGTCCACCAAAATGTAGAGCACAATACCTTTCTAATGAGCTCCATGCCAGGAGACACCAGAAAAATGACACACAGATAGATGTCTGTGACCTGCTGGGGCTGTTTAACCAGTACTATGAAATGGCATAATATTTTATAATGGAATTTATCACTATACTTACAGGTTTTCATTTAAAAGTACAAGTATGCTTAATGTATTTTGCTCATTTGAAAGCAGGCTGAGTTGATAAAAGTTTATTTAAAGAGGGAAGTTGATGAATTACTAAAGTATGAAAGGAGAATGTATTTGTAGAATTAAGCTACATTTTCACTTTTGCATATGAGCCTGAGGGTGTTTGCAAGTAATATTCAATGTTAGCCAAGTCAGTCCAGAAATCAGAGGGGTTATATTTGTATCAGAATTGGTCATAAAGAAACGTCTCCAAATTCCATCAGTATTTCCTAGAAATTCAACAAATAGCATAGCACTGTTTGAAATCCATTGAAAAAAGGATTTTAGTATTTTGCTCATGAAATATTCTCATTGTAGAAGTTTCTAATTTATTATCTATTTTCCTTAAAGACATGCAGAAAGGGCTGTATTTATCCCGTTTTATGTTGCCAAGGTCTTCAGTAGATTCAATAGACCTATAATTGCTTACTTTAGGTTAATTCTCAGCAGGTGTCAATGAATTTTCTTAAAACAGCTTTAAAATGTTGATTTCTTGTAAATTTTATTAGTTACCAATTTAGAATAAAATCACGCTAATTTCTTGAAATGTTGAAGGTAAAACCAAAAATAGCATAGTTAACATTTCTATAATGGCTGCTTTGAAAAAAAGGCTCAGTTTTATTTTTTTTATTAGAAATAAGGTGATTTTTCAATAACTGTTGGAATAATAAAAATTGCTGAACAGTCACAGCATGAGTGAATTGTTCTGAAGTGGAAAAAATATACAAACAATGGAATTTGTCTTTTAGTTAAAAGTATGTTGTTGTTCAGCAAGATAGGAAGTTTGATTATCCTTTATGCTGTGAACTGCATTTCCTGCTGTTTGTGAGCATTCTATACTTCATTTTTTTAAACTTCTTTGACAACACATGTTAACGTTCAAAATTAGCAAGAATTTTATAGCATAAACGATGCTGAAATATTTTTTACTAGTTCATTTTCTAGAGGGTTGATAAGTAGATGGATTACTTCCTAGAAAGTAAGGAAAAAATATTCTCTAGTATCTGGGGGCACTTGAATTTTGTCCTGTTAATGCAGCTCTAGTGTTTTTTGTTATTCACAAGGTGGCAGTCCTGTGCTGTTTTGTTGAGTGACCAAGAGCGATTGCTTAGTGCAATGCTGCTTGAAATCATAATGTTGTTCAAGCAGCACTCTGATAATTAGCAAACTTCAAGTTCTCTCATGGCTGGTTGCTTGTTTTAGTAACTGATTTAGCTATAATATCCTTGTTAATTTTAAATACATATAGTATATTAAGTTTTACTAGGACAAATTTTGTTCATCTTTAAAGTGTCTTTCTGGCATTTTTTTCTGTTTGTGAAATTTTCGTGTCTGCTCTAAGAGAACTAAATGAAACTTGAAACCCTACTGTTGTAAAGATGTCATTTTTAGCAGATTAACAGATTTCCTTTAGGTGTTTTATTGTTAAATTTTACTGTATTCTTACTTGCTTTGCATGTTCATTCTATTTGTTTTTGTCTTAGAAGAAAAAAAAGGACAAATTGAGAAAAGCAGAGTAATTATGGTTTTGAGACTGACAGATGGTGATTTTCTAAAATATTCACTCTTACTTGTGTGATGCACATACAAACTATAAATGTTCAAGTGTCTGTTGGCCCTATAATAGTCGAGATACTGTCTTTTAAATGGATCAGTTGTGTAATGAAAAAATGTAAAGCCTAGTCCATGAAAATGCTTCTAATTATCTTAAACCTTGTCTGTATCCAGCATCCTAATTTTTTCCCCTGAAAAACTTTGCTCTCCTTGCTTATCCCTTGTTAGATAAGACATGCCTTTTATTTTCAATTCAGTGACATTTTTCTGTCACCTGAGGCATGTTTTATAGAAAAACATCCTTTCTAAAAGTATGCTTTAGATAGATGCAGATAATTGCTTTTACTGACAAACGTCCTTTTGGAAACAAAAAGGATCTCTGTGAGACAGAAATGCTAATCTACCTAGCCATGTGTAGCTAAAATGCCCTTAATTTGCCAGTTTGTCTGCTTGATCTCAGAATATGCTCGGGACCTCACGTTGCTCCTTCAGTTCTATGGATAGTTGGGATATGAGGAGCAGGAAGCCAGAGGAAAACTATTTCTGCAGATCATTGTCATTGCAGTGCTGCCGTGGCTGGGAGTGTGCAAGGCTGCCAGGAGCAGCGGTGGGTGGGTGCTTTTGGGGGCGAGAGGGCACCCCTGAATTTAGCAGAGCACTGTGGCTGGCTAAAGTACCTGGTGATAGGGGAGGGCTGCATGCCGCACACGAGTGGGAATGTCTTCTCCAGCTGCAAGGAGAATCTGCTTGTAGCTAGAGCTGGCTGGATCTCTGGCAGAATGATCCTGCTGAAATCTGACAGTGAACTGGTTTGTTGGAATGTTTTAGCACTTTGCTGTGCTTCTGTAAATAAAAAACTGTTCTTGCTGTGTTCAGGAAATGTGAGCTTACTTGAAATACAGCTGTGTGTCACAAATAGGGAAGAAGTTGCTTTCATTTTTATGGAATCATAGAATCATTAAGGTTGGACAAGACTTACTAAGAAAAGGCAATAGCCCCTTCCCTGAGATGGAGAGTGCAACCCCCTCCTTTCCAATTACTGTAATTTTTGAATCAGAGTCTTTCAGGCAAGAGATACGGGGACAGGAATAACAGCTCTATACTAATATATCTAACAAGGCAAACAGCAGAAACAACAACAGCTATAAAAATTGACAACAGAACAGAACAGTGTAGCTCAGTTCCAGTCCCTTTTGGCCAAGGCCCTCTCCCTGCGCTCAGTTCCCGGTGCTGTGGGCAGGGCAGGCCCCGCGCAGCTGAAGGCGCTGGGTGATGGCGGCAGCGGCCCAGGGCTGAGAGGGATGGAGGAGCCGCTCCCCCCTCACGGTGTCGGTCGTGGTGCTCGGCAGAGTGCCCGGAGGTAGTGGGATGAAGTGGGAAGGCAGCAGAGCGATGTCTGACAGCAGGGAACGTGGCTCCTGGCGTTGGGATGGCCAGGAGGGTGGTAGGTAGCAGCACCGGCCGTCCCACTCCGCGAGAGAGCAGCCCCTGTCCCACCTCTCCTTTTCCGGTGTCCCCCTGTCCCCACCCCCTGCGAGAGAAACTGTTACTAGCTAGGGTGTCGCCAAAAATACTTGGCATAACAGTGGGAAAAATTCCACAGAAAGAAAAGGGAAGAATTCAACCCCCAACACTCATAAGACCATTGAGTCCAGCTATCAGCCTTTTTCGCCACTAAACCATATCCTCAAGTGCCGCATTCATGCGCCTTTTGAACCCGTGGAGGGATGGTGATTCCACCACTTCCATGGACAGCCTGGTTCAAAGCCTGACTACCCTTTCCATGACAAAACTTTTTGTAATATCCAATCTAAAGGCTATTTCATCTGGTCCTCTCACTTGTTACATGGGAGAAGAAACCAACCCTGACCTGACTACAACCTTGTTTCAGAGACTACTTTTAGACACTCCCTCCAGACCTATAAATTTAATATATGTAAATCACTTTTTTCTGCATTTTCCTGTGATTCCCATTCAATCTCAAAGCACTGATGTCATTCATCAATGTGAATGATTTTCACATTGTAAGTTGCCCAGATACTTTAGTGAGTTTATAGTACAAAATTGATGCATCTAGAAAAATAAACGTTGTTAAAGCAATGTTTCGCATGTGCTTTATATTCTGGTTTTAAGTAGATGTAAATTAGTATCCCATGCATTTAATTCAAATTGGCTTGAACTCCTATTAATAACAGCAGTGTATGCCTTTTCAAAGATGTAATTGCAAGAGTTCATGTCCTTAGCTACATTCCCATCTTCTGTAATGAGACTACATTTTGACATTTCCATATCAACCCTCCTAAAATTATTGTCATAGAAATAATCTTGTGAAAATATAATGAAAAAGGAATGGTGGTTATCACTGGCAAGACTCTAATTTTAGGGCACTACTTCAGACCTGCAAGTGTCGTACATGTAAAGCATGCTGCATTTTCCTGTATTCCCAGGAAATCTCAAAGCATTGCCTGGCTGAACTGAAATTTAAATGACAAGCTTCAAAAAAAGGAAGGAAATGCAGTTGGGAACATCACTGATTTCAGGGGTAGCACTTCACCCTCGGGATCGGTGCTGATCAAATGCCACCACACTGTTGGTGTGTGGGAGTAAGCACAGCGTAACCATAGTCCTGGTGAAGGGCAGCGAGGGTGTTTTGTGTGCTGCGTGTGGGATTCCTTCCTTACTAGCTGCTCTGTGCATTCCTGAGCTGCTACAGCAGTGCATACTTATTACCAACAGCATTATTTTACATTAGAGATAGTTGTGTAGGTGGGAATTCATCTGCCAGACATCTCGTTGAAAACACCTTCTAGTGTGAGCTGCTTGCTAGAGCACTCCTGTTCAGGCAGGGCACTCCTGAGCTAGGGAATCCTCATAGCCAAGATTGAGGCTGGAATGCCCAGGGTTTGAGCTGTTTTTCCTGGCAACCATTCTGCTAGCTAACTTTGAAAAGTTTCAGCCCAATCCAATGTGTTGCTAACTTACTTTAAAATCTCAAGCCTTGTGAAATTACCTTCTCTCTTCGGGTCCAGCCTTTGGAGAAAGAAACAGTAACACATGAAAGGAAAAGGAATTTATTTGCTGTTTATAGTAAAGAGTTGTAAGTATCTTTGCTAAAACTATATCAGTGCACATTTATTTGAGTAACAGTGAGTTTTGTTCCCTTAATTATTACTAGGATGGAATTGCCTGCCTTCTTTTTCTGAAACAAGGAAGAAGAATAGTTTGCTCAAAACCAAAAGGAAAGTAGGTGTCTGGCAGTTTCCTTAAGAATTAAGAAAATATATTTGGGATTCTGGAAACAGCTGTTGTCTGAGAGAAGCTTTAAGTTCGCTTCAAGATAAATACTAGTAATTTCACTTCTCCCTCCTATACTGCTTATAAAATACGTATTACTTAAATTTTGTGAGGGTGGAAGAAGGGGGTAGCATTACAATGGCCTGGTCTGGCTGGCTGTTTGCCTGACAGGAGGCCACGAAACTATCTAAGAACTTCTACCAAGCAGGAAATTACTTTCTATATTATGTAAGTGAATCCTGTAGAGTTTAATATTTTGAAGCTGAAATGGAGCTCATCTTTTGAAAACACACTCTATTTAAAGCAGTCAAGTAATGATGAATTTGCCATTTCATTAGACAAGTTTTTGCAGAGATTAATTACTTCTACTCTTAGGAACCTTTTCTCTCTAGTTATGATCTTTATGCTACATCTGTGCAAAGACAATTCTCCCCATCTTCCTCTTCCCCTTGTGCAGATGCATATAATTTATGCTTGTATGTGCAGCTCACAACACAACAGCCTCTTAACCTACTGACCTACAGAGATACGAGTTTGGCGTCCCAGATTGGTTTTGCCTAGGTTTATTTTCAGCACATAAAGAAGTTATGAGTAATATAATTGAAATCTTCACAAAACTTTTGAGATCTTCAATTTCTATAAGGAAGAAGTATTATCTACCTAGACCTGTGCACCCTGCTATGTTTAGCTGAAACAAGGTCTGTGGCACCTTTGATGCGTGGATACTTGCACAGTGAGGAGCATGCTGGCTAGCTTGCACATGAAGCATCAATTTTTGACTTTTAAAGTCAAGCTAAAAGAAAAATCAGTCCAAAATAAATATATTAACAATTCCCATAACAACTGCTTTCATCTTTATTAGTGAAGTGGCTGGAGATATACACACTTTGCTTGCTTCTCCTTGATTACTACTATGTTAATAGTAGTTAGGGCATACGAAGTTTCAGTTTGGCTGAGCAGTTTATGATTTGGCTGTTTCCTGTAGAGTTCCTTGAAGTTAAATGCTTGTGGAGGCAAATTTAATTGATTGATTACTGTCTTGATCTCTAAAGCCAGGGCTAACTCAAGTAGCTTGCTGTTGTATTGAGAGGTTGGCTGTGTTTGCCTTGAGCCACAGTTTCTTTGTGGAGTTCAAGCACAGGAATTTTCCTTTCCTGTCGAATTAAAAATCAAGGTATTTAGGTCATGAGAAATCTGTAAGGAAGCCTGTTTTTCTTGTCCCTATACTGACGAAACCAAATTTCGTCACTCTAATACATGGAATCACTCTGTGTGAGGGCTAGAGGACCTTAGGCATTGTTTTAAACAACTATCAGATCAGCTAACTTTGGAGGAAGCCTTTGATTTCGAATAAAAACTCACGATCACCACCAATGAGGTGGGCTCATTCCTCTTGCACTTTCAAATCCTAGTATTATAATTAAAACTTCTTTGTGAATAAAGGGTCTTTCTGGAAAACAATGTCCATCCAACTAGCAATTAAGTCTTCTATAAACCTTAGCATGCAATTACAGCAAAGATCAGTTAAAGTAAGTAGTTTGTGATTGAATCTGAATCAAAGATTTTAACACCTGCAAAGATTCTACCTTGTTATTTAAGTCAAGCACAATACAATACATGATGCTCTTGAACTTTCTTGCCCATCAGTTTGTCAGAGAATAAGCAAGCAAGAAGAGCCTTTAAAGTCAGTCCTAACATCGAACTAACTGGTAGTCTGCAGTTACTTGGCAAAAAAGTAGCCTGTCAAAATCAGCTTGTAGTCTCTTTTGTAAAGAGCTTTAAAAGATTTCCAGGGGTTTTGCTGTGATGGATCTCAGTGTAAATGTTCTTCAGCCCTTTTTGTTTTTTCTTTCACAATGTAAGATCCTCTTCCCTCGACGTGGCTTTATTGCCTCTTGGATAAAAAATTGGTTTGGAGGTCTGTTTTATTGCATTAAAGAAGTGTTCATGCATTAACATGAGTAATACTTTGACCAAATGGATCTATACCCTGCAGTCAAAATGCAAACAACAGTGTGTATTGACAAAATATATTCAATAATATATTTTCTCATTAAATCTAGCATAAAATAGACAGGATAATTTGGTATCAGATTTAAACTTTCATGTAACTCTGCAAGTGTATAGATACTGACTAATTTGTTTGGTTCTTTGAACATATACTTCCAAGGCAGAGTTGAAGAAGGTAATTACAATCCAAGTCTCTTTTCTATTACCCACACATTAATTTAATTGAAATTAAGTAAGTACAACTTCATGAGATGGATCTATTTTCATTTCAATACTGCATTCTCAGAGGACACTAGAGGATATAAATCAACAGGAACTACTCACTAAAGAAGTAATAACGCCCTCTGGAAATGCTTCAGCTGTGTGCTCTCAATCATAGAACCTGAAAGAACAGGCATAAAGACCTTACAGATTTTTGGATTTGTATGTTCACTAGAACATATACTATTAAAAATAAAATAAAACTCAAGGCAATGACTTTTTTTTAACTACCAGTTGATATTTACAACCATCGAACAATACAAGGAAATACAAAGCTGAAAAGATCTCTTCGGACAAATTTTCTGTTGTCAGCTCATATAAGGTAGAAAGTAGCTCTGCACCAAATCTGAAAGGTGGATCTACTTGTTCATGTGCTCATCTGCATTTTTATCATTCTAAATACCTCTATTAATCTGATATCTTCCTTTGAATCTTCACTAGGACTTCTGTAATTTGATAACAAATAGAAGAAAAAACTGTAGGGTATTCCTGGTAAGTTGCATGGAGAAAAAAGATAAAAGTAATGCTATGTGCATTTGCAGGAAACTTAGGCCAGGAATAAATTCCACTTTCATCCCTTTCTAGATTGAGTGATCCCATTCCTCCCACCACAGGCTGTACCTCTTTTTGCTTGGCTGTTCTTCCTTTGGTGCCAGCCTCTGTTCTCCATGTAAGCGTGTGCCACAGACTGTCCATAGTTGTAGCTGGCTTTGTCCCAGTCACTCTGGCATGCTGAGACTGTTTCTTTATCTCATTCCTGCTGCTGAGAAACAAAACTGAGTGTTCTTTTGGGCAAGGATTTCAAGAGATGTAAATGGAGGCTGTACTTATCATCAGCTTTATCTGGATGGCATTAAAAAGCCTGGCTTCGGAAAAGGATCTTCCTGTCCTGGCTATCAGAAGCAAAATTTGCAGTGTGGGAGCTTTGCTTGTCTTGTTTTCCTAGTGGGGCCTCTTGAGATGATTGATCTTTTCTAGCTGGGGTGAGCTGACAGCCCTTTTGCCTTGTCCTGGGATAAAGTAACAAAGCTCTGAGCTCAGCAGACTGTGTTGCCCCACCTTGAAGAAGCACTAGAGAAGCCATAAAATTGCATGTCAGTTGTTAGCCCAGCCTGGACTCCTCCTCTGAGATGTTGCAGCATCAGCATCTGCTCAACCTGGGAATGGATGGTTCTTCAGCAACCCAGAAGCCAAGGTTGTTTTGTGATGTTTTGGTTCTTACTTGATCTAATATAAATTGTGTCCCTAATTCACCCGTGGAAGATGTTTTGAAAGGCACAAATGCAGACCTGCACTTAAGTCTTATGATTCAGGCTTCAGAAGTCCTAAGATTTAGAAACAAAGGAAGAGACAAATTCTGTAATGTTTTCTTAATTTCTTGTACTTAAGGGCACAGTAAATGTAGTTTTGTTAGAACTGAAATTAATATGGAAAACTGTTCACTTTATAACAGTCTTGCTTTGTTCTGTACTTTTTGTCATGTGGTTCCCGTTGAAGGTAGTGGTGAGTGCACGAGATAATGCACGAAAAAGTATTTTTTACTCGACATGTGACTACAGAATAAAATACACTTTTCACTGTTTTCCATGTACATGAATCTCTAAAAGACTGAAAGAACTTACATAGGTTTCTGCTGGTGAGACAGGTTCCCTGGTGGCCTGTTAGAGCTTGTTGTCCTTCAAAATGTGTGAGTGCAGCTACTGATCATGGTCAAATGGCACTCGTGAATGGTTTTTTTCTTTAATTTCCAGTCACTTTCTTCTTTTTGCATTTTGCCTGTGATATGTGACAAACTAGTGTCATTGGCTTTCCTAGTGGATAAGGGCATTTTTCTGATTTTTTGTGTGTTGCCTTTATTTCTTCCCTGCATCTCATGGCTTTTTACAAAACTGTTTTATAAGCAGACAATGAGTTATTTATATAGAACCAGTCTTGTCCTCTTGTTCTATACTTCATTTATTTAGTAATATTTAAAAATTGCTTTGGATAAATGTATTTCCAACACACATAACCCAACAAAAATTACAACCAGTGTTTGTTGAAGGAAAAGTATTGGATAGTCTCCTTTCTTTGTAGCTTTTTAAGAAAATACAAGTCCTCATGGAAGGAAAAACATTAGACTGAAGATTAATGTTTTATCCTTAATTACAAAGAGATTTTGCTTTAAAATAAAGTTGTAAAAATTAAACTTTACATTTTGGCTTCAATCCTAAAACACAGATTGGATTAATTCCCCTCTTGGACAACGAGAGTCAATATACTCAAATTCTTACTGCTCCTATTAAACCTTCCCTTTATTGTTCAAATTAAAGAAATCATTTGCCAATAAAACATAAATAAAAATATATTTTCTAGAAAAAGAAGAATCCAAAGTGGGTGGATGAAGAAGAGAAGCCTGAGCACTTTATATTTATCAACATCAATCCTTCAGTTTCCAGATTTCTAGTAAGATGGCTTCTTCCTTCTGTCTGCAGAGCTCTTTCACAGGAGTGAACAGTGGTGCCATGATGAGGCTCAAGAATTCGAGACAACTATTGCAGTACTTTGTGTATTTCTTGAAGAGCTGAGCTCCCATCAGCTTTTGCTTTTCTGGTAATGTGCCCAATTTGCTCCTTTTCCTTCACGGAAACTTAAAATAATTGCTGACAGTTTTAAACCTGAGGGCAGGTAGGTGACCTACAGATGAGAGCCACAGTGCTGAGAGCTCCTGATTCAAACAATGACATTTTTTGTTCTTCACCTCACCTATTACTGTACAACATGGATAATAAGGAAAAAGCTGAGACCTTGGCACTGGCTCTGTCATTTCAATTTTTCAGTTCATTGCAAATAGGGCTCTGTTGCTCTTAAATAGCCAGGATTTCTTGAGTATCTTACTATTGGAAACTTACTGCATTTGATATATAGCATTTCTGTAACAAAAAGCATTCCTGCCTCAAAAAGAATAATCTGTCCAAATGAAAATAAAATGCTGGCATGCTTACAATTAGGTATTGCTTAAGCAGAACATTCTGAAAGATGTTCTTTTATGAAGCTGTTGCTTGTTTCTTTTTTTACCCTCTCCTGGAGAGTATGAGATTTTTCATTACAAAATTACAAGTGGCACATGTTGTGTAAGTCATATCTGCACTACAAGTATCTGTGCTAACCATAAACATGACCCAAGGCATATTAGTCAGCCATGAAGAATCACTTGTCAAATAAAGCCTGTCTGCAGGAGGACAGAAGATGCTTACTAGAATTCAGTGAGTTTCAGGGGTGGTCCCTGCTGCCATTGCCACTGCTCCTCCAAAGGCATGTTAATTAAACAAGATGCAAAGAAAATAAATCTGTCATGTTCTTGTGGTCAGAATCCAGGTAATCAGAGGTAACAGATGATGACTGAAATGGTTTCCGAAAGCTTTGCTTTGTTTTTGTTTTTAAAGAAATTGTTCAATAGATACCAGGTTCATTGAAATTAAACTGAAAGGGTATTTTAACTTACTCCTTGTGTTTAGTTCCTCCTTTGATACTGCAGAAGCCCAGCAGATAATGGGCTGGTGTGTATGTCTCAAATGCTGATAGCTGGTTGTGTGCTTATAGTAGAAGATAACGTATACCAGTTTCCATGGCAAATGTGTAATTTACTAATAAAACTCTGTATGTTTTGCAGATTCTCTGGCTTTTGTCATTTTTTTCAAGTTCACATCTACTAATCTCAAAAGTTTCCTTCTCTTTAAGGATGGGATGTCACAGGATATTAGGCATATCAGTGTATAAGGAGCTGTTCCAAATATATCCATCTCTCAAAAATAAGTGGCTATGCAGCTCAGGGAAAAAGAGCTTTCTGATCCTGTTGGATTTCAAGAAGAGAGTATACTCTTACTCAAACTTTGGTTACTAAAATCACTCAGATTTTGATCTACCTGGCCAGAGATGAAGCTGATAGTGACACAGTGATCAACAAAGTCCTACAGTTTCACTGTAATGAATATCTATTAAAATCACTGCTGAAGACTCACCTGTAAAGACTCAAAGGAAGTTGCTGTATCAGGTTCAAATCATATGTAATTCTAATTTATGTATTTTATTGCAAGTTCTTGTGTTTACCATTAAATCTAGTACTAATCACAGTACAAACAATGTGCTGTAATGGAAAAATAATTGTATTTTCATTTTTATTTCTCTTTCAAAACTATAATTTCTCTTGACAGTAATATATGCCAAAACTTTGCCACAGCATCCTTCTTCTACAGAGCACAGCTTACCCAAAATAATGAAGGATTTCTCAATAGCATCAGGATCTCAGAGGATGACTTAGGTAACTCTAAAAATTGTATTCCTAATAGAAAATAACAAATACCTGCAATAAATACGGATTTACGTATAAATGCTGCCTAGTATCTTGGAGTGTATATATATATATATATATATATATATGCATTAAATAACGTAGCAGAGTTAGAAGATTGCAAAGTTATCAATGACTCTGGTGTCTGCAAATTGATTCATTATATTAGTAACAAAGCCTGTAATTCACTTTGGGGGAAGAGAGATAGTCTTTGTGTGGGAGATTAGTATTACAGTAAGTAGTACTTTGGATCTTCTATTTTAATCATCCGTGAAAGAATGGAAAAAGTGTCCTGTGTTGTATTGTGTCATCATCTCTACAAGACTTAAAAGCCACGTTCCTAGAGCTCTTTTTAAAAGCATGAAATGAAGGGAAATGTCATGTTTGATGAAAATGTGTGATTAAGGCTGGGAGTTTATCTGGGAGACGCTGATTTTTTTTCTCTGTTTTCTCATCTTTGCAATAGGGATGAAGAGAGGAGTTTGCTTTTCATTCCAGTATTCTTGCTAGAGCATTTACCTGCTGGGCACCCTGATTCCCCCTCGGTGCAGGAGGTGCAGCCATAGCCCCTGTAGTGGGGCTCCTGCCCCGAGGGTACCACCTGCAGTGCCCTGACTGGGATGGGGCGAGGCACTGTCCTCTCCTTGGGCCACATGAACTGCAAGTCCCTCCTGGCCCTCATCCCAGTGCCCTGAGAACCACTTTGGCTTTGCTGCATGGGATCAGGGGAGCCATGCAGGGGCTTTCCTGGGGCAGGATTTCTGGGTGAAAGAAGCAGAGTGGAGAATGTACGTTTTTAAATTACTTCCCCATGCCAGCATGCCTGTATTCCATACGTCTTGCCAAAATGAGCTTTAAATAGTTCAGACAGTTTATACAGACTAATGAAATAAGTCAGTGTTGATGCTGGCACTCGAGCCACTTTGTTTCTAAAGGCTGTTCACTGAGATTGGAGCACTGCCATGACCCCACCACTGGCCTGAAATTATAATGGTGGGTAGTAAAGAGACAGCAGAAATAGGTCAGGAGGAGCATCTACCTGGGAAAACGAGTCAAAACCTTGTCTTAGTCTACAGCACGATTAGAGGAGTTTCATGCTATCTGTCTTTAAGGTCCCAAGTCAGGGAAGGAGATGGAAAGCTGGTCTTGGTATGGTCTGATGTGGCCATGGTGGCAGGTAAGCCCTCTTCAGGGGCATTTGGGGCAGTCAGGTCAGTGAGTGCATTTCTGGATTATTGTAAAATCTGAAAGTGGCGTTTTACTGTAAGTGTTTGATGAAAAAGAGAAAAGAGATATCCCAGAAGTCGGCCTGAATTTGGGAATGACAGTGTCTCTGCTGCAAGCCTAAGAAGTCAGAACAGCTTTGGCCAGGGACTTAGTTACCTGTCTTTAAATGAACTCCAACAAATTCTGAATTTCTGAAGTGTGCTCAAATATACATAGGATTTTTTCTAAAACCATCTGTCTGGGTCACTGTGAATATTTGGCTGCCTTCATTGTAGTGGTACTACATGCCACCTCATTTCGATGCTTATCCAAATGTTCTGGAAAAGATCCCTCCTGCAGGGCTGGCTAAAAGCCACTCTTCCTGCTCTTGTTTGCTCTAGTTGAGCCTGTGGTTGCAAGTCTAAAATAAGCATTCTGAAACCAGCTTTTCTTTTATCTGTAGTGAAGCTCATCTCTTCCGGTTAGAGTCAAAGGCTGCATGTCAACTTGTAAAACATGAACAAATTGAAGGTTGGCACCAGATTTCCAAGCAATATGGGTAAGGAAGGCTGAATATACCAACAGGCCATTTGTTGGTTTTCTAGTGAAGGTCTTCAGTTATGAAGAGCAGAACTTATTTCTGCTGATGTTGGTACTTGGTGGTGTTTATTTGCAAGCAGCAGCAGCAGGGTTGTAAAGCCATCTGTTTACAAATCACAGTTTTTGACATGGGCTTAATCACTCAACTCAAGAATGCAGTAACAAACTATTTACATTTCTGTGTCTGACAGAAATATGTGCTCCTTCCATTCCCTCACATTCCCTCCTTACTTGCTCAGCATCTCCTGTTCTACCAGAGTGTTCTACTGAAAATGCTCTAAAGCAGATCACTTAGCATTTTGCTTGGGGACTCAGAGCAAGGTATTTGCTCTTAAAAGCATGTCATTTGTCACTGGCAGCTGTCAGGTTTACCAGATGCTTTTGAAACGTGGTTTTTGAGCTGACTCCAGTATTCTGGCACTGCAGCTCTTGCAGAGCACACAGGTATAGTGCCCATGTTTCCCCCTGTTCATTTAGCACTTTCAAAACCTGTGTGTGCTACATTTTGCACATTTCCCTCCAGAGCTGCACTTGGTGCATATTCTTACAAGTATCTGGCTGCCTCTGGGTATACAAAACAGGATGAGAGTCACAACAATTTCTGTGTTCTGATCTCCATGGTGAATTTTCTCCCAAAGAGCCACAGGTAGGTGCTTGCACCACTTGAGGCTCTCAGTGACAATGGGAGTAGGTACTGGCTTCACATCCCACACTCTGCTAGTTCCAAGATTTTCTGAAGTTTTTTAACAAGTATTTTTAGATTAGCCAGCGGGCATCTAACACTACAAGCATGTTTCTGTGGAAGCAAAGGGTTCCTTTTAGCATATCTGTAGACAATGCAAAGATTTCGTGGATCTTACACTCTGTGCCTTGTGTTGAAGAATACTCGAAAACCTGCCTATGCCGTCTGTCCACAAAGTCTTAAAATTATATTTGGATTTACTTCTGGAACATACAACAGTGTGGAATAATTTAACTGGAATTGACCCACTGGCCTGAAAGTGCCACTTGCGTGGACTGACAATCAGCATTTTGATAATAGATCCTGTACTTGTATTAATTTCCCTCTCTCCTATTTATTGCCCTTAATTTCCTTCTCTTCTACCTAGAATCTGAAGGAATCTTTTGTTGAAATAGGTAGTGACCAGATGGCCATGAAGATGAGTCTTAACACTTAGATGGAGAATGGAGATGTCTAGTCCAAGAGCACTCTAGTCCAGCTGCCTCTAAAACCTGACTTAGTTCTTTTGATATTAGTAATAATAGAGTTTAATCACACTGGTATCTCATAATACCTCCATTTAATTATTTTATGTTAAGAGTAATAGTATTATACAGCTCCTTTACCAGAGCTATCACACCTTTAAAAATGTGGAACTTCTCTGCAATTTAGTGAAAAACAAGTTTGAAATCTCAACAATCATCATTCTCTGAGAAAATGAAATATTTTGTCAGAAATTTTGTCCATCAGCCCAGACCATGACAAGAGACTTCAAAGCTCCCATCTGTGTTTCTCTTGACATTAACTAATTGTGAATACAGTGATTTGTGCAAAAGCTGTTGTATGATGGCACTGGATTACCAATCTGGCTGATTGGGTGAGCAGTGACATTGGCTTGGAGGGAAAATGCACAAGTGCTTTCACAGACACAAGCCAAAATGGAATTCAGTCAAATAACTCACAAGAAAAAAAAAAGAGAGAAAGCAAAGAAAAACTGGAGGTGGAATGAAACATAATGCGAAAAGGAAGACCCCTATATTTCTGAGGTCGCCCAGGCTAGCAAGTATTATTCATTTGTGACAGAATCCATGTAGAAGCTGAGGAGGTGAAAAGACCAGAAAATACCTACTGTATGTGTCAATGTTTGCACCATTCAGTGTTGTTCCACTACAACAGACACTATAATGGACTGTATTATTTATGTCCTCCACAGCTGTGATCCCAGCAAAACAAATGCTATCCTTGAGTAAGCAGAATATTTATACTGTAGGTCCACACTAAGGATGGATAAAGACATATAGTGCTTTAAAGAATATTTGAACTTTTAAGTTCAGAATTTCTTTAAACAGTTTAAAATAAAAATAATTGTTTTCTTATGCCTCAGACCATTAGTTAGGTTTTTTTAAAAATCTCTTTCAGATTAATTTATTTCCCAATGGACAAAATGTGGGAAATGTCCCTAAGAAAAAGATCTTAATTAAATCAGTGATTTCATTGTATCCCCTGCTTTTTCTGCTGTTTATTAATGTTTTTCATTTTCAAGCTTTGGTCTCTCCCAGAGTCATCATCAGTGACTTGAGAGACTATTTTGAAGCAGAAGCACCAGCCTGCTTAGGCTCTCTGGTCTTCTCTCAAAGACCACAGAAGCAATGTGTGGCTTTCAAGTCTTATTGTTTTTACAGGTAGGAAATAGGTGAGGATTACTAACCACTATACACCTCTGAAAAAGTAACAGACAAAACAACCCTTCCTAAAAGGAGACTAACAAGTAAAGAAAAAAGCCAAACAGCTTAGAGGGATGGATAAAGCCTGGGAACCTCTTTCTGTGAGCAGACACACTTCCAGCTCAGATGTTACAAAGGACTCTCTTGTTTGAACTATCAGAGAACTGGATCAAACAGCACAGTCAGAAGGAAGAAAAGGAGCAGCAGGGCACAGCAGAAGATCAGATTTATGCAAGAACAGAATTGTGATGATGCATCAATGAAATGTAGTAACTTAAAAAGGGATTGCCTGGTGAAGGAAAAGAAAGATAACCAGGTAGCATCACTTAAAAATCCTCCATAATCCTCTGTGCTTCTTCATGTCCTGCAGGTACGGGTGTATGCTTCTTCCTGTATGGTAAAAGCAGAAGATTATGTTTTCTATCCCATATTTCTATCTTGTGGTGACAGGCTGGGATCCCACTCCAGCACAGCCCAGGGCCACCAGTCCCTGCTCCAGGGATGCTGTCAGAGCCTGGTCCCCAGCCCTGCCACAGCCTTGCCTGAACAAGAAAATTTGGGATTTTTTCTGGTTCAGTGAATGAATCACAGAACTCCTCTGGGCTTTGAAGGGGCCAGGACTTGGCCCATGGCACAGTTCCAGTCATCTACTCTATGGTGTAGCAGGTGATCAATTAAGCTCAAAACCAATGAGGATTTTTAGCACCTTTTTTCCATAATGGATTCTTGCTTTTAGAAAGATGTTCTCTTGAAATAGACACAGCCTGTAGCATGTATCAAATATGTTTTTCCAGCTAATCTCCAGTATCTGACTGCTGATATTGTCAAAGATAATCCAATATATATTAGTTGTCTTTTTGATATGCCATGATAGGGGAGTTTTGTAATCTTTCCTCTATATACCTAAAAGGGGTATGTTTTTCACTGCTGATTGAAATGCTCCCTGAATTCCAGAAATGCACTCATCAACATTTCAAGTGATGTGTTTATCTGAAGTAGTTTCCTTCTGATAATTTCATTTGATGAATCAAAAACACAGCTTTCAAATCCCTGCAAATCAAGACAAGAATTTTTGGAGAACATTTATAAAAGCAATATTGGGGTCAGATAATCTAGCCTTGATTCTTAGTGGATGTTTTATTTTCTTTTGATGGTGACACCTTATAGCAGCCCATTCAAATCCAAATCAACTTATTACAGTTCACTACCCAGCCAAAGATACAGCTGTGATGCTCGTGTGAAGAATATGGCCATTGAATCCAGCTGGCTTCAGCACACAGGGACCTCCATCAAGATTGCACAAAGGCAAAAATCTCTCAAAGCTTTTACCACTAAATTGTCAGCAAGAGAGTTGTCTTTTGTATTTTTTTATTTTTTTTTTGCCACTGGGAGCCAGCTTTTTGAACAAAGCTCAGTCTCTCCTTCCCCATGCTCTCAATCTTTTGCTTCCTCTCCCCTGCCATTGCTTCTACTCTGTTACGTCTTAAAAAACATCTTCCAGCATTTCCCACAGACTTTATTATACCAAAAGGAGGGAAAATAAACATTTAATCTAAAATATTTTATAGGTGCAGATAAATCTATGAATTTATTTGTAGTTTCCAGCAAAAATAAAATGCTTGGGATGGAGAATGAGCAATTGAAGACAGCAATCTTAGAATATTAAGCTAGAAATCTGAATTTACAGCCTGGTTTTCTGTAAACACAATTACTGAGATATGCAGGTTGATTTTATTAACTTCCAAAAAACTCCAAGGCAGATGGAAACAAAAAGGAAGTGCCATGAATTATTCTAGAAATTTTTTCATTTAACATTACTTAAAAACCTGACTAGCCCCCAGCAACTACTGATAAATTAAATTGTACTTAGAAAATGTTACAATACTCTTTCTAGCTGCTCTGTCAAAATAGATTTCAAGTTGCCAGGAAAGACAGACATTGCCCTTCCCACATACTCTGTCCTGCCTTCATGTGCTGAAAACCAAAGGAAAAGGTTTGCCAAGTTTTCCTTGAAAAGAAGGAACTTCAAGAGCAGCACTGTAGAGGAATCAGAAGAGCCTTCTGAACTGATGCTTTTTGTTATGAATTCTCTCTCCAGCCTAGTCCTGTGCTGAAATGATGCCATTTGTTTTCACCACCAAGCCAAGCACAGACAGGATGCCACACACACAGTCTGTGCTGAGGAATTTCTTCTGCTTTCATGTGCTTGCCATGCTGCCTTGCTAGATGTGGCTGTGATGCCAGCCCAAGGGTTTGCGTTTCTTTTTCTGCCTCTGCCAGGTCTCCTGGGCTCTCCCACAGCAGACTGGAGAATGAGGCAGCTGCCTGCACCCCTTTATGGTCAGCTGTCACCTTAGGGCAGGTTGCACTTGGTGCCTGTGGTCCCATCAGCCTTTCCAGCCTTTCCACCCAGTGTCACTCATCTGAATGGGCCTTCTGCACTTCAGGATACCCTTCCAAAAAATGCAACCCTTTCCTGCTAGGGAGCAGGGCAAGGGCAGAGCAGCCCAGTTGGTGCCATTGATGCCTCTGTTTAGCAAAGGGTGCCACGCTGTGGGTCTGCCACCACGAGCTGCCCAGGCACATCACCAGCTCCTGTCCCACCTCCCCTCGGGGACCAGAGCAGCACTGGTATCTGAGTCAAATTAGGGATGCCAGAAAGGCATCTTTAGTTAAAAAACATCTGGCACTTCACTATAAACATTTGTGTGCAAGAAAAAGCATTGTTTACTGTTGCAAATCCTTCTGGGGGTCTGTGTTCTGGCTATGCAGTGGCAATTCAGTCATGAGCCTGGAAATAATTTGTGGGATTATTTTTGGAAATGTCCAATTGTCTTATTATGCCAAGATTAAATAGGGTAACAGATGTAGTAATTAAAAATGAAAAAGTGACAGTTATTTTTGGCTCAAATTGATACTATTAACTGACACGGTAGATGGGCTTTTAAAGCCAAAAATATATGCAATAGCAGTCAGAATAGCTGTTATTTCCCTGCTGTTTGTGAAAGGCTTATGAATCATGTTCTACACCCAGCCAATGGCATACCTTTATTTCAGATGCTATTTAAATTACACCTAATTTAAATGAAGAGGTGGAACTAAGGAAATATCTGAAGGTTTTTTTCAGGCTTTGTCTGACATCAGAAGTCAGATGACTGCATATCTTGATTTCCAGAAGAACATATGTAACTAATTAATAAAATAACCAGGAACTGTACCCTGTGTTGACCTGTAAAAAGACCATATTGAATTTATAGTTGCAATGTCAGACTTAATTGGTTTTCCCATAAGATCAGTATTGAGGATGTACTTCTTTTGCTTTTTAATATTACAGAGTAGAAACTGGTCTCTTCTCACTGACCCATCATTTCCAGAGCATTGTATTAACATGTATCAGTAGCAACCACACCAAATTTTTTCTCACTTAAAATGAGAACAGTAGGATTTGACTCTCTTTCTTACATACTCCTAAATATAGCCCTAGAAATAAAAATCATTTAAAACTTCCACAACTATTAAGGCAGACCCTACAACTGGGGACATTCTGTGGCTATAAGGATTTGACTGAGGACTGTGTATCTCTGAGCTCATTTGCACTAGACTCACTGCAAGCCTTAGAAAAGTACATTAACTTTTAGAAAAGATAATCATGATATTAATTTATCTCCTTCATCTATAATGCCAGGTAATGCAGTTTGGCAAGCATCACTTATAACTAGAATTATTCTCCCCTGGGAAGCTATAAATGACTGCTCTTCATCCAAATATGTTTTGCCTCTATGCACAGAGACGCACAGGCTATCTTCCAGCTTAAATCAATATTGTGATCAACTCTAAATCCAATTAAAGCATATTTGCTTGGCATTTCAGATGGTGAAGTAATGATCTTCCCCAAGTCCAGCAGGACACCAGGGAGGTGCAGAGGACAGCTGGGGAGCCTGGACTGCACAGCCTCTCCTGGAGCTGTCAGGGTCACTTCATCAGCACTGGAGCATGGTGGGCAATGCCTGTTTTGGCTGGAAGAGAGCCAGGTGCTGGGGATGAAAGCTTTCCTGGCACCAACATCAGAGAGTTGCAGCACTACAGATTTTCCTTGAGCAGAGACACAAGCAGGCAGTGGGAATTTATTGTGGAGCCTTTGCAGCCTCCACTGGGGGAAATGTGCTGCAGATCAAGCCCTTGACTTTCCTGGCCATTCTCTGCTCTTGCAGGTCCACTGGAGTAGAGATGCTCTGTTCCTGTAGTGGCTGCTTCCACTGCCCACACTTTGGCAGGGCTGCTTGACTTAATTTTAAATATTTATTGGACATTTAGTCTAATGCCCACTACTTGGGAAATGTCTCATATGATGGGTGTTAAAGTAAAGGTCATTTTTTTTTTTTGCAAGAGGTTGGCCTAAAAAAAGCAGTCTCCAGCTGTTCATTGCTGGGAACACACATTTATGACATTCCCCTCAGAATGACATTTCTGCAGTACAGTATTCAAGTGAGGTGTATGCTTTGGACATTGCAAGGCAGCTCAACTAATTTGCTTTGAAAAGTAGACAGTAAATGAGAATTAATTTTTGATAAACATTTGAAAATTTTCTATATGGATGGAACACTAGTGATACAAGAATGAATACTTGATGTCTCCTTCAGGATGGATTGGAGAAGCTCAGTTAGAAAGTTTGCATAGAAATCAATCATTTCCAATTCTACATAAACACTTTCACGAATTCTGTGTTCTGCAAAATCAGGGGAGTAAGCACATTTGTTACCATTAGTCACACACACAGCACTCTGCAATATTATCTGTGATTCTTTGTGTCAGAGCAATAGCTTCAGCTCAAAATGCAGATCACGCACCACAGACTTTATTTATGGCCTTTATCCCTGCTTCCTTGCAGACAGCAGGGCTGGATGGACAAAATGTTAAAAGAAGTATCAGAAATCTCTGGAAGGCTTAGGAGAGCAGCTAGAGTCTTTTTTCTGAAAATCCTCTTATGCTTATGTTTCCACAATTGTAATGGGCTTTTTAAAAAGTGTCCGAAGTCCAATTTTCAGAGGTAAATGGCTGGAGTAGGTTATTGTACAGCTGTACTAACAGCATTAACTGAGCAAGTCCCAAAGTGTATGCAGCCAAAGTGAGTAGGGAGGCATTTCAGTGGCAAATGCTGAAGGAGTGTCTGGCACCTGACATTTTGTCTCAACTATCTGTCCCATGCTCTGCAGCTCACCTTCAATAACCACCTGGCAGAGGAAAGAAGTGTGACCCTGAGGATTTAAACAAAACGGTCAAAGCTTGATTTTCTACTCTTTTGTACATCCTGTGATGATCTATGGCTCTCCAGAAGAAGGGCGAAGTTGCTCTGAAATGCAGCCTTCCTTGAGAAGAAGAGCTTTACTCCAATTTTGTTTCCCTGGTGTAGAACGTAAATCACTGCATGGCCAACAAGGTGAGTTCTCCAAGCAGACTTGTCCTCTCTTGCTGCCATTCTGTTTAAAGCCCCTTTCACAGCTTAAGCTGTGAATTAAATCTAGGGCAGGTCTGCTGCAGAAGGTGGATGTCTCGGGGAGCTGAGCCACAGCTGTGTGCTGCAGGCCAGCCCGAGTTCCTGATGTGCACACAGCACTTTGCCAGGCACTCAAAGGTACACGTTTCAGAGGCTTGTTTCCCAGTTTCCTCAGAGCAGAAATTATAATGGTGTTTTTAAAAGATATCTGTGTCTCTAGATATTGCCTACATAGCCTTTCTTATAATTAGAGATCTGTAATTATGTACTTAATGATGACACCCCCTCTGTCTGATGATAAATATATTTTTCCATAATAGCACTTAAACATTGTATATTTACTAATCAAAAGGAGATTTGCAGTGCAAGTGAAGATTTACAAATTAATTATACCATATCTTCAATTATACCATAAATAATCTGGATCATTTCCCAAGAAATTATATTAGAGCTCTTGTAAAGGCACTTACCCTGGGTGCCTGCAATGGCCAACATCTCGTGCTTACTCTGACAGTGTAAGAAATCCAAACTGCTAAGTTTTCATTACTACTGCCTCTGAAGTAACTGCAGTGCACTTAAAATAGATGTACAATTCATGAAAATGAATCATTAAAAGGCATTGAGTTGAATTGTGCCTGGCAGATGTTGTCACAAACATTGCTGAAATACTTAAACACTTCTTCCAGCAAGTGACGATAGGATGCTTGGCAGCAAAATTATGCCATACCCAGGGAAGTAATGCTTTTCATGCTAATGCAAGGCTTCATAAACAACCTTATGGAACTCTACTGCAGAGTTGGGAGGGTGCTCCTTCCTCTTTCTATCTGTTGGATAACTCTTGGTCAAGGCTACATCATTCTACCCATGGTGATCCCACACCTTAGCCCTGGAAAAATGAGAAGTTGCAGCCTGACCTGAACTGTTCTCCATCCCCTGGGCTCTGTGTGCAGCCCTCCCTGCTCACCCATGGCTCTGGTGCACAGGGTTCATCTGCCTCTCTCACCTAGAACCAGCTGGATAGGGTTAAATTTTAGCCACACGAACCTGAGTGGGGCAGAGGAGGAAATCCTGGACAGCAATAAAGAATGGCTTGGTTTAAGATGACCAATGCCTTGAAACCAAGGTTCTGAAAAACATGGTAATTTTCTGCATCCTTCCTGCTGAAGAGCTGGGTCAACTCCAAAAAATGCTTTGTCAAGTATTGTACTTGGGTGATATGCAACGGCATGTTTGCATCATATCCTTGGATGCAGACATTATTTTAAGAGGACTTGAAAATGGGCAGGCTCTCCAAGACACAGTTGTAAGCTTGATTGAACCCCAGTTTTGGTGAGTTCATTTCAGTGTTTGAACATGGCAGGTCCACACCAGATTCTTCTTCATGTCCCACATGGTAAACGCCTCAGCTATCTTCCTGTGATCCAGGGAAAGCACACCGATGGGCAATTCCACTCACATGACACAAAAAGTAATTTTAATTTTTTTCCCCTCATTAATATTTCCCCAAATAATACTAGTGTGTGTAGGAGCGAGTTGGAGGCTTATTTTAACTTCTGGAGGAAGATGGCCTTATCAGATTCTTCAACAATTGAATAAAGCATGTGGTCTCCCAGCTTACATGGAATTCGAATAAGATCCGTGCTAATGCTGATGGTTTAAAAGCACCTAAACATACTTTGACAGATGATTTGTTTTCTGTGTGTAACTGAAAGAAGTGCATCCTGGTAGAGGAGTGTATCAGTTCCAGCCTAGCTAATGGGCTTAGTTTTCTTTCTGTACTGCTGAAGTTATACGAAAGTGCCTGCCTGAAGGAGGCATATTGATGAAATTTTGCTTCAGCTCTGAGCACTGAGAAGCTTAATCACTTGGATCTCTCACCCACTGCAGGGTCTGCCTGAAGGCCAGGCTCTTGGCTGCTCTCAGCTCAGCTCTCAGCACCTGCTGATCTATGGCAGCCTGGTGGGCTAGCCAGGGAACCACTGAGTGGTTGGGCTGCCCAAAATATTTGTTCTTGCATCATCCATGCATGATGGGGAGCTGACCTTTGAACTGACCATCTCTCTTATGATGGATACCCTCTGTGGCTGAATCTCACTGTGTTCATGTGACTTCAAAGATTCAATTGTTCTTGCTATGGTATCAGTCATTCCTTCTGCCTCAGGGTTAGTAAGCTTTCTGAGGACTTGGAAACACTCCTCATCTGACATTTTCTATTGTAGCAATTCAGAACGTGGACACCCTACTTTGCAGTACTTTACACTATTAATTTTGTCCATTTCTGGTGCACAAATGGTAAGAGACCTTCTATAGTACATCATCTCTAAGCAGTGTAACCAGTGCTTCACAGATCCTTTGCACTTTGTTTTTCCTTCTGAAAGGAAGGATGAAAGGTCTGCTCTGTTTCCTGGGTTATGAATCTCTGCAGAGCACGTCTCAGTAACTCCCTAAAGCTTTCTTCCTTCTCAGAGTTATTGCTGCCATGCTCTTTTACATAACACCATTCAAAAGCAGGTTTCTTCCACGTGAGCACATAGTCCTGTGTCCCATCACCCTCCTCCATGGTTTCACTAATATCCACCAGCATGACTGCTTTTTGAAAGCTCTGTGGCACCTGGCAGCTTGTGCCCACATGAGATGTGTCTCTGGGCTCATTGCACATGTGTGATTGCCACAGCTGGTGGTGGGACACAGCTCTGGGTAAACCCAAGTCCCCAAGGTAAATCCACATCTAATGGGGCAGCCAAGGCTTGAGATCAGCAAAGCAGCATTTACTTTCTCTCTTCTTACCTATGGGCATGTCTTGTCTGGAGCCTCTTCTGAAGGTAAGAAGGTGAAATTGTGGCAGCCTGGAAACATTTGAGGAGTAAGAATATGTGATACCACAAAATGGCTCTTTCATTCTATTGCTGAGCACACATTAACCTAATTTAAAATTCCAGTACTGCATATGTCATGTATGCTGATGTCTTTTTGCTTTTTAACTGAGCCCTTCTTTCCTTGTAAAACTGGCAGTAAGGATATCTGTTGAAGGATTGGTTGGTGTCTTAAGCCTATCAAGACAAGCCAGCCATCTATTTACGTTAAAAGATTGAAAAGTTCCTCTCATTATTGACACTCTGTAAGTTCTCCAGAGAACAAAGGAATTAGAGAGCACTTTTGTTTTCCTGAACATAAAAAACAGTAAAGATTTTAAGAGACAGTATTTTCTTTCTGGCTTTTGTTGTTGTTGTTTTGTTTGTTTGTTTTTCAGGGAAGGACATATATTTTTACCAATTTTAGTCAAGAAAAAACATGAAGGTGTTAGAGACTTCAAAGTCACTCCTGAAGGAATAACTAGCTCTTCAGAGGGCTGGAACACAAGGCAGCACCCTGGGATATATTCTGGTTTCAGGAAAATTTGCTGGTTGCTGTTATCAGCATAAAAAAGAGCCCTAAAACATTGTTCCTGTGCCTTATGCAATACCATATCAAGTTCTGCTTTGCAATTCAGAGTCCTAACTCCAACTTCATTTCCATGTGAGGGTCAATTTAAGATTTTTGTAAGAAAACGGACATCCATGTTTTACAGTTGCCCCATTACTTGTTTTTGGTGGTATTCACCACCATGTGAAAGCCCCAGCTCCAAATTCCTGTTCTCTCTTAGCAAACACTTGCAGATGAAGCATGTTCTTTCTCCTTGTTGAGAGCCAGAGCACATATTTGGCTTGCTCAGCATTTGGCTGCTGGTGCCAGAGGAACAAACCCCTCCCCAGAGAGGGGAAAGAAGCATCAGGGCTGGAGACCCACTGGCCAGCCTGGTGGAGAACACATATTAGCCAAGTGTGCAAACAGTTCAGAGCAGGAGCTGTTATTTCATGACCTGCATTAAGTCTAGAATGTAATTACCACTGAACAAATAGCACTAACAATAACAGTGTACTGCTGTACTGATAGCTTTATGCTTCTCTTTGCATTGTGCTGCACTGTAGACCTTACCCTGGTTTTAAACCACGAACCCTGATTATTAAAGCACACAGAGAGGAATTATACCCTCCTACATGGTCTATGCTGCAAACAGGGTGACTGCCCCAGGTGCCTTGGTAATGGCATTGTGCAACACACAAATGCCTTTAATCATCCCAGCCCTGCTCTCACAGCGTCTTGTTTAGACTACTTAAAATAACCTACCCAAATTATGAATCTTTGCATAAGAAATGATATGTGTTTCAAAACACAATGAGACACATTCTGCACAAAGGTTGGTTGGGAAGTGGGAGTGAGCCTTTGTGCAAGAGGCAATTCAGCAGAGAACTCACATTGTCTTTAACACTGCAATTAACCTAAAACATTGCCCTTGTAAATAAAAAGATTTGCAGTGTGGCCGCTGCTGTGGAAAGCTTGTGATGAAACATTTAGGACAGTGCTTTCTGAATGCGACTAATTTTCAGAAGGCATATCAAAGTTTCATGGGGCACTAATTTAATCACAGATGATGAATGATTTTATTTTTATGTTGGGCTTTAACAAGGCTGGATGAATGTGGGGTAGCTTAACGAGCGTGTGTCAAGGGCCGCCTGAATCACAGTTTTTGGAGAGCTGCTTCCCTCCAGCTGAGCACATCGTGTCAGCCTTATCGGGGCTCTGAGCCTCATGCTGCCTTCACAGCTGAACCCAAATGCAGGGAAACCTGGCAATTATGAGAGAACTTCACAACCAGCGGCACAGCCTTTGGATAAATCCTCATTATCTACCTCTACCCTGCTCCTGGCCCAGTCTCTCCAGGCACAGAAGAAATAAAGAGGGACATAAAAAGAAGCAGAGATGTGCTTCTGTGAGGTGCTGGTTGTACTTTTTGTATTGCCAGGTTGTCCTCACGCCCCACAGAACTGGCTCAGCTGTGGAGGGCAGTGTGATGGTGGGAGTTTGCAGGGACAGTCCAAGGTGCAGCAACAGCACAGCTGCTGCTGACACCCCCCACTGCTCCAGCGTTTTCATCATTGTGCTGCAAAAGATCTGCTCTTCCAGCCTCATCTAAAAGTTCAGGAAAGTAGAAAAAAGTTTTCATGTAAAATTGCAGGAGAGACAGTGATGTAGGGTGATGCATGTAAAAAGCCAAAAGACAGTATCATGGATCCCTTTTCTTGGGATCAGATGAAGACTACATAGAAAATTCATGCATGTCGTATTTCTCCATCCAACAAACAATGACAATTTAATCATGGTCTGCAGTGAGTGGCTGGATTCCAGCACTAGTCTGTTCCCCAAACCTGAGCCCCAGGACCGCCTGTGCTGCACAGCTGCCTGGCAGTGTGAACACAGACATAGCAGAACCTCATCCTTCTCTTTCTTCTGACCCTTTCCAGCAGGCGGAGCACTCTTTCAGCAGCAGAAGTGTTACCCAGAAGCTGCAGGAGCATCAGCCTTGCTCAGGGCAGGATGAAGCTGGCCCTGCCAGTCTGCCTTGCTCAGGGTCAGCCACCGTGGCATGGGGTGCAAAGTGGGGCTGCTCCCCCAGGGCTGTGCAGGAGGGCAGGGACACATCCTGCTCAGACCCCCGTGCTGACATTGGGCTGCCTGCACTGGGAAAGGGCACAACACACCAGGATGGTGCTGGGAAGGGAAGGGAAGGGAAGGGGCGAATGTATTGCATCAGCTCTGGAGTCACAAGTTTGCAGAGCAGAGGAGTGGTGGCTCTTTTGCATGCTGTGAATTTCCAGCACTGCTTCATTGCTTCAAATATTTTTCTGTTGTGCTTGTGCCAAATCAGTTACAGCATCCAGCAGCTGTGCTGGTGTGTTTTGACTGAAGAGACACCACTTGATTTCAGCATAAAGTAACTCATTATCAACACATTCACCCAAATTCACATTTAGGATCTTCAGAAATTATTACCATTATATCAAGCTACATGTTTAAAGCTTTGCAGCTAATTAATATGCACTGATTAATATGCAGCCCAGACTCAGCCTCAGGTATTGGGAAAGTTTCTGATGTAATAAAGCTACAAGGAGAGTGACAGAGACATATTACCTCACCAGATGGCACAGTTTGTTAAAACAAACCAACGCATTTCTAAGAGTGTCCTAATCTCTACTTGAAACACATTTTAATTTAAAATTGAGGGATATTTACATAAATCAGGTTCCAAGAACACATATTTCACAAGTTAGATAAAGGCAGTTCTGTTTTAAGGCAATAGAAGGTGGGAAAACACAAACTAGTAAAAAACATTCTCAATGATGGAATTTCAAGTATAACGGTAGTTTATGAGTAATTTAGATTGTTATGGAAAGCTTTCCTCTGGAGGGTGACAGTACAGTCTGTGTTCAAGAGTCATCAGCACAACTGAGGTACAGCATTGTGTGAATAACAATTAATCTGATTGGAAAACAAACATTTTATTTTGGAGGACTGAATCCATTAGGGTTTTATTAAACTTCATAGTTCACCCTTGGAATGGAAACACTATTCTGTAATGAGATCCTGAATATGCTGGAAAATAAAGAAGACAAAATGTATTTTTTAGGATTATAATCTGATTAGTCCAGTTGCTGTCTGTAAAAATTAGCGTGTCTTGATAAATTCACTGTTGGAAGTAAAAAAATGTTGCTGGATCTCTGGATGCCGTGGAAGTAGGTAACAAACTCAAAGGTGGATGTAGGTGGTTTCTCTGATTCTCTCCTGCGTTGTTCAAGCCAATCCTTGGATTTTTACCCTTTTTTAAATTTACTAATCTGAGGCCATCTTAAAGCAATATGGGTGCCTAAATCTTTGTTGCTCCATGACCCAGGAAGGATGAGCAGACATCAGCATCACACTCTGGCTCTCCACACCTCTGTCAGGAGACTCGGGCAGTCTGCCCTGCCTGCACTGGGCTCCCCAAGGGAACATCACCTCTTCTGCTGGGCTGGCACCCCAATCCTGCAGCATCTCCTGCAGCCTTTCCCACAGCTGTGTCTCTCCAACAGAGAAACAGGGAGGGTGACAGAGATAATGCCTCTTCCTCCAAAAAGGGAGAAGAAGGTGGTTGTGATGGTGTTGGGTGACAAAGTGAAAGATGTGGGAGAAGGTCTGTTTTCCAGCCTGCCCAGAGTT
The DNA here is from genome assembly GCF_052056855.1 of Sturnus vulgaris. Classification (NCBI taxonomy): domain Eukaryota; kingdom Metazoa; phylum Chordata; class Aves; order Passeriformes; family Sturnidae; genus Sturnus; species Sturnus vulgaris. The sequence goes on from NC_142247.1 coordinate 59,811,146, forward strand.
TGCTGGCCTGTCACCTTTGTTCAGCTCTGATATTTTGGCTTGCTGTGTGTACAAAGTTTCCCTCTGATGTCCTCTCTCTGTTCTCACACAAAAGGTAAGAGACTTCTTCTTGCCTCATTTTTTTTTCATTTCTTTCTCCCATTTCCCCTCACCTCTCATGTTTCATCCTTCAGCTGCCCATCTCTTAGAGTAAGAGCTATCTTGACTCTTTCTGACATCTTTGACTTTCATGGGGGACATTTAGCACCTTCATACTGCAGAAAAGAAGAAGAGTGAGTGTTTTATACTGTTTTGCTGAGAGGCAAACCACATGAGACATAGTTAAGGAATATTTTGATTTAGAAACCTTTTTCACTGTAGATAAATTGCAATATTTTATGTTCTCCACAAAGAAACAATGAACAGAAGGATAATTCAAAGAGCTGACATTGCCATCCTGAAGTCTTTCTTGTGGAAAGACACAGCTCCTAAAGAGAAATTTTAGTGACCAGGAGGAGTCAGATGAACTTAACCAGTCTCTACTTCCATCAATATTATGAACAATTGGAAAAGATTAATGGGAGAATTTTAACGTCATTGACAGGGGTCTCACTGAGTTTTGTTCTTGATTCCTTGATTAATTCCTGACATTTTTTAAAATATGAAATATAAAATACATTAACAGTCTTTGACTGGAGCCAGAAACAGTCAGAAATTCAGAAATAAATGGTATTTTGGAGACAAGCAAGGTGTTGCCACTTACTGAATAACACAGGTAACTTTTTACTGCCCCTCACATTTATGACCTCCTCTTCCTCCAGCAACTCAGCATCTTGGCTGTACTAAACCTACTTTTCATTTTAAAGATATTTCTTACATATTTTTACGTTTTTTCTCAAATATTTAGATTCAGAATCAGAACATTCATTTGCTGACCACACTTTACTTCCTTGAGGTGTTATGCTCAGGTACCATTATTTTTTGACCTGGACAATAGGCAGATATCCCAAACATCTGCAATTCATGGGCCTCATAAAACTCATTTATTTTGAAAGACAGTGAAAGAAAAAGAAAAGTCTAAACCAAAGCAGGTGAGTTCAAAGGTAGCTCGCCTGTTACCAGCTCAACCCTCCTCTTAGTCTGTTCACATCAGTCATACAAGCTATACCTGTTTAAATAAAACATGGACAAGTATTCACAGTAGGGTGTATCTGACAAATTCACTTTCCCATATTCTCAGTAGTTCTTATAAGCATCAAAAGGAAAAAAACCCACCTATTTAGTGTGCTTTAAAAGCATCTAGGGATTTAGAAACCCTTCCTCTCTGCTCTCTTTTTTCTATATTATTTACATCTGAAAAAAACAAGTCCCAAAAAACCCCAGAAAACAAATTATCAAAAAGTGAGATAAGGTATTAAGTTTATTCAGGAGCTCAGAATTATTTCAGAGAGCTGCTTTTCACTCCTGTGAAATGCATATGTATAAGTTTTAAGTCAATATGTTTTGCTAGCACTGTTAAGCTAGAAAGCTGACTGCTATCCCTTGTAGCTAAATGCCAGGTAAATAAACAACCAACTGGCTTAAGCAAATAAAGTAAATAGTGTTTGTGGGCAGGTAGTTTTGTTCAGCATGTGGCATATAAATGCTTATTAATGCTGTTAACCTGGAGAAATGCTGAGGTAAAGGAAGAGATTACAGCAAATGTACAGATTAAAACAGAAACTTTTGTCAAAAACAATGTTCATAGAAGCAAATAGTAAACAACCACATGAGTTCACTGAAGCCAAATGCTCCCATTTAATAAATGAAATGCTTCATTAATCCTCCCTGACAGAAGTAATGCTTGGAATGGAGAACAGATCCAAGAGAAAATATTTTTCAAAGTCACATCCCATGAGTGCCTGGAAGCCTGGGCAGGAACCACAGCTGCTCCCAGGTGAGGAGGGGTACAATGAAGGCAGCCCCTCGCAGCTCTTGCTCTTGTAACTCCTGCCTGCTGCCAAAATATTTGGGGCTGATAACAGAGCAACTGGAGGAACTATCAGTTGTGTGGGTTGCTGTGATCAATAGCTGCCTTAGAGATGGTCCTAGTCCCTGAATGCTGTGCACCAGCTGTGATCCAGATGCCAAAAATGTGTCATGACAGAGCTGTCCCCGTGCTGTGTCCTACACTAACACATTCTCTATTGTGGCACTTGCTTTGAGGGTTGCCCAGAAGCAAGGCACAAGGTGGTGGCAAATCCCTGTACTTCAAATGAGCCCTCCAGCACTGGATGCCTTTCTGCAGGAGCACGTGGAGTTCTGTGACCAGCTGCATGTCTCATCTTTACCCTAAAACAATGTCTTTCCATTTGTCAGGATTAGGTCTTGAGACACACGTGGCCTATGCAGTTAGATTAATCCTCTAACATCCCAGCACGATGGAGGTGCCAGGCATAGGACAGCACTTGGACAGAAATCCATCCACACGTGGCACTGCTGTCTGAAGGTGCATCTCATCACCTGAGCCTCAGCTGTGGCACTGCTCTGGTGTTTGCTGGCCATGTCCAGCTCTAGTGCTAGGAGCAGCACTCTGTTTTTTCTTTAGCAAACAGCTTTACACAGCATTGGCTTGGCCCCCATGCCTTGGGGCTCTCAGCTTGCCCAGAGCATCACAACATCCCTGCATGAAGCCTAAGGCACTGTGCACAGCAGCTGGCACAGAAGGCCAAGGCATGGCTTGCCACCATCATCACTGCAGTGTCTTCCCACTGAATTGCTCATCAGCTTCCCAGATGCTGTGCCTCAAGCTGCTTCATGTCCCCTCACATGAGCTAGAGGACAAAGAGCTGCCTCGACTGAGGCAGTCCATGGCACCTCTGAAACAACTCATGGTGTGGCAAACTCTCCTTCTCTCTTCTGCCTGGCCCTTGTCAGGGCATCTTGTCTTCAGGGCTACTGTCCCTTTGTGAAGTTAGATTGAAAGTGAGCAGATGGTCTGGTAGTGTCTGGGGTGGGAAAATGACATGCATAAAGCCTGCATTAGAAAAATCAAGCTTAAAATAGATGGGCTCAAAGCCAAGATACTCCTTTGCACACACTTCTTCCCCAGGGCAGAGGAGGAAAGTGCAGAGATGTGACAGATGCCAGTAACTTTGCTTCATGTATTTCTGGAAGCAGATTAAATACTGCAATGAGAACAACAAAGAACTTGAACTAAACATTTAAGTCTTCTACCTTCCCAGGAGATGGGCCAAGAGAGCACCATAAGGAGAGATCTGGGATAGAACAGGCCACACACCTTCCCTTTTGTCAGCATGGAAAGCATGGGGTGTTTCTGTACAGAAGATGCAAGATCAGCAATGAGTTTTTCTCCTAGCACAGGGAGCTTTAGGAGAAAAAAAAGTCAAAAAATGAGCAGAGTCCTGGACTATTGGCTGAAAAATGGATCAGAGTAAGTTGTTTCAAGGATACAGCTCAACTGAGGATCCCAGGGAAAAAGATTTTTAAAAGTAAGGTGAGGGAAAAAAAGAGTGTTTGAAAGATAGCTGTGATCCAGATCACTGGGAGAAGGTGGGGAGAGGAGCTGCAGACCCCATCCTCAACCAGCAGCTGGTCAAGCTCCTGCCCACACTGTGGTGTGTTATGGTGTCCCAAAGCAAACGTGGAAATGTCAGGGGAATGCTTTTCTTTTTGGTTGAAGGGAGTTTTGGTAGATTCACTGACTTCTTACACATTTTGTACAGGTGAGTGAAAAGTAATACAGATCTCACCAGAAACCTTGGTGCCAGTGTTGAATTTGCAGCACAGGAGAGCTAATGCCATATGGCAGCTGAGGTTCATCTTGAGCTTGAAGTATTTTTGGGGTGAAGAGAGCACTGAGCTGGTCAGTGCTGCAGGAACTGAGTTGCACTGAGTCCGTCTGAGTCTGGCAGCTACATTTTTTACTTTGTGCTACAACATGCAAAGAGAATTTGCTTTGCCTTCTGATGTTTATTTTAATTTTACATGTGTTCACAACTCACAGGAGAAAATGACAAATTGAGAAAATATTTGTTTTCACAAAACCAAGAGACTGTTGCAGCAGACAGACAGACAAGCACAGTGTAAGTGCCAAAGTCTGAGCTTTTCTATACAGTGTGTCATGTACATGATCAGTTTTACCTGCCTAAAGGACAACGGAAATTCAGTACATATGCTGCCGTAATGAATGCAGTGTCTCTGCACAAGGATTTCTTGTTGCATCCCACTGCAGTTTTTTGGAACACCACCCAAAAGGGAGGCTGAAATCATCAGCCACATTTCATTTGGCCACGCCAACTGAATCTAAACAAATTGAAAAATGACCTGCCTGTAACACTTTGAGGCATACAGCAGAAAATAACTCTGAAATAGCTGCTTATGTTCAGTGCAGAAAGATTTATTTCTGATCTCTGAGCTTGAGCAGCAGAGGTAAATAGAAACACCTGTAAACAATTACCTGTCATGCCCCACTGCCCCCGTGTGAAAAAACAAGAATAGGCATTGCTTGGAGTGGAGTTGGTCTAGCAAATGATGAGGAAAATGGAATGTTTTCTCTCAAAAAGCAGCAAATTAAGAGGAGCTGCTACATCTGAAATTATGTTTGCCTGAAAGGTCCTGAAAGCTTTTGACAAAAGGCCCATGAGTCTAGCATTTGCTTTCTCTCCTGTGGTGCAACATGAGCCACTTTGCTCTTTAATTCTTACTTCAAGAGGGATTTTGTTGGTGAAACAAACTGACCTATTTTACAAATGGCTTTAAAGGCTCTGCACTGATGTATAGCCAAAATGGAGAAGAGCTCTGTATAGTAGTTTGGCTAACTGTCTTTTTACTTAATTGTCATCTATTTATTTAAGTTGGGGGGGTATTTTGTTTGTTTTGTGTTTAATAATGGATTTTTCTGCAATAATATTATACATTCCATGTAAATCTCTGAAAAAGCAGACCTTAAAGATGTTTGCTTGTAATACCAAGTTATTTAGGTCCATGATTTGCTACCAGTAACTGGCAGTGTGATTTCCAAACATGGACAATGCCAAGGTTCCCTGGTCCATGCCATCCTAGCTCTCCTAGACAAACACAGCACAGCACATCTTGCCTGAAGCATTTCTCTGGTTCCACTATGACTTTAGCACAGTTTCCATCTAAACATGACCTCTATCTTTCCTATTTTCTCTCAACTCCTGAGCCCATTGACTGGTTTAGCCTCCGTGAGATAGAGGGCTGGAAGCCTCAAAGATCAATTTTCGCTGTGGATTCTGTGCAAACTGGTGGGAAGGTGTTTACAGAGCCTTTTAAAAAGACAGCTTTTAGTGCTTCCACCAAGAAAAGAGGTCAGAAGACTTTGGTATTTCCCATTGCTTGCCAGCCCCTAGATAATCAAGCAGTAAGTGCAAGGCCCCAGATTTAGTTTGGTCTAACCACAGCCCACGTTCTGTCCTGCCAAGTGGGAATGCCACAGACAACAAGAGAGGAATGGGGATTACTTAAGGAAGAAGGATGTTCAGGGGACAAAGGAACTGCATTAGTAGGACAATATGTCCTACTGGCTTGGCTCCCCACAGATCTGCTTTTCAGGATATTTTTTCATTTTCTGTCTCACATTTCTGTAAGTCCCTGCAGGCAGCAGTTGGTCCTTGGAAGATGTGATGACAAGGAGAAAGCTCTTCAGTACCTATAGAGAAGGTAGAAGTGAAAATACACCTCCCAGGATCTCACCCTGGGCTGAAAGGAATTGTAAAAGTACTGTTCCCACATCCACACTGGCTACTGGAAATAGAGTACAAGTACAGGATCCTGCCCTGGCAGTCTATAAAAGCAGAAGGAAAAGAATAAGCCCTGAGGGGGAAAGTCAGGAGCACTCAGTGCCTGGGAGCTCTGTGGTTATCCATGAGGGAATGGTCTGCATGGTCAACACGTGGTTTCACAGAAATCTCCTCCTGAGGGATTGCCAGGATCTGGCTAGGAAAGACAAGGTGTTGTTGTTTTTGCTGTACCTTGGTGCTGTCACAGCAGCTCTCCATCACTCAGCAGCCCCTCTGCTCCCCACCAGGCCACTCCCATCCATGAGCAGAGTGCCTGGCATTTGCTACCACATGCCTGTCCTTTTCTCCTGGCTTATATATAAGCTCTCTTGACCTCAACACTGGTATGACATATAGACAAGTTATATAAAAACTCACGAAGTGCATTTTTTCAGATCACAGGTACCCTATATTTAATAGTCTAATATTTGAAGACAGTGGCTGGATTCAGCATGGGGTCAGTTCTCCTTTGAGGGGATTACATTTTATGCCCTTCTGCTGCCTCCCTAAGCAAGAATTCACATATTTCTTGTTTGAATGCTTTGTTTTTGTTATGAGATGTAGAAAAAAGCAAGACCCAAAGTGGCCTCAGCACATAAGACTGAGTACAATGCTTCCATTTTGTTGTGCCACCAGATCACAGAGTGGAAATTCAGGCACTGGAATTGTATAACTGTTAATTGCTTATTCCAGCTTTAAAATCTGGTTCTTTAATGTGGTATACAGTAAAATAGTCTTAGTACTGTGTGCATTATTTGAAATACCTTCAGATATTTTGAGATGTTTTCCACAATAAACTTGTATTTAGGCAGCACAGCAACACCCAGTCTGAGTATGCTGAAGATGAGGCTTATCTTGTCCCTTTTCGGTGCTGTTCAGGCTGTGTGACTGAGCACAGGGAAAAAAAAATCAAGAAGGGTTCCAAAATGGGGTTGGGAAATGTTGATGCTTTTAGGGTCTCAGATGGATCTTCAGACTCCCTAAAACTGCCTCTGAGCTCCCAAGGTTGCTGGACCACAGCCCAAAAGAAACACCAAAACAAGGCTCCTTATCGAGATGTCTTTATTTACTCAGGAATCTCTATGAAACATTGGGAAAAAAAGCATGTACATAATTCATTCCAAAGTGCATTTGGGATGTGTGGTCCTGTCAAAGCAATATCAGGAACACATGGACTAAACCACTTCCCTGTCTGCTCCTGCAGGATCAGATTTGATCCCTGGCACTGGCAAGCTGGTATGTGAATTTTACAGATCCATGAGAATAAATTTATCTTAGTCACTTCTCACCAGTTTCCCACCAAAAACCAAAAGTACATTAATTATTTGAGTGTCAAGCAGTCAGATGCTGTACCTCAGCTATTCCAGGAGAAAATTAGAAGCACAGAGGAGCAAACAATATGCCAGGGAAGCTATGATTGCAGTGTGATCTGAAGGATAACTTTAGTAATGCAAGTGTTTCTTTGCTGGATGACTCATGGAAGGAAGCAGGGGCTGGAGCTGCTGAAAAAAGAGCTTGCTCCTTGGGAACACGAGCGAAGGTCAAGGATCAACTGTGTAAAACCAACTTTTTGTTTGACGTTAATAATCTTTAGGAAATGGATGGAGTGAGAGCAAATGTCAGCTCCAGTAATGACTATGTAACTTTGGGACTGTATAGAAAAGTGATAGCCCAGCTCACATGCTGCTGGTGGAAATAATGGGGAAAGGTGAGCTGAGGATTCAAGCCTTGCTTTAATGTTTTCTTTTGAGTTTCTCTGTGAATTCTGATTTATCAAAGGGACAGGCAGCAATTTTTCATATTTCACTCTCTTTATATATAGCATATAGGCATTTATATACATATATATACTATATAGATACAGTATATATATATATATTCTCCATATATATACTATATAGGCATTTTTACCATTGTGTTTTGTCTGTGCAACAGCTTTCCAAAGCTGCACAAGAAACATCATCTTACTGTCTGTCACTTACTGAATTTTAAAAAGCATAAATATCTGATAGTTTTTTATGTCAAGATCCAACCGGCATGTTATAATATTTAATTCAAAACATAAACATGTTATAATAATATACATATTATATAAGAATATGTGTTCAATTGTTAGATTTTACACATACCACTCAGGCCCACCTTACACATTTTTTTCAGTGGTTATTTTCAGAGTACCTTCTTCCAATAACAGTTTGTTGAAGTCTTATTCCTTCTGTCTCTTGCCAAAATAGCAGCAAGTTTAATTTTGTTTCTCTCTCAAATTGTGGCTCAGCTGGCAATGTGTAAACCCAACAGACTGCTCTACATTTGACTGTGCTCTTTCCTTCCAGACAAGGGGTGCCAGCTCTGTAAATTCAGAGGCCAGATCACATTCTGGCAGAAGGTCAGAGTATTAGGGGAAAAGAATGTAATATGTAATTCTTCTGCCTGTTATTTTGAATTTGGTGGCATTTATTTTTAAATAGAGGCTTGTTGGTTATTTTTTTTTCAGGACCACCAGCTGTGATCCAGCTCTGCTTTACATTGATGAAAGGAGTATTTGTTTCCCAGCCAGCCTGCTTGTGGTTTGCAGTCCTGTGTTGGGAAGATTTCCTGATACCAACCTCAAATGCCACCTCGTCTGGCTGTTTGTCCCACTCATAGCAAATGTGAAAGTCTCAACTGGGAAGTCTCCAAGCTGAAAACAGCTGGGAGCTGGAATGCTGGGGGAAAGTATTTTTCATATACTTGCCTTGTTTTCTTACTTCCCCAGACATTCACTTTGGTGCTGCCAGAGATATGATCCTGGCAGGCAAAATTTTATTCTGATGCAGTATAGATATTTTTAGGACACAAAATCCAGTTTATTGAGTTCTTCTTCACAACAGCCTTTTCTGTCCTCAAGGAGTGTTACTGATTCTCCTCTCCTCCTGGCTATACAATTCCAATTTTTTCAATTTTCCTTTCAAGGACAGAACCTCAGACCTCTCATCTTCATCCTCTTAACTCCTCCTTGCCTGTACTATGTCTTCCTGGGGTCCCAGTGCTCAAGGATATAGAAGCAAAGTGTGCTTGTGACTCTGGGGAGGAGACATTTCTGTACTAGTAGCAAGGCATGTCACAAAAGTGACAAGTTTGGATGTTGGGAGAAAAGGAGTCTCAAAATACTCAAGCATTTTTGGTTGAGCCAACATTGGAAAGACTGGAACAGTGGTTCCTGTGTCCAGCTTGCACTGTGTGCACTATTAGAGTTGCCTGGTTCTGGTCAGGCCAACCAACGTGAGTATTTTTGTGCTCTGTACCACACAGCATTGTCTCTCTGTATCTTTACAACATGATCTGCTTGACTCTTGCCAAACAGTTTAGTGGAGGGACAGGACTGGATACAACAAAATAGATTAAATAGACTGTGAGCTGCTAGGGTAGAAGTGATTTTCCGAAGGACATTTTATAGCTGTGCTGTTTCCATTGAATTTAATTGATTTTTTAAATTTAATTACAAGGTATCCTTTTTCTCTTAAAATTTGCCTTCTTATCTTCTTGAAAGTTTTACAAATTTTTCAATAACTATTGGACTAATATGAAATGTAGAAGTGATTTCTTTGGCTCCCTTATTCTAAGGTAAGTGGAACACTATAAATTTCAGGGGTAAACACAGTTCTGCCTAAGACATTAATGTCCCAGACTAAAGAAGTAGATCTCATAGAGGATGAGACTGTGGAGATCACAGACTTGTGTTCCAGACATGAGGGACAATGACAGACTGGGTTCCAGTCATTTGAATTTTGGATCTGTGAGATAAAAGACTTTGCCTTAGTACGAGGCAGAAGCTTAGAAAGTAGTGCAAGGAAGAAGGGAATGCATGCCAATTTAACAAGTGAATGCAGAGAAACTTGGCCATGAAATAGTTTATACCCAACTGGCAATGAGGACAGAGGAATCAGTTTAACCTGTTGACAGAAAAGCTGTGTATGATGTAGTAGATGATATAATTCCCATGATTTTTTCAACATTTTTGGAGAGTTCCAAAGATGTTTACAAAGATACTGGTTGGTTTCTACTATGTATTCTGTAAGCTTTGAAGTAAACTTCTTTACAAGTCTTTTTTTTGCTATATAGTCTCTGAATTGTATGACTTCCATCATGTTTCTTGAAATAAACATGACATGATAATAAATTTAAATTTTAACCTTTATTCTTGTTCCTACACTTTTGAGAGGTTCTATGAAGATTTGAAGATAATTTTAAATGTTCTTCAAAAAAGCAGAGCTTTTATTATCTCTGTCTACTGCTAGATGCCATGGAAAATCCTTAGAAATATGAAACATAACACATAAAACCCACTGAGCCACCATCTAATCAAATGAGTAGATTCACAACGACAGAATACCATTAAAATGCAGGCAGAAAAATTCTCAGTACTCTTATTCTGCATTTCTTTTTGTTACTTTAAGTCTTCACTTAGGGAGTAATGGAAGTGAGCTGAATAATGAATACAGTTAATACAGTCTCAAGGAGTCTCAATTTCTTTCTCTTGAGCTGAGCTGGAGGTCAAATAACTTCACTATAGTAGAAAGCACCAAGATGGTCCTTTTTAGACTCTTTTAATGACTACAATTTAATGGTGACAAGGAATAATAATGGTTAAGGAGATGAGATATTTTAAAGCTTTAGTTTGCTTTCAGCAAAATAAGAGAATAATGCATTTCAGTTCCTTGGGCAAATGACAATAAAATAATCACTTTGCTACTTTTAGGTGGTGCAGTGAATAGCTCAAATCAGAAGTAGAGACAACTGGTTTTCCTTAATGAGTTTATCCCCGTGATGAATGAAGACAAGTCAAATGGTGCAGTTATTTCTCCATTAACTGGGTAATCATGGCTTGTTACTGAATTCAATCAATGGGTATTTCCATATATCTAGACCCTGCTGTGGAACCCTGCCCTGGGCTGAGCACCTTGTTCCCCTGTGCAGTTCCTGGGGAATGATTTTGCAGAGTAGGAGTGCAAGTCAGCAAGAAGACTGCCCAGGGACACCTGCAGTGGAAATGTACACCCAGAAAATGGAGGTGCTTATCTATTTTTTAATATATGTACTCATAATGTTATGTTATGTATGCATATAACAGTTATAACTAATGAGTGTAACCAGCAGCTAGTAACTATGGGGCAAAGGCTAAGAAAAATTACTTTGTTCACAGAATCACAGAATGGGTGAGATTGGAAGGGACCACAGTGGGTCATCTAGTTCAACCTTCCTGCTCAAGCAGGGTCATCCCAGAGCACATTGCACAGCCTTGCATCCAGAGAGCTCTTGAATATCTCCAGTGGGGGAAACTCCACAGCCTCTCTAGGCACTCTGTTCCAATACATGGTCACTGCACAGTAAAGTTCTTCCTCATATTCAGTTGCAACTGAATATTCATTTTCAGTGCAACTGCCCTTCAGTTGCATCAGTTTGTGCCTGTTGCCTCTTGTTACTTGACACCACCAAGAAGAGCCTGGCTTCATCCTCTTGGCACCTTCCCTTCCAAGTCCCTTACATATATTGATTATTCCTCCTTCATATTTTCCTCTGTGCCTTCAGCTGGACAGAGGGATGCCCTGCTGTGGGTGTGAACAAGAATGGCCAAGGAAGGATTCATAAACTGGGACACATGGGCTTGGTCATGCTCAGGTCATGAAAGGAGGGAGCAGGAGGAGGCTTGTTGCTGGCACTGGAGCTTTTGAGCCACTGAGGCAGGACTGTGAGGAATGGACAGGAGGCATGGAAGGCAGCTTAATTTGCAGCCAGGATGAACAATACTGCAAATCTGAAGGGAGACAATTCAATATGAATGGATGTGAAGCTGTTTCTGTATCTCCAAATCTTACTGCAATGCCAGGGAGCCTTCTGTGTGATCAAGAACCAGGGGAATACCATGTGGCATCACCCATCTGGGCATCATTATGTAAAAAAAAAGGAATCTTCGTGGTTAATACAAATTTATGAAGTTTTTCACTTCCTTTTTACATGTTGACTAAAGCAAGTAACGTGTTCCATTTCTCTCTCAAATTGTCCTGTACTTTGAGCCTGATTTGCCCTCATATTGATATGTTCACATTCCACCCTTATAGTGTGAGCACTGTGCAAGCCTTGGGAAGCTTTTCTCCATTACCCATCCTTCAGCAGATGTTCATGTTTACCACCCTGTTGACCTTGTTAGCATATTTACCACTGTGTAAACTGTTTGTATTCTGCTCAGACTGTGAAGTCTATTTTGGCCAATATTTTAACAAAGGCTTAGTGTGAGTATGTGCCTACTAATCAGTATACCAGAGAAAATCTGCATATTAAAAAAAAGGATGAGTAATAGAAAGCATCATAAAGACAATGAGATTAAATAGTGAGCTTTTCAGTGATCTCATATAGATGGCATATTGAAAGTATAGAGGGCTAGACACCAGTTCACATGCCTAGGGAGCTGCATATAAGAATAGTGGAGGCATATAAGGAGAAAATTAGAAAGTCCATGCATAAAATGTCATACATCTAGCAAGGGACATGAAAGATAACAAAAATATACACTAAGTTTAGATTAATAATGAGAGGATTATGAAAGGAAGAATTGGTCTTCTACTCACAGGGAGACAAAGCTATTTAAAATGATATTGAGAAGACTGAAGTGGTCTGTTTCTTTTTTCCCTCAGCATTCCCTGGAAGAACAGTGAAAAAGGGTATGAATTCGGGTAGAAATAGAAAATCTGCTGAGAGCACAAATTAGTAAATTGATTTTTTCCCCAAAAATTTCTCAGAAGCTAATGAAATTTCACAGGTAATTTTGAAAACCGGATGAAACACATCTGACAGCAATTAGAGGCTAATCACTGGAAACCAGAGAATGGGTAGAGCTGGGAGCCTGCTTATCTTTGTAATGGGGAATAGGGTGAACTGAGGAATTGCAGTCTTGCCAGTTTATCTTCTCCTCCTAAAATGGGAAGAAATAGTCCAACCATCAGAAAACACCCAGAAGGTGATGAAGAATGAGTTACAGCTATCAGGGATTTGTCAGGAACATGAGATTTTGACAAAGGGCATTTCCATGTAGAGCAGCCTGAGAGGCCCCGTGGGCTGTGGGAAGGAGGTCAGCACCACATTTCAGACAGGCTGAGACCCAGAGCTCCTGCTCTGCTCTTTGATGAACTGGCTGCAGGACCGTGATCCACGCTCCATGGCCAACATGGACACTCCAGCCATGGTTTCCAGACACTTCTCCTGGGCCCCTTGTAATGCAGTATTTTTGCTGATGACTTGGTGATAAACTAAGAACTACATTTATTCAATTTTTAAATAGTAGAATGCTAGGAAGGGTAGTGAGTGTACGGGGGGATGGGGTGAGGTGTGAGAATGCTTCTGAGTGATCCTGCCAAAATGAGATGTGTTTTCTGTAGGGCTTTGTAGCTGGCTGGGTGGCCTTTCTGAAAGCCCAAGTGCTGAGTTGCACTGAAGGCAAAGGTCTCCCTGCTGGGTCCTGCCAAACCCCCCGTGGCCTCAGCACAGGGCTCATGGACCAGGTGGTCCCAGGACTCTGTCCTCCCCACCCCTGTCTCAGGGGTACCTGCACTGCCAGCCTGGCTGCCCCGGGGCCATGGAGACTTTCACCTCCTACAACACAGAGTGGAACAAGGAATGAGCATAGCCCAGACCAAACATGACCTTTGTGACCTACTGCTCAAAGCTCGCTTTGCTGCACAGGAGGTCCTGTGGATGGGGCAGCCCCAGGAGGGGCTATTAGCCCCACATATTCCCCAGCCAGCCTGCTGCCATGGGGACAGCCTCAATATTGGGACTCAGAGCCTAAAAATCATCTTAACATGCAGATTTAAATAGCTTTAATAATGATTTTCACCTGGGCTTGGAGCTGCATGTGAACTCTATGTTTTACAGGGACATTTAGTGCTGTCTCCTCTGCTGAGAGGCAGCTTTGTGTGTGGACAAGCAAGTGCCCAGGCTCATAAAGGCAGGGTGTACTCCCAGACCTGGTAAGCCTGCTGCAAAGCTGCTGCTGTCAAGACCTAGAGGGAGAAAAACTGGGCTCTGATCCACCTGCCAGGCTGCTTCCTGCTCTGACAAAGCCCTTAGAAAAATGAAACCAGTTAAAATTTTCAATCTGCCCTAAAATAAACTTTCTAAATGTGATTCAAACTTTCAAAAGATTTCAATCTTCAATATTTCAAGTTGCCTTGAAATATTTTTTTTAAATGTTAATTTTCTACTATTGACCTAAAAAATCAGTCATTTAGACAGCCCTGCTCTGTGCAGAAAGGATAAAGCTTATCACAGAACTAAACACAATTTCTCAGGACCTGTTGGAAAGAGGAAAAGACCATACTGCTTACCATTATAGATTCAGAGCACGTTTCTTTGACCTCTCCTCCTCTCAAGATAAGCATAGTGCATATGCAAATAACTGTAAGAAATGCTATCAACAGGTAAGTGGAAAATAAACAACTCAACAAACTAAACTAACAACTTAAACCGAAGCATCTCTCTCTTCCTGGGAAAAGATAAAAAAACAAGTGCCTGACAGCATGTTGGGCACCTCACCTTGCTTTTTGAAGGGTAAGTCATGGTTAAAGCCTGGCAGTAGCAATGGTACTTTTGTTGTCCCCCATTAGCAGTGGTGTTCCCTGAAGTGGCATCTCACAGCATCTCTGGTCACAAAGCACAGCAGTGCCAGCACAGCCAGACCCTCTTTGGAGGCATGGATGAGGAGAAGACCAGCTCATCTCTGCTTTGCTGGGAACCAGAGAGCCCAGCACCATGGAGTGCCAGGAATGGGCTGCAGCATCACCACGTGTGCAGTGCCCAGCTCTGGACATGTCTTCTGGACATGTCTCTAAGGGAGGACAAGCCCCATGTCCAGAAGACATTCTCCAACTGTTTGTCACTATTTCTGTCTGGAATAAGATTTATTCCATTCTTCCTTCTATCGACAAAACCCAGTTAAAGATAATTTTGAGCATTCAGTTAAAAATTCATGCCTGTGCTTAGTCTGTGCTGGGGGGTGGCTACCAGTGATCACCATTCTTACTGAAATCACTGCCCAGTTAGTGTGAGCTGCCAGAGCTGCAGGCATCAAGGGCCTCGTATACATTGTCCTGTAAAAAACTCAGAATTTCCTCTGTGCAAAAAATGTCAGCAAGAGGCTATCTAAAATCTGAGAGTTACATAAATATTTGTAATCTCCCCGTCTTCTTCATCCCAAATCCCCAAGGCTGGAATTTGATACCAAGGGACCATGCCTATTCCTGCTGTTCCCAAAAATAAATCTGTGTGCTAAATATATCCCACAGTCTGAAGGAAACTTGTCAAGGTGCACTAAAAATGAAAATCTGATATCAGAAAACTAAGAGAATGGCCTGCAATACTTGACCTTCAACTAAACACTGTATTAAATACTTAATCAAGATATGTTAAAACAGGGATGTACAGTTTGCTATCAGCTTTTACTGAGTCAGGAGAGACTATTTCTTATGGGTATTTCTGCATGGGGGATTCCAGTTTTGTCAGAAATTTGCCTCTGTCACCATCTGAGCTCTTGAAAAGTATTTTTCCTTCCAGTCATTTTAAAATGTAATTACAAAAATGAAAATGCTAACAGATTTCAAATCACTTCAGGACATTTTGCCAAATAGAATATGTTGACTTTTTAAACAAATGGCTTGCTTTCCCTGTAATTAGTTTTAAAACATTCATTTTTGCACTGACAGACATCAAGCAGCTATTCTGCAGCTGTCTCAGGATTTCTGAGCTTGACCTTAATAAATAATACAAGGTTTTCTTAATTTGAAGAGTAACATATGCTTTTTTTCTTCCCCGCTGAAGTGGATCCATTTATGTTTCCTGCAGCCCATGTGTTTGCTAGGGCAGCATATGCCTTTTGCACAATGCAATTACCTTTATGTGGGCAAGTAGGCCACGTCATTAACAATTAAATATTTTCAGAACTTTACATTTAACAAGAAAAAAATTAATGTCAGTCCCCTTTCCCATTACGTGGTGGGGGATGTAAACTGTGAACTTAGATTCCATGTTTCTCTTTGGCCGTGGAGCTGCTGATGGCTTTCACCCAGCATGTGCACATCCTCATGGGCAGTGCTGGGAGATGCAGCTGGGACACCAAGCCAGCTGTGTCCTCAGGAGCAGAGGGTCCCTGAGAGGCTCTGCCAGCTTCTGGGCTGCTTTGGGTGATCCCCTCAGAGAGCCCTTTTCCTCAGCAGGTGTGTGTGCTGTGAGTTATGTCCACATCAAGCATCTGCCGTCCTCCTGCAGACCAAGGAACACAGACGCTGGTGAGGCCAGCATGTGCTGGTGACTTTGTGTGGATGCTGACTGACCTGAATTCTTCGGGTTTGTGGATTCATCAGGTTTGCCAGTCTCCAGAGCCCAGCAGTCTTTGGGAACACTTCATAGACTTGGCCCACTTTGTCCAGTCTTTAGATTGTTGTTTTCTGGTTCCAGTTTCTGGAATAATGTTCACAGGTACTTGCAGAGGCCATCCATCCAAACTCACAGAGGGGGATCTTTATACAATCTAGTGCCTTTTTTATATGCTACTTTGAGTGCAAAGAAGGAGATAGGCCCAAGTCTGTGGCAGATACCGAGGAGTTAAAGCAATGGGGTGCAGAGTGTTTTATTTATTTACCTCTCCTGCCATCATGGCTTGGTGCTGCACCTCCTCATGGCATAACACCTGCCATCAATTAGCCCTGTATTATGTGGCAGACTTAGTGGTCTGAAGATGCAGTATGGATGCATCACAGTCTGCAGGTGTCCTGTTGTGGTTTCTAATAACATGGAAAAACAAAAAGGCCTCCCTCAGGGTCAACAAACAGCAGCTCAGGATGCAACACATATGAGATTTGCCTTTGGAGGTTTCTCAGCAGGACATACTTGCTGCCATAATCAGCAGTTAAACATCTGTTTATTGGCCATACAGGTGTGGAATACTTTGAAGACCCCTAGGTGTTGGATTTTTTTAGGTTTCCACTCCCAAGGAGTTTGCTTTGCTCTCTGGAATATTGGAGGATGTTGTCACAGAGACTTTTGAAGAAGTTTTAAAGCACAGAGTTCCCAAGGGCAATGCACATGTTCCTTCCTTGTGATGGCAAAGATATGGGACACCAGGAGGAGGAGCACAGTAACCCACACCAACATTTAATCACACAAAACTGCATTCAGATGGCTCCTCACTTCCCCATCCAGGAAAAAGGTTTTGACACCAATGGAAAATATTAACTGGTTGGTGAAATGAAAGATCTGTTTTCATTTCTGTCCCCAGTCACCTGTACTGGGCACACTGTGCCTGTCAGTGCAGTGGCCTGGATCATACTGTGCTGCCTGGTGCAATCTCGGGGAAACACACACTTAAGGTATGTAGAGAAACAGCTATAATTTTTTGAGATTAACTTTATATTTTATTTTTCATTTAAGGCAGGATCAGACCCTCCAGAGTTTATTGTTCTTCCAGTGACAAATTTTCTTGGAAAATATTGCTAGGGAAGACTCTGGATTTATTGTAAGCAAAATATTAATCAGCAACAAATACAGAGAAATTAGCTTGCTAAACAAATCCTATATGTCTTTACAGATAATAAAATTGCTGGTAAAATGACAACCACATAAAAATGTACAAATGACCTAATGGAAAAGAGTGAACACTTTAATAAAGCAGAAGTTTACTGCATTGAGGGAGTATTTCTATTATTAAACATTAGTAAAGATGGGCTGCATTGCTTGGTTTAATTCTTCTTCAGTCGCCTAGCAGATTACAATCTAGTACTCTGGTCAGCTAACCTGGAACATAAACCCAATATTTTGCAGGGGGAAATTATTCTGTGCCTTCAGGTACCTCCTGGGGCTGGCAGCTGTGCAATCCCTCTGGGAAGACAGGGTAGGGACAGGCAGTCACTACCACTTGCACTTACCTGTACTTTCTTGCAACTGAGCTCTTGCCAGCAATTAAGGACTGGTCAATGCAAACCAGGGAGTTAGTACATTTTTTCCTACACTGTTACTACTCCTTTTCTCACTGACCTGCAATATTACACCCTGGGATCCTTCCTTGGCTCTCTCTGTGACTCCTATTCCACTCCCTTCAGGAACTGGGGCCCACAGTCACGGGGCAGAGATGCTTGTACACAGGTAGTGCCCACTCAAAAGTGTATCCCATGGGCTTGGGTTATCTGGGAAAATCTGAAGCCAAACTGAAGGTTAGTAAGGAGGACATAACACTGGCCCTCCTCTGCCTTCTTTCAGTGTCAGAAATCTCATTGTCCTTCTTTTTGCCTCTGCAGCTCCTACAGTGGTTAAATCCTACATGATGCTGAGGGATCTTGACCCCTAATAGTAATAGTAAGGATAACAACAATCAGCATAATAATAACATGTTAGAGATTAATTGGAGATAAATCCAGGACATGAGCCAGACAAGGGTGATCATGTCTTAGCTGTCAGATACCTTTCCCTTTCGGTTATGCACCAATGTTCTCAATATTAAAAAATCCTATTACAATAAATAAACCCGTAAGCATTCTAGGCCTTCAGAAGTCTAGATATAAATCTTCTGTGTGTCTGCAATAACACCAGACTCCAAACAGTTGTACCAGGTAAAGCAATTTGCAATGTATGAGAACAGCCACCAGCACATAAGGTGTGATTCCAGCATCAGATGAATAGTTTCTCGTGCTCATTATGCCCATCAGGCTTGCAAGAAAGTTAGCCATAAAGAAAAGTAAACTGATGTTGTTGTTTTTACAAGCTAGGAGCAGGAGGAACTGAAGGCAAGAGAGCAAAAGGACTGGGGAATCAGATCCAAACTGTTTTTATGTGCCAGGTGAGCAGGGCAGGTGTTGGTTGCCCCACATAGCTCTCAGGGTGGCTTTGGCTGCTTCCACATTACTGTATTTCTTCATTTCTCACATTTCCCTTCCCAACCCAGCTGTGTGACTGTGACCAGGAGCCTGACCTCCCCACCTGCTCCTCATTTGTGCATTTGTGCAAGGATGTGCATACAGCCCTGCTAGTGACCCATACAGACCTCACTCCTCTCCTGTCATAGGAGAGATCTCATGGCCAGTACAGACTCTCATTTAAGTGGGTTAAAAATCAGCAGATGACCATGGAATTTGCAGGACAAATAGGCATTTTGGCAGCACTGGGAGCGTTGCCCAGGGAGTAGCTGACTGCTGTGAGGTGAGGAAGACAGTATTGTCACCTGAATGTCAACTTTCACATCTAAGGTGGTTTGGGACTTCCCTTAAATCAGCATGGTTTGAAGGAAGGATCAGGAACTGCCATTTTTGATTAAAATAGCAAACTATTTTTGAAAAAGATCTTCTGTAAAGAGTCAATGCAATAGTCTCAGTGGGAGCCAGGAAATATTGACAGGCATAGCTCCACCAATGAGGATGGAAAGATTAAAACAGCAAATAATTTTGCAGAAAGCTCCTGTATCCCATTTTGTGCTTTAGCAACAGTTAGGCACATCTGATTAATGATCTGACTTTAAACCCAGTGATAGCTTAGAGGCTTTATAGACTCCTTTATTACTGGAGGCTGCTATCACAGGAGATGGAGGTGTGACATTGTTCATTAGTCTCTACAAAGGCGATGGTGCGACGCTGCATCTCATTTGCAGAATTTGGGCGTGCAGCAACTTCATCATGGTTTATATGAGCTCCGTGGAGACTTGAAGAGCTGCTGTGGATGCTCTTCTTTCATTTCTCACTTCCACCAAGCTGGAGCATTCAGGTGTGTGTCTCATTACCTGCTCTGTTTAATGAATTTCAGTTGCCGTGATAGAGTGCTTTGGAGGGAAATTGCAGGATGTTGTGGGCACTCAGGCTTTCCTTTCTTTTCTGTCACTCATGCCCCTCAGTTTCCCTGTTCTCACACTGTTCTCTGGACAAAGAGGAGATGACAGTTCTAAGGAAAGGTATCTGTCATAATGAAGAGGGTTAGAGATTGCAGCAGTGAAGACAGAAACTACAGTTTTGTCTTTTGTCTTGCTGTCTTAAATGCTACAGCAGTTCCCTAGCATGGATTTAACTGCATTTTATCCCTTGTAGGGGTACTTATATCTAGATTTAAGAAACAATGGAGGAATGAAATACTGAAGTGCATGCATAAGGAGTTTCCAGTAGAACAAAAATTTAGAAAACTTATTCATACTTTAAATAAAATTTGGACATTTGGTACACCCCTGCTTTTATTTCCCAAGATAAGCATTATGCAGTAAAACTGAGCTATTGCTGGAATCCAGTTTTTAGTCACCATTGACAAGATAATAATTTTCCCAATTTTAGGATCATGCACAGTATGCCTCCCTTTCACAGCAGCCTCCTCTCCAAGGCTCTGCTGCTGTGTCTCTGCTGGGAGGAGGCACAGTGCCAGTGAGTCAGTTCACAGCATGCACTCCTCCTCTCTCAGGGAGAGTGGCTCTCCCACACTCAGTTTTCCTGTTCTCAGTGAAGTAAAATGCCTTTGGTGGCAGACTGAAATTAGACATTTTCTTATTCTAATGAAAAAACAGGTGTCTGAGTCCCTGGGTGTGAGTCCCTGAGGTGCCACCACTGTTGGAAAGCAGACAGGAGAGGAGCTCTGGATAAAGCTGGTGAAGGACTGGAAAAGCAGAGACAGGAGGAAAGAGCCTCAGCCACGGAGGGAGGATGAGGAGCCAAGAGATAGACCTTGCCAAGGGTTCTGCATCATCTAAATGTGAACCAGGGCCAAAAAATCACAACAGACATTTCCTCCTGCGTGTCGTGGTTTAACCCCAGCCAGCAACCACTCGTTCACACCCCCAAACACAGATTTTGTCAATGTGCACCTCAGAGAGCACAGGTGGAAGCTGCTTACCATGGAAGGGTGAATGAGGGAAATGATCATTCTAAATGACCAGTCTAAAACCTCCAGAAAATCAAGGTGTCTCCTCATGGATTGCTAACCACAAGGAGTCTACCCACAATTTAAAGGAATCCCCCAGATCTCCAAGGTATGAGTATGCCCAAGGAAACAAATTAGAGCATCACACCAGGCCCCAGGGAAATGCAGCAGGTTAGGAGGTGGCTAGAGCCTTGTAAGAAAGGGCTCTGAGCAACGAGTTCAGCAGGGCTCCCTGTCTGCTCACACTTTTGGGGAACTTTTAAGATTGTGGAGGAAAATTACTGAAACAACTGACTTCAAAGAGTTTTGCAGCACTATCATTTTAGGTCAAGAAAAAACAGGAAACTAACATTGTCTCTTAAATCTTTAAGATGTCAGTAAATAAATGATGTGGTTTTCAGAACTGTAAAGCATCTCATTTATTCTGCTGACTTCAGCTGGTGCCACTGGGTGCTCAGCACTTCTGGAAATAAAATCATTTGTTTGCCAAGCCTCAGAAGGAAAAGCTGAGCAGGCTGACTTGAAGTTCTTGTTCTTTCAAATATGAATATGAAGCAGGAAATAAAAATATGAACCGAATATGAATTGAACCAGAGTATGAAAGTTGCATCAGTAGTGTTCCCTCAGGAAAATCAATATTTGGAAGAAGAGAAAAAGTGCAAGTAAAGACAAATCGGTAAACACCACAGGAAAGGAGGAAAGATGGGACTTGTTTGGCATTATTATCATTATTGTTTGCTGTTTTGGAGCTGGTCTGCCTCTGCCTTTACTTTGCAGTGTTTGTTGTAGTTCTGCATTGAACTAATTTCTTCCAGCCCTGAGGGCTGTCATGAAAATGTAGGCAGTGCTAATGCCTTGACTGTTAATTAACATGATGGCAATGCAATCGAGGAAGGGACTAAAATGTCAAGCAGTGGAAAAAAATGCTTATGAAAAATGCCAGATTCCTGTGCAGTGAGAGTGGCAAGGGCAGGCTGGCACTGCTGCCAGTGGGAAGGGGCTCCTCCATGGAGTTCTCCCTGTCCTGGCTCCACGTGGGAGCCTCCACCAGCCTGCTCTGCACAGGAGGGGTCACAAAAGTGTTTCACAGAAAATCCACATTTTCCACTTTTGCTTCTGTAATATTCCACTGGAAAACAAAATCCCTTGGTCAGTAAATCTGAAATATTCTTGGTCAATTTCCCTTCCACTTCAGTGTCCCAGCAATCAGGAAAAGCTTGAAATGGAACATGAGAGATAGAATCCCTTGGTATGCTGGTGCTTAAAGGAAGCAAAAAGAGTATGAAATCCCAAAATATGATTTATCTAATATGATGCCCACTGCAAAAGCCAAAGATTAGAGTCTGATGAAGTGAAAACCTTTTGTCCTGCCCAACATAAAATTAAGTTCAGTAATGTTTGATGTATTGATTCCTCAGGTATAGTTTGAATAGAATGAAAAAAAGTGTCAAAATGACAGGACAATATAAAAATATTAGGACAATTTTTGGGGTAATTTTTTCAAAAGATTAGTGTTTAATTTCTTTTTCTGATCAGTAACTCACATTTTAATTCAAACATCCTCACAGAAAAATGTTTATAACTATATTAATTTTAGTAAGGGACTTCAAATTACTAATCTTCTACTACAGAGCACTAAGAATCCCTTTATTATATAGTTTGCCTAGAAAAGAATTTCATCACACAGAAGGGAGAAATACCTTAATATACTGTTGTGATGAAAAGAGAGAAAAATAAGATTCAGAGGCTGAACAAGATGTCAAGACTGTAGGGAAAAAAAAACACCTAAAAGCTGCTGAAGAAGAATCTCGCACAATACAGTTGAGATGATATTTGATTATATGTAGTTTCCTCATTAATGCATTGAAAAAACCTTCACAAAGGGAGGCTGGTAGCAGTGTCACAGGCAGGGGAGGTGAAGTGGAGGATGATGAGTGACTGTCTCCAGCTCACCCTGCAAGCCAAGAGCAGAGCCCAGGTTTGTCAGACACAGCTGAATGTACCTTTTACAAGACTGGGTCCTTTTCTTCTGTGACATGACATGAAGCCCAGAATGGCTTTTCTCTCTGGATCCTGACACAAGACATGAGTCAGAGTAATGAAATACAATGATCCATCACGTGGACTTCTCTAAATCAAGCTATGCATTGTGTTAATATTTCTGCAAACCTGTTTGGCAGTGCCTCGTGAAGCCTTGACATGTGCCTAAGAGATAATTCACACAAGCCATGTCTGTGTGCTCCTTGTCCTGGAGCACTGTCTGCAGTGAGGTATTGTGTGCTGCTGAGTTACCTGTGGGATCACTGGGCTGTAAATTCCGAAATGCCAACACATCCCACTTCTTCCAGCCATTGTCAAGGGAAGAGGGATTTAATGAATTTGAAAACTAGTTGCAATAAAAGTGAATTTAGGGAAGGAAGGACCACTGTGATGTTAATTGATGTAATTTTTAATTGGCACAACTTCACTCAGTATAAGAAATGCATAAAAATACTCCTCTTGCTCTAACTGATCACCATCAGACCACTGACTTGCAGCTGAACTAAAGGGCATCTCTGGGAGTAAGGCTGCTCAAAAGTGCCATGCTAATCTATTTCCAGCACTTAATGAACTTTCAGATTTTTGAAACCTTAATATTCTGTCTTATTTAAACTGTGATTTCTTCTAACCAACCTCCAGATGATGAGCCTATGAAATACACTTTTATTTCTATTCTCTGTAATACAGCATAAGGTGCCAGCCCAGAATTACACCATGTGAAACACTGTAATAATTTCTAAAAATATATATATTTATGTGTATCTGTCTATTTTCTCTTTTGGTTATATATGCAAAATTTTACTTCTAGGCTGAAAGTGCTTTCCTGAAAGGTGCCAATGTTTTTCCAGTATGTATATCAGCAGATCAGCTCCTGACTCACACTTTCCCTCTAGGACTTCTTAGACGGCAGCTGCAGCAGCCAGGCTGACTGCTGGGGCAGTTCCAGACATCTGCCTTGTAAGCAGGGATTTGAAGATGCTCCACTTTGCATAACCTTTGCCTTAGGGTCAGAATTACTTTTTCTTTTTTTATGCTAGCCATGGTTGTCCTTCTGGGGCATTGCTCACACTTAAACCTCCCACTTAGGAATGCATTTAGTTTTATTTTGGTGAGCATAGAGTTTAGCAAAAGTTGTTAATTAACAACTAACTTCCCCATACCCTATATTTTCTTTTTTCCTATTTCTCAATGCTATTGGATTTCCCATGGTGTATGTTTTCATGGGATTAATATCAATGTGATGTTCTATATCCCTAATGTATCTGAGCTCATTAGGTACTTTTGTACTTCATTTGGTAAGAATGTCCTTTGTCCTCTATTCAAAAGATGTACCCATTTGTGTGTCACATTTGCAGGCTGTTCTTGACCCCAGAGCATGGAAGAATTCTCCTGCTATTTAAAAACACCTACAAAAGTAGCACCTCTTATACCTCCATGCTAATACCTCTCTGTTACATCAGCTTGTGGTGTGCCCAATGTACAAAGCAAGCTGAATTCTTTGCCTTAGAATTTGACTGAAATTAATTGTTTTGATATGTGTTTGCTATGATTACATTGCCCTTATTTCCAGTATCTGTTTTGAAACACAATATTAGTTCATTTATTTCCTGTGTCACAAACCAATCTCATGGTGAACATTGCTTTGCAAATGTATTGAAATAATGCTTCTCTTTAGAGCTTTGTCCTGCTGTTTTTCTTTGTGCTATTTTTTTAATGTTGGAAGTGCCACCCTTTCATAAAGTAAACTGCTTTGATTGCAAATAGAAGAATTTGCCCCCTGTGCCAAATACATTTGGATCTTATTCTGACTGTTGTTATCTTGTTTATGGCTTCTGGACCAAGTTGTGTGTTCACCCTGGACTCTTTTTTTCTCCTTAGATGCACATCAGCACTTCTGCTGTCTGCTGTCCTTTGTATTTGGGAATCACATCATAGCTTTCCTTCTGCAGTGACCCCAGACAAGTACCTTTCCGATAGCACCTTGCTGATTTGTACTACCCACAGTTCTCTCAATTCTAATTAGTCCAAATGGTAACATGGCTCAAACTTTGTGCACCCCTTACCAAGCTCAGCTGCAGTATTTTGCTTGCTTTGGTTCCCCAGGAGCAGATGTACTGGGCAAACTATGGGAATACAGGGACATAAATGGGGTAGTGTTTAAAATTTACATGAAGAACCTCACTGCTTCTTCAGATGCTTAAATGACTTTTGAAATCTGTCCTCTGATATTAGTTCTTCTTGTTGAATGGTTTAAAGAATGTAATTACTGCACACACAAGGATTTTAATCTGCCAAGTTTCTCTCCTGTCCCTCTCAGAAGCTTTGAAAGCTCACAGTCATCTCATCTGCTCTGCCTGTGGCTTTGGACTGAGCAGTTCAGAGCCCTTTATTGCTCCCTTTTTATCTGAAGGCCAGTCACATTCCAGAGTACAGAGGAGAGGTGACTCTCAACGAGCTCCTTGGACACTGAACTTCATTCCTTCCCTCAAGCACTATTCATGTTGCTCTGCTCAATTTTTATCACTTGGTCTTAGCAAAATCTCATCCTTCAAGGCCACAAGGGACCTTCTTTACCATGTGTAATGCTCTTCACACACAGCCATGGTGTTTCAATGAGGAGTTCCTGCACCTGCTTTGTGTCCTTCATTGCACTAAAAATATCTAGACAGATTCAATGCTCTGTGCTGCCAGGGATATTCTTTTGTTTCTAGGTCCATGCTTCCAATGGCTAATTATTTTCACCTAAAGATTTACACAAGGTCTCTTGCCTGAGGACGTGGCAATGCTTTAAGTGGAAAGTTTTGGTGCTGAGACGAAGAGCAAGGCACTGAGAGAGGTGATTGATCCCATTGCTCTAGGGGTGTCACAGGTCTTTGACCCTTTTACTCTGATAATTTTTGTTGAGCTGGGGAAAATTCCTCTAGTTTCCCAACACCCTCTGTTTGAAGGCCTTCCCTGGGAGCAGGTGACTGTGCCATCCCCTCAGAGGGTACCTTGTCTCCTCCAGGGATTGAACAAAGCCAATCTTCCCCCTCTCTGCAGATTGCTACTGTAAGCATGAGGTTTTTTCTCCCACCACTTTCAGCAGCTGCTCCAAGAGATTTTGCTCAAGGGAAATATAAAGGATCCAAGGAAATAAAGATTGCATGTCTATATAGGCAAAGAGCATATTCTTCCTTAACCTTACAGCACAAAATTTAAAAAACCGAACTTCTTTAAGCTCTCATTAATATAGTTTGGGCAGTTGGGGATTTTTTTAGGTTTTTTTGGAAACATATTTGTGATTTTCCAGTAGCTTTTAAAAATGCTGAACCTAAGATTTGTCTAAACATATGTGATGGTAATCTACCAAGTGAATTTGGGCTGTCAGAATGTGTAATGAGCTCTGTATGGCTCCCCTGTGGATCACCAGACTGGGGCTAACTACACCCTTTCCCAGGAACACATATTATGCATATTTTTCCATTTTCCAAGTTTTTGATATGGATGTTGAATCGCACTAAGCTAGGCAGTATTCACCTGGGAAGCTGTGAGCCATGTGTGCTGCAAGCTGCAGAGAGGAGCTGGTGGCTTTTGGGGGTCTGTATGGCCAGGGTTATGTTTCAATTACTGAGTGAGAATTAGTGACAGAGCAGGTGCTGTCAGATCTGCATGTGCACATCTCTCTCAGTGCTGGGAAGTCACTGTGCCTGTCTCGGGAGCATGCCTCTGCCAGGGTGGAGAGCAGAAACTGGTGCAGTACATGCATGCTCCAAAGCTGCAAAGTCTGTGGAAGAAATATGGGCTGAGTGTTGCCCTCCTTCCTCAAATTGTGCAGGTGACAATGAAAATACCCCATAGCAGAGTCTGACCTGTGTAGTCCTTGCTCTAAAACTCAGTATGGGATTGTCCTGGCAGGTGTCTCAGCCAAGCATCCACCTAGACCCGGGGTAGCTGCTGGCTCTGACACTGCCTGCAACTCTCTGCTTCTTCCTGGGGTTTTCTGACACCAGTGGTCACCTGGCCTGCCCCTCCAGAGCTCAGCAAGAGGTGATGAAATCACCACATGACATGTATCCCCGGGTGGGGATTTGGGATGGAGGCAGCTTCAGCACCACATGAATGAGTCAGCCTTCCATGGCAGGGAGTGTTTCTTAATTTAGATGTACCAGACTACAGTTCCTCCAGACATTCATCCCTGAGCTCCTGTGCTCACATTTACTTTATTGTTGGTTCTCTGATGGTCTCCTGTGACTTTTTGAGGGTGGCTGACAGCACAGCAGGGGCACCAGGGGGGAAGGAGGAGCCGAGCCATGAGGGGAAACATTTCCACAACATGACCAGGCAAGCAGCACCAACTGTTTTAGAAACATCATTGTTGGTACTGAGCTCCAGAACCTGGCCCATGTGTCATGCTTCTATCACAGAGGTATTGCCCAAATGATTGTGGAATCAAGGTCTTTGAATGTGTCCCACCTCAATTAATGCACATTAAGGACGAAGAATTCACTCATATTATTATTACATTTTGTTAATCTAAGTAATGGGTCTTTGCATTGACCTTTTGCTTGTCATTAAGGCAAGAGGTGATGATTTTCTTTTCAAAGTGAAATCTTAATAGTGTCCCACAAAGGGCGTGGTGGAACTCCTAAAATAAACTTCCTCAATCACTACTTGCAGTGAGAGCATGACAATAGTCAGATGCTCACCCTGTTTGGCTCACCTTGGCTCTGGCTGTTGTTATCTTGTTCAGTTTTAGACAGGTTAATAGTGAACCTACAGAGCAAGTAATGGAGAGGAAGAAATGACATTTTATTATTGTTATTAATTATTTTCACTATTCTGGCAGTGGATGCACAGAACAAGTCCCTGCTGGGGAAAGCACTCTGCAGATGCAATGGAAAGCCAATCCCTGCCCCAAGCAGCACAAACATTAAACAAAAAGATTACGAGAGATGAGACTAGGTCTCAGTGTCATAAAGCTCTTATTTCCTTCTGAAACAGTGAAAACATGAAAACCAAAGATTATTGCCTGACAGATGTTTCCATAAAGCAATAAAACAAGCAGAGAGAAGAGCAGTCTTCCATGAAGACAATAATTTCCCTTTGGATGCTTGACTACTGCTTCAGTGGGAAGTTTTCCATGTCCTGTTCCATCCCCCTGACTAGCAGCCATTCTTCTCTGTGAGCAATATCTTGAAGCCAATGAGGAAAAGCCTTGGGGCAAGAAAACCTCTGGAGTGAGAAACCTCCACTACACACCTCTTCAATGCTGTGCATTCTCTGCAACCTCCTGCGGGGAAAATTCTCCCAGGAGCTGTTTCAATACTCAACAGAAATAACTTTCCTGTGTTCTCTGAAAAGTCATGTGTTCGAATTACTCCAAATATTTTATTAATGGCACAATGCCCACATGCAGTGTAATGAAGCCAGCTCTTAGTGTCTCCATACCAGCAGCAATACCTGTACTACCTATATAAGGGTGAGTAAGTAATGCCCTGAGCAGCTAAAGCTCTTGGGTGCTATTTTCTCCTCAATACCAGTACGTGTGAGCTAGGGCTCGGTTTTGGAGCTGAAACTGCTTATTGCATCGCCAGCATTGCTGTGGCCAGTGGGGAAAAGGCAGTAATGCAAATTTCTGTTTTGTGGTATAATCTGAAGAAAGCTTCATTTAGCAATACCCATGTATTATTTAAACATTTATCACTTCACTCTTTCTCAGAACTAGTTCTCATCAATTTATCATGCGCCTTACATTTTGCTACCTACATTTTCTTACTTTTGGTAAATCTTTTAAAGGCAACCTGGAAAATTACAGCACCAACCATGAACTTTGCATGTTGGTGGCTGGGTATCTGAATTACTCTGCTGTCTAGGGTTCAGAAAATTGTGTCTGAAAACCCCAACCCCTCTCTTCTGATCATAGCATCCCACTGCCAGCACCCTCCCTCTCCACCAAGACACCCAGCCACAGACAAGGCACTGAAATAAGACTATAGGGATGTGGAGGAAAACAGCTTTTGGTATCTCTCTGCCTCCTCTGCCTGCCTTGGCAGCCAGGCACTGGGCAGTGCTGGCTGGGGCACAGATCTGTGCCCCTAAGGGTTGGAGCCAGCCAGCATCTGGCTGCAGGGCTGTGGTGAGCAGCTGCAGCATTGGTACCTCCTGCCTGGACAGAGGGTTGGAATCCTTGTTAAGTTATGTGAGCTGCTCCTCTGGTCTGGGCTCAGAGTCTGGGTGATTTGCAAACTCCTGACTGAACCCTGGCCAGAAGAAGCTCCTCAGCCACCCTACTTCACCCATTATGGTTAACCAGCTTCCAGATACCGTGGAGGCAGTGAACACCCAGAAAATCAATGAAGAAAGATGGAATCCCTCCCTGATGGAGCAATGATATGGGGCAGCTGAGCCCTCTCCCCCCACTGGCATGGGGAGAGCTGGGACTTGGCATGCTGCTCGTGCCCATCACCCCAAAGTGTTTCACAGTGCACCAAATTCCAGCTTTGAACATTTAAGAGCAGGCTGGCTGCTACCCCCTGTTACGAAGGAGTTGTTTCTTTACAATGCATGTTTTATTTATAGATGAACATTAGCATTTGCAAGAGGAATGACTTGGGCTCTGAGTTATCACTTCCTATTAACCTGAAATTATTGAGTGTCTGAAATTCGTGAGGAAACCCAGTGAGCAGAAAGTATGAGGAAAATGTTCCTCTCCTTTCCTTGAAGCACAGAGAATAAACAGCCTCCTCCCTTTGGAGGGCTGTACACAGAAATGTCAAAAGTGACAGCAATTGCCTTTTTAAAGAATCACAAACATTATCCATCTCAAACGTGTACAGCTCTTAATATATATTGCATAACATGTACATTATCAGATTCCTATTTGCCATTAATAATAGATTTTAGATTGCACAGAAGGGCAGGTCCTGCAGCCTTCTGTTGTGCTTTACAGCCCTCGCTCCCATGAAAATGTTTTCCTCTAGCAACAGTACAGCAGCCTTGGGGTTTTGTTTGAATAGGATGTGAGGGGCCTGAGAAAGAAAAAGTACCCTTTCAGCTACACAGGACTGGGCAAGGGGATGGGGAAGGGCTGAATGGCTCTTTTGCCCCACTGCTGTGGGGTCAGACCCATTCCCATCCCCATCCCCAGCAGTGGATTTCTGTGTCAGCTTGTGAGTAGCTTGGGATATAGGGCAAAGCTCATCTTGGCAAGTTTAGATACCTACAGTTTAGGCATCTTCTTAATCTGATTGCCTAGGTGCCTCCTCCATCCTGCCTGGGGGCCAGCTGCCCCACACAGAGGTGGCCAAACAGGCCATAACAGATGGCTAAGCTGCTCTCCCACATTGCCCAGTGACAGCAGGGAGAACTTCACCAGTTAGCTCATGAGAGATGTTTAACTTCTTTATAGGTTTATAAGTGATCCAGCATGAAGCTTAGGCTGTGAGGAGGAGGACATTCCTCACACCCCTAGGGTAGACCCAGCAATTTTACAGAAGGCCCCTTGCTGTCCCTGAGCCCAGATATTGGGGCAAGGCAGGGAAACGAAGCTTACTGTCATCTTTTAACCTCCACATCTGAAAGGCAATATTTTTAGTGCCTCATTTTCAAGCATTCTTCCTCTTCATTCAGCCAAATCACAAATAATCACTTGCATTTATGTAGCAACTTTTAGGCAGAACTCTAAAATGCTTTACAGATCCAAGATGGCTCTTTAAATTTCTTGGTTTTAGTCGTCCTTATGCTCTGGATAGGGACAAGCTGGTATCAATCAATTCTTTCTGCGCTTATGAGTTTCCATGATCTGTGACTGACAACTTTAATAATCATCTTTATGAAGCCTAGGCAGCATCCAGAGTAGCACCTAAATGGTCCCCAGGAGCTGTAATTAAAATTAAGCCGCCCATGGGTTGCTTTGATTACAACAGGGCAGGCCAGCTTAACCTTCAATTTATGCTGACTTAAAAGATGGCTCATACAGAGAACCTGTTTGCCAGACATAGATTTGAATTAATTATGCTGATTCTCTGGTTTTATTTTACTATCTGATTAGGCTTACAAATGAAATCAGGGTCCCATCTTTTGCAGAGGCTTTGGTGTGAATGCCACATCCCATCAGCCCCACCCCAGCTGTGGGGTGCCTGTGGGGTTTCTATCTGTTCCCCAGAACCAGAGATGTGTTGGGGCATCTGTAGGAGGTGGTGGCCACTCACACATCCACTGTTGAACTATTCCTGGCCACAGACACAAAGCTTCTCATTTGATCTCAGAACTGATGGGCTGAAAATGTGTACTGAGCATAAGCAACCCTGGCAAATCCCAGCTCAGCCAGATGTGCTTCTTCCTCCTGCTTCTCACAAATGGAACAGGTTTTCAGGCATTCCTTGTCTTCCAGCTGCAAGGAAAAGACTCTTAATTAGCAGCAAGAGAATCTGAAAAACTAATCAGAAAATATGATTTCTTAGGTAAGGTTATTTTCTAACTTCTGTGTACCATAATACAGCTTCACATAGGGCGTTTTGCATAAATTAAGCTAGATGTCTCTCATGTTGTGTAGTTTGAAAAGCCAGAACTGAAAGGTGGTGGATGCATTACAACAAGGCTGTAATTTTGTTATAGTCACTTTTTGAAAATGTCAAAATACAGATATGAAACCTCCCCCTCAGAAAATTTACCAAACCCATTGCTAATAGTTGAGCAGCATGTAGCATTACTTCTTATCAAAATTTTTGTGTTAAATTAATAATTATATTTTTATTTCCTTTTCTTTCCTAAAAGTCTGTATCATATCTCCAGGTGAGCTACAGTGTCCCTCTGACAGTATTGCTTTCCCATAACTTGAGAAAGTACATGGAGTTAGGGAATTTCTTTAAATGCCTGTTTTTGTCTGTGCCACGGTTTAACCCCAGCCAACAACTCAGCCCCACAGAGCCACTCACTGACTCCTCCATGGTGGTATAGAAGAGAAAATTAGAAGGGTAAAAGCAAGAAAATGTGTGGGTTGAGATAAAGACTGTTTAATAGGTAAAGGAAAAGTTGTGCATACAAGAAGAGCAAAACAAGGAATTAATTAATCCCCTACCATGGGCAGGCAGGTGTTAAGCCTTCCCCAGGAGAGCAGGGCTCCATCTTGTATAACAATGACTTGGGAAGACAAACACCATCATTCTGACTACCTTCATCTCTTCTTTCTTCTTCCCCCAGCTCTATATGCTGAGCATGACGCCACATGGTCTGGAAAAACCCAGGGTCAGCTAGGATGACCTGTCCTGGCTGTGTCCCCTCCCAACCCCTTGTGCACCCCCAGCCTCGTTCCTGGTGGGGTTGGGTGATGGCAGAGAAGGCCTTGACTCTGTGTAAGCTCAGCAGTGACTAAAAAGATCCCTGAATTGTCAGCACTGTTTCCAGCACAAATGCACAACACAGCCCCATACCAGTTACTATGAAGAAAATTAGCTCTACCCCAGCCAAAGCCAGCACACTG
Organism: Sturnus vulgaris; assembly: GCF_052056855.1. NCBI lineage: Eukaryota > Metazoa > Chordata > Aves > Passeriformes > Sturnidae > Sturnus > Sturnus vulgaris. The sequence goes on from NC_142247.1 coordinate 59,843,342, forward strand.
ACACAATATTAACCTTTTCCAGCAGCAAAGACATTCCATGTACTTTTCTACCTGTGGTAGATCCAGACTGCATTTTTCATTGGCATCTTTTAATGCAGTACAGATAAAACAAAGCTACTATGTGCCTTTGTTGGTAAGTATGGCACAAAACAGGCTTGAACTCCCGTGCTGCCTCTAATAGTCCATGAGCAGATGAGGAGGTTGAATTACAAAAATACCATAATGGGTTGACTGCCAGTGCCGAGGAACATGCATGTGCCACTGTCACAACTGCCTAACCCGAGAGACTGGCTTTCCATGGCAAAGCTGGCATCCACACCTCTGTGGGGCAGCAGCCAGGTGTCCTGAGTTGGTTAAAAGGGAGAGAAATCTCCCTTCCTCCTTGTATCTGCAGGTGGACATGGAGACCACTTGAGGATAAGGGCACCCCATGAGCAGAACACAGCACCAGCCTGGGCTCTGTGGCACACAGGACGCTTATATAGGACAGAAAATATTGGCCAGGCACAGCTTATTTCTCACATGTGATTTTTAAAGCTTCTCCTCAAAGTAAAGGCTTCTAAACACACTGCTTTTGCAAGTTTGGGTGGTTGGTGTGATAATTTCTGCTGCTCTTCTGTTAAGGATGTCTTTATTGAGAATTACTTCCCATCTTCTGTGAGGGCCTTTAAGAGCCTAAATGAGGGATGGGGGCTCCAGGGCTCTTTAAAATGCTGTTTATTGTATCCAAATGATACAGCAATTCACGGGTCGTGGGTGACAAGAGCCCAGCCCACAGGCTTTTCAGCCACAGCTGTGGGTTCGTCTGAAGCAACTCTAGTTCTGGTTACAATGCATTATACACCTTTCATTACAGAGCATCTCAATACATGACCACCAATCAATACCTTTACTATTACCTATAACTTATCCTAACTACTAACATTACCATATTCATGTTACTATGTTCTAATCACAAAAGGTTAGTATGTTACAGTTTAAGCTAGAAGTTGTTTTTCAGTTTTCTTGCAGTAGAAAATTCTGAGATCTTTTCTCTACTTCCAACACTGGCTTTCCTGTTTGTCTGTGAAAATCTTCTTGCTTGGTAAAAACATCTTTTGTTTGAGGTGGGTTTATCCTTTGCTCTAAGTCATAAAAGCCCCTTCCAACTCACTTGCTCTTTGCCTTCTAGTTACCCAGTAAGACTGGCTCAGCAATTATTTTCTTCTATATCATAACTTGCTATCATTTCTATTCCTTCTTCAGATTCTACATTCAAAGATCTTTCTGTTACACATACATATCTGTGAGACCTTCCTGTCAAATCCTTATCCTTCCCAACAGGTCTTGGCTCAGCACACAAGCAGGTTTTTCAAATACCATCTTAAAATGTCTGCTGCAAAGATGGCAGAATATTGAGTGCTTTGGTAGGAAGGTTTTGGAGAGTTTAAGCTTAAAATTCCTCTCCTCTGTGAGCTTCAGGCACTCAACTCTTGCAGTGAGAGCCACAGTGCTGCAGTTGGAGAAGGTCTTACTCTGAAAAGAAATCAGCAATTTGCCAGATGTTTGGCTTATCCTGCATTGTGTTCTAGATGTTTTAGAAGGGCTTTAAATGTGGGCCCTGAGATTTACTTCTTAATTTACACAAATTATTAAACTGCCAATCTTCATATTGCTGGTGAAACTCTATTAAAGTATTTCAAATTATCATTACAAATTGAATCTTCTCCCACGTGTCTCATATACTGTGAATCCTATTTTCTTAGCACAGCAATATTTCAAGTCCAGAATTAAAGCCAGAAGGATTGGTACAGTAATTAGCCTTTGAAATAACTTTATCTGCAATGCTTTGATGCCTTTTAATATTTGGTGAGTTAATGGCAGAGCTCTTCCTAGCAGCATTTCTATCTCTGCATTTTTGTAATGCCATTCGAAATGGGAATTGGTTTACCTGAGAAAGGGCTGCAGAAGCTGAGAAATTTCTTTGGATGGTGACTATAAAGACAAGGAAAGGAGAAGGATCAGGCTTTGCCTTGCTTTCAGAGATTCTGGGGACACAGCCTGGCAGGGATGTATCTCCTGTGCCCTGCAACAGCAAGGGGGGAGCCCAGAGCCTGCCTTTGCCTTACCTGTATGTAAGATTACCTCCCAAAGATGTGTCCCAGTGACTGGGTTCGATCCTGCACCTTCTGGGCACCTCCTTACCTGCACATGTCACCTGCTAAGTCCTGATCTATGGCAGCCTGCACCATGTCCCATTTCCAAGGCAGCTTCTCAAAAACATACTGCTGACTTGACCTATGTAAACCTCAGCCACAAAATCACACATAATCAGTGAACAATAAATTTCAAAGGAAGTTTTAAACAAGCAGGACTGTGCAGGGAGGAGAAAGAAGAACTTCCACAGCCACATACAAATTTTGCCCAATTTGGCAAACCCATCACTGGCAGCTAGCTGCTGGTGTTTCTGGAGTTAGGCAGACTCTAGCCTGTCTCTCTGCTTTAATGCCAGTCTTGTGATGGCTCAGGTGGATGGGAAACTGATTTAGAAGCTTCACAGGCATGGTGGTTGGAAAGCCCTTGTGGAAGCATCCAGCCCATCCTTGAGAAAAAGTGGGAAAAAACAGAGTCAGGCACAGCAGCTCTTATGTCTACCCGAATCTTGAGGATCTCCAAGCAGAGCAGGCTTCCAGAACCTCTCTGGGTAGCCTCTCTCTCACTGTTCTGATGAAGGGAGTGCAGCCTTACCATGGCTGATGTGCCAGACAGCAAGGCTTGGTGTGTCCTCTCCCAGCAGCCAGGAGTTTGTGCCACTGCCAGGTTGGAGGCAGGGATTGCTCCACAGAGGGATTTTGCTCCTCTCCTTTTAATACAAACAGTTGGGTTTGACTGTTAAAGTTTCTCTGCATCACTGCTGGGATGCAGCACTCAACCCCTGGAGGTCATGTAGAGATAACTGCGGGTTTTTTCCCCTGGATGTCAGTGGAAAGGAAAGCTGCATTTGTGACCAATAAGAACATGAATATATCCCTAGTGCAGGTAGGCTAAGTTTTAATTTACCTCCTGCTGTGTCAGTCAAATGTCAAGAAAGAATGTGCATCATAAAGTACCACAAAGAGCCAAGGTAGATATGGGAGATCAGTTAATAGTTCAGGTCCTTTTGAAATCCTTAAGGAATTTCCTTTTCACAAATCAAATTAATAAGGCCATTTTCATGGCTGCTTTGATTATGTTATTGCTTCCTTCCTAGAGCTCTTTTTAAGCATCTTGAATGTGCAGCTGATAGGCCAATATTAACTTCTAAGGGACAGATATTAAGTATAACAGCTCTTAGACAAAGAATGTGGGAGAACCAAACCAAACAGAAGTAAGTCAGTTGGCTTCAAGAAACAAATTTCAGTAATCAAAGAGAAATAATAAATAATAGTTTGTAGAAAAACAATCTAAAAGTAAACAATTCAGGAGAATTGTCTGTTCCTTGTACAAAAGGATGTCAAGACACAATTCTACCAGCATGTAGTCACACTGGAAGACAGCAGGAGACCAGTTTGGACAACTTCTGCTCTTCAGTAAACTCATATAAGAAAGAAGTACAGAAAACATGGGCATGAGGTCAAGTGAGCAAGGATGGCTATCAAAGAACAGCATCTGCTGGAAGGGAGAAAATCAAATTCAAGAGAAAAAGAAATAAAGAATAGCAAACCCTACAATGTGTGGAGGCATTGGAAAGAGAAATATCAGATGATGCATTGATTCACTGCTCACTGCAGAGGGAAAGCTAATGACAAGAAATACCTAGGAGACAGAATGCCTCTTTTGAGTCACTTGTTTCAAGGTGCTTTGGTAGTGATTGAACAGCTACTCTAACAGAGGGGAAATGGTTCAAACTCAAATTAAAAGAACAGAAATGTGAAAGATGTTAGAAAGTGGAATTTGAAAGTTGGATGCTATCCAAGGATACTTCGAGAAGTACATGTAAAATTTCAGAGTAGAAGTAAAGAACCAAGAAATTCCATAAGAGAAAATTGTATCTCTTGCTAAGAAGAGGAGAAGAGGCAAAAGGAGACTCTGGTAAATGCACATCATTTGACTTATTTCTGAATCCGAGAAGAGGTATTGAAATTAAAACTATCCTACTTTTAAATACTTCAAATATATCAAATATACAAGTAATAGCCACTGTGGATTTCTCATACACTAATAGTGTGTATGGAAGGCTTTGGATTGTGATCTTACTGGCATCTCCCAGATGTCTTGGGATGGCTCCTGAGACTGGACTGTTGGAATGGAAGGAGGAACACAGGCTCTTTAGGAATAACAGGCAGGAGAGATGAGAATGGGGTGCTGCCCTCTAGATCAATAGGCTGTGGAGATGTGCAGCCATCGCCTGGGAAAGGACAGTGGGAGTGGGTCAGACCAACATCCCACCCTGATGCATGGCCCAGCCTGTCCCTAGGGAGTGTGGGAAAGGTGCTTCTCTGGTTGTGAGCCTGTGACAAGCTGCTCCAGGCACCTCTCCTGCCCTGCAGACTGGGTTTTACCAAGATATCCACAAAGGATAGTGGCAGCTCTTTGATTTCTTCAACAGCTGATGTGGGAGTGGCTTTGTAGCAGCCAGGGCCATTTCCCTGCTCCAGGATGTGCATCCATGGGTGCTGCAGAGGGGATCCCCCTGCCCCTATCCCAGCCCTGGCAGGCACAGGAGGAGCTGCTTCCCCTCTCTGGTGTGGGGATGAGCAGGACCATGGCTGCAGATGACCTGACCAATGTTGTTCCTGGTGACACTAAAGAATTAAAAAATAACCAGTTCAATGTGGAGGTAGGTGATGCTGAGACAAAAGCTGTTGTAGGACATATAGGAATTAATTCAGAGGATTGTCAGACACCATCAATAAAATTATGGAGGAAAAAAGGTTTTATATGCACCCTGTTCTAACAGGTCTTCACACTCTGGCTTTCCTTTCTAGTTGATTGTTAAGAGACACACAAGGAATTTTAATCCTATCTAGACAGTACTGAGTGATGTCCTTCAACTGATTTTAATTACCATAAACACTATCAGTGTTTTTCAAGTTTCAGTATTCAGATGCAGTGAGCAAAGCGTGCTCCACAAAAAAAAATCAGACTGCACAATGTGAAGATTAATTCATGGTCGCTGTCAAGGAACTTGGATATAATAAAGGAGAAAGAAAGTGTTTCTTGTAAACCTAATATTAAAACATTGTTCCTTTCTGTTCTTCTGCAAAGAACATTTTAATGGGACTCTGTAGGTGAAAACTGCATTAAAAACAATTATCTCTGTAATTGCTATCTTGCTGCTCTTGACCTCAGAACACAGAATCCTGCACTCACTGTAAGGGAATTATTCCTGGGATAGATGCCTATGTAAATGGGGTCAAATATGTGAGACATTTAAGATTGATGGATAAGAGGAAGGTAGAGTGATCAGAGTCTACAGGCTTTTACTTGTAGAGGAATTGTGCAGAGGCTGAGCTCCCAGCATTTCTCACCCCTGGTGCTCCAAGCACTCACACAATCACTGCATCCCTGGCACTGAACAGCCAATATTGAGGGTGTCTGATAGCAGCTGTACTCCGAACTGCTTCCAAACACTGCACTATTTACAACTGCAAATGAGTGCCCACGAGCAACTGAGGCTCACATTCCCTCCTACAATGGTACCTGGCACTTAGTCAAAATAAATCCTGGCAATTGCCTTTGTGTCAGATGATGAACCTCACCCCAGATTTGCTGTGCAAGCTGCAGATTTCCAATGGGAGATGTATTAAAACAACAACAACAAAAGTTTCATCTCACTTTTTTACATATGACTAGATTAATATCTATGGTACTCAGCTGCTGAATTAGGATTCAGGATTCAGGGTTCTTTAAACTGTCCTGTGCAGTTGGAGAAGTACCCCACAGTACCCCGATGGAAATCATCTGGTTGAGTTAAAATGAAAGCAAGTAACAGGACTTCTTAGAAATCTATCCCCTTTCTGCTTTTGCACATGAAAGCAGGGAAGCATCATCACATTTATTTTATTTCAATCACTCTGGCAGGATGGCTCTCGATGAGAGGGACTCTTGACTGAGTGCAGATGACTGAAAACAACATGTGAGTCAGGGTTTATCTATAGGTATGACAGCTACCTGCAAGTAGCTCTATACTTGTTAAGTGTGTCAGCTTGACACAACACAGTTACAGCAATCTCCTCTGCATGTACCAAGAGAAACTGTGAAAAAAATGATCTGCCTCTAAACATAACCTTGTTACAAGCATCTCTTTACCAGAATTGAGTCCAGACTCTGCAGAGGAAAATGCCTGCTGGCTCCTCCTCAGGAGAAGAAATGACCTCCCTGCAATGCGTGCACTGCCTCCAGCTCAATCTGCTGCTCCCAGGCAGAAGGCAATTAGATGGCCAGAGTTAAAATTCCTGGGTCACATCAGCAGCGAAGCTGCTCCGAGATGGTGTCAAGTGAGTTTGTTCAGTGATACAAAATACGGATTTGAAATCAGTGGGAATTATCAATTTTATTGGGTTGGTCTCACGCTTAAAAACTCAAAAGGAGCTTTCATTTTATTTCTGGTTACACTTTCAATGCCTCATATTCAGAAATGGTTGTTCCTTCTCTCTGGCTGGTAGTGTATTAGTCAGAATCCTTTTCACAGGATCCTTTAGATATTGAAATTGGTTTTAGAAGAGGGCACCTTGCCAGTTATTTTTCTTCCATTTTATTGGAAAAGGATTAGACATATTTATTGTCCTTGTATTTGTAACCATGGCAAAGTATCTTATCTTCTCTGATGCTTATGTGGTAACACTGCCATTTTCTCCTGGAAGCGTGTCAAGTTGCGTCCCAGAGCTTTTAAGTCTATTAACATTTTCATAGATACCTCTCTTACAGATGTGTTGAGCTATACAATCTCCTCAGCAGATTTTGGGCTTTGTGTTTTGTAACAGCATGAGTTCTGAGCTTACATGATCAAGGCTGGAGATCAGTGGTTTTGTTTGGTGGATATGGAAGAAAAAGGAGAAGTAACATTCTTCTGACCAAGAAATGTGAATATCCCCAAGCAATGCCAAATCCCTGGGGCCTGTCTGCTGCAGAGAAAGACACAGTATTTTCTCCAGAAATGTACTAATCAAAAAGCAGAGCTTTTAAGTGCTGAAAAATGACACCAAAACATAACAAAATAGGGAAGTACAGGTGAGCAGAAATTGTGTGATAAAGTTGCATGAGGAAAACAAAGCTAGTAAGATAAAGTATAAATGTTCTAGATGCATTGATGCAGTGAGGACTAAAAGGAACTATATTGCAAATTGCTGTCACCTGTATTAAACAATTATCTTTTATTAAGATCTTCAACACAGCAAATTTTCTTGCCTAGATTTTTGACCACTCTCAATTTCAATTGATTAAGCACAACTAAATCAATTTAGGATATCTTTAAAGGTGACCTGGAAGGGGAAGAAGTACTTCTGCTTCATTACCAAGTAAGCACCTTTTTCTTAATGTCACGCACCAAGGGTATAGCATTTCTTGTTGTCTTCAATGTTTTTAGTATTCATTGTGCTTTGGGAATTTTTAACTGATTTTCACAAGGCATTTGTGCACTTTTTTGTTGTGTGCATATATAATCAGATCATACAATAGATTTTTCTGAAAGACTGGAGACCAAATATGTTGATAATATGAAGAGAATGACATTTGAACAACTGAGAGGCAGAAGTTTTCAGTCAAACTATTTTAAAAGGTTTTTGATTTTGTTTTCAGGGTTTACTACCACCAGCTTCCTACAGTGCTGTTCGTATCAGCAAAAATGTGGCCAGCAGGACTAGGACAGGCATAATTCCCCTGTACTTGGCACTTGTGCGGTTGCACCTTGACTCCTGAGATCAATTTTGAGCCCATCACTACAAGACTGAGGTGCTGGAGTGTGTCCAGAGAAGGGCATGGAGCTGGTGAAGGGTCTGGAGCACAAGTCCTGTGTGGAGCAGCTGAGAGAGCTGGGGGTGTTTAGCCTGGAGAAAAGGAGCATCAGGTGAGACCTTGTTGTTCCCGAAAGGAGGTTGTGGCCAGGTGGGTGTTGGTGTCTTCTCCCAGGTAACAAGTGACAGAATCAGAGAAAATGGTCTCAAGCTGTGCCTAGGGAGGTTCAGATTGGATTTTAGGAAAAAAATTCTTCACTGGAAGATTATCAAGCACTGGAACAGGCTGCCCAGGGAAGTAGTGGAGTCAAAATACATGGAGGCATTTAAAAAATGTGTAGATGTGGTACTTAGGAACATGGTTTAGTGGTGGATTTGGCAGGTTTTTGGTGGATTTGACATCTTAAAGGTCTTCGCCCATCAACAGTTCTTTGATTCTGTAATATTGCTGCCTGCAGGCAGAGGTAGAGCCCAGCTAGCTGCACAATAGAAAGATCCTGCATTGTAAGCAAACACAGCATCTCACTTTGCCCTGGGCCCTTCATCCTGCAGCTCAGCTCACATCTTCATGCATCTGCAGAAAAGGTTCAATCCTCCTACATTATTGGCATGGTCGGTTTAAGAGTCACTATTTTTAAACTAGAATTTAAGAAGAGATGAAAGAGAATGACAGTCTGTCTCAACAGGGATGAAAGACACAGAGGTGTCAGAGGGCAACCATGGTCTGCATGTGCAAATGGCCACATCTGAGCTGGTCTTCCTTTATAGTCACCAGAGAGAAACAGGCACAACCTCTGTGAAAACTCACTTCATTCTAATGAAGCTGCTGGAAATAGTCCAGCTTAGTCACACCCTGTAAGAGCCCATTTCTCACTCTTCACTAGAAAGGGAGCTCAGGGTGATGGGCTTATCTACAGATATTTGCACCACAGACTTCTAACATTAAGGCAGATGAAATCCTTTGATTCCTTCATATCTGGCTCCAGTTCCAACACCTCCTGCCTCTATGTGTATTTTTTCCTGTCTTCAGAAGTATTATATGACTTATAAGACAAACTTCTTTGGGAAAGAACAAACAAAATTGTTCAAAAATGAACTATGCCCTCTTGATACAGCAAACAGACTTGGATGAAATGAGACAAGATAAAAACCTGACAATATCTGAAGGCCTCGTAAATGATAATTTTGGCACAGTTGTGCTAATTTGCAGCCTGTCTGCTGCTGTAGAGTCCAGAAGTGGTCCATTGATGCTGTTATTAGCAGTCATTGATTACTACCGTGCTACAGATATGCAAATTTCTTTGCCAAAGAAATTGATCTTTGGAGGTGTGCAGGGTTCAGAATACCTGTTGGCTGCCCTGAAAACTGAGGTCATTCATGTGAGAGATAAGGCAGGCCCCATTCCCTCCGTAGTCTGTTCCAGTCCCAATGTTCAGAGCTTCCCCAGCAGCTCTGTTTCCCTGGACGTTTGAGCCAAATGAATAATCAGGCTGGTATTAATGATCTTGTAAAAGTGTTCATGCTCCAAATATCCCAGCCAACAATTTCTCCTTAAAAAGGTAGGTAGTAACCCAACACAGCAGAATATCCTATTGTACAAGCACTCTCCTGCATTTGATTTTCTTTCACTGTTTGTTGGCTTTCTTCTTTGCCCAGAAAGACATTAATTTTGGTGGTTCTCCACCAGCCCTGAGCTCTTTTATCTCTGGGTGTTGGACTGCTGGTGAGACCAGTTTGACATGATGAGAGAGCAAAATCTGTGGTGTATGATCTAAGGTCTTTAGCTAACACCTTCACAGTTGTTTTACTAAGAAATAGCCTGTGCTCCTTGGTCCATTACACTTGTAAAGACAGTTCACAGTGTTTGGAATCCCAGACTTTTGATTAAAGCAGATTCAGTCAGCAATTTAAAGCCAGGCTTGAGAGAGGAAAGAAAAGCTGTGCTGTCCATGGCTAACCACAAACACGAAAATTTTGTTCACAGTTGACTGGTGGAATAAAGGTAGGACAAGAATAGATCATTTAGTGCAACATTTGGCAAGATCCAAGATCCAAAATTTTGGCCTGAAAAAAAAAAGTCTAAGCTTAATGGAGTCCTCACAAAAAATCCCAAAAAACAGTGGGACCCTGTTACAACAGCCTTAGGTTGATCAAAGAACCACCAGCAAAGGCATTGGCAAAAGCAGGAGCTGTTCATCAGGGCCAAGGACTAAGGAGCATTTCTGAGATCATGGTGCAGCTCAAGGGGAGGGGTGGCTCTACCACCACAGCCTGAAAGGACCATTGCCTCCTCCTGCATGGCTTTGGTGAAGCAGGCATCACCCTGCCAGGGACAGTGGGGCTCAGGCTGGAGGCAAAATCTTGATATCACTTTGGGAGCAGTGAGCTGCAAAGATTTACCATCTAGCCTGTAAGGCCTATTTTATGTTATCAGTTTTAATTTGGAACGGGCTTGCATTATGCTCTTTCACTGTATCACCCTATTCTTGGGGGAGAAGGCTCACAGAAGTACCTGATTTATCTTCCTTCCAGCACTTATTGCTTTGTGCTTACTGCTACATCCTCTTCTGTGTCTTAGCTAAAGCCTAATACATCCAACTTTCTTGGTCCCTTCACACAGCAGTCCCAAGATGTTGTTAATGAGGACAAATTATATTTTGGCATTAAAGTTTTTGATATCCAGAGGAGGCCTAAGGTACAAGAATCTAGAAGATATGTACCATCAATTAGTGCAATGATGTTAAAATGGGACTCTAATGACTGGAAGCTGATCCTGGATAAATTTAAGCTAGCAGGAAAACAAAGACTTTCAGCAGAGTAATTAATCAGTAAAATAGTTGGGCTGGGATGATGGAATACTCAGTGTAATTGAAGATGAAGTGTCCCCTTCTGGAGAGGTGAATTGCTTGAATTTCTTTTCTGGTTTTTAAATCTATGTGGGAATTCTCCTTTACTGTTTGTTTTTTTCCTGCCCAGGTTTGCATACTTTCGAAATTGTTTTGTCTAGTTGAAAAATCAATTATCACAGGGAAGTCCACAGGAAAATACTGTCATGTTGGCCATGCTAAAGGGAAGAGCAGATAGTTGGTATCTCCCTCACAGATTTGTAGGGCTGTTTTGAGTTTATGCTCTTATCTGCAACCACCCCAATGCTCTGTTTGCACTTCAACCTCTGAGTGTCCCAAGTAAACTCACTGCTTCAGGGTCAGGGTAATCTAGAGTTGGTGTGTTGGATTTGGGCAACAGCAAGGGCTGTTGTAGACACAGAAGGATTGGGCAGCTGCTGTTGAAGGTCCATCTTCATGTTCAGATGCTAAAAGATATGTGACCCTGCTTCCCTGAGTGCTACCAAACTGCTGTTGCTGCTCACCCAGGAGTCACCCAGCTGCTTGGGCAGAGAGGCAGATAAAAGCCCTGAACTGCAGTGGGTTTGTGCCTCAGCTGTTCACAGGATATGTGTTTGTTGACATCACCTGGAGAGCTTGATGTGCTTGTGGTGGAGAAGCAGGGAGATGGAACGGTGGGATCTGGTACCATATTCTGCCACATCCCCATGTGTGCTAGAGCAGCAATATTTCCCTTTTCCAGGCTGGGGAAAGGATCTGCTCCCAAACACCTCTTCTCTTCTCTTCTCTTCTCTTCTCTTCTCTTCTCTTCTCTTCTCTTCTCTTCTCTTCTCTTCTCTTCTCTTCTCTTCTCTTCTCTTCTCTTCTCTTCTCTTCTCTTCTCTTCTCTTCTCTTCTCTTCTCTTCCCTTCCCTTCCCTTCCCTTCCCTTCCCTTCCCTTCCCTTCCCTTCCCTTCCCTTCCCTTCCCTTCCCTTCCCTTCCCTTCCCTTCCCTTCCCTTCCCTTCCCTTCCCTTCCCTTGACAGTGTCTCTGGTAGGGAAGGTGGTTTGGAGGAGAAGTCACATGAACTTATAGCAGATCCAGCTGATGGGTATTTCTCATGTGCTCCAGTAAAGGACTCTTCCTTAAGACAAAGAATCTTGTGTGCCTTATGTGAGGCATCAGAAAGCAGAACAGCAAACACCTGCACTCACTGTCAGCCATTCAGAAAGCCCTGGCCCTGAGCTGAAACCAATATCAGGTGTCAGGATTTTGGGAAGGCATGGCTGTACTTGGGAAGAGTGATAGAGCACTTCTTTTTTGTGTAAGGATTTTTAATCTGTCTTCTGAAAAATATAGGACACTTCAGCCTTCACTTGTTGAGGTTGTCTTAGATATTGTTATGAGAATTTCTCTGCCCTATGTTAAATGCAGATCATTACGTCTTTTTACTTCAACAGTAAAGTCTCCTATAGGAACTCCTGACAGACAGTTATACAGGTGGAAAAAGACAAGAAAAGGCCCCTTGCTCCAGCTGGAGCTTTTGCAAATATCCTCCAGGAGCCACTGTTGGTAGGGTCATCATCATCTCTGCAACCAGGAGCTGGGAAGAGCTTCTACTGCCACACAGACACTGCTCTTTGAGCCAAGCACAGTAATGTATTTTTTCAGTGTCTAATATCACTGATGAAGAAAAGATAACTTCCAATCCTTCTTAGCTGACAATGGGATTAAACCTGGCCCAGCCCACAAGGCTCAGCAAATGAGTCAAGAACCAGCTGTCAACCTGAAATATATGGTGAAGACCAAACTCAGCACAGCAGTGTCTACCTAAAACCTTTCCACTTTCTGGGTGACTCCTGACTGCAGACAGAGCTGTGGCTCTTGCACCACCAGCAAGACATTGGAAATTCAACATGGTGCATTACCATCTGCCTGTTGTCTATTACAGCATTTATAATAAAAGGAAGGCAAATTTTTCTCTGACAATAAATCTACACCACGGAACAGAAGAAAAAGCTTTGTTTTGACTTGTAATCTGAGCAAACCTGACAAGGAAGGAACAAAAAAGTGAAAGAACAAAAGGCCATTTTTAATAGCATTTTTTTACAAAATAGAAACCATGAAGCTGTACTAAAACAGCTGAAATGTTTGAAGTGTTGCTGCTAGAGCCGTTTCCTCTCAGTATTTTTCCAAAGTCACCTCTAAATAACTAATGCAACTATTACCTTTGTAATAGGTAAACACTTGTTTGCAAATATTAAGGATTTACAGCGAAAGAGTTGTGTACCTGAAATCCATTCTCAAAACAGTTAAAAATAATCTAGCTCAATCTAGGGATTGAGGATTCCCTGTGAAACCAAATGAGCAAGGCAGTAAAGTACAACTGGCTCTGATATATCTGGTGTATGACATCAACTTCTCCTCGGTATACAAGGAATTATACTTTTCAACATCTGTGCACCCCAGACTTGCTGTCTTGACATGCTCTTGATCCCCATTAAAACTCCAAATCACACTTGTCATATATGTGAGTTTTCCCATATATGATGCAAAAGTAATACTGAATTTCTTCCTTTGGTATTCACTGGATGAAATGCACAGTTTTAGTATAGCAGAAAATACAGGCATGAGATTTGAATGTGGTCTTTAAGACACCAAGCTTTTCCCAGTGCTCCAGTGCTCAAGTTACCCAGTGCTAAGTGTATGGCCTATGACAAGGGCTGCAAGAACCCAGGAGTCACCAGAGGTCCATGATCCCCAGGTGTGACATAACTAAATAGGACACCTTGAAACCACTTGGCTTCCCCAGCTGCAGTAAAAGAGACATTCATCACTGAAGATTGCTCCAGAGAGTCATGACACTGTGTCCTGGGGTACAATGCAAAAATGTGTATTCTATCACCATCTGTTAAAATGTGGGAGGGGTGGTGATCCTTATCTCTGTGGGAGATATCCTCTGCTGATGTGCCATCTGATAAGATGGGGGGATGATCATCGTTATCTTTTCACAACCCATCCTTCCTCCAGAAGATATATTCTGTTAATGGGCCATTCAGTCCTATTGTGTGACTGATAAGATTACATCATCCCATTGGGAGATGCTCCAGCCAGGGGCAGGAGCCAAGCCTTTCCTACCTAGATAAAAAACTGGGGTTTGGGACCCGAGGGCAGACCTTTCTACTGGATCCCAGAGGAAAGTCGGACCTTTTCCACATCATCGCTGGATCTTCGGAGGAAAACTGCACCTTCTACAGGAGCACTGCTTCAACAGAACCACATCCGTCATCCAGGAGGATGCAGCCACCATTTATACAGACTGCTACCAACACCCTGACTGACAGGGTGTCAGGTTGTATTTCTGACTGTGTTGGTGGTTGTTTCTTTTATATTATTGCATGTATTTTATTTTTTCTCTTTTCTCCTATTAAATTGTATTGCTGACTTGGAGTCTCGCACTGGTTTTACTTTCAAACCAACACACACTGTTATCTCAAACCATCCCCAGCCCAGGCCTCGTGCATATCATGCTGGTGTCAGTCACATTTGGCAGGCTCAACTGCCTTGTGAAGAGCTTCCAGGGCAGGAAATTTGGAGAATGTAGCCCATCAGGGTTTCTTAGATTTGGCTGATATGCATAAAGCAATCTCCATGTATTAACCTGTTCAGTGGTTTCCCCTGCCTCTTAGATGCTGTCCAGCAGATTTCTCAAATGCACAGAAGAGAGTTTGGGAGCAGATCCCTTCCCCAGCCTGGAAAATGGGATGCTGCTGCTATGGTATGTGAAAGGCATGTGGTCCTGTTGTACTAGACACCACTGCTCAGCCCTAAATCTGCCTCCTTCAGTAGGAGAACAAGGCATCTGAAGTGTTGTGGCACATATGGAACCTCAGCAGCTCTGGCTGCCATGCAGCCCACACAGGTGAGAAACTGTGTGAGCAGCTGTGGTGCCAGAGAGATCCATCTCCACAAGCACCCACAACTGCTAGGATGACACTGAAACTATGAAATATCCCAGTTATTTCTTGGAAGTCAATCCAAAGGCCACTCTCAGGAGAACTCCATTAAAGTGCTGAAGCAAATACTCTCCCATCGTCCTTACTCTGTTCTTTCTAAAGCAGCATGGTCCTGTGTTTTCAGCAAGGAACACCGAGTTGGATGCACCAGGAGATTGCTTCTGAGAATGTATATCAAGCCACTCCCCTCCTGGCAGTCGCTGCCACAGACTCCATTTCCCCAGGATCACGTTTTCACAGAGGACTTTGTGATGGAAGGGGTGCCTGGATGACAGCCGCTCCAATGCTCAGGTTACATCTGACTTCTCCAGGTAATGCCCAACTGAAAATGTTGCCAAGGGAGAGGCTGACTGTTCAAAGGAGACCTACTCTCCTCTCTGCAAAACATGTAGGGTTTGAGTTGGCCTGGAGGATGGTCCCTGGTCTGGATGATTATGATCAGGGCAGTGCTGATCGAGAGCTGACCTCTGAGTCATGCCAGCAATACCTGAACTGCTCTACATTGCCAGTTCACTTCACCACACAGCCTGTGAGCCTCTGAAACCATTCCAATTGTTTCCTCTGGTTGAAATACTTTTAACCTGCCTGAACAGCCCTAAAAAGTGAGAGTCTACCTCAGATTTTTTTTCCTGTGGATGAACTGATAAAAGAGAGAGGGATAAGGAGACGGAAGAGCTGTGAGCTGAAAATAGGACATGATTGTAAGATGAAGCACAGGAGAGACACATACAAGAAGTGAAGGCAACATGAATGGTGAAGGAAGACTCAAAGGCCAGTTTATTTTAACAACTCACTTACTAGGAATGGAAAAGACAAACTTCTCTCATACAGAAAGCTCTTACAACATCACCTGAGTTTTGTCCTTGTACCTCCAAATGGAACGGGCTCTGCCTCCCACAGCAGGGAGGATGTGCCACAAAGGCAGACCCAAATGGAAATGGCAGCAGTGATTCCTCCACTGCTTCACAGGGCAAAGTGGAAACATCAAAGCACAGAGTAGCCAAGACAAGGAATGTGGTCATTTTAAGTTACATATTTAGAGCCACGTCCTGTGTCTGAGCCCTGCTCTGCCTTAGCTTCCACCTGCCCTCAGTGGCCATTTCCCCATCACCCTTTTCTCCGAACAGGGAAGCAAGCAGGCAGTGAGTTTCAGTGCTCTCCTTGCTGTTCCCAGCTCCTACAAAGAGGAGTCTGTGTGGCACAGGGACCTCACTGCTACCCAGGGGAGGTAACTGCAAGTCCAAGTTTAAGAACAGAAGCCTCAGTGGGTGAAAAAATCAAACAGAGCAGACTAAATAGATTACACTAATTAGGAGATGCAATATCCAGAGAAGAAGAAGACAGTACTTTCTTTGGGAGTATTAGCTGTTGCTCAGATGAAGAATAAAGTCTTCCCAGCTGATCTGTCCTGGCTAATGTCCTTGCAAATAGGCTGTGGAATAAATTATGCAAAGTCATTAGTTTGGGTTTGTATCTGATCAGTTATCCTACATCCTTTAAGACTTTTGCTATTGAAGTTCATTTACTGAAAGAATAAATTAAAAATGTGTTTTAAATTGAGAGGAAAACTATTGCTATTTTCCCAGCACTTGGAAACATGCAATACTGTCTTGCATTCAGCTACCTGAGAGCTAAGCCTTGTTATGTAACCGTAGTTGTAGGAGGTTTTGTTCTGCACTTCTCTGCCCAGGAGGCTGCCTTCCAATTCACCACTGTCTAATGTGATTCATGGCATTACTGGTGCAGGCCAGGATTCAGCCCCTCACTCACAAGTCTCTCACTGCTGCAGTTGCTGACAGCTGTATCAGGACAGCAGCTGCTGGTGCCAGTGACATCTGCCACTCTCGTGCTTAAAAAATGGAACAGCGGGACCTGAAAGTGGGGCAGGCTTGAGTGTATTGGAGCTTGGGAATGAAACAGAACTATCAGGAATAGGGCAAAGATCTTGCTGGTGCATCCAAGACTATTTAATACCTCTGGGAAAGAGGCAATGCAGTGTGCTGCAAGCAGATAAACGCTGCTGAGATCTTTGGTTTGTAAGGTTTAGTCATATCACACTTGCCACAGATAAATGCTACACCAAGGGACAAATTAGTGAAGGAGGTCTCTTTTCTGACTGAAATCCAAATTGTTTTTATGCTGCCACCTGAGCTTCTCCAAATATTACAAAACCAGTCTTGACCCTAGCAGGCCGTCCCTATGGGTGAAGAGTAGAAGGATGCTGCTGGCAGTCCCACTGCTGGGCAGTGAAAATACTAAGCTCTCCTTTCCCCTCTCCTGCTGCCCAAACTGCTGGGCTGCAGGCCTGGTAGAGCCCCCAGACCCCTGCCCACGCCAGCTGCCCTGGCAGTGCAAGGCTCCTCCAGGCTTGCTCCTGGTACCTGGGTGTGCCTCCACCCGCAGCACTGGAGCCACATCCTCAGCCCAAACCACCAGCCCAACCACACGGCCCTGATGCAGATTGCTGTTTACAGAAACCATGTATTTTCCCCTTTGGTCTCTGTTTTCCCTTGTGCAGAATCTTCCTAATTAGGGATAGTTTTTTGGCTGTTTAGTAGATCAGTCCCACGTTTATGTATTAAAATTTTCTTCAGCCTGTTTATTCCACATCCAAGGGTTTAATCAGCAATTGTACTTAAGGGTAGCCTGTGGGGTTTTTTTAATCTACTTAATCAGATGAAAGAAGGATCTTTTGTCTTTTTTTTATTTATTCTTAATTAAGAAAATGATGAGACTTGTGCCATAAGAGGAGTGCAGCCTTGTACCTCCTAGGCAGGAGCAAGCAATGCTGCCAGGGGAAATATTTTGTACACAATCTTTCTTTCAGATCTGGTTATAAAAAAGGTGTGGCACTGACATGATAAATTTGATAAAAACCAATTGCTGACTTACTGAACCCTCCACCAACTTTGGACAACTTAAAATGCACTTATTAGAACATCTTATCCCTATTTATTTCTACAGATAAATATATAAAGTTTAAATATGTAAACTAACATGTAGTCAATACATGAACACTTCTCTTTGAGGTTAGTATTGATTCCAGCAAAGCATGATTATCCTGAAAGACAGAAAAAGTACAATAAAAAATATGAAATTTTAATCCCCTAGAACAGCTCTCTGCCCTTCCCAAACCATCTGCTTCTCAGCCAGGTGTCTCCTGCCCTTGCAGGAGGAACACATGCCTGGCTGGAAACCAGGCTGCAGGAGAGGGACCCAAAATTACAGCAGCTTCCCTACAACTGGCTTTAGGTCAGTGACAACTCATTTGTTTTATCCCTTTTATGTTCTCTTCACAGCTTTGCTCTTCCTTTTGGGAACCAGTGTTGTGCTCAGTTCCTTTCCTTGCCACTGCATAGAATTTCTAATATTTCCATGGAATCTCCTTCAGTGAGCTCCTTGTGGCCACTTGCTCTTCCACAGGCTGGGGTTGCTGGGTGATGCCATCTCCAGTGCTGTCCAGTGGTGTCACCAGTGTTGTTGTGCCCAGTGTTGGCAGTGGTGGCAGGGCTGCACACCTATCCTGTGCTGTGCTTCCTCTACCCATTTCCCACATCCCTGCCATGGTGCCCACTGCCACCACTCTCTGACCACACACCCTCAGCCAGCCCAGCACTGCTCCAGCAGCCAATGCACTGGCTGTGGGGCTGCCTTCTGATCTGGAAAAGATATGAGAGGAGAAATTGGGTCCCTTTGGCAGTGTGACTGTTTGCAAATCTCCTTGTCCTCCTCTAAGCGCAGAATGAATGCTCATGCACACGCAGGTGCCAGTGATGCCTTAAGTGCCTCACCAGCACCTTTGCTCTGCCCTTCTTCCACTAGAACCCATGACAATAGATGAAACCCTCCAAGACAACCTTTTCTTGAATCACAGCCAACACTTGACTTGAAAGAGATTTTAATCAGCTTCACAGAACACTGTCATGGCATTACTTCAAGTGCCAAGTGCTTGAATTTAAACCTGGAGACTTCCTTGGAGAGGCTCGCTGCAGACCAAGGCACTCTGTGCAATCACTCCTGCATCCTCCAGTGATAACTGGTCATCAGTCAAGGCTGCCAGCTCTGCAGAGAGCTGTATCCTAGGACAGCCTGTACTAGGACAGACTTCCAGCAGAGAACCCAAAGAAGGAGGCTCACCACAAGACAGTTTCCCATGGTTATCATTACTACATGGCCTCTTAATTGAAAGCACCTATTTGGCAAATGCCTTCTTTTTGTGTCCGTTTTCTTGGGGCTTTTTCTCAGTTCCTTTTGAGGGCAAATGCCAGCCTGGTGATTTCTGACAGCAGGTAAGATCTACGTTGTTGAATTTTACCCATTTAATATCTTTGAACTTTGTGAAATTTGCCTTCCACTCTTTGATGCGACAAGACAGGGGGTTATTCTTGCTTTTCCTGTCAACTCCTACCAGAAGATGGGAAAATGGTGATTTCCTTACAAGAAAAGTGCTTTCCAAAAACCATCAAAGCTGTGATTCTGCCTACATTTTGCTCAGGTTTTGCTTAGGTTTAAGGTTTAACTGAAGGTTTGTCAGCAGCTACACAGGTATAATTGAGAAATAGCTCCATGCCTGACTCATCCAATACTCCACCACATATCCTACCTGGCAAGAGTTCCTGTTCAGCTGCTGCAGCACAGATTTCTTGCTCTCAGGAGGGGGCTGAGAGGTCAGAGACCCCTCTCAGAAGTGTGTTTAAAACAAAAATCTGTGAGGTCACAGCTTATGTCCTCTTATCTCTCAGGCTGCCTGCACCCACTGCCAGAGGAAGATCTACCCTGTCTCCCTGGCAAGGGGGCTCTGCTGGCACCTGGACCACACGTCTTCAGATATCAACTCTTCTGCCTCTTCCAGATGGAAATACTGGAGGAAACAAATGTGTTCCCAAAATGGTGCCTCCCTTTGTGGCTTTGAACAGCCATGTATCACTCACACTCCTGCTGGGTCTGACTTTAGGTACAGCTGGCTGCTCTGGGTAAAGAGGGCTATTACTTCTTCTCAGAACAGCTTGTCCAGATGATGGACATACACAATGATTCAATCTTTTAAAAAGCCCTAAAGCCCAGGAGAAGGGCTGTTGAACCAGCCCTAAGGGCCAGGGCAGAGGCAGCACAAGGCACCAGATGGCAGTCCTGTAGTCTCACTGCCAGCCCCTTCCCTTGTCGAGGGCCCCCCAAGCCCCCACTGGGGCTTGCTCCCTCAGGCACCTGCCTTGGGGCTCAGGTGGGTGGTCATGATGAAACAGGGATGGCTGTTACTGCAATGTTCTCACACTGCAGCCCTGTGTGCAGCAGAAGGTGCTGGACAAGCCATGAGGATGGAGGGATGGAAAGCACGGCAGTGGGAAGAAAGAGAGCAGAGGGAGGTGCTCCTGCTCTGAGTCTCTGCTCAAGCTCAGATTTGAGGATAAACACAGCACCCAGACTTAAACCGAACAGGTGGGAGAGTTTTCAAATAATGTAGGGACTTTTCCCTCCTTCTCAACTCCTGTGACATCTGCCTGGGCACAGGCACAAGCCAGCAGGGAAGGCAAAGCAGTGCATGGCCAAACCCCTGCACTCCAACTACTAATGAAATTCATGCAAATTTTAGAAAGCAATTGAGATGTCTAGAGCTTCCTCCACCTGCCACTGCCTTATTTCTAACAGATGCCATAATGAGGCACCTGGAGGACAAGATCATTTCGTTTTCTTTACAGTAATCACAATTTAGCTGGTCCATAATTTAATAAAAGTGAGAAGGGAACAGCAACTGGAAGAGCTCACTGGCTTCTCAGGCCTGATGAGCTGCAGCACAGCAGGCTCTGTCCTGCCATGTTAGCAATACAGCTTTGCAGCCCTAGCTTACAATCAAATCTGCCTGCTGCTGTCCTTGGGGTCGAGCATGCTGTGTCCTGGCCACTCTGCTGCACCTCTGGCAGCTCATAGTAAAAGCCAGCAGCTTCTGGAGAGAAAAGCACACATTGTAGTTCCTAGGAACTCAGTTGGGCCTTTGGTCACCCATAAATGTGCCCAGCACAGCCAGAGCACCCCGCAGTGCTGAAGCCAGAGCACAGAGGTACTTGGAGAGCCTGGCTGGAATGGTGAGGGATGCCTTCAGCTGGGAAACCTTACCAGAGACCATCCATGGAGTTCATGTATTTTAAGCACAATCTTGCCTGCGGCTATTTCTGCAAAATAAGCAAAGTCCTTGCTGCCCTGGCTGGATGGAGAACACTCTTGGCTCCCTTTGCATCCGGGCAGGGCTGGTGCTCCTCAGCTGGGCAGGAGCTGCAGCAGCAGCTGTCTAAAATGCAGTGCAGAGCTCAGCCAAGCTGCATCCTCACCGACTGCTGTTCTGAAAAGAAAAACAGTCTATTTTGCTGATTAAAAACTCTCCCTGGTGCCAGTAGGTATTTTTCCCCTTCTTCCCAAAGCCCTCTGGATTCACTGATGACCCTGCTTTTCCAGACTGGCCTTACCGGGAATTTTCCATGAGAAAACTCATGGAAACAAAGATTCCAAATGTTTGGCTTGTACCTTATTTGCTGTGATGCTCCTGGGAGTGGTCTCGGAGCTGAGCACTGTCCTGCCCTCCCGGAGCAGAGCCATTCCTGCCTCCCCATCCAGCTTCTGGGACAGCGCTGTGCTGCTGCTCCGAGCTCCTTCGGCACCTCGGGATCTACCCCTGCCCGGGCTCTGCAGGTGTTGCCATCGCTGCGGGGACCGTGGGCAAAATGACTCCTGCCCCGTGCTCTGGGGCTTCTGCGGCACCAAGAACTCCACGTTCATTCCATGTGGTCCCTTTCCATCAATCCCACACAGCCGGTGTGAGGGGGCGCCTGCGGGGTCTCACCCTGGCCTGGGGTGAGGGGAAATGCCCATACGGAGCTGGGGGAAGGAGCTCCCCTCTATGGTACTGGCTAGAGGATGGGAGAGAAGTGAGGAAAAGAAGGGAGAGGAGGGGAGTAGCTACCCATAAAGTACAGTGATACTTTAAACATCCTCGTTTTCTTATTTCAGTCTAACAGGTTTCAAATAAAGCAACATTTCAGTTGGTTCCGCCATTGTGAAAAAGAGTTTTTGGAAGCCTGGTATTTCCTTGCAATGACAGATCTATTGATAATGACACTGCATGCATGAACGAGCATTTAGAGTCCTTCCGTACCGTGAAATACCTGACAGTGCCAGGAAAAAAACCCTCACTAGTACGATGGGTATGCTCAAACACATTTCTTTTCTTGCTAATTCTTTCAGGGCAGTGGGAAATGTTGCAGTGCAGCTGACAGCATATCTCCAATAATGAAATGCTGCGATTCAGTGGTTTTTCACACTCACAGTGGCATCACCTTCTTCCTGCCTGTATTCTTCTGAGAGGCTTAGCAAGATGAAATAAGCTACTTCAGAAGCAACTGTGATGTGTCTGCAACTGAGGTGTGGGCTTTTGGTTTTATATGCTGTAAAACCTCTTCCTGTGCTGGAAGGCACTTAGCAACACGTAAATAGCCAATTTCATTAGCAGATGTGATTTCTCTGAGCAAAATGCTAAAAAGCAGTTTTATCTTAGGCTTTTTGTAGGGCTAGCACTGTGGCATTTGCTGAGGTATGTATAGGTCCGAGTTATAGAAAGGAGACAAGTTTTGAGGTCTAGATAGGAGAAAAGGAGGATGACTCATGTTTTAAATCAGAGGGGCTCTTGTTATCAAATACTTCTTATGGTTACAACAAAAGAGTGAATGTCTGCAGCTCCAACTGGAGGATTAAATCATGAGATCAACAGAAGGTTAGTGGGAAGAGCAACTAGAGTTTGCATCGTAAAATGATTTCCACTCCACACAAAGAGGGCATTTATTTCTGAATTTTTACATGATAAACATGCAATGCACAGATTTAAGGACATCTGATAATGTTAATCTAATGATAGCTTTATTCCACTATCCCTTAAAGATTCTTCACTTCTTTTATGCAGAGATTTGCCTATTATCAGTGAGTGAATCAGAGATATGAGGTAAATACCAGTTCTTGTTTCTGAAGGAACTGCATGTTTCAGTATATCCTAGTGCTATGAATCTCAAGGAGCCAACAGCATATTGTGTGTTGCTCCTTTTAAAGGAGTTATAGAGAATATAAGGGAAAAACCTGTTTGGGGTTGAATTGTTCCCTTTTCTTTCTGTGATATTTTTCCCATTGTTATGCTAAGTATTTGTGGCTACACCTTAGTAGTAATAGTTTCTCTCGCAGTGGGGAGGGGACGGGGGAGACCAGAAAAGGAGAGGTGGGACAGGGGGGCCTGGGCTCTCTCTCGCCCGCTGGTGGAGTCAGAGGAAGATGGCCAGGGCTCCTACCAAGCATCCTCCCTGCCATCCCAACGCCAGGAGCCACGTTCCCTGCTGTCAGACATCGCTCTGCTGCCTTCCCACTTCATCCCACTACCCCCGGACACTCTGCCGAGCACCACGACCGACACCGTGAGGGGGGAGCGGCTCCTCCATCCCTCTCAGCCCTGGGCCGCTGCCGCCATCACCCAGCGCCTTCAGCTGCGCGGGGCCTGCCCTGCCCACAGCACCGGGAACTGAGCGCAGGGAGAGAGGGCCTTGGCCAAAAGGGACTGGAACTGAGCTACACTGTTCTGTTCTGTTGTCAATTTTTATAGCTGTTGTTGTTTCTGCTGTTTTGCTTTGTTAGATATCAGTAAAGAACTGTTATTCCTATCCCCGTATCTTCTGCCTGAAAGCCTCTGATTTCAAACTATAATAATTGGAAGGGAGAGGGTTGCACTCTCCATCTCAGGGAAGGGGTTTTTGCCTTTCCTTAGAAAATACCTGTCTTTCAAACCAAGATAAAACCCCAGAAGTGTTTTTCTGGGTTTTGGTTGGTAACAACTGTTGACAGAGTACACCAAGCCAAGGTGCCATGACTGTAGAATTGACTGTACTTAATTATCAATGGGACAGTCTTACTGCTGTAAACACCTTGTTGCAAAACCTCACATGTACAGATGGGGATTCCCATCTTGTTGTCCATTTATACTGATTTGCTTGGCATATCCTGCTCCTCACCTGACCTTCAACACGAGACTTTTCCCTCCTCACAGCCTTTGGTCACACACAGGGGCTGGTCATCTCACCTGCCCACTGGATGCAACTCTCCTGAGTCTCTGTCTTCACAGGCCACTCGAGTCCATGACTCTGGAAACAGGTGACTGGATGCACACATGTATTTCAGACAAGATCTTGCCAGGGCTTTCTTCAGCCCTCCTGGTGCCTTCCTAATCACCCATCCACTCCAGTCCTCCCCTTCTGCATTATCCTTCTTCTTTCTTAATTAGGCCACCTACCTTTGCAGGACTGACAAAAGGGGCTCCAGGAGGATATTTAATTATTTAATGTATTATTTCCCTGTTAAGAAGGAGGCTGCACAATTAGGGAATCCCTAACAACTCTCCAGAGTGTTCTAAACAAATTTTTAAGACAAAGGTGATGTAATTTCTCTGAGATGCACTAGAAGGGACCTCCAGACAGTTCGGGAGGTCTATCTGCCCATGTCACTCTTGCTACCAAAAAGGCAGCAGCATCACCCATCACTGCTGGCCTTTGAGAACAGCACCTCTTGCACAGACACAGTTACCACACTCCTGGTAATCTGCATATGAAACACACCCAAGTGCTTTAATTTTTTCCTCATAGGTCAAAAACCATCTGCTTTTTTTCTCTCCTGGACTCTTTCAAAATTGTCTGTGTTGTCCCTAAAGTGTGGCCCTATAGACCAGACACAGTGCCAAGCTCAGGCTTCAGCACAGCTTAGCCTGGAGAAATTATCTCTTTTGCCATATGAACACAACTGCTGTCAGCATCTTCCAGGGCGATCTTTGCTTTTTATGCAGCGGTATCACAATTTGATTTATATTTTGTTTGCAGCCCAGCTGCAATCCACAGATTATTTAGTCTCAAACTGCCACTTATAAAGATATCTTTTATTTTCATTCCATTTGTGCTTATTTATCTCCCTCCTGAATGTAGTATTTTCCACTATTTTTTTCCCTGACCTTCTCTCCAACTCACCAAAACCATTTTTAAATTTATTCAGGCTTCTCAGCCTGCAGTCCTGGTGAGCTAATACTTTTATTTATTTTATAAATGTAGCCTCTAACTCATTTATTTACTGCATTAATGACAACATTTGATAGAAACAGTCATGAGAGACTCCTGTTGGCCTCGCTTCCTTTCCTCCAGGTTTGACTACCTACTGATATATTCCATTCCCTCCTGCTCACAGAAGGTCATCCACCAAGGCTGCCTGGACAGTACTGTACTTCCAGGGCCTTTCTGCCTGTACCCAGGGAAGTATTTCATCTTCTCCACAGTCTGTAGTAGCCTTTTGCTCCTGGAAGAGAGACAATTTTCTTCTCCTTGAATTCCCTCTGTCTGGTGATTGTGTCCTGATGGCCCACTCAGTTTAAAACACAGCTTTCAGTGCTAACCACTCTGCACATCCAGTCAATTGCTTTGATTTCATGATCAGCCTGAAGCAAAGCAAACCACAGGGCAGCCTGTGGCACAGGGACACACATGCCCCTCAGTCATGACAATCTTGTTCTTCTCAAAGCTGGGCAGAATTTTTGCTCCCTGGGAAACAAAGCAGTGCAGGAGTGATGGAATTGCTCTGGGCACAGCCACGGCCCACTCAGGCTTGGGAAGGTTCTTCCACCACCTGTGGCACACACTGCCCCAGGACCCACACTGCATGATTACTGAACAGGTGTCTCACAGCACTTGTACACCTTCTGCAGGATGGTATATCTGTAAGAACACTCAGTCACTTCAAGGCCTTTGATGGCTTGCAAAATAAAATAATTTTTCATCAAATAAAAATTCCAGTGATGAAATTTATTACTGTCAAGTGTTTGGCTGTAAGCATATGCTCCAAACTGAAGTACTCTACACCCTTTCTTTAGATGGCCAACTTGGAAGAAATACTAGTCATCTACAGTCACTTGCACACTCATAGCAATGCATAATGGTGGCTGGAAAGAACCCGAAATCATACCCTACCAACTCAGTGGCAAAGAAGCAAAAATCCACCATGGAGTGCTGCAGAAAACGTGTACAAGTGCTATAAGCCCATTTAAAAGTAGAGGACATTTCACACGAAAAAAATGAACAGTATGAAACAGCAACCCACCAGTGGAAATGGACACGGTCTGTCCGTCTGAAAATATTTCTGCTGCACTGACATCCACACACACATTCATTCACTAGCGCTGGTCCTGGTCTCATGCATGACCCTTGCTCTGGTAGTTGACTCACAGTTAGAGATGACCTCGGGTGGGGAGGGCAATCCCATAGAATCTTCCCTGATCACTTGGTCAAATTGTTCTGACAGTCCTCAGTGCCCCAACTGTTCTCTGAGAGTCTTTCCAGTTGATCCACATGATATTTGAAGTCTCAAAACTGGACCTAGTACTTGAGCCAAAGCCTTGTTATTTTGAGAACATGGATTATCTCAGGTGGCCATTATTCAACGCTTTTACTTATGACACCTTCTCCTCAATATCTGTTTCGTGATCTACTACAACCTCAGACACTGTTTTAAAGAATTGCTGCACAGCCAAGAAGTACTGTAACTGTGTGGTAGATTTTTGTTACTTCAATTCTCTTACCTATGTGCCCTGCTTGAATTTACTCCTCTTTTAGGCGTTTTTCTAATTCATAAAAATAATTTCAAGTTTTAATTCAATTTTTGGAAGTGATTAAACTATCTCCAGTTGATATAATAAAATAATTCAATACCAAAATATTATATATTGCTTCATCAATGGAAATGACTGAATAATACCAAAAGCAAGACAGGTCCCTATGGAGCAGCAATTGTTCTATTTATTGAGTTTGATGATGGAAGACTGAGAGCATTTTTCTGAACAATCTAACCATCCTGATAGTACTTCACAGCACTTCAAACAAGGCTGGTATCTTCTACTATACTTTTAAAATGTCTTCTTAAAGCAGCTGTTTATCTTTTTCATCCTGAAGCTTATTATATTGCTTTTAAATAAAATTCTTTCAAAACTGTGTAGCAGTAGCAAATTCTTACTGGTAGGGGTAAACCTTAGTCTAGATTTACTTATTTTTAATTGACTATTTAATTCAATGATTATCTCTCTTCTGTGAAGCTTGAAGGAAAAAACATTCAATATTTAAGTTTTCCCTAATGAAATAAATGCTCATCCTTTTGTTAAATAATTGATTTACCTTCCCTTTATAGTAGAGGTTTCATTAGGTTTTAATGGTCGTAAAATTTTTTGAGTTTTTCTGTTCTTTTTTACACATATCTTGCTTTTACATTTATACATAGCTACATATTCTTTCTATTCTTGTCAATTTTTCTCTTTAAAGAACTGGCACAATTATAACAGCCTCTTACTATGCTCCCAGGTTTCCCATTGCATTGGTGTTACTTCTCATTTTATGTCCTTTTATTAGTTCCTAAAGATGATAAATAATTTATCATTCTGTTTCAGCCGTTTTATTAAGTATCCTGGAGTGAATTTCATCTGCTCCTACTTAGGTGAGAATTTCCAGCTTTCTAAAATACAACCTTTCAGAGATGACCACCCTCCCGAATCCTCTTCATCTCCTACAGGCACTTCCCTGTGGCACGACACAACAAACTCCTTTTGTAGACCACTGAGCTGATTTGAAGTCCATGTAAATTCTACTGTATAGCTTTCCATCTTTGCTTAAAATTACAAAATTCTATTTTGTAACCCAGGATCAAACCACTTTCTTCTTCCAGATTAGCAAACAATTTCTCACTAGTCTGAATCAAACCTAGGAGTCACTCTTAAACTAGATTCCATGAGCCAGTGTCCCCCTCACTTATAGGAATATTTGTGCAGTGTGCCCCACCAGAGAATTTTCTGTATGTGTTACTCCAAGATGGATACCGATGGAATAGAGCTTTTGTCAAGGCCAACAGTTTCTCTCAGGATGATTCATTTGTAACATAACATGTCACATTCTACCTTTCATAAACATAAATACTCTCTGCTACTCTTTAAGCATGGCAAGTTGGCAAGTTTTGATAGCAGCTAGCACTTCCTGGGAAGGAATAAGAATTTTATCTTCCATTATTCTTGAGAATAAAGTCAGGAGTAAAAATGGCTGTAGGTGATCTTTTGGAGAAATTCAAGCTCTGAGCATTAACTCTCATCCCAGAACTGGAATGAGTTAATATGTGAGTCTGTGTAATGATTCTCACACGTTACAGATTCAAGATGTAAAGCATATAGACAGGGAATCTCATAGGTCTGGAAAGAGCCCTTTTCCACTAGAATTCTGTCCATTTATCACAACTATTTCTTTCCATTAAATATGTTACATTTAGAACTCAACACTGAACAGGAAAAAAACCCAGCATGGAATAGAAGAGGCTGGTACTTAGGCCAGACAGACAAAATAACTTTGATGAAAGTAATACCTTTCTTTAAAAGTTCTTTCACTTGTTAAATGAACTGCTAGATTAGTTTTGAGACTAATCTTTGAACTAATAAAAGGTTTGTTTGTTTTGTAAGTTTGTTTTCTGGCCTTCTAGTGATATGTTGAATACATAGTCCATACATGGCCCATTGGGATTCAACATAAGTAGCAGCATAAAGATTTATCTAATCAAATGAAACAACAGAAACATAGTATAACTTTAGTTTTTCAAAAGTGCCAACACTGTCCGTGCAAAAAATAAAACCAGAAGATTAAAGGAGAACACCACCACCACACAGTAGATTTAAACTTACTCTTTATGATGCACTTTCATCAAAATTTGTAGTTGCCAAGTATCAAATTTTACTCATGCAACATCAACCCACTAAGAAATACATATTTTGGTGAGAAAATTAAAGTCCATATTTATGTAAAAATGGTTTCAAAATAAAAATTAAACAAGACTTTTTTTTTACAAAAAAAAAGTTTGTTTTTTGTTTGTTTTTGTTAACAGAATAATTATTTGGAAAACGTTAATTACCCACATGAAATAGTTAAAGGAATTTAAATGTATTTAAAAATGGAAGATTCTGCATTTACATAGTTATATGCCATTAATATTGAAGATATGCTCTCTGGCAAAAAACTTCTCATGCTTAAAAAATGCACCTCAGTTTTATACTGTACATTACAACATACAGTAGTAAGAAACAGAATTAGGAAACAGGTTATATGCAAAGAAAAAAGTTACATATACAAGACAATTAAAACTGACACAAAAAAATTTAAAATGTTCAGTTTAAATAGTATTTGAAGGCAATTCACAATCATTTCAGGAGTTTTGTGAAATTTAAGGCCATTAGTTCTAAATAAAATATATCTGACACAAACTCACAAAACTGTGTATTTTGTACAAAATATACATGCAAAACCATTTTATAATTATATACGAACAGGCATATAATAAATTTTTTGGGGTACTTCCGTACACAAAATTGTGCACAAAGCAACATAGTTGTGCAATTTTTAAACCAGTTAATTAACTTTATTATTCATGCACTCTGAATGGAAATGTGATTAAATGACAACATTAAACCCAAATATTAAGAGTCAGCATCCCTTTGAATGGGCAATCTAGACAAAAAAAAAGTTAAAATCTTAAATTTTTTAAGTTTAAAATTGTCCACTATAAAACATTTGCTGTAATCACTTCAAAAGACATTTCTGATGCAAGATTTCCAGTACTTTAAGGAATGCATGATATGATTTAACGAGCTCAATGAGTCAACTATAATACACTGATAGTTCTGGATTGAGGTAATTTTCTTTAATTAATTATAGCAAGTAACTATTCTAATTTGTTTCAGCAGTTAGTTTAAAAAACTGTAAACTTAGATAAACTTCGAAATTGGAGAATCTCTGAAAAAATACACATACCTCCCCCTCAGAGTCTGGAGTTAGTTTTAAGTTATATGCAGTTATGCTATTCACATTTAGGAGTTGAAATTTTCAGTACATGAGATGAATGGATTACTAAGCACTGATTGAAGCACTTCAGTTACTTTAAAACACATCGATATATTTGTCCTTTTCTTAGCTTTCATTTGTATTAGTCTGGACAAACATTCAAAGAGATATTGCTTCTCTTGTTATCTTGTGACAACCTATTGCAAGCTAGAAGACAAGTGAGTCGATATTCCAAACTTTTATTCTTAAGAATAGTTATAAAAGTACTGAAATTTAAAAATAGTAACATGTAAACATTGATACAGAGTAGTAGCATTCCTATACATTTATATACACACAGTATTCAGAGAGGACCCAATCTTCTGAGTTGAAAACCTGACTTGTGCTTTCCCCCTCCAATAAATACATCAAAAAAGTAGGGTGTTTGGATTAAAAAAAAAGTCTCAGAACATCAACAGCTTGCTCCTAGCATTTAAAAGCTTTACAGTTGCTTATGCAACTATAGGAGAATTTTGGTATGTGAAGAGAACTTTTCTAGCTCCAAAAAGTTATCAGAAGCTACTGCTGCATCCAGAGATTTGTGAAAATGCTAAACACTTCAGAGCAGTCATATCTGAGTCTGCAACACGTGAATTGGGGGGGTGTAGGGTGGTGGTGCAGGTGATGGCTTTATTCCTCTGACTCTCATGTAGGACAGAAACTGTTCTGGGATTTCAGCCAATACATCCTTAGCAAGTCTTGCCATGCTTAACACGTGGTTTCCACTTCTGTCAATGTAATCTCGGAATGGCACAAACTACAAAACAAGAGATGCTCACTCAGACCATCATGCAGACACAGAATATATCTTACAATATAAAAATAAGAAAGCTTAACCTAGGGAGTTAGAGTACATGAATATGTTACATTACACAGCTTTAATGTACATATAAATACATTGCATTTTATGTTATATATTTTATAAATATACATTGTATCTCAATTTGTACAGATCTGCCATCTAATAGAAATAGTGTAATGCTTTCACTTAGGTGAACCCCTTCACATGAGCCATGGCTAGCCCAGATTGCTGATGACACGCTTCACTGATATATTTGGGTTATCTCTCAACCTTTTCCATGCAAGAAGATAATTGTTTCAGAAAGCTATTCTTAGCTTACATTCCCTGCTCCTGGGGCTGCCCACCAGACTGCCTCCCCTCTGGCACTTGGTGAATAAATTTTTTTGACCTCTGAAGTAAACAAAACAGAAAGGGTGACTTTAAATTTTTTTACCGTTTCGCATTATACCCAGTAGAACTATGAACCACCTGAACACTTTTAATATGATACTAACAAAAGCATAAAGAAGCTAAGCAAAAAAGATTGGATCAAAACCAAACTTGTTCTGTGATATCCAGATGTTCAACATGTAAACCTGCCCACTCCTGGCTTGGATTCCGTGATACTTAACGAGAATCGTGTGCTACTGGCATACAAAAAAGAAACAATCCAGGCTCCTCGATTTTTTCCTTGTATAAAATGTACATGTAGTGTGAGTTTGAGAACATGTGTCCCATCCTAAGAGATCACCTCACCCAGCAGCCTGCAGACATGAAATCTCAGACCACTGTTCTGTAGCAAAGCAGGGCTGTTTCAACAGTGTAATTCTTCAGATGCAATTACACAACACAGATGCCTGATTTAGCTGCTCTTCTCCTCTCACACTGCACAGATGTCAGAGGAGCTGGAGGAACTATGGACAGGTAAGCAAACCTAGAGATGTACAAGGACAGCTCACGTGGAAATGGCAGAGGAATAGAAACAAAGGTGTAAGAGAAACCAAAGGGAAACTGATGGAACATCAAGTGCTTTTTCTATAATTTACGGGTTTAATTTAAAAGGCTGATATGAAAAATTCTCAGGAGAAACAACAGGTGCATCGCTACAAGTAAATATTCTCCTAAAATGTCTTAAACAACAAAAGGATAAGAAAGGAGCAGAAATTTAAAAGAAACTGAGGAAGAATTTGTACACATGTAATAAGTCCCTACAATATGTATACATTCTAGTGAGGAAGAAATAGTAAAGAATATGCCCTTACATGAGTTGCAGTCAGTAGTAAATAACCACATACAGTGACTCACTTATCAGACAAGCTTTTCCTGTACTAATTTAATCAAAATATTTCACAATACTGTTAGAATTAATAAGTAATTTCACTAGTTAATTTTAATTAACCTAATACACAAAAAAATAAACTTTTTATATTTGAGTAGTTAGTTTTATAAAGGCAAATCAGTTTTAGCCTGCTGGATAGAAAATAAAGGTCAAACCAAACAGAGGGTTTGACAGAATCCCTATTTATTTATTTATTTAGTCTATAAAGTAAATATTTGTTAGTATTTAGACAGAAAAAAAGAGCACAAAATAATACTGTCTTCGGGTAATTCAATATGGCATGGGACAACATTCTGATTAAGATATATTAATAATAAATACATGTTTTATTACAATTCTGATATGCAATTAATTCCAAAGAAATACAGAAGGGTATTCATTGCATTTTTTTTTTTTTTACTTTCAGCTTAGGTTAGTAATTTCTGATGCAAAGCATTTTCACAAATCTTGTTTATAAGATGTTAGAATTCTATCCATTTTATGCTCTTTGAAGTTTTTTGGGCTGCCGTTACTAGAGAAATTATGTTGCTTATATTTAAATGAATTTAAATATAAGTGTAATGCATGCCAGAGATATCTGAAATAGTTGTAAAAAATCTGACATGGCACACAGGGCTTTGCAGAAATACTAGCTTGGGGTCCACCCCACTCACTGCTCTGTTGAAGGCACTGACATTTACAGAAAAACAGATTACTGACAGGTCTTCTCCAGCCAATAAGGAACATAAAGGACCACCAAGGAACAAAGGCTTTGACAAAATGAGAAAAAGTTTCTTATCTCTTGTTCAGC
This sequence comes from Sturnus vulgaris, assembly GCF_052056855.1. Taxonomy (NCBI): domain Eukaryota; kingdom Metazoa; phylum Chordata; class Aves; order Passeriformes; family Sturnidae; genus Sturnus; species Sturnus vulgaris. Next base: position 59,875,964 of record NC_142247.1, read on the forward strand.
TGTCTTACAGCATCCCTACTTTTAAAACTATCTGACAACAATGACCAAAGGAGCCAGCACGTTTTACTCTTCTAAGAGTTTTGGTATCTTACTTTCCCATCAGCTGTTATCTCTGTATGTTGCAAAAATGAAAAAGCTATCTTTCTCAACTATTAGAATTTAGGAATCCAAGACTTTCTTTAGTGTATATCCATAGAATCTGAGGGTAATTTCATTTCTGTCATCTTATGCTCATTTCTAATCCCCATTTAGAAAAAAAAAGAGAGGGAATTTTAATGTAGTATGCAAGAAGACTGAAGAAAAAGATCTGATCATTTTAATTTCCATATATTTATGTAGATTTCTTTATTTTTGTATTCAAATAAAACCAAACTATAAAATCAGGTGTCAAATACGTGCTTTGAACACATCCTTGGATTGAAATATTACATCCATCAGCAGTTATCAATCAATCCTTAAATATTCACCTATCAGTATTTGTAAATTTAAACATTTTGAAAAGTTTCAGTTCCTGCAGATATAAATGCAAATAAATAAACATATTCCAATGTTCATCAGCTGCTATCTGACCTTAATTACCACGCAGTATGAGCTATTGAAATGGCTCAGTTATTCTCCCTCTATATATATTCTACTAAACAACAATATAAAAATCCAACCTGTCTTGAAGAGAAATAAGAGAAAAAAAGTAAGAGAAAAAATAAGTGAACACTATGAAGTTTGACAAATAGGAGGAATACAGGAAGAAGAAATGGCAGATCCAAGGTGAGGTTTGAATCTAAGGATCCTGTCAGTGTTTAAGAGGCATTTGGACAATGCCCTTATTAACATGCTCTAACTTTCAATCAGCCCTGTACTTAATGTCTGTTGTAGGACCCTTCCAACTTAAATACTTAGCCACTGTCAGGAAAATACTGCTTCCATATAGGATTTAATTTTAGATAGATATCATTTTTTCTAGAAACATCATGTTTCTCCAAATTTTCAATAGCTAGCTCTTCTTCGTGGCTGCATAACACACCAAGACTTTACAACAGTGTCCTGCCAGTTAGAGGTAATTTCCTGACAAATGCAAATCCACTACTGTGCATTATAAAAAGGCTTAGAGCTATCACAGAGAGTTTCTGAGCTTGTTATAAACATTTCAAGATAAAATATGTCAGTGCTAAGGTAAAATGAAAGGTAGGAATATAGACAGAAACGAGAATTCAAAACAGAGGAAAATCTATCTACGAGAATATATTTTCTCTCCCACCTGCACAATGTCTCTTTCTGCAAACCTTCCTCTTGAGGAAATCCTCACTACATCCCCATCCAGTTCTTCCATAGCTTAAAAAAAAAAAAAACAACAAAAAACCAAAAAAAGCCTATGAGTTCAGGTATACAACAAAATCATCTTATTGAGGAAAAGGTCAGACAACTTATACATTCGAGCAATAAAACCAACAATTCTTTCGGTAACTCTGTTAAGATCATTTGCATCATAAAATACATCATGTTTTGTAGCTGTTTTGCACTTTTTCATGGTGACAATACATACTTTTATCTTTATTGTCATCTTCAGAAAAGAACAGACTATGACAAAGTTTTATCCTTTCATCTCTCAAAACAGCGAGTATATCTGGTTTTGTAAGGCAATATATATATACACTTTGAAAGGTGGAGAAGAATTCATCTTCAGCAGCTATTGTTACACAAGTTATCAGAGGATACAGCACGGAGGTAATAACTCACAATTCACACTGAAAAAGCAGTATCTTCTAATGCTAAGGAATGAGGAGTGCTTAAAATATTATTAAATTTATTGAGCAATTCTTCTTGTATCTCCTGAGCAGGAAACAGGAAATCTCTGTTGTCCAGATACCTGGAAGCCATTCTAGGTAGAAAGATGTACCTGCTCTCTTGTCAGTGTTGAAATGGATGGATTTGGGATCTCAGATTATTGCTCAGATGTTGGATCTGCAATTCTACAAACCTTCTTTCAGTACACTATGAAAATCAAAGCCCTGCACCACTGAGCTTCTCAGGGGTTTACAAATTGGGTTGAATTCACTGAAGCCAGCACTTGAAAACCGAGTTCTTCTGACCATATTTGTTCAAAGAAACCAATCAGTAGGTCTGCAGAGCATGTTGCCTGATGATGCTGTTGCAAAAACATACGTGTGCTCAAACCAGGAGACTGAACAAGTATTTGAAGGAGTTTCACTAAAAAATTTCCAAAACAGACTTAAAGCACATCCTACCCACGAAACTCCAACCTAAAAACAGTACTCAGGGAAGTATCATATTTGTTTAGTCTGCTCCTAATATTCTCTAGGAAACTACCCACGGTTAGATACAGAATACTGGACAAAAATGATCCTGTTGTGACTTGCTATAGTCATTCTCACATCCTTTAAGTAAAGCTCTGACAAATGTGTCATCTACCCAAGCTTCAGACTTTTAAGAACTCCCCTGGTATCTCCCAAGGGCTGGGAGATCTAGGGAATGGGGAGATCTGAAGAGGAGCAGCTTGGTCTCTCTATGGCAGAACTGAAGCTTCAGGGTCACTTGAATGTCCAGACTGTGCCTAAACATCACCCTCCTGCACACACACTTCTCCAGCATGCACAGCAGACATGGAGTCTGTTGTGTATTCCAGGAGGAATTTTTGTAGATGGAAGTAATTTCTCTGTCCTCTTGGGCACTGATGGCATACAGACTTGGCATACACCTAATGGGTGAATCTCGTGTACTGAGGCAGTACACGCCAGGATTGTGGCTCCACAGATGGAAACTATCCTGCAGTACAAACAGAATCCAGACTTCAGGAAAGGGGCAGGGATGACACCCCAAGAACATGTCCTGACTGAGAAAGGGGGCCTGGGCAAATCCAAGGACTAGACAAACAGGGAGAAAGGGGAAATGCAATGGAGGGGTGAGAGAATGGTAAGTAACATACCATTCGGACCATGCTGGAATTCTCAGGAGTAAAAATGAAGTCTACAAATTTCCATCATATGTATTTATAAATATAAACTTAAACTGTCTTTTCTCACTGATTGTGGCATACAATCATCTGAAGTGTAAGTGTTCACCTGGACAATTTCTTCATGGAATAAGACACATAAAATTATGACTAATATACCACTTTGCCAAACAGAGTAAGAATAATGCTTGTAATAAAATAAAATAAATTTTAAATAAATAATTTTTATCTGTTTTTTCCTCTTTTTTCTACATTTAGAGTGTTTGTACAAGAATTAACATGTACAGTCATTAGTAAACTCTAAACATCTGTGGTAGTAGTATATTAATTAATAAATTAATACAAATAATGGAAGCAGCTTAGTTATTTCAACAGAGAATGGTGTTCCAGAATATCATAGAAAGAATATGTAAACAACCTGGTAATTTCTCTCCTGCTGTATGTAATATTCTGTCAATGCTGCTACACAGTAGGGCTCACTCCTGTTACCAAGTGAAGCCCTGTTCATTCCAGATCACCCCAAATGTATTTATTTTTCTCAAGATTTTATTACTGCAGTAAGATCAATATTTCCAGTCAACTGACACTTCATGAGGCATCTAAATATTTGTGTTGAAGAAATTTAATATTGCTTGAGTATACTTACTTTACTGTAAATGCTGAGCCCCCATATGGTTCTAACTTGAACAGAGAGCCTGAGGGGCTACTCAGCTCCACATGGTAGCTTGTAATCACACTGAGTTATCAATCAATCCAGCTGGAAATGCCAACAGCAGTCACTCCTCGCTTCATATAATGTTCTTTTAAAGACCAATATTTGTTTGAAAAGCCCCATATTACTAAAACGTAAGCAAATATTAAAAAAAAAATAGAAAAAACACTGGAACACTTACCGTCAAACTCTGCTGGTCCTACCCCCACTATAATTATGGACATTGGAAGCTTTGAAGCCTTCAAAAAAAGAAGAAAAGGAAGTTTAGTGTATTACATAACCTCTGCCAATAATATGAGATCTGAGAAAAAAGTGAACAAAAAATACACAAAAATTGTGTTTTAAAGAATAATTTTTCCCCCCTAAAAAGGTTGAGTGGTATAAACTGTCTGCTTAACTGGTATAAAACATCTTGGATGAAGACAGAAAGGCACAGGATTATTTTACGTTTTCAGTACTAAGTCTTTCAATCTTATAGGATGCTAATTAAAGACAACAAACTATGTTAGCATTTAATACTAATATGACAACTAAGAGGACAAATTTCTCTTAGAAACTTTTGTAAACTGACAGTAATTGCAAACATGTAACTAATACCAGTCTGACATTTATTTAAAGATGCTTTACTGTTTCTTGGTATTACGCAGCTGCTTGCAACTACAGGACACTATTTTGTACATTGATCTTATGCGAATTTTTAAAAGAAAATAAACAATCTATTTGGGCAATATGTGTATTACATTTATCCCATTAACGAAATTTTACTCAATTATCCATGCCACAGAAAAGCAAGATATAGAATTGGCCTGTGGTAAGATTTTTAATTTTACTTAATCTTTTTCATTCAAAGATGATATCTGGCTTTTCCAGAATAAACTGTAAAATCGTTAACATTACAAAGACACTATCTTAAATATTGGATTCTCCTGCCCTGATAGTAGCATCAGTTTATAGAAATAATGTGAACCTGCCTCTGATGAAGAACGTATCAGCTAAAACCAAAGAACAATCAGCAAATGCCAAGGTTGACAACTTACTGAGCTAATTCTGTTGCTTACTGAGATATTCTGATAAACCTTAAAATTTTAAAGATTAAACAGGAGTATACACTGGTCAAAAAAACCCATAGATGTACACCTTATGATCTCTTAGAACAGAACCTTTTATTTTTCAGATATTTTCTAGAATGTTATTTCTTGATTGTGAAAAATGTAGAAAAACGTATCTTTTAAAGAGATGCCTACTCACACAGACACAGAATTATATGATGCAATGAAATATGAAACAGTAAGTAGCAAGGACAGCATAAAGACAAAGAGTTAAACTTTTGCATATAAACTAAAGTGTTGGCATTTCCTGAATGACAGCATAACCTTTAAACAGTTTGGTAAAACAGAATGTGTCTGACATATATGCTGTAATGAGAAAGATGCCTAAAAGCACAATTAATGTTAAAAATTGAAATTGAAATTCTGAGTTTTATACACATCAAGTTGCATTGGACATCATTGCCCTTTTTAGTATTACGGATATTAAGACTGAAAAAACTGCTACTGAATAGCATTAATTAGTTCTGTCATGGTACACTGTGCTCATATTTCAAGATATATGCAGAGAAATGAAGGCCTCTTCATAAAAAACCAAGAGAGCAAATATTCCCAAACTTCCACTTATTGCAAGCTAACAACGCATCTGCTGTGTTTCCAGACCATTGTAGACTAACAGTCATTATTCGTCAAAATGAACTATTACTGAAAACAAGGTTCTTCTGCATGTCTTAGTGGCAAATGAATTAATCTTACAAGCCAACAGCACTTGCTGGTCTCTTATGCACAGACTTCAAACAGAAGGGTGAGTCACAATCAAGAACTGCCCTTTTTTTCCTCACTTTTTGTGAGCCTTTTTGTCACCTAAAAGCAGCTCATCTAAAAGAAATCATGTTTCAAACTTCTAGGCTGGGCTGGAGAATGAATTTCCAAGCTTACTAATACACAGATTCTGTGTATGTGCTGCAGGCTGGGACTCGAGGGCATCTTGCTCCCTAGTGAGAAGCAGCACACTGGGGCAGTATTTTCATGGCACCCCACAAAGTGCAAAGTATCAAATCCCTCAGGAGGTACTGAAAGTGGGTCTTCAAAACAATGCCACCTAATTCTATACTATTCACTTGGACATGATGCTAAATTACTTTAACGTAGGCTTTTCAACTCACCCCTTTGCTGTTAACCAGCTCCACTGTGGTATGTTAAAAACTATTGGAAGAGATCTTTTCCAACCATGTCTAGGAGTGTTTCTGTGCGTACTTTCATCTGAAATTTCTCATGGGCAAAAGCACAATAGAACCTGCTCATAATATAGAATTTTACCTACACACATAGCAGTTTTGAAGAGAAAAATACTGAAAATAATGCAGAAAACTAGGAAATAAGGAACTTACAGAGTTTTAGGGGACTGTTTTGATGGCAATCAGATTATTGGTATGCTTGCCATTTAAGATTAGAAAGTTGGGGTTAGTTTATAAAAAGTGTGGGGATCACAGCTGTCTGCAATTATGAGAAAGATAGAAAAGAGTTTACTATGCAAGACTGCATAGTGGGACATGCATGAGGAAGGAGGAGGCAAGAAGTAGAGAGGAAAATCATACGAACATACAGTGTAAGAGAGGAGTATCATTTATCACAGAACACTATCTAATTAGGTCAAGTTTAACTTTTGCTTTCTTTTCATCTTTATGCATAAACTTTTCATGTTTGGTAAAAATAGGCACTTATGGAACACACCTAGTGCCTAAAATATGAATTCCTAGAAACATACTTTCAACACTTTCAGTAAAACTTACATTCACTATGGATTCTTTTGTCTGAGCCATATCAGATATAACTCCATCTGTAATAATGAGAAGAACAAAATACTGGGAGCCATCTTTTACTGAAGCAGCATATCTAAGGGAAGAAAAATCAACATTATAATAGTAAAAAAAATTATTAAAGGAATTAATATGAAAAAAAGCTGTATTTGTAAAATTTTACTACCAAGGACTGAAAAGCATAATACAGTGAATTTCAAAAGTAAAGATATTCATAACTAAGCCAGACATTATACTCTTAAATGAGAACATTGAAAAAACATAACTAATACAATATTGATAATCTGCATGTTGCAGAACACTGACGTGTTGCATCAGTGAAAAATGGGAACTGAACCACTACCAAAAGGAGCATGGACTGAATGTGCTTTATAGAATCATGAGACATTAGAAAGCCTAAGCTGTTTAACAGGTATTACCCTTTGGGGTACATAGCTTTGTATGAAGGGTATACATCACTACTGAATGGTTGGGTTTAGAAAACTTAACAGGAATCAACATGCTGCATATTTTTCTCTTCTTTTTTTTTTCCTTTACAAATCCAGATTACTTACTGTTGACCACGATTGCAGATTTATAGTTCACATTTATGTGTATGTAAAATGGCTGAACATGTACCCTGCAACCCTGGGTTAGATATAAATTTCTTTGCACTACCCACTGATGTCCTTTTCTTCCAGACTCAAGCTTCTCCTTGTGCTGTACAGGAATGCAAGATAAAATACACCCAGTGCCATTCCCACCTCAGTCAAAGGACCCAAGAAGCAACTACTCTTTGAAAATGAGCAGCTTTTGAAGGTTTGCAAAGTCCTGAAAGAGAAGGAGTCCCAACAGCCTCACTAAACTCTATAGTCTGAACAGAAGAACTTATTTTTTTGTGGGAAGCTGTTTGCTGCTTCACAGCCACTACAGTTCCTACTTCTATAAAGATCCTTGGTACTGCGAAGAAGTGAAAAAGTAGAACCTTGTGCAGTGAGTTGTATAGAGAGCAGTAAAAGAAAAAAAATTAGTTGCCACAAGAATACTTTTCAATACATGCCCAATAACCTAATATGACTGTCAAAGAACTCACTATTTTTTTGGTCACTGAGTATGAAAGGCCTGGTTCACTGAACAGAGTATGTTCAATGATGGCCATGATGCTTGCATATGCTTACAAAATTCTCTGATAACAACACAGTGCATTGGCAAGCAAGTACTTCTGATAAATACAATGCTGCAGTCACATTTTATAAGAGTTTGGAGAAAGCCACAACTAGTTTACACAATGTCACCATCTTCCAGTCCCAAGATACAGACAGGTAAAGAAGCCATACAAGCAGTGAACCTGCTGGATATCACCCATCTGCACACTGGCAGTAGGGAGTGATAGTTAAACATTGAGATTAGCAAGGCCTACCATGGAACACATTTTCACTGCCATGCAGAGACTTCTTTTATCTCACTTTTCCACAATGCTTATAAATTTTTCAATGATGGTAGGTAGGTTGTAAATCAGAGAGTAAAATAAACATTATTTTCCTATCTGAGCACTTAACACTGTCTACATATCTACACTGAAGAAATGGAACAGAAATTCCGTTATTTCAAATTTTTCACAGAGTAAAATGCTACAAAGCAAGAAAGATCTTATATGAGGAGAGGAGATGAGAGATGACACTAAGCTGAATCTGGTGTAGTTTAGATAACTCTCTAACTGGGGAAAGGATAAAAAAATCATTATCTGCCTAAAGAGTTTCCAAAGAATACCAATATCACAACAGGATAGTAATATCTGATACTGTTTACAGACATTCATCAAAGGCACTCTTTTAAGTAGGAGGGATGTGGAAAGAAGAAATTTCTTTGAGGCTGAAGGTAGATTTAAAGAGTAACTGCAGGGCAGGACCATGTCCTTGAGAGTCACAAGAATAATCAAGAAATTGAACCTTGAAGGAAATTGGTGCTACTGAGAACTGGAGTGATACATAGGTTGCTCTAGGGATGATCACGCAGTAGAAATCCTTGTGAAGACACTTAGCTTGCCCACTGTAATGTATGATTTGCTACCAGGAGGAGCTCCCAAAGTTTGCAACAACTTGATATTTAGACAAAAGCTCAGTGCAAGGACTACTACTACCAGCGAACAGCCTTCTGTTATTCTGCAAAAGTTGGCAAATATTCCTGAAAAACAGCCGGTGAGAAAAAGAACTAATTTTATGCCAATGCTTTGACAACACTGGATAAAAATTTTCAATTTTTGCAATGAACAGCAGCCTTGAGATAAATTGCCACGTTCTCAGTCAGGTATCTCAGCTACTCTGACCAGTTCTGAAGAAAAAGAAAGAGCCAGAAAAACTGTTGGGTTAGACTTCCAGATAATGTGGCTAATGCAGACACTGAGTGCCCACATACATGGAAAACTGCTACTGAAGAGATCATGTCAAAGGAAAGATTAAAGGAGACAGCTACTCTCAGATGACAAGCACATAATTTTAATGGTATGATCTGAAGACAAAACAACTAACCCTAATGATAAATAGCTGAAATCAACTATCTAGCCATGCCAGGGGGCACAGAAAATTCTCTGCACCACAGAATTTGCAATTTATTTTCTGCTGGTCTGTAGAACTACCAGCAGCAAACCAGATAGCATATAAATATCTCTTCCTATTAAAATTAGCTATTTTGCAAGCTCATAAATAAAACATTACCAGTACAGTGACTTTCACATCCCTACTTCTTTATTTTGTAACCAGTAGTTCTTTGTGTCTACAAATAAAATAAAATCTGTTCAGCAAATCATCTAAGCCATATCACCCTCCTATATAAATTCATGGAGGGATTATACTGCCAAGGTCTTGAGCTCAAGATTATAAGTCAAGATCTTGTCTGCCAAAATAAGTCAACATTATCCTTCTTAACAAACTTCTATAAACATGGGAAGGTTTTTACTTTGAGGAGTAAGATAAGGTGTTGCATAACAGCAGCATGGCTTCCCAATGGTGATAGCTGTATCACTGCCTTAAAAGTGCCACTACCAGCTGGGAATTGTTGGCACAGAGAAACCTGGAAGATTTTGTTGACATTTGGGACACTAAGCGATTATAAACTCATAGTTTATAAAAATTTTTGATAGATGCATGTATTTTCTGTGAAGCAATAATTCCGTGCTCTGAAGAACAAAAAAGGAACATGACACAACAAAAATTTTCTTTCCTTATGATTTCTCCTAAGATTTTGACTCAGGCTGGTCAACTGGATCACTTGTGTTTCTTTTTAACCAGCAATTAAATTCTGCATAATACTAGCACGTGGTCTTCAAACCTACACGAAGACACAAGGTAATCATGGGACTGAATAAACAAAACAACTGTCAATCAATACCTTTCTTTGTAACTGTCAGCCTTTTATATGCAGTTTTTGTTCTGACATGAAGTTTCTGCACAGCACCTATTGTGATGCTTACCTGGCTACATGATTAATTACAGGAGCAAAGTTTGTTGGTCCATAAAGCTGTACACATTTTAGACTCCTGTAATATGCCTCCATTACACCATCAATTCCATGGCAGTATGGGTTTTGAGGGTTTCCATTCTAATGAAAACAAGATATGATTAATCACTATAAGTAATTACGAAGTAAAAATTATGTAGGGTAATGAACACTATCCAGTGTACATTTTTAAAAGGCAAAGACCTAAGCATTCTAAGATCTATTCAGAGAGTTTGCTACAAATGCCCAGTGTAAGTGCCATGTCTGCTTGTGAGTGTTAACTGCTGAGGTAAGGAGGTTCTACCAGCCTCAGACTCTGAATCATTGGGACTGGCTCCTAGACATAAATACCACCTTTAGTGTAATTAAACACTCCTTTGTACATACAACAGTAACAGCCATTTCCCTGCAAGGATTTAAGGTATGCCTTGCAGGTCAGATGTAAAACTGGAAGCATGTTTAGGAGCACAGTTCAGGCTCAATGATTTATTCTTTAAAAATGCGAAAAAAAAAGGAAATGGTAGTCAGATCCTGAGGTTCATACACTTATATGAGTGTAAGGTAAACAATAAACTTTTCATTGTTTTTGCTTGATATTTCTGCATTGAAAAATTTATTTTTGACCTGGTATAAACAAAAGAAAGGAATTTGCTCTTTGGGAGCCCACGAAATGGCTGGTACTGTAAATTCTTAGGGTAAGTATTTTATTACTTATCTCCATCATGACTCTTCAATGAGGATACGTATTTACAGATGGCAATACAAACATAAAAGCTGAATTCCAGACCAATGTCAGGCCAGGCAAATGATCAATGTAAGGCTTCAAAACCTTTCAAGTCATATGCCAACACCTCATTAGCTTGGTGTGCCAGTACCTCGTTCTGAGGTAAAGTATACTTGTCTGAGAATCTAGAAAACTAAAGGGGATTTTTGACAGAATTTGTCTAAAACATTAAAAGAGAGCACTGACAACACTGCTTAGCATTATATGGGAGACACCTATACATGTTTATACAAGGAAGAAGGAAATATATACACACACACACACGTATGTATGTATGCAGTGCTTTTTCTTCTGTAAAAGTATCACAATGGCTCATAAATTAACTGAATTAATTTTAGAAACATCCTTAAAACTGAAAGATGTATCAATATATTTGAACTTGGTACACAAAATCCAAAGTCTGCAATTTAAATGAGTATTAGTAATTTAAAACAGGTGCCATTGCAATCTACATGGAAAACCTTTCCCTCAGGTAAGATATGTTGTGCTCTTTTCTAGCACAGGCTGACAGAAGAAATACACATCTACTGTCACCAGTCCTCTGCCATGTCTTTGAAGCTACCTCATTAGAACTCCCCTGATATAACTACATTTGATGTACTTCTGACAACTTTATCCCACTCTGAGAAGAACAAAAACCTCAAAATAACCAAGTAGATAAAATATCAACACTAATTGCAAGCATCAGTTATACCAGATCAACCTTTCTGGCAAATCCTGATAGAGTTGAGGTTTGCAATTTAACTGACCCGTGGACCAATCTCAGACTTGTTCTTATTAACTCATCTTTTAATCCACTTAGATATCTCTATGTCTCTGAACCAGCAGCTTAAAAATATAGAGATCCCAGAAAATGAGATAGAAAAACAAGAATAATGAAATATTATATTGGAACAGGATTTGTTTCCTTCTTTAGAGAGACCAGGTTCAGTCTGAAGTCTTTAAAGCACCTACTTCTCAAGCTACAGCTGAGGTTAAAGATTACTACTTTTCTTTATTACAATTTTTGGCCTACAGAGACTTTTTGAGTCCAGATTTCTCTCCATAACTTCAAGTGAAGTAACTTCACTATGATGAAAAGTTTTGAAACAGCTATTTAGAGTTAGCACAGACTTAGTATATTCTCTATTCTTAACTTGCCCAGTAACTGCTTAAGACTACAACCTTAAGTCCCAAAATTCTGTGGTAGTAAAGAAATTTTAAATATATGTATTTATTTACTTACCAGTGCAAATTCATGTGATACTCTTCCATCTGGAGGCAGTCTAGCTCCAAAACCTAGAGCTGGGAACATTTTATCACTATCATAGTCCTGAATTATTTCACCAACAGCTCTCAATGCCATGCCATAAGCATTCAGCTGATAGGGATTCATGTAGTGCAGTGAAGTTGGCTGTGAAGGGTTACCTGTCGAAGCAAGGATCAGATTTACTTTAAAACTGAATCACTTCAGAATTTTCTCTCTTAAAAATAAGTTGTATCAGGTAAAATGCAGTGTTTTGAATAAATTTTAAAAGTGGTAGTTTTCTAGTAGTTCTAAATACATTTTAGCAGAAGTAGCTGGATTTCAGCTTCGAAAAGACAGCAAGAAACTTGTAGATTTGTGCAATTTATACACTTTTAAGATGAAATTGACAAACGTATTATGACATTCTGAAAGCAGCTTTGGAGGAGGATCACAATTTATCTCTACTTCATCCCACTTCAGACTCACTCTACCTGGAAGTATTTGGCCCTTCTCAGTGGGCTCTTCAAAGTTTTCTCCCAGCAGTTATAAAAAACGAAACAATAATAACAATGATAAATCAAAAACCACACAGATATTTGCAAACTGTTTGTGGTTATGAAATTTTATATGTAGCTTTCCCAACTTTTATCTATTCTGTTTGCCCTGCTTTTCTCGACAGGAATTGGCCTCTCATCTGTTGCTCAGCAAAATGGAATCCTGAGTCCAGGGGGTGCCAGCTGTACACTGTTACAAACACACATATGAACACTTAGAACTGAACACAGCACAAACACACACAAGAGGTTTATTTTTATTCTTACCATTGGAGGCTGTGAAATCAATAGCAACTGTGAAATTGATTTGGGTTCTGCAGAAAGAGCAAACACAAATCTTATTAATAGCTGTACTGCTATGTAGAAAAATAAACAGATGGTAACAAGTTGTGGACAAACTGTATGACACTGACTTTCTAATAGAGGAAATGAACACTGAAATACTCATATAAGGTTCAAGCCAAGGGCTACACAACACTAACTTATTAACACGCTGAAAACAGTTACTTTACTCCATCATTCTTTTTTTCATTGTTTATTAAAAATACTAAATAAAAAAGTCAATAAGAACTTAACTTCCATAAATATTATTAACTCCTTTTAACAGTAATACTGATTTTTTTCCTTGGGCATATTTTAACCCTGGTCATGCAAGATGTCCTCTCCCAGCTGAGGTGGAATACCCAAACAGAGCCATGTGCCTCCTGGATTCAGTGCTGCATAGATCACTACTACTTTGCCAGAATTTAGCTGGTATAGAAATACATGGTCTACTTGAAAGTGGACAGGTGATTTTATTCTATATTCCTACATACCACAAAAAATGAAGAAAGTATCTTAAAAGGAACAGCAATCCTCACCTCACAGCCACAGAGAAAGAAAAGTGAAACTTGTCATCTTTTAATGAGTTCCATCAGTACTGATAAACATGTGGAAACAAATTAAGCCTGAATGTGGTTTTTGACTAGGCTTGATTAGGTTTTTTAAATAGTACATTGGAAGGAGTCATGGATTTCCCCCTGTGGCTTCAGAATGACAACCAGCTGGGCTGCCAGCAAGGGGGAGCAGTTGAAGCTTTGAGGACCACTTCCTGCACAGAACTCTGCAACAGAGCTGTCACAGTAACTGATTCTACCAAGAGGCTGCATCCTCTCCACGGCACTTATAATTTCCCCTTTGCAGATGCTTATTGAGCCAAATGCTGTAACAGCATACAGAAGATTTTTCAGATAAAGTCTCTTCAAAATCTTCCTCTTACATAGTTTTATTACCCCTTGATAGTCTCCAATCATACAAGACACACATGGCAAAGCTTCCAAAATACCTAGCTGTGGCAGCCCTTGCTTTGTAAATTTCTCATTCCAGGTCTCCTGTGAACAGCAAATATGCCTCCATTACAGTGGATAGTGTACTGCTTGGTTAGAACAGCTGTCATGAAAGGAGATCTGAATATCTCTTTTGACCATCAATGATTCAATATAGTACAGTTAAAAATATGTGTCCAAATCCTTTTGAATCCAAAAAATGTGTGGGTGTTCATTTCTAAAGACCTGGATGAAGTTGAGGCTTTTAACACGATAGAAGAAAACATTTCCTCTTATTTTCCACTTATCTGGGACTGAAGATATGACAAGATATTTCAGTTGCAAAAGGAATCAGCTCCTGAATATTACTGATTTACAAATAACTAGCTCACCATCTTTTCCAATAAGTCAACCAGGCAAAAAAAAAAAAAAAAAAGGAAAAGAAAAAAAAAAAGACTAAATACTAAACTAGGTTTGACATATCTGTAAATACAATTGCTTTCCTTTCCAAGAATGTATCCCTTACATTGCTTAACTTATTCATATATTTGAAGGTGTTTTGATAGGAATGTTACCAACTGGGGCTGTATTAAGCAGCAGGAGAAATGTGATTTTGAAATACAGATTATTTTTAGCACAACATACTTACTTTAAATGTGGGAAGGCTGGTGTGGCAAAATACATTATTAAGTATCAAGATGCAAGGAAAAGCCAGCTATTAAGATGACACTATTTGATGTAATTTTCAGAAACAAAAGAGACACCATCCTCTTTTCTGCCATATTGCTGTAAAATCCAGTCTTATGAAGTAAAACAAAATCTCAGTTTATGTATAAAACTCTATTTCATTTTCCTAAGTCCTTTAAGAAAACAACTTAATAGATGATACTGGTAATGGAATATCCCAATTAAACAGGAGCAGACTCAAAACATAAATGAAATCAATACTGTAATCATAATTTGTTAAAGCTGTCAACATTTCCAGGACATCTGCATTAATTCTAAACACTTCAAATGAATTAAAATGGAAGTTTTGAACATAAAGTATTTTATAAGCACCCATTTATGGAAGAGCAAATATGCAGTTGAGCCTATTGCAGAATCAGTGCTTTCTACCTCTTGCCTATCTAAATGGAAGAAAAACAGAGAACTAAAAAAAAAAATTTGGAGGACATGATGGGAAAACAGACTGATTAATGACAAAATCTTCTCTATCCCCTTCCATCAAATATTTGTCAACTGGACTTTAACTGATATGTAGTAATATTAAATGAGACAAACAAAGGAAGGGAGAAGCCTAGAAAATAACTCTGAGTAAGCCTCCTTGTCATGTTTACATAACTGCCTATGCTACAGAAAGAAAGGTAAGATTTTATACAAGTACTTCTACAGTTTTCACTGGCATGTACACAGAAATAATTGTATGAATCACTAAAAAAGATTCTATATAAAATAATTAAGTATTACTGCTCATACTTTTAAACATGGAGCATTCTACTGTATTTTATCGCTTTTTTGTAAAAAGCAGAAAAAAGTTTAAGTGGAACTTATTAGTATCACAAGTCTTCTTTGACTTGCAGTTAATGAGATATACACAAAATATCAATAAGAACGACACAATATTATTGTATTCAAAATTTATGCGACTTTTTCTGAAGAATGTAGATAATTAGGTTCATTAACTTGTACCATAACATCTCAATGAGGAATGTGAAACACTACCTTGAAAAGATTATATAAGCAGCCCCTATGTAATTTTCTTTTCCAATTTAAACATAAACTTCAATTCCTCAGTTTCTTATACCTGCTCTTTCTGTAGAGATGAATTCTGAATGAATGGGGAATAGGACAGTCACGGCATATTTGTACAACACACTTGAAAGGAAACAGCTGCACTAGAGGCAAGACTGTTTCTTCATGCATTTGTGCATACACAGATTTCAATCAATAGAAATTTCTGGTAAACATGGATGGATGGCCATTTTCAACTTCTGTCAAAGTCCACAACAGGAATGTAAGACTGCCACTGTTGGGACCAAAGGCAAAGCCCCATATAGCTACTGTCAAAACACAGCACAGACTTCTTTTTAATTTACACTGAACTCTGTCTGAAGACTTCAAAAAAAATCCCCAAAAAACTGAACTTGTTTCTTCAGGTAATCAATGCTCTAAAAACCATGTGGAACGTATACTCAGACTTTATTTTCCAAAAATCCAAAAGTGCGTGCCTAGGAATGCATAATAAATTTCAATTTATTTTAGACAAGTATAGTGTTCTGGCAGGGATGTTAAGAGCCAGAAATTTTTCAGATTTGGTCCCATTTCCAAGCATGTAAGACATTTGACACTTCGGTCTCTACTTCTCTTTAGAAGAAATGATGATAAATGAAAAACTGAATGTGTTAAAAATTTTAATTAGTATTGAAAAAATGCCTCTGATGGGGAAAAGTCTCAATAAACGCCAATATTAAATCCACCAAAGCTCAGTATAATCGGAAGAAACAGACAGCATTTTAATAATTTAATAATATATAGATAATTCCCTTTTGTTTAATCAAATATTCTTTGCTGAGCAGAGGTCACTCTTTCTCAGTGTTTTAGTATCAACTCCAATTCTAACACTATAAGCAAAGTTCCATAACTTAACTTAGTAACTATGTGCATGCTTCATGTAGGAAAGTATAGCCCCTAAAATGAAGAAATAATACAGCTCCTTACAGATGCCACTGAGAGCCATAAACAAATTGTGAAAACAAGAAAGGTTTGTTGCTAATCACATACCCGCCTTTAATATAGTCAAGGAATGAAACTTCTGTTTCAATTAGGAAGGAAAGCAATGTTACCTGAAAGCAAATAAAAGAGAGTCAGACAAGAATTGTGTGTTTCCCAGTTGAACAAGTAGAGACATAAGCACAATGTTTTTCGAGCTCTGTCCTTAGGATGTAATTTCCTACAGTATTAAGGGAAAAAAGAAGATTAAAAAAGATATTAAATAATTTCGGTAGGCAGCTCTTGAAAGGGAAGAGACAGATTGAGAAGTATATAATTGCCTTCTTTTTTTTTTTATTTAAGGAGAAGATAAAGGGCAAAAGATTGCATTCCAGAGCAGATTACCACATACATATTTTCTGATTTCTGTGTACTACACCTACAATTGAATATTACAGGGTATATGATAATGTATTCTATGAGCACTTCAACAAAATGAAGTTTTGTTGTTTAAAGAACTCAATTACAATTATTTATGTCATTAGTCATCTCACTTTAAAAGCAATATCGAGTATTGATGCAAGCCTAGAATGCAAAAATCTAATAAAATATATAGGAAATATATAAATTTTTTTAAAGTAGTATGTGTATATATAAGTACGTATGTATGCATATATATATACGTATTCACATTTATATATTTTTATACATATATAAATGCAAAGGTAAGAAATTTCAGCAGTTTCCGATTTTATCATTCAGAAATGACAGAGATACAAAACACAGAGTAATCTAAAAGTGTTACTGGCATTTTCAGCAAGCAAGTCACAGAAGAATAAACTCAAGTGGAAAAGATTCAGCATTTAAGATCTTCATATACTGTACAATATTTATGAAGCAAAGAATTAAAGTTATTTTAATTTCGTTACATAAATTCTCTCATTATATAATTGCAGCAGGCAGTCAGTGAAAACTGCTTAAGTAACTACTCAGAGCAAATCCACTAATCAAGATACAAGGAACAAAAAGGGAAAGGAAGTCTATCACAAAATTTTGTGTCCACTTGCAGCAAATATAAAAATTGAAAATACTCCTATGCTGTAAACTTAAGACTCAGAATGAGATTACAGGTAGTAATTCTGTTTTTTATCCAACTTCCTTTGTCACAGTTCTGTGTGACTGAGTGATTAGCTAAGCTTAAAATCACCAAGTTACCCTTCTAGCTGAGAACAAAAAACCCTAACCATGTTCTACCAGGCATAGTCTTGCAAAGAAGACCAAAATTTCGATGCATTTTCCCACTGGACACAGTAATATTAATGGTTGATCTGTTCATACAGCTGGTTATCTTGTCCCTAATTAATCTAAGCAAATATTTTCACTGCATCTGATTTTAAAAGTCAAAAAATGGAAGCAACTCCCAAAGTGGCTGAAGTATTTACTTACATGTAGGCAACAACTACCAATGCTTCAAATTTTTTATTTCACTACTAGGCTTTGTTTAAAACCAATCACGTATTCTGAAACACTTGCACCTAGTATGTAATTTGACTGCCTGAATTTAAAATGACACCGTAAGTAATAATAAATTGAGATGTGCACTGTATGTACATAGTCCTTAAATGCAATAGTGAGATAGCAGTCAATGATTTATATCCACTGTAAATTCTCCAGAACTCTACCTCCTATTAATGAAAATTATGGTCTTGGTGCCTGGCTTGCAAATTTAAAAATTTGCGCGATAAAGAATATCTTGGGTAAATGATGAGGACAAGAAAAACAAAACTGCAGGCAAACACATAAGAAAGTGACCATGTGGAGAAGCAGAAGGGAAGCCTGAAGGACTACTAACAGTAAAGGCAACTGGGGACAGAGATGACTTGATATCAAAAAGAATTTACAGAACCAACAGAAGAGAAGGAAAAAGAAAAGGTAAAGAAGGAAAAAGGAAACAATATTACTAACAACTGTTTATTAGTAATTTTCCTGTAATTGGAAGTAAAGAACAACAAGACACAGCTGATTTTGCCTGTTCAAACACGAGTAAAATATATTTTTTCAAATGCAGATAGACGCTTCACTACTTATGAAGATGTCAAAGTATTTTAAACCAAAATCAACATGAAAATAGAATGTGAAACTATATTTTTATGCCTTTCCGTGCCTAAGGCAGATTTCATACCTAAAATTTTGGTATGAAATTTTGGTACACTTTTAGCACTGGTTGAAAACAACCACTTTACATAAGTTTCTCACTCACTAATTTAATGCAATAGAACTTGATTTTAACATAAGATTTTAGTAAAAGGAATATGTTAGCATAGAATAAATTACCTAATGAATTATATATCGTATGGTAAATTTTAATAGGCAAGTTGCTTCTGCCAGTTTTTCATGATTTAAAGCAAAGGTAGAAAAATAAGAGTTTATTTTCTCACTGATAAACAGACTTAGACAAGAATGTGACAATGTCAAAACATTCCTTCAAGGCTACTTTTCAGCATGAAAGTAGCCCTAATGACTTCGGTGGAACTGTTCATGTGGAAAAAACCCACATGGTGGATGTGTTTACAAAAAACATCTCTTATAACTGATTACGTTTTCCAATATACCAATCCTCAACATTTATCTTCACTTCTTTGTAAATGATGTTCTGAACATCATGGGCACCAGGATATCAAAGCTGAGCAAGTGCTGAAGGGAAACAATTGCATTGCTAGCAAATGGCTCATAAACATGAGAACAGAAGATGAAATGCAAACCAAAAAAGAGAAATTCTCATCCAAAAACAACACTAATGGATCTTTCAAAATAAATTTACAAAAAGCCTGTTGGTAATAAAAATGCTGACTCTTTTCTATTCAGCCATAATAAGCACACTGGCTTTTAATAATGCTAGCCCAGTAGATAAATTTAAAAAGAAAATAAGAAAATTTATTTGTAGAAGTGCAGGAAAGTTTCAGATAAAATTTTTAAAATGTTCAGTCCAATGGTTTCAATTACTTGACTGAAATTTGGGTAGAGCTTATTTTGAAAACCACTGGCAACTTAACAGCACACTTAGACAAATTTTATATCAAACTCTTCATATAAAAAAAAAATCTGAAAATAAACGCTGTGTAAAAGTAAATCGTTTATTGCAGCCTTGACAGAAAGTTGTATTTTAATCCTGTAAAATTACAAGTCAACTACACTCTGTCTGGAGCAAGAAGAAAAACATCCAGTAACATAAAATATATTTACTTACTGTTCCAGAATTAACATACTTTTTCTTTTTTCCTTTTTTCTTTGGATTTATTACCTAGAAACACAGATACAAACATTAAAGTAGTATGATCCAATATAAAGTGTAATGTATTTTCAATGCAGAAAGTATTCTGTTTTCAGCACATTCTAAGTGTATTCAGCATCCTGTTTACTGATGCATCTTGATGCAGGGATCTATGCATGTTGAAAACCAGTGAATTTATCTTCATGGTACTTGCCAGGTGAGCCAGTGCTGGTACTCATATTTGACAAATAAGAGATGGGGCAACAGAGGTAACAATGTTTATTATATTTGAGAGCTCAGTGAAGCACACTCCGAATTTTCACAAGATTCTTAATTTCTGTATTATATATATTCTGTATTTCTGTGGCAGTATTTCAGGGTATATTGTCACAATTTTGTCACCTCACAATGCATCTCTTCACAATCCAGTTAATCTGTTTCCATCTGCTCCTCATAACACTTGAAAAACATGAGAGTTTTCTACTCCCAATTTCTATACTTGGTGCAATGACAAGATGTGGCTGACGGGGAGATCAAATTTCATGAAATAGGTAATTTCATGAAAATGTTGAAGATCACCCCCTGATGCGCATACAGGAGTTGGGGGGAAGGGGGGGTCACTCCCCATATCCAAGTATCTTCACGGAGCTGGACTACAAAGCATTAAACAGTTTTCTTGAATGTCTGGAACCCACACCCATACAATTTCTCACTGTAGTCACCAATAATTTTTTTCCCCTTTTGAATACCTACAAAAGTCAAGTCTCAGTGAATTTTGTTACATACACACGAAAATGTACTCCTGCTTTTCCAGAAATGCCCATGGAATTGGAAGGAGAACATTATTTTGTTAATTAGGTCATTCAACTATCTCCTATATATTTCGGAAATTCAATGCCTTATGGCTTACTGCCGAGTTTTACTGTAAACTACTCAGAGATGTTCTGCAAATGATAAGGAATGAAAATATTCCCAATTGCAATCTTAGTAACTTATCTGGTATAAAATATTAAAAGAATTTTGCCTGAAATTGGCAAACTAGTAATACTTGTCTTCCAAAGATTTTCACCCCCAACCAAAATGAAATGACATTTAAAGATTCTATTCCTGGCACAACACAGAACAGCTGTGAAATGTAAGGCAGGAAGATACAACTATGATTTAGGGTCTTCCCAAACAGGCTAAACAAGTGACTCACTCTTTTCCCCAGTATTCCACTCTGATGTTATACAGTAAATATTCTGCAAAGCTTTTACTCCTTTTACACACATGTAAGCCTGTTAACACAAAATCCCAAGTAAAGCCTGTGTAATGGAGGTAATTAAACAATGCAGTAATTCTTGTTGAATCAAAATCTTAGCCAGAAAGTGACTCCTGCTGACATCTGCCCAGAATAGGAAGATGCAGGTAACAGGCTGCCTGTCTGCCCTGTGGCAGTTCATTCGCTGCTCTCCAGAATTCAATGGTCAGGCCTGAATTAGCAGCATATTGCTTGCCAGCAGTCATTAAATGCCAAAAAGAAGATTCATTTTAACTTTCTGCTTCAGGTAACTTGACAACTGGCTTCTTAAGAATTGCAAGGAACTGCACTAGAGCTTGGAGTGAAGTATCATGCGAAACAAGGCATCTACTTGGGGCAAAGATGAATTACATGACAGCTTTTTTTCTCTCCTGTAATTCACAGTACTATAATTATTATGATATTTACATGGGTTTTTTTCAAATTCCAGATAACTTTAGAAATTAACATTTTTTAGCCTCTGAAAGTTTTACATCCCTGCAGGAATCTAGAAAGCCACATGAATTATAATGAACCTATTAAAAAAAATCTCAATTGCAAAGAGGTGATTCTAGCAAGGTTCCTAATCTTTAAATATGGACACTCACTCAAACTCCTCTACCTGCCTTGAGTTAGTTTGTAAAAGCAAAACGTTTAACAATTTTGCCCAGTAAAATCTTTTGTTCTGACACTGTACAGACTAATCAAGTAGAAGCAGTAGTACCCAAGTATGAAGGATTGCAGTGTAGGGAGGCAAACATGAGTTGCTCAGGAAATGTACGCTGTTGCTGGGAGTATGATACTGACACTGTATTTAAGAAACTGAAAAATTACTTAAGATGTTATGACAGCATATTCCTGGTAGGGTAGGATTTACATCAGTGATACCACAGGAAAGGACATTTTCACTGCACACACTAATCTGTGTTATGACACTATTCACAGGAAACTACTGTAACTTACTGTAACTCTGGGGTTGATCTTAGATCTAAATGAGAAAAAAAATCACGGCTTTTAAGTTATCTTTGTCCTGCTTTGCACAGCAGCATCTTTGCTCATCTTCAAAATAAAAGTGCAGTGCATAATTGGAGCACCTTCCTTCCCTGCCTTTTTAGTGCTTACCTAAACCATTATATTTGTTACCATCTATATCAGGACTACGAAAACACTGGAGTTTAATGGCAGTAGTCTGAGACCAATTAAAGGATACCTTAAGGAATAATAAAGATCTGCAGATGCAGAAGCAAAAAAAAAAAAAAAAAAAAAAAAGGTTATAGCCATACAGGCTTGTCTTCTCATTAGAGGCAATAATTACTTTCCATTGTTTTCAGTGTTTTCCATTGTTGTTTTCTCATTTATTTCCTGAGAGTGAGTAAATACTCATAATACTTACCTCATAAACATTGAACTGAGACTGCCCTCTCGACAACTCTCTGTAACTTGTTGTGAATTCTCCAATGAAATCGTGGCTGTTGGAAAAATAAGATTTTAAATCAAATGCACAACATTTAGGAATTTAAACACGTATTTTATTTATTAATGCAAAAGGAACACACAGCCACTATGAACTGACATCCAATAAACAAGTAATGGCAACAGATATAATTTGTTTAAAAATCTTTATTACTCCCTCTATTTTGTGTTCATCCTATTAGTAATGCAAATTTAGAGTTGTAAGGCATTGGCTTAAATCCTTTTGATGGCTTTTGCTTAACTTAGCTGCACAATGAGGACTGTGTTGAAAATCAGTGATTGACTCCAATATAAGTCTACAGAATCTGAAAAGACAGAGTGGGCTACCACAGACTGTCACCATCTCCTCAGTGGATGAGCACTGGCACTCAGACTGAACTGTGTTTGAGGTTATGTGAGAGAAAGGGAGTAACTGAAAGCATGAAAGGAGTAACTGAAACTAGAAAAGAGCAGCCCTCCCCCTATATAACATGACATTGAACTTTTAAGGGGAAAACCCAAAGCTTATTTCGGCTCCTCTGTGTTCCCATCTGGGAAGAGAGCAGCAATCCACTGAGGCTGCTCAGCTTATGATATTACTGGAAAGCAGATCTTAACCTAACAGAAAAGCAGTGGTTGTCAAGCTTCTCCTTTCTAAATTCTATTCCTGCTCCAAGAATACATTTGGCACTCCTGTGCTGTCATTCACTTTTTAAAAACTGCTTTGTCAACGCATAACAGGGCTGGCACATTGCCCAGGAGCCACTGTGAGCACAGTGGCCAGAGGGAGCTGTAGTGGGGGAGGCACTGCTGAGGAAGGGATCAGGGAACTGGGGCACAGACACCACAGGGCTGCCAGATGTGAGCAAGCTGCAGGTTTGTATCTCAGACAGGTACCTGGAATGGAAGGACTGCAGGGGTCAGTGCCCCAACCATCAGCTACACAACTCCCAGCAGTCACAAGGTCTGCTCCCAGTCTCTGCTCTGCCCAGGTGAACTTTGCTGCTCCACATTTTCCCAGCTGTGCCTTAACAGGGCATTGTATTTCCTCTACACTCTGCCTCCATAGCTGGTGAGCTATGAAGCTAACTGTTTTACCTTCCCTCCAATGGTAAATTACAACAGAAATTCAAAGTTTTATGACTTCGTGACTTGCAAAACTTGTTTTTAAGAAATTCAGCACAGTTCTAATTGAGCTATATTAAAAGAAAATTAAAATAAATCTGAATGTTGCAAGACGAAAAATAGAAACAATCCATAGCAACATGAAATTTCTTTCTTGCTTTATTAATAATGAAATTAAACAAAAAAACCCCTCAAATATAAATTTAATTTCCTGAAATCAGCATGAATTCACAAAATATATAAATCAAACAACTAAAAGGTTCAGTCATCATGCTAACACAAAATAAGCAAAGCACACTGCAAGCTTGAGAAATACTGTATGTTGAAGATATTCCTAATTATCCAGATTCAGAAGGGACCACTTCACATGAAACACTCCCCTTTCAGCTGGAAGATCATCAAATTGCTTCCAAAACAAAGACTTTTCATAAGAAATGTATTTTGGAGGTATATCTCTGCTTAAATGCTCTCCAGACTGCAAGGACTATTTAAGCAGGGAACAGAGGAAGCCATCCACAAGGCGTACTCAATCTTAGGTAACGATGGCACAGGAGAAAAATATATATTGCTCAAAATGGAACTTTTCCCTTTTTTAACAGTTCTAACCTTCTATTTTCAAATCAGGTTTTACATTTTGAAGGCAGAAATTAAAACAATAGCTCAATGACTACCTACAAACACACCGCAGAACAGGAAACATGAGCCATTCCAGACAGGACTGTCCCTGGGGAGCAAAAGAATCTGTACGGCTTCAAAGTAATTGCTCCTTTAATTCTAAGACATGGAAACCCTCCTTTCCCTATGGCTACATACAAACACTGACAAGACCTGAGCTAGAAAGATATGATTCCTCTGATGAATCATGTTAAAAAGGTATGGGCATGCATAACTAGTCTCAGAGCCCCCTGCACTTAAAAGAGCATCAGCTTGGATTTTTACACTCAGTACTCAGGTGGATGTACATGCCACCACTAGACTGGCTCTGAGGGCTGAGCACCTGCTGGACAAAACATGCCTTTGCCAGATGTATAAGTTATTAAGAAAATATTCCAGTATTAATCATCACACTTCAGCAAATTGATCTACTTATTTCTTCTGGATTGAGAATCCAAAGTACCTTTTCTCTTTGCCTGCCTAACACTAAATTTTCCTAGACCTACAGATTTTCATCCATGAGTGGCATATCAGAACACTGAACCAGAGAGTCTTACTACACAAAATTATCACTTAAAGCCCATCTCCCTAAGTTTTCCACTTTTAGCCTTATGTTTTGAAGTGCTGAGGATCACTTTCAAGACTGTATTAACTTTGTAATTTTTTATTATCTAAAGGAAAAAACCAATATAGGAAAGGACAATCATGATGAGAAACACGTCAATGAGTAATGAGAAAATGCAAGAATTTAAAAATCAACTGTCTAGCTGGAGAAGGAAGATGGAGACAAAAAATAAGAAATTAGAATCTGAAATTTAAAATCTCTCCTGCAGTATGGATATTCTCAGATGAATGCTTCTGTGGCCCCAGGTTAGCATGACAGCATTTACAGCTTTATAACTCAACACCCCCCAGTTTTCCTATGTAACAGATCATAAACATCAAGACTGAAATGACTTTTGCAACATGTATGCTAAGTGATTTTTTTTCTGAAATTAAATAAAAAAATCTTTCAGAGAGAACTAAAAACATTATAGTATTGCTGATGTGAAGTTGTGCAGTATATTTTTTTCCCCTTCTGTTAGACCTGTTTGCAAGTGCTTCACATATAAGGACACCCAATAAAAAAAACCTAAAAACGTGACTCTGTCAAACAACTGGGCTTGTCCCAAGTAACAAAACCAACTTTTGTGACTTCTTATAGCATCAAATATTTTTGGGTTTGTCACAGCTTTTAGAAACAATAAAATGTATAAGAACAAGTTGCTCACATCTTGACAATTTTTGTGCAAAAGCTGGTTTGGCACAAAGAGATGTTCAATAATTAACAGCGTTAATATTACCAAGGGCACGTATTACTTTTTGTCAAGACATTTTATGTGATGTTTGAAAATAAATAAGCGCTATTTAGTTATTTAATGATAACATAATCATGATATTACATTACAATTACTCTAACAACGTAATTTAGGAATATGAAGGAAGAAGCTCAACCCAACGCACCTTGGTGCTATTTTTCAAAGCACAGGTAACATAGAATGGGGAAAAGGGAAAAAAATACTTCTTAGTCAAGATTCAAGGAGTCAAAATCAAGTCAAGTCATGACTCAGAAATCAAGTATATGCACCATTATTTTGTCTTCCTGATTGCAGAGCAGCCTATAATATTCAGAATAACTTGCTTTGTTATCTAGAGAGCAGGCAATCTTCCAAAGACTGCCCAGTCTGCACATCTCTGGAGCAAACAGATTCAGCTTGGTGAAGTGTCCAGCTGGTGTAACAACAGCTTATAAAAACTGTGCATCATAAACGGAAATTAATATAAAGTGAGGAACAGAAGATTTGTACAAAAAATTGTTAGAGTAACTCTTGAATGGGATTAATTTCAGATATACTTGGCAATGTCAAAGTTAAATTAGACACGTAGGTTTTGCTAAGATCACTATGTAAGTTTATAGGCACCACCAACTGGCAATTTATTCCACGTAGGATGGATTCAATCAGACCATTTTCCCCTGTAAACCACTGAAGTAGCTTAAATGATTAGTTCAATCTACTTGTCTGATTTTTGCATTGTCTAAAGTCATGTGAGATGAGTGCTGTCTCATCTTTCAGAGGAATTTTACATATAAGATGTCAGTGCTGCTGTGCTTCTAAATGCAAAATAGACATAAAGCAAAAAGTAAAAAAAAAATCATACCATTAGAATAAAAAGGAAAACATGTAAATGGTATCCTTCACTTTTTGCTTTTTGCATATTACTTTTATAGGTATTCAGATTGTGATGTGAGCAAACACAGATAATATTTGAAACTATCTGAGACTGGAGAGGCTAATGATTGCCTAAAATCCACAGTATGTTCAAGATTTCACTCAGACTACAGTTACTTAGTGTTATTTGTCAGATTTCTTCCTTGTCTTTTTAATCTTACAGATTTTGGATAAAGTGAGACAGCACATAGGGTTTGATACCTTGATAAAATATAATCTTTATTTTTTATTAACTTAGCAATGCAATTTAACTTTTCATTGCTGGCATATTTTCAAAAAACGTGGTTTATACAGATACATAATAATTTTAAGTACTGTCAAGTCTCATTGAGAAAAGAATGTTAATAGAAATTCTAACAGGGGTGCAATGATTTTTTACTAGTATGGCTTTTTAAATTTAAAAACACTCATCTTAATTGCTAGAATGTGTTATTTTGTCTGTCCAGGGGATATCTGATCAAGAAGGATAAATTTACACTGGCAGGTATTCACAGAGGGTAAACAAGAGATAAGAATGCTTATAAATCAACAAGCTTCATGATGAAAACCAAAAAGACAAAATTATAACCCGAGAAAGCTGAATAGGCTTCTGGATCTTGTCAGCAAGGAAATGAACAGTAGCACAGGATAAATTTGCCCATTATGATTACAAGATATGTTGCCACAGAAGCACAATATCATTAACAGAAGCACAATATCAATATCTGTAATACTAGAAGCAAATTGCATTGGTAGTATTAAAGACATTAACTGCAGAATAAATAATATGCTTTTAAAAATCAAAATGCAAGTGCATACCCATATATTTAAAAATATAAATTAGGATTAACAGGAAACAATTAAGATGGACCAACTTAAATGGAAATAAACATATTACTGTATTACGTTTCAGTTCTAGTACCAAGATTTATGAATACAGTTTCTAATTAAAGTATTAAGATATAAGCTCAAACATTTAAAAAAAAACCAAGAGGTATCAATCCACTGTGTTAAAAAATAATTCTACCTGCTTTGTCAAAATAAAGGCAATTTGAAAGGCTCATTTCATCAGAGAAAAATGTACAGCCAGAAAATTGGGGTTCACAGCTCCTAAGAATAACAGATATTCCTCCTGAATTTAGCAACAGAAATTCCACACATATTCCACTGTCCTCTTTCAAGGGGAGGTACACGAAACTCAGGTCTTCCAACTCCAGTTTGCAACAATGTTTTGATGAAGAAAGACATGGAAATGAACATTCAGACCCAATCTGAAATTAAGGTAATTAATAGGTGGTTTCTACATTGCCATATTTAGGCCACCGTGAGTAGCCATTGCAGGCATGTGCATTTTATCACGTTCCATGGATGAATATACACACAGCAGGTTTGAAATGGCCTAATGTCTCAGTATTTACCACAATTACAAAACACAAGGCTGTATCACAGCAGAATTTTTCCAGTACCTCTAAATATTGACAAATAACTAACTTTCTGTAATATTATGCTGGATACGAACTATTAATATGCTTTAAAATGTATATAAACATGCAGGAATAACCCATAAGTTTAAGAGAAATAATGTCTTACCTTCCATCTCTATCCCAGTCATATACTTCTACTTTGATTGTCCTAAAATAAAATGACAAAACAACAACACAACCCCATTAAAATGTTAAATATGTACCCAGATTGCCTCTAAGGTTAATAGCATAGGGTGCGTTAATTTTTTGTGCCAAATCCAAAAAGCAGAATTTTTCAGTCATTTCTCATGAGACTGCAAATAATCTGTCAGGTAATACAACAGATCTTCATAAATCAGAAGCTAAACACAGTGGAAATTAAGGAAACAATTAAACACACTGGAAGTTTAACAAATATATTTTTACTTGCTGATGCTCTGAATTTTCTGTAGTTTTTAAAACAAATGATTCTTTAAACCTTGAAGTATTATCAAAGTTTTTAAGATCTGTTTCCTTGTGAGTAAAGCGAACCCTTGAGGGCAGCCCTAACCTTGCTTCAGGGATGACTGGGAAACAGATAAAAAGGAAAACACAGACATTTCCTGAATAAAGATCAATCATGTTTCACATACTTACTTCAAGAGTGGATTTCTTAAAATGCAAATACTACAGAGCATATTATCATCAACATCCTTGATGAAACAGGAAAGATACATGAGGATAGCAACAATACATAGTTTAATTCATGTCCTTTTACTACAGAAAGTGTAAATATGTCAGCAAATTCAACTCTCGCTAACAGTGAATCCTATTTGGCCTAAAATGACCTGAACATGGGATAGAAAAATAACACCTCCAGACCTCCTGTATTTTAACTTACTTAACTTACTTTTATTCTTCAGAACAGTTTCACATAAAGTCAAGTCATCAGAGCTGTCTTATTAATAAAGGGGATAAGAATGTAAGCAATTACTTTATCATTTGCTTCCATGAAAGCTGCTCCTCATTCTTCCAATTATATACAGTCAAATATATATTGTTTCATTTTCTTTACTAAGAAGGGACTCTTTGGGGATAAAGCTGAGCAAAAGCTGGTATTATATACAATATAGTATCAAGTAATTCATACCTGGATGTTTTTCACATTTTTTATGATATTCCAAGATAGGTAAAGAAGGACTTGCTTTGTCTGAATGTACCTCTTTTCAAACCAAATTTAAAGGTTCCTAACCACATCATTTGTTATATTTTATAGCTCTTGCATAACTCAGGTTGGATTTAAGTTACCTTACAATGAAAACGGATTAAAATGGAAGTTGTTCTGCAGGACAAAGTGAAAAACAACTCCAAACCTCTTTTCTCCCATCAAGCATTTCAGCCTTAAAACTACTTTCTCCTTCAGAGGAATTCAGCAAAAAAAGGCAATATCACAACATTTTTTTTTCCTAGACAACCATCATTTTACTTACGTTTCAAAACCTGTTATGATAGAACACACCACTAAGTTAAGATTTATGTAAGGCTTAGTAGGATTTAAAAGTTTTGAATTGTCTTAGAAATCTGTGTTCAAATAGCAAAATCATCTCAGTGAGAAAACTCGGATTATTAAAATAAATTATTAAGAATATCAAGATAAATTCCTGAGAAGGAACTTCAGACAGGTAACTACAGTAAGAGCAATTCATCCTTGAATAAAGCTCCTCTCCAGTGAAATTTATTTCATATTAAAGGATTAATTACAGACCTTGACTTTTATCTATTTTGTATGATATGCAAGATATTAAAAGACCTTTCCAATCTTCCTATACTGAAACTTAACCTTTACCTTAAAGGACACAGTTTAGAGGATGGGTTGCCTATTTTAATATTAAAGAAACCCCTTTCATTTAAAAATAATCAAGGTTAGAGATGGGTATATCTCCGTTTTAAAACTTTTATGCAGAAAATAACTAAGTGCTTTTTGAGAGCTCATTCTAAGAGAAGGAACAAAGACATTAGACACTAAGTACTACTGCTGTACTGAAATGCCATTCCTGTGATGACTGAAAACACTGCATAATCACATAATTTGAGAATAATTAAGCAAATCCTGGTCATTCCATAATGAAAACGTGGACAGAATTCACTCAGAAGCATGCACTAGCTGAAGATTTAGTCTCCCTAACATAGAATAAACATTTACTGTGACATATTTTTACTAATAACATTATTCCCACCTTTCACATCTATCACAGAACTCAGAGCACCAAAATTTTATCTTCTGTCACTAGCTGAAAGAGACCTCTGGGATTTGTGTTTTCATGTATTACCATGTGGATGTTAGGAAGTTAATCCTTACCTTTAGAAAGAAAGGTTTTCTAATTTAAAAACCCCAAACCTCTGAAATCCTTTCTGGACTATCAGCAGGTCAATTTGAATTAACCTGACAGCTAATGACTACTTCTTAATTTGAAACATGATTATTGTATGCAGGGCTATGAAGTTTCATGGAGCCTTTATCACGGAGCACATTATGTTAAAAGCAGGTCAATAGTAGATAAACAATAATAATTTGAGGAGTGCTATTACACTTTTAAGTTCCCTTAATTTGGAATGCTAGAGTTATTTCAGTATGCCTGCATCACATCTTTTCTAATCATCATGAAAACTCTTTTTCTTTAATGTGATAAACAGTGCAGTGTCCAGAGAATAGCTTAATGAATAATATTTTGCTTATGCATTATGCACATTAACCCAAATACAAGTAAAAAATTCTATTTGAATATGCTCATTACAAAATTGCTTCATTTTGATTGCATCTAAGTGAAAGAGTAACCAACATGGCCATTTTTAAAGAGTCTAAAAATACCCATTTCCACTGAACTAATTTGTTTGTTATTAGTGGTAAAATGTTGATTAAAAACATGGTATTATTACCACCTGAAGATAGAACCTTTTACATGGCACCACTGAAAATTTCAAATCTGAAGATTACTACCTTCTTGTTTCTCATCTACTGATCTATGCATTTGAAAGGCTTTCATTTATCAGCATCCTCTGACATTGTATTGCCACCCAAGGAAAACTGATCATCATTGTTTTTAATCAAAACAGTAAAAAGTATTTGTGTCCACTTTTCACAGAGACTATGATTTAAATTAGTCTTTTCTTGTTTCTAATTCACACCACAGAGAGCAAAGAATTTTTTCCAGAAAACACCACTAGCATTTCCTACAGATTTAGCATATTTGCTTTATTTTTCTAAATTCTTTAATTTGATGAACGGTTTTGAACACCTATTATCCTTTCAAAATGTTGATTAAATAACACCAGGGGCTAGACTGCATAGAAAAAGTTACATAAAAAAAGAACACACAGAGATAGGGAGAAAAAAATTGTATATGCTAAAAAAGCTTAAGCTACAGCTTACCGGTCATAGTCTCCATTACACAGTGCTCTGACAGAAATCTTGAATGCCTGCCACACCGGATTTAATGTATTTTTTACAACCTCTGTTTTGTGGCAGATTGTAAAACTGTAATTAAAACAAAAAAAGAAAAGATATATTTTGTATGTATTTACTTTTTCTTTTGTGTCATCAAAGATGGAATTAAAAGAGCTGCAATCATTCATACATATAATGTCCATATAAAATATAAGGTAAGAAAAAAAGAAATACGGTGAAACCAGAAGGAAGGGAAGACTGAAGAGACCCACTGGAGAGAGATTACAGACTAGAGTGCTAAACAACTCTAAATATAAAATGTTTTTACCCAAAGCTTCAACAGGAACTATAACCATTCAATGAGTATTTCAGGGAAGAGCAGTTTCCATTTCCACTTGTTTAAACAGACCTTGTACACGCAGGAATTAGTCACAGATCCAGAAAGAAAGTGATCTTGTGAAGATCTGACTCTTGGTTAGAGATTAAGAAACTGAGCCAAGGGAATGATGGCTTTCAGATTCTTATTCCCCATTTTATGTCCATGATTTTTAAACCAGGACCGTCTTAGGTAAAACATATAAGCCTCTCTGAGATTCCATGATCACCTTCTCTCATTAACTATATTAGCACATTGTGCTTTCTTTAAATGATGCAAAATTAAAATACCTCTTTTGAACCCTCACCTTGGGGACTAAATTGTTCAAAAGAAAACAAGAGACAAAGTCATCAACTGAAATTCCTCATCCAGTTGCAACTTTACCCTTTACCCAGCTACCCTTTGAAGGAATGTCTTCCTTGTACCCCAAACGCCTACACTTTTATCCTGGTTATGATTCAGAAGACATTCCTGAAGCCAAAAAAAGGAAGCATCCTTCTGCCACAGGTGCAGAAGTACTGCCCCAACATCCCTTTGGATTTGGGAGACCCATAAAGCATCACTGGCCCAACACTCACCCCTTAGAAGGAAGTGGGGAAGAGCAGCACTCAAGGCCAAGAGAGGCTGCATGTACCAGCACTCCCAGTAATACCCAGAAAATTTCATAAGTGACCTTAATGCCACTCACAGAGGAGCCATAACTCCTCCAGGCTTGCAGTTTTACATAGGCAGTGTTTGCTTAGGAAACTGTCCCTGTAATCTGCCTCCAAAAAAAAAAAAAAGAGCAGGTAGCAGAAACACACATCATACACAGATTTATGTTAGGAACTGCTCCTCTTAAGCTACAGAAAAAAGTAATATCATACATGTCTAGCCTTTGGTTTGATATATGTTAGATGTGAGGACTTTCAGTTTCCAAGAAATCTTAACCTTCAGTAGAGCCCCACAAAGGCAGTGTTGTGTTGACCAATGAATGTCAAGGCTTAGTAGTGGAACAAAAGAGATTAGTCTATTTTAACAAATTAAAGCAAGAATGTAGCAAACAGCCATTTGTAAAATATATAAATTCTATTTCAGGGATTTTTTAATTCGATTTCCCAGAACTCCATCAAAAAGATAAAATATATTTCCTAATTTAAATTTGCAGGATAAAATGTTTTATCTAACACAATTTCTAAGTATTAGCATATTTTGCAGCTACAATTTTGAGCATTCTATATAATTTAAATGCATACTATATCTTAACAAAAGTAACACTATTTAGCTATTACAATTAATTGTCATAGTGCTCTATATTTATGAGACA
Organism: Sturnus vulgaris; assembly: GCF_052056855.1. Taxonomy (NCBI): domain Eukaryota; kingdom Metazoa; phylum Chordata; class Aves; order Passeriformes; family Sturnidae; genus Sturnus; species Sturnus vulgaris. The sequence continues at coordinate 59,909,162 of NC_142247.1, forward strand.
TTTACCTCTTAAAACCCTAAATTGCAGTATTTGATCACTTTATTGCAATCGTTTTATTCCTAAAGTGCATAACATCACAAACTGAAATCCAATAAACATTATAAAAGAAACACAGCTTAATCAGAAAAATTAAAAAAAAAGAAAGGTATATTATCTGTAAATAATTAAGTTGCCTAATGATTAACAGAAAATATACTCAACAGGCATCTACCTGCCATCTTCATTGCTTCGATGAAATACAAGGAAAGGATCAGATTTCCCAAAGAAGTCCTTCTTGTCTAGCTTGTTTGCACAAAATTGCATTAAAACTGAATCCTGAAATGGGTAATAAGGAAAAATTACAGACAGCTTGCAGTCCACTACACTTAAAGAAAAAATAAAATTGACTAAACTATGCAAACAGAAAACAAAATAAAAAAATAAATCTTCTAAATGCCTTCTACATATTCACATTCGTGCAATGTCTTCACAGAGCAGTTTGAATGGCTGGAACCAAGAATTCCTTTTTAGAGACACCAGAAAAAGAACAATTTTTTATGCTAAAATGGCTCAGGATTTTTCAAGGATTTCCAGACATCCAAAACTGCATTCTGAAAGTATATGCATAGGCAAGGAAAATATATTAGAATTAATTTAAAAAACTCCAGTCAGGCATGACTCAGCCTCATTCCTTCAGTGACTTAGACCTGCTGCTGTCTGCTCCTTCTGCCTGTCAAGCAAGTGGCTGCTGGCTCTTAAGAATCCAGAACCTTCAAGAAAATGAGCCTGAGAGGTACCAAGTACATCCAATCTGACAACAAGAAAAGTTTCTTTGCTGTGATCAGGCAAACAAAGTCACACATGTCATCTCTTAGGGCAAAGTCAAGAATGAGAAAAGGATTATAAATGCAAAGATAAACCTGCAGACTCACCAGTTAATTGGGGCAGAGCCTGCTGGAATACTGTTCCATAAACAGGTCTGGAGATGCAACAGCAACGAGAGGATGATGGGCACACCACTGAGTGGGGCAGGGGAGCAGGTGACAAAGGACATTGCAAGGTCCACATTTCTCACAGCTTTCTGTCTTGGTCTTACTGCTAAGATTTGTGTTTCAAGAGTCTTGGAAACCTGAGACCCAGACCCAAGAAAGTCTGGAACAAGGATAACTTGTGCTTGGTAGAGGACCAGGAAAGGGAACCTTTAACACAGACCAGACACACAGAAGTCCACGGGACTTGGTAGGATGCACCTGAGAGTACTGATGGAATTAACCAATATCACTGTGGGGTCACTTTCAGTTATCTCTAAAAAGTAATGATATTCAGGGGAAGTTCTCCTGTCTTTGAGAAAGGGCAAGAGGATCCAAACCAGTTTTATCTTAAACCCTGAAATTATGATAGAGCAAATAATCCTGGAAATCATATGCAAACACGAGAAAAATAAGAAGGTCACTAAGAGACATCAGCAAGGATTTACAAAGGGGAAATTAATGCCTGATCCACTGGAACAGCCTAGTGGGCGTTGTTTATTCTTCACCTTAGCACGGCCTTATACACTGTCTCCCATAAATCCTTGTTCACAAACTAATGAATTATAGACTAGATAATGCCAGTGAGGGACACTGAAAAAGGACTGAACTGCTGGGCTTCAAAGGGTCATATTGAGTGGCAATAAGTCCACCTGGAACCAGTCACTAGCAGTGTACCTAAGGCATCAAAAATGGGCCAAAAATATTGAACATCTTCATTAACAATCTGGATGATGGACAGAGTAGACCCTCTGGAAGTTTGCAAACAACAGGAAACTAGAACTAGCAGTTTATACAACAGATGGCTGTGCTGTCATTCAGAGACATCTGTACAGGCTGGAGAAACAAACCAATACGAACCTCATGGGGTTCAACAGAGTGAAATGCCAGGTTCTGCACTTGGAGGGGAATAGCCTCATGCACCAGTACAGGCTGCAGCCAAACAGCTGGAAAGCAGCTGGGCAGAAGAGGACTGAAGGGGCTTGGTGGACACCAAGTTCATCAATGAGACCTTGTCAGCAAAAGCCAACAGCCTGTAGGGCTACATTAGGAAGAGTGCTGACAGAAAGTTGAAGGAAGTGACTCAGTTCTGGTGAGGCCACTCCTGAAGTACTGCTCATTCCTGCAGCACTGTTCTAGGCTACCTAGTACAAGGAAGGCACAAACTTGCTAAAGCAATTCTACCAAAAATGTCACTAAAATGATTAAGGGATTGGACCATCCCTCATCTGAGGAGAGGCAGAGAGAGCTAAAATTATTTAGCCTGGAAAACAGGTTTATCAATTTGTGTAAGTACATGATTCTAGGGAATAAACAGCCTATGGTTACTGGCATCCATGGAAGAAAAGGTGGCAATATGCACATACTTGGAATGTGAGAAATTCCACTTAAATATAAGGAAAAACCTTTTTACTTTGTGTGCTGAAAAGCTGTAACAGAGAAATTGTGGAGATTGCTCGGATTCAAAGCCCAACTGCACAAAGCCCTAAGAAACCTGCCCTAAGAAAGGCAGGACTTTTGGACTAGACAGTCTTCCAAGGTCTTTCCCAACCTCAGGAATTATGTGATTGCAAAACTCACTGACATTCTGAATATGAGCTATAAAAATCTGGATAAAGTACAAAAATACAGAAGATCAAGTATGTGACAGCTGCTGAGACATTGCAAAAGACTGTGGACATGAAGAAGCATTAGAGAGGATGCAAGAGATATTGAGCATTAACTTCTGCTTCTTTCTGCTTCTTCTCTATAAAACTAAGAGCAACTTAAAAGTAAACAGTATTTTAACTTCCCATATAAATCACAAAATTCAAATTTGTAAGTTATACCATTAACAATCCAGTGCAGTGTAAATCATAAAATAATTTCCATGTTATTTTTGAAAAGCAATAAGCACACTTACTCTGCAACAGCCTAGTTCCTCTGCTGTTACTATGACCGTTCCACACTTCTTCCCAGGGATTCCTCTGCAAGGAAACACAACCACATCACCTTAGCTCCTAAATATTATGTATGAAAGTTACGACTGACACAGAGGGCACAAGGTAAGTTTTCAAGTCACGAAGCTGATGGTATGCAATTCAGTTTCCCTTTTCTGCCACTTGTCCTGTGTAAAAAAATTTGGTTTATCCTAACTGAATTGGTAAATGAGTTGTACATTTATTCTAACTAGAGAGAAACAAATCAGTTTTGATTTTAAAGGAAACAGAATTAAAAGTTTAAATAGGTTGAAATACTACCAGAAATCTACTGTGCACCCCCACATGGATGTTTCCTTTTGATACTCTACAACTGATTTGTGAAAAACATCCTATTGCAAATTTTACTTAAACAAAATACCTAAAATGTAGTTAAAAGTAAACACTAGCATTATTTTACAACATTTATTCTGAAACGTCTATGAAGACACATAATAATCTAACCATCATATCTGATACAGGAGTTGCAAAATAAATTACTATTCACCTAGACAGGAATTAAAAACATATGCTGCAACACCAGAAAGCCAAAAACACTTCCTCAGCATAAAAAGCAGCAGAGAAACAGAAATAATCTGATAGTATTCAGTGCCAACAGCCTTTTGGAGGGGGACACATTCAACGCAGAGGGCCATGGGCATTATAAAAGAAGGACAATATTGACATGATGGTTGATAAAGAGGTGAGATACTTCAAGATTAGCACAGAATTTCTCTGCAGAACCAAAAGTTCTCATTTTTCAGGAACTAAAAACTCTATCAAATGACTTGTGCAGTTTTTGATGCTATTAAGTACAAAGTTTGTATGCTTGAGTCTACATGCGTGAAAATAGTACTGGACCATTGGCAAACACTAAGGAGTTTGTTCCCTTACAAATTCCCTTGAAAATCATTCATTAAGAAAAAAATCCTTAAATGTAAACTAAGCACCCTGACAAAAACCTCAGTGGTCACAGATGAGGCAAATGGAACAAACTTCAACTAGCAATAATGCCCTGTAAGAAAATAATAAAATAATTTCAAGCTGGTCAAAATTTCAAGTATGAAAAAAAATAATTACTTAGAGATTCATCATTACAGACCAGTCTTTCCAATTGCCAGAGAAATACTGGCTAATACTATGTTGAAGACAAGCATGTAAGAGTTCCAACTCTTTAAATCCAGAATGCAGTGCCATTGTCCATTTTCCTCAGCTCTAAGGGATAGCTGGTAGTGAGCTACACTGGAACTGGTTCTATGGCACTGAAATTACAATAGAAAATTTATGTTCAGGCAACTAGTTTCTCAGAGTTTCTCCAGAAAGAGTTACAGAGCAGGGTTTGTGGAATAATGATGAGCATTAGATATATATAATAGAGAGAGAGAGATTTTCTGTAACCTGTACTGCATAAATGCAGTCAACTCCATCATTCAGGGCTAGTTATCTGAAACTCAGATATAGAAAATGTGCCAGTCTAAGTGTGAATAGAGTGCAAATTGAAAAAAGGAAAACAAAATGTGAAAAATCTATATTTCAGTGGGTCCTACTGGCTTAAGAGTCCAGAACCTGTAGGTTTCTCTATAGGGATCACCTCTTTTTGGACAGTATTTGAAGGAGCAGGTAATTTCATTATTAGAGGAACAGAATAGAAAACCATTATCAAATTAAAGGTTTTCAAAAATACCTGCATGTCTAGATAAGATACAGTATTGAGAAGTAATTATTGTCTCCTTAGAACAAATTATTCCACAATTGACATATCTGCAGCACCAAGAGAAGTTTAAAAGGACACTCTGAAGAGTACTTGGGCTTTAACAAGGACTGAAAGGAGGACCTCTACAGAGTCTGTGTAAAAGATGACAATTTATGCAGAAATTCAAATCTGAGAGGTGAAAAAGTCTCCAATTCTGCAAGCTGGAATTGCAATGAGGCAGAAGATAGAACATTTTTCAGGTCATTCAAAAATTTACAGTCTTATCCATAAATTTGTAGAGCCTAGCCCTCTGACAGTCACATCCACAGATAAAAGGACAGGGCAAATATATATAGAAAGTCAGTTCAGGTGTTTTTCTATCAGTTATGTTCACAGCAAGATGACAGGAGAAAGAACTTCATATAACAGGCCAGCTGGCTCCAGTACAGCCTCATTAGCAGGCAACGGCACTCAGGTGTGAATAACCAGCAGAGAACACTCATTAAGCTTTGCAATGGCCCTATCTCCTCATCAAAGGGAATCCCTACAGGAATGCACTTAGCAGATACTGAAAAAAAAACACTGCTCAGAGTTATAAATGTGGCTAGAATCTTCTCTCTAGGAAGACAGAACATGCAAAAATCTAATTCTGGATAATGCCTGAGCAGGTGACACTCTCTTGAGAGAAAAATGAAACCACACAATTTCTGGAAGTGGATGCATCTGCACATTATCCTTTCGTGCCAATACAGCTGGAACATGCAAAGCCAGTCAGGGTAAATCTTACTCATGGAGCTTGTCTTGAGAAGGCATTTAATGAATCTAATAACCTAACAGGTAAAGAGAACAAATATTACTGTTAAAATGTCACATTATCCATTTCACCTTCTTTGAATTAGTAGAATTATTTTCCAATAGAAATTATCCAAAACATATGGGCACATCTGTACCTGGCCAGTCTGTAAAATAAAGTGCAGCACTAAAGTATGTTCTTGAACAAAAAATGCTCACTGTGACAAGGATAACAGGCTACCACACTACAATACTGGGAGCAAGACTCTCCTGTGACAGAAACAGAGAGGGAGGTTCAGGGGACAATCTCACAACTGCCAAGAAAAAATACTGTCAGGTTTCTGCCTCAGAGGTGTAATCCACTGGTGCTTTTAACACCAATGAAACTGCAAGGCATGCATGCCATGTAGGCAAAGAAAACTGAATTGTGTACCTTCACTTTTGTACTTGCTATGAAGACTAGTGCAAGGTGGGTTTCAGCCTTCCTGCCTGACCACAGCAATGGTGACCCTCTAGGCTTGAGACGTTTAACTTTGAGGAAGGACAAGACTACCCCTTCACTGTAGGCTTCCTAAGGCAACTTTCCCTGATGATACACAATTTGACTTGAAGCTGGACAGCTCATGACAGCCATGGAGTCCTGAATTGTGTAAGACTTTTGTAAATGCCTAAAGTAGATAGAGCTGAAGAATAAGCCTCAAGTCTTTCTAATTTTCATTTTAAAAGAACATCAGAGCTTACTTGAATGCTAATCAGAGAGCGGAATTCAAGCTTCTCAAACTGCTAAGTATAAAAAGTGCTACTTCTGTAGGGTAGCTGATTGGGACTAAAACAGCACCAAGCATTGTCTTCTTTGTACATGCATTGGCAGAGAACTGAAGAGGGAAAATGTTAATGAACTTCAGAAAAACGGTGAAAAGATAAAGCTCTCTTAACTCATAAAGAACATTCATGCTATGAGAACACAGACATGACTTCATAAAGAGAACAGTAAATTAAAGCAGTAAATATTCCTAAGAAGGGAAGACATGCAATATTGTCAATTCAATTCTCATTATTTGAATATCAAGAGACATTAAACACACATCTAAAAGGAAACAATCCTGAAATGCAATGCAACAGTTTCACGAACAACAGAAATATCTACTAGACACCCAGATATCCAGACTTCAGAGTCCAGAATGGACAATCATTCAGGCACACTTGTCAAGTCACAGCACTGTCAAAAGCACCAATGACATAATAAAACAGGGACACTATGAAGAACTGATAAAAACTCAAACACTCTTCACTAACATGTATCTACCCACATGTTGGGTCCACTTAGTAACTACCATACAAGAGAGTATCAGAACCCAGACCTGAGAAATGCATGTCTGCCTAAGAGAAAATATATTACACAGGCCAACACAACTGTGAAGTAAGACTTTTTTCCACAGATTCTTCACTGATATTTTTTTCTTTTCTCATAGATCATTCAAAACTTTAAACTTCATCTGTTACTCATTTTAGACTTCATTTAACCTGTACCAAATGCTAAACTGCTGAATGGATGCCTTTTAATCTACATGTTCAAAATAAATTTTAGGACTTTTCTCAGTGAAAAAAACGTATACTGCACTGAATAATTTACTAATTGAGCACAGAAACAGATTTGAAGACTTTCAAAAAGTCAGATAAGATTCATCTTGCTAAATATAAGGGTCTTCAAAGCGAGCACTTTCTCTGAACAAGTGCCCACAGGCTTCCAGTAGAATCACCTGACAATGAGTACACCCAGTCCATGAGGTTGTGACAGTGCAATTCACTGTGGCAGCTGGCACGAGCTAGGCCTAGACAGGGACAAGTCAGTGAGCTCTTGTTTTAGTACAAGTAAACAAAACAGGGCCAACCTCCTGTCCCAATTGACAAGACAGAATTTCTGTGCTTGAACTGTGCAGCTGTCAAGAACTAAAAACACATCCAGAACAAGCAGTGACTGTGTGTTGCCATCCCACAGGGCTGGGGCTCTGGTTCTCCTGGGACAGCCCAGGAGCTGGGCAGGGACTGTTTCCTTAATTGTGTAACTGGAGTTCCCCTGCCTGTGCCTTGTACCTCTGTGATTCTTTGAGTGTGTGGAGATGGGTTTCCATAAGCTGATGACTCTCCTGGGATGGGTCTGAAAGTAGCCAGGGCAAGGTATCTGGGCTCCTCCATCTACCATTGGGACACTCCTCTCGTTTGTTTGCAGATAACCTTTTTAATTACATAACCTAACATAACTTTTCTATTATGACACTTACTGTACTGGTCCTCAAGGTTATTTCCCAGACATGTTTTTAGAAGTTTAATATCCAGAATGGGATTAAGGGGAGAATCACAAAATATCATTGTCTAACAAACACAGTATTTGCTGATGTTAATAATTTTCTGTGATTGTATTAGAAATCTGATAATCTGGTCAGCTAATTCTTCACTGTTTCTTTGTGAAGGTTTTTTGCAAGAACTCAAATGCTTGAACAAAAGGTAAAAAAAGTTTTATGGTGTGCTAATTTGCAAACTAAAACAAAAACATTTTTTAGAATAGTACACTCAAGCTATTTCCAATGCAAGATGAAACAAGGTTGACAATAATTTTAAATTAGTCAATTCCTTTGCTAGTTGTCCAAAATGAAACCTAAATTATCATAGCCTATATAAAGAAAGATTTCCATTCCATGTAACTATTTACTCTCTCTTAAAAGCCTGTCAAAATATCAAGACATCTCACAGCAAAAAGGTTCCACACCTCTTGCCTCATGCAGCAGTATGCATTCATCCAGCATTCCAGAATACTTACACAATTGATTTTTCCAGTCTGCTCCCCTGTGATCCCACTATTTCTCCCAGTGTACAAAACATCTGTCCCAAAAAATCCTGAAAAGCAGTAACATAAAAAACTCAGAATTGTATTTCACACAATGAAATTTGATTTCCTATTTATCTGAGCTGTTGCCTACTGAAGAACAGATTCTGCTGAACACCACATCTCAGTAATACCTATCTAATAATGAATCATAAACAGACTCACTACCACCTATTTGACATAACAGTAGGTTACATTTACAGATGTAATTCTAAGGCACTACACAATCACTACAGGGAGCGTGTAATTGCAGATCAATGGCTAAAAGTCTCATCTTTTCACTGTGAAGTACACACACAACATTCCTTCTACTATCCTCTTTTCCTTTGTTCCAGGTTCTCAAAGGTTCTCTTACCAAAGCCTTCCTGTATTTGTTTTTTAAAAAATTCACTGAGAAGCCTCTGAATTCTACTCTTGCATCTCTAAATTTTAAAGTTACTATTTCATCACTCCCACTTCAAGACAACATAAGTATAAAAGGTTTCTTCTAACACTGAGACACAATTAAAGCATGCTTCAGTTTTAGGGCCCAAATAAGTATCAACAAATTGCAGTACATTACATATCTGAAAAGGTGTACATGCATGCTCAAATATGCCCTTTGCAAGAGAAATGTCCCATTAAAATTATACTCATTAGCATTATGTGTTTTCACTCATAGCACAATCACTGTATTTGTCTCTATGTACCTGATATTACTTACAGTCAAAAGATAATAAACGTACTTAAGTTAGCACAAGGAATTATAATAGTGAGGAAGAACTTACGTGTTTTGACAGGTTAGGACTCTTTGAGTCAACATCATAGCTTACAAAAAAAAAAAAAAAGAAAACTTGTATCAGCGTTGCCAGATGACATATCTGAGGACAATTATGTAAAGAAACAAAAATCAAACAATTCTTTCACCTATTTACATAAACAGATTTGTGAATCAAAGTTCCCCAGTAAGGAAGACAAATTGAGTCATCACATATTATAGAACTATGGTTCACTAATTATTTGAAATTAAATAGTTTTAAATAAAGTGCAAGTTTTAAAGAGAAATTCTTCTGATATTCCTGTTTGAACAATGAAAGATGAAAAAAGCAGACCAAAAATTAAAAATTAATCTTAGAAAACAAACTAACTAAGCAAATAGAAATAACTGACAAGAACTAAACTTCTTTTAGCAAGAGTTTGACTTGTTCTTTTGAGTTTATCACAATCTTGGTCTCCCTCCAGCTAGAAAATGTTATACTTTCCCTTCCATAATCAAGTCAAGAGTTAAAACAATTACTCTCCGAATTGAAGAGATTGAAAAAAATAACGTAATAAATTCATACAGGATTACTAAACTCTATAACAGTCTTCCATCTTTATCAGATAATGCAAGTAATACTTTTATCAAATAACCCATCCAGATTCAATACCACTAACTAAACTGAAAATGTTTTTATCAGTTATGTTACTGCCCATCTCAGGATCCCTGCATGTTTCTGTTCCCACTGCATGGAATGCTATCCTTTGGTTGTGCTGCCACACACATGGGTTGCTGGGGTGCATCATGGACCACATCACAAGTCAGGATGACAGGAATACCATAACATAGCTGGATGTGGTGCAGCACAGTCAAAGCTTCAGAAACAGCTTTATAAAGAAAATAAATTCCTCTAAATACCATTAACAGGAGTTAAAACATCCAATTAAAAGCAAACTATTTGGTGAAATTGAATGAACAGAAAAACACAACTTATTATTTGACCTGAGGGATAGCTACAAAAGTAAAACAAAGAACAACTTCACTGGCGAAATCACTAAGTACCAGCTGTGAGCAGAAAGGGGCCTGTGACATTGGTGGCTGTACGTTTTAGGAGGGGTCATGCTCATTTATTGAAGCAGCAAATATCAAAGATATATTTGCCACTTGATTTTTTTCCCCCTGCAAAATATATGAATCACATAAGGAATTTCTTTGAAAAATAACACTTTGGCCAACAGTAGTACACAATTTTGCCAGGGAACTGAATACAGGAAACTTTCAAAGTTTCAGAATCGGGATTTAATCCATGAGTGGCTATGTGAGATTCACATTTCTAACTCAGAGTTCTGAGATACTTTATTTTTTGTCTATCATTGTTATAGAGCTCTAGAGTAAATTCACACAATATGGCTACTTGGTCATCTGAAGACAAAGACAGCAGCAGCTATTCAGCTTTAATCTCAGAACAGACTTGTGTCCAGGTAACCCAGGACAGCAGCAGAAAGCAGTCAGGTCTTTCTGATAAGTACAGAGAATGTGTGATACTTACAGCGTTTCATAAACAGACACGAGTCCATTTCTCTGACTACATAAAGAATTAAACAGGAGACTGTGTCTTCCCTTCCAGGCCCTTTCCAGATAGCACTTATCCAGAAAGTCTTTACAGACTCCCCTTTCTTTCTACAGACTGAGCTTGGCTTTCTCTTTTTCAGTTCTTTCCTTTCACTTTTCATTTCTATTGCACTGCCCCCTCCCCATAACCTACATGCATCCTACGAGAAGCAGGAGGCAAACAGATACAGATTTCCACGCAGCCCCCACTGTGTGGCTATTTCAGTAATGCTTTATACTTGGAGAGGAATCCTTTATTTCACAAATTGATTAGGTCTGACTTAAAACTTATTTTAAATAACTCACAATAGTTATACTCCAGAGACTGAATGACATTAAACCCAACTTTTAAAACTACAAATAAAGTCTGCATCAGGCTTCCATTGTGAAAGTCAAAGAATTTGTACCTAGCCACCTCAAAGCACCCTGTAATCTTCCTGGCTTTAAATATTTCCTTTCATTCCTTGAAATAGGTGGTTTAGTACATCTTACAAAGGAAGTGAAAAGAAATTGGAAAAGGGTTCTTCAACTAAAAAAGGACATACAAAGAAAATTTGTGGCCACAATGTATAGCGGGATGCAAAATTGCAGCAAAAACTTAATTATCTGTGAAGGTTATTCATACTCTCTCCTAGAACAAGGTTAAGAAAGAACTGCTAGAAAGAGGATGAAAATTAAAATAAACAAGACAATCTTGATTATCACAAAGACTGAAATAATCAGTAAGGACTGACATATAAGAGACGACATGCATGACCTGGTGACTGGACTCTCAATTCTGTTTTCCAAAGAATAAAGTAAGTGAAAGTCATTTCCACCAGTGGGAAGAACTGAGAACATCTGGAATAATGTCAGAAGCTATCTATTTCTAGAACAACTGCTGTTGTTTTAAAATCTTAAAATTTAGTATATTTAGATGCAGAGTAAAGAAAATTTTGTCTCTACTACTTGTACAGTATTTTATTTCTGGACAGTATATCTGTACCTGTTTTGCTGGCTATGCTGCAAGAATATTTCAGCATTTTGACATCTTTTCCTTTCTATTTTCTGAAAGTAATAATTATAAGCATAATTGTACTTTGACTAGTTAACATCTGCCAATTTCTTAAAACTCTGTCATTATTATGTTACACATTTATTTCTGAGGAAGCAATGCTAAATCAGTCATGTTTATTACATTAGTTTATCTTATGTCAATAAATACCATCTCTCTTCAAGTCAATTTTGTGCTGGACAAAACTTTACATGCTTACAGAGGTTACAATATTAGAGTGAAAGACTGTTAACTTACAAATCAAATCGCAGATTCTCTCTTTCTTCAAAGAAGTAGTCCATTATAAATTTTCTTACAAAATCTGGATTTAAAGTATTATCAATTACTTCTGTTCTTCCAAACTGTAAAAGAAAAGTGTAAGTTTAAGCTACAGATGCCATGAAAGAAAATGACTGCATTCACATTAACAGATCAGTTACTTTTGGATGAAGACAGAGTGGCAGAAGACCTCGTATTTCAACACAGTGGCACATATCTTGTATTGTATAACCTAAACTTCATTAACATCAGCTCTCAAAGCCAATAAAATACACAAAAATGTGAATCAGTAACAAAAATCCATGTTTCCTGAAAAAAGTGCCAAACACAACAGCAAGCAAAAGCTTGCATATATTGCTTATTTCAGATAGTTTTAAATATTGGGGAACACAGTCCTTCCACTGTAAATGCATAATTTTTGAATCATCTCCTATTTCACCTCAGTTCACCTCTCTCTTCATCACTCCTCTCTCTGATTTTTTGGCAAAATGCCTTTTCTTTCTTGATGTTTATAGGAAGTACCTTAGCCTCTGTCAAGCTGAAAATAATTTAAAAAAAAATAAAAAAAAAAATCAAACCTTAGCTGGGGAAGGCTCAGAGCAACCTCGCCTGACTTTGGAGATGGCTTTTCATGGATCAGGAAGATGAACCAGGTACAGCAGATGAATAGGAGGCTGGATAACATACAGGTTCTTTTCACTTAAATTATTTAATGATTGTCATATTTCATATATCATGGGTTTAAATTTTGTAGCTCCATTAGAAATAGAATTATGTATCAATCCAAAGGAAAAGTTACTTCACAAGAAAAAGAAGTTATAAAACGGCAGTTAAGCATCAGTTTTAATCTCTTAAAATAATGAAATATCATAAATGTATAAGTACATTTCATCTCTTCAATTCTGCATTGTTTTCAATAAACAGTACTTCATTTTACACTGCAACCATGTTACCCTTGGGAAATCTGTCAGACTCGATTTACAGTACATTACAGAAGTGTATCAGTAACCTAAGATAAATATGCAGTGTGCTGATGATCAAATCACACCGAGACCAGAAAAGGTCTAACTGAATACCCATTACACTGTCACCTTCATCTCTCACCAGTTATACTCAGATTGTTACAAAACTCAAGAGACAATTCAGTGGCACTACTAACTTTTCTTTAAATTATTTTAAATTACTGGTTTGGGTTTTAGTGGAGGCTTCAGTCTTTTTGTCTGTTTACTTCTTTTTTACATGGGCTACATAAATGATTCCTTCATATATGTTTGAACTCAATGACCTTAAAGACCTTTTTCAACCTAAATGGTTCTATGATTAAACTACTATAACTAATTACCTAACTTACTAATTACTAATAGAATTTACCTTACTTGTGACATCAAAATGCTGTTCTCTAAAAATCACTAGTCTACACTTTCCAGCTAAATTAAGCACCTTTTGAAATCTGTTCTCCCAATTACCTATTTTAAGCAGAAGAGGTTACTTCTGTAATCCAGTCACTTATGACTAGTAACATAGCTACTGATTAATTAGTTCTCCACATGGCTTACTTTCTCCACTAACAATTGAGTAAAGCTACAATTTCAACATGGCCAAGAAGCAAAAACCTTCAGAAGCACTATTCAGGAGAGTAACAGAATCAATGTAACTATTTAAAGGGACTAATCTTCTACTTACCACCTTAATTTTTTTTTACTGCTGGTATAAATATAATATGCCAGAACATATAAAACACAATCCTGATTAAGACCCTCCACAATGCCAACCTCTAAATTTTGACTGTTATAACAGACACTAGGAATGGATTCTACTCACTGAACTCTACATCTGATATAGTCAAAAGTTCAGGCTTTTGATCATCTCTTGGAGGCATTTATATAGAATGACTCATCTGATCTAATGCAGACATCTAAATTAGGCCTGATGAACTGCTCTCAGGATGTTATTTTTTCCACTAAGTGTAAACAGAAAAGTGAGTTGAAAATATTTGTACCTGAACCTCCTGATAGACAAGATGGAGATAATTATGATTTAAAACAAAAAAAACTCTGATTTTCTAGCAACTGCGATGTTAAAAGTCTGTTTTAATGCCTGTAGATCTTAAACTTCCTCTTTACTTATATGTACTTCTAGGTAAGATTGTATTATAATCTTACCATCAGGACAATTTTAATATTAAAATGGTAAGTACTTGTTTTAACAGCTACACAAGAGAAGTATGAAAATTACATATGAACCCTAGACAGTAATAAAAGCCAAAATTTTGAGTGCCAAAATCGTCTGAACTCTGGACCAGAAGAGGACCCAAATGCTTAAGCGATGATCTAAGCTTGACAAGCAAACTGTACCAAGTCACCTAGGCTCCTGAATGACTTAAGAATCTGCTGTTGTCACAGTTTGCTATCCAGATATTTATAACCCTGTTTATGTCCACTGCATCTCCTAATTGACCTATGATTAGGGAATTCCCATTATGAGTCCCTAAACTGACATTTCTTCACACAAATCATCAGAGGGATGTGATCCAGTAGGTATACTGAGAGGATGTCTAATACCCACTTAAGAACAACACAAACCAGCAATTTTCCTATAAACTACAAATTAAATAGGTACACTGTTTCACATATTGCAGTTACATGAGCTTTTCCCCAGGCATGAGACAAATTCAATTCTCTCTTCTTGACAAGACTGAAACTCACATCCACCATGTTTCAGGAAAGCAGAAGATACAATTCTCTGGCCAGTTGGCCATAAAATACCAGTTCTGAAAATAACAGTATCAGACCTCCTCTCTTTTACAGGGAAAAACAGTAAGATAGTACATTCCACTCTTGGCTCTGTTCTTAAGGCCCATGGCCACACAGCAATCCACCTGTAGTGAAGAACATCTCCACCAATCTTCTCTGACGGCAGGTAAAAGTGTATTTTATCAGTAGAAAGATTACCACCCTTCCCCAATACTATCAACTCTTTCTGATAACCTTAAGAATAACATTAGAGGAGAAAAATTAGATGACTAAGTACTGGGACAGAGTTCCACGCCATAAATGTTGATCTGCAGGTATCCAATTCTGAGGTACTTGATTTAGTTTCTTAAGACATATCTCTCCAGAGTGTTTACACTCACAAATAGGAAGAAAAAAGTCCAACCTATGCATAATATCCTCCCTCCCTTGTTGCCTACAATAGTGCACAGTCTATTCAGCAGCATGTAACTTCTCTGAAGCACTGCACAGCAAAGGCAGATCTCTACCACAACTACAGGCTAGTTTTGCTGACACCATCAGCACAGCTCAGTCCTGTTTGAATGTCTTCCTCTCGAGAGCCACAAACCTTATCCAAATTGACAGCTAAGTCTGGTTTAATTTATCTGAGGGAGACTGTAAAATGGGAAACTCATGCATTTTATCTATTTTGTTTTCTTTTTTGATGGAAATATGTGATGAAGATATGGAAATTGAGATCAATGTGACTACATTTTAAGTGTTTGATAGTAAATAGGACCCCCATAAGCCTAGTATGGCATTCAAGAGGCTATGACATGCTCTCTACTGCTAGGACAAATGACCAGCCTCAAATATACCCAAAAGGTTTATACACCTATGAATATGCATCTTACCTCTCTCCATTCTTTGTTTCCAATTGCTTGCGTGTACAAAACACAGACTGTGATGGGAAAAAAAAAAAGAGTTTGGTTATTTTTAAACTTGAACATATCCTTAAATAAAGTGAACTAATTTTGTAGTCTCTTGTGCTGTGGAAATTAGTAACTAGGACAATCAAATGGTAAGGTTTTCCTTCAGCTGTCAGCAATCCTAATCAGACTGGTGACCATGTGGTGTACTTGTTGCAGAAATCAGCTAATAAATGGACTGCTTCTAAAATAGGAGGCAGCACTTACACCTGACCTCCAGCAAAGCACTTGACAATCTTTAAAGGCAAAATTGGATAAAAGCAGGTCTTCTTTAAATGTGGGTGGTCAGACTATTCAAGATAATCTAATGCACAATTACCCTAAAATCTACTTTCTTCAAGAGAGAAGAAAATAAAAGTAAAAAAGCAGACTGAAAAGAAACAGGGGAAACAGAATCAGAAAAAGGAAAAAAAAAAGCTCTCAGGTTTTCTTCCTCAATTCTACTTCAAATTATTTATATATATTTAAGCATCTCACATATGCATGCTTTATTTTTTTTTTAACTAAAGCCTGATAAAAAATTGAATCAATTAATTTGCTGACCTAATCTGTTTTTGAAAGACCAAGCAGAACAATCCCACAGGTGTGACACAGAATCTCTATTTCTAGAACAGCACTCACTACACATTAAGCTGCAGCTTTCACCACAAGGACTGGTGATAGGGGTGCAGTGATTATAATCAGGTCTTTTAAACACTGTTTTAAGTACAGATCATTTGCACTGAAGGAGCACTATAAACCTTATTTTTACAGTCTATTTTCTACTAGTTGCAGGTAACTACGATAAAGCATATGATAAATTTTTACCTGAAACTCCTCTTCAAACCCTTCCTGAACAACAGAAACACAGGTATTTCAACATTCTTTTCCTGTACCAATCATTATTTTTTAAAAGAAGGTAAAAATAATACTGTTTCAGGTTGCAGCCTTGAACAACAAAGGTAGAGGTTTGATTTTATTGTCAGTGAAGTTAGTATCATCAACAGCTGAAAGCAGAAATGAAGTCAACCTTCTAAATACACTTTCTTCTTACTTGAAATGCATTTGCTCTACACCAAAAAAAAAAAAAAAGAAAAGAAAATCCCCTTAGGCAGTAGCAAATAAGAGGAGACACAGAAAAAAGCTATTTCAATATTTTAGCTCACATAGAAGCTAAAAGTTTACACTTTTATTTTTTAAGTAAGATGTCTTGTAGATGAAAAAAAGCTTTTACAAAAAAAAAAATTGAAAGTAATTCTCAGGAGATGTCTGTCTTTCCCTATTTACTTTAAATAAACCCTTGGCAATCATGTCCCTACCTTTGCTTACTATTCATAGTAGAGTGAACCCAAACCAAAAAGCTTATTTTTACAACACAAGCTGCTGGAATGTATTACATGAAGAATGAAGTGAAATGGGAAAATATAAGAAAACAGAATGAAATAGAAGCTGTGAAATGAGCTAAAGAAAGTTCTGTAGGTTCCTGAACTTCTGACTACCCATCCAGAATTGCAGAATCATAGAACATCCTGAGCTGGAAAGGATCCAGCTCCTGACCTGCACAGGACAGCCCAAGAGCATTTCCCAAACATTTCTTGAACTCTGTCAGGCTGGTGCTGTGACCACTGCCCTGTGGAGCCTGTTCCAGTGCCCAACCACCCTCTGGGGAAAATCCTTTTTTACTAATACCCAACTTAAACCTCCCCTGACACAACCTCAGGCTGTTCCCTTGGATTCTGTCACTGGTCACCACAGAGAAGAGATCAGTGAAAGCTGTAGATTGTAATAACGTCTCCCCCTCTAGGCTGTAGATGTGGCCAATATTTTAAATAAAATAAAAATATAGACTAATAAGCTATCACCTCATACAGCATATTATTTTAAGTAAAAGGTGCAAGTCTGACAGGGATACATACACATGTGCATCTCAAACTGACATTTCAAAATAAAGTCAGCCCTAATGAAAGCTATAGAAAAGACATACATTTCAATCTTTCTGATAAATACTTTGTAAATTTAGAAAAAAAATTTTGAATTATTCTATCTTTCTTCTAAAATGTACCCCATAAATTTAAGGAAGCCAACCATGATACTGGTCTCCATCAATGTTAAGATTCACTATCTCCAATGGGTCTCGGACGGAGTTTTGTAAAGATCTTGATACATTAATTGGAACAATCAGTCAAAAACTGTGTCAAATTCATATCAGACTGGAATAATGCAGATAAATACAGCTAAGTTGATCTAAAGCACTTGAAATGCTCACACCAGAGATTAAAGGCTCCATAAAGCAATCCATTTTTTAGTAGAAAACAGTTAACAGCATTGCCATGAGGGAGAAGAAGGAATAAAGGGGGATAAATAATATTTCAAAAGCCATCATATCATCCAATCACATCCTAAGACAGAGCTGAAAAAATAATTTTTCTCTCATAATCTCAAAAACTGAGGTAGCAATGAGAATGCTCACAGCAGCACACTAATGAACAGTAACTGAGAAACCCTTTTGGAAGGCTTTGCCATATTGAGTTGTTCCAAGAGAAGATACATCTACATCTGTAGTCAGGAATATTTAGTAATTTTCAACCTGGACACTGATACCACACTGTCATATTCAAGGCAGATTTAATTAAACCTTGCAATGAAGAAGAAGGTGGAAATGTCAACACTTATTACTTTGTTGTAGATACAGTTCCAAAAATATTACAGATTATTATAGCCTGCATCTTCCTATTTTCCCACAAAGACTGGGCCTCCCTCACCTGCCCTGCCCATCTCAGTTTTCCCAAACACATCTATTCCAGTTCAAGGAAGACTTACCCATGGTGAAATTCACCTTTTCCTCATGCTACCTAAATCTTTGCATAGTACCAGTTCTAGCAGGGCTCTCCAATACTCTTCACTGACCAGCTTTTATACCTTCCAGGCAGAGGTGCCCTAAGGTCCCTTTGTCCCAACTACCAAGAGATTCTTCATATTGTTACTATCCTCCCTGGGGAGATTCCCCAGGGAGGAGTTTTTACATTTTCAGTCATTCATCCTGGACTCTTTTGATGATTAATACTCAGGATCCACAGGGTTCCACAGGAGGATATTTCATCCAACTGTGCTGCTGCCAGCACAGCTCTGCAGGGCTCAGCTTGAGTTGTCAGAGTATGGGAAGAAAACAATTCTGCCTGTCATTAGACAGAAGAAACATGCCAAAATCATTAACCTGTATCTCCTCGCCAGGTCTCATCCCTGCCACATCAGGGAATCGCTACTTTAGCTCAGCTTTCTACAAGAAAAAAACCAAACCAACAAAACCCATAGATTTTTTTTTAAAATATTCTTCAAAAAAATGGTCTCCAAACTGGAAGAGCAGAATGCTCCAAACACTACAGTAGATCAGTTTATATTACTTGCTTTGACTCCACTGAGCAGAAAGCACTGTCAGTAAGAGGCTTCAGGATTATTTAAAATACTTCATAAACAATGGCTATCCAAGCCTGTCCCATCTATATCTACTATCTCTACAGTTACTTCTGTCACTTGCCTCTGGGGAGGAAAAGTGACAGATTCCTCTTGGCATGGAATGTTCTAGATTGCAGGGAAATGGTCAAACTTGGAATACTGAGTAGCAAATACAGTATTAAAAAAAAGGGCAAGGATATCTCCTAAGAGAACCAGGAAAATCACAAAGTCCTTTTTAATTTCAGGAGAAGGATGTTTATAACTCATGGAAGTCAGCTACATTCATGTGTCTCCCTCTGAGAAAAAGACCAAGAAGATAAAATTGGATTTTCACTACCAGTAGGATCCTTAAATAAATGCACTGGACTATGAAAAGCATATTAGAACTGGCCTAGTCAAAAGCAATGAGACCTCAGCATACAGAATGACTCTACACGGTTCTATCTTGAGTGAGATCTAATGGCTGCAAATTCAGTGGCTGCAAAAGTAGATCTTTTGACAGTGGTAGGATGCGGATTTTGACACCTTTTTAGCTACAAAATAAACTTACTGTATACAGAGCAGCCTAAGAATGGCCTTGTTCAAGTGAATAGACATTGAGGAAAGTTGTCCTGCTGTACTTCCAAATACAGAAGAATAAGAACCTTTTGTGCTACTCAACCTCTTTTACAGTAGGGCCATATCTCTGTGCCCAACTAAAGGACAGTACAAGCAAACAAACTAAACTGGCGATGAAAAAAAACCTGCGGAGTGCTAAAACTGGATGTACACTCTTTGGAAAGCACCCAAAATCAAAGCTGCTCTGACAAGTAATTTCTAGAGTGCAAATACAGTACGAGTACTTCTGGAGTCAACAGTTTCCCCCTTCTCTCCTCACCAAGGACATTGTTACTGTACTCCATGGTTCTATACTGCTAACCTATAACAGACAGGCCTGAATGGCAGCATAATTGGGTACTCACAACTGGAGACCAGATCTCGAAAGCACACCACCTATTTGAGTGCTTTAAATAAGCTATTTACATATTGAAAAAGTAGTATGTCACAAATGGATAAACAAGTTTACGATACCTTTAAAATATTTCCATATACTCTGAATCCATTAAAAAAACCCACCAGTTTACTTCTCACAAAGATACTAAGATTTCTTTAGGTTTTCCTGCCACTTTGCTTCCATGTTTTTCCCAGAAGGGGTCACCCACCAGCCATGATCACTTTGGTTCGCTCACCTGCAGGTTCTTGGGCTGTGCATAGGCTACAGAGCCTTTGGAGGTACTTTGCTGGAGCATCTCCTCTCCAGAGGGCATCTCCAGCAGTGCATCTGCACACATGTGGCTGTGGCAGTACTTTCAGCAGCTCTGTCTCTACCTCACACCTGCTGACACATTTTTCCTGGGATGTGTTTGAGCAGGACACTGTGTGCTCTCTTGGCAAGCAGAAGTTCTGGCAGGCAAGAGCTGCTCATGTGGTTTCCAGAGCTGACTGGAACCAGCTGTGACTGTCACAGGGTGGTTCATGGCCTTCTCCCACACAGCTCACACTGCAGTCCCCTGCCACTGAAACCCTGCAATTTATGCTTAATATAGTGCCCTGTCTGATAAAGACTTGAAGTACTTGTCCTTAATAATTTTTGAGTTTAAGAACTGTAGACACCATATCACTTTTGCGAATATGAGAGATCTCTGAATTCATTATAGGCAATAGGTTACTAAGCATTCTTCAAAACAGTTTACCTGAGGGTCTTTTTTAACAGAATCACAGAATTTTTAGGGACATTTGAAGAGCATCCAATCCACCTCCCAACTAATCTTTACTCTTTTTTTTAGCCAACTACAACTTTTTATTTGTTTCTGTGTGGTCTCCCTATACCAGAGGCATAGTATTGCCTATGTCTCTTGGGGTTGTTTTGTTTTTTGGTTTTTATTTTTAAAAAAAGCTTTGCAGGTTAGAAACGTCAAAGGTACTCCTAACTTCTTGTAGTTTTTCCCCACGAAGTAGAAGCTTTCCCCTTCAAAAGTGTATTGTGGAATCTCTCAAAAATTTTTTGATGCAGAATGGAAGCATACTTTAACAGGCTTAAAGTAAGAAATTGAACTTATGCAGAAAAGAAAATGGAGAGCTGTAGGGGAGACCAGCTGACACTATAACCTAAGGACCAGTGTATTAACAGTACAAAACTCCTTTGAGTAACATTATCAGAAAAGAAAGGAAATTGTTTGTGTTCTTGGTTCCTTTATTAAAGTTTTCATAAAGCATCCAATATATAGCAAAGTAGTAATGGATTTTAAATCAAAAGTCCCATCATAAATTCATAGGCATGAGAGTTTTTGGGGGACCCAGTCATAATACAACTTATGAGAAAAGTGAGTGTCACTAGCTTACAGTTTTGAAAAGATTAATTAAAAAAACGTTACACCAATTTTTGATCAGGAAAGACAGTGTTTCACAGAGATTAATAAACTTAACTTTATTTTTCAGCATTTGACTCTAAGATTAGTAGGCAGTATGTACTAGCAGCAACAAATGCTTCTAGTTTATTTAGTATTTTGCCTAACAGCTTTGAAAAAGATCTAAAACAACAGATACTAAAAGAGAAACAACAACCAAACTTTCCAGAATGTGTTAATCCTAGGAAACTTTAGGTTAAATATTAAATAAGGGATTACTTAGCTCAGGAAAGCAGTATTAAAAACAGTCTTTAAAACTCTAGTTTGCATAACATTAATTATAAGTTTAACTTATTCAAGTGTAACTTAATTGTTCTAAGTAATTGTCATAAAGACAATGTAAACCTAACTGAAACTGAAGAAAATCACCCACCTAATTTTATTCCAGTGTTTGCACATTTAGAATATGTAATAAGAAGAAACAACAAAATACTATATACTCACTTGGATCAGATTTAGAAAATGTATCTCTGTCCAAAAGATTTCTATAGAAAAAAAAAGAAGAGATAAAAATAATCTTAGGTATAAAAAAATGCAAATCAGATACCAATGAACATACATTTTTAACAAATCAAGAGTCAGCTTAGTCTTCTCCCCTCGTAATACACACAAGACTTAGTCAGCACTAACATTAGAGTCAGCTTACAGTTCATTTTATTATTCATTTTGGATTCGAGCAAACTGTGGCCCATATACTCCAATACCATGAATCAAAAGACAACCACGTGTACATTATATACACATGTAACAGGCATCATGAAGAGAAATACCTTTAAATCACAAAGGTCTACCAGAGATTAACTTGCTAATTCAACACAAAAACCTTAGACTTTACATAAAAGAATGGCTATGAGATTTCAGAGCCATCAGGAAATATCTCTGAGAATCT
This sequence comes from Sturnus vulgaris, assembly GCF_052056855.1. NCBI lineage: Eukaryota > Metazoa > Chordata > Aves > Passeriformes > Sturnidae > Sturnus > Sturnus vulgaris. The sequence continues at coordinate 59,931,626 of NC_142247.1, forward strand.
GTGATGGGCAAGTAAGGTAAAGAGAACTAATCCACACAGAGAATATACCTAGGAATAAATATTAATTTTGTTATGGAATGCAGTTCCAATATCGTAACCACACTTCAGCCAGCTGAGAATCATACACAGATGAACAGACTTAAATTAACAATTCAGAAGTATCAGGACTGATCAGAAGCCATTATCAGAATAGTTACCAATATTTCACCATTCAAAAAAATTAAAGTAAATAAGTATTATAAATTGTCTTGACAGACTAGAAAAATGTTCTGAAACAGGATGCCATTGAAAAGGGACAAGAAAGAGCATCTCCTCTTTGGAAGGTATTAAAATTAACAGCAAAAATGCAGCATAGCTACATGGAGCTCAATATGCAGCACTTATGTCAAAAATAGTCCTAAACATCACAGTTGACCACAAATTGAATGCAAGTCAGGAGTCTCGTACCTTTGGCAAAAAGGCATGCTGGAATACACAAACAAAAATGCCCCTTTAGACTAATTGTCTGGTCTTCATAATACTGATAAACACTCAATTCAAACAATAATGTTTTGGGCACTCCAATGTCTTGCAATCTAAGACAGACATGGAGCCACTGGAGTTCAGTGAAAACAGAAATAATTGGAAGTATATAAACTCTATCTATGAGGGAAATACTGCTACAAATTGAAGTTGACCTCAATGTCGACAGATCAAGTAGGAACAGGTTTAACCATAAATTAAACCACAGGCACAGAAGCTGAAGTCTACTCCATTGTTTTACCATCTTTCACTGTTAAAGGTGGGAGACATGATGTGAAATCTCCATTGTCTTCAAGAACATATCAGATAGATACGACTTCTAGTAAGGTCTTTGATCCTATGCCAGAGCAAAAGGAAGGATTAAATAACCAGGTTATATCCCGTATAGCTAATTATTTTTAATAACTAGTGCAGCCTCTTCAAGGGGCACCATTATCTACTCTTATTCAGATCTAAATCACATTATTTTTGTGCTACTGAACAGTGCTGAAAAGTGTATTAATATTTTGTTCAATATAGATGTTCTAAGTGGTCCAATTAAGACTTCAGAAATGAAAAGACACTGTATTCCAGATTTAGGTATTGCCAAGTTCACACTTCAGAACAAGGAATATGAACAACAACAACAAAAAGCTTGAAAAGAACATTAGACAGATCTGTTTTATTTAATCTAGCCAAAGTAGGTACTAGCTTTAATATTAGTACTTGCGAATACACCTGAATTCTGCACACATTAATTCTTCAGAACTTCTCTAGTCCATTCAGAAGTGTAATTTTTATGCATACGATTATACTCAGTGAAACTATATCCTACCTTAATGAAAATCATGCAAAAATAAATTGGAAGCATTAAGAAACCCAGGAAAATCAGTGAACCCAAGTCAGTAGTTGACAGCAATAACTACAAACTGCTTTAAAAGACAGTACAGCAAGTTCTGAAATAATGGAATTGCCAACCCAAAATGAAAATGGCATCCTATTCCTCCGTAATTATACATACCTAGATACACCACTAATTCCTTGTAACTAGAATTGGATCATCCCAAGATGAATTGCAATAAAAACACAAAATTAGACGTTTATGAAAGCAATAGTACATTAGATTTTGCAACGAGCCTCCCATACTCATCATTAGAATTCCAAACAATTTTAATTCCTCTGTATGATGACTATACAGTGGCCTTAAAATTGGTATGTAAGTGCTTGTCACTGTAGATTAAGGAATTTTAGTCATACTTATACTGAGATAAAGTGCTTCGAGTTCTTTAGATACTTCCTACTCTTCTTATGCTCCCTTGTAAGTTTTGTTCCCCTCTATTTTCCATATACATACCAACATAAAGAGTAGCCTGGTACTGTACAGCTTAGTCTATCCTGATCCTTCCAACAGCTGCAAGAAGCAGTCACCATGGGAACAGCATAAAAGGAAGGTAAGAATCTGTAGATGAGAATCTACAGGTTTTTAAAGAATCTAAAGATAAAGAATCTTTAGTGAGTTAAGAACATTTCTACAGAAACAGTATCCCTGAAAGGATTGCAAGGCTAGAGACACCCAAGTTTAACACTGTCATTCCGGTCAGTTCATGCAATGAACTTGTGGTTTTGAACTAGTACAACTTGTAACACCCTCAATTCAACCTTTCACACACTTTCCTACAAATTAACAATGTCTTCAGCAAAGTTTGCAGCAAGCCTGATTGTCCAAATCATAAAGAGACAATCAAAATAGTAACAAAAGAACTTCACAAGCTGTTCAGGCAATGCAGCCAATTGCAAAAGGAACCTTAAAGAAAAAGTGCTAACAGGAAAAAAACAGAAAAAGAAGAGTCTGATTTGGACACTAAATCACCTAACACCTCAAAAGGCTGCTCAATTTCATTTCAGGGGATAACAATCAAAGTGGTCCTTTAAATATGAGAAAACTACACAGTATCTGCGCACAGGACAATCTACAACCACAAGAAATGGTAATGTAAAATAGAAAGCAGATTGAACCTATTTCTAGAACTTTAGGTAGTCTTTGTACTCTTAATTTTCAATGGCACTTTCTGTACATGCTGAGCAATAGAGTGTATTTTGTCCCTTTTTCCTGAGAAAAGCATTCTCTTTGGTAGTAAACTGTTTTGTCTCGGGAAAGCTCACAAAGCTTTCAGAAACCAGAAATATCTGAAACAACTTCTTCCTTCTCCTAATCAAAGTATGGAGAGAAACAGACTCATATTTTAACTGAACTTGGTGAGTGTATTTTATGTCTATGTCCATTAAGCCTTTCAGATAAAGAATGCAAAATGAAAAGGAATTCCCATCAATTATGAGAGAGGGAAAATAACCAAAATTTTTTCTTGAAAAACATGCATATCAAACACTTATAGCAAGGAAGTCTAGGAACATCTGTGCAGGAAGAATTATTCTACTAGCACAGACCTTGAAGGAATTCATTCTGCACCTACTCATTCTGGTGTGGACCTTCCAAAACAGCTGCAACAACACAGATGTCTAAGGGAAAAAAAATCAACAGAAGCCATGGCAATAACACTGGAAATGCTGGGGTAATTTTTTTTCAGTATAATAAGAGCAATTTCCCCAGGGTGGGAAAGAAAGTGATCAGTAAATAAGATAAAGTTAAAACATATTTAGCTATGCTAATAGAATCACTTTGTTCACACAGTTTCATAAAATCCATAAAAATTTATCAAAATAACAGTCCAGTGCCCAAGAAGTTTTTAATCATAGAATGTTTCAGTTGGAAGGGGACTACAGTGATCACGCAGTCTAACAGCCCAACCACCTCAGGGGTGACAAAAAGTTAAGACATGTTATTAAGGACAATGTCCAAATGTCTCTTAAACACTGTCAGGCCTGGGGCATCGACCTCTCTAGGAAGCCTGTTCCAGTATTTGACCACACTCTTAGCAAAGAAATGCTTCCTAATGTCAAGTGTTTTGAACTGTTTAATCTAAACCAAGTCGCACATATAAATCAGATGCCTCAAGATTCACCAATCTAGCTAGCAGTGGCAGCTGACCAAAAACCATCACAGCCTACGCTGCTTCCTACGACCTCTCATCCACTATGCACCATGGGCATGTTGACAGATGTACACTAAAAAGTAGCATTTACTCGCCTTGTCCACAAATACTTCCCTTCAAATTTTACTTTTAGCGATCAACATCTAAACTTCCTTCTCTGTAAATTTTTTTTAAGCCTTTGTTAAGGCAAACTGCTAAGCAGAAGTAAATCTAATTCCCCTGTCAGAAATTACAGAATTCTGGCCTTGAAGAAAGACCACAGTAAGTACAGAACTGAACATTGTAAAATCTGCTTCTCTAGTTTCAAAATTAAAAAAAAAATTAAATTCTGTATTGATTGGAAAAAGACTTATACATTGCTTTCAACAGCTCTGAAATCTTTAATGATAAATATGTCATTCACTTCAGATTAATGTGTCAAAATCTCTCTGGGTGCTATGGCTTCATGTTTCTCTTCCTCTTTGGATTACATTTAAATGCATGCAAAGATTTCTTGGTTCTGAAAAAAAGCACTCAGCAGTTTACAAACACAGAAGTTGGTTACTCACACAAAATAATTTTTAGAAAATATACATTTTCAGTACACCATATTTGTATTATATATTGCAAGTGCGCACTACTTCTCTCACATTTTTATCAACCCACAGGAAAAGGAATTGTCCCTAGTTCATTAAAAAAATGCATTTCTGTTTCCCTCACTTAATGATGGGCCCACATCACTTTTTCACGGAAGATCCTCATAAAGAAAGAAGCATCTTAATCACCTTTTAATGTGCAGAATAGTACCCACAGAGCTTCTAATTGTAATATAACTGTATTAACCTAGTAGGCACTGCACCTCAGCCTTAATGGTATCACTGAACCTGTAAGTATCAGTTCTAAGATGACGTATTATCCAAAGAGTCCACTCAAGTGAAGAGCCCACTTGACCTACCTGCAGAGTAATTCCACAAACTGTAGTGGCAGCTTAAGCAGTCACCCTTTCACAGCTGTTTACTCTCTCCTTCTCTATTCACTCAGAGCACAACAAAGCCAGCTATTAGCCTCCAGATCACTAGATTCAAAATGCCCTGGACCTAACAGCAGATCAGACAATCTCTCAGAATTTTACCTTCTTGTCAAAACAACTGGTTGTCCTAGAATAGGCTCACAGGTGAGACCACAGTGACTCTACTGACTAACAGGTAATTAGGATGACCTGTTCCTTTCTGTTCAAACCATCTCCACTCTCAGGGGCATAAGAAGAACCAGAAAGAAAGCAAACATATCTCTGATGTGCAAGATTAAGAAAACATTCACAATACCTCTTCATAACCTTTGGAGAAGTAATTCACTCTTCTTGCTCACCAGAAAACAAATAATTTTCAGCCTCATGGTAACTTTCACTGTCAAACTAAGAATATATTGATTCAGAAGCCATAAGGGAAAAAAACAAAAGGAGAAGTAATGAGAAGGGTAGGACCAGCAGTGCTTCCATGAGTTTTAAGACAACCCACAGAAAGCCATCTCTGGCTAGATGTATGGAAACAATTTTAGGATGAAACCTCTATTAAAATTACTGATTACTCCAGAGGGTTTAAAACACCCCAAAGGATTTGCCAAGTTTATTTACTCTAACATAGCAACAGTTTAACAGGAATCCTGTTGAAACAGACAGGAAGTACTGAGTTATAAAAATACACTTGTGCAGATGAAAGAGACCTGAACACAATCATAGAATATTCCAGTTTAAGTTTTAAAAAAGAGTCCATTTAGTACTAGCACAAACTGATGGAACTCTGCTTCAGTACCAACCCAATTTCTATTAGAAACCGAAGAATAAACCATCCACATTTATGCTGTTAAGGCTGGGCAGGTAAACAGTCTCTGGCTTTGAGCTTCTGGTGATGTATCCTGGGAGACGGCATTAAGGACTGCTGGTGGCTGAAAGAGTTTTTCAATCTAGTGTCAACTCACCACTCCTTTTCAGTTACTTTCACCCAGACCATCCAAATCAATGGATATGCTGCCCTACTTGAGATCCCAATTCTTTAGGGATGTATAATTCAGTTAGTACAGTTTCATTAATGTCTAACAACATATAAAACCTACAGATCGGTTTTGCTGAAACAAACTCCAAGTTTTTCTGAAACAACTCTTTAAAAGGTATACCTCAAAGAAGTAATTTTAAAAGGATATGTATACCATCACTCTAATATTCATTCTTTCTCTGCCAGTGCAGGACTGTTAGTGGGTGAGCCACTGCTCAAATGGGCAGAGAAAAAAAATGAGGAAAACAATACTACCACAGAAAATCTACATAAAAATACGCAGTCATTGCACATTTCCTATTACCTGGATCTTTTCCTGCTGCCAGGCTTCCCTGTATGCCACCTTTCCGAGGCCTAGGACAGTGGGCTTCAGCTGAGGGAGGGTGTTACAGGGAGCCACTTGTCAGTGTCCCAGCTCCGCACTGAGGAGAGCCACAAAGTTTACAGAGGTGGCAGGGAACAGCTGCTCTCAGGAGGAGCATGATGTTGATGGCTTCTTCTTCCCCAGTCCAAGGACCCCCAGCTGAGTTAACACACTCTGACTTTATTCATCTGCAGCTCCATTCTACATCCACATTTACTGCACAATGTATACATCTGCTTCAGACTTGCTCTTCCATCGCTTTTGGTTTTTCCCAGCTCCCAAACTGCACTTCTTTACCAACCACCGGTGACCTCTTTACAGCACTGGGGTCCCCAGTAAGGGGGACATCCCAAGTACCCTCTTTTCACCCTCTGCTTCCACACTCCCATCCTGTGCCCCCACTTGCAAAACCTCTGCTATCACACCGTGGCGATGCTCCTCTGCACTACACCATTCTGTGAGGGTCACAAATACATCATTATACACGTAATAACTATTTGCTACTACTGTCTGCTGAAAGAAATGTGGTTATACCACACAATTATACAAGGACAAGCCAAAAGGAAACTAACTAAGCAGTAACCACCCAGTAACTAATAAAAAAGATACTGGGTATGGGTTTACAGCTAAGTAAAGCCAAACAAAGCTCCATGTAGGCAAAGGCACGTTCAGACAAAACCTGACAAGTCCTGAGACTTGCAAGGTTGTGTGAAACCTGAAGTCTGCATCAGAACGGACATGCTAAAGACTCAAAAATCAGATTTGCAAAAGCAATAGGTGCTTTGCTGAGGCCAGATTTGCATCCCCTAAAAAAAGGGGAGGAAGAGAATTTTTGGGTGTGCGGTGTAACTTCTGATCTTCCAAAGAACAGCCCAGGTGCAGAGAAGATGCACACCCACCCACCAGAGGAAGATCACAACAAGCCAAGCTTTGCTTATCAACAATCTTCTTTGTTGAGGGAACAAGCCATTAACAAGCAGATCCTGCAAGGTGGGGTAATGCTTTTTATCATGTCAATGTCCTCTCCTGATGAGACTCAGGTGTAAAACCACCCCGGGGGAGGTATTGGGACATTCACATGTAAGCCTGAAGGTATTCATTGGTTCTCTAAGTCACAACTGACTCAACCTGTGCAGTCATGAGAAACAGTGGCCATGTCTTAGGGCCACACATCTTCAAAGACCCCTGAAGCACTCCCACACTGTGCATGATCCACAGTATTTCATAGTGTAAAACTCCATTCCCGGTGGGGCACCTGGGCCTTCCCACCTGAACATATATTAACCCACTGAATCATTTTCTAGGGGATTTCTCCACCCCAATGGATAAAGACCATGACCACAACTTTGTTCAATAGACACTGAAATTGCAACAATCAAGTCTCAGTGTTGGATCCACAGGTGATGACCTTTCCTCTCCTTTTTATACTTACCCTTTCTTTATTTTCCTTGTAAATTTTCCTAAACGATATTTTTATATTTATATAATTTTATTTCTATAAATAATAACCAAAGCGGATATATACCTCCTTTCCAATGTAGCCAAACTGTTCTGAAATAAACCTGCCATGTGTATACACACTGGTCATTCAGTCTCCTTTCACTTTAATCCACCCCAAGGGATTTAGTAAGAACTGTCACTTAGGCCATCTCACGGGTGGGTTAAAACAGCCTGTCCCTAGTGTGCAGAAAATCACTCTGTGAAGAGCCACTGTCCACAAAGAAGACAGGAGTCCTACAACTTTATTCAAATACACCCATGGGGTTTGTCTCTTGAGGTGTCAGAGGACATAGCCTCCTTTTATCCTAAAATCCCAGCCACACTGCCCTCTTCCTTTCCCCAGTGGCTGCGGTACTAGGAAGGTACAGCCTTCCCAAACCGCTTACCACATTCCCCCCTTGAACACGTCATTCTCCTCCAGAGTTTAGAAATTTAAGCTATATAGGTTCTGCAACAGACTTTGTGCTGACCCATTTGTCTATTACCCTTAAGTTCAGGAGTCAAACTGCCTGGGTTCTGTAGCTTGAGGTTGGCAGAGGTACTAAGACCTATTTCAAAGACATTAGCATCCATTTCTCCTTAGGACACTCACTCATGGAACTGTTTGTGAAGACACTGGCACTCATCTTTGTCATCACAATTTCAAAACAGAACTTAAGAGTGCAAACGATCTGCTTTAAATTCTGTTAGGCACACGGTTGCATGTTTAAATTTCAAACAATACATACACACAGATGAAAATGAAACCGTGCACTCTATCAGGAATGCATCTCCATGACTATGGACACTGCAAACCATTTATATTTTTTTCTCATCTGAAACCAGCTGGTTGTCTAGGCCATATCATTTCAAAGGAAAAAAACATGTAAGATCAACCTTCTGTTTCCAGTCACACATAACCACTCTGTGGACTTTTAATCCAATCTAGAAACACATACACAAAGAAGGCAGGAAAATAAAAACCATATTTACAATCATAATTAATTTTATATTCTGCATTTTGTGCTATAGAGGGTTAGAAGCTCAAATAATTCGTTGACTATCTCTTCTTTCATTGTATCTTCCTGTGACAGAGACTTCAAACAAATTATTAATATTTTTTAAAAATGCAGAAGGTAAGTATGATGGCTGGAGAGACATGATCTTCCCAGAAACCAATGCCTAGGACAATCAAAGATATAATTAAACATACTTTTAGGTATTGCAAACACTTGGAAGTGGCTGGTTAAGACTTGTAGACTGGAAAGGAAAAATTCTGAAGTGGTATGCTTTGTTCCTCTGTGCATGAAACTTGAATTATCTCAATTACTGAGAACAGGGGTTGCTTAATTCCATTCAGCTCATTGATTAATGTTAGATTTCTGTACAAGTTGTGAAGTGGCATAGGACTGATCCAAAACAGGCATGGGCAACCAACTGTATTTCTGTTGAATTAACCATGATGAGGCGTTTATGGTGCCTTTATGCACTTAATGCCTGTTGTGGGAACACTGGCAGTATAGAGTTTATCCAACACAGACCCAGACCAATAAAGACACTGCCTGATTGAAGATAAAGCCTTTCAAAGCAGTATTATGATAAATAGTGTTCTGAATTAGCAAAGTGACCCTGCACTGTGTCAATATTTTGCAACAATTCTACCGTTTTTCCAATAACCATGTCATCTTTGATACACTACTAGAAGTCATAAAATGATAAAACTACAGCTTCAGTTTCCTATAGATATTAAAAGAACACTCTCAAGAAGATAATTCTGATTGACAAGTACATAAATAAACATTAACATGAGATATAATGAAACTCTTGACTTTTTTATTAACATAAGATTGCAGAATGGAGGCAGAATTATCAGGTACTACAGGAAAAAAACCTAGGCACATTCATACAGTAACCATGATAAATAGAAATCATCATTATGTAGATCACAATAAATACATTAAAAACTTGAACCCATTAAATACACTGAACTTTACATGCTCACAGAGAGCACAAACTTCAAGATATGTAATAGCCACAATCTTGTAGTCCTCAGCATTAGATAAACTACTTCAGTCAACATATAGCAACAGCACTAACAGAGGGAAGATGGGAACAGAATATGAAGTTTTTCCAAGACTTAACTAGATTGGAATCAGTGGAGAACATCAGTAGAGGGAAAACAGGATGACAGGTACATGCCTGAAGCTTACCTGAAGCTCACATAAAACCACAAGCTGACACACAGAGCTAGTAAGAGAAGAGTGTGTCTAGACACAGGCCTGTAACCAGCAGGCAGTGCAAACACCCCTGTAGAGGAAGAGGAACCTCTGGGCTTGGAAATAGTAGTGAGTAAAAGGATAGAGTGCAGCCTATTTCCACTCTTTCACACAGACTGCAGGGACAAGGTCTTCATCCTTCACCACAAGACAATTGTGCAAGATTATGCCAGGCAGCAACAAATAAAGATGGCATGGCAAGTGACAGCAACATTTTCATCAGACCATGAATGCCCTTCAGCACATGTGATGAGGGGAGAGACAGGGTGCAGAGGGAAATGGCTACCAGAACAACTGATCCAGACAATAGTGGACAATTACCAACACCAGAGAATCGTCTGGGATACACATGTAAGTTCTTCTGCCATATTAGAGCTGGCTCTTGAGTCAAAGATTTCTGCTTCCTGACAAACTACATCTTACAGGGTCAGATAATAATTGTGAAGTTTTTATCTGATAGAAACTGAGTAGTAGTAACTAGAATTAAATTAATTTCTTGCTTTTCTAGCATTTTTTAAATTACAGCTAATGCGGTAAAAAAGCCACAGGAATGACATAAAAAGCTTTTAGTCATAAAGAAATCCCAGAAAGAGCATTGTGTGACAACCAAAACATTTCCAGATTTTTACAATTTTCATAGAATTTCTCATCCCATTAGATGCATATCTCCTAAAGGCTACCTGATGTGATCCTGAAGGTAAACCAGGGTGGCTTGGAGAATATCAAGCAGTGCAATGCCATATGCAGAGTGCTGAATGTGGATACTTTGGTAACACTGGCAGTATGAGCATGCAAGCAAATTGGGAAATGCTGACAGAGAAACCCTATGGAATTGAAAACTAAAGGAATAGAAACTGTATCCTCATTGAATAAGACAGACAAAAACACAGAACAAAAGAAAGAAGAGTGACAGATTTACCTTATGGCACAAACAGCTAGCACTGCTTCACTAACCACCAAGTTACACCACCTGTACCAACTGGAAGAAATTCTCTCATGTCCTACAAGGAAAGCAAGCAAAAACCCACAACAAACAAGCAACACCTCCCCCCCAGAAAAACCAACAAACCCACAAACAAACAAACCACAAAACACCACCACAATAACAAAAAACCCCAAAGCCTAAGAAAAATCCAAGGAAAAATATCTAGGAATAAATAATAGTTATCAACTAACAATTGTTGACGTGAGTTAGTGACCACATTGGTCCTACAACTCTTCAGGTATCAAGGAAAAAAAAGTCATTACCCAAACTGTTGCTAAAAGCATTTCTCTCCAGTTATTAAGGAATGCACAACTGCTAATTATTAAAGAACTTTCAGCATTCGCTGAATTTTGCAGTTTGCTCTGGCAGTCTTTCACAATTTCATTTAACACCACATTTCACAAGCTTTAGCCAATGGATGTGTTTACAGATGAATCACGAATGTGTTAATCATTAATCTCTGCCCTAGTGTCATTCATCTTGTACTCCACTTTGAAGCACAATTTTGTAATCAAAAATTGTCATCCAGCACATACAGAAGAGAGGAATCTCCATGGAAATTCCCATCCTTCTGCACTTGGCATCTAGACAAATGAAAGAGTTTTAACAAAACTGACATGGCTTTTAATGACATCTACAGAGAAACTGCCTCTGTAAACTATTTGCTGAAATTAGTTACAAGTAAGGCCAGAATCGACTGACTATGTTTTATACCTGCATTTCTTTGTAACTCTCTGATGGATTCCTAAACCACTTTGAAACATGGCAGGTATATACAAATGGCAGCTGGAATTAAAGGAACTGGGTCAAATGCATAAATGCTCTGACATCTGTAACGGTGACAGGCTATCTGAAGAACTTACAAGTAATGCTAAAGGTCCTGGATTGCTTTTACACATTACAGCACACCCTTCCTCGGACAACAGTTGGTGCTTGTGAACTTTGCAGAGACAGCCAGCAAGTACAACGGGGTGTTTATATGTCAGCTTGGCGACTGTTTCAGCAGTTCTCACTGCTTCAGCCTTCTTTAGAAAATAACACTTGCTAAAACATCAAATCATACTTTATTTATTAAGGAAAGAGAGGGAGTGGTCTGACAATTTAAGTTTAGAGAACTGCCGTTCTGCCCTGGTAGTAATACTAGTAAAGACAGCAGCAGCTCTGAGAAGCCACGTTATAAAATGAAGCAATGGACTGTAGAAGAAACTCTGTCTCATTTCCCATCAGGAAAACACACTGACAGCTCAAACCTTCCGCTAGAAGCTGCCAACTCTTCTGGTAAAAGGCGTCACTGCTTTGCAACTAGGAAATACTTAAGGAAGTTACAGAATGTGGACGAAGACATGAATAAAAAAGCGCACAAATAAAAGTACGTTTTAGACTTCTAATCAGAAAATCTCTTCATCACGGGAGAAAACACAATTTTTGAAATACCGATAAACAAGCGCCATTGGAACAAAACCACAGACACTACATTTGATGTTATGGGTTGGCATTCCCTCGATTTCTCGGCAGCACAGTTACGATAAAACATGACGAGGCCACATCACACGCCCGTACTCCTAAGTTTTGCAAGAGAAAACCCGTGACGGGATTACTCCGGACGGAAGGTGTCCATCCCCACCACGGCACTTGGGACAGCTCCAGAAGTTAAATACCGGGCGGACACCGCGCCCTGCGCGCTCACCGACGCGACTCCCGCTCCCCGGCAGGATGCGGGGCGGCGGCAGCCGCTGCCCGTCTCAGCAGAGCCCGCAGCCGCCGCGGGCGCCGGCGCTTCGGTCCCGGGGTCCGCCGGCAGCAGCCTGCGGCGGACACGCCCGGTGCGCGGCCAGCGGGCTGCAGCGGGCTGGCAGCCAGCCCCGGGATGCGCCTGGCTCTGCCCGAGGATGCCACCGGCAGCTCTTCGCGCTCGGCACGCTCCGAGGGCAGGAGCGGGTACTGCGCCTCGCACAGCGCCAGGCATGCGAAGCGCGTCCCGCGCTGCCCTTCCCCTCCCCGCTCCGCTAACAAGCCCGGGACGAGGGGACGAGGGGTCCCGGCCCGTCCGCCCCCTCCGACGCCGCGGGGAGAGCGGGTGGCACGGCCGTGAGCCGCCACCGTACCTGCAGGACACGGAGAGCTCCACCTTGGTGGCCGGGATGCTGGAGCTGAGTACGTTAAAATCCCCCACGGACGCCATCTTCGGAAGCCCACCGCTTCTGCCCGGCTCCCGCTGCCCCGCCGGCTTCTCCAGCCCGAACATGGGACAGAGCGGCGCGGGTGGGAACGAGGAAGGGAGGGCGGGAGGAGGCGGCGCCTATTGGTCTCCACAGCACGACGGCGCTGCCGCCCGTGGCGCGGAGCCGGGTCAGCCCCGCTCCGCACCCGCGGGAAGCGCTCGCCGACTGGAGCGAGGCGTGGCGTCAGCGCGAGCCGGGCGTGCCCGCCCCGGGCGCGGGGAGCCTGGACGGCCCGAGCGAGGGCACGCGCCGCAGCCCTCAGGGCAAATGCGGCACCGGAGCCGTCGCGGCCCCAGAGCGTGCGGGGCGGGGAAGTGCCCCGGTGGAGGCGTGCCCAGGGTGCGGTCCCGAGTGATTTCGCTCCCGCGCCTCTCCAGTTTCTTCCCCCCTGGCTTCTGCACGGAAACTCCCGCTCCGTCCCGTCCCGTCGGATGTCCGGGCAGTCTCCTCCCTACGCGTTAGTGAGTGGGGAATCTCCAAGGTGTCTTCCCCTTGGCTCTTGCACGGAAACTCCCGCTCCGCTCCGTCCCGTTCCGCAGGCTGTGCGGGGAATCCCCTCCTTCCATGTGCGGATCCCCGCGCCCCGAGCAGCTGCAGCCGCAGCTGGGGGCTGCGTGTGGGCCAAACTGCAAGGCCCGGCGCGGGGTTATTAATTTTCCCGGGGCCGCCACCGCAAAAGCCCCGGGCGGCGAGCGCGAGGTTTGCGGGAGCGGCGGGGCAGGCCCGGTGCCGCCAGGGGGCGCGGCGGAGCGGCCCGGAGGGTGCGCGCTCCTCGGGGCGGTCTCCGGCAGAGGGAAGACCTCGGTGTGAGTGCGTCAGGAATGCCAACAGCCATTCCAATTGCGCAAAAGTCGAGGGAAAAGAGGTGAATTTATCTTGGGTACTGTGTGCATTGACACGCTGAAAAACGGGGGTTTCACTCTCTGACACGTGCGCAGACACATTCCTTTTTTTCCCCAGGATCACTAAACCAGTTGCCCTGAATCTGTTCATATTAATTCACAATAATCACAACAACTCCGTCATCTTATATGTAATGTGTACAATTTGTATCCATTATTATGGCATATAAGTAGTCCTCAATATTTATTTCTCATCATGGCAGTTTGAAAAGAGATGGAAGTGCTACCATTCCCATGTCACAGGTGGGAAGTTAAGGCAAAGGCAAATTAAATGCCATGTTTGTAGCCACGCAATATACAGGACAGGTCGAAGATATCAACCCAAAATTATATACTGAATTTCTCTACTCCTCTGTCAATAGTTTTACATACAACAATAAAGAAGTTTAATGTGTTTACTTGTAAGAAAAAAAAATTAACTCCAAAGCCACAATCACCAAAATACATTAATTTTGAATTTCATTTCTAGATTCTTGTTGCTGTAATTCAAGTTCAGTGCTCGATCTCAGGTAATACATCAAAATAATGATAAGAGAACCTGAATGTCAACACCTGGTTAGCTCGTAGCAAACAGAAGGAACAGCAGTGGTAATGCAGAAGACAGTAACATATTCTTATGAACAGAGATATACTTCCTGTGCACAGCACAAAGCTGAAACATAACTCCAGTGGCAGAAACTCAAGGAAGATATCACGAATATTTTATTCAAAAATTTCTGACCACATCCCAGATCTAAGCTTCTGGCTCTTTGTTTTCAGGAGATTATCAACTGAAGCGTCATTTCTTTATTTTCATTCTCTTGTCCAGAGCAATTTGTTAAGCACAGAGCAATTTCTCATCAGGTATCTCTAAAGTACTTCCTCTTAAACCAATCTGTCTAAAGTTGTCAGTGCAGCCGAGAAACCACATACCTTCACAAGTATTCTAGGTATGTCTGCAGGCAGCCAAACCAGTAAGCCTACAGCTGAAATTGCTTTAAAAAGCCACACCACGAAACTCAAACAGAAAAACAAGAAAAATTTAGTTCACTTCTATCTTTGTCTGTACAGTAGTGTGAAGGGATGGGTGAAGGACCAGTGATGACTTGAGAGGCTAATGCCAAGTACAAATAAGCTACTAGATGACTAAAAGCTAAAGAACAGTTTTTAAGAAAAAAAACCTGTTTTTCAGCTTTATAATACAGTTCATCCCTCTTTTATAATCCACTATAAGGTACTAAACATGATCACTGTTTCCCACAAGGCATGGCATGAATAACCAGAAACGTGTGAAGCGTTATTATAATAAGGATAGTACATCACTATAAATGATATAACTGTTACAATAATATACGTGTGAGTAACCTAAAAGTGTATTGTGTGACATGATTTTACATTATTCTCTACTAATCCACTTTACTTTTGGTTATGTGGGGGTTTGTTTTGATCCTTTTTTATATTACCTGATCTTAATATTTTATTCTACTTAGAAAAATGAAAATTGTTGGCGATTGCTGATTCCATAAATAGATCACCCTATGAAAATAATGGAGGAGTTAAGGAAATTCAAGTCTTCAGTGTTGCTGGGGAGATATCCATCTTTTCTCATCACGTTTATAAAGGCACAACTGTTTTGTCTTTTAATGTTTCAGCTTAGAGTAAGTGCATAATTCTTATGCACTGAGAGTGATTTATATGGGAAATGGAAACAAAAAACTAAACCAAGAGGTAGGTGAAAGATATGCACCAATGGGACTAAATATACATTATTATCATTCCAGAGAGACACCTTGTATTTTCTCATGCTTAAATGGCACTAAGGTATGGGGACTGGAACAATGCCCAAGTATTAGGACTGAGGCAGCCTTAGTATCTGAAATTTATATACAAAATACCTATCAGATTAAAGTGCAAAAAGAAACATAAGAGCTGTGTGTGGTATATGGTAAGCTGACATTTGAATGACATCAGTGACTCTCAGAAAATTTTGCAATGGAAAACAGGACATATTTTCCTTGCTTTCTTTTGTGATTGTTACTTTATTATTACTAGCTGTTGCTAATTATCAGATACCTACATAACTTGTTTCAATACCCGCTACCTAATTTAAGGAATGAGGGATAGATTTGCAGTAATTATAGCATAAACTATGAACAAACTAGAGATTCCAGAATAGCAGTAATGCGTAACACTGGATGATTGCTTTAAAACATCACAGCTTCCAGGTTTCAGCAGTATAATTGAAGCCGAATGCCACAGGATGCAAACATTGATTACTCCCCTCCACCCCCTCAGCTTTCTGCCTTGTAGATCATTATTAGACATCTCAAAAAAGAAGTTTAATGATTAAATCTTTGCACTACTAAAAAAAATAAACCACATGCAAAACCAATGCAGACTAATCTGTAGGAAGTTAAGGAACTGGAAATGGCATCTATTCTAGTTATGTGGTAGAATAGGTGGATGATTATAGAAGTGAGCTTCAGCATTATTGAAACAGAACAATGTGACTACAATGCATTTTCATGACAATGACATGCCTCCTCAGTCTGTATTTGTGATGAACATACCATATTCCCTTGTTCTTTTTCAAGTATCCGTTCAATTGTTCACTCAAGTAACATTAATCAAATGTCATATTTTTATCCTGGCTGCCACCAAACTGTTTCTTTCAAAAACCTGAAGAATAGAGTGAACTTGGCCATAACTTGGTCCTTTCTGATAACTGAACATAGCGCTGAAACAATTCCAATATCCTAATGTACACTACAGTTTGAGAATTGTTATATCTTTCTTTCCTGCTTTTGATTAATATAGTTAATTTCCTCCTTCTTTGCTAGTGCTGATTGTTTCAATCCATTGAACAAAGACAAGGAATTTAGCATTTGCTGGGACAAGTGGAACCATCAGTGCCACCGTCACTACTGGAACCATCGGCAGGAACTGTGGCTGAATACAGAACCATAGGCTTTACAAACCTCTGTAATAGAACATGCTGACGGATACATTCAGTCCCTTTATTCTTCTAGGATGAATTATCTCCTATAACTCCATGATTTTGTGATCTGCTTTCAAAACACACAAATACTGATGAAGCTCTATTTTTGTGAAAGTAAAGTCTAAGGGAGGTGTCAGACTCAGAGGTTTGACGTAAAGAAAAACTCTCCACTTTAAGGTTTTCACTTTAAACACTAGTTTTTCAAGGGCTAATGTCTACAGTCTCACAGGTGTCAAAGAGAATACATTCTTCTGTAAAAAGTATCTGGGCCTTCTGTGTTTAAAAGCCTTTGAAACCTATCCTCACTGTCTGCATAAGAGCATCTCCGTTGTGAGGACCCAGAAAACCTTGTCACCATGGCATAAGCTGAGGAAGGTTAGTGAGTCATCAGTGTAGAGACAGCTGATAATTTCACCCTTTCTGTACCATGATGAAATTAGTAATGCATTTGTTTGTATACTTCTCTACTGTTTCACTGCAGAATAAAATCACAAAGTATAAATACCACTTCCCCTCTTCAAACACACAAAGGACAGCTATCTAACAAATACTCTTGTCTCACTATTTATTTGTTTACACTAGAACTATGTTATGTAACAAATTACCTTTAGCACTAGATAATTTTCCTGTATGATTTCAAATTTTCTTCCTGTTTGATGCAGTCCAAAAAAGAGATATCAGCAGCACAACCATAAGGTTCCTTCCTGCCACATCCTAAGAAAAGTGCTCTTCCATAGAATCAGGTTAAGTAGTGTCAGTTCCTGACACAGTTTTCAGTTAGTTCAAGAGCTCTTCAAAATGGTAAAGACCCCTGAAGCATTTTCAGAGTCATCCAGGAGGTGTAGTGGAATCCATTTCACATCCTACACTTAAGACTGCATAGTAAAGTCTCTACATCAGTAAACAGAGGAATTTTAAATCTACTGAGCACTTTTTCTCGCTCTCAGAGTAAAGCAAGTAATGTGGAACTCAAGTTCTAAAAATTTGACTTGGGAGTATTTTTAGTACAGGTTTTTAACTGCTAACAAAGTCAGATTAAAGTTCAGAAGTTCAGGTTTCATTTTAAAGGACAAGGAATACTCCTTAGGTGTTTTTTGTATTATTCATGCACCTTCAACTGAGCATTGGCCATCCGGATTTCATTTGTGGACAGGCTGCCAGAAAAATGTAAGGATGCATTTGAAATATTTTTTCTAGAAAGACAATTTATGACTGGCTCATGGCAGGAGATAATTCGAGGTTTTGCTAAACTAAGTGTTTAGTATGGCAGAAAGGATGGTAACAAGAAGATTGTCTGCATACAATTTATCTCAAAAATTCCAAATAACAGTGTTCTTTTTAATGGACATAAGATTAGACAGCCCCAAAATGAAACCTCAAGATGTTTGTCACAAGATCAGCTGAATGATTCAGCAAAGTATTTTAGTCTCAGAAGAGGCAGAGGAGAATCTACTTCTTGCACTTCAGTTTCTTCCCATGTTCTTGAACTACTCTTGATGACTGGAATTATTCTTTCCTTCCTTTCCTTGCCCAATCACTTCTAGGCCTTCTAAGAAATATCAGCTGATTTGCAGAAACTATTTGTTTGCTATAAATCTTTTAGGAATAATATATTTCACAGTTTCTTTCTCTGCCTAATCTCAACCCACATCTTTTCCCTCAGCATGCTTCCAGAATATTCATAAAATCAATTGCCCATTAGCAATACATCTCGGGAGGCCAAGTCTTCATATGTAACAGTTACTTAGTGAATTTGGCTAACACAGAAGAAATTAGCATGTAGTCTATACAATTTAAAGGTATGATATCAAGTTATTTTCTTCATGGCAACTAAAGTCAAACTCAGTTGTTTTTGGAAAAGAATGATTACAGCATTTCTGAACCCAACAGCAGCAATGCCCAAACTGCTACATCCTCCTCCATCACCCAGGTGGTGGCTTCAGTACTCATGCACATGACTACATGTATTTCTATGGGTCACACCATTCTAGGCATGGAAGACATCAGTAACTCTGCCAAAACAGGCACAGATTTAATCTTTGCAAGTAGTCTCCAACAGAGATTTCATGAGGAAGCACCAATTGCTTATCTATTACCTACCTGTAAATATTCAGACAGATGTATACACTCTGAGGGGGTCACCTGGAATAATTTGGTTAAGTGTTGGATCCACTGCTTGTCAATAGTCACACACTTGAACTCACATAAATAAATACTCTGGATGATATATCAGGTTATCTTATAATTTCATCTTCCCAGAAGGATCTTTGTGGAGTCAGGGTAACACTACATATTCTAATTAGCCAGAAAGAAGCAAACCCAAACTTTTCTGTCAATTGCTTTTTAACAGTTTCTTTCACAAATTTCTCAGTGTAAGCCAAGATAGTGGAATTTCAAAAAACTTGTCACCATATGTACCCATACCATTTCTATGGCTTTCTCATTTTGGAAAAAAAGTGGTGGGTGTTTCTGTATTCCTTCAAAGATCAGTGAAATCCCAGCATGTTGCCGGGTCCCTACATGTACTATTTTTCATACAGTCAGGCTTACAGTGAAGCTATGTCCCAAATTAATTTTGAAGGCTGCACATGTGATTTACTTTATTGGTTTCTTGATGGTTTTTTTTCCCAAGATTATACGTATTTTGTGCAAGAAACCAACAAATGCCCTTTGGACAAAAAGAGAACATGGTTCTATTTTCAGAGAGGAAAAGCTTTATGGCTCCTTAAGACTCTGTCATATTTGATAACTCACTGTTAGACACAGAACCAGAAAGCATAAACCTCTCCCACACAATGGGTTCTATGGTCTGGGCTCTGGAAAGAGGAGGAATTGTGTCTGGAAAGATTTGTGAAATCGTGTGAGGATATAAAAGATTCTGTTTCCCAGCTGAAAGACTTTCTGAGTCTTACCAGTACTATCTCTGATGTTGATTTGGCTTCCGCCGTTGATTTTATGCCTCCACCTACAAGGATACAAGCAGCAATAATTGAAATAACTGGAATATCATTAAATACCTCCATTCCCATAACTATTCATTATTAGTACTTGATAGGAGCTTCAAGGTCATATGCTCGGTCTGAAAAGCAGACTTTAATCCATTAAATCACTTTGGCTTTCACCTCCAGGGAGGGCCTCTAGCAGCAGGGGCTTTTCTTCAGCTATTCAAAGAAAGTTTATCCTTTTAGATAAAGTGCAATTTTCTGAGCTACTCAATATGGCTAGATTCTAAAGAGCCCATCGTTTTCTTCCAGGGTGCAGCCACCAGGTTTCTCTCGGGAGGAGCTGTGCAGTGGTCTGGGTTGTTCTGCCCCTCAGTGAGCCTGGCACTTTCCTACACAGCTGGGAGATCTCTGCAGCAAAAGGGAGGTCTTTGTACACAACATATATTGAAGAAATGTAATTATTGCAGGACATCGTCTTCTTTTTCTTCCAATTTACCAGAAGCAAGCTCCAAAGTGACTATACGAATTCTCAGAGAAGCTGATTTTAATCACTCATGACTCATTTATAACTATCAATTAAATTTTCTAACTTTACAGCATTTATTTTGATTGCATTTTATAATGACAGTTGCCATCCTAGTTACCAAACACTAATTTATGATATAGGTTAATTTTGCGTTATTAATGAACTATCAAAAAGGCAGTGTGACTTATAGTACTGACATTTAGCAAGTCACTAAAATATCTAGAGAAGAACTTCAGAGTTGCTTCTTTTTCTTTCATGAAAACAGAAAAGAACCGCAGATAGAAAAGTGAATTCTGTAAGAATATTTCTTCTTTTTTCATCCTCATGTATTTCCTCATTCATGAATTTTAATTTTACGTTATTTTCCATTCAATTAAAATACCTTAAACAAATGGTTAACAGCATGTGGATTGTCTTTCAGGAACACTGTCCATCAGATTTTTCTCATTTCATGGCAACATTCAAGCAATTAAGGTTTTAATGAGGCTGAAAATTTCCAGCCCAAATAATGTAATGAGTTTGACTATCTTCCAGAACAACTGTGGCACTAATGCAGGAATGCATTTAACCATATGCTTGAATTCATAACTGTGTTGTTGGGCAGCAGCTGTCTGCCTCTTAAGTGAGGTGTAAAGCTCACACGTAACATTTGCTGAGCTTGGAGGGTTCATTGCTTTGCCTGTGTGAGAAGTACAAGTACAATATTGCCATTTTCTCGTCACATTCTGCTCTCTCAATGTACTTATATCCACGAATTATTCAAATGATACCTGATCCATTACTTATCTTCAGCTTCAAAATACCACTAAAGATCCCCCAGTATTTCTCAAATGGGAGGTAAATAAGATTCTGTTACTTAACAGAATATGAAAAATTAAACTCTATCGGCACCAAGGACTGAGCTGTGGTGATGAGTGTCAGGACTTCTAATTCTGTATCTGTGGTAAGTGAGAACCTTTAATTTCCTCTTCTTTTCAGAAGGGTTTTGCATCCTGATACAAACAGTATTTGTTTTCCTAAAATGACTTCATACACATTATTTATTCGACTGTGAAATAAACATTCATCTTCAAAAATAAAGAGCTAATTAGTTTGGGGCAATTGCCAGATACCAGCAGCATACTTTCCAGAGCCACAGTAGCAAGAATCCTATGAAAATTATTCCACTGTTTAGGTAACCATAGCACAGTTGTCTTCAAGTTATTCTGCAAAAAAGATGCTGGCTTGCTGCCAGCACAACCAGCATTTGTCCCAGCTGAGAAAGTAGCTTCATAAACACTTCAGTATTTTTTTTTCTGGTGGTAAAAAAGAAGTAAAAAGAAAATAAACCACCAAATAATTCTAAAACAAATTTAAAGAAAAAATAAATGGCCAATTTTAAAATTGTCACATGGACTGGAATTCTGAATGTGCTTCAGAGATAAACACAAAACTCATTGAAATAAGAAAAATATTTTATTTGAATAGTGATTCCCTGTTTCATATTGATATGTTTGATTTAAAATTCAACTATAAGCACAAACAAAAAATTAAATTTGCTAGTTCAGTAGCTTTTAAAATGGTAAATTAACCTTACTTTGCATAATTAAGAGAAGGATTAGAATGATTCTTAAACGTATTGTATTTGAAACAACCTAGGCCAAATTCATCCTTATAGGAACTTAAGAACTGAAATGATCAATGAACTAATTAACCCTCTTGAATTTAACAGATAACTCAGTATAAATTAATATTACACTTTAAATATTAACTTGAGGTCCTTAATTAGTTACAGTTTTGGTGTATCTTTTCCATAGTGATATAATTAGCATAGCTATGTGGGGATATATAGTCATTTTAGAAGAAATTTGATTGCAAGATATATTTCGAGTCCAGTTTATATGTCTCCCGAGCATTATTTACTTTTGAAAGGGAGGGGCACTAAAAAATCTTTTACTGTTGAAAGTTTCTACTTTTAAAAAGCCTTTTGGGAAAATATGCATTCTTCAGCATTAATCTATATAAAGAAAAAACTTGGGCTCCTAACACAGGGATAAACTCCCTACATATAATTGCTAATTCTACATAATACTGCACTACATTATTGCTACACATAACGCTAATCCTAACACTCAGTCCAGTTTTAGTCTTGCACATACCTAAACCCAAGAACCAGTCCTAATTCAATACAGAATAAAATCCTCTGCTACCTGGTACCTGATGGAAGCAGACTCCCAACACAAGCATTCTCCTAAGTGCCACTTAGATCCCAAGACCTGCATCATGCACGGTATGTCAGAAAGGGTCACTCTCAGCTATAGTGAGAACTCGGCTTCTTTTTGCAGCTCCATCAGTAATCTTGAGTTTACCTTCTGCAAGACTAACCTTTGCCTTGGCTTAGCATTGGCTGAGAAGCCGCTCACTGCAGAAGCTTGGTATGGCAAGGAAAGTTTAGGAATCATGCTTTAAAACCTATTTTATCATTCCTTTTCAAATTAAAAACATGATTTACCTAGTATTCTATGATTCTAACATCTCTAGACTTAACAGGTAGAAAAATCTTAATTATGAAAATTGATTATTCTTCATTATTATCTAAAGATTAGTTTTTATCCAGCTTTTTTAACTCAATAACTTTCATTTTACTTATTGCTGTAGATGTTTGTCAGACTATAAATCAAACATGAACCTTAATACATCATGAGGCCATCTCGGCATGGCAGCTAACTTAGCAGGGAAAGCACTGTTTCACATTATCCAAAGTATGGAAACCTGCTCGTTTTTATCAAAGAAGGATGGGATCATTGAAGCTGCAAGTGACCTCCATGTTTCACCCATTCCTTCTGCTCTGAGCATGGCCATTGTCAAAGCTCTGAGCACGGCTATTGCCAAAGGAAGGACAAGTTGCTCAGGGTCTTGTTCAGCTGAGGTTTAAAACTCCCTAAGGCAGACCAGGTGCCCCTTTCCAACATGTAAATGCTTATAAAAATTTGCCCCATATCCGGTTAGGTTTTTCTTTGCTGCAGCTTGTGACTATTTCCTTTTGTCCTTTCTGCTGTGCACCTCCAAGGCAACACTCCCAGGTATCATCAGAGAGCTCCACTAAGGTAACAGCCAGCAGCAGTTACACTCCTCATCCTTCTCATCTCCAGGCTGCACAGGGAGAGTTCCCTCTGCTCTTCGTGCTCATTATGATCTAATCATCAGCTCCCTAATCATCCTGATGATCTCTCACTTACGTGTCTCTGCAGTTGAATGCCTTAATAGCAGGGGTCCCAATTCAGTTCAAAGAAGTGACCTGGGGGAAAAAATCCCTGCTGGCTCTGCTACCACAGCCCAGACTGTTGTGGTGCCTGGGGTGATCTCTGCTCATTTATGTTCAGTCTCTTGTCTGCCCAGGGCTTTGCTGCAGAGCTGCTGTCCAGCAGCCCTGAGACCCCCTCCTTTTCCCATGCCTGGGCGCACCTACACCAAGTGCAGGCTTGTGCTTTGGTCTGCATAAAACCCACCATGCTCCTGTTGACCTGACATAGGGGCCTTTTTCAACACAGCAAATCAATGTGATTAAAGTCTTTATTGCTTACTGTCTCAAACTTTATCAGATTTTTTTTTAATGTTTGAAGATAGTTTCTCACAGCTCAACATAATGTGGTAAAGCAATAAACATCAGTTTACAAAAATTAGCTCAATTTCGTTTCTTTAAATAAACCATTATTTTTTTCTTTCAGAACTCCAAATCAGAGGCAGAATGTAGTGTAAATCTTAATATCATCCTTGGCACAGGTTCCCAAACAGTCTGTGAATTTGACATAGTAAAAGAGTCTCTCAGATTGCAGAAGCCGAGCCATAACCACCACTGATTCATGTCCTCCCCACAGCCCTTGGTGTTCCTAAAAAGCAGATACAGCACAAGAATCTATTTCTCATTAGTCTCCAAAACTTATATATATATTTCACTACATAATGAATCTTTGCACTTTACATTAACCTCATTCTTTATATTCTTTGAAACTGAATTTCTAATATTACCATTTTAGTTTATCTTTGTAAAGCTCTCTTAAAATATGCTGTTTCTTTTATAGCTGCTTCCCAAAATAAGCTTCTTACAGACATTTACTATCTAAATCAAATTAATTAAATTGAATCTTCTTTTGTAGTAAAGGCAGACAAATAGGGTGAGAAATGCAAATACTAACATATATCACTTCTCCGTCAAAGGCTTTTTCTCCCAATATTTTCTGAAAAATTGCTTCTGCAATGCAAATGAAAAATAGTTGATATACAAACAAATAGATTATATACAGCTTTATTTAACTCTCATTTTTTGATGTTTAAAGCATTTCTAAATGCCGCTTCCTCTTTGCATAGAAAGGTCTTTGAAACATAAATATTTTAGAGCTGCAGAATTGTTCAGATTTTAATTGCTCATGTCCTCTTTCATTTTTTATGTCAGTGGAATGCATATACTTTATTTACTGTCACAGAGAAAGAAATACCTTCAGATCTGTTTGTCATATTGAGGAATAGATCAGATATGTAAAAAAGGTCTTACAAGGAAAAGGGACAGCTTCAATTGTATAAGCAACATTATTGCTGCAGACTTTAGAGTTGCAGAAGTTATTTATCTAAATATATGGAACTATGACTACAGAAAAAATCTATCTTTTAAAAACTACATGCTTAGAATAAAATAAAGTTAAAAATTAATGGGGTTAAACTATAATGTAATGATTTTTTGTGTTGTCACTGCTCCATACCAGTGTTATTACAGAAAAGGGAATTCTGAAACCAATGTTGCATTCAAAATCATGTTATGGGCAGGAAAGAAAACACCTTATGTGGAAACAAAGAATTTATTATTAGTCTAATGGAAATCTCCATACTAATTACAATATAACAGTTACTAAGATTAGTCTAGTTACAATAATGCTTCCTGCTACAGTGCAAATTATCTGATTAATTCAGAATAACATTAATAATGGAGTCAAAACTGTTGTACAAAACCTTCCTAGTACCTAGCTCTGCTCTTGGGCTCTCCCATGGGCTTTCATGTTTGGTCCTGTGTTTGATGGCATCAGTACTGCTTGAGAAAAAGAGGGCTGCAGCAAGCCATCAGCACCTCGTGCCCTTTGCCAGGGCAAGTGTGGTGTTCATGATGGAGTTCCTTCTTTGCTGGAAGGAGGTGTATGATGGTTGATGGTTTCTTCCTCCCTACTATGAGAACCCTCACTTGGAGCAGGTTTTCAAGACTGATTGTGTGAGCTTCTGCCTCATTGCCCTGCAACTCTATTTTACATTCAAATTTACTGTATATGGTGAGCTTTGCTCTTTCAGTCCTTTTGGCTTTGTCCAGCTCTCAAACTACACTTCCTTACCAATCACTGGTGACTTCTTTACAGCACTGGGATCCCCAGTAGGAGGACATCTCAAGCACTCACTTTTCACCCTCTGCTCTCACAATTGGTATCCAGTACCCTCATTTGCAATGTTTCTGCTGTCACACCGTGATGATGCTCCTCTGCACTGCACCATTCTGAGGGTCACAAATACATAATTATATACATAATTATACACATAATAACTACTTGCTACTACTATCTGTAGAAAAATTCTAATTATCTCTTTTATCCAGATGTTGATGAGTATATATGTTCTGTCTAAGAAGTGTGAACTTCTAGCATAGGCTTTAAAATTCTTCTTAGAGAGAAAATCTGATAATTTGGACACTTCAGCATGTAACTTGTAGGGACTTTGGTACTTCTGGACTTGGTACTTCAAATTCTGTTCTGACCAAAGTAATGCAGTAAATGTGAAACAACTAAATCACAACAGAGAGCTGAAGAATAGTTGACACGTAGTTATTATTAATAGTTTTCTCTGAATTCCCAGTGCTCTGCACTGTCCTAACACTGGAATTGTTCCTGCCTCAAAGAGATTAAATTAGGCTAAGGTTCAACATGTGGATTTTAAAGATAACTGCAGAAGATGGGTAACAGAGCACACAGAAAACAAATAATGCTGGATAATTACTTCTATTGATAAAATCTGTGAATGGAGACAATGCAATATAATACATCTAGATTTTACTAAAGGATTTGATATAATTTCTCACCAAATGATGTGTTGATTAAAAATTAGCACTATAGAAAATGAATGCTGCACATGCTAAAAAAATATGATTCAGAAAGTAATTCTAGAGAGCATCTATAATGGAGTATTTCAGGATCAGTTCTATTCAATGTATTTATCCTTTACTGGGAAACTTCACAGATAAAACATAATGGAGGCCATTATAATGAAAAGAAGTAGGTTGATCAAGTGATTGGAATTTCATGGTAATCTGTGTTCCCTGGAATAATGGTGCAGTGCAGTTCAATGCAAATACATGCCTATAAGATGCAAAGATATGGATCATTCACTTAATATATAAAGCCCTGTTTTAAAGAGCAGCATGTTGAACCAAAATTGAAGACAAGATGGATAGCAGCTTTAAGCAGTTTATAGTGCTGTAGAACAGGAGATGAGTTGTAGCCCCGCCCCAAGCACAGACTGGCCACAGGCAGCAGATACTGTTTTCAAGAGGCCTTATGAAATACAGAACAGGAGTCTGAGTGTCTCAGAACAATTAAATCAATGCACCTAAACAAGGAAAATTTTTCCTCATTGGCAAACAATATTTTGTATACATGAGTTTAAATAATGAAAGCTTTCAAGGGATTGGCTGCAAGACAATTGGCTGCAAGGAAAACTACCCTTCCTCAGAACATACCGACTGTAGTCTGCTCCTCTTTTAATCATCCCCCTTTTCATCATATAATCCACCTAGTCAGGAATCGAGTTGCTGTCCCAAAAGACAGAGCTTGGCTGGTGCTGCATCAGTTTACCATGTCACCACTCTCTTGGTTTGGAAAAGCCAGAAAGGTCCCTGTGCTCTAAGCTGAAGTTTGCAGCTGCACTCAGCTGCTCAGCACCCCCTGGCCCTTGGGCTGGCTCACAGCTGCTCCTGCCAGCTGTGCTCTCTGCCAGCTGTGCCCTCAGCTGTGTTTGCTGCCTGCAGGCTGCTCCACCCGGCCTCTGCAAGCAGAGCTGCTCAGCACTCTCAGCTGCAGGCTGCTCCCACGCTTTGCTGGATTATTTCACTTGGGGTATTTCAGCTCTTAGGGAAGGTTCGGTGATGTGGTAAAGTCATTGCACAGAAAGAGGAGCCCCCAAATACTGTCTCTTAAAGATAAATTCAGTCACTCTTTGGGATTACTTTTGTCAACTCTGCCTATTTCAGCAATTTAATGTAGATTTGTAGGATTGTCCAGACTTTTCCCATCCCTGTATCTTAGCTGATTTTAACAGAACTGTTTTCAATATTACAAAATAGCTATGAAATGTAAATATGTTAAAGTCTGACACGTTGCCTGTTGAAGTCAGTACTTCCCACTGTCCCACAGGTGCCCATAGTGGGTGCACCCTACACTGCAGCCTGCAGCTCCCAAGGAAGGCCCACTGGTCCCTGAACAGCTTACTGAGCAGCAATAAAGCCTAGAATGTAATGCATCCCAGTACTTGCATGTAACAGAACAAACAGCAAAAACATGCTCGCAAAAATAATGCTTCAGACTGTGGTGGGGTTTTGAGGTTTTTGGGGGTTCTTTTGGTGGACTCTCTCCACAAGAAATTGTTTTCATTCCTTATTTTTCTTCCAGCTTCAGCTACACAGTTTGAACATCCAGCTTTTCCTGTCTGTAGCATTTGCTGCAGTACTGAAGAAACTGGAAAAGAGCAAACTTGTTAGGAACATCAGTAAGACTGATCACTTGCCTATTTTTGGGTGGTTGTCAGAGCAAGATTAAGGAACCAGTTATCCCACAAGCTAACCTTTAATGGCACCCTGCAGTGCTACTATAGATCACTTAACTGAG
Organism: Sturnus vulgaris; assembly: GCF_052056855.1. Taxonomy (NCBI): domain Eukaryota; kingdom Metazoa; phylum Chordata; class Aves; order Passeriformes; family Sturnidae; genus Sturnus; species Sturnus vulgaris. The sequence goes on from NC_142247.1 coordinate 59,959,775, forward strand.
CCACCAGTTAGATGGTCATTGCTGTACATATCATACATACAGGATGCAAATATTTCCTAAATTTAGTGCTTAAACTATTAGCCTTGCTGTTCACTTCTTCTTCAGATAAATTTTATTTTAAAACTCCATTTCAAAGAAATCTAAAAAAACCCAGAGATGGCTCTAAACCTGGTCTAAGGGATTGTGTGGTAGGTTTTCCCCAATGAGTCCAGGCTGAAATGGGACACAGCTTGAATGGGAAGGAGGAAAAGCTCTCAAAATACTGATCTGTGACCAGCTGTGCTATTCTGAACAGTGCTAATAGTGAAACCATAGCCCATTTTCATGTCTCATATGTCCATACACACAATTATCGTGTCCCTTCCTAGTCGACAAAACCTTTATAGGTTATAGTGTGAATAGCATAAACTACTTCATCCTTGTGATTGGTCTTGCAGTGTTTTAGTTAACATTGTTTTTCTGCAGCACAATACATTTCATGCTGAAGGACAGTTTATGGAAAATGTGGGCCACTCACCTCCAGTACAAAGTGGCTTGCCTGGGGCCTTCCAGGCATCAATTCCTGGGAACCAAAGGGCCATCTCAAGAAGGAGCCCTCCCTCCTATACTTTCAACTAGGGGAAAAAAATTTCGCAGTGAGATTTGCTATTCAGTTGCAATATGCTGCCTGATGACCTGAATAGCTGCAATTTAGAATCAGTTGAAACTCCTTGGATTGAAGTCATCTTATCTGATATTAAAGTCTACAGAGTAGGTGTGCATGTGGGGATAGGTGTTTAGGCTCCTGCTGTGATCAGTGAGACCTAGCAAATGCTAGCAATGCCATCCAGGCTGGGGTAGACCCAGCCAAAAGTAGGAGCCTGCTTCAGTGTGGGTGATGCACTCTGGAGGTCTGCACTGGTGGCAAGGGGCACCCCTGCTCATGTCCAAGTCTGGGCTGCAGATACTACATTTAAACAGGAAGAATCTCACTCCTTCTCTTTCATTTTCTGTGTTCAGTAAGACCAAAGAAAGCAGAGCACATAGCAATAATCGTGTAGCAATTTATAGTCATAAATGGTATAAAACAAATAGCATTAAGAAAAGGAACTGTAACAGGCTTGACTGGTTAAACATATGCAAGCATTGGTTGCATAGGAACTAACACATAAAACTCATGGTAATTTTGTCAGTTATAATAGCAACTACAGGGAATATAAATTTCATACTCTCTCTAAATTAGAGTCTCCTGTTTTCTAGAGGTGAAAAAGAAGAAACCATGAAGAAAACATTTGCAGTTTAGGGGTGGATTGTGAGATCTACTTATAATAAGATAATTATTGCTTTTTAAGGTTCAGCAGAAGATATGCTTATTAAGTTTAATAATGGCTCTATTAAAACACAAAGCCAAATAATCAACAGTTGTCCTGCCTCACAAGAGTAGCAATTAAAGGGTGTGATCTGGAGCAGAAAAAGGAATAAAAGCAAAGTAGACAAAAGTGAGAGAGAAATCACTCTGCTTGGAAACTGAATATTGCAGAACAAAAGGCTATTAAAGAATATCTCAAGTAACCATAATGCTTACAGCAGAGAATATTTGCCAAGTAAATGAGTATCATTAAACAAAAACTTAAGTCACATTTAAAAGCATATTTTTTTCCATAAAGCAACTTTTCAGTAATTGCTGATCTGACCTCTGCAACCTCAAAACAAAATAACAAACAGTATTATAGATGTAACATTAGGAATTTGAGAGTTGATTCATTGTCCCATAAAAATTAGCAATAGCAGGCTAAACTGCTAATGCAGAAAGAGGAGCACTAGGAGTATTTTAACATTCTGCTGGGAGTGCTGGAATCATCCTTCCAGATGTTAGACTGAAAGTTTTTCAAATTTCTGTTAGGAATGAGGTTTTGCAGGGGAAAATGTATCCTCCCTGATGTGTAAGGATTAGCTCAAACAAAAATAAAAAGCCCAAATTTCTAAATTTTTTTTCCTGATTTCTTTCTGTCCTTTCACAAGTTCTTTTAATCTTTAGGAGATGCTTCAAACCACTTTCAGACTATTTAGCCAAACTGCTGGGCTAAATTTGACCTGTCTAACTTAGAAGTCAGTAGGAATTCTAGGCACCACCCAAATAGGAAATTGAGTCCTCAGACAAATTAAAAACAATAATGTATACAAATATTTTATATAACAGTGATTTCATAATCTCCTATAAAATCTTTAATACAATGTCATGCTATTCCGGATTTATTGTCAGCTTGACATGAACATTTAAAGTGGAAATTTATTTTATGGATATATAAATAGCTACTTTTTCAAAACAGAGTTCAAATGGGTATCTGCAAGTGATCTAGAAAGAAAGAAAGAAAGAAAGAAAGAAAGAAAGAAAGAAAGAAAGAAAGAAAGAAAGACTTATAACACACATAAAGATACTGTTGTCTGGTAAATTTACACAGAAGAAGGTTCATCCACAAACAAAAGAACTCTTGAAGATGTAACAGTCATCTTTAGATTGTTGCTTCATGGTTTGAAACTTCCCTTAGGTGCTGAAAGGCAGGAGGTGTCTGTGTCAGATAGGCAAACAGACTCTTTGCATCTCACTGGAAATGCTGTTTTAACTTCTATTACTTTTCAGCTGCCTATAAATTCCAGACATTTTAAGTTAGAGCTTCTCAAACACATTCTTTTCTAGCCTCTAAACCTCTATGATCACATGAAACAAATTAAGAAATAATCAAATGTTGCATAGTTTGTGCACTATATTATTTTCTTTTATGTGTTACTAAAAGAATTGTTTCTTTTCTGCCATTAAGTACAGTACTTCCAGCTGCTTGATCTAAAAACACATCAGTGTTATGGAACTGTTCTTTTGTCTTTTCCAACTTGGCAATAGCTCAGAACAGCTTTCCCATCAGACTTTGCCTGTGGAAGGAAAAAGAGAGGAACATTGCTTGTATCTTCAAAATTATTGTGTGAAGTTTTATATACATATATATGTATGTACATATGCGTATATATATAGCTCCCATAATTGCCATGCTTTTTATCTCAGCTTTCTCAGATTTATACTCCAGAAAGCATAATCAGGTGGTGAAAAAAACTGATCAACACCCTTTCAAAAAGCAGAGAAAAGTGTTTCTTTCCTTTTTGCTTCCTCTGAATTAATGTTGAAATTTCTATATTTTATCTGGAGTTTTTTTTTTTTTTTACTAGGAGTTTAGATGGATGATTGAAAAGCAATCATGGCATCATGGTCTACCAAAGAAGTATTACAAATCTATGATCTCGACTCTTGATATGGGGGGAAAATGCTCCAAAATGGCATTATTACTGCTTGGAGAAAATATTGGAACAAACATTTAAAGGAAAATGTTCAGAGAGATCTAGAATGGGAAACCATAGCAGAACTGAGATCATCCACCATCATCTATTGATAAAGAAAGGATCTGGAGAAGGTAACTAGCAACTGAGAGTGTTTCTCACAACAGTTTTAGTAACGGTTATTCAATGACCACAGATGTCCTTGGCACACACAGTGTAGTCTAATCGTTCCTGACCATGAAAGATCAACTAAGAGTGATATCTGTGAGGACAGCATAAAGTAAAAGCAGGACAAAGAAGAGAAAGGGTAACATCTTAAGCAGCTTGGCTGATGTGAGCAGCCTTCCAGGTGCGAGTTTCAGCAGTATCCCAAAACACCAAGCTCTGCAATGCTTTGCACTCTTGTTTGATAAGTGAGAAATAGATTGTATTTCACAGCACTTTTCCAGCTGAGGGCGGTCCCTTGTTCTCCAAATAATCCCTGTATCTGCAGGAGTTTGAGATCGGCAGCATATTTAATTTCTACACACCCCCATTATCTCCCCTCCGTACATGTGTTTGTGTGGGGGAGAGGGAGGGAAAGGGTGGGAGAAAGCAGCATAGTCCTGAGCTATCAGCAAGAGACTGGAAAGATTTTATTGTACCCCACAAGTGTTCGCCTTTGGTCTCACCAAAACAGGAGGTGGGGATGCTATCAAGTGCTTGTGAAATTGCCTGAACCAAGGAGTTGATAGAGCAGAAAACTTAGCAGGAAACTTTACTTTACAAATAGCACCCCAAACTATTTTTGGTACATCTCTGAAGCTCCATTATATGTGAGTACAAGCTACAACTGCAAAAAGCTCCCAGTCGAAGTTCAGTGAACAAAAAGGACACAGAACTCTCATTACTTTTGGAGTTTTTTCCATTTAGGTCTTTCTCCGTGGTGAAACTCCACAACCTTTAGAGAGTGTCTACACAATCCCTTCTAGGTCACTAGGAAAAGCCTCACCATCTGCCTCAGGCCTGGAACTGCTCAGAATAGCTCCAAGGCTCTGCTCCTGCTGTCCATGCACCTTTCTCTGCCTCTGCACTCTCAGGGCTTCTCCAGTTGACTGCATTGCTCCCAGGAAAAGGCATTTTCCTGTCCCCCTTCCTTCATGGCTTTCACTGTGCCCTGAGCATAGCAGTGCACAGGAGTGTTTGGGGACCACCAGCATTGCTATTTGGAACTGTGTTGTTTCCCTAAAATTCACAGGCTTGCTCATTTCATTGATTGACTAACAGGAGAGGACACCAGAATGCTCTACTGCACTTTTTTTTTCCTTTGGGATACTTGTAGGATGACTTCTTGGTAGCCATGGGGCAGTGGCTGCCAAATCTGGGGCATGACCTAGGAGCATTGGTAGAGTTTATATAAGGAACACTGCATCTGTGCTAGTTTTAATCCCTATAGTTAGTTAGTTCCTAGAGAGAGATCTCACGTTTGTTGGCACATGTTCTGGCAGCTTTATTTCCCTCTTGGGATGGAAATGTGCCCCACAAGAGAAAACCTTGGCAGACTCCTTCCCTCTGAGCCCAGTAGGTTCATATCACCTTCATTTCATAATCCTCCACCGCAGTATTTGCATTTTGTGCATTTGCAGTGAGCACAGTGGCAAGTCTCTAGCCAAGGTCACTACAGGTCACTGCTGAGGCTCCAGACACCTGCCCTGTGGATCCAGGAGCAGGGAAGCCAAGGTGCCACTTCCCAGCCCAGGCCAAGGACCCTGGTGGGTCCCTGCACTTGGAGGCATCCCAGGAGAGGCTGCATTGTGGCTGGCATGATGGTGCTGAGCCCTGACATCAGACTGTTCCTATATCCACCCCTGGTCACATTACCCCAGACGGCATGGGAAATTGGCATTTTTGGATGTCACACTCACCTTTCTGTTTCACACCAGCAGCTGCATGGTTTCTGCCCCTGAGCAAGGGGTGAGGGCCAAGAACAGCATCACTACCCCCCAGAGCCAGGCACCAGCTCTGCTCTGGGAAGACTTGTTTTCTACGTCATGCACACTCTAGACTCAGTGATATTGTTCATCTTTGTTGCAGACCTGTTTGGCAATATGAGTGGCAAATATTCCCTGCATGAAAATGGCAATGAATTGCTTTGATTTACAGGTAGATTGAGGTTCCACCTGGTGAAAGGAAAAAGTAGTTACCAAAGCCTTCACAAGAATTTATTAAAATATATTAAAAATATATTGCATACCAATATTTACCAAAAAATCCAACCATACCAATGATATTTTGTAATCTTTGTAGCTATGTGGAGACCTCCAAAAGCACTGACTTGTCACAGAAATCTCCATATGTTTTGCAATAAACCTACAAAATATCCTTTAATTATTCATAATCATGAACCCAAGAGAGACTGCTGTGATCATTTGGCATGACACAGGCTAGGGATACAGTTCCAAAAACCTCATTAATTACTGAGCAAGAGCATTTCTTTTAGAAAAGCATCCACTTCTCTTTTAAAAAATTCTACTGCAGGACAATTCACCATAGTTATTGAAAAGCTGTTCCAACAATTAAAATATCAGTGTTTGAATTTGTTTAATTTCTTTAACAGATACCAAATCTTACCTTTGCTAATTTAAAGAGCTTCTGCCACTACATCTCTGCCCCTGTCGGTACACTGAGACTCTCATGGGATTGAGCCTTCTCCTGGCTATTAGAGACAGATTGAGCTCCACAATGTGTTCACCAGAAAATGCATTTTTTTGCAGCCTTTCAGACGTTGTGGCTTTATTTTGTGGCAAGCTTATTTATTTCAGTATATTCCACGTATCTCTGACACCAGAATGGGATGGAGTCTTCCAACAAGATGGCACCAGTATGATAAATAGATGAGTTATAGCACCTCTGCCTTTACTTGTATATATATCTGAGGTTGCTCTACCTCATTTTTGATTAAATCTTTCATTGGGAGCTCATGCTCAGGTCCAACAAGCTCCCACATCTCCTCCAGTGTCTCCCCTGCTCTAGCAGGTCACATCTTCTTTTGTCTCTTCTTCATTCCAAGACAATACTTCATCAGGCCCATCAGAACAGATTTTTTGTGTTTGGCTTACTGAGCACAGCAGCTCCTTCTGTGTGTGCCCCCTTCATTTAATTTGTTCTACTTCAGCCAGTGTAGCTGATTCAGGCTACCACCATCTTTTCAGGTTACCCAAAATCAACATAAGCCTTTTGCAAAAATGGATGGTGGGGATCCTTTGAGATTAAACTTAAAATCATCCATTTTAGATGAAAAAAAATGAAGTGTACATGGGGTAATATGGAGAATGTTTGTTTTTCCTTTCGCTGAAGAAGAGAAGCCTAATGACATATTCTTAGGGGTCACTGTACCTTGGCTGGTGAATTTCTGTGTTTTCTTTTATGGCTTTGTAAGGCAGAAGCATAGAATCACCAGGGTTTTGAAATGCAAAATAAGATTTTTCCCTTTACATTTCAACTCCTTCAGATTCTAAGGGACTCAGCTGGTGGGTTTTATAGCTAACAAAGGCAGGATGGAGAAAGCAGCTGACTACCAATGCTTTTAAATCCCAGCCTGAGAAGTTGTCTCTTCACTGAAAATCTATATCTGTAATAAATATAATCCACACCAACACTTGGGAAAGTTAATTCTTTAATCCAATCTAACCTTAAAAGACAGTAAAAGATTTGTCTGTAGATTCTTGGTTTTGCCTCATACCCCTTTTAACGCATGATCAGTATTTTTTGTTGAAGTTGTTATCCTTTTCACAAGAAGAAAAAAGAAATTGTTGGAATAGGAACAAATAAGCAGTGTAACAAGAACTTCAAAAAAGTGTAAGTGATCCAAAAGTACACCTGCATCTCAATGCTCAGAGAGGATAAATAGCCAGATAAACACATGGCCACACAAACTCAGTTTTTCTTTGATGTCCCTATTACAAATGCTGACCAAGGGCTGTCTTGCTTAGATTTACAAAATAAATATTTGAAATCAGAGCCCAAGGCAGACATATTACTGATTAGTGACTTCCTGTTGTGTTCACTGAAGCTACAAGACACAAAATAACAAGAAAGGAATAAAATGCAGGTTGTAATACAAGCTTGAACAGCATATTGATGCTGCTAGGAGTGTATTTTTCTGCACTTGTTTTATTAAGATATATGTGCAAGTGCCAGCTTAGTCACTGATTTCACAAAAAACTTGTGAGCACTGGCTAATTACTCCACATGCTTATCCAGCAAACAGCTCTTTACAGAGGTGACATCTCCAACATCTCCATTGCTCTCCAGCCACAACTGTGCTCCAGTTTCCACACCAGTCGCCTTTTTCACCCTTTGTCAGCAAATTCGCCACCTTCCCTCTCCCAGTCCTGCTTTTACCCACACTGTAAGGCGGATTAGAGAAACCCACTGAACCAAAAAAAGCCCCGCTCACAAACCAACCAAATTCTGTTCCCCGGACCAGGCCAGGGAGCTTACAAATTTGGTTCTCTAATACATTGGTCTCTTGCTCTCTCTCTTTTTGCTCTTTTGCCATGGTGACAAACTAACATCCTCATATTTGGAGGAAAACTGAGAGCAGGTGCGTTTTTTGATGTTATTGCTGCAAAGACACATGGAAGAGATTGGATTCTGCACAGAACTGGTCTGCTTTATTTGTCCCCATTCATCCCACATTGTCAAGCCATGCAGCAGTCTTCTCTGTTTATGTCTGCAACATGCTCGGGGTGAGCATGGGGCTCTCACTGGCAGCACGAGAGGATGACTGGCAGTGTGGCCAAGCCCAAGACAATGTCTGTGACCAGCAGCCTCTGGACCAGCACCTCCTGTGCTGCTGGAGCCCCTGCTGCTTGCCCTGCTCTGGGATCTCTAGTGCAGAGCCATGGCACACAGTGCAGACACATCCTCTGCTGTTCCTGAGGTTTGTGCAGCAAGCACTGCTCTGGCTGCCTGCCTGCTGATGGTGTCTGCTCCAACAGAGGCTCTCCTCCTTTCCTCTGTCCCACGTTCACAGCTCTCACAAGCCCTGCTAACATGACTCCTCTGTACAAGGACCTTCACTTGCACAGTCCATAAACTCAGAGTGGCACACTTTTCAAGGGTTTATTTCATCAAAGACTAGTCACATGCTGTATTCTATGAATACAATGAAGACAGCAATGAAGATGGTTAGTTCATCTGCCACCTTGAATCCTCCTTCACCTCACTGCCCATAATCTGCTCTTCCTCAGCTCTTTCTCACCATCTTCAGCTGCACCTTTTCTTAGTACCTTATTTTCTCCAGCTTCTTCCTACAAAAAAGCTGATGTGCAAGTTGCTTTCTCTGCGTTGTGCAGAGCAAACATATCTCACATCAGACCTTACAGCAGACTCTGGAGAGACCCAAGTCTTAAGGTTCCTCCACAAGACACCCAGCTCACTTTGAGAAAGACACGCCCAGGCTGCAATCACATTTCAGGATGGAGACAAAAGTGAGTAATCACTACAGTTGTAGATTTTGTAGTCTGGGACAATGGGCTGATTTTTTTAAAGACATGATTATATAATACTTCATATCATACTAATATTTATTAGCGACTATATATTATATGTATTGTATATCAATGGAAGGTTATGTATTGGGCTATGGAAATTAATTTATTGTTTCTTTTTTTTCTCCTACTATAGCTTTGAAAAAACCCAAATAGTGTATGCTGTGTAGAATACAGTCTCATTGAGAACATTTCCAAATATTATCTCCATCTCTGGTGAGACAGAATTTTCAGGATGATTTCTTTTATCTTTTATTTTGAGCACACATCAGTTTATGTTAATATTCATTAACCATTATTGAAAATTTTATTTGAGGAATACTGAGTTACAAATACTACATAAGAAAAGATCAGTCATAAGTCATTAGGTTCATTTGAAATGTTTTAATGACTCTTTTTTTTTTACATTAAAATCAAAGTGAGATCAATATCTGAGGGCCAGGGATGCTAAATTAAGTCAGTGTGTTCTGACCATTCTAGTAAAATTTAATGTTGAGTTCCTGGGTAAGTGGAGCAGAAATCCGCAACACCAGTTTCTGTGAAAAAAAAGAAGAGACACAAAATAATTAATTATTTTAGTGTAAAAAAACCCAAAAAAACCATTCAAAACAGAGATTAAGAATTGAAACATGAGTTTAGACCTTCATGATTTCTTTAATATATCTGATAGGGTGAGACTAACTTGATGGCAGTATGCATCTTTCTACTGCTGTATCCAGTTCAACATCCCTTTTAAAAATTCAGGAATGTTTTAAAATTAATTAATTACATGAATTAAATATTAAATTATAAATACAATATCTGTCCTGCTCTCTCCCTGTTCAATGTTAAATTTAATGTATTTTGTGCTACTCACGTAATTTCCATTTTCAGTACTTCACCAGTTTTATCTTTAGGTTTCAGAATTAATAATCTCTTAAAATGCACAATATCCATTCACTTTGCCAGCCCACAAATTCATGTTAACATTACTCTAACAGTCTGTGCTTGCTCAGATCACTTCTTCAAAGTATCTAATATTTTTATCTTTCATCAGAAACAGTTCTCTACCACTGCTTAGTGAGCTGGAATTACATTTCTTGAATAATTTGCCTTTTCTTCAAATACAGGGAAAAATCCAGACAAAAGTACTGGAAAGCCATGCCAACACTAACCTGAAAATTACCAGGCAGCCAGAGAGGATACTCCAGACTGCAATACTGCATGGACATTGGGAGCTATGGATGTTGGGAACCTCTGCACTTCCCAGAGGATGCAAGTGTGATAAAAAGAACCTTCCCTATGCCCATTGTCAGCACAAGCCTGGCCAACAGATGCACCCTTCCAACACCCCTGCTGCAGTCACTGTACAGTTCCTTAAGGCATGAGACTCCAGAGGAAAAAAAAGATAACAGATTCCTAATAATAGGGAGATTCTGTGATATTGCAAATGTCAGATCAGGGTAGCTCTGCATGAATCAGAGAGAAAGAAGTGGCTTATTACTAAGCAACCTGTTTCTATTTATATACAAATAAATATGGCTCAATAAGCACTTAAGCACTGCTATTAGGTAAATTTGCTTTCTGTAAAGCAAAACCAATATGGTAGAAGTTACTTTCTACTATAGCCATTTAAACAGTGGGGTCTCTGCTTGTAAAACTATTATACAAAATGTAATCTCACTGAGAATATAAGAAAGTGGCAAATTTGCCCTTTGTATTTTATTCTTTTAATTACATGAATAAGTTTTCAAGATCTAAACCCAAGCTGCTGCTAGTGCTCTTTTAAATTTTTTTTTTAATTTTAAATTTTTTTATTAGAGGGTCAAATGAGAGAAAAATATAGGTAGTGACATTGTAACATCTGTTTAGGGATGGTGGGAGAAGTTTGACTGAATCTCTTGGAATTGTGAGAGGAATATATTTAGCTGGTGTAGAAAATTTAACTTTTTGCAGTTTTGTATCCCTACAACATCAGCTTGGTGGGTTTTTTGCTCCAGCATTTGAAGTAGATCTTAAGTCACCAAGATAATATTTTGCTTTTAAATCAAATTTAAAATTATATTTTTGAGACAAGCTTATTAGTCTTTTTAAATCATCTTTGTACGTGAGGCTGTTAGTCTGCAGTTATCTTCTGCTTCTCTGTGATTGGTACCTTCAAGCATGTCTCAATGGAATGTTTTCTTTAACCTGCCACATTTATGTTGCTTTCAGATTGCTTAGAGGCTGTTAAACAATTTCATCCCTTGAGGCAATACTGATTACGTTTATTTATGACTTTGTCTCTGAAAGTGAGATTTTTACAATTCTCCAAGGCAGAAATTTATTTTCAGCAATTTTCTTCCTTTGCAGATTCCGTCATAAAATAAATGTTGGTACCAGGTATTTATAATGGGGATCACTCTTTGGTTACAAATGAAACTTAATCACTAAGCCAAGTGGGTAGGGTAACATAAGATGTGACATCTATTACTTGTTGCCTCAGTTATCTTTCACTGCATGATGACTTAGTGGCATTTTATAGTGTTAACACCAAGAGTTCCCTAGATGCAGACCAGTGCTGAGATGTGAGTATGCATCTCATACAGAGTGTAAATGGCCACTTCAGCTTGGTGGCTGGTGACAGATATGGGAAAGTGGCCAGAGGAAAGGAAGCAAAAGGTTTTGCTTCTTTTGTCTATACTCCTGTGCAAAAGAAAATTGGGACCACAAAGGCTGTTGCCACTTAGGGATTATTAGAGGTGTTCAGTCCATCCCCTCTGCAATGTCCCCATGTTGGTGCCAGAGGACCACTGCACAAGCAAGTAATACGTTTTGTTCTGGAACACTGAGGCTTGGCACTTTAAGATGATGAAATTATACCTCTTCGGATGATAGGGAGATGCTCCTTAGAGAAAATTACACTGGGATGATTTTTGGACACCAAGTAATCATAAGAAAAAATCCACAACACTTCTTTTCAGCAGCAGATTAAAAGCTTGGAAAAGTTTTCTCATTTTATCAGAATGATAAGAATGCCCATAAAACTGCTAACTGCACTCTCAGCTCAGGGACCTGTATCTTCTTTCCAGTATTTGATTAGTTTAAAATTTTGTGTAAGTGGCAGACATTAAGTAAAAGGATTGGTGTCTGGTTATATTTGAAAATGTGAAGGGGTATGGATGAGAAACAGTTCCTGTCCTTCAATAACTTCATCTCTCTTCACTGTTCTTCACCTTCCTTTCCCTATGTTTTTTTTTTAAGTCTCAATTCAAGTCTTACCCCACTCATCTCGTAAGACACAGCATCTCCACGGATGGATCTTCCATTCAGAGACACAGCTTGAGGTCTCAGTTTCAGGCCAAGAATGGTAATTTTGTTGTACTTCAGAGTGTCAGCTCCACGGTAGCCATTTTTAACTATTTCTGTCTTCAGGCTTCCCTGGAAAAAGCCACAGAAAAAACTTTAGGATCATGACAGCTTTTTAGAGGTGACTTGCTGCACAGTTACAAGATTTCATCCTTGTCAATGAACATACAGAATGTCTTCCAATGTAGACACTGAAGCCATAAAGGAAAAAACAACAGCCACATTAATTTGTACATAAGAAAGGTATCATGTATGATTATAAACTAAGAAAGTAAACAGTATTTAAAGCATTAATTGGATTGCAATAGAAAAAAAATGTCCAAGAAGACGTTTTTCTACTTTTAATCAATATAAATTTTGTTCTTGTACCCATTACAGAGTACAGTGGCATATGCAAAGCCAAAATCCAGATACAGAGATTCAATTAGTGACCTGAAGACAGATTTAATTAACATCCAAAACTAACTGCTTTAAAACACTGGTATCTTCCACAAACATCAGCTGCTAGATGTTTTGCCCCTATTTTATGTACCACATCTCCTGCTAGAGATCCCTGTTACATATGTCCCAGCTTTAAGGAGACTAAAGGAATATTGCATGTCCACAGAGCTGTTGTACTTTTTATTTACTATACATCCAATATTTAGGGGTGTACCAAGAGGATATACAAAGTCATTAAACTAATTCATTTGGATCACCAGTGACAGTAATTTCCCATACATGCAATGAAGAGGAATCATTGCATTTGTTATGTGATCAACGTTGTTGAGGAAATAAAGATTAATTACACTGCTTAGGAAATGATGGACTGCTATGCAATCATGACTTTTTAAAAATATGCCAAGGAGAAACCCATGATGGAACCTTTTTGCATAAATTAGCTTATGTTATTTCAGTAGTGCATTGTAGGAGGGGAGCAGGAGCTAGATCACTGTATGTGTAACTTAGGGCTGTGCTTAAACTGCTTATTTCAGGCATCCACACTAAAAATAAGTGCTAAGCCCCAGCATACTGATTTAAACTGCCTAAATAACGAATGATGACTATTATTCAGCAAATGAGAAAATGCCTGCAAAAGCCTCCAGAGAATTTTTTAGGGTACCTATTGCATGTGGTGTCTTATCCCCTTTGGCAGAACTCTAGCACAGAGGGAGGCTCACTTTAGAGAGCACTTCCCTATGGTGCTTTACTGCTGTCTCAGGTGTAGCTAAGCAGGAGAGCCAGCTCAGGTGGCCACACAGACCCAGGAAGCACAATGTAATATTGAACTCAGCTCTCAAGCTCAAAGGCCCGAGACAGGACTCTTCAGTAGATACCATTTTCCCTGACCAAAGTCCAGAACTGGAGGTCTTGGGGAAACAGAATCACAGAATATGCTGACTTGGAAAGGACTCATAAAGTCATGGAGTCCAACTCCCTGCCCTGCACAGGGCAACAGGATAGTTTGGGTGGATGTGACCCTCTCCTCCCCAGGCACCTAATGGTTAAAGCAATTGCACAGGAAGGTCTTGACTTCTTGTTTGAGGGAGTAATGGATATCACTCAGAAGCTCATAAATGCAAAGCAACATGAAGCCCTTGATCTGATGCCAGGAGCCAGGGTTTCTGTACTTTGAGCAAAAAAGGTCATTCTTACCATGTAGCTCTGATCCTATCAATTTCACCTTTTTTCTCCCTACATTTTCACCCTGGACCAGTTTTAGGAGAAACTTCTTTTCAGGCTATCCAGTCACTTGGTGCCTACTGCATCCTTTCAGGAGCTCCCATTTTATTGGGCAACCCTTCCATTGCCATTCCTTTAATATAGTGTGGATCCACATGGTACAGGCTGGCACACCTGCCTTGTCTGCCACCCCAGGGGATCAGGACCTCCTTGCTCATCCCTGAAGCACAGTGGATCTTCTACATGTGGATCAAGCGTTTTTCTAGCCTCGTGAGTTTCATGAAAGGGGGCACTTTGACTTAGGTCACTTAGTCACTATGCATGTTGGAAGGAACATGTCAAGGGAATTAAAATGCCAACTGCAGTGAGACAGCACCACAGAGCAGGCGCTTGAATAGTTCTCTGAAACTTAAGTGCCTGCCCTAGTCCTGAATTCTTCTTTACACTTCTAAGTTGTTTAAATGAAAATATAAATTAAAGGGTCTAATCCTGCAGCTGTTACTTTTGCAACACCCCATGCTGGGTTCAGAATAAATACTGTGATGTCAGACCTTACCAGCAAATCTCTCAGAGAACAAAACTTGTGTGTTCTCCTAAAACTAGGTGCGATTAAATTATTCTTCCACATTTTTTAAAGAATATAGAAATGTGCAACAAATACTAAGACATTCATACATTTCTCATACCTCAAATTTGCTATTTGAGATGGACTGTTTTCTTTATAAACACATAATAAAACTTCGACATTAAAGATTATTGGAACGCAGATAGGGAATTCAGTCATGGATTTACAAGCAGAAGTCAAATATGAGCAATGAGAAATGGAAGTGCTAGAGAAGCAACAATCTAATTTGCACAATTCGAAATTTAATATAAAACTGGATATTGTTTTTCAGTAGCCTTCCTGCAATAAACTACTATACACAGACTATAGAAAACCAAAGTGATTTTTCTTCCTTTTTACTGTTGAAATACCCTTTTCTTTCTGAAGAAGAAGAAATTTTTTTCTTGGTAAATCAAGAACAAAGTAAGTTAAAATTAAATTTAAAGTTAATAGTATTAAACTAATACCATATGGTATTAGTTCCAGGAAAATATCTCATGAATATCCCAGGCTACATAATAAAGCCCATTGGCTTACCCTGGATTGCTCTTCCTCTTGCTCCTGGAAGACAAGTCTTCTAAGAGCAATATCACAATAGAGATTAACACGATGTTATTGTTTTTACTATTTTCTGTAGCTTACTTTGAAGCTTTTAGGAATACATGGCATGAAAATCATGACATAATTTATGTTGGAAAATACCTTTAAGGTTATCAAGTTCAACTATTAACCCAGCACTGCCAGGTCCACCACTAAACCATGTCCCTAAGCGCCATAGCTACACGTCTTTTAAATACCTCCAGGGATGATGACTTCACCACTTCTCTGAGCAGCCTGTTCCAGAGCTTGACAACCCTTTCAGTGAAGAAATTTTTCCTAATATCGAATCTAATCCTCCCCTGGTGTAACCTGAGGCCTCTGGTCCTCTCACTTGTTACTTGGAAGAAGAGACTGACCCCCAACTGGCTCACCCTTCTTTCATGCAGTTGTGGATAGCAATAAGGTCTCCTATGAGCCTCCTTTTCTCCAGGCCAAACAACCCCAGCTCCCTCAGCTGCTCCTCATATGACTTGTGCTCTAGACCCTCCACCAGCTTCACTGCCCCTCTCTGAACACAGGATCTGAGGTGTGCCCTCACCAGTGACAAGTACAGAGGTGCAGCCATTGCCCCAGTCCTGTATACTTCTGACACAAACCAGGATGCCCTTGGCCTTCTTGGCCATTTGGGCACATGCTGGCTCATGTTCAGAAGGCTGGGGAACAAACCATGCCCTAGTCTATATACAATATCCTATTTCTTACCAAATGCTAGAATTGCAGATGAAATAAGATCTGTAGAGACAGGTTATTGAAGTAGGGTAAAGTTTTGCTACAATAATTCCCACAACTTACTATCATATACTTAATGAGCTTATAGTAGATATATTTTATAGTCATTTACTCGATTGAAGCCTTGCCTGTTGGGCTTTTCTATAGGTCTTTTTCAGGACACGTCTGCACAGAACTGAGTGCTGTGTGAAAGGCATCAGTGCACTGACCCTGAGCCAATTTGTTCCTGTGCTGCACAGAGCATCTGATCAGCACAGCGGGTGGCCAGTAGCGTGCTGGATCTCTCCACAGGACACCCACTATGGGAGCAGTGTCTGTGCTGTCAGACAAGGAAATGCAAGCTACAGAATTGAGACTGCATATTCTCTGCACCACAAAACAAAAACATCAAGTGATCGAAGGTAAAAGGTTACTGGAATATCCTGAAGAGAGGAATCTAGCTTTCTCCCACCTGTCAGACTGAAAGTGCTCACTAGGAGGAACACAAGAAAAAGGTCCCTTGTCCCCAGAAGCTGCAACTAAGGAAAAAAAAAGTTGAAAAAGTGGGTTTTTTTTCAGATTTGTATTGCAGCAGGGACATTAATGACAGGTGTCACTGCAAACACAAAACTGTAGGATCACATTTGGACTATTTTGTAGCTAGCTGTAAATGAAAGCATTAGGTATCTTACCTGGTTTATAAACTGAGCTAGAAGATAAAAAGCTTTCCAAAGAAAAGTGAGACATCAGCACCTTACAGTGGCTACACTAAAATACAGCTACCTATATGTAAGTAGGTATCTTGTATGTTGCCACTTACTTTGCTGAATGTGTATTTAGCCAAGAAGTAGTTCTCTTTTTCAATAGTATCTGTCAAAACACAAAGCAAGGAGGATTGATATCAAAACAGGCAGCAAAATCCATAAGCAGTTCACATTATTGTAGCAAGTGGGTAAGGTCAGGCTAAGATGATTTGTGGGCTATTTAATCTCTTTCTCTAGTCTTAGGTTGATCTCAGGAGAACACAAGGTGAGAGATTGCCCTCTCTAGCAAATCAGCTGCTCCCAGTGTCACATATTTCTCATATCAAAACACTGACTTCAACAGCAATCAGCTTTTCACCTTCAAAGAATCACAGAATAAGATGACTTAGAAAGGACTCTCAAGGATCATCAAGTCCAACTCCTGGCCCTGCACAGCATCATCCCCAAGAGTCACACTATTTGCCTGAAAACATTGCCCAAATGCTTCTAGAAATCTGCCAGGCTGGTGCTGTGACCACTGCCCCACGGAGCTGTTCCAGTGCCCAACCACCCTCTGAAGTAAGAACCTTTCTCCAACATCCAACATCAACTTCCCCAACACAATTTCAGGCTATGCCCTCAGGTCCTATTACTGGTCACCACAGAGAAGAGATCAGTGTCTGTCCTTCCTCTTCCCCTCATGAGGAAGTTGTAACTGCACTGAGGTCTCCCCTCAGTCTCCTCCAGGCTGAACAGACCAAGTGACCTCAGCTACTCCTCACATGGCTTCTCCTCCTATGCCACCCTCCTTTACATGCTCTCTAACAGTTCTTTTTTATATTGAGGAGCCCCCAAAACTCAAGGTGAGGCTGCCTCAGAGCAGAGCAGGACAATCCCCTCTCTTGCCTGGCTGGTGATGCTGTGCCTGATGCCCCCAGGACATGGGTGGCCCTCCTGGCTGCCTGGGCACTGCTGACTCACGTTCAACTTCCCATTGACCTTTCTACCGTTCAATCTGGGGTCAGCTCTCCATCTATTTCCAGCAGGAGCCAGAGCCATTATACTGCTGAAAAGGTGGCCTGAGGAGAGCCCTGTATGCACATACTGCTTCACAGCAGGGGACCAGGCTTACCAATGGAATCACCATCATCCCAGAAGAGAGATCCAGAAGCTTGTCCTTGTTCATCCAGGGCAATAATGAGTCCAAATGGGTTCAGGCGGCTGTTGACAAACACATTAAGAAATGTCAGTACAAACCTGTGGGCACTGTCCCTTCCAAGTAACTTAACTAAAACTTTAGAACACAACTCCCATTTTAAGGCTACAAAAAAGGTCATGACAGAAGAATGACAACAGTGTTCACCAAAAAGACTCTTGAAATGATGGCAAAATCTCTGCCTTGCCTTGTCCCACTGAAGTCTAGATTTCCCACTAGAGCACTCATGTGGATAAGCTCCCCCTTCTTTTGTGGCCTTAGTGTACAATAACTGGATGGTCTGGGACTCACCTGGTAACCAGTACTGCCTTTCTATGGCTGCTGCACAGTGCTGTCCCCTCTCTTTCCTACTCAGATTAGTTTCTGAGCATCGTTCAGACTTGAGACCAGTATATTAGCCATTGGCATGGGGAAATATTTTTACTGAAGAAAGATTTGAGCTTTTCCACCTTGTTTATGGCATTTGCTAAATTCACCCAAGAAGAATTTTGCATTTCCTCTTGCATACATTTACTTTGAATGACTGACAGCAGGTCAGTGTGGCAGGAAGAGGTGCAAACACTTTCCTGAGCATAATCACAGAACCAGGAATAGGTGTCAGCTGTGCTAACAGTGATGTGGGTCATCTCTGAGGTGATTTCTCCTAATGAAACAGAGTGAATAGTGGTATAAAAATATTGTACTTATCACTTGGTATGGCAGCTGGGAGTTGCAGATAGTCTCTCTTCTGTACTTTCTTTGATTGCTTTTTTGACTCTCTGTGGGTCTCACCCACACCATGGCTGCTTGGTGGCAAACACAGGTGACATTACCTCTCAGTAGTGGTTGTGGCTGGTTCCTGTTGTGGCAGAATGTATCCTCCACGGATGTACAGAGGGATCTTGTTCAGTGGGGCAGACACAGTAGCATAGTTCTTCCTCCAGGCACTTGGCACTTTAAGACCCTAACACAAAAATTAATGTAGTTAAAAAAATGCCAATCCAGGCGCTATACATATAGACCAATGAAAAAGAGAGCAAGGGGTAATTTTTTATTTCAGTTACATCAGTGAAAAAAAACAACTAAAATACGGATTTCAGGAGTATTATTCTAGTCTCTTTTTTAACATGAAAGAGGATCTTTCTGCAGTTATGCATATGCCTGAGATAGAAGCATCATGACTGAAAGACAGCAATTGGTCTTTAAAAATGGTATTATTATTCCATAAGCTGTGAAAATAACCCACTCATCAAGACACTGAGCAAAAAGGAAAAGAAACTTTTGCTTCCTCTTTTTATACATATGGAGCCTGTCACAATTCAGTTTAAGGTAAGTGATTCATAGTCATTTGAGAATGTAAACTATACATTTTCTTCTCTTCTAAGAACAATTCTTCCCCTTTCAAAAAGTAATTGCAGCATTCAGCGAGTGAAATTTGTGTTTGTGTAGACAACCAGCATTAAGTTCTCTCATCTTTTTCTGGTTTAATGCCTCAAAACCAGCTGTAGGCAAGACATGTACAGAGTAAATAACAGGAAGGCTTTACTCTTGCCCTCTGTAAATGATAATTATGATTTATGGCAAATACCCAACTTTGGTTTGGATAAGCACCATGTGCATGACAAGTAAGTGCCAAATGCTTGGAGGTGAGGAATGCCAGGGGCAGGCACATAGGCAGGGCAAGGAACACAGGCCAGCAAGGGGGTTCAGAGGGAACCACAAGGAGAGTTGAATTAAATACTGGACTTTGCAGCATCACAGTCTTATGAAAAGAGAAAAAGGAAAGGTTGGATGAATATCCATCTGAGGACACCAGCCAAATGCTGAAAATGGCCAAACTTATTTAAAAATAAGTCTGCATTTCCTCTGAGAGCAGTTCTGTTCTGCCTGCTCCTCTGCCCAGTACATTCCAGAGAGTTAACAATGGCCTGATGATCCTGGGCTCCTATTTCTGAAAGCTCTTAGCATCAGCTTAACTGCTCCCGTTGAAGCCAATGCTGGGTTTAGCCTGCAGATTGCAGCAGAGCACTTTTGGAAATGAGGTCCTGGGGATGGTGTTGGAAGGTCAAGAGTTAGGCCCTGAAGAGAAGGTACTGGCACGTCCCACACAGCAGTGTTCTGCAGCTCTTGGAAGCATCTTCCAGATGGGTCCCTCACCTTGCACTCCCAATATGCCTTCTGTCAAAAGTGATATGTGTGCAAAATTACATGTGCAGGACAGTTTGTGGCATGTTCTCAGGAGTGTGGCTTGGGTTTCTGCCTCTCTCTCTGTGCATAGAAGTGTACCAGAACAAGAATTAAAAGTGGGGGGCAAAGAAAGAAATCCTGTCATTTCCATGCATGTCTAGGCTGCTCTTGAAAATTCTGTTCACTGTGTCTCAAAGCTTTACATGGCAAAAATAGAAAATAAAATGTTACTGAAAGCTGTGTCATTTACTCTCCCAGGTAGACGGACATTGACTTTTTTCCTCTAGTTTTTTTAAATACAGATGCTGAGATAAAAATACTGCTGAAGATTGCTAAAAGTTATTTTGCTGCAATTGTACCATTTTAAATTATTTTTTTAAAAAAGGAAGAAAATTAATCTTAAAAATACATACGGTATAGTAGTCGAACCACTGTGCATCAGGGAAGTATACAGTCACAGATCTTGCTCCCTGTAATTGTTATAAAGATTAAAGAGATTAAAGTCTTTTTTCTTTTTGCATTTCTGATATTACATTAACTTTATTATATTTGTGCATAGAGAGATGTATGCTGAATATTCTAATAACATCAAATTTTGGATATTATGGCTGAGTTATTGTCATAGCAGTGGACTAGTGGTGGATACTAAACAGACAAGCCTATCCTATTTGGGGGGGTTTTACTGCCATAGCCGGGGATGAGTCAATGTTACATGATTATTTTATTCTAGTACATAGCTCTATGTCTTGCAAATGTAACTGGCCTAGGTGCACTCCTCCAGCATCTGAGCAGCCCCAGAAAGGGCTATGGCAGCCTTTGAAAGACAGGGCTTCACATCTGAAGTGGGAGGACACCACTGCTCAGTGCCCCTTATACCATTCCTGTCCCAGCAACAGGCAGAGAATGAGCTCTAGCACACAGAGGATACAGATCCTTTTCTTCTTGTAAACAATTTAAAGTTGCAGATAAGTAATAATAAATAATAAATGCTTTGCTAATTGTACAATTACTGTACTTCATTTTGCAGCATGTGTTGTGTCACATCGCTGCAGGGATGAAATAATCCTAAAGGCACTTTGCATTTATAACTCCAGGAACAGTTGGAATCAAAGCATACTTCCATTTTTGTCACAAACTGGTTATTCTAACAAACAGATTAATTTTTACTCTCAGTGTAGATGTCTGACCCTTCACAGAATTATGGACTAGCCCCCAGGAATCTTGTGGAGCAAGAAAATAAAGGTGGAAGAGAAGAGTTAAGGTAAAGTTACCATTTGACATTTTAGGGATTTTAGATATATGAAAAACCCTATAAAGGCAAGATGCTCCCCTCTCCATCTTTTCTCTGTGGTATTATGACAACCCTGGATATTCTGGTCTACAGAAAACTGTGTAACCATCATCTGAGTCGTGATGATTTCAGGGCCAGGTTGGATGGGGCTTTTAGCAACTTGGCGTAGTGGAAGGTGTCCCTGCCCATGGCAGGGAGGTTGGAACTAAATGATCTTTAAGGTCTCTTCCAACACAAACTGTTCTGTGACTCTATGATTTCATAAGCCTCACCTTCATGACTCCCTAAATAACAGACTAGTGTGCAAGGCAGTTCTACATTTTAATTTTTTTTTTCATATCTCACTTGCCCTCATCCTAGGACTCAAGGAGTGAAGGTCAAGTCATCCCTGACTCATCTCTACACGAGCAGATGCCAAGCTGCAGTTTGACAGTCACTGCTGGCCTGCAGTGCCACAGTGAGGGGTTTACAGCTCACCTCTGCCCCTGCCTTGCCAACTGGCACAGCCCTGGCTGCCAGCCATCACGCTGCAAGATCCAGCAATGTTCTTCCTTCAAAGTTCTGCTTTCCTCATCAGGCTACATGTATGCAGCCTTCCTTTTGTGCTGCAGTTCTTCAAAATACATCAGGAACTTCTTATCAAGACCCCCCGGCTTGTCACTCTCTCTTCATGGGAAGGTTTTTTTCCTATCCTTCATCATCTTGCTGGTCTGAGACCTTGTGAAATCTTTCTACTCATTAGCTATTAGAAACCTGTGGGAGTCTGAAGATAAAGGACTGATGAATGAAGTGTCTCAGTGGGGTCAGAATGGTTTTAGAATTTAATTTATATTAAATTCACAGAGACCAAAGGGTTGGTTAAAACACAAGGTGAGTAAGAGCGTTTGACCATCAGCAACATCTAGAAATATATCAGATATTCTGGCAGCATGCTGGTTGCAAACAGCACTAGGATACCTCACATGCAAATACTTAGATCTGCTCAGACATACCTCTCTTTTGTTGCCAGGAGTCAGTGGTGGGCAAGGAGAGAAACACACCCTTGCTCCATCCAAGCAGTGAGAGCCATGACACGAGCACTTACCCAGCACAGCAGAGGAAAATGCTGCTTTTTAAAACCTGTCCTGTTAGCAGCTTACATTATCATTATCGTTTCTATAATGACTGCCTTTGCCTGTGATGCTGGGAAACTCCTACCACAGCCCTTGAGATGCTGCAGTTCCAAAACACTGTGGGTGAGCAGTAATATGGAAACCAGTTTGCTTTCATATCTGTGTGTTTTCTCCTAGCTTGACAATTACTGCTCTGTGTGTGTCCTTGGAGAGTGCTGCCAGCACAATAACAGGAGCACGTGAGGGGCAGCATCCAGCCTCTACATCCATTCCTCACTTGGAGTAAAAGGGAAAGGCTGTGCCCTCACTTTCATCCTCCCACTTCAAGTACTGAGAAGCTCTGTAGAGTCTGTGCTGCTCAGAAATGTGCTCTGCAGCTTTGACAGTGGAAAGTAGAAAGGGATGGATATGCTCTGAATGTCAGCAAATGTACTAAGCACCATTTGTTTCTTTTATTCCAATACGATGGCATTTTTAATTACAGTACTTGCCTCTTCAAGAACAGGAGCAATCATAAAGGCAGATCCCCAAAGGAAGGCAGTATCTATTCCATGAGTCTCCTGATCAGAGGTAAATCTATTTTGAAAGTGAAATACGCAATGTTAATTCATAGTTGTTAGAATTTGCCAAATATTTTGGTATTACTCACTGTGACATGAAATCTGCTTCCTCAAAGTATCCTTCAACACAGCCAAATATTTTTCCTGATTGAGGGAATGCCAAAAGCTGGACAGAGATTCAGATATTTCAGTAGAACCTACCATCCCAGAGCAGACCAGAACTCTCACAAAATTATGAAGCTGATTTCTTTTCAGAACAGCAACAGTGGGAAAACAGCTCACTTCTGTTCAGTGGGCTGAGACTTTACTGTGGAAGCCAATGAGCAGGATAGGGGCCAGGCCCAGGAGAGAAAACACAAAGGAAAAACACTATGTTTTAGGATTTAAAGCATTTGTGAAAATCCTTGGATTTGGCCTCCCACACCTTTCACAGATTTACATTTGAAATTGTTTGCAAGACAAACACAAAGCAACACTGATACATATTGTACATTTCAGCTGCCTTTCCGGAATGGATGGAAAACCTGTGGAATTCAGTCCATTTTATTCAATGCACTAAAATTGTTTTGGATTTTGATCATATTCTCCAGAATGCTCACAGTCCTGTTTGCCTGGCATCACCTACCATCTCTTGGGAAGAGATCTCTATTCCAGCTAATGAAAATATTGAACAGCACCTGGCAAAGAAGAGAGAGCCTTCCCGACTCAGGAACCTTCCTTTCATCCAGCATAAAATCCTTGGGAATTTAAATAGGTTTTCAATCATCTGTAGGTCTCCTCCTGAGGAAATAATTACTGGATCCTAGTTCTTAAAGGAATGTCACATGGAAAAAAAATCCATGTCTCAAATCCTCCCAAAACCAAGGCACCTTGTACCTCCTGACTTCTGCTACTCCTCTGCCCCTTTGCCCCTCCAACAGCCCTGCTGCCTTGTTAGAACTGGCAACTGGTCTGGTTTTCATGCATTTTTGACAAATTCACACTGGCCATTGCATATTTACATGTTATTTTCCAAGGATGTACAAACTCCTTGTTTAAAAACTCCTTTACTGTGTCTGTTTCACGGGCGTTGCAGCTGCCCCTGTCTGAAGCCAGGTCTCTGTTGAACACTGGCTGGAGCAGAGTGGCTCAGTGCCATTGCTCTGCTCTGACACCCTGCCTGCTCGGGGCAAAGGCACACACTGCACCCAGCCCAGCCTTACAGAAATGTCCCCAAATAACTAAAGATAACTTGGCAATAAAAAGACACCTATTGAGTGCTTGGATTTCTAAAATATTGCAAACTTAGGGGAGTACATGGAACTGAAGAAAATATGTTCTTGAAGGCATGCCTTGGGCTCTGCCTGAAAGAAACTTCAATTTGTCCAGAGTTTCTTTTTCTGTCCAGAACAGTAGCTCTTTTGGATACCTTAATCTTGGTCATTATTGCACTTTGACATAATACTTTGTAAATGTTTAAAGCAGATTATGGGTTTTGATGAATTACTTTGTCCTAAAGTTTTTGAAATATAAAACATGAGTTTCTCTTGTAATCTCAATAGGTTCTTTGTATTTTCAATTTCACTGTAATAAAATTGTAATAGTAATAAAATATATTTTGTTGTGGGAGATTGCAGGACAAAAAGCTGATCAGGAAATTATGAAAAAAGAAGAATCAATCGTATTTATACATGGAAACAAGCTTCTCACCCTTTAACTCAGCACAATTTCCTTTTGCAATTATAGCAACCACTACCATCAATTCAGCAAACAAATGAACTTTCCTATATTGAAGATATAAGCCATTAAAGCATGCTGTCATCTATGAAAAGTCTTTAATTCCATCTACTGCTTCCTCTGGTTAGATGCTGGCCTGTTTTCTGTCATATTTCCCCCTCGGTTAGCTATCAAACACAGCTTTCCCTTCCACTAATGGATTACCACCTCACAGTCTTTTTTGGACATATGAGATATTGACACCTCCACTTTATGGAGTGAAAGCCTCCGAGGCACCATATACACTTAAAAAAAATCTACTGGGATGCTGTTCTTGTTTGTTATTTGAAATGAGCCCCTAAATGTTCAAAATGGAATGAAATGTCCACAGGAAATAGCTATTACTTAGAGACTCCCTGCCTGGGTACACTTGTTTTCATGGTGAGGACTCTGAACCCATAAGAACTTCATCTGAAAAACTAACGCAGGAGTTTTGTAGTTTTCCTTTGTATTTTTTACAAGTGAGAGGCAAGGTTGATGTAAACTTCCATCATGCATACACTGAAAATTCTGTTTCAGTTCTCTTTCTCAAAACCCCACATTTCTCCTCCTGTTAGCACCTGGGGTCACTTTCTCTACTTGGGCAGACCCATTACTAAATTAATATTAATTAGAAACAGTAAGAAATACACATTAAGTAATAACAGTGAATAACAGTAACCACAATTAACTAGTAAGAAACACTTCTAAGCTATTTCAGGATCTAGCTATGGCAACATTAGCAAGTGATGGGACTAGGATGCCAGTAGGGACATTGGGCAGGGAAACAGTTAGTGTTGATCTCCTGATGACTACCCTACTTAAATGCATTTGAGAGGTTTTATTTCCTAGTAACCCCACTCTGTTCCTGCTGACTAAGCTCCCATCAGTGTCTGTAGTGAACCTCTCAGCTCAGTTTCATCCTGCAGAAGCCTCTGCTGGTACATCTGAGACTGCTCTACAACTGTAATCAAAGCAAATTTGGAAATTTGCCTATGGCCCACATACAATACAGGTATGCTGGTAATGGTCAGAAAGGCAGCTTTAATGACACTAAAGTAATTCTGTATTAGCAGAGATTAGCTAATATTAATGCCAAAATTAACTTGAGCATTTCCTATATTAACACAAATCTCGTTAAGCAAAAATAGACCTAAAATAAATACTTGAAATAGCATATAGCTAATTGTAAGTTATGAGTACCTATAAAATTCTCCCTAATTTTATCTAGTGAAACGACATTGCCGAGTAGAAAGAGGAAGGATACTGCTTTGAAAATTTATCAGTTGACCATTATGCTGAGTAAGCAAAACATATTTTGTGCATATCCTTTCCATATTTGAATGATCTGCACTTTAAAGTAACCTCAGTTTAATTTGCAAAAAATGCCTTGCCCTTTAACCAGAATGTTTTTAACCTAAAGTGAAAATAAACATAGCCTGCACCAATGAAATGAAATTGTGGCACAGCTTCAGGCTTTCATATGTGTTGTTTGCCCTCCTTTTGTTCAAGTCTTCGCATAAAGCATTCTGAAGTAGAAAATTAACCAAAAGCAGGTAAAATCTAATTAAAAGATGAGGACAGGGAAGCTAAACCGCAGCTGGATTCTTGCTTCTTCCAAAAAGAAAAAATGAGTTGTTCCAAAAATCTGAGTTTAATTTTCAAAGGGGCTTTTCAGTTTGCATTTATTAATCTCAGTTTTGCACCTGCTTCTACACTCAGACATCTCTATCTCTGTTTTCTCTGTGCAATTTGTGGACACAGATGTGGATTTCATAGATAATATGCAGATGCAAGTGCTAAACTGGAAAAAAACCCCAAATGCTATGGATCGTTGGACTCTCTGTATGAGGCCTTTTAGCATTCTGGATCAGAATACAGATTTCATTGATTTCATTCAAATATAGAAAATACAGGTATGTGACTCTCATTTTTGAAATAAAAAAGAACTATAAATTTGCCTACGATTAAAAATTTTCAGAATTTTTCTTTTTTAAATTTATCTTTCCCCCCCACTGGAAACAAACACAGGATATATATTAATGTAAATTAATTGCATATATAAAGAGTTCTCTTTGTGCATAACTTGATTAATTGTTCAACTGTTCTTTTAAGAGAGAGCATGCAATATATAAATAAAGCTGTAACTGTTCTCCTAAGGATATCAACCAGTATATACATAAGAGATCAACCATTTTGTGAGCAAATTACAATAAAAAAGAGACTCCAAACTCACTCGTGCATCAGTGACCGCACCACCGTGCCTCCATAAACATGAGACTCGTAGAACAGGGTGTATAAGTATGGCAGCAGGGAGTATCTGATCCGAAGAGTAGCACGAGAGATCTTGGCAAAAGCATCTCCAAACACAGCTGGGTCTTGTTCCTGTTCAGGAAAAGCTTAGATTTGTACTGAGCATTGACACAAACTCAGCAGAGAAGCTATGTGCAATGTAAGGAGAGCTGTGGCTGGCACGATGCTACAGGAGTGTTTAAATAAGAAAAAGTGCTTATTTTCAAACTGCAAGATATATTAAGAACAACGTCCATTATTCCCAAATTAACATTTATATAAAATTCTTAACTTGAAAAATACCAGTAAGTTCAAAAAGATCAGGCCCCACCACAATGTATGTGAACCCTCTGCAACCACCCCAACCTTGTGAAGAGAAGGAAGCTGTGCTCCATGCCTGTGCTCAAGAATAGAAACCCTGCATTTAGAAATTAATTTATCCTGGAGATTCAAGCCCTCTCAGACAAAGGAGATGAAACACAGGAAAAAGGGAAGACTGATAACCTGCAGATCAAAGTCAAAAGCATAATTACGTTGGCCATGAATATAAAGGCAAGTCTACTTAAAACAGAAACTCACAACCCTGCTGAAGCCAACAAGTGTGACCAAAGTCACTGTGTGTGGTACAGAAAACATTTCATCCATTCAAGAATCTTCATTTCTCCTCCCGTGTGCCCCGTTTTAGGATGCCCTGACTGTCGGTACACCCACACATCAGCAGTGCCCCTCAGCTCCTCACTGGCAGCAATGCTCTCCTGTGAGACAGGGCATGCACTGTGTGCACCATCAAGAGGGCAGGTTGGGGCAGTCTGTCCGTGTTCATCGGCTGGTTTTGGTCTTACTGCAACACAACCTTGACTCTCCCCCGGCATGGCAGAGAGCATGTAGCCAAAGGCAGTGCTGATATGGACAAGTTACAACTCTTTAATTCCTCCTGTCAGCCTCTCCAGTGCTAAACGGCCAGCTTACGAATCACATGGCTTCCTTTCTCCTTCATGAAATCTTTCCAGAGTACTCCATTTTCTCATTAAAGCTGAAGACTATACGATGAATTCCAAGGATAATGAAATACAAAAGTAACAGAGGTAACAAAGCTTTTATATTATCTTGCGCTTTTCAGTCAAGAAAAATATTAATTAAACTGTTTGAAATACCCAATGAATTAGGCAAAGTGGGTATTTAAGATCTTATTTTAACACTAACCTAATGTTAATTAAATTCAATATTTAAGTAAAATTTCACCATTATTATGTTTATGTCAGAATTACTCACTAAGAATACTCCCTGCTGGCTCTGAGCTCCAAAGCATCCCTCTATTATTTCAAAAATTGCACTATATTTTTACCAGTGTTCTGACTCTGTACAAACATTGCTTAATTCCACAAAAAAAGTCAGATTTCTTAGGTGATACTGAGTCACTCAAAATGCCTGTTCATTTCTTTCCATGAACACAATATTTTAAATGAATTTAAGTAATCTAATAAAACCAAATATATCTCTGAGCTCCAGCACCCATCATATAGACCCATTGTTCTCTTCTTGTTTATTGAACTGCACATATGAGATTGGTATCCACTGACCCAGGTCAGACTCCATTTGCATGCTCAAAGGGCCGAGCAATCACAAAGATATATATATATATATATATATATATATATATATATATACACACACATATATATATACACCTCTACCTTTAGTGGAGAGGCAAATAGAAAATAAATATTTCACAACAGCAACAGCTAATACCTCACAGACATTTGTTCTCCTACAAATACCTCAGAGATCTACAGGCTAATTTCTGGCCCTCTTAAGGATAGTACTATAGTTTATTATTCCTGCATTTGCTCAATTGCTGAGCATCCATCATACTTTCATGCAGAGACAAAGGTCTTCCTGGGAGTGTAAATGTTGCAGGATTTTGATGATGCAACTTCAAAGAAACTGAAGGTTAGCAAATAACCTGAGTTCCAGCATTGCACAGATCAGAAGGATGAAACTCACACATTTCTCGAACAAGCAGAACTTTTTCATCACGTTTGCAGATAAACACAGATAAATTACAAAGGTTTCAAGACCTTCAAATTACATAGCTAGAAATAACCTAACACCTCTTGCTGTTCGCAACAACTCTTTAAAGGACTTTTGTGATGTTGAAACCAGGCATGGATTTGTACTAAGGCTGCACTTTTTCATTCATCTCATGGGCTCATTAGCCTTTTCTGGTCTTGGTTGCCTCTTGGCTGATAACGATGTCACTTCTCCTTGGAATTCTCACATGTCTGTAACTTCCTTTTAAACAGCAAGGATGGTGTATAATCATCTCTCTCCCCTCCCTGCAAAACTTACTATTATTACAGAAGTATTGAAACAAAAGTTGTAGCAATCAAGGGAGTAGGAAGATACATTGACACTCACTGGCTTTTAAATAAAACTTGGGCTTCAGTAGGTAAAAGATGAAACAGATGAATTTTACCAACAGTGTGAGAAGACCAGCTATCTTTAACTATGTTATCTTTACATTATGGACAGGAAAAATTAACATTTCACTCTGTAAATCCTGCTCTTGGTGCAGCACTCCTTTTCACCCACTGCTCCAGTTTACCCAAGAATGGCAGGCTAAATTTGGAGAGAGTAATACAAGTCACTGTCCACTGTAACTGTAATCATAGGCTACAGCTTTATGTAACTTTGTTTACTTACGCTGTTTCCCTCTGCATTGTGGTTTCTGGAAAACGGATAGAAAGAGCCAAGCTGCATCCAGCGCAGGCAGAGTTCATAGGTAGTGTTGTAGTTAAACCCACAGATATCAGCACCAATCTAAGGAAAAATAAAATTTGTTTGTGATTGTGACTGAGGCCCAAAAATGAGAGACTACAGAAATCTACTAATAAAAATACTTTTTGGAAAGAAATCCCTGTTTCTAATTGCTTTAAAAGAATGCTCTTTAATGATACAAATTTTCCTGTGACTGAGGCTGTACTGTCTCCTAGAGCACTAAGTCCACTGTGGAAGATCTGACTGTATTTCAATCATTATACAAATTCTCCATCCCAACTTGCAAATCCAGAAATATATGAAGGGGCTCTAATCATAGCATACATAATACAAAGAGATAGATTTTGGATGACATACATTAAGTCAGTCCAAATCTTGCAGTGCTGTTTTTGTTTCCCTTCTGCAGCCAAGTCTGACATTTAGCCTCTTAATCTGCAGTTCCTTAGGCTGTGGGTTACTGCTGGCCACCTCAAGCAGCTCGTTTCAGAAAACGTTTGAGTTAATTTGAAGTGATATTGTGTATAAGCCAGCACCTGCCTAGAGGATGCCAGACTTACATAGGGAATGCCAAAGAGGTTGAATTCCATGATTCCAACGATTGAGCGGTGCAGGTCCTTCCACTGAGAGAAGTTGTCACCGAGCCAGTGACCACCGTGCTTCCCACTGCCAACGAACGTGGACCGACTCAGGACAAATGGCCGCTTTCCAGTTGCCTGCTGGACAGCACTGCAAAGAAATGCAACAAGATCATCAAAAACAAGAATGGTAACCAAAATATTTTAGAATCAACCTGAGCGTTCAGGCACAATTTTATCTGAAATTAATTTATTTTATCTTATTTATGAAACAATTACTATTATGGTCCCTACTCACATGAAAATGTGGCTGCAAATCTGCAAATAAAAGGAAGATTTACACATTGGCCAAAACAAAACAAACAAACAAAAAGGAATCTATCTGATTCTAACTAAACAATCTGTCTCAGGTATTTTTAATATTCCTAAATAATAATTTGTGTTTAATTTATTCTCAGCAGTGTCTCAAAAGGAAAATTTGAATAATAATTTTCTTTCTATATTTAATTAAGTGTCTGATGAGTTCCTAAAACACAATATAATAGGTATTTTTTTCAACATGGGATTTATTTAGAGATTTGTATTGGTAAATAAAGTTCCAATACCCAGGAATTAAAAACATAAAAAACCCCAACAAAACACAAAAACCACACAAAAATATTAAAATATCAAAATTATATCTAAACATCTTATAAAAAATGAGTAACCTATATAGAAAACAAACCTATAATCATTCAAAATGCCACCCCATTCTTGTAGTATTTTTTCTGGTTTCCTGTCTATTTTGATATATGAGGTTTCATTACAGCATTAGTGGTACAATGAACTTATCTTTGCTTTTTGAAAAGAATTTTGCTGCATCACCAGAAAATCAAGGAATGTGCCTTACTAACAAATCTATTACAACATTCCTCAGAAGAGGATCCTCTTCGTACATAATCATAAATTGCAGAATTTTATTTTGCAGGAATTCAAATTCAGCTCTGCTTTAATATGATATGGGCAACACAATTTAGATTCTCTGGGAAATTCTAGCATGAAATATTAATCATGTTGTTCACCATCTACTTCTTTCTCCCTTTTCTTAATGAGATTCCATCAAGAGTTCTTTCACCCTTATTCATAATGGCCCAGTGTTTGCTCTTGAGTCTGTAATGGCACAGAGACTTTAAAGTGCTTCAACACTTGCTTCTGAAGCAAAAAAAAAAGCCAATAGCTTTCATGGAAGACAGAATATATTAACCTTAAAGGCCATATGCAGCAAGAGCTACAATTCTTGAACTATGAGGGTTCTGATTTGCAGGTGCACTGTTAGGCCGATAACTGCACAATACTCTATGTGCTTTGTATAAATGTTATTTTGGAGTCTTTCATGGATGTCTTGAGCAGGAATGCTCTCCTCTGGCTGTCTTTGGCTCCATTTGCAAATACAGGTGCTAATGAGGGCAATATCAGATCAACTCAACTACGACCCAGAGCTGCATAAACAATTTGTAACAAGTAATTTATTGAACAATTTCAGTCTTTCACAAACCATTGCAGAACAGATCCTAATGTTGTCAAATGCATTTGTTGATTTAAATTATTTACAGAATATCATGTGCAAATAACTCTTGGCATTAAGCTATGCACAAACTGATTGCTGCTAGTTTATGTATTCGGATTCAAACCATTTGACATAGGCCAGATGACACATTTCCTATTCTCTGTCTGCATTAGAATAATTATTAGAATTGGTTTTTTTATATGATTATGAAGTTGTCATTCATTTTAATCTAATATCCTGCAATTGACGATGGGTGCTAAATATTCCTGTCAGTAATTTCATTTAATATATTCTTTGTGAAGAGTGACTGCAGAAAGGATATACAGCCAGCCTTGAAAAGAAATGCATTTGAGAAACTCAAATTTACAAAAAATACTTCACCAAAGTTTCCCAGCTTTGCAGCAAAATCAACCTCTGCATACACTTTTGGTGCTCTTCTCCACATTTGGCCAAGCAAAATAAGTTTGTTGGGAGAATCTCTTCAAAGACTGGGGAATAGGGGCCCAAAAACCATGGTAAGAAATCCAGGGGTCAAGAGCTTCCTGTTCTTTCTCTCAAAAGCAGAACTGTGCTTCAGCCAGGTCAATAAGAGCTGGCCAGCTACTTTTGGTTTTTCCCCAGGCTTCTCTTGCCCTGGACTTGGCATATAAAATGCAAACGCATGAACACCAGAATTAGGCTCACTTAACCATGTCCTCTGGATGCTATCAGAATCCAGCTTCTGAAAATGAGTGCTAAATGCTGAAACAGGCCACACATGGACCCTGCTTTGGCTCTTCCATTGTGGTATTACATTTCCCAGTGTTTTAGTTCAATCCCTGCTGGAAAAGGCATGATTTGCCCATTAATTTAATCCAACAGCTAGCTTTCCACGGCAACAGTCTGCCTGCGTAAGCTGGTTTTGAGTGCTTCCCAGCTGCAAAATGAGTTTTACAGTAGCTGACAGCAAGTGTGCTGCAATGCAGCTCTAACCTCCTGAACCAACTGAGCCCCAAGCCAATTTGCAAAACACAGCCTGCCAAGAACCAGAGGCAGCTCCAGAAGCAGCCAGGGGACCCGTACAGTTTGAATTCCCCACTAACAGTGACAGAAACTCCTCTACCACAATATCGAAGGGACAGATAAATACTCCTGACACCACACAAGGCCACTTCTGCTGAAAACACTCATGAGAAGCTCTAATAGAGCACAGGAGCATCTTGCTCTATATATAGAAAAGCAGCAGCTGAAAACTTGGGCCCTACACATACATCCTGATTTGGCTGAGGAAAGTAAAATTAGAAAGGATAATGTTCCTTTTTCCAAGGTTCTATTTTCTTGAAACTTCTTACTTAATAGCAAACAATAAAATGAAGCACGAGTCTGTTTCTTAATAAATATTATTACAGATTCTCCAAGTGGCTTTTGAAATGCATTTTAATCACCTGGAATCTGATTAGAAATATTTAGAAAACTTACTTGAAAGTTGGTTCTGTCTGTGACCAGCCAAAGAGAGAGTGTGTGTCATAGTGGTCTCCAAGGTAAGTCTTGGAGTCAGGACACAGTGTCTTTTCCGCCAGGGAACGATCAGAGATGCCTGAGAATGATACAAACCACTGTAAAATCATATACATCACAATTAAAATCTCTTCACATTTCTACACATTTAGAGGTGAAAACACCAAAAGGTTTGGGAAGAGGAAAAGCTGAAGTGCTGGACCTGCACTGATTTGAGGTTAGTACATAGCAACAAGTACTTTTTTGTAGACAGGCACGTGTCCTTGGAGAGGGGAGACAACTGAGTAAACACTGATAATTAATTTCAAGTTCTATGCCAAATAATTCAAAACATCTGTACAGATGTCATGTATTCAGTAAGTAATAGAAAATCTCTGCTTTGCTGAATTAAGAATATATTATTTCATCCAATGACAAGTTTTAGTTAACAGCAAAAATTTTGCATAAGATGCTGCCTGGTCTTTGATCCCATATCAAAGAGATGCTGACAAAGCCCCTTTGGTGCAAAAAAATTTCCATGCTCTTCAGGTAATCACCATGAAAATGCCACATGCAGTTCAGCAGGAATCGGGCAGGGCAGGCGTTAATACATTTGGGGGTTAGGTTTCCTTCCTTTTGTTTCTTTTTACTTTGGGAATTTTTTCCATAAATTGCTAGAAAACGCAAATGACTGCGTACTTCAGAAAACAAAAGAAGTGGCCAAACTCAGGGGAGGAGGGCATCTGGTTGCACTTCTCTAATCTGGGAGTTTCTCTCTGAGGGGCAGAGATACCTCGAGAATTGGGCAGGTAAAGGACGGGCTGGGGCAGCTGCTGGCTCTTTCTCTGTCTCAGCTTCGGAGGAGAAGGTCAGAGCTGCTGCTTGGGGAAGGGAATTCGCTGCTGCTGACCGAGGGCAGCGCAGAGCTGCTGCTTCTGCCATGGGGTGAGCCTCTGCTTGTGAGAGCAGCCACTGAGTAGCCACCTTATTAACACTTACCCCACTGAAAGGTGAGAGCAGCCACTGACCTGGGACCTTATTAACATCTACCCCACTGAAAAAGGGACCTAACCCCATCTGCTGGGGTGTTCGGGATCCTGAGCTCGCCTCTCCCTGCCCCGCTCAGAGCCAGGCCGCTGCTGTCCCAACCCCGCTGCTGCTTCGGCTCCGAGTTTTCTCTGCACTGCAGCCCTGCACCCCCTGCCTGCCGAGACATCCTGCCATTGCAGCTTGGTGCTCCTCAGGGTCCTGCTGGGGCATTGGGATCGGCTGCCCCAGGGTTTATAAACCAAGGCCTCTCCTCCATCCCTTCCCACCTGGGCACGGGGATCGGCTGCCCCAGGGTTTATAAACCAAGGCCTCTCCTCCATCCCTTCCCACCTGGGCACTGGGATCAGCTGCCCCAGGGTTTATAAACCAAGGCCTCTCTCCCATCTCTTCCCGTCTGGGCCCAGCCGCCGTCACCGCGCTCTGCCCCAGCCCTGCCCACAGCGCCCCCTGCTGGCCTGGAGGAATCACCGCCCCCGCCCGGCCGGGAGCCACCAGCGCCCCCTGTAGGCCCTTCCCGGAACTGCACCCGGGAAATGCCCACGGCACAGAAGGGTCGCTGGGATCCTGCTCTGGTTGGTGTTAATGCTGTGGTTGTTGTTGTTTGTTTGCGTTATTACACACCAGTAAAAAACTGGTATTCCTATTCTCATTTCTTTACTTAAGAGCCTCTTAATTTCAAAATTATAATAACTCCGAGGGAGGGGGTCTACATTTTCCATTCCGAGGGAGGATCCTGCCTTCCTTAGCAGACACCTGTCTTTCAAACTGAGACATTATATTTCTTTTTAAAGACAGAGTTGAAAATATTATCTCAAATTAAAATAGAAAGTGAATTCTCAAAAATTATTTGTTTTCATGCTTAATTAGGTGCATGCACTATTGTAGATATTTCTCCATGAACAAGCAATCTCCATGCCTAATCACACTTCCTGTATGGTTGCAGTTCATTATCACAATTTCTCGGTACCTGAAACTCCATTAGCCTCTCAGCCCTGCTGTGCCACTACAGCTACAATCCTTGTATTTGGATCTTTAGACACAAAGACTCCAATGTGTGTGATCTACATCAGAAATAACTTAATTTATAGGCAATTTCCAAGTAACTTTGACCGATATGTCTTTGAAGAAGACACTAAGTTTCTGAGGAAAGTATTACTTAATGTCCCAGTGGCTCTTGATTATTAGCCCCATAAATTTAAGTTGGGATAGGAGAGAAAATGCTACGATATGAATCATAGGTTCATGCTTCATTTTAATTCTGAGTATTTTGTATTCTGCCTCAGTAATACTGATTATTTTACAATTGCATATTAATCTTCAGTATAAAGTGTTTTATAGAAAATTGATTTGAAGGACATCTGGCTTTAGAAGTTCAAACCATGGTTATGTGTAATCATGGTTAAAAAATTTAGATAAGGAGGTGGAAAAGCCTAAGGCAAAAAGCCTGAGGGTCTGAGACTGGGACTTGCACAGGTGAAATCACCTAAGACAGTAGTGAGCTCCCAAAGCTCTGCTAACCCCAGGAAGGTCCTGAAGTCTTCTGGACTAAACAGCTTAGGTCATCTCTCATACCTCCATAAGTCAAGGGTTTGGATAGCTAAGGACATACACCTATTCTATAAAGTGAAATAGAAAAGAAAGCCCTTAAACACTGGTTCAAAATAGATTCCCTACATGCTGGGACGTAATGCCTAGGGCTCCTGGCTGCAGAAGGGAGACCAATACCAGAGAAGTCTCTGGGAAGACCTTAGAGCAGCCTTCAGGTACTTAAAGGGGACCTACAAGAAACCTGGAGAGGGACTTTTTAAAAGGGCATGGAGTGATAGGACAGAGGGTAATGGTTTCAAGATAATAGGTTTATATTAGATACAAGGAAGAAATTATTTCCTGTGAGGGTGGTGAAACACTAAAACAGGCTGCCCAGAAAAGCTGGGGATGCCCTATGCCTGGAAGTGTTCAAGGCCAGGATGGATAGGGTTTTGAGAAACCTAGTCTGGTGTCCCTGCCCATGGTAGGGGGGTTGGAACAAGATGGTTTTGAAGGTCCCTACTAACACAAACCCATCTATGATTCCATGATATAATTCTAACACTGTGAGTCACAAGCAGAAGCAGGGGCATATGTGCATGAGTCAAGGCAGAGAAACTGGGCTCAAAACACACCTGTCTTCAGTATCTCTCAGTGTCCTTACATGTCACATAGGCCTCTAGGTCTGAGTCCCTTCTAGTGGCTCAGATTTCAATGCTAATCTTCACACGGCTTAGCTGCATGGCCCAAAAGCCACTGCATGAGTTCACTCTCACTCCTTTATTTGTGAAGAGCTCTGCTCTTTTGGCCAGTTTGCCCAGTGTCTCACATTATTTTTTGCAGCTCTGAAGTCTAACAAAAAATGAAGGTAGTTTAAGGCAAAGGTGGAAATTCTCATCAGGTCCTGGGCTTTGAAGCCCACAGGGTTGGTATGCAGTGGTTACCCCACAAAGAGAGCAAACACCAAAATCATCATTAAAAGCTCAGCTTCTGCTCTCAAAAACTTACAATCTCTAATATTTTGTCATGCTCTTTTATGTTTATGTTTCTCTTATATTCAAAGTAAAAAAACATAAATTGCAATTTAATAAAATGTAGACTTCTCATGAGAGTACAAGAGCCTGAAGGGAAAAAGGGGACATTTCCAATACTCCAACTCTCATGTATTATCTTCCTGCTGCATATTAACATTGCTCAGGCAGCTGGGCTACTCCTGGGGAAATGTTGGCTGGATTAACTGCCACACCACTGGCAATAATCATAGGTACTCATGGCTTCCTGGGAAGAATGAGCATATCATTAACTCAGCTACTGGAAGAGATTTTCCCATTCCTGTAAGTGTCCCATAGGCTTAGACATTTTAAGACTTATTTTTAGCCCAGTTCTAGTAACACAGTGAAAATTTCTTTCCTAAGAGAAAGGAAATATATTGAACTAAGGCACCAGGGAGATATCATCTCCCTTGTCATAGTTTGTGAGAAGACAGACACTGCCCATCTCTGAGACTAGCAGTGGCAACGCAGAAGGGTTACTCCATACGTCTGTAGCTGAGTTACAGTACATGGGTATCTTGCCCTTTTTCTGATGTGGATCAGTTGCTCAGAGAATGGCAGGAAATGTCCTTTTTCTACTCCTGTTATGAGGCAGAACCTTGGACAGAGGAAAGTGATTGCTTTTGATACTCCATCAAAGCTGAGCCACTGGAGTCTTAAACAAAAATGTAATCAAACACACGGAACAGGCAGGGAAAGATGGAAAGTGAGAGAATGGATTTTTTTCCCCCCTAAAATATAGCCTATCCAGGTTTAAAACAAAACAAAACAAACAAGAAAACTAAAGAAACAAACAAACAAAAACCCAATGAAATTATAATATTAATATTAATGTAAAATATTATATAAAATATAAATTAAAATTGTAATATTAATAAATAATTCATGGCAATGAAATTATACTATTATACTTACTAGGAGTGTAAGGAGGATAATTGATTTCATTATCAGCACATCCAGGTATCTGGCCTCTCATGAAATTGGATGGTTCATTCATATCCTTTAATAAAGAGAGAAAGACATGTGAAAATCTTCATTTTCGTTTTTTTTAAAGAAGGGAGGGCAGATATAATGAGACATACAATCCAGATCCCATCGTAGTCAAGGACATCCTTAAGCTCCAGACACAGCTGGGTCCACCATTCCACTGTCCTTGGGTTGGTGTAGTCAGGAAACACAGAATCACCAGGAGGCCAGGCCTAGGGGTTACATATGGAAATCCTGGTTATTTTCTCATTTCTGTTATACTGCTGCTTTATTGGTTTGAAGCAGCACTAGACAAAATGCATCACAAAATTTAAAAACCCACCTGCCCAACAGCAGGAGTCACGCCATCAGAGTTGTTCACCCACACTCCCATTTCCTGGCCGAGTTCATAAGCTCTGTAAGTGCCTGGCTCCTCATCCTTGGTTATGAAAGGGTCCTGAAAACAGCAATTACACTTTCTTTATTGAAATCCCAGAGGTAACAATTACTCTTCTATTTGTATATTTTAGAAAAATTCGGATTATGTTCTTAATGCTGATTGCAAAAATATTGGAAGAAAACAGCATTAAAATTTAATAAGAGTTGAGAGCACGTAATAATTTAGAAAAAGTCATTAAGGATATGTCATGAGTATTTCTTGTGTAAGGCAAAAGTAATGTGAAATTACTAAATACCCTCATGTTTATTTTTTATGAGACTTTCTATGTTAAATTATTTCAGAGAGGCACTAGATTTTACTCCCCGCCAACCACCACGGTGCTGTGGCTGGGTGCTATGCTGGGCATTCCCACACTTGAGCACCTCTGGGTTTGCTCCAAGGCAATCTTTATTCCAGCTGCCTCAGCATCAAGAGCTCAATGCTAGAATTGGAACTTCATAGGAATCAACAACTGTTGACTCTTTTGAAAATATAAACCCATAACAATCCCAACAGGAATAACTAAAACTTTTCAAGGCACTTGAAGTTTGGCACATCCAACCTCAAAAGGGCCCTGTTAGCCCTCCATTCCAAACCAATGTTGGACAAGGATGTTTTATGCCAGTCTGATGCAGAATAACCCAACTCACACTTGCCTGTGAGGCTTACACCTGTGCTCTTCCCAGGCACCAAGACCACACATTTTACACCCCACAGCTTGTCCTTCCTGCCCCTTTCCACTGCTTGGGGTGGTCACCACCTCCCACTGCTGCAGTGATATAGACACCAACAACTTCTCTGCCTCAGGATGACCATCAGTAGCCACCAAGCTGATCCAAAGGCATCCTGATCAGCTCCTGGGGATGATAGTGATCCACCCTCCATACTGGAAAGTAATAAATTTAGGAATACTTTGAGATGCCAGTGAATGAAGAGGTACACTTCAACTCTGCCCAGCAGTCAGCTGCAACCAAAAGGAGGTAAGTGCACTTTGCAATACATCCCTAATTGGAAGCAACTATCTGCTTTGTGTTTTTTAGAACAGATAAAGGCTGCAGCCATTTTAGAAGGGAATTCATTACTTTCTCCTTAGAAAATCTTACTTCCTCAGGTTCTGCTTTAGTCAAAACCTTTCAGTTATGAAACACAATGGAGAAAAAAAAAACATTGAAATAATTCTTCCACTCAGTTATAGCTTGTGCAACAATTTAAGTGAACTTTAACAAAATGTGATAGAAGTCTAACTAATAAATATCTTAAGAAGAAAAAAGTACCAGACCCCAAATGATAAGTTGCTTTAAAGGCTTGTTTTAAATCTCATTTAAATACCTGAATTAATTGCCTGAGTTACTTGTGAGCCCTCTGATAACCACAGCCCTAGTGAGGGAAGTATATTCTTCCATGCCTCAACAACAAGAGCTACAGCTAAATCCCTACTTTAAGTACGAAATTCTGTTTAACTTCATCTAGCTCTAGTGTCACCTCCATAAAGACTATAACTGTCCATTACATTTATAACTTCTTCAATAGTCCAACTTTGCAAAAGAGAAAACTGTCCATCTGCAATAATTATCTTATAATTGTGGTAAAGGTGTCTCTCAAGGGACTTGAAGGCTAGAAGAAGTCAGCTTAATTATCTACTCCTAATCCAAACTTATGGTTTCCTTCAGCTGAAAGGTTGTTCCAGTGCATAAATCTAATACATTATGCAGGTTTAGTATTGCCCTAAAGAAAACAAAACCTCTCTATGCATGCAGGGGCTGTTGGTGGGGAAGGAGTTTCATGCCTGTTAAATCTTCACTCATCTTTTTAGCATTTTGGGGAAGAAGTGTTGAGCATCCTTAACTCCAGCTGACTGCCTAAAGACTTGAGAGCATCCAGCATGTACCCAGACTAATGCACTTCCACCTGTGGCCCCACCCCAAACATATATTTTGATGCACATCCATAAAAGCTCATCTCTGAAAATTTTTGCCTCTACAGCACACACAATTGGACTTAAAAATGTTAATGATATTGAGCATTATTTTGAATCATGAGCATGTTGCTCTTGACTTTTAAGTATCTAATCACTTATGTCATTCCTAGCTGTTTTTATTTTTAGTATGCTTTAATAGGTACACAACATCTTTCATTAAAGATCCTCTTTAGTAAAAATCTTTATAATTTTTCAATGTAGTCATTGTTACTTTAGAACTTCTTTGTTTCTAAAAAATATATTTGTTCTGACACGGCTGAAAGGACAGACTGGCTCAGCTTTTGTTTTTTTCACAAGCTTGGTTAAAGAACTAGAATAGAAGACAGGCCTTAGTTATAGGTTAGTGGAAGGATGAAAGAATGAGCTAATGGGAATCCAGATAGGAAGCCTTTGTATGAATTAAGAGTTGCTACGTTCCTTCCATCTGTCTAACAGCTGAATTTATATAGCAACACCTCCCTGCACTGCTGCAGAATGTGCCATCTGAGAAAAGGGCTTTAAAAATGTTGTTGAAGTTAATTTAAACTCATAAGGAAGAAGATAATGTAGCTCACCCACTAAACCAAGACTGCTTGCCTGTAGCTTCATACCCAGTAGCAAGTGCAAAACAGCTGGAGACATCCCAACATTGACTACCATGTATTTACTGAAAGGCAGGAGTGCATAGGAAGAGCTACCCCAAACTCCTGGTATTTTGCTCCTATACTAATGTTTTGCAAACTATTTTGAGATAAACCAATAAATAGGCATGTGGTATTTAATGTTACAGCTCTAAGAGATTGGATCATTTTTAGAGCAGTGTTGAGGTTACAGAGAGCCTAAACTGCCTAAGTTAGAAAGATCAATCAGTCCTGACAGCACGTGTGCTCACTACTGCTTAGTTATTTACAATGATGTATCCAGTTAATTTGGGTCTCTTTTTCTCTTAAAGTTTCTCTCCATCAAAGTGACGTAGTAATCTGTTACTATTTGAACGCTGTGCCTTGAATCTTCACTGATGATGAAAACTGATTTCACTGCTGCAACCCCGAGCTTCTCAGAATGGAACCTTCAGGGGAAGGTATCTTTAGGAACAAATTGCTAGCAAGCAGCATTCTCTATATAGACTGCTGTTTCCATTATCAATATGTAATTGATCACTTGGGCTGCATGGTTTTCTTTGAGATTCCTAGTAGTAAATGGAATTACAGTACACCAAAGCAAAGATTAGGCAAATAAAAAAAGGTACTTTTAAAGAAACTATCAAAAAACTCCCAAGTAAAAAGAAAACACTGATATAGTTAGCTGTGGTGCTGACTAGTCCATCATCCTCAGTCATATTTTAAATTTCACAACCAACTGTGAGGAAAAAATAAGGACAGGGGAGGCACTTCTGCCTTTATCTATTAACAAGATAATGTGATTTTTAGATGAGGAAACTGCAGTAGCTCTTGCTTATCTTGACTCCAGATACACCAGCACAAGTGAAAGAGGAACTGTACCACAATTCAGGACTCTGCTGTTCAGTCTCTCTCTCCACAAGCCTTTGGCATGACCCCCAGGGCAAGAAGAGGAACATGGTCCTTATTTTAAAAGGACTGGATCGACTTAGGGTCCAAAGATTGGTGACCTGTCCATCATGATTCAGTTGGATTAGCTGTTCTCCTCAGAAGCAGGAGCCATCAATATCATGTAGGTAAATGTGTTTGTTTAGCCTAGCAGAGA
The DNA here is from genome assembly GCF_052056855.1 of Sturnus vulgaris. Taxonomy (NCBI): domain Eukaryota; kingdom Metazoa; phylum Chordata; class Aves; order Passeriformes; family Sturnidae; genus Sturnus; species Sturnus vulgaris. The sequence goes on from NC_142247.1 coordinate 60,001,721, forward strand.
AAGGCTGAGGGAGAATACAATTAATTGAATCAGTGTCTCAAGAAAGAAAATAGAAGGGTGAGAGACTGGCAGTTGGCAGTAAGGACAGTAGTACCCTAATGAAAGATATAAACTCACCATTTAGGTAGAAAACAGATTACAAAACTACAGTTACAGCACAAAGCCCTGAGAGGAACTCTGCAGGATTGTCTCCTCCTCCTTCCCCTGTGAGTGCTGGGTCAGTTCAGCCTGAGCCATGCCTGATGCATGTGTTGGGCCAGTTCACAGCACCCACCTGGGAAGCGACCTGGCCCCAGAAGCTGTCTGTTGCTCAGCTCACCTTGCAGACAGGCAGCTCTACCCTAATATTTGCCTTGAATCTGTCCTGCTGCAATTTAAAATGCTCTTCTTCCTATCCTATCCCCAGTGGTTATGGAGAACAAATTGCAGCCTGCTCTGGGGAGTGCAGCCTTTCCACTGCTAAGCTGCTGGGGGACCCTGAAGACCAAGATCTTGTGAATTTATCAGTGGATTTTATTTTATTTCTTAATTTATTTTCATCTTTACTTAAATTTCAATCAAATTGGTCTCCAGGTTCTTTGCCACCATTGATGCTCACTTAGCTATTGTGACAGTGTCATTTTGCCACAGGGACATGTACGAGGAAGCGCTGGAGAGAAATAGCAAATTTTGTTGGAAAAATTTACTGGGGAAGATACAAAACTCCAATTTTCACTTATATCCAAATTAATTCATTTGGCCATACACCAATTTTAGTTAGAAGTTCAACATACATTTTCCACAAATTTGCATCCAAGTAATCATCTCTCAGATAAACTTAGATAAAAAGTTAGTACAAGGAAACATTAATTGTAGTTAGTAGCTTCCAGAGTTATTAGGAATAGATTTTTTTTCCACTATTTAGTTATTTTTGTATGTGCATTAAATTAATTTGTTCATTTCAGGAAAAGAATTGCATGACAGCAATCCTGCGTCAACTCAGAGGCAAAATTTCTCATAACTGAGTGGGGAAAAAGTGACAGAGAATTAGTGTTTTGGAATGGAGATGGTACTAGTAGAGAGATACCAAATAAAGACAACACTTTTAAAAATTAAATCTGTGAGAAATTGTTCTTCAGCCCTTCTCAACATTTGAGAAAATGGAAAATCTGCTACATGTGTTAGCATCTAGGTACTGCTATTAAGGCTATGCCATGAATAGTTCTTATAAATCGAGAAATAGTTAACAACATTTTAATTTACCAGAATCAGAATATTGTGCTTTCCATCCTTCTTCAGCTCCTTCATGAACTCTGGCAGACCAGCAAAATTCACTTTATCATAGGTAAAGTCCAGGCGACGTTCCATGTAGTCGATATCATAATGCTGGACATCCTAAACATTTTTAAAGTAAAAAATTACATTAATACTTCCTCCAGCTCTGGAGTTCTCAGACAGGGAAGACATGGATCTGTTGGGGCAAGTCTAGAGGAGGGCCACAAAAATCATCAGAAGGGCTGAAGCACCTCTGCTATGAGGACAGGCTGAGACAGACTGGGCTGTTCAGCCTGGAGAAGAGAAGGCTCCAGGGAGAACTTCCTGAAACCTTTAAAAACCTAGAGAGGGCTTGTAAGAAAGTTGGAGTCAGACTTTTTGGTAGGGTCTGTAACAATAGGACAAGGGGTGATGGTTGTAAGCTAAAGGAGGGTAGATTCAGACTAGATTATATAAGGAAGGAATTTTTTACAATGGTTGCACAGATAGACAGTGAATGCCCCATCCCTAGAAACATTCAAGATTAAGTTGGACAGGACTCTGAGCAAGATGCTCCTGCTCATTGCAGGGATTAGGTGGCCTTTAATGGTTTCTTCCAACTCCAACTATTCTATGATTCTATGACTGGAGTATTTGATACAGAAATCAGAATGTATGCAACTGTATTTCTAAAAGGCAACATATGTAATGAAACCTAAGATATTGTAATTGTAATCCTAGCAGTGGACTACAAGAAAATGTAGGAGCCCAAGTTTAGCAACTATTTTGCAGTGATCTGCATCAGAAGTTTGTTTCTCATTGTTTGTTTTTAAAACACTAGCACCTCATACTGCATAACAGCAAATCCACACCCTAATTGTTTTCTATGCAGCCAAGAGCAGCACTTAAACATCTTGTTCACAGCCCACTTTAAATGTTCTTTTAAGCATTATGAAGATATTACATGCAAACCCACTACATAAGATTATGAATATCCTTTTATTCTACAATCTTCTTTATAAGATAATTCTTTTTCCTCCATTATAATTTTATTCACCTCACTTCAGAGTGTAAGATTAGCACACACAGTGAAAGATTCATACTCACATATGGGATGTCATAGTGCTTCATGCGATCGACAGTTTCCTTTAAAACATCAAGGCTGCCATAGCCCCAGCGGGAGAGCTGGAATCCCAGAGACCAGTAGGCTGGCATGTGTGGGCGTCCAATGGCCTGCAGCAGGAATGAGGAATAGGGAAACAAAAGGGGGGAGAGGAAAAGAAGTTATTCTGAAACACCAGGAGAGGCTTCCAGATCATTTAAGGCACAAAGCCCAGGGCACAGGCATCACACCCCCATTAAATACTCATTCTTTTCTCCAAGTGGCTCTCAGCACAGCATGGTTGGCACTTCTCCTGGTGGATCCTCGCCCTTCACAGAGACTCCAACAATACCAATACTGAGCATCACTTCTAAGAACACCCCGGTGGAAGGCACAGTGTATAAAAGCTAGGCTAATGTTAAATGTGGTCTCAGCCTTTGCACAGCAGCACGTGCCCTCACTTACAGGGCACATACCAGCAGAAATCCAGCGTGGATCCTCATGCCACCTGATCCACAACGAGTCCACAAACCCCTTGGTCAACAGAAGGCAAATCTCCAACGACACACAGCAACACAAGCTTTACAAACTTCTCTTGCCACGTCCAGCTGAACTAACTTATCAAGAGTCTGATGTTTATTTGAGCTCTCTGAAGTTTTAATCATATTTACACACCAATCTGATGAAAATCAGTTACTTATGGCTGACTACTGTTATTGCTGGCCCACAGCCTTGTGTTGCCAGGCACCAACAACTCTCTTCAAGACCAGAGTTACTGTTTGGTCCCGAAATTCTCAACTGAAACACAAGGTAATGAGTTAAATATGATTTTATACATATTTGATTTCCACTGTCTGAATGTAATCCATCTGTAAATGGCATGAGGCAACTCAATTGAGAGCACAGGGAAGCAAGGCATCCTGCTCTGCTTCCCCTGGTGAGAGCTGCTGTGGTAACCTGAGTGAGCAGTGGGCAAGCACGATGTGTCTGTTCTACAAATAAGCTGATATCTGGCTTTGTTTCATTAGTGCACACCACTGTTTTCTGGGGGACATCTCCTGAAATCCTTACTTCAGTTAAATCCAATGAAACTAACCTTTGATTTGTATTTCTAGCACCTTTGCAGGCAATACATGAAAATCTAGTAGCTAGTAAGCACCCATGACTTATTAATCAGCTGCAGCTATTGTCCCCCTTTGGCTAAATAATGGTTCCTCACTTATTTCCTTGTGGATCTCCATAGTTAGGAGTTATACTGAGAAGTGAAAAACAACAAAACTTGCATATTGGCAGCTAAATCCCACCTACTTTAAATAAATAAAACAAGGCACTTCTGGCAGTCTGTATCTATTGCATTGCTAAGCTCTCTGGAGATGCACTGCACAAAGGCACACCTTCCTATGGGATTTTCTCTAGGAAGAGCCTGGCCTGGGAAAGCAAGGCTGAACTTGAAATTGCTCTAAAATACATCACATGCTAGAGCATCAGTACACAGATGTACAAAGTGCATCAGACAGAAAACCACACGTGGGAGAGAGGCAGAGAAAAGCTGAGGATGTTTTTAATGCCCCCGAGCTGGGTAAATTGCTTCCAAACCAAAGAAAGGTTTGGGAACACACAGTCAAACATTACAAATTTGGCTACAGTGTGCTTCACTTGCTGGGATGCTGCTGTTTCACATAAGCCAAACCATAAGGAGGCCATAACCCCTGGTGAAGTTAATGCCCTGGGTGTCTCCAGGAGCAACGCTCTGGCTGATCAGCACAGCTGCCCTGAACATCTGCTGCTTGTCCTGTCCCACCAGGCTTAACTTTCCTGATCCTCCTCAACACCTACTTCTTTCTGCAATTCAACTGGAGGCTGGGGTCTTCAGAAGAAGTGAGAGCAGCTCTCAGCAGCATGTTCCAGCCATAGAGGCACTCAACTTCCATTGCATGCTGCTGTGCCCTTGCCAGGGCAGGCCCTGAACAGACAGTGTAGGGGGAGGCTGATGGGCAGGCACATGCCATAACTACCCTGGTGCTATCCCATCTCCTTGCACATGTCATCAACTTTTTCCAGCATGTGTGGACACATCTGATCACCCAGACCATCTTTCAAGCTCTGCTGGGGTTTTCCATGGAGAGCTGAATGGGATGTGATGGCTCAGGACAATCTCCCAGCACCAAGGTGTCCAACATAGCATGACAAGCCTCAGGGCAAGAAGTCTTCTTCTCTGTCTCATCCACCATGTTAAAGATAAATTCATCTGAGGAAGTAGCAGAGCTTGTTTTAGACCAGCAAAGGCTGCAGGATGAGCTTTGTGAACCCACCATTTTGTGCTCCTAAAGCAGATGCATATTTTGCCCTTGCTTTCTCTACTGTAAACAGAGAATGACCTCTACAAACAAGGTTAAAAAAACAGACCAAAACAAAAGAACTCCCTAATGAAATAAAATGCTTTGTGCACAGGCTTCTCATCTTGGACAAGAGAAATAGGGAAAACTGGCTGATAAATATTAATCCTGCAGCTAAATGCAGAGCCCTGTGCCCTGGAAGGATGTCTGCATGGCATCTGCTGCCTCTTCCCAAGCAGGCTGGGAAATGGGAAAGGGGTGACCATCCTGGGCAGAGGCAGTGGGAACTGCTGAGTAGCTCTGCTGTAGGTCCTGTGACACCCTGGATCACTCCTGCCTGAGGAGAACAGTCAGTCTGGGACATTGCCAATACAACGCATTTCAGGAGTTGGATGGGGATTGGCTTCTTCCCTCATGTCCTATCAAATATCCAGGTGGAGAGCAGTGGGGCTGGAGGTAGAGCTGTGGCCACTGGTGTGTCAGTCAGAGCCCTTCCAAAAGGTCATGTCCCCAGCACCAGGGTTTGCTGAGGTTCACCTGCTCACATTATGGGATGGTGCTGTGTCACTCTGGACCACAGAGCGAGACAGTGTTTTGTGACAGCATCTCTTGAGGAGCATGGGATTATAGCTGAACCAACAGAAAAATACCTACATTGCAAGGAAGATATTAACTTTTTAAAGCAAATTAGTTCTCCAGGTTCACCAGGCTGGTGCATCTATGGTGAGCTTAATTGAAACCAGCAGAACATTTGAAGAGGAAGGATGAAAACAGGGCAGCTGGGAAAACAAATGTTCTTTTTTCTAATTATCCTGTGGACTCTCTCTAATGGATCCCCCTGAAGCTTCCTGATAAAGTAACTGACATATGGTACCCACTCACAGATGGATCAGCAGAGGCAGGAATGTAATTTTGCAAACCTGAAAACTCAAGTTGGATTTGATATATATTTAGGATCTAGTTAATTCATATAGTTGCATTCTGCATACAAATGATCGGAAAGTGCAGCAGTCAGAGAAAGCCTGCTTAGCAAAACTGTCTCCCATAGAATCAGAAAAGGTAGATGGGGTATGGCAGGGGAACTGAGGAAGCAAACACAGAAACAGCAAACATATGGGGTATCCAAAATGAGGGGGGGGGAAAGCACAAAGATATGGTAGTGCAGAAACAGTAAAAAAATAAAAAAAAAATCCTATTTTCTGTTCCAGAATTCTTCCTGCACTTGCTTCTTATATTCTCCTGGTGTTTAATAAATTCACTGTTAGTTTTTCCATGTTTACCTAATTTGGCATTATGGGGTGGTTTTTTCACTTTTTTCAGAGCCACCTGAGAGTTGATGTATCAAGGAGGTACTGTGGAAGCATTTTGTGATAAGATTAAAGTTCAGTGCAAACAAGTATATCTAACAGATACAATCTGTGTCTAGGGAGCAGGTGAGCTGTATTCATTTTCCCTGTGTTGGATTACTGGACAAGTAATGTTATTAATATGAGCATCAGTGATATGAACTAGGTTATATATTTTATATATCTATATATATATATATTCTATAGAGTAAATCAGGATCCTATTCTGTTAACACTATGACCAAAGACTTGGATGAGAGAGAGACAGCAGAGTTATGCCTCTATATCACAGGGGCTGGAGAGAGGTACTCTTTCCTGTGCTCACAAACGGAGCTGAGATGTCCAGCAATGCAGATTGCTAATCTTACCCCCTAATTAGCCACACAAAATGATTTTTGAAGCTTGATATTTCCTCCAACTCCCTTTCTTCAAAGAGGAGTCATAGGAGGAAACCATGAAACCCAAGTGTTCCAAGGCACTGGGTTTAATATTTCTGTACAGTTACACAGTGGCTAAATTCCACAGGTGCTCCTATGGCCCACAGATCTGTACCCAGCTCATCTGCTATGACTAAGGCAAGCAGCTGAGTGCTGTGAGCACCTAGTCAGTTAGAGGATAGCCTTCACTCACAGCCTGTTAATAGAAGCTCAGCTTTGATTTATGAGAGCAAAAAAGAAAGGCGTTGCAGCTGCTGAACCATAAAAAAGATGCTCACAACGTCAGGAATATAAAAAAATCTAAGGATTTTCAATGCCAAGGTCTTCAAATCTTTTTTTATGCTGCACAAAACAATTATAAGCTGTTTATTCCTTCTTGGGGAATTCAGCTGCAAGATTCTCACTGAATCATCTGTGATAAAATCTATGTACAAGCAGGTTCCCCATGTTACCTCTTCAATAGGAGAGTGGACTAGAGACTTCTGGGATCCCTTATACCTGTAACTAGCCCACACTTCTGTAAGGAAGAAGCAAACCAGAAATTTTCTCTCCAAACAGAATTAGGAGATTTACAGTTTTCTCACGTACAGTTGTGATTGGATAATTTGTGATAAAATAATAAATTCATGGTCTTTACCCAAGAGCTATTAAATATCTGTTTTTTGAACCCTAACATTCCTGACTGTCTTGTTATGGAGCTCGCACACTACTGCTACACACTATTGGCCTGTTCTGAAAGGCCACCAGTGGTCTTGGCAATGTTGGCTTGGTATTAGGTGTGACTGCAGAGCCTCACCAGGCTCAGGTCAGTGCCTGAACCCTTTAGCTTGTTACTGCTTTTTCTCACCATTCTGCAAGCTGAGGTGTTTGCCATTAAAAGTGAAATTTGTGTTATATAACTGTCCTGCACACTTGACTTCTTCTGCAGTAGGAGAAAAATGTGATCACTGTTGGCTGGCTCACATATAGAGAGCTGTACAGGACAATCTCAGACTTCTTAGATGTGGCAGAAGTAACACCTCACACAGCTGGGCTCAGGGACAGGAGGGAGCAGAAGAATCAGGCTAGAGGCTCCTCCTTCCTATTGGACCATGCCCAGCACATGCCCTGTAGCTGCTGCCACTGCTGTAGCACTCTCGTGCCACTGGCAGGACACATCCTACAGCTCACCTCTGCTCCATGCAGCACACAGTAGAGGGACAGAGGTACAAGCATTTACCTCTGCTCCCTTCTCACACCTTGCCTCACTCTTGGAGCCCATTTAAAGGAGATTACCCTTGGCCAGGCTGGCATCCAGGGCCACCACAGCTTTTGCTGTCGCCTGTTCTCACTCCAAGGATGCAGACGCTGGTGGCTGCAGGGAAGCTGCAATCATCCCTGATCACCACACAGAGAGCCAAGAGCCCTGTTTGCAGCATAGCCTGGAGCCAGCAGCTCTGGTCAAGAATCCGTGGTCCACCCTGGGTGCTGGGGACAACCTGGAGAGGTGTGTGGGGAAATCCTGCACACTCCAGAGGCCAAATAAAGAACTTTGTTACAAAGATGTCCTAACTCACTGGTTTGGGGGGAGCCACGTGAAAGCATAGAGCAGAGCTAAGTTCCTAAACCTCTCACAGAAACAAGCACAGCAGGGGAAGAGAGGTGGCTCAGATATTGAAGTGGCACTGAAGGCAAACATTTGAGGAAGATGTAAAGCACTTTGCTCTGGAAACAGCTCCCTTGTTAGCTGTGTACCTGCTGGCACCTGGCCACCCTGCCACACCAGTAGGGCCATCCTGGAGGGATAAAATGAGTGCACGCTGCAAAAAGCAGTGACTGGGGCAGATGCTTACTCAGCACTATTCCACCGAGCTCTGCAGCAGTGCAACCTGGTCCCACCAGAGGCCCCTGCAGCCAGGAGCTCCCAAAACACCGATTCTCAGAGTAGACCCCCGCAAACAGCTGAGAGAGCAGAGCCATGCTGCTGAGCAGCACCTTGCAGACATCAGTCACACTTCTTCTTTCTACCCTACAGCATGACAATGACTGCACAGGGAAAATCCTCTCACTGTGACAGAAAAGACAATTGAAAAATAAAGTCTTTTCTGTCTCCTTCACCTTCCCACATATCTTGTACATAAATTATTACCCTAGAGACTAATAATATGGTAATTGTAACATTTTTGACCTTGGAATTTCAGGATGTTTACTGAAGAAGTTATTATTTCACATTGAAATTACTAACATGCATTCTTTAAGATTCCCTAGAGGGTTGAGAGCCAGCTCAAAGAATACAGAATAGGGTTTTTTTGTCCTGGCATGTGACATGTCTCATTAGGAGACGCCCACTGCTCTCCTTTACCTTGTTTTCTTTGCTCCAGCTCCATTTCCAGAGACAGGGGTGGAAAGTGAGCTGCCATTACCCATCAGCTGGGGAGTGAGAACTCTCTCATTTTATTTTCAGATGCTGACCACCTGCTAAGCCACAGAAATGCTGCCTTCAAACACCAGTAAAAGACATTGAAAAGGAACAGGCGTGGCTTTAATTTCCATCGTACGGCTGCACTAACTCCCTTGAAATGGGGATCAAAGCTCCAACTCGGGAGCAAGATGCTTTACTTTTTCCCCCTCTGGTTTTATTACCCATGTGTAAGATAAAAGCCCAGTTTCCTTGCCGGTCTGTGGCACTGGTATCAGAGATGGTGTGTGCTGGTTTGGGATACAGTTAATATTCTTTATAGTAACTGGTGTGGGCTGTATTTTGGATTTGTGCTGAAAATAGTGATGATAATTCAGGGATATATTTGATTTTGCTGAGCAGTGCTTACACAGAGTCAAGGCCTTCTCTGCCCCTTACTCTGCACCACCAATGAGGAGGCTGGGGATACACAAGGAGTTTAGGAGGGGACATAGCCAGGACAGCTGAGCCCAGCTGACCCAAGGGATGCCCCATATCAAATGGCTTCATACTTGGCACATAAATCTCGGGGAAGAGGAAGGGAGAGCAGAATATTTGGAGTGACAGCATTTGTCTTCCCCAGTAACAGTCATATGTTCAGCCATTCCCCCAATTCCTGGGGGTGGCTAAACACCCTCCTGCTCCTGGGAACTGCTGAATGAATTCTTTGTTTTGCCTTGCTTGCGTGCACAGTTTTGCCTTATCCATTAAACTGTCTTTATATCAACCCACGAATTTTCTCACTTTTACCCTTTGGATTCTCTCCCCCGCCCCACAGAGTGAGTGGCTGTGTGGGGCTGAGTTGCCATCTGGGGTTAAACCATGACAGACAACTGGTGGGCATGATGTGCAGAGGGAGCTGGAAACCTCCAAGCGACAGAGCAGTTGCTCCTGCTCCAGGACATTGAGGAGCACCATCAGCCTCTCACTTCTCTGGGAGGTAGCACCTGAACCTCTCCTTGGAAAAGGAAGGACTAGCAGAGCCCACCACCCCAGAGAAGGTCCAGACTTCCCAAAACAGCAGCATGAGCAAGTCTTATCCCTTCCTTCATCAAACCAGAACCCAGAAATACCTTCCTTCTGGCCTAAATCCTCTTTCCCCCTCACTCTAAACCACAATATTTCTGTCCCATAGAGGCACTTTAAAAGAAAGCAAGCATAGGATAGGGAGGCTTTAAAAAAGCCCAGAAAGACAAAATGTTTGCTAAATATCAGAGCTCTGGCCCCTTTGAGGGGTTGCACGGGCAAGGACAGAGCACATGCACGTCTCACTGTGAACTCTGAATGCCCGGCTCTGGGATGCCCCACCCTGTTCAGACTTCCAGTTGCAGCCTAATCCTCAGGGTCTGCACAGTGACCCCCTTCTCACAGCAACATGCTTACTCCAGCTTTGCTCCGCACTCTAGGTGTGACACTGATTTCTTTATGTACACACCTGGGGTCTGAGGTGGCAGTTTTCTGTGGAAAGGCCCAGCTGAAGCATCATTTGGTTACCAAGAAAACCATGTTATCTGTTTTTTCTGCACAGTCCTCACTAGATAAGAATTGTATGTACACTTCCAAAACAGCCATCTGCATGTGTACTCTTAGTTCTCTGGAAAATATTGGGCAATTGGATAGCAAGCAATTACTCTACATGAGATAGCAATAAATGCATTGTTATACAATGCATTTATATGGGTTTATAGTCCAGTGCTATTATATGGGTTTTCATTAGTAAAAAACAGCCTGATGGATTCAAAATCAGCAAGTGATTTCACTGGAAAATAAAGGTTTGAAGACTTTAAAGTCCATTCAATAACTCTGAAATCCAGCATATGTGAAGTTCCCAAACACTCCCATCTGTGCTCTGCCTAGTTTGCTTTCTTGGCCTGCAGTGTCAAAATGCAGTCATGTCATACAGCAAAGACTATAAAACTGTGATGGCCCAGAGAGGAGTAAGCTTACAGGTTGCTTTCTAATGATCCCTTTAGTGCACTCCTGCATCCCATCCTGACATATTGCAGGAAAGGCTGGAGATGTGCACTGTGACACTCAGACAGACTGTTCACAGATGCTGTAGCATACGTCAGTTTTCCCATGGATCCAAAGCTGCAGCTTTGTACGAATTGATCAGGACAAAGCTCTGGCTGCACTACCCTCTGGTACTACCAGATACTGACAGGAGTGTGTTACAAGGTACTGCTCCATGTGCCATGTGCACTTTTCTACTAACCTCAGTGTATTGCTGAACCACGCTTTCAGGAGTTGGTCCCGTGAAGAGATAGAAGTCAAGGATCCCTCCAATAGTGCGGAAAGTTAAAGATGGATTTGGAGACAGAGTAACATCTAAAAGGGAGAAAAAAGGTCCTCAGTACAAACCAGCTCTGAACTATACTATACATGAGTCTGACACTCAACATTAGGAGGCATTTCTTTACTGAGGGTGGGCAAATGCTGGAACAGGCTTCCTAGAGATGTTGTTGATGCCCCGAGCCTGTCAGTGTTTAACACTTAACAACATGTTTAGCTTTTGGTCAGCCGTGAAGTGTTCAGGCAGTTGTACTACAAGTATGTAGCACAATCTCCCAGACACCTTGTTTTATGTCCCTCTCAACTGAAATATCCTATCCTATCCTATCCTATCCTATCCTATCCTATCCTATCCTATCCTATCCTATCCTATCCTATCCTATCCTATCCTATCCTATCCTATCCTATCCTATCCGTCCTAGGTGTGTGTTAGGCACACACACTGGGGTCTTCTGTGTGCCTTGTGGGTATGACTGGATGAACAAACAGGGCCTGAAGGTAGGCAGGCCATTGCCCAGTGTTTCTGCAATCTCTGCTTTCAGATTGGCATGGAGCAGCAATAAATCACAGAAACCCACATAGAGTAAATTGCATAGATCCATTTGTCTCAGTTTCATATACATAAAAAGGATCAACAAGTTTGCGTTTAAGGTTCCTCTATGCAATTTTAATCTTAGCGAAAGTCATTGTCTGCCACGGGAAACTGATTTTACAAACTAAGTGAAGATTCTCCTTTTCTGAAATTATACCACTAGATTAATGCAGTAAGGTGACCATGGCAACATACAAAACTATCCTCCAAAGACAGAATATAGGACTAACCTAAACTGGTTTGATTTCATTATGCCAATCTCAGAGGAAATTTCTTCCACCTTCTTTTTTCCCCTCTATTTGCATCTATTTTCATTTAAAAAGTTAAGAATGTATTTTCCCTGAAAATGCCTAAAAATGCCCAAATTCCTTGTTAAAAATTCATTCTACTGAAATACCTTTGAAAAATCTTTTTAAAATCTATTAGTCCAGGAATCTTAGTTAGAGCGCAGTCACTCATATTTGTATCACATTGAAAAAGCAATCAGTAAAACAGTAATTTATACTTACTAATCCATCATATTTCTATGCACAGTCTATATAGGGAATGCATGTATCTTTTTACCTTGTGCATTGGAGTTCAGAAGGAGAACACCGTGGGCATTGGAGTCTGGTTCTACGCACATATAGAAAGGGTGAACTCCATAGAGGTTGGCAAATGACTGAAACATAAACAACACATGAGGTATGACTTGAGTTTGCCATTTTTCATAGCTTTTTTTCAGGTAGATACATATGCACAGACACGGAAATAAATTCATTCATAGTTAGAGACTTATTTTGAAAGATTGGGGATTTTTTAATCTAAATTGGTGTGCAGTCAAATTGACAGAAAAGAGTTATTTTTTCTGCCTTAACACAATGGAATTTTTAGTCTTTCCCAGTTAAACCTTTGATATTCTGCCAAACCCTTCAAAATGGCATGAGTAAGAATCACTTTTCTAGTTAAAACAGACTCATTAACCACTGACTCCAGTTCAGCCAAATATCTAATGAGTCCTGCTGGAGTCCAGCTTGTTTGGATGAACAGGGATAGATCCGAGTGTGAAATGCAAAGCTCTCCTGAACCAGGATCTTGGCACACAATATACTTTTTTTCTGAAAACTGCACTGTGAGATAGGTTCTGATAAAAGGTTTCAAAGTTCCCTCATAACAATTAATGGCTTTGTCTTTAATTAAAACTGATGACACCTGCAAAGCTTGTGACATTCCGTGTTTGCCACCTCCTTTTGGTGACACAAGCTAGGAGAACGTGTTGCATAGAGTGAATTACCGTTGGTGCCTGGTCCCTGGAGAACATGCCATAGGTAACAAAGTCCATGTTGTGCTTGAAGGTAGGGTGCTCATGTTCACCAAACCCATACACAGAAGTGGATGGCACAGTGGTGGTGATCTGAAGGAACTGGTTGGAGAAAAACAGATCAACAAGGGGACTGTCCCACCTGTGACAAACAGAGGGAGACAGGATTAGTTTGCTTTTCTTTGGAAGGTATAATTTTAAGTTTATGTCTGGCTATTTATACTTTTTATGTATTTTCGAGAATAACAGTATTAAAAATCCATTAAATTCTATGCATGCATCTAACGTGCTTAACCTAACACATTAAATTAATCTTGCGATGGTTGAAGATATCTCATCTACTTATGCAAAAAAATGCATCAATATAATTTTTGAAAAGAGCAACTAAAACAACAGAAGACAGACTATAAATCTATTATCAAAATAAGTAGTTGCTTGTGCTATTTCTATGACAACCAATATGAAAGGCTAAAAATTATTACACAGTGGAGTACAGAATACTTAATGAGAACGACAGACATTTTATCAGCTTTTTTTTTTAATGTTTTGCTGTATCAGGACCCGAATACCCCCAACTTCATGCAGGTGCCTAAAATAGAGGTGTAGCTTTCTCCAGACTATGCTTGAACAAGATGTTTTTATTGTGATGACTCTTTCTGACTTCTCTCACCAGCTTAATGCATTTATTTCTATTGAATCATCTGTGGACACAGGCTCACATTTTAATTAGGTGCTACATTCTGTTTCCTAGCTCTAAAGCTATAATGAGCTGCAAGTTAGATGGGGGAGAACATAGTCAAGCTGTGGAGAACTGTTTTGTTAATGGTCCTGTGTATGCCATGAGTAGCTCATTTAGATAGCACCCTCTCGAGCCTTGTTTAACCATGAATTTGTTACAGCTAATTAAAATAAATGAGCCCAAGCCATAGAGCACAGAAGTGGCATAACTCTCCTTTTAATATTCTTCTGTCAATGATTTTGACAAAATTAAATGTTTGATCAAATTGACTGATAAATCAGAGATGGGTAGTGTTGGTGGGGAGCAGCTCTACCCCCATGAGGGGAGGGCTCTGGTGAGTGGCCTGCCACCTGTGCCACCAGCACCCTGCCTGGGGACAAGTCCCTGCTGCTGGAAGGACTGGAAGGGCACCACTGGTCCCATCACACTGGCGGGCTCTCCCAACAAGGCTGCAAGGACAGCCCCTTATGGGGATGCTTAAGGCACTCCCTCACCTCTCCATGCAAAACACAGGCACAAACTATCTCTAAATTTTCCTAGACAAATCCAAAGTCACAGACAGATACTAAAGGGTCTGTGTATTTTTTAAAATGTCTGTTTGTCCTGTCTTACAAGCAGGAAAAGTAAGAATTTGTATACAGCTCTTGATTTGTTTTTTTGCCAGCAGGAACCACTCCCTCCTTCCTTTCCATCATCTCCACCTACATGCAGTACCGAATAAAATTATTTTCTTTTAGGAGGGTCATGCATGCAAAACATCCCTGAGAATCAGATCCAGTCCTTTACAAATAGAGGCCTTTCTGCAAGAAGCAGTTGCTGTGTAGGAATAGGGATGGTCTCTGGAGCTATATTCCTGCCCAGAGGAGAGCTGTCACACAGCTCTGCCCTGTGCCAAGACAGGAAGGGCCACTGCTCTAAGCAGACCACAGGGTTATGAAAAACTCAAACCATGCCAGAGGGGAAATGCTTTGGGAAGAGTTTAAATATCTGTCCTAAGTCATTGAGCTCTCCCCATGATGTCTGTTCAGAGGACATGAGGCTTTGTACATTTCTGGTACTCACATTATAGCATGGACATTTCCTATCATGAGAACACTTAGTGTTACCATGGCATTAAAGTATTCCTCCAGCTCAGCAAGACCCCTCCCTGACCAGGAGGGTGACTGGGGTAGTGCAAACGACAACCCTAGGAACAAGCCCTCTGCCCCACCATATCTTTACATGTTGTGGAGAAACTGGTTTATTACTCATGCATTCCTCCTGCACTCGACTTCTGCATGACATTGCCATAACAGTGCCCTGCTCTGCACTGACCCCTCCATGGCTCAGCTCCCTGGGGGCTGCCACCCCCACCAGCACTGCTCCCCATCAGCCTTGTCTTTCCCTAGACCTCCACACACCAGCATGGCTATGTGCTAAATATAGCATTAACCATGACATAAAAAGGCTGGTTATGACTCTTTTGCTTTCTGGGCATTATTATGTCGTTTCCATCTGAAGGAAAGAATGGACAGGTTTTCTGTTTTCCGCTGGCACTACTCTCTGCCTTCATTCCCAAGCAGCTTCCAGAGTCCTTGTGCTCTCCAGCACACCATGGTAGGCTGTTGTGCTACTTTATGTCTTTGCTTGTGTGGTGTTGGCAAAGAGCAATTATTTAAATGAAAAAAAATTATACCTGCCATTCCTTAAACCCTTGGATACAATAACAGAAAATGTCATATTTCTCCCACCTTCCCTCCTGCTAGTTTGAAGCTAATAGAAGGAAGAAAACAGGAGGGAGTATAAAATGACATCATGACTGCAGGAATTTGTGTGGTTCTCCTCCAAGAGTCCTATGAACCATAACAGCACTGTGATGGACTACAGCAAGGGTCTAAAAAATCTAAAAACACAGATGAACAGTTGCTGTCAAAAATGCAACCCCTGCGAGAAGTTAGACAAGGCAAATTCTCTGAGGACAAGAACCCTTCTTTTTGCTCAAGAGGTAATAGCTGCAGTCACATTTACTGCTGAAAGTCTTAACCTGTTAGTGTGTCTGTGGTAGGAACACTCCTGCCTATGGAAATATAAACCAGCCTCCCCACACGTCTGCCTGGCCCATTGTCTGTGAACAGTCAGCTGTTGCCTGTCCAAGGAGTCTGACTGATAAAAGCTAGTCTATTCTTCCATACCTAGTGCACTATACTAAAGAGTAAACCTCTCTAATTTTTAACCTCTTATCAGGAAAAAAAATGAATGATTCAGATTGAAAACTTCTCTGTAAAAATTGGCATTTTTGGCCAGCAAGGGAACTAGTCTCACACCCAGCAGTAAAGCCACTGGCTATCAGGATAAAATATAACTGGAATGGACCAAAGAAGTAATATTAAAGGAAGGTGAGCAGGCAGATCGATAAAACACCCTGTTCCTATTGAAGGTGTAGTTCATGACTAACATTGTCACAATATTTGAGGGGGATGACTAAAAGGCTGCACAAGATGGTTTTCAGGAGTGCAGTTATCAGTCCTTTGTAATACAAATTGGACATGGCGAGTTACCTCTCTGAAGGACTACTCTGTGAGGTTTACTGGAGGCCAATGGCTCAAAGCACTGATGCACCTGCCATGAGCAACCAGCTGGTGGCACTTCTAAAGGTGGTCTTATAAAACCTCCAGGATTAGGAGACTTGAGACACATATATGGTACATCATTAGGACAGGCATCATGCATTATCTGGACATTTGAAAAGAATTTTAAATTGGGAGAGGTTTAGTCTTTTTATTTTTCTTCCTGTTGCAATAAATACTGGAGAAATGAGCTCATTATTGTAAGTTGTAAATAACTGGTCCACTCAGTCACTTGGAGAAAAATGTCCTCTATAACATCTGCTTTTCCTGGCCTCCAGACCACCCTGTGTATTATCTATGTGCAAATTTAGTTGTAACTTCACATGACTATCCAAAAAGGGGGTCTAAGTCTCCTGGAAAAGCTTGGGCTCACCCTTCCAGAGAGCCTGGGCTACCATAGTATGCACAGGCTGCCCATAAAGTGCTACAGCATCTTAGGGAGTGGGGAGTACACACCCTATTTTCAAATGAACCTCAAATATAAATATACTGATTGACTCAACACACTTGAGCTGCTGAGGAGCATCACCTTAGGACCCCAGATCTCCATGGTTTTCCACTGATCTCAGATTGCTAAAAATATTTCCACTGACTGCTGGTTTTGCCTGGAGTTAACCTTCTTCATAGTAGCTGGTATGGGGTGGTGTTTTGGATTTGGGCTGGAAGCTGCTGATAATTCAGGGATGTTTTAGTTACTGCTGAGCAGCTCTCAACAGAGCAAAACGGTTTTGCTGCCCCTTACACTGCCCCACCAGCAAGGAGGCTGGGAGTGCACAAGTAGCAGGGAGGGGACACAGCTGGGATAGTCACCTCAACTGACCCAAGGGATGTCCCATACCATATGGCTCCAGGCTGAGCATTAAAACTATCAGGAAAGTTGGCTGGGAGACTGCTGAGACTGCTGCTCAGGGACTGACTGGTAGGCATCAGTCAGATGGTGGTGAGTAATTGTTGTCATTTGCATAACTTTTCTTTCTTGAATTTTATTTTTCTCTCCGTTATTTTCCTTTAATAACATTATTATTATTACTATTATTACTAGTGCAACTTTTTTTTTCTGTTATTAAACTGTTCTTGTCTCAACCCATGAGTTTTCTCACTTTTACCCTTCCAATTCTCTCCATTTTTCAGGCAGGAGTGAGCAAACAGCTGTGTGGTGCTTGTTTGCTGGATGGGGTTAAACCATAACACTGTTTCACAACAACTGTATTCCTTTTTAGCTGTAAGTCTTGGCCACCACTGGAGTGCAGAAGGCCCACCAAGACTGAATTTTTATTTGTTTATCTTACTTTAACGGTGATTTGTCAAGTAGGTGGAGAAAATCAGCAGGACTAATCAACAGATTTTCCACAAACATGACATTTATAAAAAAATAAATTAAGAGTATATTTACAGTTGTTGACACAGTTCTGCTCTACTTCTACTGTATTCAGTGTTGTAATATCAGGAAATGTCCTATAACTCACTGGATATGCAATGCTTAATTTTTGCTCTGAAAAACACTTGGGTAATTGATATACCTACAATACTTCTTGTCTAGGTAACATAAATCTTAATGATTACAAGATTAAAATAATGACTCTTACAAACTAGGAACAAACATGTTCTACCCATGATGTATACAATTTCCTCCCCTTGCTTTAAGCAAAGCTGCAATTATGACAATAGCATTATAAATCATTTGAATAGCCTAGCCTATGTAAAAACATCTTCATGGTAAGGGGTCTCTGTGCTAACTACCACAAACAATAAAAAAGGCAGCTGAACTCTTCAGCAGCCTTTTTGGAAATTAGGGGAAATCTTGATTAGGTTTGGGTTATTTGTGCAGTATATTCCCAAGTGCAATAGCAAACAAGGTATTCCAAATGCTTAATAGAAAGTAGTCCCTATCTGGCTTGTAAAAAAAATGTTCTGCCTTCCATTATTTGTGTGACATCACGAAGGAAAAGTCAGGATATTAAAGTGGACAATCAAATCAGGAGTCCATCCCTCTGCAGCCTGTCTCCAGCAATGGCCCAGGCCAGATATCACAAGGGAAAGCATAAGATGTCACTCCGAGCCAGTCTTGCAATAATCTGCTTATGCAGGAAGTTTCTGGCTGTTTTCATAGAATTAACTGGTGTTGTGAAGCATGGAGACAAAAGTATTTGGGGGTTTTATTTTCCTACAGATGATTTTTTTATTATGCCTGAATGTCTATCCTGCTAGGCCTCCTGTGCCAGTGCTGCCCTGGGGAAACGAGTGCCACAGAGTAATCACACACTGCAAAATGAGCATATGTTTGTTATTTATCACTGTCCTAAAGCAAACAGTTCCCAGCCTTTTACTCTTTGTTCTTGAGAAAATCTGTGCTTTCTTGGAGCCTCTCAGTTGATACTTCTCCTCCAGTGGTTGCTGTTGTTGGTGTGGCAGGAGCAGGAAGGAGAATAGCACTTAACCTGAGTGTATGAGCCACAAAACAACTCACAGGCTGTTTAACTTCCTCACCTGCCTTATTACAACAGAGTATTTTCCTGTTTTTACTAATGTAGGGCCCTGGCCAACAATAGGACAATTTCCCATTAGAGTTGCAAGATCAACCAGGATATCCTAAGCAAGGATTTACTAAACTAAAGCAAATCTCTTGACAAGAATTTTTTCCACTGATCACACCAATTTTGACAAAACAGATATTTTCCAAGCATGATGGAAGTGAAAAGAGGCTCCCTGCAGTTTCCACTGCCCAACAAAGATGGTAGTTGGGGAGCTTCACCTCTGGGTAGAAGATCATGCACCAGTCCCTGTCCCTCATGGTTCAGAACTGTGACTTGTAGCCTTAAATCGGATGCAGGTTTCTACTTTTCTCGTGGAAAACAGAAAACACCTGATGTCTGGATGGGAGCAGAAGCTTTGCTGTGTCTCATCTGATATCTTGGTATCTCCCTAGTGAATGCACCTCCCTAGTGGACATGGCACCTCTTTAACCTCCTGGCTTTGGATAGCTACTGGCACAGAAAAGGACCTTGCCTGGCTAGTGGCAAAACAGCAGGAGCATTGGATAGGGTGAAAAGCAGGGCACAAGGATGCAGGATGGGATGGAACAGAGAACAGGACAGCAGTGGATGAGGAGGAGAAAAGTAAGAGGGAGTAAGACAAGAGGCATTACTAGGAGGAGAAAGGGAGGCAGCCCAAGAGCTCCTGGTCCCAGCAGCCCCCAGCAGTGCCTGGATCATCTCCCTACATGACTCTGTCTAATTTTCACCCCATGCAGGCAAAGCAGCAGCTGTCAGCTGATTACCTTGGAGCAAGCTGAAAATGTAGCAGGACTTGGCCTTTTATTCTTGCTCCTGGCTCTGCATGAGATTTGCAATCAGCTGTTAATGTCTCTCCCCTCACATAGTTTATTCCTCTCCCCTGTTATTGTGATTACATGGAGCCCTGAGTTTGTCCTGCCCTCCTTGGGTAGCTCAGCTATGTCTCTCTGCATGCAGTGAGCATGAGAAATGCCCATAAAACACACTCAAAGCCTCCTCTGCCTCTCCCCTGCAGCATTTCCAGCGCAGAATGAAATCATTCCTCACAAGGAGGAGGCCTTGGGCACATGAGTGGCAGAGTGGGAATGGGGTTTTCTCTCAAGCAGACAGACAGGAGCCTGACACCCCATTGTTTCACTGCCTACAGCACAAAGACACAGATGGCAGGGCACTGCAGCTCGGAAAGGAGGGTTGAGAGATACAGGTGTGGACTTTGAAAGAGCAACCCAAACCTACGCCGTGTTTCTGCTTGGGACAGGCTGCATCTTTCCCAGGGGGACTGTCAGCTGTGTCAGAGCATGCTGGGCACCACGAGGGAATTCAGGCTTTTTTGGGGGGTAGGTCATTCAGCAGCATGGCTCTGCTAGCAAGGGAAAAGAAGCATAATGAAAAGCAGATTTCTGAGGATCTGGGATTGCTTTACTATGGGAAAGCTTTCCTCAGAGATATTTAAAAGGGCCAGCAGGGACCTGGTTTGGTCTCTTGGCAGATACAAGTTATTATCCACCCACACCTGGGGAGTGCAACTGCAGCACCTGCTGCAGAGGCTTTATTTGCCCACATTGGATGTTCTGAGCAGTGTTTGTGTGCATATGGAAATCAATGATTGATTCAGCTGCTCATTGAGACAGTAAGGCCATGGTTGTTTGCATCTTAAAATAGGAGGCTGAAGTCCCTCCGGGTGTCAGGCACTTGCCTTTATCTCAGGAACAGTCTCCCACACAGCCTGCCCTAACCTGGCCCAAGCACAGAGGCCACCAACTGTGCACCTTGGTGCCTGGGTGCCCTGGAGCAGCTGCTCCCACTTCTGGAGGGAGCCCAAAGGAAAAGATTTCGGTTTTTGCATTCAAACCTGCCTTTGGGCAGGTTGAACTAACATAAAAATCTACTTAACACACCAGATGCCACCAGTGCACCCCTGGACCCAACCAGTCAGGTGCAGCCACTGCTGGGAATGTTCCTATAGCGCTGATTGCTGAGGGCTCATCCTTCCCAGTAAAGTAAATGCAGCCACCCATAGCTTTTAGGCCAGGATATATTTTTTGAAATACATGTTTTGAAAGATTCCATCTGCACAGCTCTTTTGGTGGCTAAGGAGACTGCAAATCCCTCTAAGACAGGCTGTGGAGCTATTTCTGAGCACCTGCATTTCCTCACTCTGACAGGATGGACAGGCAAACAAATGAAGGGGAAGCATTTTTGCTCCTCACATGGAGAATATAACTAAACTAAATATCATTCAGGTGTGAGAGGAATGGCTCCCTGACAGGATCCTTCAGTCTACAGTACTGGCTGTGCCACATGAAACAAGTATTCCCAGGAATATATGCTTTCCCTTCCTGTACACAAAATCCTGTGCTTCTGCTGGTGAGAATATTTTGGGAGCAGCCTTGCCATTGCTCACAGGATAAAAGTCCATTATCTGTGCACTACATTCACCCACAATTTCCTCTTTTTGGAGTTGGCTGGGTTGCAGGAGCACTCCTTTACCTGCCTGGAGGCAGTGTATAATTTCCCACGGGGATGCTGGAGAGCAGAGCATCACTGCTGATGCTGTGCCAGTGCTGCAAACCAAGGCTGCCCTCTGCCTCCCTGGGCTGTGCAGCACAGCACTGCTGCAGCCCACAGCTCTGCTGCCTTGGTGCGCAAGGACATGGAGGGGAATGGAGGAGACTTCCCCAGGTCCACAACACTGAATGTGCCCTCCCTCCTGGAAACCTGCTCAGTGGGGACCAACTTGTGCTCCTCTGCCTGTCACTGGAGTTGTGCCTCTTGCAGACCTTGCATCTGCTCCATGGCAGACCCCTTCCCTTAGCTGGGACATCTCAAATTTCATCAACCCTGGCTAAACCCTTGGGGTCTGGGTGAAGGTGAGGAGAGCTGAATGGGAATGGGCCACGAGCTAGCCACTTGTTACACATTCACCTCTTGCATCAGCATTTCAATTAATAAGTCTTTACAGAAAGAAGAAGAAAACTGGGCTTTTAACAAAAGCCCACTGTTTGCACAGAACTGTTAAGTCTAACGAGAAATTTAATTATTTTTGTTATCAGAGTAATGCATAATGCATTCATTTAAAATAGCCTGCATAAATAAAACTTTACAGAATTGATTGTGACATATAAAGAGATGCCATGAGACTGTAGTTCAAAAGGATGGTCAGCTCATTAAAAACCCAACATAATGGTTCCATCTGCAGACCATTCTAGAGGCTCTATTGTCTTATTTGTATCACTCATGTTAAACCATCCTTAAATTGCTCACTGCTGCATTCCCAAAAGCAGCTGGCAGAAATGCACCTTGATTGGGACTCTCTTCTAAGTAGCATTATGCCCTAGAGATGTATTGATGGAAGCCAAGGAAAGGGGAAATTATAACACCTGGTGACATTTGTTAGTGAGGGGAGCTTTTGCTGAAGTTAA
Organism: Sturnus vulgaris; assembly: GCF_052056855.1. Classification (NCBI taxonomy): domain Eukaryota; kingdom Metazoa; phylum Chordata; class Aves; order Passeriformes; family Sturnidae; genus Sturnus; species Sturnus vulgaris. The sequence continues at coordinate 60,024,076 of NC_142247.1, forward strand.
ACTTGCAGTACTATCTTGAGTAAACAAATGGTATTTTTGCAGAGGGACAAACTAGAACCAGTGCCATTCACTGACATCAGTGAAAATCAGAGGCTCATGGCCTCCATGGCTTTGAGCTTCCTAGACCTGCCTGCTGGAGACTGTCAGGAAATTTGGTGCTCCGTTCCTGACACCTCAAATTTCAGAAATCTTAGCTCAGTACTTTGATGAGTTGAGTTTACCAGCATCCCAAGCAATGAAATTGTAGCCTCAGAAGTTTTTTGACTTACAGAATAAACTTTTATACATGCACATAGATAACTGTCTGGCACATACAGGCACACACCCCTATTAATAATGAAAGTCCTTCAGGGACAAGGCACAAATCTGCATTTATACCACCTCCAGTTTGCCTTTGACCCCTTGTCACACAGACCCAAGCAACAGGATACAAGGAAACAGTTGCTCACCCCATCACACCTAATTTTCACAAAAAGCAGTGTGAACCACGTGTAGTACTCACAGCACAGTGCCAGTGCTTTTCCTCTTGATCGTGAAGTGTGTGGCATCATCCGAGAACTCCACCTCATAGTTGGCTTCTTCAGCAGTAACCCCGGGGCCATTGATCTTCAGTGGGACTTCAAACCGCTGCTTGTTGGGGTCATAGAGCTAAAGCAAGGCAAGCAAGGGGCAGGTCAGCTCACTCCTTAGCATGGTTTGCTTTTTTGAAAGGATTCCAGCCCCCCAAGTACTCACCCTGAACCGGAGCCTGTCCTTTGTCTGGAACTCGACTTCCAAGACAATTGGGGAAATGTCATTTCCAAAGAGGCTCAGGGCCTGCCGCTTGTTTAGAGTGACTCTGCAGTGGAAACACACACATGTTGGTTCCCACCACCATCAATCCATCACTGGCTGACACCACCTTGGGGCAGGGCAGGGGAACCACACAGCTAGTCTGCGTCAGCTCTCAAAAAATAAATCATTGACTTATTGAGAAAAATAATCCCTGAGGTCAGTTTAGGCCCTCCTTGACGTTAATGGATAAAACAGGAGCCACTAAAGAAAGGAGACCTCATCGTTTCCTGGGACACAGCTCCCAGGGTGGGAGGGACCACTCTGTGCCTGCGCCTGGTTTCCTCACCTGAGGTGAGAGCACAAGCCCCAGTTCTATGGCATGTGCACAGGGAAAGGTGTCCCTTACCCTCCCTGCCTGTCACACGTGTATCGGAGCAGCTGGGGAAACTTTTTGGTGAGAGTGCCCGGGTCGGCAGAGCCAGGCCCCGGATGCAGTGCCAGGCCCAGGTCAGCAGAGCCAGGCTCCGGCTGCAGCACCCAGGGAGCCGCACGCACTCACCTCCAGCCCTTGTCCGTCTTCTCGGCGCTCCCGCTCCGGGCGTAGCCGTAGGGGCTGTCCTCGGGGAAGAAGCACCAGGGAGCGTTGGGCACATCGCTGGAGCACCAGGTGCAGCCCCGTGCCTCGCAGGCCTCCTGCGAAGCGCCAGGCTGTGGGTGGCAGTCGATGCGCTTCTGAGACGCCACACCACTGGGGCACTGCGCCTCCGGCTCCTGCTCCGAGCCCCGGCACCCAACGAGGGCTGCTGAGGGAAAAGAGCGGTAGAGAACCGCGTTAAAAACCCCCAGCACTGCAAGCTTTAGTTATGGTTTAGTTTTTGGGATGTGCTTTCTCCCCATCTTAGGGCTCATATGTGTGATCCCTGGGACTAAGATGACGGCAGGGCAGCTGTCTGCTCATCACGGAGCAAGAGCAACCACCACTTTCCTTTATAAGCCAAGGCAGTGGGTCTGTATTATTCAGTACTCAGAGCTACCAGTGCTCAGCTGAAGCACAACTTGAAATACTCATAGAAACTTAAATCGCAGCCTAACGAAGCTGCTGGTGAGGTGTGAAAACAACACTGCAGGCTGGCAGAACAGGAGGGATTCTTCAATAAAGACTGCTATCAATACTAAAATGTTACATTTTCTGTATATTTATGTTACACACAGATGTTTTCTATCTATAGAGATTCAAATATGTGATGAGCAGCATACACTTGTATGATATAAATAGAAATATAGTGAGTATATGTTCTTACCTGGTTTCTTTTCTGCATCTCATGACTACTGTATTATGCAGTATTAGTAGTTTGTGTTAATACATGTATGGTTATGAGTAAAGGGAAGATGCCAGCAGTAAAAGGCATATATTAGTCATTCCCAGAATCATCATGAAAAACACCTGTTAGTAAGGTGCTAAATTTTCCCTTTATACAGATGCAGGTCAAACTCTCTGGTTGAGAACCTCTCAAGAGCAGGGGGACAACACCACAACACCAGCCCCCTGCTGTGCTGACAAACTGCTGTTAGCAAATATTCTCAGAGAGAGCAGGAATACCACAGGCAGCATACTTATTTTGAAGTTAATTTATGTCATTTTAGTCATTACAGCAATATTCAAAGATTAAATCTACTTGAACGATAATTGCCCTTTTCTACAAAATGACTAATACCTCTGCTTTAATTTTTTTTTTCCCATGTGGACTGTTGTGTGCTTGAAAGCCTAAAACATGATTGCTGATGTAGTCTGGGCTTCTCCACAGAAAGAATTCTACAAGCAGATGTGCACAAGCAATAATTATGTATACTGGAAAAATTTACAGAATGAAACAGTAAATTTTCGCTAGAGAATGCCATCATGCTGCAATGCCAGAGTTGAGTTTCAAGTTCAATATGAACACAGAAAAGCAGGAGTGCCATCTACTTTTTTTTTGAGAAAATTCTCATGCCCCTTTTATACAGGGACATCTGACACTCAGGTCTGATGCTCCCGGGCTGCTCAGCAGAGCTCACTGCTCGCTGCCACAGGGCCTCATTATCATCATCTAGAGACTGGAATTAACAGGAATTATCTGGCTGTTAACCTCTGCCAGCTGCTGGGCAGGCAGGATTGGGTTCCACCTCTGTTTTCTGGGGCAGAGGGTCAGGTCCCACAGGCTGACTGCTCTCTGTCCAGCATTCACCCCTCATGACTTGTCACATAGAAAAGCTCTAAATTCTTATCCTCTTTTTCATCTAAAGCATAATAGAATTATAAGCACCCTTTTGTAATCTTTCAATTATTTCTTCTTGCAGCACAAAATAAACTAAATCCATCACATTTTATTTTGGTTAGGGGTGTGTTTTCTAATGGGAGGCAAATGCAGCATTAGTGTTTTCATTGCTGAAACCAAAGAGTATAACTGAACAGACTACAGCAGATTATTAATGTGGTGTCATTTTACACAGTACAGGTTTGTGGAAGATTTTCATGAACTAATTTGTATTGTAAAATACTTTCAAAATACTTCTTATGAATGATACTGTGAATGAAAAAGCTAGTTTAAGAAAAAAAAAACATTGCCCCAGCAGAAGCCAAGAAATTTCTTCCATTTTTTCTCCCATTAATGCAAAGATTACATTTTCCAGCAAATAAAAAAAAAAAAAAAAGACTTGCAGGTGTGAGTAGCTGAATAGGGCTGCAACCTTGTTCTGGGTTTACTTCTATTGTAGTACAAACATGATAGCAGCAAGTGGGAAGATATAATCTTCCTTCCCTACTGTTAAAAATAATCTAAAAATCATAATTTTCACTGTATTTACGGCCCATGTCTGTAAACATACAAAAAAGAAGAAATCCAAACAAGCAGCTGAATATATAGCAACAGCTATGGCTACTTGCTGCTTTTCCATGATAATTTCCATGGGAACAGAAGCTAAAGCAAGGCAGTTTGAAAGATATACGTGAAAAATAATCCTCGTTGATTTTTAAAAACCTTGACTTTAATCTTGAAAAATTAAATTAAAATTAAGGCATAAGGAAGGAATTAAAGTATTCCAGCACCGATTACAATTTAATAGTATTAATATTTACATTTTGGGTTTGTCCATACATTTCAGAGGCATTTGCTGCAGAGGTTCCCTCCTCCAGCAGCAAAATCATATGTATTCTCCCTTTACTATGCTATGGACCAAATTAACCTCTGGTATGCTGGGGTAAAAATTACAGAAAAAAAAAGCTAACAAAGCAATAGGTAACTTTCAGGAGCTGAATGACCCCACTGATCCCCTTTTGCCTGTGCTGTTGCCCAAGTGCTGAATACACTTGGCATATTTAGACATATTCCTAAATAAGCCAGCTCTGTTGTCCTCCCACAGTCACCTCAGGTGGAGCCAGTGCCATGCCTGTTTTCTCCTTTTACATGGAAAACAATCATCTCTTTTAACAGCTCTTCTATCATTATCACATTTGTATTTTGCTTTTGAACCCTACGACAAAATACAAATGTGGTGCATTTACCTGTGAGCACAACAGCCAAGAAGCACAGGCTCCTCATCCTTGCCATGGTTGAAGGAGGACTTTTACAGGCAGTCTGAAGCCTTTTATACACGGCAGGGGCACGATAAGCACTTGTTTTGATACACAATCAGAAGCATTGCAAATATTTTCTCAGCATTCATACCTTTGATGAGATTAATTGCAACAAATGACCTTGTCTGTATCTAAGCAGATAAGACGAGATACAGTCTAATTTTTCCACATACTTTGCTCAACTTCTGAATTCCAACTTCGAGAGGAAAACATGGCTTTCCCATAACTTCTTAGAAAAGCTAGTTTTTCATAGACCACCTTTTTTTTTTTTCTTTTTGACACAAACATGTTCAGAGTGAGTCCAATGCTTACCTTTTTCTGATTTCATATTATCTTTTGTCACATATGTGGGTTTACAACATAGATGAAGTTTGGAGAAAAACAGTCAAAGAACTCTACATTAAAACAAAACACTGGTACTGTGACATTTACAAAATGGCATTTTTCTTCCAATTATTTGATGGCAAGTACTTTCAGAGCAAAGGTATGAAAGCTTTGTTCTATGTTAAGACCTGGTTTAGGTGGAATATCTTTCTGAAAGAAAAAAAAATTAAAACTAGGTATCATTGGTGCCTATCAGGAGATAAGTGTAACAAAACATATGCACTGCCAAGCATCACTGGAGAGGAACATCTGCAGCTCAGGCCACAGCCACACAGCTGGACAGAGGGAGGCTTTTCCCAGGTCTGTCTGCAAGGGCTTTTGTCCTGCAGTTGCAAAACACAATATTCACATGAATCTTAGCACACAGCCATGAGTGTTCAGCCCCAAAACCAGGGGTCACCAAGCTTTTGGTATCATTTGTGTAGCTTGGCACAACACCTCCTGCGCCAAAAGGAACGGCAACCCTCCACCAGGCACAAGAAGCCTCTCATGTGAGTCTTGCATGTAAATCCTCTCTCCACTGAGAATTTGCTCAAGGTTGTGATACAGTCCCAAATCATTTGTGTGTACGCCCTTTGAGTAGCTAAAAAGCATGATATACAAACACTAAGTGGTAGTGCTCCTGTTTATTTTAACTAATTTATACATTGTATTTTAACAATATATATAATTTATCAGCTGTTTCTATCAAAACTTGGAATACATTAGTAACCTCAAATTGCATGCAGTATTTTCATCTCCTTTCAAGCTGAGCAGAGAAGGAAGTAATTCCTCCAAAATCAGTAAGAGGCATGAGAACTTTTCCTTGTTTAACAGGCCATATGCAGTAAGGTAAGAGAAGTGTCATCTCATAGGAACAGGAGTCACCTGCTTCATTTTATATCTGTACTGTAGCAAGTGTGAGGGAATCCCCCCGAGGGTTCCTAACTGTAAAACACAAATAATGGCCAAGGAGAACAGAGACAATGTATGGGCTATAGCACTCATCAGCTACTCTACTGCACTGTGTAAAATTGTGGGGTTTATATTCAACACTTTTGCAACGGATATGAATTTTTTATAGGGAAGTATGATGAACAAGACAAAAAAAGCAGTTCACATTCACATCTTTATTTGTTAACTACACAAGCTATAATTTACAGACTGATATTTTCTGAAAAATAAAAACAAAACAACAAAAAATCCTCACTATCCAAACACTGCTTCTGAATCTACATAAAATTTTAAAATTTGCAGAATTTACAAATTAATTTTCAGAGCAGCTGGGTAAATTATACATCCTCCCTCAGTATCCAGGTTCCAAAAGCTCTAAAAGTCATACAGGCACAAGATAAGATATTTTCTTTATACAACCATCTATTTACATAGCTTTTTCCAATATACGTGGTTCAGTTCTCAAAGTAACTGCCAAGGTTTGCAAAACAGTGTATTTAAAATACATTTAGCAGCATATAAAATTAGATAAAAAGGAAAGACAATTTGCTTAAAAAAAAAAAAGTGAGATGATAGAAACAAATCTGTAAGAAAAATAGATTAAGATACATTTGTCATGACATTAAGAACACCTAGTCATTGCAGAACATAGGCAAAACAAATAAAACATAGCCATTTGTGGGCATTTGAGTTCTAGTCCTGAGCACAGAGTATACACAGCTGCACAACTTTGGTCAACACAGATTATATGCTATCAACACACAAATCATATGGCATTTGCTGTTAGCAGGATACAGCCATGTCAGGTAGCTGTATCATTAACAGTTTCTTCCCATCTGTTATTCACTCTACTATTCCAACAACAGTATAAGTGACCTTTAAAATCTTCAAACTGCCTCTCATAATCAAAGGCTTATTCCTTGGACACATTCCTTCCCCTGTTCCCCTAAAATGCAAAACAGCTGATCATACTTGTGAGTGAAATACAACAGAGCACTTTTGTTATATATTTCAGGTTATAATTTTGAGATGGTCTTTAGAGAAGACTGAATTCCAGTTAAACTGCAAGTATTACATATTCACACAAATTCAGCCATAATATATAGAGATACACATGACTGTTGAGACTCAAGCATGTTACCAAGAGGTTATGAAATACAGTACATATTTTAAGGACAGCAGGTCTAGTGGAAGAGTTCACACATTTTCAGTCCATTCCAGTCATCAGTGTTTAATAAACATGCAGCAAATAGAGTGCACCTCAAATTGATCAGTGTACTCCTTTATCTCCCAGAATTTCAATTACTGGCAACATCTTCACTTGCATCTCCTGTATCTGAAATCTGTCCATCCATTATATTTCGAGCTTTCCAGATCCTCACTGTGCGGTCACTGAAAACCAAAATCAAGCAGTATTAGAGCACTGTAATTACACTGGGGAAGGAGGAAGGGCAAAGGGGGGCGGGGGGATAAGGGAAGCTTCCTTAAAAGTTTGAGTGTCTTATTCAGAAAAGTATTGTTGGCAAAATAGCAGTTCTTTAATGGACATGCAAGCGTTATTCTACCTCCTAACATGAACAGCACTGAAGATTCCCTAACCTTATAACAGCACTAACTACACCCTTTAACCAACTAGGAAAGTATAAAGACTTTATGACTAAAGGAAAGAGGTGTCACTCTGTTATAAGAAAAGGTAAAAAAAGACAACATGAAGTCCTAACTCCCCAACAAAAAATATCCAACAAACCCAAAGCCATTTGCAAAGTGCTAGATAGCACATACCAGTGAGCTGGCACTTAGAAGCTCAGACTGTAGTTCTGTACTTTGGAAAAAAAAATCAATATTTACACAATTTTAAAGTATGTGTAAATAAAATATCACATAGAATCTGTTACAAAACTCTATTATAAATTAGAATTAATTTAAAAAAAGTAAAATAAATTTAGTCTTGTTAAATAGAAATTTATTCCATTAAAGGGAAGTTATGAATTTCTCATAAACATTAACTTGAATGACTTGCCAACACTGATTCATATATTCCTCACAACCCCCTCAAAAGAAAGCAGCAGGCAGAGTAGACTTTGTAACAGTTAAAAGTGTTTTCTGACGTGCCTTCATTTCACTGTAAATTGTTAGGAACACTCCAAATTTTTTAGACCTTAAGCCCACTACTAGAAAAAAAGGTTGAAGTTTTTTTTATTATATAAAAAAATTAATTTTAGATGCATGTATATTCTAAATGGATTAATAATCTTTAGGCAAACAGAGACATGAGCTTTGACATGACCATCAAATATGAAAACTTGGCAACTCTGAAATCCTGCTATGACTCAAAGACCTGCTTTTAATCCAGAAGCTTCCACAATTGGCACAAGAATGTAACACGTCAGCTTTCACAGCTCCTGTGCTCAGACAACACCACAAAGAGGCTCTGTTGCTATCTCCAGCACATTCATCCTAACAAGGTATTTTTCTTGGTCAATTCCCCTGAGGTTTCAGGTCCTCAATTTGCTCCCTCTTCTACTGAGGAACCAAATAAAATCAAGGTGTTCACAGTACAGCAGTATGGCTTGCAAAGCTTCTGCTGTATGCCAGCACTTAAAAACAAACCAACCAACAAACCAAGAGCCATGTGCCATGGCTTTTCAGAGAATTTACACACACCAGGAGTGAGTCCTATCAGGAAATAGTCCAACTGGAGTGATAAGCTTATAAAGTTCTCAAGTACTGCCAAATTCTCCCTCCCTCCCTCCCATCCTGTAGACCAGTGGTCTCCAAACCTTTTTTGATCATGCATCCCTACCACTAAAATTTTTTTTAAGCCCACACTGCCATGTATATTTATTAATTATATACACATACCACTGAATTCTAGTAATTTATTCCAGCACCCCACTGGGTCATGTTGAACATCCTCTGGGGTGCCAGCATCCCACTTTGGAGATGGCTGTGATAGGTATCAGCACTGAGGGGCATAGACTGGACAAGGTCTCCTGATGCTTTCTATGAAGTGACTTACACACGTCCTAAACGAATGTGCATGAACAGAACTGTAGCAAGGGACACAGAAAAGAAAGATACATGGAGAAGAACTCACTCTGCTGCTGTAAAAATCTGGCTGGAGTTGGTGCAGATGGCATTTATAGGGCTGTCATGTCCCTTCATCTCCCCAATGGGTGCGAAGGTATCCACGTTCCAGAGCTTGAGGGTGCCTCCCCGGCAGCCGCTGAGCAGAACCGGCACACCGGGCACCAGGCCAAGGGCACAAACCCAGTCCTTATGAGCATTAGGAACTTGCTGAAAGAGAGAAGGCAGACGAGTCTCACAGGGCTGCAAAAATTCCAGAGGAACAAGCATAGAAGTGGAAAAATCCCAAGTTGTAAGCCTGATTCCTGCCCTGCAGCAGTTTTGCTATATGGCAGCTCTGGGTGACTTCTGCACCTTTAGAGCAAGGAGAGTGCTAACTTCCAAGAGTGTTTCTTTTTGTGAAATAATACTGCAAAACAAGAAGAAAATCTAATATGCACAACTGACCTAATGTGGAACAGAAATCAAGTTTAGGATAATGCAAAGTCTGCATGTTTTCAAATGCTCATTTGAATGCATTTTTGAATATATGTTCCCTGTATGTTTCAAGTCTGTAAAACTGCTATAAAACACATAAAAAGAAAATCCAAAATACCGCACCAAAATACACCAGAAAGACAGAAACTGCTTCTGTATTTGCCTTCTTTCTTTCTTCTTTTCCCACTACACATTATAAATTGATTTTGTGATGTTGCACTTCACAGAAACACATTATTTCTTTATTAAGGGCACTAGCATTTTAGTTCTACTTCAGAAAGTAAAGTGCTGCACAGACCAAGCTGAGAACAACATCCTCTTGTTGTTCTCAAATTTATTTGAACAAGTTTATTGTTCTCACAAATAAATACATGGGGAAAAATAAGAACAGTGGGAAATAATAGCACAAATTTTCTGTCTTTTGGGTATACCAGAAGTGCCTTTTCTCCAGTTCAGTTTGGTAAGAATTGCTTTGCTTTGCTGCATTGCTCATAATGGAGTACATTCAGCTTTCTAGGATCATCTTGGTGTTTCATCTATAATATACCCAGCTACCACAGCACTGGTAGTCTGGTTCTGCAGCACTTCATGAAACTGGGAGAGGGGAGGGGTGGTTGTGGTTCTTATAAATCCCAATTTTGTGGTTTGAGATGCATAACACCAAGTGAAGTAGATGATCTCCAAATTCTTTTGAATAGCATGCTTGTTAAGGGATTTTCATCAATTATAGAGAACTGGACCTGAGCAACACATGCATGCCAAACCAGGACCTGTGATGCAACATTAGCATTTATGCTGTAAAGCAGCTCAGCTCTGCTTCAGGTTCTGGTTGCTTTTGGTAGATTAAGGTTTACTGCTGTTCAATCTGCGACCTTGGAGGTTTTGAAAACTCAGCTGGGCAAGGCCTTGAGAAACCAGACCTAACTACAAAGTTGGCCTTGGTTGGACCAGCAGGACAACTTCACATTGTGTGACCTCCAGTGTGCCCTTCCACATTGAATTATCACATGATTAGCAGAGTAACAGCACTTCTCATTCCCTAAAAAAGACAATGAATAAAGATTATTTCTATTCTGTCAAACACTTCAGTCTCACCTCCTTGAAAAACATACAGCATTTTATAGAAATAGAAAAAGAAGTGAGTGTGAGATTATTCTTATCAAGGCCTACTTTTAAAACCAACAAACAGGGGAAGGCAAAGTAAAGAAATTATGAGATGCACATATACCAAAAGGAAAACAAGAAAAGTGATATAACTAGTCCAATTTATATACTTCTTCACCCCTGATCCTGTATCCTTTCTGATGTTAAATTAATTGCAATAGCAAAAATGCATATTACATAGTATTTTAATGAGGCTAAAATGTAAGAGTGAAGGTACTTAGAACTTTAACGAACTAATTCTGAGAATACAAAAGCTTTCCAGTGCCTGTGATTTTGGTACAAGCTGCTTAGTATATTTTTCTGGAGAGACAGATGTGAGGGCAGATGTCCCAGTATGGCTAAGGGAAGATTTTCTGTAAGAAGCTAAATTTATGAATCCTTATTGTAACTGTGAAGCCTTCCTAGTACTCTGAAAAGGAACTGGCACCGAACTGAACGATTTTGAATGAAGGTCAAGAAAGTTTATATATTTATGGAATACTAAGTATGCCCATATAGAAATTTTCTTTTTAAAATCGCCAGTCCATTATTTTCCCACATCCCAATACTTTAAAATTCTATTTGCTTCCTTGCTATCAGTCTGTATATTAAATGCATGCTCCTCCTTTTCCAAAAATATATTGCAAAAACAGTACTCTTTCCCGGTATTTGTTTTTCTGCCTTCCAGTTCTCACTCAGTCTCAAGTTAAATAACCACAACTATACCCAAAGAACCTCTCATAAGACCTAGAAGAACAGATCAGCTTATAGCAGGTAGGTAAAAAAAAATAGTTCTTCATGCCAAACAAATTGCAAATTCCCTGGACTTGAGGTCCTTTTTCCTTTTTACATAAGGAAAAGCATACAGCAAATGTATTCTGATAGCAAGCATTATTATGAGTGTGTTGTATACATTACATAACACATGCACTATATAAGGAGATGAATCTAAGGTCTAAGACTGAGTGGGGTGAGATAGGCTGTACCACCTCCTCACAAAAAAATATTCTGTAGCCTGCTCTAAAGTATTGTTTCTCATTAATGAGCTCCCAATCCAAAATGTACTAACTTGCCAAAGACACGTATCCAATGATTCCAGTCACAGATGAGGCAAGTGCTGCTTTTATTCTGATGCAGAAAAACAAACCCCACGTCCTCAGAGCTAAAACAGGATAACCACTTCATAAGAATTTCCTGACGCTACATGCACAGTAGAGAAAAGCAATTGCATGTAAAGATCAAGCACATTATTGATTTCTTTCTTAGTCAGTGCTCTATGCCTTCCCTATTAAAAGCATCAGTGTCTATGTGAATAGTCATTGTATGAGCCTGAACATCTATAGAGCTTCAAAACAGTTCTACAGCACTGACTATCACAGCAGCTCATGATATTTTTATTACCTGAAGAAGGTCTTTTTGAGACAAATCCCATTTCTTAATTCCATTATCTCTTGATCCACTAAAAAGGTTATCTCCCATAATAGCAAGTGCTTCAATGCCATCATAATGAGGAGGTTCAAAATTGTGTGTAGGACTTACGCTTCCAAGAGCCCCTTCAGTCACATCAAACATCTAAAATAAATAAAAAAATATGTTACGTGAAATTTTCTGCCATCTAACCTGCTTGCAAGTCATGCAGCAATTAACTTTAGGGAAAAAAACTTAGTAAGTCTTGTTACAGACCACTGTATCATGATGTACATTTATAGAGAATGTACGTAGAGTTTTTCTCCTCTTCCACCTCTTGCCTAAAGTGGGAATACTCCACTGACTTCAGAGAAGAAATACTACTACTTGAATATCATATACTTCACAGGAAGGATATGTACCTGTGTGGTGGGCCAGAGAAACAAAGTTCATGACTGAGTTTGGGAAACATAACTCTGACTGGGAGAACTGCATGGGTAAGTAGCTTCAGAAAGAGACATTAATACATTTTTCTAGACAAGTTGTTTTGGTAAGGGTTATATACTATTATACACTGATGCTTTTCATGGACTAGACACACCTCTCTCCTTGCCTGTGCTCCAAGAATTGGGTGTTAAAACAGACTCTAAGTAAGGTTGTTTTAACAATTTAAGCCATAATCAATCCCCTCAGGTCTTTGTTGCTAGAGCTGCAGTGTAAGCAGTCCTGATTCATTTTGCATTGTAGGGAGCCATAACTCACCTAGTGAGACTGAGCTGAAAGAACAGATGAGCTGTAACTTTTTAAACCACCAGCTCTGTTTCACAAGCAAATGTCAAACTTCATCCTCTATTATTTACTCTTTATTGGCCTTTTAGAATGAATAAGCTTGACAGTAAAAAAGGGAGAGCTTGGTAGTGCAAAGTAATACTTTGTGAGCTAAAGGTATTTTAAAAGTTAACACATTCAATTAACATGCATCAGTTCCAATTGTAACAAAAAATTCAATGATAAACCAGAAAAATCAAGTACTTAGAGATGACTAATATTACTGACTCAGTAGACAGAGCAGTAGTTTCCTTGGCACGACAGTATCGGTCACCAGACCTGGTAGCCCAACAGACCTACCCGTGCAGAGAACTACAGACTGTTAAGGGGTTAAAATGGACCTTAAAGATCATCTTGTCCCAACCCCTCTTCGGTAGTAGGGACACCTCCCACTATACCAGGCTGCTCAAGGCCTTATCCAGCCTGGCTTTGAATACTGCCAGCGTTGGGGCATCCACAACCTCATTAGGCAACCTGTTTCAGTGTCTCACCACATTTGCAGTGAAAAACTTCATGCTAATATCATAACTTACCTTTCCCCTTTTTCAATCTATACCCATTACTCCTTGTTCTGTCACTACAGTTCCTGATGAAGAGTGCCCCTCTGGCTTTGCTGTAAGCCCCTCTCTAATACTGGAAAGTTATGAGGTCTCCACATAACCTCTTTTCTGGGCTGAACAGAAGCATTGAGAATTCGTAGACAGCTTCACTATGTACATACAGATCTTTTATACTATCCAAAGTGGTTTGACAATTCTGGAGGCCTTCACTTTGGAGAACACAAACTACTCTGAAGCACATAGAAATGGCTGAAATATCCCTGGACATTCTAGTGGTGTATGCCAAGAGGCAGGAGGATTTATGTAGCCTTGCCACAGAAAAGGAACACACAAGAAGGACAGATAAGTTGTCAGGTTTGCTTTTCAAAAACCCTCCCACCTCTTTGCTTGTCACATGAGTTCACAGCATGACAAACTTCCATTACATGATCACACCTTGTTGTTCCCACTGAGTTCCTTTACTCATTACCATGCCAGGATGGCAGCTCATAACTAACCCATATTCTGAACTGTGCAGAGAAGTAATTCTCAGAGTGTCTGCCTCTGTCTCCCCATCGTCTAAGAATCCCCTGGCCTCTAATTAATGGGACACTGCTGATAGGATTTAAATCCACAGACCAACGTGCCAAACTATGCACCAGCCTCTCAGGCAGTTTTTTGCATCTGGAACACTGCACAGACAAGCATCCAAGAATTGTAGAATAATATGAAAAACAAAAAGCCCAGCTGAGTGAGAAAGCTCACACAGGTTCTGGATCCTGCTCCACCCCCAGCTGTGTTCATACACTTTTTCCAGTGTGTGAGAAGAACAGAACAAAGGGCATCCCCTCATAACAAGCTAGGGTTCCTTGCTCCTTCTCTCTTTGGCCTCATGCATCACACATTCTTTGCAGTGTGAGGGTCAGTTTTAAAGATGATCTAAAATTCCCTGAGTCTGGTGATTTGGGTGTAGCCTGGAGAAACAGAAGCTTGTGGGTTCAAACAGCCACTGGCTGAGGGGAAAAACAAAAAAACAAAAAAAACCCAACCAAACAAAAAATACCACAGAAACACAATCCCCTCCTCCCCTCAAACAGATTAGAATCTGTTTTTTATCCTTGAGTACATCAATCACAGTTCCAAGAAGAAGAAAAGTATATTTTGGCCACTTTGGCCGAGAAGCAGCAAACTTGCTGTCTTCCCCACTTCAGAACACAAGTAACACTTTAGAAAGAGCCTGGTGGAAACCCTGGACTATCTTATGTGAGGAGCACACAGGGTGTCGCAGCTGAAACAATTAGGTCTGCACTCCAAAACTGGAACTGACTTAAGACACTTGAAAGAGCTAAATGTTACCTAAAAGTAGGTGTTACAAATCTTTCTCCAAGACTTTGTACACCTGACATGCAATTTAATGGAGATTAAGGAAAAACTTAACTATAGACAACCATGCATCCATCTTCCTTGGTGAAACAAAAAAAGGCACTGAAGCAGTAAGTGTTTATTATGACTGAATATTATTCATGATCCATGACTAGTAAAATAATTTTCATCCTGGCTTTGACATTTTGAATGTGCAAATGTAAGCCACTTCTGCTGAAGCCTGCATCCCATGCTGATGTGCCAAGTTAAAATAGTAAATACTAGTGGTTTACCTTTATATAATGATCCTTTGAACCAGTGACAATAAGATCTTGTCCATTGGAAATCTGATCGACAGTAAGGCACATAACAGGACCCTGGTGACCAGTTAGCTTTCCTGTAGACTGAAATCTTTAAGGATAAGAGAAGAAATGAGGATTTGTTAATTTTTCATATTTCCAGTACAGTCCATAGCACAGTTTCTGACAGAATAGATCTTTTTATTTTCCCAATGTCTTCAGTATTCATCCTCTGGTTTACCTATATTCTATTGTTCATGTCTATGGATAAATATTAAATCTATGTTAAATACAACAAAACCCCTCTATTTATGCAAAATAAGAATTAAAGCACTTTAAAGTAAAGATGAATCAGTCCCCTCATAAGTATTTTCTGTATTTTGCATGCAGTCTTTAGGAGCAGGTTCTGTTTGGAAAAGTATAATTATACTGCAGCTATCATAATCCCTTATTATATTACATTACTTTCATTGGCTTCCAACATCTCATCAACAATTACTAGTCAGGATTCCCATACTCACCTTACACGAGTGTGTTTTGTAGTGCCTTTCAAACAAAACCTTGTGTTTTTCCAGTCATTTTTACTGAAATGATTCACCACAACCTTAACATATGAGAAATCATTCTCTCGGTAACCACCACAGATAGATTAGCTGATCTGTATCTGATACCATATTTTGCCCAGGTATGGACACTTCACTGACTGTTCCATCTGCAGAACTTTGCTGCCTATGCACATGTAACCACCTAAAGAACATTCTCTTTGGCTGGTGTTCAATACCTTTTCAGGTCCCACATCCTCACAGAGTTTCCAGCAGCTGCATAGAGGAATGTGCCAGTTGGATTTAGTGCAATTTGATTGATCTGATTCTCTCCTGCCGGGATAGCAACTGTTCTGTTAGTACTTCCTGAACACACATCAGCAGGCATAGCTTGGCCTGAAGACCTGAGTACAGAGAAGAAGGAAAAAAAAAGAAAAAACCCAAACTATGCAGTTTGTTCACCATACTTTGTATATTCTCTAAAAACAAACCTATTTCACTGTGCAAAAAATGCTGTAAGCCAATTATGAATACTGAACATCTGCTAAAACTCTATATGCAAATTGTTTTGTGTTCCCATATGTTACTGGTGCCCCATACTGACTTAGTCTGAACATGTAAAGAAAGCTTACATTACCAACAGCATACTTATATTACACTGTATTGCAATATTGAATTAAATATAATAAAATGTATCTAAAACTAAGACTCAGTTGAATTGATGCTTGGCATCTGAGGTTCAGCATACTCACGTCAATGTCCGAATGCACTTTGCAGAATCTCTGATGTCCCACACCTTGATATAGGAGGTTGAAACCGTGAAGACCAGGCTAGTGTAGTTGCAATATTTAATAGAAACCACATTATTTGGATGACCCCCTAAAGACATAATCTCTTGTCCAGTTACCAGATTCCAAACTTTACAGGTACGATCTAAATTAAGACAAACAAAAAGGGGGAAATATTAATAATTAAAAATCCCCTGAAAAAACTTACGTTTTTACTAAACTCAGTAAATTAAGAAAAAGGTACACACAATCACTTGCATTCATACATTTTCCTCCATTTCTGTAGACACTGCAGGAAAACAGCTAAATTAAGTAGGTCTTAAAAAATATAGATAGCCATCCATCTATCATCATCATTAAAACTAAGCAAGGTTGATCATTAAATGTGCATTCAAGATCTGCATATTAGCTTCCTAAGCATTTTAAAAGGATAAAAATCTCACAGGAAGTGAAAATACAGACAATTTACAGGCTGTAAAGTATGGATGATGATAGATGAAGAGAAGAATCCAATTTTTAATTCAAAAATTCATTATCAAAAACATAGCTCAGGATGAGTTTTAAGGCCTTAGTATGGCCGAGTTCTGACTGCCACAACAAAACTACAAAGGCGAGAAGGGATCCAAACTCTTCAGTGTACTGGGGGCCTCTGAAAATCCCAGCAAAGAGTGCTTTAGTCACTGTTTTGATTCTGTAGCAGAAGAATTTAAATATTGCAACCTTTTTTGTGTTAAAATCCCAAATGCATAGAAGTTTTTAAGAAATGTAACACTACTGGCAAGAACAGGAAACTCTCCTTGCTACACCATGTTTGTATCACTCCATGTATTCCAGACATACATTTATACCGATGTAAGTACTGGAAGGATGAAGGGAAAGCTTCATGTATAGACTCTAGTTATGACACCTTGAAGGTAAGTATAGCAAGACCTGTCTGCAACTTTAAAATACCAGCTACCAAGATCAAAGATGTGCAATGCACATGAGAGCTTAGTGGCATTTCTGAATTTGTCTGCAAGTATTATCTGGTGTCAGTGAGCCAAGACTTTCTGCTTTAGCAACAATTTCCAGAAGATTTAATCTTATTTAATTAAACAACTGTCTATACTCTTGAGTAAAAGCATATTTGGTAAACTCCCCTCAAAAAATATATACAGGAAAAATTCTCCTATAAGTTTAAGAAGCTTGGATATGACCTCAAAAAAGTAAATATTTGCAACATCTGTAAAAATTCGTTTAAAAAAAAAATTGCCAAACCTTTAGAATGCAAATCTAGATGTAAAATAAAATTTTAAAACATGCCCTTTTTTTCCTCACATAGTCACTAAATTCAAAATCTCAACAGAAATCAACTAAGTATTATTTACAAAATCTAAATCAATGTTCTTTTTTGCAATTGTATATGCTTACACAAATGTTGAAATGTTGGCTTAAAACTTGCAAGATCAAAGGTTTGCCAACCCACTCAAAGTGTGTGATTTGATATTTTTAACAGCCAGGTAGGGGACTAGCCAGAGTAACCATACCTGAATATTTGCAGTGGAATACCTGCATCTGATGGGATTGTCAGCTATGCTAACATGGGGATAAAAGGGATGTCCTGAAATTTCAATGTTTATTCATTAAACGAACTAGTGAAAAGGAGAGTCAACAGGTGTTAACTTCTTCCCAGTCACTCTAGTTCATCTTAGCTTTGATACTTTCAGAAAAAAAGTCTGCCATAGTTTCAGCTGCACAACTAAGAATATAACAAGTCCTTTACCATAAGTGCTTTAGGTGAAAAGGCCCAGAGAAAAAGCACAACAAACAAAAATCACTTTTTGAGCAGTATTAAAATAGGTGCTTGTGAAAAGTAGCCATTGAGCTCTGGTGGCCTCTGGTGGTGTCTTCAAGCCAAACTGAGCAATGACAATGGAAATTCACTACAGACAGGAGGAAAATGTTTTCTTCGAAACAGTACTATCAGTTTGATAAGTTTATAGTGTAACTGCACCATCCAGTAAGCAACTTAAGAGACCACAAAAATTCCAGGCCCTCCCACAACTGCCATACAGTTCTTATAACAACAAAGGACAGGCAACAAGATGCACAGAGGAAGCAGAAGACACTCTCAGATGAAGAAGATAGCTCAAAGAACCAACTATGGCATGAAGGGTATTTAAACTCTGTGCAGTAGAGCCAAGCATGTGCCAATTCCCACCTCCACCCATATCCTGAAGCTACTTTGCATTGCATATCATGTGTGTACATGCTACCATGACTGCTTCCATCATATCACTCAACAAATGTTAATGTTACTGCTTTTTGTGGTTTTCCACTACAAATGAGCAGCCAAATACTACACGCTGGAGTTAGAAACCTGTAGATAATTATTGTAAATCCTTCTTCAGCTTACATTGAGAAATAGACCCTTACAATTTTCCACTGTGTTTACAGCACTAAGCACAAATTGAGAATTTCACAACACCCCAAGTTGTCAAAGCAGCCTCTGTGGGCAGCAAAGGTGCCAGAGCTTGCCCAACCTTTAGATCCAGTGAAGAGAAGATCATCAGTTGCATCAACACAAAGCACAGCCTTGGTATGTCCCTCAGCTGTATAGATACATTGAAGTGGGGATGATCGGATGCATTTTGAAGCAGGAAATGGGTTAATTATCCCCCTAAAGAAAAAAAAGGAACATGAGTTGGGCACAGTAATAGACACAGATAAAATTAGTTTACTTGCATGTAGGGAAAAAAATTAACCTAGTGTTCTTAGATGTGAAGGCAGAACAGCTAAATGCCTTTGATAAACTGTGTAAGGATTTTTACTATTTAACCTCAACACATGTCATCTCTGGACTATCAGTTAAAGGAAACCACATACAAAAACAAATGAAAAGACAACAAGGTGCTAAATGCTGAGTACATGGCCAAGTCTGCATAATGCTGAACAAACCAGGACACTTAAAGCTTCTGTATGCCCAAGATCAACCATAAGACCACTAGTCTAAACACCACAGTCTGAAAAATGGAGCAAATGTAATGTGCACTGCCAATTCCAAACTCCAAACTGCATGCATTTACGTTATCTGCATTCTATGGGCAGACAGAGAACTGCTGTTAAATTCTGTGCCTGAAGAACGTTGTCACTGCACCCCAAACCCATCAACACGCTCATGCTCAAATGGCCAAAAGGGAGATTGACTGGAATGCTGACACCCCACAGGAATCTTCCCAGGCACTTCCACCTAATTCTGTGGTGATGTAAGGAGACTAACTCGCCTGGAAAAAGGTCTCACAATTCATTACCAAACAAAAATTACTAGTAGTCTAAAATCCCATGCATACAACTACACACACACAGACCCTTTTATTTCCGTGAAGTGTAGAAAAGCCTCAAGGTAATGCTCAAAACATGCAACACAGCTGTGACCTGGCCAGCTTGCAGTTAAGACTCAGTCATGCTCTTTTGGGAATCACACACAAAACTGTGAGGAAAAGGAACTGAACCATAGCCCTATCTCATCAAAACAAAAACAAAAAAAGTATCAGATGCTTCAGGAAAATGTAAAAATTTTGTAATATTCTCCAGAAGGTTGCTACAGAAAGGAAAAAGTCCTTTGTGATACAAGCTAACTTTGTGATAACTGATTAATTTATCTCGTACATTAAAATTATGATTTTAAACATTTTTACAGCTCAGGACATCTTCACTCATAATTCATTACTCCTCAGCAATCTTTCTATAGGTTTTACTAGTATTAATAGCACCTTAAATTGTGTAACATTATCTTCCTCATCTGCACCATTTTATGTTTTCAAGAAAACAGAAATAGTTTGCTTTTTAATTAATTTAGGTTTCTATGCTTTTGTTTTCTAGCATCACACTAAACTAACACGATTTTGTCTGTTGTATTCCCTAGTGGATCATGCTGCCTCTGAAATGAGTTATTCCTCCTTCTGTTCTCATCCACTCACTTCTGTGACAAGCCATGTAAAATACATGTCCTGGAGCTATTTATCTACCTATGTGCAATGTTCTAAAATCTACAGACAAAAAAACCACTACAACTGCTACAATGACCAGACAAAACCACCATCACATTATTAGCAGTTCTTTGACTACCCTTCTCTAGATAAACTAATTTTTCACTGACTACCAAAGTCCTAACCCACAGGGACATGAGTTGCAACACTTCTTTCATCTCTTAAGCCACTCTGCATTCTCTCAGAAAGATGTAATAAAAAACTACCCATTTTTGCTTACACTAGGATTTCATTTTTTTTTTGTGATCAAAAAATGAAACGGAACATACAATGGAAAAAGAAAAACAAAAATAAAGAGAGAAGCAGATAAAACATAAAATGTCTGCTCCTATTTTTTTTTAAGAAAACAAAGAGGGAAACAATGTGTCTAAGGAACTGTCTACACCATACTTCAGTTATAATTAAAATACCTGACATGCTCAACAATGATAAAAAAGAACTCTAAAAAGGAGAGGGGGAGACATGCTTGATCAAAATCTCAGATATTTAATATTCTGGCAAAAGCAAGAGAAACAATGCACAGATATCAAGAAAAATCATGCAGCAAAATGAAATTACTTAAGAACTGGAATAACTTTGGTGAGAGATGCCAAGAAAACAGAAAAGAGAAAGAGAGAGTACCTTTGTACCTCCGACAGAGAGGAATCACTTTCATCAGACCTACAATCAACAGTGGTGGAATTGTGAGGAAAAAGAATATAGGTATCAGCAAAGGAATGCCTCCATATAAGAAGAATAAACAACAGCATGGCCAACTCAAAAAAGCAATGCAAATTCACATTCATTATACAGCATTGCTCAAGGTATATCTCAAACCCATGATGTTATGGGGGGTAGGGGGGAAAGAAAAGTTATCTTAAAATATCACTCTCAGCAGTAAGTTACAGTAGACTGTTTCAGCTCCAGAAGATGAATAACAGCAGCTGAGCCACTTCTTATTTCCCCAACAGTTTCTTAGAGAAGTAAAGGCAAAAAATTAAAAGAGAGATGCACAAGGTAACCTCCATATGATAGTGCTTGTTGAGAATATAAAAAGAAAAAAATACTCTGGACATCAATGCCTGCTAAATGTAGAAGAGACATGCAAAATATTAGCCATAGAGACAGAAACGTTAAATATGATAAAAAACATACAAGACAGTATTTCCCCAAGACATGATGATTTTCAGTACGTCTTAAGATGTCCTTCATTTTCAACTCCAACAGAATCAGCAGTTTCTATCTGACTTCCAAGTCAGTTCAGAGAAAATGAAAGGGGTTTGGTGGGAGTTAGTAAAAAGAAAGGTAAGCTAAGATAAAGAAGTTACAAGCACAGTTACTGAAAGTCTTGCAAGCCACTGCTTGGCATGTGGTGGCTGTAGACCTCTGAAAAAAACAATTCTATTAAAAAAATAGTGGAAACAGACAACAGCAATTTCTTATCTTACCTAGTTAGAAAAAAAAGCTTTATTTTAAACCTGAGTTGCAGTTTATAAGCACTGCACGGTATTAGATCAGTACTGAAACATGTAATAGAGATTCTAGACAAGTAAAGTCTGCTGCCATTTAGAGTAAGGCTCCTAAATAGATGGCTAATGTGAGAAAAATCTGTTCTACTTCTTCTAAACAAGATATTCATATCATCTACTCCTGCAGATCACCTCCTAAAGTCAGTGTGTTCAATAATTTGGATAATCTCTAAAGAACTGTGTTCTAGCCATTTCAATGTCCCATCTTCTGAGGTGCTGTTGTGAGAGCACTCTAGGAACACTGGAGCAACTGAATAACTGGCAAAAGCACTATTTCCTAAATTATCACCTAAAATCTATTTTTGAGTGTAAACACACACACAAATACACAAAAATCTAAGAATTCTACCATTCTTTTCTATTTTGGGTTTAAAAACTACAAATACCAGACATAGCCTAGAAAACAGGAAACAAGGTTCAGCAGGAAATTTCTTTTCTCAAATTTTTATAGTGGTTCCACGGTAGTTTAAAATATTTCCTTTGAAAACTACACAAGAACATGAGAAATATCTCCTCCTGTCTTGCAGAAGGGTAAAATTTCTACCAGACACTACACTGAAAACTTGAGCACACTTTACATTTCCCTGGTTGGGGGCTGAGGCTTCCCTTTGTGACTTACTTATCCTGCTGAACTGATGTGTTTCCCTGAGAAACAGTAAGACGACTAAAAACATTCATTTCATTACGGGGCCGGCTTGGTGGGGAAGTAGGAGGTGACAGACTAGCCTCTGGGGCTCCAGAATCTGAGCTACAAAAAAAAAAAAGAACATCTTCTTTAACAGGTTATGAATGGTTAGAAAAGTTAAATGCAACATGCCTCAAACGTTAGATGCTCTTTTCTTAAGCAAATAATTAAGATTGTAATACTAGCTAGAGATATTTCTGTAGAAGGCAAAATGTTTAAGGCTGCAGAGTGCAAGATGGCACAACATTCAAAGATTAAGCGGCAAAAGTGAAAGCTGTAGGCAGAAAACATATGTAAAACGAAGAAATTCTTGTAAAATTGAAGGCTCTTAGAGATATTGCTGACTTGATTAAAAAAAAAAAGTAATTTGAAAATGCTCCAAAGGACATTTTATCAGAGCTCTGTTCCTGGGTTATTTTGTACAGAAAAACAACCTGGAAAAAACCCCAACCAACCACATATAAGCTGAGCAATGAACATCAGCACTGACAACAAAACTAACAATACTAAAAGAAAAGAAATAGAAAAAAATACAGACTTATATTTCAAGAAGATTCAAAGTTCAAATTACATCAGCAGAAATAAATTTAAAAGAATCTTACAGTTTTTGTTCTTTTGTCTTTGTCTTTTCCACTGTTTTCTCATAGGCTTTTCTCTTTGTTAAAGGTGAAGGCTCAGGTATCTTCTTCTCTGGAAGAGATGGTTGTCTCGAGCTAGAACAAGAACAATCATTATCTCACTCTAAGGCCCTTCACAGAACTTGCTTTTTTTACAATACCTGTCATTCTCTCAGTATGATTTCAAATTTCAGAATCTATTATTGTATGTCTTGAATTTAAGGATAATAAACTTGTTCTCACATTTGAATATAAAAATATAACGAGTTATTAATGTTCAAAGTTGATCAGCATGTAAAGTCAGATACTGAATAGTTAAAGGAGATTTACTAATTCAATCATAAAAGAAACTCACTCAAAGAAATATAGGGGAGTAGACATCCCAAATTAAGATCATAGAAATTCTTAAATTTGAGATTCGACATTTGCATATACAATAGACCATTTACAGATATGAAGAACAGAGAAATCACTATGATTCTTATACACAAATGAAACTCTGCAGTAACATATTCATGTTAATTAGGAAGTGAGCAAAGGTACTTCCCATTGACAACCTGACTATTAAAAAGTCTCCCACTCTCTGTCCCCCACTTCCCTTCTCCTTTGCTTTCCATTCCTCATTTGTCTCTCCAGTTCTTGCTCTGCAACAATTCCAATTCACAGTCACTGTGGTCTTTCTCCCAACTCTTTATTCCCCATTAAAATTAGCAAAAATATCAAGAGGACAGCATTAAAGCTGACACGCAAATGTTATAATTTCACCACAGTCAAACAGAAGAAAAAATAAAGGAATCTGAGTGGTCTCCATTTTTCTGAACTTCCATTTCTCACTAGTTGAGCTATCACAAAAGCAGTATTTGTTTTGTTTTTTCATATTTCTTTGTATTTAGAAGGATTTTTTCTATGAATATTAAATACTCATGAAAAGCAAGAAAGCAGATTCTAAAAGTGGTTTTGCTCCACACAGCTCCATTAAGCAAATAAACCTGCCTGACATGGTTACTGCCATCAATCTCAGAACTCTACAGGTTCTGAATATGCATAGCTCCAACTTCTCTACATGTTTCTCTTGAGAGGAAGTCTGTGCTATATGAAATCTACCTGGAGACTGGCATGCAGAATAACATGATTTAACATGGACAGCACAACCACAAACAGCTACTTGACTCAAGCAGATGGGACAGTCTCAAGTGATCACAAACCCTAACTAGAATATGCAGGACCTGTAGGACCTAGTGCCAAGAACTGCATGTCAACCCTGGAGCTCCCTGGGGTCTTTCAAGAGACAGGAAAAGGAGAACAAGCAATAACCTGCCTGGTTTTGCACAGAAGCCTAGCAGTTAAGTTATTAAAAAAGGGGAGAAAGTGGGTTCAATTCCCTCAAGGCCAGAGCACTCATTACTATGCCAGGCTCCTTTACCTCTGGGCATATTGTGCAAAGGACACCAAAAAAGGTGGAACAGGACACACTCCCTTCCCTCTCTTTATGCTGGACCAGTATGCATTTAGGAATGCAAAAATCCTGAAGTCACAAGGCAAATTCTATGAATCAGGCCGACAGGTCTTCCAGCAAGGATGACAAACAGGCTATAGTGTCTGCTGCCAGGGTTGCTTACATGTCTACTGAGCAGCTGTTCGATTAAATAAACCAAACCAGAACTGGAACCCAAGCTCCTCTGGCTCACACTGGCATCCTGCATACTCAGAGACAGAGGCAAATTTTGCTTGCTCACTCTCTACCTGCCCTTGAGTCTTCCATCTTTGACTTCACAGTGGACATCCTCAGAAGAGGGTGCAAATACCATCAGCATTTTCTGAATTCTTTTGGAAAGCCTTGGAATGCAGGTATTGGAAAAATACAGCTATCTTGCTAGAATGAACTTCCTAAGCACAGGTGCAAAAACCAGAGGTACATGATGTCAATGACTTAACAGAAAAGGAGCAGAACACATACTACTTCCAGCTTTCCAGAGCCCTTTTACATTTGCCAGAATATCAGACATCTGAACAGAGCTGACACAAGTCTTACAGAAGACGACTATGCTCTGAAAAAGCTGCTGTAGATGAGTTGAGCATATCAAAAGACAACAGCACTAACCAACTTTGTAAACAGTAAATTTGTAAATTAACTTTTGGCCATATGCATTTAGATGCCTCCCTAAGTAACAGAGTCCCACAATGGTCAGGATTAGAAGGGATTTAAAGATCATCTAGTTATAACCCCCTTCCCTTAGGCAGGAACACATTCCAGTAGACCAGGCTCCTGTAAGCCCCATCCAACCTGGCCTTGAACACTTCCAGGAATGGAGCATCCACAGCTCCTCCAGGTAACTTGTTCCAGTGCTTGACTCTCGCAGTAAGGAATTTCTTCCAATATCTCATGTACACCTACAACCTTTCACTTGGATGCCATTACCCCTTATCCTATCAACACACGCCCTTTTAAAAAGTCCCTCTCCAAGGAGAATCTCCACAGACTTAAGAAAACTGAGGGGGCTCTAGAGTGGAGCAGTTTGTACATAGGCAGACACCTAAATTTGCACATAAACATATAAATAATTTCTGTCACTTTGAGAATCCATATTTTGGATTGCTGTTACAGCCTCTACCTCCCCAAATGTCACTTAAGTGGCGCAAGGGAGAAAACATTTATTGCAGGCAAGATCACAATCTGCTTCTGAATAATGTATTTTATTATGAGAGATATGCTGGCACCACAGGCCCATAAGGGAAGGCCAGATGGCTCATAAAGACAAGCTTTCTTCAACTATGACCAGACAAACCAGCAAGAGTTCTAACTTTGAAAGAACATATATGTTTGCAGTGAGAAAGTTACTGCAGATGGATTGTGGGAATTTTTGATCACTTATCTACTAAAACATGATCAATAACAATTCAATATATGAGGCCTACTGCTGACTGAATTGATTTTTTGACAGTATGTAACTCTAAAATTCTTGCAGAACAGCGTTTTGGGAAAAACCTGTTGTGCCTTTTTGCTGGGTCACTTTCATAAATGAATTCTAGAAGATGGAGCGAGGCAAAAGTTGGTATTACCTGAGTCTTGGATGTCAGGCCATAACACTTGATGTTTTAGATCTTGAAGCTTCAAAAGTCTCTACTCATCTCACGCTAACTGCTGAAACAAGTGGGTTTTCTCCACCTATGCTCACCCTCAAGAGCATTCTTTCCAAGCAGATTCTATTTGCACTGAAGCCATCAGCATGGGTTAATAATTGCTGTCAGCAGTGTTTTACTGTTCACAATTGCCACCTCAAGCACATGCCAGAAATACATAGTAAAAAATACAAATTGCATATGTACATTAGGTAGAGACTGCTGTAAAAATATTATGCAAATAGGACAGATGAATATTGAAAGATGCTTAACTCCACAGCCTGTAGCATGAAGACAGCTATGGGACACTAATTTCAACATCACTGAACATGGGAAATGCATTCAATTTACACGTGCTTGTTCAACATAGGAGCTAGTACCTAAAAAGCAAAGAAAAGGGTCTCTAGCAGTGAATGGCTAATGACCAGCAGTGATATTGATAGATACAAAAAGAACAGCAAGAGTAAATGAAAAGAAAAAAAAAAAAAAGAGTGTGAGAGACATCTGCTGGTCCCAAAGTAAAAAGACAAAAATACTTTAGTTCTGTTTAGAATCCAGAGATACTTTCAATTAGTAAAACTGTTCTGCAGGTAAGTGCAACCTGCAAACAGAAAGGATTTTTGAGGATTCATATCTAAGATTTTCCTTTCAACTTTTTACTTGCATGCTCTATTGTTGCAGAGACTTCTTCATTTTAAGCATGGTCCATACAAGATAGCTTGCAGAAAGATTTTTCCTAATAATTAGGACCATATGCAAATACCATGTTATATAAAGTTTTTGGGTTGTGTTTTGTTGTTTTTTTTTTTAATCTCTGCTGTTCTAAGCAGACTCTCACTATCTCCCTATAATGTGCATTTCCCATAGTACTAATACAGCAAATTCAAGGTATTAGAGGGGTTTTCCCCTCTACACAGAACATGGTTACAATAACTTTAACAAAGCAACCTAACAGAACTTACATCTTCAGTAAGAACCACAGTACTTACAACACTGCATTTATACTTTCTAGAGTGGTGATGGTAGAAAGGAAGGAGCTTTGTCAGTATTATTTAGTAAGCTTCAAGTATATCAACCTCATTTGTAAAGTTAAAATAATAGATTACAAGAAATTGGCAACATGCATTTTTAAAAGCAAAGGATAATTAGTACAGCATGGCCAAACTTACATGCTGCCTATCTTAGAAGGTAAGCCAGATGGTGGGGGCATAAACTCTCTGTCCCTAGCAGAAGTATCATGTGTGTCAGCAGCCACCCCACTTTCTTGGGTTTCTGCAATTGATGTGATAGAGCCAGAGGCAGAGTCTGCAGCACTGCTGTCAGAGCCCAGGTCACTGCTGGCTGCATACAGCAATTCCATCTGGGTAGTGGTCCTCCGGCGGGCCTGGAGACAGATAAAAACCAAACTGCCATTTAAACATGCAAGGTGTCAAGAGTCCTACACCCAAGCTTATCATTAGCTGGCAATTAGCATCCCCCTCAAACACCTGGCAACTGCCTTTGGAAACTAAATCAAGAAGCTCACCTCTGCTTTTGGGCAATGATTTCAGAGGAGACAATTCAAATTCAATGGCATGAAATACTGATTTGACAAGTGGTTTCCAAGGATATTCTTTCAATCAGCTGCCTGTCAATACTACATGAGTACAATATTACTCACCTACAGTTTATCCAAATAAAATATTATAAAGCAGAGAGGAATAAAGCAAAGTGTAAATTTCAATAGCTACAATTATACTGGTGTGACTTCTAACATCAATGCTTCTTCCTATATATAAACTCTGCTTCTTACTCAGTTTAAGTCACCTCAAAAGTCCACATTAATTAAGATTCATTCAGCATTTCAATGACTTGAAAACAACAGAAAAACTCACAAAGGACCTAAGCATTGTGCAACACAGTAATTTTTAAAAAATGGATCATGCATGTTAGATATGATTTTATTAAGATCCATTCCTCAGGAAAAGAAAACCAATAGGGAAGACAAAGATCCAGTCTGAAAAGAGCCATTACAAAAATGACATGTTTATTTTATGGCATTTTCAGACCAAACTCACTTAAATTGCCCGAATAGCTGCACACCAATGAATGTTACCAAACAATGCAACAGCCAAGAGTGATGTTTTATTGCAAAGCCAATTGCAGTTGGAAAAGTGGAGGTTAAGCTTCTATTTACTTTGCAAACTTGGTTTATGCTCCTGTGAGCACAGAAGCAAAATTGCCATCAGTGCACATTTCCAGTTCCCACTGCCATTAATATTAAACTGTAGTCAGCCTAGATATATTCCTCCAATGTCAACTGCAATTAAGACCCTGGAGGTCAAACTTCTATTTGTTTCATAAACTTCCTGAAGATTTCTGAGACAAATTGCAAACAATAAGCATGTTCACAGTTCCCACTGGTAATAGCATTGGCCTGTAGCCTTACTAATACTAATCTGCCAAACTACACCAGTTTGGAGTGCAAGTAACTGGAAGAACACATCCCTTCCTGGAATCCTAATAACTTAACCCCAGAATAGAAGTTATTTTTATCATTGCTTCTTAGAGAGGAGTGTCAAACAAAACCATATTACACAGAAATCGCATGAAAAGTACATCAACTTTTGCATGTCTTCATTCACTAAAGTCTCTTGGGCAAAAGCAAGAGCATTCTCCAGAAAGTATCATTAAATTATGAATTATTATAGAATCACAGAATCACTAAAAAGACACATAGAAGAATTATCCTCATCATCATCCTACCTTGCTTTTGGGTTTGACTTCACCACAAAGCTTCAAGAGATCTGAAGATAATGAACTAAATGAAAAATTGCATCACAGTTAGAAAGTCATTTTTTGCAGATGTGTATTTGTATTTTATTCTTCTTTCTACTGAAATCGTGGGCAAAGTATAATGAAAAAATGAGAGATCTTTTTTAAAGGATACATAATTTTGCATTACAAAAGGAGAAGATGACAGTATTTTTTCTAGAATCAGTAGTAGCAAAGACTTGCTCACCTTCCTTCTGTTCCAGGACTATGCAATGGGGCATCTTCATCAGTACTATCTTCCAAATTTTCTAGAAAATTTCCAAAATAATAACATTAGTCTGTCCCTCCACAACAGGATGTGAAGGCTTTAAGTGCTATACAAAAGAACGTAGACAATGTTGACTGTAGATGAACAGAGTACAAAAGATAGGGATTTTCACAATATCTTGATTATTTTCTATCCAGCCCCCACTGGCACCTAAACTAATTTTTTTCGTACAATCTAAATACGTCATACATCTAGGCATACTGTGCTAAACGTGGTCCTCTATCTACTGTAGCAGAGCAACAGAGATGATAGAAAAACAGAAATTCTAGAAGGAAATCTGTAAGAAAGCAGATAAAGCAAAGGAAATTATCTGCAAGACATGGAAGATATGGGATGTAAATCAATGGACAGTAAGAATGTATCTATCTTTCTCCTCTTTTTTTCATCTTCTTGCTCCAAGACAGAATCAGCCTGACTATAATGAAAAAGAAAATCATATTTTTAACTAGTTAGTAAGCTGAGGCTCAGCCTCCTCTGATATAGAATGCCACCATTGGAGCTGACAAGAAGCAAGCACTTTACTAGTATATAAGGATTCGTTTCAAAAGAGGATGATGCTATAACTTAATACGATAGAACAGCTTCCTAAAATGAGATTAATTTCTAAAGGAAGGTGTTCAGTAGAAATGTTCCTGAAGCAAAAATGGGTACACAAACCTGTCCACAGAAGACAAAACCAGCATGCATGCCACACACTAACACTGTCAAACATCCAATTAATATGTCTGCATGCAAATGGTGCAAAACACTAAGCTGAGACAATGAGTCAAAGGTACATGTACAATCAGTTCCAAACTGCTGGGAAAGCAAATCTCCTAACTTGCATGTTATTCTAATAATACATTTTAGGCATAGATCAAGGACATAAGTAACACATTTTTGCAAGTAAACTCCCTTATTTTGAACATCCTCATAAAATATTAAGGATTAAATAACCTCGTAATGACATTTCATTACACATTCTCTTTACTAGTGGAGACACTGAATTTCTTAATTTCTGTCAAAAAGCAGATACCATTTGCACTGCGTACAACCAATATAGTTGTCATCCATATGAAAACAGGTTTGTCCACATATATGTTTTAAGTGCAAGTTCATCCTTTGGAGAAAGGGAGTAAAGATATGCAGCTTTCAGTTGAATTTTGAGAAGGAATGTAAAAAAGAGAAGGAAAATACTGCCTTTGTGTATGCTGCATCTAAATAGGTTTCTTGAAAAAGTTAAAACCATCAACCTAGAACCAACACCAACAATGCACTTCAGAGGTACTCAACTGCTGTATTAATCTTAACAATGTAATCTGAATTACCAGAAATACAACAATATTATAAAGAAAGCAGGGTCACAGGAATAACACTCTGAGTTGTTAGGATTTTTTTGTTCCATCCTGGATTTGAGGCTAGATTAAAACCTTTCAATACTTATTATTATTATTATTAGTGTTGTTATTATTGCTATTATTATTATATGCCTTCTGCAAAAGTGGGGATTTAGAGTACTGCTCTTTTCAGTAAGACAAAAGCATCATCCCTAAAATAAATGCATTTTTAAAAAACACAGGATTCCTGTCAGAATTATGTTAACTTCATCCCCTTCTCATAAAGAACTTGTGATCTCTTTTTACAGGTAACTAAGTCCAAAGTGTGAAATGACCACAAAAGATGGGATTTTATTTATAGGTTCACTCTCATGTGACCTGATGAGTTTCTTCAGTTTGCCTGCAATTCAACATAGGAAGACTGCCCAAAGCCCCGAGATAGAAACCAGTGCACAGAATCAACAAAAAGGTAGAAAGAGCAAGATTCTGCAAGACTGAGAGGAGATGAAAGGAGAAAAAAAGTTAGTAAAGACAGTAATGTTTGCAGGGATGGCTGCTAGTAAACCAATGATTGCAGAACAGGGGGAGAATTTTCTGATTATTCGTCTTCATCCTCATGCAGTGGTACCAGAACAATGCCATATGCCAGCACAGTTCACCCAGAGGAAATTACATTTGACCAGCCCTCTCAAAATTTGCACATAGTTGTGAGTCACATCCATGAATGTCCATACGTCACAGGTGGGAAGGAAAAGCAGCTCCCACAACTTCTCAAAGAGAAGTTACTTCAGCAACATTCAAAACTCAATTTCGTGGTCATTTTAACTCTTCACAAGAGCAGATGGACAGTGAATGGCACCTGGTTCAGCCACCAAGGTGGATGTGCACTGAAAATCCATTCAAGTCAAAACCTAAGCCTGTGATGTACTTTTGTGCAGACAAAAACTTCTTGCCTACACTTGAATGCAAGTGCACAGCTACACCAGGGAATGTTGAAGCTTTTCTGAGCCAAGTGTATTCAAATGGCTAAGAACTTAAGAAGGTCTTGGATCTGAAAGCAGGCATCAAGAGTGAGAATCACAAACACCCTGGAAGTGCAATCTCTGCTTGGGATAGGGCTCACTATGCTCTACACAGTGATGTCTGAGATGTCAGGTCCTGGTGAGACTGAACTCAGGATCTGCTATCACCCACACTTCTACCTACAGGAACTGTGTCAGACCCTGCACCAACAGTCCCTGTGAACCAGCAGGCAATCCCAGCATCTAAGCCTCACTACAGCAGTGGCTGAACTACCTGCAGCTCAGAAGGTTTTGTCACTAGTGACCCACAAAACACAGACTACCAATAGTTGGTATTTCAACTTAGACCTAGGTTAGTGCAGCATATTCAACTGCATTTCCTTCCTATAAAGTGTTAGCAGAGTCCTGAGTCGTTTAGATACTCTAAAAACCTCAGGTCATACTTGCAAAGTGTTAAAAAGCTTCTTTAATGAGATAACACTGAAAAATTTGATGACAGAGCTACTGTTTCAATACAGTTAGCAAGTGGCTTTTCATTGCTTCAAATGTTGTTAATAAGTAAAAGCCTGTCCAGAGCTAAAGAAAATGCAATGCTGTCAGCAGAAACAATGCTCCAACAGGGGTGAACATGCACACACATTAAAAGCCTGTTCTAGAGACGCTATGATACTACAAACCAGTGAGGTTCCTGAATAAATAACTGGCTGCATGCAGCAAGATCCCAACACAGGAAGCTGGCAAAGTTCTCACCATCTCTAGTTTATGACTTACACACTTCCATGTAGTTTTATGCTTTTGAAATGCTGTGCAAACTAGCACAGGAAAGCCTAATGTGATTTAAAATAGCATGAGACAACACAAAATGAATTATCACTGGTAACAGGAATATTTTTCTCAAGTTCCAAATACAGCCAATTTTTTGGAGGGAAGAAAATAAGCGTAATTCATTTGGGAATAACTTTAAAGCAACAGCAACAAGAGACTTCTCTCAAAATCAGTGAAGTCAGTAACTTAAACCCAATTGAAAAAGTGAGATATAATCCTGCATTCTGGACAATGTTTACATTAAAAAATGAGCTATTTGCAAAAGGTTAAAAATGACCTGCAAGTTAAGAATCGCCTTTTTTTAAAAAACCTAAAAGATGAGCAGGATTTGTCACAACAGTAGTATATCACAAAATAGTTTTATGCAGTCTGAACATACTTCGGGGTTCACAAGCACCAAGTTATAAATTTGAAATACAGCTCTGCTTACTGTCTTCACTTTTAACTACCACAAGGGCTACTACCACAACAGCTAGGGGTGGTTTCAGAAAGGAAGAAATGCTCTTTAAAGCTCCTGATAACGAGTAAATTTACAGAACAGTTCATGCAAACTTGACACACTCACAAATTCTAAGATGCATCAGTTAGTGAACATGAATGAATTAGTAACTCATGCAGCTGTACAGTACACAGAAGCTAAACATACTTACCCAGTGGTATGCTATCTAGGTCTGTGTAAATACAGCAACAAGGAAAAAAAAGCAACATTCCAATCAAAACATATCCATTTATAAAAAGAAATAAAACAAAAGTACCCAAATGTATTCTAAATTTTTCTTAGTATCATCATCTCATGAGTAGAATAGATGCCGTAACGACATAAAATCCAAAATCCCTAGTGTATGATGACTGAATGGGATTAAGTTTTTTGAATTTCACATTCAGAAGTTAAAACAATTCCAAATTGTAAAAATAGCAAGCAGATTATTTGAATTTTAAAAAAATCTCCATAATAAAAAAACCTTTGTTTCCTATATTTCGCTGCTGAGGGTCTACTTAAAAATGCCATACATGCATGTCAATTGTGAAGTATAAGATGTTACAATACAGCATCTATTCAGGAAAGAAATAGTCTAGAATGCCCAGTACAGCATGCACAAAAGGCAAACATGACATGCAGCTGACTATTCAGAAAACAAGATGAAAAAACTACCTTGCAAAGCATGACCCAGAAAAGCATCAAGTTCAGGATTTAATTCAGCTTTTTCTTTCAGCATATGAAACAGAAGTTGGTTTTGAGTAGCACTAGTAATTTCTGTCTGCTTAAGGCGTCCCTCAAGAACTTTGATCTGAGCTTCTTTCTGAGCTGCTTGGAGACCCTAGGAGAAAAAACAAAAAGACAAATGTTTTACCACAACCCTTGTTTTACAAAACGAAAATTCTCAAAATTTTTTCAAAAACTACAAACACAAGCAATGTGTACACTGCAGCTGCCTTCTCACATCCTGAAGATCAGGTGTCAGCAAAGGGTCATTTTCGTTCCTTCACCTTTTAAAAGAGACTCATTAAGCATTTCTTTAACTTGCATTCCTCAGACTGCCTTGCAAACATGCACCTAGTGGCTAAGTGGGACATGACTCCAAAGCAAATTCAGTCTCTTTACATTTTTTAAGAGTAGCAAGCATCTGAAAGATCAACACCTCCACTTTTCACAAATAACTACTTTTGAAAAAAATATTACCTATGATACTCTATGACAAAGAACAGGGGAGAGGTGGAAGTGGGACTGGGTGGGACCCAGAACTGTAATCTTTCCTACATAATCAGTGAACTTTCAGCTTCTAATGAAAAATCTTATGGGCTAACTTATAACAGAACTCATTCTAAGGGAACTTCCCTAGATCAATAGATTGGTGTGAATATTTTAGTTGTAGAAAATACAGTCAAAGAAATTTACAGGAAACAGTTTCCAAATAGATTTCCAAATTCCAAAAGAAACAATATGGAAAAATGACTTGTAGGGCAACAGCAGACTTTGAGTGCTAGTGCTTGAGTAACAAGTGGAGCCCTATGAATTTACACACTACATTCTGATTGAACCTAAAGCTACATATCAATAGACACATTTTTCAGGTGAAAACAAACAATAGAATAGACAGTAGGCATGACCAGTTTTGCAAAAAAAAAAAAAAAAAAAAATCCCTTCAGCTTTTCTATGTGATAATTACTTAACCAAAAGATGATATAATCCTTCACATAATGGAGTTTTTTATCATCATAAAGAGAAATTGTTAACAGAATGAGTCAGAGGCACTTTTCTCACATTAACTCTGTTGCAAGATCCATTCAAACACATGGAAGAGCTGAAAAAGTATTAAAAGATTGACATTTCCAGAAGCCAATCTGATTGTGGGAACTTTCTTTACCCTTTTCTTTTTTTGCTCCACAAACGTTTTGGATTACCTGCATAGTGATGAATCACGAATGCAAAAGAAACCCCAGAGAATGGGTGGGGAGGGGCTAACCCAAAGACAGTTTCAGTATCATTGAAATCTTTCATTTGACTTTATGAGACTGACTACCGTCCTCCAGACAGAAAGAAAAGCAGCAGTAAGAGCACATGATACATGTGTGCACAGGATTACAAGCTGCCAAATACTTAATTTGAAAATATGAAAGAAAACATATGTCCCCAAAACTTTCAGAAGAATCCCTGTGGCTCTACTCAGACTGAAGTATGTCACACATCAACATATAACTTAAAATAAATATTTTGAGGTTCATATTTGTGCAAAGGTGGCTAAGCCAGTCTTTTAAAAAAATATCTTGAGCTCTCTTTAGGAATTTGAAAAACATAGAGATTTATTTGATTACAAAAAGCTAGTGCTCTTGTAAGAACAACATGAGTGAATACAGTGAAGAAGGCTCTACTAGAGGTTGAGAAACAGTTGAAGAGGACGACAGATCCCAAGGGCCTTCACACTGAGAATGAGCATGACTCAGTAACATTGGCCAGCTTTGCTCTATTTAACACACATTAGTCATGTCTTTATGTCAGCACGACATATGTGCTCCTGGCACATGCCATAGTCCTGGCACACACGTACTTCACTTAACACATTACCTTATTGATACCCATCATAAGGAAGTGATCAAGCAAATATCGAGCTTCTGTCAAAGTACAAGCATTAATCACTGCTGTCACATCCAAGGTCTCTCCTTCTTCCTATGTGTGCAAGAATAAGCCCAGTCAGATTGTGAAAAAATCCCAAAAATGGTATCAATTTATTGCCAGCATACTAGAAAGCAACAGCTTAGACATTTAAATGCTTTGTAATCTTAACCTGCATTACACTATAGACACTAAAACTTAGGTATCAATTGTATAAGTCTTCATCTCAAACTTCACATAAAAGCTCTCAGCAATTTTCACTTCCTGGCTCAATAATTACACAGACAAACAAAACTAATTTCTAAATGAGAACATCTTCAAGGCTAACATAGTTGTGTTTTCTTGTCCCCATTTTACCCCCACTTTTTGCAATAATATTTGACCTACCTTTGCTTCTTCCATTTGCATAATGTTTGCTTGGCAGTCAGAAATGCTGTCATTAATGTAGTCTATATTTGCAGTTACTGATTCCATCTCCTCATTTATATTTTGGACATTTCTATCTGCTTCACTGCCACCCCCACTTTTGATGAGCTTCTCCCTTTTCTTTGAAAGCTTATCTCTTCTTTTGGTGAGTTCTTCACGTTGCTATTTTCCAGAAAGACATAATATCACAGGAAAAGGAATTAGTTAGCCCTTAGAACATTGAAGTGCCTTTTTGTTTTCCTTCATTTGCTACAGTTTAACTAATATATCATGATTTCCATGGGAAGAAGTTACACAGGTCAATACAGTAATTTATTTACACATGATGCCATTTATGTGCTTCTTAGTTCTTACTAAGCACAGCAACCCCATGGTTCAAATGCTTATTTGAGTCAAGTGTCTTCACTGACTGCAGTAGATTCCAGCCATTTTGCCAATGCTGCTGTAACAGCAATTAATTTGCAGCAAACATACTTGCAGAGCTCTATTTAATACAATGATACAGCCAGCAGTGCACAGCAGATCACCCACCGTAAGCAACCTGTTCATGTCTGCTTCCATATTGGAAATAGTCATCCTCTGCATAATAATATCAGTCACTCTGCGTTCCAGTAACTGCCACTTCATCCTGGCTGCCTTTGAGGAGTAAACTCTGCTTGTCACTGCTTTCCGCTGGTACTTCTTCCTGTGATACATTCAAGAGAAATATACAGCTAAGTCTAAAGTAGCCCAGTTACAAATTTCAACGTGGAAATGATCAGGCTGGAATACTTTTCACAAACAACTTAAAAATTTCATGCAGAAGTTCTTGTAGGTTTTCACTGCACCAGACAGCTGCCTTTACCCAGCCCCGAACTCTACTGCCCTCTAACATGTTGCACTTGAAAAACAGGTATCAAACACTGCAGCATCTTTCATGATACACTATTGAGTTTAAATGTCACACAGGTGTTGTTCCCTATTTAACAAGGAGATCTGCTTCAAACCACAGTGAAAAAACACAGTGAAAAACCTGATACACTGAACTGCACTTTCCAACAATCTTTTCTGTGAACTTAACACTGCTGGCATTGCACCACCAAGGTAATTTCTGTTGAAGAGCAGATTTTAAAACCCTCAAGATTTCAAAATCCAGTTTATGTGAGTTGTCCTTGAATGCCATTTTATATTATTGTCTTAAACCCAGAAAACTGAAATTGCATTTGATAATGGTAAAATGCCCATTTTATGAGCATTACATAACACTTTGACAAATAACAGCTCCTACAACATGAATCATCACAACAGTATCTGCTAGAAAATCCACACAAATTTCAGTTCTTGTAAGAGTGTCGTAAAAAGTTTTAGCCCTTACCCTGTTCCATTTGTTGCAGTTACAGATAATGCTTGAACCCTTGCAACAGGAATTCTCATCTTCTGCTGGGCTGCTGTTCTGGAGCCATCATGCTCGCCTGACAAACTAGAACTTGCTTCCTGCATGGAATGCTCAGGCAGGCTCAGCTTTCGACTCACTTTTCCTGCCACTTTATCAGACAGAGGCCTTACTTGCCGACGAAGGGCTGTGACCTGAAACAGTGCAAAGACACGATTAACTCTCCCAAAACTGAGTTTTGTTTATAGCAATACAACATCATTCTGTTTTCAAAAATGCATTGCTGTTTTACCACAGTACCTCTTCAGTTTTGCGACGTAAGATAACTTCTTGGTTTCTTTTCTGAGCTTCCAGAAGCTTGAGCTGATGCTGTGAAAAAAAGAGAAACAGCACACGAGATTTTTTCCATTATTTCTCACAAGGATTGCATTGTATAAACAAAAAAGAGACCTCTACACATTAATATAAATCTGCAAAATTGTTGTGACATGAAGACTCAAGTCATGATTGTTTCTTGATCTTCCTAGTGCAGAACAAAAATAAGTGTTTCACTGTAACAATTCTATCAAAAATAGTAATTCTATGCAAGCAAGGTGGTAGCAAGAACTTTGTGAAGATTCACTAATCACCAGCTCACTAAAAATATCGATATATGTACTCAATAAGCACAACAGGAAATAGAAATCTTGTCACCTGAAGCTAGAACTCTGTTTGCATGGAAGCCAGACAAAATTTTGTGCATTTTCACTGGGAAGATATACAGGTAACATGCTTGCCTCAGTGAATGCATATACACAGTGTGTGCCTGCAAACAGAGGCACATCATAATGACTGGTGCTTATTCCAAATAAAAGTTCTTTATCTGTCAAATCACCTCTCGTTTGCGTTGCTCCTTTTTAAGCTGTGCAATCTCTCTATTTCTTCTAGATTCAGTCATTCTAGCTTTCTCCTGCTCTTCTTTCATTTGTTTCATCAAGCGAACCTGTAAAGAGGTCATCACTTAGAAAAGTTGTTCACACTGAAGTGCTGCTCCCTGCCCCCAACCATATAGAGTTTTCTCTTCGAATTGCCATTTTCCAGTATATAACATGCTTTTAGCCATCTACCTCTTCCATCTAATGTCTTCTTCACTCAGTGCTGAATAACAGCTAAAAATCTGTGCAAGTTTATGCATATTTGATACCTTAATTTCTGTTCATGAAACCTAAAAGCCACCCCTCTATGCCAGGAACAGCCTGGTGCTGGCATCTCTTCTATTTTCAGACTTTCAAGCAAGAACAGAGCTATAAGGTAGATGGAGGCACAGGAGATTTCAATCCAATTTTCAGTAAACATTCATTGTGCAGCACTTCCATTTACTGAAATATACCTTGGTTTTCTTCATCTCTGTCACCTCCTGCTGCAGTTTCTTCAGCTGCTTTTCATACTGAGACTGATTTTTAAGCAATCGTGCATGTTCCTTTTGCGCTGTTTGAAGTCTCTGCAGTTCTTTATTCATGGCTTGGAGTTTCTTTTCGTATTCTGACTTGATTTTTTTTGCCTTTTCTTCTGAATAGGTCTCTACAGAACCTAGAGCAAAAGGGAATTTTTAATCTGCTTTTGTTCAGGGTACTTTTATTTTGCCAGCCACAGCAGTTAACTCTTTTCTCTGCTCTAACATTATCTGCAATACCTTTAAAACAAGCTAATTTGCCTCTAGTTCCTGCCACCTGCACTGCTTTGAACTTTCCACCTCATATGCATTCTGGGATAAGAGATGAAGCATTAACACTTTCCTCCGATTTCTTTGCAACAAATTTGAGCACCTGAAAGCACAAATACATATATTCATACAAATGTACACAGGAGTATAACAACACTCCTAAAAGCCATCAAGCCTAGGATTCGATTCCTCTTCTGACACTGATCATCGGGGAAAGTCTAAGGAATAAGAGGGGAACAGCAAAAACTTAAGACAGTGTATAACAATAAAGCATATATAGTATATTTTTAAAAAAGAAAAACAAAATACTTTCCACAGCACTCCCAAAGTGCAGTTATTTATAGCTTGGATCACCTGAGTCATAGGTGGTTTGTCATCTCAATAGTAATACATATTCAGAAAGGTCTGGTCAGTAAAACACCTCTGAAAGGTCATTGATCCTTGTTCTTATTTTTATGCAAATAAATAGCAAGTGGGGAGGAAAGAAAACAAACAACCCCTTTTAATTCAGGAACAGGATTATGAGAGCTCTTAGAAAACTGAGAATGCTTATTCACCCAAATAAAATGCCTGTCAGTAGCAATACATTTCAAAAAGTTTCTCTCAATTCTGATAGAAACTAGAATGAGTAAAGAATGATTCACTGGCACTATGGGTACAAACCATATTTCTGTTTTCTGCAATTTCTCATCAAATTTGAAAATGAGAGAAGTAGAAAACAGCTTAACTTGAACAGCTTATACAAGATCAATGATTTTGTACTTCTTACCCAAATTTTGAAGGACCTGATCTCTTTCAAGCTGAGTGTCTCGAATTTTATGTTGTAGCATCATCAGTTTCTCTTCATACTGTTTTTTCAGTGTTTGCAACCTTCGCTGGCTGTTTTCTAGCTCATCTATCAGTTTCTGCTTAATGGCTATTTCACAGGTGATATTTGCCAAGTCAGCTTGATAATTTTCTAAAATAGAAAGATTTCTGTTAAAGTAACAGCAAGGGCCACATGAATACAGATATTCCTTGCAATCTTAGTGTCACTGTACATACATATTGTGCACAGGAGGATTCCACACAAATCACAATGCACCACGCAACCTGCAATTCAAAATCTTATCTGCAATTCATGTTAGAGTCTCCTTCTTAAATACTCTCAATCCTAGAACTGGAAAAGAGGTAGGGAAAGATGTCACACTGGATCACAGTTGCCCCTATGCTGTAACTACTCACATTTAAATTGCAGTATCAGCAATCTGATCTTCCCCATCCTAAAAGCTTCAAGATTTCAGCCAGATCTCAGGGCTGAAGAATAGCTGTCATTCATAAACCCAGCAAGTTATAATAGGAAAAACTGACTGCTGGAAGACTCCAAATGGAGACTTTGCCTGCTCTAACTCTTAGAAAGACACAGTCAGAATTCTCAGAAGAGAGGCACCATCTCAGTTACAGAAGTGGAATGGTCAAGGGAAAAAGTAGGAGGAAAAAGCAAGGAAAAAGTACTAACCCACATGATAAATTCATGAAAGTTAAATTAACTTCTTTAGCCAATTAGGTCCTTTTTTGATTTAGGATTATGTGCTTCAGAATGAAGATAATAGTTGAGGATTATTATTTTTCATGTTCCTACTGATGGTTCGTGTGACTCTTAAACAAGAAGAAACCGAAATCGGTTTGCCCATTTGGCCCAATTCACATTAGAGAATTGCTGGTGATGCTCTTTCTGACTCTCATCATATAAAAATGAGGAAGGCTGATAGACTTCTAGTCTTTCAAAATTAAATTCTGCCATTTCCAAATGAGCTGATAGGAGCTATCACCTTGGTATTAGTCCAGAGACATAAACATGTCATAAAACTGACATAAAAACCAGTACTTAAACCTTATACTTTGGATGTCTTAATAAAGGAAGAAACATGTTATCAAACACTGGATGGCCTCTGGTCAATTTCAAAATCCATACAGGGACACTTGATCAGCTCTCTATTACATGTTTTAGCACCATAACCAAAAGAATAATTCACTGGACATACTCTTCACAGAGTATTACAGACACATGGTTGACAACACACTTTCTTGCCTACCAAGACCTGAGGTTTGACAGATATTTGTAAAACTCTGCAGAATATTGCACTGACATCACCTTTTTCATCAGAATCAGAATCTGATTCTTCTGAGCTTTCAACAACTTCCATATCATCTTCATCCTCATCATCTTCCTCTTCTTCATCGTCATGATCACTGACTTCCTGAATTTCTTCCTACAAAGCATACAGACATTAAAGTAACCCAACAAGTTTCTATGCCTCAATCATTTGTGACTATCACTGTGAAGGTGCATTATTCACCTAGTCCATTCCTAATTTTCTCTCTATAACCTTGTAAATCTTTAAACAGACAATGAACAAATAAACCAAATACTTATAAATACTTACTCCCTCCAATTCATTATTCTCTCTCTCTGAAGTGCCTTTTTCATCTCTCTTCTCTTGCTCATTGTCTGTGTTATCCTCTTTAACACTAGTAGAAGAGGCAGACACAAATTATTCACAATCTGAAATGGCAGGTGTTTCCCATTCCCCCAAACCAGTAAGTTGTAATTTGAAATAAAGATGATAAAACAAAGTGTAGTTAGAAAAACATACAGGTGTTGGGCATGGGTAAAACACAACTTCTGCAGATAATAAAATAATACCTAATTACTCTTAATCTTGGTCTGCAAGGTAATGGTAATGATTAGCACATTGTTCCAGCATACTGCACAACTGGGGCAACCAGAATAAACATTTCCATATATTACAGCAGTACTCATTTTGCATGGAAGTTGCAGTTTACCCAGAGTAGCTTTTAAAAAAAATAAAAGAACATTGTGTGGAAGTATAACGTACATTACAGGTATTCCTACACTGTCAAGATATAACAGAGCCTACTGTACTTAGGACAGTCTTAAATATGTGTAAACATTAAACAATATCCTAATTTATCATACTGTAAACATTCTTGATTAGTTATCTACTTTGACATAAAGGGAATTCTAAAAATATGCATTGATACAACAATTAAAAGGGTTTACAACAGGTTTTTTTTGTTTTGTTCTAAAGGTTTAGTGTTTTACCCATTAGGGCAAGTTTTAACATTTTTAAATGCACATTTAAGACATCACATGCAAATGTAAAACAAAAAAAGTCAATAGCACTCTGCAAATTGTCACAGACCAGGTATCAGTCCCTCTAGTGCTACATGTACCCAAAACCCAAAGCTCCAATGGATGGGAAATTGTGACAGAATAGAGCTAGACACCATAGGGGGTACAATGAAAAAATGTGGTTAGGATTGCATAATGTGGAATCCACCTCAACTAACTTCAGTTGCATAAAAGTTTGGCAAGTTGTGCTGTCAGTGATCAGGCACAGAAACTAGAAATGCACATCTTCCTCCACTTACACCAAGAGGAGCTCAGATTCAAGATCAAACTCTTGGGCAAATCCAATATTCAGTACAGTGACAAGAAACATACAGTAGCTTCAAGACACTGTAATTTGGTGACACCTTTAAAACAGAGCTCGAATCCAAAAAGCGCCTGTTGAGTAACACAGTGCTTCTGGTGTACACATGATTTTCTGTTGTATTACTTTTTCATCTGTTCAGTACTGACTCCCTTCTGCCCCACTCATTATCAGTTATTAGCTGACCATGCACAAGTCAGAAAGCTTTTGCTTGGACCATCTGAATCCATGCAGCAGCTGGGGATGATGGAATTAAAAAAATCTAACCAGACGTACACAAAAAAATGCCTAGTAGGGAACACTGTATCATACAATCTCATTTCCACAGATTCTCATTTCCCTCAAACCAGAATATGTTCTATGTTGGTTATTAAGCCTAAAAGATAATGGATCTTAGCTGCAATCCTCATGCAGATTGAGGCAAACCCCCAGTTTCCCTTCCAGCTGCAGTCAGTACAGAATTAACCACTACAGAGAATTTGTGTTCTGCCTAAGAAAGGGGAGAGACAGGAGGAAGGGGAGCCAGCAGCTCTCCCAGGCAGAACTGTACTGCTTAATGTGTATGCTACTGGTCTGTGGATTCACACCATCTGCATCAATTCAGTGGATGGGATTTTTGGATCATAGTAGAGAGCAGAAAAATAAAAACTCCTTCAGTTTCACTTTTAATCATGATACAGTACTCTTTTTAGAGCCCTCAGCTTAACTGCTTTCTGTGAATGACTATTCATCTACTGGTTTAGCTGAAACAGAATGGGAGGAATAATCAAGGCTGCAGTCATATGCTTTCAGAAATCAAAGCAGCAAATTCAACTGAGATGTGATGGTCCAAGACACTCTTTATATGCCAAAATTATTATTGTCATATACTGCCTGCTAGACATTTCATACTGTATTGTGCTACTGCACCTTCCTCCTGCCTTTCATTTCACTTCGGCCATGCAAGAAAGAAAACAATTCATTCAACAGGAATTCCCGAAGGTGCCACCTCCCCATAAAAGCTTGCTCAGCACTCTAACTCTAGAGTCAGCCTCAATTCCACAACAGAGGTTTCTTACAGTTAAAACACTGGTTGA
The DNA here is from genome assembly GCF_052056855.1 of Sturnus vulgaris. NCBI lineage: Eukaryota > Metazoa > Chordata > Aves > Passeriformes > Sturnidae > Sturnus > Sturnus vulgaris. The sequence continues at coordinate 60,067,640 of NC_142247.1, forward strand.
AAGTGAAAACCCAGGAAAGAATTCTGAAAATTAACTACTCCTGAAGTACATATGAATCTGCCCAACTTCTTTTCATGTATGACAACCAGTTAATTGAAATGACAGGTAATTAAAAACCTGGGAAATATTCCAACCTTCTTTCTTCTTGACTGCTTTCCTCAAGTTTCTGTAGCCTTCAAAAGCACGAGGTACAGTATTGGAAGGCCAAGCCAATGAAGGACAAACCAGACAGTGAAAAGCAAAAGTGATAAGAAGGTAAAAAAATGATATATATATGAGCTTGCGGAGTTTAAAATGAAATTTTAAAAGATACCATCAAGAGACAACAAGTAGTAAAAAGGCAATACATCCTGGACAGTTGGAAAGTAAATAGAAAACAAAGAAGAAGCCTATGTAGGTAAACTAATCTGCCACGGATAACAAGTGCAAATTCAAGTTACACTACGGAAGAAATTTTAGACAATATATTTAACTTTGCAAATCATTTCTAATAATGGATTAAGAAAATATCTCAATTCTAGAAAAAGCTTTCTCCTTTTTCTGCACTTAAAAATGGTAGCTAAAAATACTGAAAATTGCAAATACTGCCACTGACCCAAAGTTATGTAATTCTCAGGAACATATCAGGAAAAAAACCAATGCACTAATTTTATATAACCTGATAACATATTGTAATATAAAGTAATAATAACAAAATTTTAGTATTAATATTCTGAACAATATATTCTGAATATAATTAATACAAAAAACTGCATTCATGTTTTTTGTTTGGGTTTTGTTTGTTTTTTTACAAAAGTAGAAAACTACAGCTTATTTTTCTGGGATTCAGAAAATACATGTCAATCATTTCTTGTTATTTTTTAATAAATTAATAAAAAACATGCACAAGAAGCAATGAGATGAACAAAATGTTAGTATTTCTGCCTGCATTTTTTTCCTCTTGAATAAATATGGATTTCTCAGTAAAAAAAGTCTGCACAATATA